>NC_092126.1:37162814-38489243 GCF_043159975.1 Macaca nemestrina | reverse complement strand
TACTGGTTTGATGGATAGCACATAGGGTCTCAGTAGGTGAGACAGTTGAAGGCAGATGAGAGATAGAATAAAGTCACATAGAGGGATCCATGGATTAGCACTCTAAATAAGGTCAAAGAGTAATTGTTTTTGTTTGTTTTCTTTAAAAGAGAGAACTGGAAAATGGACTGGTAACGGTTTTTGGTGTGACATCAGAGTTTAAGTTAGCAGAGTTGAACTAGTTCTGGGTAATGATCACATTTAATATGAAGCTATAGGAGAGGAAGTGGCTAATGGCTACCAGAAATCTTGGCAGGATTTGAGGAAGAGAGCTTGATGGAGGTCTAGTGAATGTGGAGTGAATGATGAAGAGAAGAATAGATACCAATGGCCACAAAACAGGGTAAAGGGTTTTCCCAGCCAATGAAGAATAAAAGTTTGAATATGGTAATATAGAGCCAGAAGAGTAAATATGTCAGTTCCCTTAAAGAGTACTAGGATGTGTGAAGAATCAACATCCTCACTTCAGGGGATTGCAGGAAAGGCAATGTGCTTCCGTAAGGGTCATGTTTCAGTTAAGGCAGGAGGAGAAAGGAGACCAAAGGGGAAAGATTTTTGTTGTAAGAAAAGACGTTTACCAACGGATGAGGGCTCCAGAAGGCCAGCAGTAGGGGTTGAGTCAAGGAGAGGAAGAAGAAGGAGGATGAGCTAAGGGGAGGTTGGAGGTGATGGTAACAGGAAAAGATAGGCCATTGGAATGGCTAGCATTTAGGCTGGAGGCAAAGCATGTCAGAGTGGAGAGAGAGGCAAAACATGGGTCCCAGGCATAAGAGGTGTGTAAGCTCATGCAGAGAGGGTGTCAGTAGTGTTTGAAGCTAGGTGCTGCCCACCCTTATGGGCTGGGCAGCAGTGATAGGCTTCTGCCCAGGCCTCCAGATGAATGCAACATGGCTGGGAGGTTATTTTGTGCTGTAGCATGAGCCAGTCTCAAGTGAGGAGGGTAGAATTGTTAGACTTTAATTGAAAGGAGGAGACTTGTACATGTTCCCAGGCCTTCTGTGAAGTGTATTTACACAAGGGCTCTGATAAATTAACCAAACTTTTCCTTATGTTGGTGACATGCTCTCATCCCTTGGTGTCTTCCACGAAGCACTGGGTCTCATCTGTAGAGTCCTCAGCCTTAGGAGGGTGAAGAGTTCAGCCCCTAAACTTGTTAGCCAAACTAGCTTGACCTGATGATCATATAATATAGCTGCTCCTAAGAATCTTCATCATCACTCAATGGGTCTGCTGACACCTGCTCTCTATTGTCAGGGTGACCACATCTCAATGAAACCTGTAGTGGGCAGGAGGCCAGTCACCGGGGATTTAGATGTGAAGCTAGAAACTTGGTCCAAGGGGAGGGGGGTGGGAAACTGTACATTCAGATTTTGGGAAAACCATGATATTAAATCAAGACAGAAAAAGCAACAAGACAGGTGTAATGCTGAATCATTGAGTGGCTAATCGAATCTTTATGCAACTCAGATGTCAGTTGGGGTCACCCTGACTCTTAGTATCTGCTAAGATTGATTCAAGCCCCATCCTGGGGAAGTACAGTGCCCTCCCAGGTTATGCATTGTCCCATGGGCTAAGAGTTTCCTAGTCATTCTTGCTCTGATTTCCAGCTTTGGCTGAGTTATTTCCCACCCCAATGTGGATCAAATCAAGGGACCTAGCTTCTTCTCCTTGGTTTCCTCCGAAAGCACCACTCATGGCAGTTAGCAGCATGTTGTAGAACTTTAACTGCTGGTGGGAGCTACAGATCAGTACTAGACAATGGATGATGTAGAGTTAATATCAGACAGCCCTGTTCTTAAAAGTCCCCTTTATCATTTCTGCCAGCTCCCAGACTCCAGATTCCCACTGTGTGAACTCTCTTTCCTAATCTCCTCTCTCCTCCATCTCCTTCCTCTTTCCCACTCCTACTCCAAGTCCCTTTACGTTTTCTAAGCAGATAAATTTAGCTGCTTCTTTGTTGACTCCTGCCAACCTCAGTCCTAGGGCTCACTCTTTCTTCCCACCTAGCATTTCAAGGTATTTTCCTAAACAAGATAGTTTCTCCTCTAACAGAAATTGTGGAGCCAGCTGGGTAGAAGATTTTTCTCTCTATTTTCATTACCCCTGTCAAAGATAGTTGGCTCCCAGAGTCTGTAATAGGGCTTAACCTGCAGGTGCATTTTAAGTGGCTTCTGATACAATGGGCAGAGGTGGTGGAGGGAAAGAAGTTGACAGCTTCCACAGTCCTGGCGTAGAATGACGACTTTCTGAAACCAGTGGTTGGTTCTCAACACCGTGGCCCTCTGAGCTGATTTCTCTCATGAGACTTCCCAGACCACATGTACACTCACTCTTGGAAAATGCGTCTGCTTGTCCTTTATTCACTCTTTCAGGTAATGGCCTGATCCTCTCTCAGCTCTCTCTCGGAACTCTTGGCCCAAAGATACCTTCTTCCCATCTCTCCAGGAGGAGGACAGACACAAAACAGCTCTTTGTTCAGAACTTGAAAACTCAGTGTCTCATTTCACCTAATTAGCAGGAAGTACTTTTCCACTCACTTCATTTTCTTACTGGAATTTGCTAACTGGAGCCGAGTAGCTTAGTTTGCCTATGAGGTTTGTTCATTAATTAACAGCCTCTAGGCCAGGTTGTCCTTATCATGACTTAATATCTAACTCAGCACTGGCAAAACCGGGAAAGAGTGCTTGAATCACTGGTAGATTCTCCTGTGATGAGAAAGATCTCCAAAGTGATGTAACAGCTCTTGTGCCTTTGCTGGAAGTTATCCCGAAGATTAAGACCCTCCAAGGAGTGTAACCTGAAATACTTGGGGATCCTTGACAGAGATTGGGAATAAGCACCACTTTGCCAGTTTGTTTTAATAATGAAGTGAGACAAATGGCTTGGGACTCTAAGAAAAAATAGTCTAAATATTTTTTATTTTTTATTTTTTTCAGACAGTTTCACTCTGTTGCCCAGGCTGCAGTTCAGTGGCACAATCATGGCTCACTGTAGCCTCAACCTCCAGGTCTCAGTTGATCCTCCCACCTCAGTTTCCCAGGTAGCTGGGACTATAGGCATGCAACACCACGCCCAGTTAATTTTTACTTTACTTTTTGTAGAGACAAGGTTTCTTCACATTGCCCAGGCTGATCTCAAACTCCTGGGCTCAAGCAATTCACCTGCCTTGGCCTCCCAAACTGCTGGGATTATAGGCATGAGCCACTGTGCCTGTCCAAATAAATAAATAAATAAATAAAAATTATTTTTTCAACAAGCTCACTTTATTTTCTACTCAAGAAGGCACTAAGTAATGACCAACTGTAACCTCACTAGTTTCTCCATTCTCTGCTATTAGGTTGTGATAGGCAGAATTTTGGCTCTAAAACTTTTGCCCCCTGGTGTTACTGCTGTGGTTATGTTATGTTAATTGGCAAATGAGACTTCACGTATGTAATTAAGGTTACTAATCAACTAATCTCAAAATAGAGATACTATTTGAGTGGGTCCCTTGGAATTATGTGAACCCTTAACAGCAGAGCCTTCTCCTAGCTAAGGGCAGAGTAGGACATCAGAGAGATTCCAAGCATGAGAAGGGTTTGATGTGCTGTTGCATCTGAGAAAGAGGGGCCATGTGCAAGGACCAGATACAGGCCTCTGGGAACTAAGGGCAGCCCCCAGCTGACAGTCAGCAAAGAAACAAAGGCCCACAACCACAAGGAAACAGAATCCTGCCAACAACCTGTGTGAACTTGGAAGTGGATTCTTCCCTGGAGATCCAGAAAGGAACACAGCCCTGCTGGGACCTTGTCTTGGACTTTGTGAGACCCTAAGCAGAGAACCCAGTTGAGTTACACTGTACATGGACTTCTGGCCTATAGAAACTGAGATAATAAATACGTGTTTGTTTAACCTTCAAGGCTGTGGTACTTGGTTGCAGTAATAGAAAATGATCACATGGGGTTTCTATCTTTTGTTTGAAAAGGAGTGAGCAGTGGAGATGTCTTTTCTTAGGAGGAGCTGACCAAGCAAGGGTCTTTATTGCAAGGTTCTGTGGACAAACTTGATCACTGTGTTCAAAGGGCTGAGGTGGCCTGGCCTTCTGTTTTATAATCTAGAGCTACCTAGTCTAATATGGCAGCCACTGGCCACATACGGCTTAAATTTACATTAAATAAAATTGAAATTTTAGTTTCTTACTTGCATTAGCTACATTTTAAGTGTTCGGTATCCATGTGTGGCTAACAGCTACTGAATTGGAAGGCACAAGTATAGAACATTTCTTTTAATGCAGAAAGTTCTATCGGACTAGAGCCAGTTCAACAGAACTAGATTGGTTCTGGTCTAGATGATTAGCAATGATGGCATCCAATTACACTGTTCTTTTTTCTCATTTGCAGCACTGAGAGGAAGGGTTTCTCCACTCTCTAGTAGAATTATTACAAAGCAAAAAACATACAAATTTCTCTAATTGCAGCAAGAAATAGGTGAATTTTGTGGAAACTTTCATGTCTGTATTTTTTCCCCCCTTAGAGACCAGGTCTTGCTCTGTTGCCTAAGCTGGAGTACAGTGGCACAATCATAGATCACTTCAGGTGTTGAACTCCTGGGCTAATTTTTTAATTATTTGTAGGGACGGGGGTCTCGCTATATTGCCCAGGCCAATGTTGAAGTCCTGGCCTCAAGTGAGCCTCCTGCCTTAGCCTCTCAAAGTGCTGGGATTACAGGTGTGAGCTACTGTGCCCAGCCATCTCTAATATCTTTACATATCACTTGCATAAATTATCTCCTAGGAGTAGGAAGCCCTGGCCTTGCAGTAGAACATTTTAGAAATACCAGTGACTGGGTATCTGGCCTCGCTATTTTTCCAGATGGAAGAGGGGTTACCATATTGTGAATGAGCAAGAAGTCCCCTGCCCTGGACTACAGAATTTTCCAAGGGTCTCCTGCTATAGTAAGACAAAGGTCTTTGTCTAACCATCACAATCTGTTTGGGTTTGTTTGCCTCAGGGGGTGACTTTATTGGCCTGGCCTGAGGCAAACAAACCCAAACAAACTATGATGGTTAGACTTGCCTTCTTATATTAGTTTCCAGTGCTCAAGGTGACACTAACCTAGATGAGTTAAAAAAGACTTATTCTTTCAGGAGACTGAAGCAGGCAGCCTCTGGATCTGTCTTTTGGCTGAGGCTCAAACAACAAAAATTGAGACTTAAAGACTTCTTGGCCCTGGCCAAACTCACATGTAACTTGTGGCCATGAACTAAAGCTTGCAGGTGGTGCACTTGGAGATGTATGGTGCAGGCCAAGGGCAAGGACACGGCTTAGGGGTCAGAAGACCTGAGTGTGAATCCTGCATCCATGTCGCTGTACTACCCTGAGTTAGTTAATGAAACTTTTTTCATATTTGATGAAACAGAGGATAATAATCTCCAATTTTTTGGGTTGTTGTAGAGTTGTGAGGATTGAAGGAGAGAATTGCATGAATTTTCTGGTGCCTAGGAGGCACTCAGGGAACAGTAGCTAATGTTACTCACACATGTATCAGCCCAAGGTTATATCAGAAAGGACCATCCATCGATATCCTGGCCGGTCACCTCTGTAGTTTTTGTCTCCGTTCCCACCTCAGTCACCACTTCTATGGTCATACCCTCAGCCCAGTCACTTCGATAATTACACTATCCCCCCAAACATTCTACATCACTTTTCAACATCCTGCTTCCTCATCTCTGCCCAATACATTCCTCTGAACACCTGATTCCCTGCAATTCTCCCATCTCACTGAAACCTCCAATCCATTATTTCACTGAGGAAAACAGAAGCAACCAGAAAAGAACTTCCACAAGATCCTACCACCACATCTACCTACCTTCTGGTATTTGTGCTCAGAGATTCTGCCTTTCCTTGTGCTATGATGGGCAAACTGTCTGTGCTTCTATTCAAGACTCTACTCTGAATCCAACCCCTCTCTCCCACTCTAGAAACTTGCTCTTGCAATTGTCCTTCTCTCCTGCATCATTAATTTCCCCCGCTTCACCAGATCATTTCCACTGCATTGGATATACTAACATTTCTCATATTTAGAAGAGTCCTCCTAGACTCCTATCCTCCTTCAACTACTACTTTTCCCTCTCCTCCCCTTTATAGTGCCCTTCACTAGTGTTTTCTCATCCCCTCAATTCTAAATGCTGGAGTGCCCCAGGGTTTAGACCTCAGAATTCTACTCTGTCTACACTTACCCCCAGGGGATTGCATATAATCCATGAATTTAAATACTCCACATGCTGCCAAATTTATATACTCTACCTGGACCTCTCCTCTGAACCACAGACTCATATCCAATTGCCTAATATACATCTCCGCCTGCATATATATGAGGTATCTTAAACTTATTATATCCAAAATGAACTGTCGATTTTCAGCCCCTAAATCTGCTCCTCCCATAGTTGTCCCTGGTTCAATAAATAGAACTCTATTCTTCCATTTGCTCATGCTAAAAATCTTGGTTTCACCTTGATCCTTCTATTTTTCTCACGTACTTCATCCACTACATCAGAAAGCAAAGGGAGAGAGTCTTGAAAGGTTATTTTGTCCAGGCCAGGGATAAGTCCTAAGTCACCAAAGAATACCACTCTCTAGTGACCAGAATCACATAACCTACATGTATTCATTCTTATTTCAACAAATATTTTTAAAGAGATTTGGAGCATTTACCATGTTCCAGGCAGTGTTCTAGGTGTTGGGGATATAGCAATGAAAAACAACAACCACAACAAACAAACAAACAAAAAACAAATAAAAAACGAAAAAACAAGTAACATTTTGTGAAGCTTACCTTCTATTAGGAGGAGATAGAAAACTTGTTAGATAGTTAAAGAAAAATACATCAGAAAATAACAGAAACTGTTAAAAGGCTGCTGTTTTAGATAGTGTGGTTATGGAAGCTTCTAAGCTGACATTTAAGCATAGATAAATAAGCATTAAACAGAGGGAACCATGCAGAGATCTGGGAATAAATTATTCAAGCAGAAGGAATATGTGCAGAGATTTTGAGGCAGAAGTATGCTTGGGGCATGTCCCAGGAGCAGGATGAATGTCTGTAGCCAGAGTGCAATGAGTGAGGTGCATAAGAGGTGGGAAATGAAATCAGGGAGGAAGCTGGGGTGAGATTCATAGACCTTGCAGCCAAAAAACGGAATTTGGAAATTTTTTTTCTGACAGGAAGAGAGCCAGGAGAGGGTTTTGAGCAGAGGTGCACCGTAATCTGACTTACATTTTAGAAGGATCAGGCTGACTGCTGGCTGAAGAGTGAACAATAGGTGGATACAGGGAGACCAGTTAGGGGCCTATTCCATTTCTCTAGGCATGAGAAGATGGTACCTGAATTAGACGGTTACTGTGCAGGTGGCGTGAAGTACTGGACTGAGATTTCTTTTGAAGGTTGACCTGACAGAGTTTGCTGAGTACATGGTAGCTGCACAATTCATATTGTGTATGGGATACACAGAGACTAATATTCTGGGGTGAGGCAGGATTTTCGGGCCTGGATGGAATACCCTGCCATACACCCCCCTCTGTTCTTTGGGTGTCCAACTGCAACCGTTTGATGACAATACTTTGTTCCAGGTACCGTAACTCTGAGGAGGGGTGGCTCAAGATTAAACAAGAGGGTATCGCTATTGGAAAAGACCTACAATTCTAATTTAGTAAATTGGGTTTCCAAGTGATTTTTAATTTCCTTGTCCAGTTTTGCTCAGTTTGACCAAGTCTCTGATAAAGTTGAGATCCAAACCTGAAAATTGGATCCTGAACTCTGGAACATGGTGGTCCCACATAGTCCTTTCATGCTGTTGAGCCCATTCTGAGTCATTAATTGGGCTCCTTTTGGGGAAGTTTCTTCCATTTTTAGCAATATGTGGTTCTCATTACTCTTCGAATTTGGAATGTAAAATTTCGAATAATGGGGTAGGAACACAGTTTTTATTGTCAGAAGATTTATAGTCTTTCTTTACTTCCAAGCTCCTTTCTTCAATTCCAAGGACAGCAGTAATGCCTTCCAGGGCCAGGACTAGGGTGAGCCACATGAGCTGCACAGAGTGCAGCATTTAAGGAAGCACTTGAGAGTGAGTGCCTCCTTAAATGTTGTGCTCCAGGCATTTGCTCGCCTCACCCTAGTCCTGGCCCTGATGCCTACAGAGAAGCATTTTGGTTTATTAACCAGCCAGCTGTAGCATGAAGAGCAGGACCGGTTCCCTACTGTTTGGCCATGACTGTGCAGCAGAAAGCTGCTCTCAGAGAAAGCAAATGGCATGGAGAAGAGCCATGTTCTGGAAAGCTCTGCCAATTTAGAAATTAAAACCAGTGGGAAAATGGGGACGAACATTATGAGGTTTTGCTTCATAATTGACTCAACAAGCCACTGGCATTCCATTTGTTGAAGCCTACCTAGATCTACTAATCCTATTTATAGCATTTCTATCTTGTTTGTAATTCCTCAGATACGGCATTAAAAAAATGTTCATTCTCTACTATCTTCTTCTGTGCCTTCTTTATATACACTACAAAAATTAACAGAACAAATAATGGCTGCAGTATAAACGCTTTGGACAATCAGGTAGGGGTTTATTTTTAAGGTTGGGTCAATAATTTCCATCTTCAAAATGAGCCCAAATTGACTGAGTGATTCTAAATTAGCTCTTTAGTTTTTTACTCCAAACCATTGATAATAGCACTATTAATTTCAATTATTTAGAGGCAGCATTAATACATGTGAAACAAGAACAGCAATGACAGAAAGGAATAAATTACTTGCTGCAGGACAGAATGACATTTTGACTGGCACAGAGATTTTTTTTCCTTCACACACTTTGTGCTTTGACATTTCACTTGGCACAAACATTTCACAAATTCTTGACCTAATCTGATGTACTGTTGTTTAGCAATTGCTGACATGACATATTTTAACCTCAAGCTTACTGGATTCCAAATGTTACCTTTTTCTGTCAATCAGGGTTGGATGACCTCCAAAAAAACAGTCTGAGAAAAGACTATGTTCGTAGGAGGTTAAGTGTATTTGCCCAGAATGGAGAAGTAGCAGTTTGAAGTAGGGTTTTGGTGGGGTGGGAGGAAGAGGTGCTGTCATTTAGGGCAATTATAGGGTGAAGAAAGGGTAGAAGACAGATCCCCAGGGAACCCTGACATCTTGAGAGAGGCAACAGCCTCAACATAAAATCTCTAGCAATAAACCTAACAAGAAATAGTTTAGGCACATATGAAAAAAATAGAGAATGTAGGGATAGAAGAGATTTAAATAATGGAGAAATTACACCATCTTCCTAAAAGGGAAGCATGTATTGTATAAACATGTCATTTCTTCTCAAATTACTCTATAGATATAACTTGATTGTCTCTAGGCCTCACTGCCTGTGGGTAAGGAAGAAGTTATGTTCATATGAATACCTAGATTTTGCTAGTTCATTAGCTTCTATTGACATCTTCTCCCTCCCAGTTCTTTACTCAGGAATTAGCCGACTCACGTGGCTCTCCTCTGCTCTCCTTTTTAAGGGCTATATCAGTTAGAAATGCTTTTCGTTGCAAGTAATAACTCCACCAAAAGTGATTTAAATAATAAAGACATTTAATTTTCTCATATATTTAGTCCAGAGGTAGGCAGTTCCATGTGTGATACACTGACTCACACAACAAGGACCTAGGCTCTTTCTATGTTTCCATTCTGCTAACCTGGAAAAATTGCTTTTTGTCCTTAGCCTTCTAGATGCAAGTTGGAAGAACTACAGCTCCAAGCATAATGTCTACATATTACCATGTTCAAAGCAGGAAAAGGGGGCAGGGAGAAACAGGTTTTCTCCAAGGATGTGTCTTTTTATTAGGCAAAACAATATTTTTCTAGAACCCCTCTCACCCCCAGGAGACTTCCTCTTCCATCTCATTGGCCAAAGCTGGGCCATGCTCTAGACCAATCACTGGCCAAATGGAGCTGCAACTGCCATGAATGACCAAACATGATTCATCCATGAGTGCCACGACTGTTGCTACCAGAACGAAACTCTGGTTCTGTTAGCTATGAAGAATGGGATATGGCTGGTTGGATAGGCAACCTATAGCATTTGCCAAAAGATGCAACACGTATAGGCATTTGAGAGATGCCTCCAAAAGACCACTGCTCTGATGGCTGCTCCACACTTTTTTGATCTGCAAGGCACCGACACTATCCCTAGTAGTTGTTTCAAGTCCTTAGAATGTCAAAACTGCTTAGCTGCCTGCAGTAAAGAGGGACAAAGAGTGACCTTCTCAGCAAACAGCGATGCTCCTTGTCATCCATCTTGCAAAGGTGCTCATGGAAGTAGCTCCTGCCTCTGGTTCCCTCTTTCATACAGAGCCTGCAGGTGGGCTCACTCAGCATCCATCCTTATCTCCCTTCTCCCACCTCCATTCTGCAGTCTAGAAGTTAAACATCATCCCACAGCCTCCTTTTCAGGGAAGGGCAGTCATGTGTGTGACTGTTTTGGGCAATTCTAGATAAGCAGAATTTTGCTAGGGGTTTCTGGAAAAACTTTTGCTTTTCTGATAAAGGCCTTAATTCCAGCATGGATCACCTTGCCACTTAAATTTAACATGATCCTAGTCAAAATTACTAATAGGATTTTAAAGGGGGACAACAGCAAAATTATTCTAAAGTTTATTTGGAAAAATAGACAAGTGAGAATAGCTAGAATATGAGCTTCATTAGGGCAGGGATTATGTAAAAATAATTTCCAATGCTTTTATGCTTTAAAAAGACTTCCACATTCTGAAATCTATTACATATTCATCTTATTATTTTTTTCTGGTTTCATTTTTTATTGTAAAAAAATCCAAGTGTCAAAAAGTCAACATATGCAACCTTAAGAGACAAGCAACAAACTGGGAAAAATCTCCCTGTTTCAGCAAGCTGACAGAGGAGCAAGATGTCAGGGGGCAGGAGTGAGAGCCAGTGTGGCTGAAGCATGGAGTCTCCTTTCTACAGTCTGGTGATATGTCATTATCCCCACATATTATTATTATGCCCATTTTGTCAATGAGGAAATTAAGAAGTGAGATAATTTATCCAAGATTGAGATAACCTGGGATCAAAATCCAGGTGTTTTTGATAATAAGCCAAAGTCTGTACTCTGTTCACTATACCCCACTGCCAACCAAATTCTGAGAAAGTTTAACTTTCCAACTGAATTAGAAATAATCAGAGGAGTGGGACAGAAGAGGGTAATTTAAGACGTGTCATGGAAGGTGGCAAGGATGTAAATTAAGGGGCAAAAATGGAAGTGAAAGTTATCTATAATACGTAGACCACTAGTGGGTCTAGGATCATTGGGAATGAGCAGGCAGGAAGGATGGACCTCCAATTAATGTTGCCTGTGGCCTGGACTGAATTCCTGCACACACATCACTAAGGCAGTGTATAGCGGAAAGTGCACAGACCTCTTCTACCCGACAGATCTTCCTTGATCCTCTTTCATCACTTACTAACCACATGTCAAAATGAGAATGAAACAGCCACCATCAGATTGCAATTTTCAATTCTTTTTAGGTACCCTGGCTGGCACTCTTCCTCCAGGTGTTCTGATTGCTGCCAGATTGCACTCCCAACAACCAATGGCACAGTCCCAGAGCTACATTTAAAGATGTTGATGTAGCAGCAAAATTTGTTTGTTGGCAACAAGCACCCAGTAAGCAGAATTTTATTTCGGTTGCAAGTATCCACCCAAACTCCGTGAATTAAATACTCCATGCTGTTTTTTTCCTGGTTGGCATAGCATAAAGATTGCACAATTGAACCCACAGCTGTCCAGAGAATTTTTTTTTAAACAGATGCATTATATTTAAAGAGGAATGGCCATTGTGAATTGACAGAGGTAAAACATAATTAAATAAAAATGATTATACTCACCATGGATAATTTTTATCAGTGCTATTCATATGGCTGAACAATGAAATCCATGATGGAAGAGTTCCATTTAAAACTAATGTTGCTCAATTTATGGCCAGCTTTTCTTAACTTCAGTCACTTCTTACTCAACACAATTATAGCCATAAATAATTCAAATTGATTAAACTTGATGAACAATTCAATTTATGAAGGATTACAAAGTACCGTAAATTTAGCAAATTTCTATTTATAAATACAGATCAGATAGCACATGGAAATAGGTTTACGATTTTTGCAGAGAAAATTTTAATACAAGTAATATAATAAAACACCAGTTTATAAAAGTGATCAATAGACAGAACTAAAGATTATCACAGTCTTTTTTATAAGTAAAAATGACTGACATGAGAATTTATGTTATTTATCCTCTCTAATAATGAACAAGAACACTCAATTAAAATAGCCATATTCATTTCCTAGTTTAGTTTATTTGCTTATTATTTTACAATTGCTCTGAGCTATTGCTTTGATGTCTGTAAAAGCTATAATTTTGCTGCAAACCTTGAAATTAATTTAGAAACAATTTGATGTCCCATTTTTCAGTAAACAATTCAAGAAACAAGCAGGTAAAACCAACCACAATGCATTGGTGTGAGCATATTTTAAAGGGTATGTGTAGGTGGAAAAAACATGTTCTTGATTCAGATGCTTTTAAAATATTGATAATACCATATTTATATATGAAACTTATACACATATAAAGGCAGTTCAAAATACAAAGTAGATGCTTAGGAAATGTTTGTTGAATAAATTGACTAACATACTTTGCCAAACACAGATAAGTGTACATCACCATGTCATAGACATGCTATCTAAAACTTATATAATTTTAAATATTAAAAAAGTTTATTTAAATCATGTGTGGCATATTTGCTGGAGGAAGTAGGGCACAAATTTCCTCAGACAAATGTCACCTCACATATGTTTTGTTTGTTGCACAGCATGGTGATTTTAACTACCTTTTCCAGATCCTCTTCAATTTCTGCACCTGTGAACTTAAACGCAAATATTATTAGAAAGGTTCCATCCTTCCCCTAGGGAAGCCACATTTTTCACTTCTTATTTTAGAAAGAATCTCTGTTGGATTAGATACACTTGTACAATTTTATCTGGCTTTTCAAAACTTCTTATAAAAGCTTCTTTCCTTGTGGGCTCCCAGACCTGAAAGAATACTATATACCAAATTCTACTTTCATTATTCCATTTATTTTACTGCTTCTAAGTGCGTCATAACATCTTGGTCTTCTACATTCTTTCTTTTTTTTTGAGACGGGGTCTTGCTCTGTCACCCAGGCCGGAGTGCAGTGGCACGATCTCACCTCACTGCAACCTCCGCCTCCCGGGCCCACGCCATTCTCCTGCCTCAGCCTCCGAGTAGCTGGGAACACAGGCGCCCGCCACCGCGCCCAGCTAATTTTTTGTATTTTTAGTAGAGACGGGGTTTCACCATGTTAGCCAGGATGGTCTCGATCTTCTGACCTTGTGATCCGCCCGCCTCAGCCTCCCAAAGTGCTGGGATTACAGGCGTGAGCCACCGCGCCCGGCCTACATTCATTTTAAGTCTCTCCCAAATCCTTGTAATTTTGCCTCATGCCTCACTCTAAATTTTGTTTTAAAATCCCATCAATCCAATTGCATGTTTATGTCATTAGAGTTAAAAAGAACTTCCTTTATGAAGCACACTGGCCTAACAGGTGTTCTTATTTGAGGACATAGAAAGCATCCCACCTGCAGGAAGTATCCTCGGGGACCATCAGGAATCCCTGAGAAAAACAGGCTCCATGGTGGCTGGGGTAGGAGTGGGGTACAGTGAAAAAGGCCTAGAGCATCTGAGGATTCAGCTGTGCAGAGCTTACACCAATTGGTTGAGTAGAATTTATTAAAGGCTTTGATTTTTCTGTGGTCACAGGAGGTGTCCCATTATGGAGTAATTGGCTCTCTCAGTTTCCCTCCATCCCTCTTTTCTCTTCTGTCCTTCTGAGGGCCTTGAAAACACCCAAATAAGCACCATACAATGCAAGTGCAATTTTGCTCTACCCTGGCCCTATGCACCGGATGCTGGCTTTTCTACCTAGTGCATCCATCTCCCCATTCTCCCTTCCCAACAGACCCATTTTTATGTAGGCATCCAACACTCCTCCACCTTTCCCTGACAGCTGACTGCTTCAAGGGAAGACAACTCTTCCTCACTTGCAGAGCTGGGCCTGATTGGTTCTACGGGATGCTCATTCTCTTTGTCAAGGATTGAGTAATAAATGGGCATTAGAGCCAGTTTGAGCCAATGAGTTGTGAGAAGAGGTTTACTGGGACTTCTGGGGAGGGACATCAATTTCTAGGGGTGCTCCTAGCAGCAGCAGGACTTTCTCCTTTTACAGCTGTTGTTGCACACACAGTTGTGAGGCCAGACCAGCTGTAGCCATCTTGCCTCCAGCCAAGCACTGAGGAAGCCAAAGCACTGTGAAGGGCGGAGGAAATGAATGCACCCTAAGTAAGAATGACTACAGAGTCCCAAAGTGCAAACTTTAAACATCCTGCCTTTTTAATCCATAATTGAAGAAGGCAATCTTTGTCTTCTCCCTACTTCCTTTCCCTCCATGAAGACAGATCTTTAAAACAAAAATTGTGCTAAAATGTACACAACGTAAAATTTACCGCTTTAAGTGTATTATTTAATGGCATTAAGTACATTTACATTGTTTTGCAACCATCACCACTATCCATCTCCAGAACTTTTTCATGATTCCAAACTGAAACACTATACCTGTTAAACATGAAAAGGGACTTTTTATAGGACTAGATTCTGGGGTGTAGGCTCGGCCCCTGCTTCCTGGAGGAAGAGGGCATAGTGTGTTTGGATGTCACACACAGAGGGGTGGCTTTCTCTCTGGCTTTATCTTTTTTTTTTTTTTTTGAGACGGAGTCTTGCTCTGTCACCCAGGCTGGAGTGCAGTGGCCAGATCTCGACTCACTGCAAGCTCCGCCTCCCGGGTTCACGCCATTCTCCTGCCTCAGCCTCCTGAGTAGCTGGGACTACAGGCGCCGCCACCTCGCCCGGCTAGTTTTTTGTATTTTTTAGTAGAGACGGGATTTCACCGTGTTAGCCAGGATGGTCTCGATCTCCTGACCTCGTGATCCACCCGTCTCGGCCTCCCAAAGTGCTGGGATTACAGGCTTGAGCCACCGCGCCCGGCCTTTCTGACTTTATCTTTCACCCACAGGACAAGAAGGATGATCTGTGTCAGGGCCCCCACCTCCCTGGGGGAGACAGGGATGACTGGATTCCTCTACTTCTGTGAGAAAGTAGTGAAAGGTGGCTGGTAGGTAGACCCAAAAAACCCACTATTCATTGTTTACCTAAAATTTAAATTAAACTGGGCATCCTACTTTATTTTAGAAATGGAGTCTTGCTCTGTTACCCAGGCTGGAGTACAGTGGCACGATCTCGGCTCACTGCAACCTCTGCTTCCCAGGTTCAAGTGATTCTCCTGCTTCAGCCTCCTGAGTAGCTGGGACTACAGGCATGTGCCACCACGCCTGGCTAATTTTTGTATTTTTAATAGAGACAGCGTTTGTCATGTTGGCCAGGCTGGTCTCAAACTCCTGGTCTCATGTGATCTGCCCACCTTGGCCTCCCAAAGTGCTGGGATTATAGGTGTGAGCCACTGTGCCTGACCATTCTACATTTTTATTTGCTAAATCTGGCATACCTAGGTGAGGCAAACACAACCCATTCAACTTGGCGAGTAGAAGCCTTGAAGGCCTGCTGACAGCAGCTGTGAACATGGGTGCCAGGTGCTGAGGACTGAGCGAGAAGCTGGCTGTCCTGCCAGAGACTTACAGTGAGAGAATGGCTGCAGGCCCAACTGACACCCATTTCGTCAAATGCCAGAATGAAACATAAGCTGCACCTCACATGTCCCCCACCTGAACTTAGATTCTGGGTAAAAGGAAGAGAACAGGGGGAGAATCCTGACCTGGTTGAGTATTAACCCAGAAGGACCTGAGAGAAAAAAACCTGAAAAGGACTGAGTTACTCTGCATTGGCAAGATTAAACAGAAATGAGAACTTAAGAACTAAGTTCTGGCTGGGTGCGGTGGCTGACGGCTGTAATCTAGCACTTTGGGAGGCTGAGGTGGGTGGATCCTGAGGTCAGATGTTTGAGACCAGCCTGGTCAACATGATGAAACCCCATCTCTACCAAAAAAAATCCAAAAATCCAAAAATTAGCCAGGTGTGGTGGTGCACACCTGTAATCCTAGCTATTCAGGAGGCTGAGACAGGAGAATTGCCTGAACCCGGGAGGCGGAAGTTGCAGTGAGCCAAGATAACGCCACTGCACTCCAGCCTGGGCGACAGAGTGAGACTCCATCTCAAAAAACAAAACAAAACAAAAAGAAACAAAACTAAGTTCAATTATAATAAAGTTACATTTTTCACCTCTGAGACTGTGGAGTGAAAATTTGTACCTGCTACAGATAAAAAATGGGAGTGATGGGATTGTCTCCAAGGTTCATTTTGTATCTACAATTCCATGGCTGTAGAGGTGAGACTTGAGGCCTTGGAAGGAGAAGTAAGGCATGGGTTAGGTAAGGGCGGGAGCACTTGAAAAAGCCCAGCTGAGTTTCTGTTCTAAAGACCCAGCAAAGGGGCATGGGTGGGAAGGGGTGAGGGGAAAATCATGACCATTGTGAGTGTAAGGTGTTCCTGTGTGTTTTGTGTTTGTTGCTTCTTAAACATTTAAAGCCGAGAGCTCATGAGAGTTAATAAATTATTATTAACAGTAAGAGGTTGCTGATTTATGCTGATTCTGCTGATTTAAGAACTATACTCTTAGAAGAACTGTGAACAGGCTTTCACCTGGTGAAACCAACTGGTGAACAAGTGCTTCTTTGCAGAGAGAGCCACAAAGGACTCTAGGGCCAGGAGAACCAAACGCCTAGAGAATTGTTGTGGACTGCACCATGTTCAGCTTCTTGCCTAAGCGAGCACTGGGTGCTTTGAGCACAATTGGTTCCCCCTGCTTGCAGAGACGGTGCAAGCCTTGATGGGGGCTCCTTCAACACTGCAGAGGAGAAGGGGTGCCTAGACAGTGGGAAGATGCATGCCAGGCAGGAAGGCAGAAAGAAAGCCTTTCAAGATGGGAGGGGGGCTTAAACCAATTTCAAGAAGCTTGTGAGTACAACAGTGATTAGGAGCAGCTGGTGGAGGAGAAGCATCCCCGCCTGGGCCGAGGACAGTGTCTTTGTGTGCCTGCCCAGCAGTGCTCCACACTCAGCAGTCAGGGAGCATGCTCAGTGGCGGGCACTGGCAGGAATGAGCAAGGCTGTTCCCACCCAGTGAGGGAGAGGTGAGTCATGGAAGTTGGTGACCAATTCCCTTCTGGGGAGCCAAGTGGCCTGAAGCAGGGAGCAGGGTGAGTTGTTTTGCTGGAGGCAAGCAGGCATTCTGCAGGCAAGCAGAATGTGGCCAACACCTACCAGGAGATATCAGTGGTATTGATCAACACTCACATCTATAGATTTACATATGAAGCAGTGAGTCCTGGAGGCAGAAGAACCCTGCCATATCTCTTCATTGTCTTGGGAGGCTCTTATAAAAAAACACAAAGTTAAGGGGAGAGGAGGCTCTTATAAAAAAAACACAGAAAGTTAAGGGGAGAGGAGGCTCTTATAAAAAAACACAGAAAGTTAAGGGGAGAGGAGGCTCTTATAAAAAAACACAGAAAGTTAAGGGGAGAGGTGGACAGAGGTCATAAATATGTCATGCTCCATTTTAAAGGTTGCCACTTGTGGAGAATAATGAGGAACGAAAATTGAAGTATTGGCTACACCTGGTGTCAGCAGGCTTTGGTTTTCTAGATTGTGGCTTTTGATACCAGCACTTCTGGCAGAGATTACTGAGTGCTTTGCACTAAATCTGGGAAGACCTGTTTGACAGGAAACACCTACCTAATTGAGAGATTCCACCCCAATTGTGAAGGGACAGGGAGAAATCAGTCTAATAAAACCAGGAACCCAAGTATAGGGAGGATAACCACTATAGCATAAAATAAATATGAAAACAAAGATATTTTTAGGTGTAAGCATCCAGTAAATGGGTCACAGTGTGCAAAAAGCTTTGAGATCTATGTACAAAAGTGCAAAATCTGGGGAACAAAATGTATTTACATTTTTACACAGTGAGGTGAACAGAATCCTATAGGAATGGGGTGCAATGGGAATCGATGGCTGGCCCAGGCCTGTCATACCATGAGAAGAGTGTCAGGAAGGCTAACAATCAGAACAAGCCAAAGCTTGTGGAGGAAACAGAAAGGCTAAAGACAAGCAAAAGGGGTTTTAAAAAGCCCTGATGGAGCAAGAAGAACATGGAAGGTATAGGCTTGCTGTTAGGGAAATTTAGTGCAATATTTGCAAATGATAAAGACCCAGGGAGAATTACACTATCCTGGTGTAACAACTTCTGTCTCTTCTTTTTCCTCTCGCCCAGGCTAGAGTGCAGTGGCACCATCTCGAGTTTCTGCAACCTCCACCTCTTGGGTTCAAGTGATTCTCCTCACTCAGTCTCCCGAGGGAGTAGCTGGCCTGAGTACAGGCGCCTGAGTACAGTAGCTCCGTAGTACAGGTGTGTGCCACCACACCCCCGGCTAATTTTCATATTCTTGTAGAGACGGGGTTTCACCATGTTGGCCAGGCTGGTCTCAAACTCCTGACCTCAAGTGATCCACCTGCCTCAGCCTCCCAAAGTGCTGGGATTACAGGCATGAGCCACCACGCCTGGCCACTTCTATCTCTTCTAAGGGAATGCTTTTCAAGCTCCATGTAGCACAACAAACACACCAAGGAGAGGGAAAGATTGGGGAAGTGACCCAGGCTCCAAATACCTACCTGTCAGGGTTGGGCTTGCTGAAAAATTGTTAATTAATTTGGTGTAAAAAAATGAATGGCGAGGAGATACTTTTACAAAAGGATATGAGTACTTATTTTGGAAAGATCTCCTTCACGTGACGTATCCTCTACCAGTTCTCTAGGAAGTGTCTTCCAAGCTTAATAGACTGGCCTTGCCCACCCACTTGTAAAACCTCTTAATGCTGGGTTACAGAGAAACGGCATAACAGAGTTAAAACTGCAGGTTAAAGATCAAGGTCAAAAGCCTCAGCTATTGCTCATTCTCATATATATATATATATATATATATGCATGGAGCAGAAAAGGTAGAAAGGCGATAGGAGGTTCTCTGGTTCTGGGGGCATGGAGGGAGCCCCCATATCATTCTCTGCTAAGCTGACAACTGTCCTCAGCAGGTGTCTTAATCACTAATCCCTAAAATAGCAGCTTGTTCTCTAAGCATTCTGGGTTCCTAGTAAAAAAGATTCTTCATTGGTTTCTTTTAAAAAGCAGTAATAGCCAGCCTGGGCAACACGGCGAAACCCTATCTCTAACAAAAATACAAAAAATTAGCCAAGCATGGTGGTACTTGCCTGTGGTCCCAGCTACTCCAGAGGCTCAGGTGGGAGGGTTGCTTGAGCCCAGGAGGTGGAGGTTGCAGTGAGCTGAGATCGCCCCACTGCACTCCAGCCTGGGCGATAGAGTGAGACTCTGTCTCCAAAAAAAAAAAAAAAAGATAAAAGAACAATAGCATGAAATTTGGGAAAATATTTTGGAAAGCATAAAGAATTTAACAAGTCAACTTTGATCTGATTTCTTAGAGATAGACTGTTAATGTTTTCTTTTATAATGTTTATTATAAATTCAGGATAGAATATTATAAACTTGGAAATTAGAAAAAGCTTAAAGAATAACATAAAAACTGCGTGTAATTCCACCACTGCCAACATTTTATTTTCCTTCCAGTCTTTTTTCTTTACATACATATACACATGTACATATATCTATAGATAAGTTTTAAATAAAATATGAACTATACTGTCTACGTAGTTTCAGATCCTATTTTTTGTACTTAATATTACAAGTATTTTCTTCATCATTAAATGCTATTCAAGAGCATGATTGCAATTGGCCATCTGCTAATTTACTGTACCGTAGTTCATTTAACTATGACTTCAGTGTTGGACTTTGGCTTGTGTTTAGCTCCTCACCATTGGAAAATAATACCATTTTAGACATCCTTGTATGAAAATCTTTACCTAGGCTACATTTCTAAAAACTGAATTACTAGGCCAAGGGCCAGGAACATTTTTTGGCTTTTGATACATATTGCTGCTTTGTCCTCCATTTCACAAGACCCCTGTGGGCAAGGGGGTACCCGTTTCTTGCCAACTTCTACTGTGAGTTGTAGTTTTTGTCTGATGCATCAAGGCCTCACTGCTTCATGCAATCCCATCACACCACTGCCATCTTGTGTTCTTCCTCTGTGGCTTTTCTAGGAGAGAGAGGAAGCTCTGGTCCTTGGACTATTTGAAATGCTCTCCTTGTATTCCTCTAAAGTCCTTTACTGCTCCATGGCTATTTTTATGTTGCTGCTTTGAGGTGTATGGATTTCCCTCCGTTTGACCAACTGGGTAACTCCTAGTTGTCCTCTGGACCCAGCTTTGACCTTGTGCCCTCTGTAAAGCTTCTGACACTGCAGGCTGGTTTTGAAGCCTCCCTCTGTGCTTTGCACACCCTCTTCCTTCTCTGCCAGTCAAAGCACTTACACACTGTACCGTGTGCTCAGCTGTTTCCAGATGCGAGCTTCATTGTACCTTCAGTGCCTAACACTGCATTTGGCAGACATGGATACTCAATAGATGCTAACTTTATTTAAAGAATAAATGTTAACTTTATTTAAAGAATCCTTGAAGGTTCATCTCTATTTCCATACCCTACATTCCATCCCATTCCCCCTGAATATTTACTGGGAGTTTTTCTGATTATATAACTATCTTGTAATTATGAATCTTTGAGAATTTTGAGTTGACCTTGGGGTGCCAATAAATGAAAGAAGGAAAGGTAAAGAAATGAGGAAAAGAGAGAGAGAGGAGAAATAGATCAGAATATAAAGTATGATACTTTACATTTCTATATTATTTTAAAGTTTACAAAGTTCTTTCATATACTTTAGTTTATTTTACTGTGGTAGTTCTAAGCCCTCTCTTGGAAGGACGGACCCTCATAATACGCTGTGATAGCACTGTGTATGATCTTCCTTAGCACCTCTCACAATTATTGGCATATAATTGCAGATGCTTCTCTAATTACAATGGGTGTATCCTAATAAACCATTCTAAAGTCAAAAAATCTTAAGTTGAACCATCATAAGTTTGGGACCATCTGTATTGCCCATCACTGATGTATCCCCAACGCCTAGTGCAGCGCTCAATGCACTGTAGCTATTAAGTAAATATTTATGAATTCTGAGAAAAAACATTCTTATATTCATCTTATAAACAAAGAAATGAAGCCTAGAGAGTTGACATTTCAATCTAAGGAGTTCTACTCCAAGTTTGATTCTCTTTCCACTGCAAGTTAGCTAATGTTGCAGGCTTTCTCCCCCATGGGAAACATATGAAAGTGGGTGCTATGGTTTGGATATTTGATTCCTCCAAACCTCATGCTGAAATTTGATCCCCAATGTGGGAGGTGGGGTCTAATGGGGGGTGTTTGGGTCATGGTGGGGAGCCCTCATGAGTACATTAATGCCCTCCCTGGTGGAAATCGAATGAATTCTTGCTCTATATTTTCCCTGAGACAGCTGGTTGTCAAAAAGAAACTGGCACCTTCTCTCTCTCTCTCTTGCTTCCTCTCTTGCCATGTGATCTGCACGGGTCAGTTCCCCTTCACCTTCTGCCGTGAGTGGAAGCAGCCTGAGGCCCTCATCAGATGCAAGAGCTGGTACCATGCTTCTTGTACAATCTGCAGAACTGTGAGCCAGATGAAGTTCTTTATTCCTTTATAGCAACATAATTGACTAAGACAATGGGGGAAAAATGGAAGAGGAGAATAATGGAAGGAAAGGAGGGAAGTTGGGAAAAAGGAGGAAGTCATAGAAATGAAGAGAGTGGAGAGAAGTAATTTGAAGTGGACACCTTGATGATGAAGGAAGGACAAATAGAAAGCTCTAATTTCATATAGGATGTGGTGTTTTGTAACTCCTTCAAGCTTAGTAAACCAAGATTTCAATCAGAACTGCCATAGTTTTAAAATCAGTCAAACATAAGAATTCAATAGTACTTTGCCCTAAGGTATGGCCTTGTGGGTGCCCTTCAGGGGCCTAGGAATTCTTAGAAGATCTTAGGCACTGGAAATGGCACCATGTCCATTGCTTACTAGACAAAACTGCAGACACAGTCTCCCATGTCTTTGGACATCCCCACTGATGAACATCCCTGGGGGTGTTCTCCAGAGAATCCATGGCCAGGATAAGCCTGGCTTTTCTTGGTTTCATACAACAGAATGTAGAAGGTTTAGGTGTAACTTTTCTGTAGAATGGAGATGTACCTTCTGGTATGGTACAGATGAAGACCAATGAATACTGTGACAGATGTTACCATTTTTCCTTTGTAGCAGTGTCCATGGTAACAATTTTAAACTCTTGGGAGTCAGTATAGCACAGAAGTTAAAAGCACAGGCTGTGGAGTCAGATTGCTTAGGCTAGAATCTTGGCTCAGTCACTTTCTTGTGTGATCTTGGGCAAGTTACTTAACCTTTGTGTGATCTAGTTCTCTTGTTTGTAAAGTGGGAATAATAAAAGTACCTAATTCATTGGAATATTGTGAAAAAATAATGAGATAATGCATGTGAAGGTTATAGAACAGAGTCTGGCCCATGGAAAGTACTAGTAAGTGTTGGCTACTTTTGTTAAGATTTCCTTCAAGCTCCAGACATGGGAGACTGTGTCTGCAGTTTTGTCTAGTAAGCAATGGACATGGTGACATTTCCAGTGCCTAAGATCTTCCAAGAATTCCTAGGCCCCTGAAGTGCACCCACAAGGCCATACCTCAGGATGTCGTTCTTGGCCAAAGCTTTTGGGAGAGTGGGTGGACTCTTCAGGAACCATTGACAGCCAACCCTGTAGGGTTATTCCCCCTATACCCCAACTTCACCTGGGTTTCTGAGGTCACGTGGTATTCTCTTCCCTCAACTTTCCCTCGATATTCACTTTAAGATGGCACTAGACACAAGGCTGAATTTGGGTATCCAGAGAACAGTCGTTCTTAATAAAAGTAGTAGAGGGGAAATAGAGAATAAATAAAAGTCAATCTGATAAAAGGCAGGAGAGGAGAAAATTTTGTACAGAAAACGTAGTATAAGTAGAAGTACAAAATAAGATGACAAAAATAAATTCAGCTCTATCAGTAATCACCATACATGTAAATGGACCAAACTTGTTTAAGACATTGTCAGTTGTCAAAATTCAGCTTTATCTGTTTACAAAAGACACTACAGACACTACAAAAATTAAGTTCTGGAAAATTTAGCAGCTGGGGTTCAGTCACTGCTGAACACACACTAATTGGAAATGGTCTAGGCCAGAGCCAGCAAGTGGTTTGTTTGGCCAGCCTGGTGTCCATTTGATGGTATCTATCATCTATTTATCTATCTTTGATAATTAATTTGTCTTTAATCAGGGTAAGTGCTCCCTAATCTATTGACACATTTATGTTACTTCCTGGAGCAGACAGGACCATTCTATATGATCTAACTCAACAGCAACTTCATCTAACACTGGCATTTCTTTGGGATTTTTCAGTTATGGGGGCCACATGCTCCTCTGCAACTTCTTGCTTACTCTTGTTCTCCATTGTGTATCTGATACTATCTGAGCTTCTCACCAGGGTTTACCAGGGTTTCCATGACCTGGGTCATGATCATACTTCTATTTTCCATTTCTTACCTCTGGCCATCCCTCAAGCCCCATCCTCCCATCCAGCCCCAGAACTTTAAGATCCAGACACATGATCCAGAGTGGTTCTTGGCACTCTTTATGCATATATTCACCTTCTTATCTTTGCTCATGCTGTTTCTTCTCCCACGATTTGCTCACCTAACTAATCTCTCCTAAGTTTTGGTAATTAGTCCAGGACTCATATACTTTTGGAAGGTTTTTCTGATCTTTTCGTGTTTAGTGAGATTCTCTATTTTCCCATAGTGCCCTAGCCAAATACCTATCTAGTCCTTACACGTTGTGTTATAATTTATGTACTGTGTTTTGTCCCTCACTAAACTCATACCTCCTTGAAATAATATCTTATACACTTTTCAATGCCCATAGTAACTGGTACATTCTAGGTTCCCAATAAGTGTTTGTTGAATGAATTCCTAGACGATTATGATTAAAGATGTAAAAAAGGCCATAAAACATGAGAAATTTATGAAACACTGTTAAAAACACAGAACTCAAAGACAACTAAATACACTTTCTGGAAATGATAACACTACAGTTATTGAAATTAAAAACTTAATGGATGGGTTAAACAACAAATTAGGACTAAAGAGAACATTGACGAACTGAATTGCAGTACAGAGAAATTAAGACATAGAAAACATGAAAGAGAACCTAAGACACACACACCTCCAGAAACAGAGAGAGAGAGAGAGAGAGAGAGAGAGAGAGAGAGAGAGATTAAAATAAAAGGAATTATAGAAAAATAATATTTGAAGATGTAGTGGTGAAATTTTTTTCTAGTGTCGATGAAAGACCAGACTCTTCTAATTCTGGAAGCTTGAGTCTTGAGAAAAATAAACAAAATGGAAAGTTCACACCTAGGCACATGAAAATGTAGAACATCGAAGAAAGGAAAGCATCATGAAAGCAACCATAGACAATAGACTTTATCTACATAAGAAGAATAATTAGAGTGACAACAGACTTCTCAACCATTACAATATAAGCCAGAATACAATGCTGAGAAACAACCCAAGTGTCCATCAACAGATAAATGGATAAATAAAATGTTATATATATTCATATTTGTGTGTGTATGTCTCTCTATATATTTAAATTGAAATATTCAGCAGTAAAAAGAATTGAAATTCTAATACATACTATAACATGAATGAACCTTGAAAAATTATTCTAAGCTAAATAAACCAGACACAAAAGGAGAAATATTATATTATTCCACTTATATGAAATGAAATACAACAGTCAAATTCATACAGACAGTAATATAGAGGTTACTAGGGACTGGGAGAAAGAAAGAAGGGGGAAGTTATTGTTTAGTGAGTACAGAGTTTCTGTTTGTAATGATGAAAAATTCTGGAAATAGATATGGTAGCAGCTATACAACTTTGTAAATGTACTTCATGCCACTGAATTGTGCACTTAAAATGGTTAAAATGGTAAATATTATGTATATTTTACCACAATAAAAATGCTAAAAGATACTAAATGTTTATTTAGAATTGTTTGTCCAGATAATTATAATACATCAATGAGGGCAAAATAGATACTTACAGACAAAAAATGTTAAACTAATTACCACGAATGGATCTTTGATGAAAGAACTATAAGTAGAAGAACTTAAGGAAGAAAATTCCAAAAGGGAGGTATAAAAAATAAGAAGGAATGGTAGGTAAGCATTGACTAAATCTAAACAGGCAATAGCTATATAGAACAATAATAATACTCACTGTATTTGAGGATAAAACCAAGAGGGATCTAAAATACTGGCCAACTTTAACATGTAAAATACTAGAGGCAATCATAATCAGAGAATTTTTAGATCTTTGTATTGTTTGAGATGAGGCTAGAGATTGATTAGTTCTAGACTTTAAGTATCCTTTTTAAAATTTAAAAAAGAAATAGCAAGAACAAAATAATTATAAAGTAGTAAAGGGGAAATAGAGAATAAATAAAAGTCAATCTGATAAAAGGCAGGAGAGGAGAAAATTTCGTACAGAAAATGTAGGATAAGTAGAAGTACAAAATAAGATGACAAAAATAAATTCAGCTCTATCAATAATCACCATACATGTAAATGGACCAAACTTGTTTAAGACATTGTCAGTTGTCAAAATTCAGCTTTATCTGTTTACAAAAGACATACCTAAAACATAAGGATGGCGAAAGAATTAAAGTAATTAAAAAACTATAATAGGCAAACAACTAGCCAAAATAGATTTTAAGAAAAACATACTATTACAGGGCCACTATATAATGATAAAAAATTAACTAGGAAGAAATAATTCTAAACTTATATACACCTAATAACATAGGCTCAAATTATATAAATCACATATTTTCAGAATTATAAGAACATGATAAAACTACAATGGCAAGAGAGTTTAATAGTATCTTATAGCTAAAATACATAGTGATTTAGTAAAGGATATAGAAGATTTGAACAACACAATCAATAAACTTAATCTAGTATATGCAAAAATTGACCTCATGTGACTCGCAACTGTCAAATACCAACTCACGTAACTTTACTGTCAGGCAGACTATATTTTCTGATTGCAATACAATTGACTTAGAAATCTGTAACAGTGTGACTGACAGCTTTCATACATTTTGGAATTTAAAAAGCACACTTCTAAAGTAACTTGTGAATGGCAGAAGAAATCATAAGAAAGGTAGAAAGTACTAGAACTGATTTATAATGTAAATATAATACGTCAAAAATGATATAAGGATGGGCTGGCTAGAAGACAGAGATACGCCATCTTCTATGTGAGGATTTTCAAGACCCACAGTGATTAAAGACAGACTTTTCTGGGCAGGACTGCCCTGCTGCCTGGAATGGATGTGTGGTGAGGAGGGCCACAGCTACTGTTTCCAGGCTGCGTTTGTAAATGTTCAACAGTGATCAGGAGGTATGCTCTGCCTTGTGTGCTTACTCGATAAGTCCTGCAGCAGGCAGCCTGCGGCGGGGAGCGGGGAGGGGGCAGGAGAACCAAAAGGGGCAGGGTTCAGTCAGGATAACAATATTGGACTTCATACTATCTTGAAAGCTCACCCCTCCCATTCTTCCTGCTGGCTGGTAGTACTTCTGCTAAGAGAAAGGGAGGCCAGACTAGCAGTTAATCTGGAGCAGAGTTTAGTAATTGAGTTATAAATCTGACACCATGGGGCTGGATATAGAAGCAGAAAGTGATGTTAGGTATGGCTTCATTTTTATCCCGGAAGAAATCCTTAGCTGAGTTAACTAGTTGGAGAAAGGACCAGGCACGGTGGCTCACGCCTGTAATCCCAGCACTTTGGGAAGCTGAGGTGGGCGGATCACCTTAGGTCAGGAGTTTGAGACCAGCCTGACCAACACGGCGAAACCTTGTCTCTACTAAAAATACAAAAATTAGCCAGGCATGGTGGCACACGCCTGTAATCCCAGCTACTCGGGAGGCTCAGGCAGGAGAATTGCTTGAACTCAGGTGGCGGAGGTTGCAGTGAGCCAAGATTGTACCACTGCACTCCAGCCTGGGCAACAGAGCCAGACTCCATCTCAAAACAAAAACAAGAACAATTTGGAGGAAGAAGCAGATTATAATATCCATGTCTACAGACCCTTTTTCTTCCACCTCAGATGCAGCTTAGAGTCTGAACTAGAAAGTGCACTCCTCTAATATGCTTTTTGTGTGACAGAATGGGCTACCAGTGGGACTGTGTCTGCAGTTTAGCCTCTCGCTCCTGGCATTTCAAGGCTGCAGTGTGGGTGAGATAGACCCTGACATGGGGGTGTTAGGAGATGGTCTTCACTTTTGCTTCCTTTATGGAAAACAGAAATCTTGTCCCTAGGCATGCTTTCCTCCTCATAGTCCAGAGCTGCCTGACGCCTCTGGAGGCCATCGCTTGTGTTTACCCCAGTGTGCCTCCCTCAGTGTTCCTTCCACAATGTTCCTCCCGATTCTGTCATTCTCCTTGTGAGCCGTGATGTGTAGTGAGGACTCCTGTGGGGAAGAGGATTAGGTGTGAATGTTGACATGTCTCTGCCTGGGAAACTCCCCATTGCCTAGTTCTAAGATACATTAGAAGGGCAAATGGACCCAGCCAAGTTCACATGACAGCATCCCCAGAAGCAGAAGATAGCTATTCTCCTGCCTCGGCCTCTCAAGTAGCTGGGATTACAGGTGCCTGCCACCATGCCTGGCTAGTTTTTGTGTTTTTAGTAGAGACAGAGTTTCACCATTTTGGCCAGGCTGGTCTCGAACTCCTGACCTCAGGTGATCTGCCTGCCTCGGCCTCCAAATGTGCTGGGATTACAGGACTGAGCCACTGTGCCCGGCCTGTTAGACCAGTGATTTCTGAAGTTTAATGTAATCCATGTCTCCTGGAGGCCACATTTAAACAGTTTCCTGGGCCCTTTTCCCAGATCTCGTAATTCAGTAGGTTGAGGTGCGGCTCAAGAATTTACATTTCTGACGAGCTCCCAGCTGATGCAATGCTGCTGGTCTAAGGACTCTACTTTGAAATTACTGTAGAAAGAGACGAAAGAGAAGCAGGAGGAGGAGAGGGGAGACACTGAAGTGGGAGATCCATTCATATATGAAACAGTCCTTTTTTGGGGGTGGGAGGCAAGTGATTCTACAAAAATTCCCAGCTTTTACTCTTCCCTGACACCCAAAGATTGTTTTCAGTTTGTGGGCTCTGTTTCCTGCTCTCCCCTACACAACGAGGGGAACTGTTTCTTAGAATTTGGAGGGACAGAAAATGGAGACGGGGGGATGGAGAGAGAGCTGGGAAAGTGAGAGGAAAGGGAGAGGGAGGAAGGATGGGGACTCAGGGCCTAGTGATGCAGGAAGAGTTTTCTGGGCAGCTTTGGGGAAACGTGCGAGAGTGGCTATGGTGCATGAAGGGAGTGGATGGGAGAAAAAAGAATTTCTTTGAGGGCCACAGCCCTCAGGATGCTGGGGGATGACCTGAGGCAGCCCAAAGGTGTTTGAGAAATTCAAGAAAGAATGCAAGTTATTTTGAAATTACTTTTGGATTGCTGAATGGCACGTCATAGGGTGGGACACTGCTCTGACTCTGATATTTGCTTCCACTAGGGTCACAACAGCATGACGGTGCTGATGCATCACGTGTAGGAGGTAAGGGGGACCAAATGGGAGTCACTCAGTCCTTATCCTTGTTAAGGCCCTCCTGTCTCTCATGGGGCCAACTGTTGGAATGGTTTCCTCCATATCCTGCCTTGAGGCCCTCCTCCCTCCAGTTTCTCCACACACAGGCTTCAGTAGCTTCTACTACAGAGTTCCTAGCCTCCTGGCTAGGAACCCAGGCTCTCCCATATTAGAATAGGCTCTCATTTCCCCTCCAAGTCTCTTTCAGTGGAGGGATTGTTGCAGGTTTTACTGATCATTGATTTTAGCCAAAATACCCTTCAAGGCATCAAAGGCTTCATATTCCTTGCTTTCAATCAATGTTTCCCATGTTACATCCAGCCACATATTGAGACACTCGACACCTGTTTCTACAACATTTACTTAAAGTTTTCCCACATCACACCTTTGTGCATGCTATTTCTGATGCCTGGAATGCTCTCCTTATCATCTCTGCTGATAAGATCAACCCATTCTTCAAGGTCTAGTTCAAATGCCTCCTGTTTTTTGAAACTTTTCTGATCATCCCTATTTCCCCCTTCCACTATGGAACTTTATTTGTACTTGCTTATGCTATGAATTCTGCTTATATTGTAGTTGTCTGTCCCCCTAGACCTGGGCTGTCCAGTATGGTAGCCACTAACCACATGTAGCTATTTAAAGTAACCAAAATGAAATAAAGTTAAAAATCCAGTTCCTCGGTTTCACTATTCACATTCCAAGTGCTCAATAGCTCAAAGAGCTGGTGGTTACTGTATAGCACAGCACCGATACAGAACATTTCCATCATCATAGAAAGTTCTATTGGACAATACTGGGCCCATGTATTATTCACCCACTCTTATGTCTGTTGAATAAAAATGAGTCACAGTGAGTTAATTAGGATTTTACTGATTGTTTTGTCATGCTTTCTGAGCCAGCACGGGGTTTATATTTTCAGCTGTTACAAAGGCATATGGTACTACCTGTTCCTTGCTTTCTTTCTTGATAAACTGTGCTCCCTTGAGGTGAAACCCCATCTTCTCTTTCTGTGGATTTTTTTCCTTTCAGGGTCTTTCTGAGAGTTGTTTAGTCTGTCATCTTCCTTATGTGTGTCCCGGGTCACTTCCTAAGGCCTAACCCCTGAACCCCATTTCTTATTAATGAAGCCTGCGTTGGAAGGAAAGAGCAGAGGCCTGGGTCCCTCAGGGTTACATTGCTTCTCAGACAGACCCTGATGCCTGCAGGGGGCAAAAGACACAGACACAAGGACACTCATGCCAATTAGCAATGGCATTTTGAGGTATACTTTCTCATTAACCTCTTGCAAAATCAATTGTCTAAGAGGTTTCTGGGAAGGAAATCACAAGGCCAGAGTGGCCACGAGAGGGCACCAGTGTACCTTAAACAGCCTTTACCTCCAAAATCCTCAGGAAGGTTTCCTTGCGTTGCAAGGGAGGGACATGATGAATACACATCGGAAAAGAATAGAAAAAAAATCATCATATTGTTATATCTCACTGTAAGGCCTGATTACCATATATTTATGCATCGAAGGCCTCCTTAAATATAGAAATCACAAGAACATTAGACAATAATAGGTAGACGAGGGATTCGATTGAAAGTACTTCAAATAAGGTTGCGAATAGGTCAGCAGACTTTAAAACAGAATAAACCTCACTTCGAAGCAAGGTAGCTATGGAAACATTACCAAAATTATTCTGTTACTTCATGGCTGCAGTGGTTTCTGCAGCCTGGAAATGCTGTCAAGGGAGGGCAGAATATTATTTTCTTATAAATAATACAACACAGGATCCTATATGGAAAGTTGCAAGAAATTAGATTTCAGAGGTAGAGATGTTTCAACAAAAATACCCAACAGCTTTAATTTGGTTTCTGATAACTTGGCTCTGAGCTTGCAGTTGTTAAGTTTTTCTATATTTCTGTTTTCTGTTGCAGAAAGGGAGCCAGGGAGGGATTTATTTTCATGTCTCTGGATGTATTATATCCACACATATGCATACACCTTGAGCATGGCTGATAGAAGTCACTTGTTTGCCCCAGGTATGATCCTCGTGAGGGCAGGTGACCTATAATCAACTCTTAAATAAGAGGCTTGCTTTCTTGTGGGGGATAGGCCTGGAGCTATGCTGCCTAAGGCGACAGGGTTCTGTTGCTGACCCTCGGAAACCACAGACCAACTGCCTATGCCTGCCAACTTCCCAGAACCCCCCTAATAAGCACATGAGGACTGTGTACACAACTGCTCTGTGATCATACTGACCATGTAGGTGGAGGTGTGAGTAAATGAATTAATTAGGTTTATTTAAGAAGGGTAGGTGTCTGGTAAGCAAAGTAAACATGGTATAAACCTGGGAGATATGATAAATGTCATGCTGGTGGGTGTTAGAGGTTGAGGGTGGTTTTGATGCTATTATGAAGTCATTCAGGCAGGGACTCGAAATGCCTCCATCCTGGCCTGACAGCACCTCTTTTCCCCACAGAGTTTCAAGGGAGCTGTATACCCAAGGGACAATAACAAATTGGGAATCATATACCCAACGTGCCAATGCAATGTCCTCTGGTAAGAGACTGAATTGTCCATGTGCCTAAGATCTCATGAATAAGAAGTGGGATTTCCTAGCTTCCCCAAACCTAAATATTGGAATATCATCTCTACCAGGGTGGCCATATGGAGAAAGAAAGTCAGAAAGGTGGGATTGGGTAGCCATATGCAGAGCATGCATGGAGTAAGAAGAATGGAAAAGAGCAAAGTAGCCCTGCCTCTTATTGAAAAAGAAAGAACAGGGCTCATCCAACGTCCTGAGGGCGGAGATAGGTAGGAATTTTGTGTAGTCAGACTTATTCTAAGGAAAGAGACCTTATGCTCCTCCTCGCCCAGAGAAGTGGATCTAATAACTTTAGTGAGCATCAGAATCTCCTGGAGGGCTTATTAAAACATATGCTGCTGGGTCCCAGCCAAGAGTTTCTGATACAGTCGGTCTGGAGTGGGGCCAGAGAGTTTGCTAACAAGTTCCTGAGGATGCTGTTGCCCTTGATTCGGGGACCATACCTTGGGACCACCACAGCTCTAGAACACTGTAAGTGGTTTAAGTATCAACAATGTAGGTGTGATATGAATTTAGAATCTGCTCCTGAAACAAACCCAACAAAGGGCTCATTACTCTTTTTTAAAGAATTGAGAGGTAATTCACACACCATTTGTATATCTTCTTTGGAGATGTGTTTATTCAAATCCTTTGCCCATTTAAAAATTGGGTTATTAGCCTTTTTATTGTTGAGTTTTAAGTGTTATTTATGTATTCTAGGTATAAGTCCGTTATCAAAGATGTGATTTCTCCCATTATGTGTGGGTTATCTTCTCTCTTTCTTGATGGTGTTTCTCGAAGAGCTAAGGTTAAAATTTTGATGAAGTCTACTTTATTTTTTCTTTTATCACTTATGCCTTTGGTATTGCATCTAAGAAAGTATTGCCCAACCCAATGTCACAAAGATCTTTCTTTCTTTCCTTCCTTCCTTTCTTCCTTCCTTCCTTCCTTTCTTTCCTTCTTTCTCTCTTTCCTTCCTTCCTTCCTTCCTTCCTTCCTTCCTTCCTTCCTTCCTTCCTTCCTTCCTTCCTTCCTTCCTTCTTTCTTTCTTTCTTTTTTCTTTCTTTCTTTCTTTCTTTCTTTCTTTCTTTCTTTCTTTCTTTCTTTCTTTCTTTCTTTCTTTCTTTATTTCTTTCTTTCTTTCTTTCTTTCTCTTTCTTCCTTTCTTTTCCTTCCCTTCCTTCCTTCCCTCCCTTCCTTCCTTCCTTCCTTCCTTCCTTCCTTCCTTCCTTCCTTCCTTCCTTCCTTCCTTCCTTCCTTCCTTTTATTTCCCTGTCTTTCCCATTCTCTCTCTCTTTTCTTTTCCTTTTTTTTTCTTTTCTTTTCTTTCTTGTCTTATTCTGGTCTCCCACAGGCCATAGTGCAGTGGCACAGTCATGGCTCGCTGCAGCTTTGACCTCCTTGGCTCAAGTGATCCTCCCACCTCAGCCTCCCAGGTAGCTGAGACTACAGGCATGTGCCACCACACCCAGCTTTTTTTTTTTTTTTTTTTTTTTTGTATTTTCAGTAGAAACAGTGTTTCATCCTGTCTGGTCTTGAACTCTTGGACTCAAGCAATCTGCTCGCCTCAGCCTCCCAAAGTGCTGGCATTACAGGCATGAGCCACCATGCTTGGACAACAAAGATTTATTTATTTTAAGAATTTTGTAGTTTTAGCTTTTACATCAATTTCTACAAGCAATTTGGAGTTAATTTTTGTGTGAGTGTAAGGAAGGGGTCTAACTTCATTCTTTGGCATATGGATATCCAGTTGTCACTCATTACCTCTTAAAAAGGGAAGAAAAAACTAGAGCAACAAAACAGTCTCCTTTTTTGGTGGGAACTTTTTGAATATTAGTGTAGTTTGAACGGTATTTATTTGTATGGCTTTGTTTGTACCCAATCAAATACATTTATTCATCCAGGAAATAAAGAGCATCTAACTTGTGCCACATATGTCTAAGTTGATGGTGATAACAGCAATTAAGTCCTTGCCTACATGTAGGTTACATGCTAGTGAGAAAATGGGCATAAGAAAACAAATGAACAAATGTGTAATATACAGTAGTAGTGATAAGTATTATGAAGAAAAATCAGAGTAAAAGGGTAGAGGTGATATGGGGGCTAGGAACAGGATACTATTTATATTGGATAAGAAAGTCAGGAAGTGCCTCTCTAAAGTGGCTGCATTTGTCTGGTACCTGAATTAAATAAGAGGGCAAGCCATGTTAGTATCTGGAGGAAGAGTTTTCCAGATAGAGAGAGAACAGATGCAAATATCATGACGTAGAAGTGTGGTTGGATTCTTCTGGGAAGAGTAGGCAAGGCACTGAAGCTAGAATGTGGTGCATGAGGGGAAGATGGGTGGAAAATGACGTTGAGGAGGTAGTCAGGGATCATACTTATGGGGAAACTAGACTTCCCCAAAGTTCCCTGACCTTTTGCCTGGCAAAGCATTTTGGCTTACAATATTTGCACCTTGAACAAAAGTTAATATTCTTTCTTCCTCTTTGACTTTAGTACCAGTCTCAAATCTTTTAGTAGACAGGTTAAGAGAAAAGAATACAAATAAGCATATAAACAAAATTATAAGGCATAAATTGCTTTGAAAAACCCCACCCAAATAATTCAAAAGAAAAAGTAATTTAAAGAAAGGACTAAAGTCAGAGTCCTTTTTTTTTTTTTGCCCATGTGATTTTCATTAACCAAATCTTCTCCCCTTTATATGTTTATGGTTGGTGGCCAGGTCTACTGGCTGCCCACCAAAGCCTGTTCTTCCCTTCTATTTAGTCATAGGAAGCTGCTGCCCAGTTGGACTACACTTCCTCTACTCTCTTGCAGTAGCTGGGGCTACGTGACCAGTTCTCACCACTGGCATGCGGGCAGAAGTGCCGTGTACCACTTCTGAGCTCTGGCCTTTAAGAGGCAGGTGGGCCTTCCCGGTGGTCTTCCCCTTTCTGCCAAATGAATGCAGAGGAGATGGGGCTCTAGGGATTGGTTTAGCTACTAATTGGAAGAAGCCTGGATCACCGAATGTATGTAAAGAAGAGCTTCTTGCTGACTCAGAAACACTTGCCTTGGATTATTACATGAGCAAGTTGATACTGCTTTTGTGTTTGAGCTATTACATCCGTGGATGTTTTGTTACATAAATTTAGCCTACTGTAACTAATACAAGCTCAATTTAGACTGAATGACAAAAAATAAACAAGTTGGAAAGCTATACTGAAGGGAAGTAGGATTGAACACAATGCTAGATTGGGACTGAGGAGGTTTGGAATTGAATGGCTTCCCCTCTGTGGCCATAAGCATTTTTGTTGCACAAAGGGCTTCTTATTTTTACAACCTTGGCAGTGGAAGTGAAGGGGTGGGTGTGGATGGTAGTGGGAATGTGGTAGTGGCTAGGGGGGCAGGGGATGAGCCCTTGAATATGTTAGGAGCACCTGCACATGTGAGCAAAGATAGCTTCTGACCAAGGGAGGATTTGTCAGGTCACTGGGCCCTGGGTATGTCTGTCATTTTGTTCTGTCAATGAGCTGAGGACAGCAGGCACCTCCACAGACCACACACAGATCTAATTGGCTCAGTAACATCTAACTTTTTGTAAACTAAAAGAAAAAAGATTTTTGTTAAGCACAGTAAGCAGCCTTCAATCATCTTCAAATTCACTTCATCAAAATCCATCCATAAGCAATCAAACTCAATGGTAGTTCATTCTTGCACAATCTATGAGTTAGGGCAAAAGTGCCATCAACTTACATTAAGGCATTAAGAAAACTACGTAGCTCTTGTGAGCAGGAAATAAGGAACTATACTTCATTTATGATCACTGGTAAGCACACCAACTTCTAGTGGAAAGATATTTCATTTGTATGAGATAGAGAGAATTTGGGACTGATGGCACCAGTCATATAGGTCATACAGGTCACTAGCAAATCTGGGCCCAAACTGTGCCAAGAAAAATAGAGGTACATTAACTTTGGGGAAATTAAACAAGTCAGAGGTGAGGTGAATTTAGATGAATTTGGGTGATTTCAGTAAATGGTGTTGGCCAAATAATTTTGTCAAGCCTTTGGTAATTTAAAGATGTGAAATCTGCCTGTAACCTCACTTGTGATTTTACCTGTGCTTTCTATTCTTTTATTTCTTGCTCTAGTTTTTTAAAGACAAAAATTCAAAAAAATTCCACTTTCATCTTAGATACATATTGAAGATACTTATCAAAAAGATACCTATTAAAATCTAAGCCAAGATAGGTATGGAGAGCAAATTGCTGCCTGAAGCAGTTATAATGGCAGTCGTGATCATTTCTCTTACAAGAGTGAGGGGGCTGCCGCAAATGAAGCAGGGGTAAAAACTGGGAGGGGTTGATTGGTCCTCCCTTCCCCCTGGGGTTTTCCATAATAAGCTTTTCCTGAGCACGTGTATGTGTGTGAGTGTGTGCGTTCCATGCCATGGGTATTATGTGGCTGGGCTCTAATCATTTTCTCTTCTTGGCTGTTGGCAATGCTGTGGAGTAGAAGGTCAGTCTCTCTCATGTAGAAGAGCAGAGTGATTAGATAGCAAGACTGTTAATTAGAATGCTAAGACCGCAGCAGGGCACCTTCTCACTGATCAGCTGTATGAAGGCAGCTCAAACTATAAAAAGCTGGAGAGAATCCATGTGGAATACTTGTTGGTGCCAAAGTCTCTAATGCCCCAAAGAAAAAGAGCCAAGTATCAACCCTACACAGGATTTTAACTCTAAGGAAAGACACAAGGCACATTCCAGTTTAAGTGTTGAACAAGTGCCAAAATTAGATTAAACAGTGAATGATTATTGTTAAAGGTAGTAACAAGGTATATGTATTTCTTTATATCTTGCTCTAAATGCTGTAATCAATTTTTATCTATAATAATTTGAGATGAATTGTTATGCTTTGTTAACTTAATATTCTATTTTTATAGAAAAAGGACAGAGGCATCGAAAAGCATGTTAACTTCTCTTTCTCCTGTGGGAAGCCTTTTGCTCCAGTCTATAGTCACGGGTCTGCCCAGGAGCAGCCAGATCAAATTGTAGTCATGATTGTAAGGGAGGGAAGCGTCCATATGTATAAACTCCAAAACTCAAACCTACAAAAGAATACAGCAAGCAAGTTTCTCACAAGAATAAGAAACAATGAGAGGAGCCACAATGGTGACAGGAGTCCATGGGGCCAGGAACCCTGCTTTGCACACCTGATAGAAAGGCTCTGAAGTCAGGGGGTACCTGTCTGCATGGATATCAGTTGAAAAGTTGGTGAAGCCTTGAGTACAAGGGCCTCTTTTTCTACACACCTCTTATTCACACTGCAGGGTCGATCGGTGCCGTTTTTCAAGCCCTTCCTGCCATATTCCTGCTCTTGTTAATGCTATACATTCTCAACTGCTAAGGACTCCCTGTTAAGAGAGTGTTTTCCCCTGAGGATCGGAAAAAGGTAAAGAGATTTTCGGAAGAGACACCTTGGAAACAGTGGATTTATACTGTAAAGAGTGGAGGCAAAGCCTTTACCAATTAAAAAGAAAGATTTTGGGAGGATGAGCTGGGAGGATGAAAGTATAAGGTGAAGGCATTGATGACAATGGTATTAGTTTGAATCACAGCCCACCATTTCCTCACTGCATGACCCTGGGCATGTTACCTAAATTCTCCAAAAATCAGTTTTTGTCATTCTTATCATAGAATTAAAAATACTTAACCTCCTGGTTCTGGGAGGAGTAAATGTAATAATTTATATTTAGCAATTTGTATAAATCTCTTGGTACAAAACTTGAAACACAATAAGCATTAAATAAGTGATAGCCAGTGTTACTAGCTATTATTGTCTTGCCTACATTACTGTGCCAGACATTGAAATTCCTGTGCAATCTCCCTCTACCTTGCCTACTTATCTCATTTCCTACCATTCACTATCCTTCCATCCCTGTAATATGTGTTCATCATGAACATGTACCAGGCTCCATCCAGGCCTGGGCCCATTTTCTTCTCCTTATTATCACCTTTGTTTCTCCTACAGACTCTGAATGAAATTCTCCTTCCCAGGCTGCCATCTCATCCCTGGAAATTCAACTTGAATATTAGTTCCTTCGTGAGGCTATTTAGAGCAATTTCTATTCACTTTAGACTCTTCCTTTCTCTGTATTGTAATTATTGTTTGTGTCATAGGCTTAAGTGCTGGATTATATAGAGAAGAACTTTCTGTCATGATGGAAATGATCTACAGCTGTGTTATCTAGTACAATAGCCACGAACTACATATGGCTATTACTTACTTGTAACTAATGGCTAGTATAATTGAAGAAGTGCATTTTAAACTTTATTTGGTTTTAATCAATTATACTTTAAATCTGAATGACTGCCTTGGCCTAATATGTCAACAGTCTACTCTGACAAAAGATCTTGTGAGAGGTAACACTCACGTGTTTTTGCTGGCCTCCTGGGGCCAACACCTATCGTCTTTTCCCATGGTGTCCTGTCTGCCCATGGAATCGATGTGGGGAAAGAGAAATAGAGGTCCAATGCTCAGCACGAGGGGCGTGGTTGTGAGCGAGACTGAAGTTGGGGTGAATAGGACCTAGTCCTATCTGTTTGTGAGTAATCCTGCAGAATTAGATCTACTGGTTGGCAGGATTTATACGAACCCTGCTCTGGTGAGCTGGCAGGCCTTGCGGTTCTACATGTGAGTAAGGCCTTTTTTGAGGGCCCCTGAGTCACTGTGGCTGATCCATGGAACTGACCTTTGTGGCATCCCACCTGGCTTGGATCAGGCTATTGCTTGACCTTTCTTCCTCTTATTAGAGAATTTTCACCCTGTGACTCAGCTCTGGTTCCTGATTACAAACTCTTCAGAGCTGCCTTGAAATCCTCCCATTCTGTGTTGAGTCTATTCTGCATTTCCCAGGGGTTCATGAACATTTGGAGATCGCAGACTCCTTTGAGAAGAAATACATGCTATGAACACCTTTCTTAGAAAAATGCACATGGTCACATCCATATGCAATTTTGCATATAATTTCATCAGATTTCTTGAAACTCAGGCCTAGGTCTGAGACCCTTGGTTAAGACCACCTTCTTTAACATTTATGCAGCCAATAAACATATGAAAAAAAGCTCATCATCACTAGTCATTAGAGAAATTCAAATCAAAACCCCAGTGAGATACCATCTCACACCAGTTAGATGGTGATCATTAAAAAGTAAAGAACCAACAGATGCTGGAGAAGATGTGGAGAAATAGGAACACTTTTACACTGTTAGGTGGGAGTGTAAATTATTTCAACCATTGTGGAAGACAGTGTGGCGATTCCTCGAGGATATAGACCAGAAATATCATTTGACCCAGCAATCCCATTGCTGGGTATATACCCAAAGGATTATAAATCATTCTACTATAAAGACACATGCACATGTATGTTTATTACAGCACTATTTACAATAGCAAAGACTTGGAACCAACCCAAATGCCCATTGATGATAGACTGAATAAAGAAAATGTGGCACATATTCACCATGGAATACTATGCAGCCATAAAAAAGGATGAGTTCATGTTCTTTGAAGGGACATGGATGAAGCTGGAAACCATCATTCTCAGAAAACTATCACAGGAACAGAAAATCAAACACTGTGTGTTCTCACTCATAAGTGGGAGTTGAGCAATGAGAACACGTGGACACAGGGAGGAGAACATCACACACTGGGGCCTGTCAGGGGGTTTAGGGGAGGGATAGCATTAGGAGAAATACCTAATGTAGATGATGGGTTGATGGGTGCAGCAAACCACCATGGCATGTGTATACTTATGTAACAAACCTGCGCGTTCTGCACATGTACCCTAGAACTTAAAGTATATATATATATATATATAAAGAACACCTTCTTTAATCTGACCTTAGAAGTTCTGCATGCTACTCTTTCCTTGCTCAGCACCAGCTCAGATCTAACTTATTCTGTATTCATTGGGTAACATTTTGATGACTGGTTCAGGGCTCTAGTTACCTTAATAACAGGAACAGTCACTCTAAATAGCTATGAGGAGTATTTCAGTCACTATAAATAGCTATCCCCAATGGGTAGGTTAAAGGTTGGCATTCTGGCTTACAAATATTTTCCTCCTTGCAAAAGAGGTATTAGAAATTGGTTATATATAGCTACAATTATAAAATTCGTAAAACAGCAGCACTGAGCTCCAGACTCCGGACTGAGAGTGTCCCAGTCCCCCAGCTTTACCATCTCTTGTTAGTTACAGGTGTCCAGCTATGGATCTGTCATGCAGTACCATATATATCCTCAGTTGAACTTTGAATTTGCATACTTTAACTCAGCTGAGTTTTCTTCTGATGTGACCTGATCCTTCATCCCATAGAACACAAGTGAAGAGTTGGAGGAAATGTTGAGACTATTTTTTGCAGAAGCCCAGGGAAGGAGGTGGCTGGTTCAAGGTCTCACAGCTGGTGGATGACAAGGCATGGCTAGAACCCAGCTGGCTTCTATTCCAGTTCAGTGTTTCCATTTCTCTATGCTCTATGAGTAATTTGTCCTTGAGGTTTGGATAAGATGACTTGGGAAGTTGAGCCTGTATCATATGTGTATTCATATGCATGAATTCATATGTGTATTCATATGCATGAATACCTCATTTTATGCCTTGGATATATTCTTGTAAATTTGGTAATAAAGTGAATTTCAGCAAATTATATATCTTATCATGTTTCTTAAAGATTAAAGATTCAATCCTTCTGTGAAAGCTTTTAGCCTTGAGTATACACTTGGATACAATAGAAAACCCACATGCTTAGAGTGAAAATAATTTTCTGATGAAATATTAAAATTATGTTCTGAATTAACTAACAAATATTAAAGTGTCAGACAAAAATATTTTTGTCTAGAGCAAAATAAAGCCTATTTCTTTAATATACATTTTTCTCTATCTGCAGAAATATTCCTTTTGAAAAGCTCAAAGTTTTATTTCTCCTTTCTGAAGGGTTTATCTTGCACGATCACTGTTAATTGTTTAACAGCCTAGATTAGCTTGCCGAGTGTTTGTTTAGTATCTCGTGTAAATTCTTTATCATTAACAGTCAGCTTTCCTATAGTATTCTTAAGGTTTATTATTTCTGTAAGCATGACTTTCTCTGTTGTGGGGTTTTTGTAAGTGGAATAAATAAGCAAAGCAGCAGCTATTTTTTAATAGCCATAGGATATTGTATTTTATAATTTAATAAAAACTCTAGAATGTCATAGGAGATAACATAAAGTTTGGAATTCTTTACCAAAAAGTCTAATGTCAGTTTTGTTTCCTCAGTTACTTGCTATGATTATCTTTCCTCTGGCCACCACGGTCAGAGTAACTGCCTTAGCCTAGTCCCAAGACCAGTACATTTTGTGCTATAGATGATTTCAGGAGGAAGGAAGAGTTTAGACAAATGAGCTGCAGAGACAGTCCTCAAACTTTGCATTAATTAATCACTTCAGCTGCTCCCTACTAAACTTTTAACTAGAACAGCTAATAGGGAGCAAAACGGATGGGTTTGAATTTCGTCTCCTTTTGTTTTCCCTGCTCACTCTCTGGAAAAGGGGGTAATGAACAGTGAAATGGCAGGCGTGAGATGCGAGGAGGGTGAGGACCTGCCCGTGGAGCCTGTGGCTGTGTAATCGGCTCCTGAATTATCACAAGGTGTCCCACCGTTTTATTGTCAGAGATGTTCAGGTTCCCACGTGGAGGGGAGTAAGGATATGAAAAGATGGTGTCCCCATGTCCATTCTGTCCGTTGGATGGGAGATGGACTTCCAAAGAAGACTCTTTAGAGAAAAAATAATAGAAGACAAATGTTGGTTTACAACATGTAATAAACCTGTTAGTGTTTACAGTACAGATGCTGACACTGTTTAACCTAATAGCAAGCTGTTGCCTAAGTATCTTTTGGAGGGTAATTAAAAGACTCCTAGATGCACTGAAACCAATTATATTAAAATTTTATTTGTAGGGAGTACTGAAAACTTCAGGTAAAAAAATCAGAATTCATGATCCAACCAAAGATGTCAGGCATCAGGGATGCTGCCAGAAGGAGATCCCGATTAAAGACCAGGGCTTAGTTACAAAGGCGGAGACCTCAGTTCAGCTTTCCTGATCCGACCTAGCACTACTTTAATAAGGGAAAGTTCACTGTTGTAATATTATTAAGTAGAAATTAGAAGAAGTAACTGATTATTCGTCTGGAAAGAAGATCACAAAAATGTGTGGGCCTGCTTGAAGACATTTAGTAGCAGAAAGGCTAGGAAAATCGGTGCTGACAGGGCACTGAGAAGATGCTCTTTTTTGGAGAGCTGCAATTTTCAGGCATAATAAATGGGTCATGTTTGCTGTTTGTGTGTGTTTGCTGTTTGCCAAAAGCCCAGCAGGTCTAGCTGGGTTTCCCAGCAGAATTCCAGAAGAGATGTACCAGAGATCCACCTGCTCCTTCCGAGACTGCCACTGACAGGATGTGTGACCTCAGAGAGTCACTGTCCTGCTCCGAGCATCACTTTCTAGGATCTGTAAAGAGAAAGGAACACTTTTGGTTCAAAGACGGGTCAATCCTGCTGTAATTATACCTCGTACTGAGAAAATACCTTTCCTCCTAACTCCCAAGTAATTTGGAAAAAGGTGTTGGTTCTTAAAACCCCTCTCTAATTCACAGGGATTATTGCAGCTGGAGTTATGGAGGGCCAGTGAAGTTAAGTTAAGTGGTGGGAGAAAAGTGACCATCTCACTTTTCAGAGGAGAATGGAGAACGGTACTCCTGACTCCAGAGCTTAAGCCATTCAGCTAGAATTTTGTGGAAAATGGAAGAGTCTGATGAAATTTGGTGTTTGGTGTTTTCCTCAGTTGTATGGGTGTTTCAGTTTTCTTACTAGTCCTGTCTGCCTTTTTATTTTTTGACTGGAGTTCATCAACAGTAGTTGTAGCCAAAGATACCAGAATAGGAGTGATGTCATTTAAAAAAATGGGCTTTAAAAAAAGACTTTATTTTTTGAGCAATTTTAGTTTCACAGCAAAATTGAGAAGAAGGTACAGAGATATTCCATATACCGCCTGTCCACACACATGCCTAGCCTTCTGCATTTTCTGCATCTCCCACAGAGTGGTACATTTGTTAGACTTGATGAACCTATGTTGACACATTATCACCCAAAGTCCATGGTTTACATTAGGGTTCACTCTTGGTGTTGTACATTCCATATACGAGAAATTTATGACATGTATCCATGATTATAGTGTCATGCAGAGTGGTTTCACTGACCTAAAAATCCGCTATGCTCTGCCTATTCATCCCTCTCTCACCTCACCCCTACCCCCGGCAGCCACTGATCTTTTTACTGTCTCCATGGTTTTGCCTTTTCTAGAATGTCATGTAGTTGGAATCATAAAGTATGCAGGCTTTCAGATTGGCTTCTTTCTCTCAGTAATATGTATTTAAGTTTCCTCCATGTCTTTTTTTTTTTTTTTTTTTTTGAGACAGGGTCTTGCTTTGTCACCCAGGCTGGAATATAGTGATGTGATCTCAGCTCACTGAAGCCTTGACCTCCTGGATTCAAGCAATTCTCCCACGTCAGCCTCTCAAGTAGTTATGACCACAGTTGTGTACCACCATGCCTGGCTGATTTTGTATTTTTCATAGAGACAGGGTTTTGCCACATTGCCCAGGCTGGTCTCGAACTCCTGAGCTCAAGCAATCCGCCTGCTTCGGCCTCCCACACTGCTGGGCTTACACACATGACCTCCATGTCTTTTCGTGACTTGATAGGTCATTTATTTTTAAGTACAGAATAATAGTCCGTTGTTGGATGTACCAGAGTTTATTCACTTATGAAAGTCATCTTGGTTGAAGGATGAAGTTTTCTGATGTCATCTTTTCATATCATCTTTTGCAGGACTGGTGGGATGTGGCATGTGAGGTGAGGTGAGGGCCTGAACATGTGGGGAGAACTCATGTGGTCACAGACTTCATTCCCAGGTGGATCTCTTGACACCCATTCTCCACATTCCAAGCCAGGGCTGTCTCCAACATCCATGTGAAGAGATACACTGAGCTGAAAAATTGGGGCCTTTTGCAACCATGCTTTTTTGGCTGGTGGCTCTCACTCATGTTTCTCGGTCCCATCAGTGGTAAGCAACATTCTCTGCTCCAACTCTCTGTCCTTGTTCCAATATGGGGCCCTCAGACCTCCTCATAGTCCTCACAAATGGCTCTGGGAGTTCCTGGGGTTATCTCAGTCATGGTTAGCACACTGGCATTTGACACTTTCACTACCTTCTGCTTCCCAAGTCTGACTTATAGGATACTGATTCTTGTCACTGCTGCTCTAGGTCTTGGTGTAAGTCATTAGGCCTGGAATTAAAGATGATTGAGGGTGTCACCTCTGATGGTGCCCCATTACTTTTTTTCCTTAAATTTATTTTATTGTGGTAAGAGCACAACTTGAGATCTACTCTCAACAATTTTTTTTCTTTTTTTTGAGATGGAGTTGCACTCTTATTACTCAGGCTGGAGTGCAATGGCACGATCTCAGCTCACTGTAACCTTGGCCTCCTGGGTTCAAGAGATTCTCCTACCTCAGCCTCCCAAGCAGCTGGGATTACAGGCATGTGCTACCATGCCTGGCTAATTGTTTTTATTTTTAGTAGAGATGGGATTTCTCCATGTTGGTCAGGCTGGTCTTGAACTCCCGACCTCAGGAGATCTGCGTGCCTTGGCCTCCCAAAGTGCTGGGATTACAAGCGTGAGCCACTGTACCTGGCCACCCTCAACAAAATTTTTAAGTATACAATACATTATTATTGACTATAGGCACAGTGTTGTACAGGAGATTCCTACAGCTTACTCATCTTGCTTAATGGATACTTCCGGCTCATTGATGAATAACTCTTCATTTTCCCCTCCCTCCAGACTCTGGCAACCACCTCTCTACTCTTTGATTCTATGAATTTGACTTAGTGAAGCCAGGCGCGGTGGCTCAAGCCTGTAATCCCAGCACTTTGGGAGGCCGAGATGGGTGGATCACAAAGTCAGGAGTTCAAGACCAGACTGACCCACATGGTGAAAGCCCATTGCTACTGAAAATACAAAAATTAGCCGGATGTGGTGGCATGCACCTGTAATCCCAGCTACTCAGGGGACTGAGGCAGGAGAATCACTTGAACCTGGGAGGCAGAGGTTGCAGTGAGCCGAGATAGCATCACTGTACTCCAGCCTGGGTGACAGAGTGAGACTCCATCTCAAAAAAAAGAAAAAAAAAAAAAAGAATTTGACTTAGTGAGGTATCTAATATAGGAGAAACCATTTGGCATTTATCTTTTTGTGATTGGCTTATTTCACTCAGCATAATGTTCTCAAGGTTCATCCATGTTGTTGCGTATGGCAGAATCTCCTTCTTTGTAAAGGCTGAAAAATATTTCATTGTAGATATACACCATTCAGATGTTTTCTGTATCCATACATGTGTTGATAAGCACTTAGCTTGTTTCCACAACTTGGTTATTGTGAATAGTGTTGCAATAAACATGGAAGTGCTAATATTTCTTCAGGATCCTAATTTCAATTCTTTTGGATAAATAATCAGAAGTAGGATTGCTGGATGATATGGTAGTTATATTTTGTATTTTTTGATGAACCTCTCTACTATTTTCTAGAATGCCACACCATTTTGTATTCCCACTAACGGTGTGCAAGGGTTTCAATTTCTCGACATTCTCACCAATAATTGTCTTTTTTTTAAATATGCAGTACATTATTATTGACTAGAGGTACAGTGTTGTGATGTGAATCATCTCTTTGTACAGTGTTGTACCTATAGTCACTATCTTTATTTTTTAAAAGATTGCATTTTCAAAAACAACAAAAAGTACATATATTTAATGAGTGGCATTGTTTTTTTTTTTTTTTTTTTTTTTTGAGATGAAGTTTCGCCCTGTCGCCCAGGCTGGAGTGCAATGGCATGATCTCAGCTCACTGCAACCTCTGCCTCCTGGGTTCAAGCAATTCTCCTGCCTCAGTCTCTCAAGTAGCTGGGATTACAGGCACGTGCTACCACACCCAGCTATTTTTTTTTTTTTTTTAATCTTTACTAGACATGAGGTTTCACCATGTTGGCCAGGCTGGTCTTGAACTCCTGACCTCGCGATCTGCCCTCTTTGGCCTCCCAAAGTGCTGGGATTACAGGCATGAGTCACCATGCCTGGCCAAGTGGCATTGTTTTAAATGTTTCCAAATTTCTTTAATTTCTCACTCAATAGAAGACAGGTAGATTCTCTTATCTCTTTTGCCTTCAGTCTGTTGTGATATCACATTTAAGGTAGCTGTTGTGAACTTATGAGAGAATGAGAATGAAAGAGGCAAATAATATGTTAGTATTATTATGAAAATAGTTTTAATCTTGTGGATAGCCAGATCACATTGTGACAACCTTTGCAGTAAAGAGGTCTAAGTTTCAAATTTTTGTCTTTTTTTTTTTTTGATAATAGTCTTCCTGATGGTGTGAGGATTAACAAATCATTGTGCTTCGATTTGTATTTCCCTGATAAGTAGTGACATTGTACTTTTTTTATATGCTTGGTGACCATTTATATATCTTCTTTGGAGAAATGTCTATTCAAATCTGTAGTTCAGTTAAAATTAGGTCATTTTTTTTTTTTTTTTTTTGCTATTGAGTTGTATAAAATTCCTTATATAGTTTAGAGATTATCTCCTTATCAAATATATTGTTTGAGAATATTCTTTCTCATTCTATAGGCTATCTCTTCACTCTATTGATTGCTTTCTTTGCTGTGCAGAAGCTTATTAGTTTGATGTAGTCCCACCTTTGTTTTTGTTGTCTGTGCTTTTGGTGTCATATCTATGAAAAGTCATTGTCAAGACCAAATTCATAAATATTTTCCTGTTTTTGTTCTAGAAGTTTTTACAGTTTCAGGTCTTATATTTTAAGTTAAACAATTTTGAATTGATTTTGAACAATTATGAATCAATTTTGAGTTATTTTTGTATATGCTGTAAGATAAGAGTTCAATTTCATTCTTCTGCATTTGGGTAGCCAGTTTTCCCATCATCATTTGTTGAAGAGACTATCCTTTTCCTGTATTGTATTCTTGGCACCGTTGTGGAAGATTGGTTAATTGCATATACACGGATTTATTTCTGGGCTCTGCGTTCCATTGCATTGGTCTACAGTAGTCCTCAACTTGTCCTCTGTTGCACTTTCTGTGGTTTCAGTTACCCATGGTCAACCATGGTCTGAAAATATAAAATGGAAAATTCCAGAAATAAATAATTCATAAGCTTTAAACTGCATGCTGTTTTGAGTAGTGTGATGAAATACTGTGCTGTCCTGCTCCATCCCATCCAGGATGTGAATCATCTCTTTGTTCAGTGTACTCATGCTATATATGCTACCCGCCTGTGAGTCACTGTAGTTTTCTTGGTTATCAGACAGAAAAAATATAGCATATATAGGGTTTGGTATTGTCTGTGGTTTCAGGCATCCATTAAGAGTCTTGGAACATATCCCTTGTGGATAAGAGGGGGACTGCTGTTTATGACTCTCCTCATGCCAATATCATAATGTTTTGATTATTGTAGCTTTGTAATATATTTTGAAACAGAAAATGTGATACATACAACTTTGTTCTTCTTTCTCAAGATTGATCTGGCCATTCATGGTTTTTTATGCTTTTCTATATGAATTTTTGAATTCTGTTTTCAGTTTTTGGAAAAAATGCCATTGGGATTTTGATAGGAATTGCACTGAATCTGTAGATTGCTTTGGGTAATATGAACATTTTAACAATATTGCATCTTCTAATTCATGAACACAGGATGTCTTTCTATTTGTGTGTTCCTTAAATTTTCTTTCATTAGTATTTAGTAGTTTTCAGTACAAAGTCTTTCACCTACTTAGTTTTTTCTTAAGTATTTTTTTGATGTTATTGTAAATAGGATTGTTTTCTTGGATTCCTTCTCAGATAGTTCATGGTTAGTGTATAGAAATGCAGCTTGTTTTTGTATAATGATTTTGTATCCTGCAAATTTACAGAATTAATTGACTAATTATAACAGTTTATTTTTATTTTTATTTTTGAGACAGAGTCTTGCTCTGTCGCCTAGGCTGGAGTGCATGATCTTGGCTCACTGCAACTTCTACCTCCTGGGTTCAAATGATTCTCATGCCTCAGCCTCCTGAGTAGCTGGGATTACAGGCATGTGCCACCACGCCTGGCTAATTTTTGTATTTTTAGTAGAGATGGGATTTTTCTGTGTTGGTCAGACTGGTCTTGAACTCCTGACCTCAGGTGATCTGTCCACCTTGGCCCCCCAAAGTGCTGGGATTACAGACATGAGCCACTGCGCCTGGCCTCTAACCGGTTTTTTAAATGGAATTTTAAGGGTTTTCTATATATAAGATCATGTCATCTGCAAACAGGGACAATTTTACTTCTTCCTTTCTAATTTGGATGTCTTTTATTTCTTTTTCTTACCTAATTGCTGTAGCTGGGACTTCCAGTACTGTGTTGAATAGAAGTGGCAAGAGTGGGCATCCTTGTTTCTGATCTTAGAGGAAAAACTTTCAGTTTTTCATGATTGAGCATGATATTAGCTGTGGGCTTTTCATACATGACCTTTATTATGTTGAGGCACTTTCTATTCTAGGTTTTTTGAGAGCTTATATAAAAAAAGGGTGTTGAATTTTGCTAATGCCTTTTCTGCATCTATTGAGATGATCATGTGTTTTTAATTCTTTATTTTGTTAATAGGTGATAAGTTTGGATATGTGTCCCTGCCCAATCTCATGCTGAATTGCAATCCCCAGTGTTGGAGGTGGGGCCTGGTGGGAGTGATTGATCATGGGGCTGAATTTCTCATACATGGTTTAGCACTGTCTCCTTGGTACTGTTCTCGTGATGGTGATTTCTCATGACACTTGGTTGTTTAAAGGTGGGTGGCAGTGGGTAGCACCTCCCCCTGTCTCTCCTGCTCCTGCTCTTGCTATATGACATGTAAGCTCCTGCTTCACCTTCTGTCATGATTGTAAGCTTTCAGAGACCACCCCAGAAGCAGATGCCAGTGCTCTACTTCCTGTACAGCCTGCAGAACCGTGAGCAAATTAAACCTTTTTTCTTTAAAAGTTCCCAGTCTCAGATGTTTCTTTATAGAAATGTGAAAACAGACTAATACGATAAGGGTTATCTTATTAATTGATCTTTGTGTGATAAACCATCCTTTCATGCTAGGGATAAATCCAATTTAATCATGGTGTACGATCCTTTTATTGTGCTGTTGGATTTGGTTTGCTAGTGTTTTGTTGAGGACTTTTGCATCTATATTTATCAGAAATATTAACCTGTAGTTTTCTTATAGTGTCTTTGACTGCCTTTGGTATCAGGGTAATGCTGGTCTCATAAAGTGAATTTAGAAACGTTTCTTCCTCTTGGATTTTTTTGTAAGAGTTTGGGAAAAATTGGCATTAATTAGCATTAATTCCTCTTTAAAAGTTTAGTAGAATTCACAAGTAAAACAATCTGATCCTGAGCTTTTCTTTATTGGGAGGTTCTGGATTACTGATTCAATCTTCATACTGGTTATAGGTCTGTTCAGGCTTTCTATTTCTTCATGATTTAATCTTGGTAGGTTGTATGTTTCCAGTAATTTATCCATTTCTTTTAGGTTGTCCTGTTTATTGGCATATAATTGTTCATAGTAGTCTCATGATTCATTTTACTTCTGTGGCATCAGTTATAATATGTCCCCTTTCATTCTGATTTTATTTATCTGAATATTTTTTCTTCTTAATTAGTTTACCTAAGGGTTTGTCAATTTTATCTTTTCAAAACACCGACTCTTAGTTTTATTGATTTTTCTATTTTCTATTACATTTATTTCTGCCCTACTCTTTGTTATTTCCTTCCTTCTGCTAACTTTGGGCTTAGTTTATTCTTTTTCTAGCTCCTTGAGGTGTAAAGTTAAGTTGTTTATTTGAGATCTTCTTTTTTAATGTAGGCATTTATTGCAATAAACCTCTCAGTAGTGTTTTTGCTGTAACCCATAAGTTTTGGTATGTGTGTCTTCACTTTTATCTTGAGATATTTTTATTTTTATATCATTTAAAAAATTTATATTTTTTCTTGAGACAGGGTCTCACTCTGTCATCCAGGCTGGAGTGCAGTGGCATGATCTTGGCTCACTGCAGTTTCGGCCTCTCTGGCTCAAGTGATCCTCCTACCTCAGCCTCCTGAGTAGCTGGGACTATGGGCACATAACACCATGCCTGGTTAATTTTTTTTATTCTTATTTTTTTGTAGGGATAAGGTCTTACTATGTTGCCCAGGCTTGTGTTGAACACCTGGGCTCAAGTGATCCTCCTGCCTCGGCCTCCCAAAGTGCTGGGATTACAGGTGTGAGCCACTATGCTTGGTCTTGAGATATTTTTAAATTTCCTTTTCAATTTCTTCTTTGACTCAATAATTGTTCAACAGTTTGTTATTTAATTTACATATTTTTGTGAATTTTCCAGTTTTCATTTTGCTATTGATTTCTAGTTTCAGTCTATTATGGTCAATAAAGATGTTTGGAATTATTTCGGTCTTCTTAAAATTTTTAGACTTGTTTCGTGACTTAATACATGACCTATTTTGGAGAATCTTCAGTGTGCTTTTGAGAATACGTATTCTACTGCTGCGAGGTGGAATGTTCTGTATGAGTTTCTTACATCCATTTGGTCTGTGTTGTTCACGTCCTCTGTTTCCTTATTGGTCTCTCTCTGGATGTTTTATCTAGTATAGAAAGTGAGGTATTGAAGTCTTCTACTATTATTGTATTGCTATCTATTTCTCCCTTTAGCTCTGTCAATGTTTGCTATATATATTTATGTGCTCTGATGTTTGGTACATGTATGTTTATAATTGTCATATCTTCCTGGCAGATTGATGCTTATGTCATTATATAGTGCCTTTTCTTGTCTTGTGATGGTTTTTGACTTAAAGTCTATTTTGTTTGATACAAGTATAGCTACCCCTGCTCTGTTTTGGTTACCATTTGCATAGAATATCTTTCTCCTTCCCTTCACTTTCAGCCTATGTGTGTCCTTAAATCTAAAGTAAATTTCTTATAGACAACATAAAGCTGGGCCTGTAAAAAATTTATTAAGCACTCTATGTCTTTTTCTTGGGGAATTTAATTCATTTACATTGAAATTAATTATAGATAGAGAAGGATTTACTATTGCCATTTTGTTAATTATTTGTTGATGTTGTCGTTTTTTGGTCTTTTTTTCTCTTACTGTCTTTTTTGTGTTTTCTTCATTTTTGAAAATATTTATATGCTTTTATTTCTTTCTATTTTACTTTTATTTAACTTCTATAGGTATTTTTGTACCTTAGAGCTCACACAAAATATCTTGTAGTTATAGCAGTCCATTTTAAGTTCAATTGCATACAAAAACTCTACACTTTAACTCCCCCTCACATTTTGTTATTATTGTTGCCACAATGTACATGTATTCAGATTATGTATCTTTAAACATATTTTAGCTACTTATTTTAAAAACTTTTGTCTTTTAACTTTTATACTAGAATTAAAAGTGATTTACTCATCACCATTACAGTAATACAATAATACAGTATTCTGGATTTGTCTATATTTACCTTTACCAGTGAGTTTCATACTTTCTTATGCTATTGTATTGCTATATAGTATACTTTAATTTTCCCTTGAAAAACCTCCTTTAGCATTTCTTACAAGGCATATATAGTGGTGATGAACACTCTTAGCTTTTGTTTGTCTGGGAAAGTCTTTATCTCTTTTCATTTTCGAAGCATAGTTTTTTTGGGGCATAGTATTCTTGGTTGGCAGTTCTTTACTTTCAGTATTTTGAATATATTATCCCACTCCCGTCTGGCCTGCAAAGTTTCTGCTGAAAAATGTGTTATAATCTTATGGGAGTTCCCTTGAATGTGACAAGTTGCTTCTTTCTTGCTGCTTGTGAAATTCTCTCTTTGACTTTTGATAATTTGATTATAATGTACGTCAGTGTGGATTTCTTTCTTTTTTTAAAAGCTAAACCAGAGATCCTTTAATCAGTGTGAATTTCTTGCATTCATTTTATTTGATGTCTTTGGGTTTCTTAGATACAGATGAATCTTTTCTTTCCCTAGGTTTGGAAAGTTTTCAGCCATTATTTCTTTGAATAAGCTTTGTAGTCCTTTCTATCTTCTTCTTCTTTGATTCTACATAATGTATATTTTAGTCTGCTTGATGGATTTCCATAAAAGTCCCTTAAGCTTTCTTCACTCTTTTAAAATATTTGCTTATTTAATGGCATTATTTTCAATGATCTATCTTCAAATTCATGGTTCCTTTCTTCTACCTGATTCAGTCTGCTATTGGACCTCACTAGCGAATATTTTTAGTTCAGTTATTGTGTTCTTCAGCTCCATGATTTTTGTGTAGTATTTTAAAATATTTTCTATCCCTTTGTTGAAATACAAACAAAGAAGTATCTCTTTGTAGTTCTCTTGACTTTGGTGAGCATCTTTATGACTGTTATTTGAATAATCTGTCAGATGAATCATATAATTCTGTTTTATTAGGGTTTATTTCTGGAGTTTTATCTTGTCCCTTTGTTTTGAATATCATTTCCTGATATTTAAATTTTCCTTGACTTTATATTTTTATGTCTGTGCATTAGACAAAACAGGCACCTTTCCCAGTCTTCACTAACTTTCCTTGTATAGAAGAAGACCCTCACCAATCAGCCCAGCCAGACATTCTGGGTCCTCTCCCAACCTTTCCCTCTATGGTGAGAAGAAGGTAGTTATAGTTTTCATCTGCTCACTCTGTGCTGAGCTGGGGTCGGGGGCAGCACGGGAGCTTTGGCATCTGCCAGTCCAAATGCTATCTCTATTCTCTCCCAGGTGTCTACGCTGCCATTCATCCTGTAAGAGCTCCAAGTTAGAAAGACAAGCCAGTTCTCTGGGGAGGTCCCTCAGAAAAGTTGGGGTGCTGGATGCACAAATCAACCCCTTTCCTATTGTGGGAGAAGCTGGGAGGTGGGGGTGGGTCTCTTCCTGATTATATGGTGCTGTGCCAGATGTAGAAATTCTGGCAAGAAGGTGTTTTGAAGCTCCCTATCAGCTTTGGTGAGTCAGTTTTTGTGTTCTTCTGAGGGTACAGGAGCCATTCAATTAGTGTCTGGATATCTTACAAAGCAAATTTTTCTGTCAGTTGTCGCTGAAGTGGTGTGTCTTTGGGAAAAAGAAGGATCTAGGGCTTCCTACTCTGCCATCTTGTTGAAGTCCTGTGACCCATTACTCTTGAGCCAAACTGCTATACTTTCCTTCTTTCTTTTCTCCGGATAGGGCTTACTCTAAAGGGTCCTTATTACCTCATATGAATTGATTCCTTATGTTTAAGTGTCTTCAGGCTCAAGCTGAAGTTTTCACTCCTGTAGATTTTAGGTGTGGGCCAAAGCTGGCCTTGAGGCTCCTAATATAGGGGTCCATGATGCCGAAAGCCTGAAGGGGGAATCTTCATTTAGTTCACTGTTCTCACAGTGTGAGATCTCCCATCACAGGGCAGTGGAACCATATTTCTATGGCCCCATGCTCTACAATAACACAACCAAGGCTCCCACTGACCAAAGTGGAAAGTGGAGAACTTGCCTTTGTTATGAGCCTCTTATCTCTCTCTACCTCTGCAACCCTTTAATGTTTGTTGCTGGAGGTGTGTTGTGTTTTTAAGTTCTACATGCTTGCTAGGACTATCTGTGGTGCTGCCTGACCTGGCCTCACTTGTGCTGTGAGTCTTTCTTCTTCCTTTCTTCCCATCAAAGCTTACCTGTTCAGGGAGCCATTCTATCCAGAGCTGATCTCTTCTGGAAAATGATAAACTACTTTAAACTGATATGTTGAATAATGATAACCTCTTAAGCTAGCTGTTCCTGATGGATGTGATCAGAACTGTGAGGTGATACCCACCTTTCGGTTTGCAGAAATAAAAACTAAGAGCCTTGCCATGAACATGAAAATGACAGCTTACCTGGAAATGAGTGCGACTCCTGTCTATGGAGACAATCCATACAAGTAGTTCTTCACTTCTTCATCTTCCTCCAGGGATCCTTATAAACAAAACTTAGGGTTAGATGACTGTTCAGACCCAGAGCATGCTGCTTCTCTGAAAAGGCACTTTTTCCTGATAATATTTAAGATAATAATATAGTATTGTCTGTTTTGCTAGAATAAAGAAGGCTGACAGATGAGACCAAGTCCGGGGCTTTATTCAGTAGGCTACGGAGGAGTTGAAGGTGGGTATAATAGAGTTAAAATGGTGATGGATAGAAGTCATGGAGGAAAGAGAAGTAGGTGAGGGTACAAGCAGACAGAAGAGAGCATTGGAAATATTCTACTCCAGTTATTTTAGGGAAATCTGGATGATGGATATAGAATGGTTATCTTTAAATAAGGCAAGTGGGTGGAGAGAAAGGTACTAATTAGGTTGGAATGAACATTCTTTTTGGATAAGGTTAAGATAATTGTTTAAATAAGGACAAGGATAATGGTACTGCTCTGGGTGCTTTGGATGCGCACACCCACAGCAGTCCTTGTTGAGCAGATGGAAGAAAGGATGATTGAAAGAATGAATGAATATTGCCAGTATACTCATATGTCTCTGAGCTTACAAAGACTTGTTGGGTGAGTCAGAGTTATTAATATAAATAGTTACAGTGGCAACAATATGTCCTAGTGACAGTCCTATTTTAAAAAATAACTTTAAAATCTATTTTAGAATTTTATTCTAAATCCTATGCATGTTCTTTTTTGCATTCCTTTGCTCAAGTCTGTTATTTACAGTGTTTATTACTTTTAAACATATGGGAGTACATATGATATCTGTCCACTTTTTTCTAGAGCAAGTAAACAAACTGGGAACAGGACCAACGTGATCATATTCACTTTGCCATTGACCTTGTTGATATGCTCCAAGGTCAATAGTGGTGGCTGAGTTTTTGTCAGGATTGACTTGTTTTCAGCAGGGCTGGATCTCCTGCCCACTAACATTTGTAATCTTCCCTTACTATCTAGCCTGCTGTAAAATTACTAGTACAGTTTCCCCAGGCAATGACTTTGTGATTTTCAACTTTTTTTTATTGATCAATAAACAGTTTTAAACCAAAAAACCCCACAGTGAGAATAGAAACTTATTTGGTACTTGTAACTACCTGCCTTGGAGAAGAAAGAGGCATTGGAAAGATAAGAGCCTCAGGCGTCTGCTGCCTTCTTGATGCTAACACCACTAGATGAAAGTAGAAAAATGTGACCATAGGTTAACAAAACAACATTTATCTACACTATGCTAAGTAACCAGTTTTTCCTATGGAATTAACCCATTGTTTCTATGACCCATGGATATATGCATCACTCTCCACAAACTTCAGAGGTCAGGCTTTGGCTGTTGTGTTCACTGTTTTTTCCCCTAGTGCTAAGCACAGTGCCTGGCAGAGTTAATATCCAAGGAATATCTGTAGAATAAATGATTGAATAAATAATATAGCTACAAGGCTTGAGACCAAGAGGCTGAATTTGTTCATATATTACACTGAAGGGGTTTTCCAGTAATTTCCTTGCATAAGTCTGAGCTCTCCAGCTAGACTTAAGGAGAGACCCTAGGCCCTGTGTGTTTTCTATTCCCTATGGTAGCATATTTAGCTTATGACCATGGAAATACCTCTACTTAGTAATGACTGTTTCCAGTGGTTACAGCTTCCCACTATTCTATGTTTTCTTTTGGCTTTGTTTGCGAATTGAATTTAAAAAATAAGTTTAGAAAATAAAATAAATCCAAATCAATAACCAGCTAAGGATAGCAGATAATTTGTGATTTGAACTGAAATCTGTCCACATGGGCACATTTTGAAGCCTGGGAGAGGTTTCTCACATTTGTTGATATCATTTGTTTTATCCAAGGAGCAATTGGAGGTAGGATGAAGTGGAAGCATCTTTTTTTTTTTTTTAAAGCAGCATTGTATCATTTTTGCTTTCCTGATAAGAAATGTTAAGAAACAGCAGACTTTTGGTTTTCCTGTTTTCCATGGTGACATCAACTGACTAATACCTGTTGTCTGTGTGATGCTCATGACCCACAGATGACACATTCAGTGACAATGTGGGCAGGGCATCAGGAAAAAAGGAAGGCTAGAAGACCTAGTTTATAGTCTTTAAAGTAAGAATATGCTTTTCATAAACATTTAAATAAAAACATGCTTTTATTCACCACTGTGGAGTCACAGGCATTGGGACGTGAAAGTGACCTTTGGAGGCTCTATTACAGTCTTCCCTTTTCACACACAAGGAAACTGAGATCCAGAGCAGCTCAAGACAGGCTGAAGTCACATAATGAGTCAACAGCAGAGCTCCCCTGATACGGTTTGGCTGTGTTCCCATCCATATCTCTTCTTGAAATGTATTCCCATCATTCCCACATGTTGTGGGAGAGACCAGGTGAGAGATAATTGAATCATGGGGCAGTTTCTCCCATACTGTTCTCATGGTAGTGAATAAGTCTCATGAGATCTAATGATTTTATAAGGGGTTTCCTCTTTTGCTTGGGTCTCATTCTCATCTGCCACCCTGTAAGACATGCCTTTCACCTTCCACCATGATTGTGAGGCCTCCCCAGCCATGTGGAACTGAGTCCATTAGATCTATTTTTCTTTATAAATTACCCAGTCTCAGGTATGTCTTTATCAACAGCATGAAAATGGACTAATACACCCCTAATCTGGACCCTAGCCATGAGATCTATGTGTTGCTGTGTTGCTGTGTTGCCCCCAGCAGTTTCAGGTTATGAATAGGGATTACAACCCCGCTATGCTAATAGCGCATCCACAGGAAATAGACATATGTTCCCATTCTTGATGGGAGCTCAAGGAGCCATTTCCCTCTGTGTCTTTGCCAGTCAGTGCTCTCTCGAGTGGCCTCCTCAGGTTACTTGGTGCCTTGACAGGAGACCTGGGGATGCCACAGGGAGTGAGGCTTATTGCCATCAGGTACTTGATCCACTCTCCACACTATGAAGGTTGTCTAGTGCCCATGGACTCCAGTTGTGATGGCTCCAGCACAGCAGACCTGAGCAGCAATGAGGCAGAAGGCCCTTTGGGCCCTTTGCTCAGCCAACTGATGCAAATGATAAAAACTCTGTCCTTTTCGAAATGTTCCGGAAAGCCAAAATAACTCATATTTCCTACACAATGTTAGAGCAGATTTATGTCCCTTTAAGAACACATGTGGTATAAAAAGATGAAGGCAAGGAGGGCCTAAAATTTTACATATGGTAGCAAGGTAATCCTAGCCGAGTTGGCTTCTCTAGAGAGCTCCTGCAGGGTATAATTAGAACAGAGATAGCCATCCCAACAGATCTATACTTGAACAAATCATGGCTAAGACAAAATTGGAACCAAGGCTAAATTTATCAATAACAGCGTTTAAAAACGGCAAAGAAGACAAATGAAGTTGAAAAATTTCCTTGTTTATTTTAATGTCCAGAATATTTTCTAGCTGATTTATGCCACAGCTTCAGTGTATTTTTTATTTATTTTGCAGTTAATTAGATTTCCAGGTTTTGCAGCCAGTCACTGCAATTGATTCCTGAAAAGATGAATTTATTGCTTAGCCAGACAGACTTCTGACAATCTTCAGAGGATGGAAAATAAAAGAAAACAGCCCATACATAGAGCACTGTAGGTCATCAGTGGGTCAGAACAGCAAGATATGTTACAGCTGGCGGGTTTATGCCAGAACTTCAGCACAAGTAATCTTCTTGCCAAAAGAGTAGCACTGGGACCCATTGGAATATTTTATGGAATATTGTCAGTGATCCATGCTTACAAGGAAGTGTAACCCAGAATGGCAACCCTGAGTCTGACGTCAGGTCTCAGACATCAGCCTCCGGGTGGAGAATTGACTAAACTTGAAACAGCTCACACCTTTGCTGGCTCAAGCCAGAATGGGATCTCATTTTCACTGGTGAAGAGTTCTGTTGAAGTGCTCAGGGGGTAGAACTAAGAAGGGACTCACTCATGTCTTTATCTACTCTTCGTAGAAGGTCCTGGAAATTTGTCAGTTGAGAAGCAACAGAACACTGTTCTCAGCTGTGAAAAAGACTGACATCAATCCAACCATTCATTCATCTATTCATCCACAAAATACCTTTTTTTTTTTTTTGAGATTGGGTCTCACTGTGTCACCCAGGCTAGGGTGCAGTAGCGTGATCATGGCTCACTGCAGCCTCGACCTCCTGGGATCAAGTGATCCTCCCACCTCAGCCTACCAAGTAGCTGAGACTACAGGCTCACACCATCACACCTGGCTAACTTTTGTATTTTTTTTGTAGAGAGGGGGTTTCACCATGTTGCCCAGGATGGTCTTGATCTCCTGAGCTCCAGTGATCTACCTGCCTTGGCCTCCCAGAGTGCTGGGATTATAGGCATGAGCCACTGTGCCTGGCCTACATAATAACGTATTATTGAGTCTCTACTATTAAGATATGCTAAGCACTTTGGCTGGTGCTGGGCATAGTAAAATGAATAATAAAAATATAGTTCCTATCCTTGTAGAGCTTGCAATCTATTGGGCAAATAATTAAAAGTTTGCTCTCAGGAAAGAGAAGTTCATGGGGCTCCAGGAACATATTACAGGCGAAGCTACCCTGGTCTGGGGGTTGGAGAAGGCTTCCAGCAGGAAATGCTATGAACGGAAGCCTGAGAGATTGAATATACAAATGGACAATAATCAGACCATATATAAAATAGAACCCTCACCCACAATCTGTATCAACCAGCTCAGGAAACTAACCTGCAGTAACCAGCCTAGGAAACCAGCCTACTGTCAATAAAGTAGACTTGTAGGAAGTTGGACCACTATCTCTATTAACCAGCCCAGGAAGCCAAACAATAATCCCCATTATTGGCCCCAAATGGCCAGAACTTTGTCAATAACTGACAACCTCCCTAATTTTTTGTCCCTACTTTCAACTTAGGAGCAACTGGAGAAAGCCAAGTATGCACCCCTAACCAATAACATAGGACACCTTCTTCTAGCAATCCCACCTACAGCTTCCCTGTGCCAACAGTGTCTAATCAGGGCACACCTGAAGTCTTTCCTTTTTCTACTATAAAGCTTTCCCACTCCCCTGCCTGCCTCTGAGCATCTTCCAGAACTCAAGTGGTAAAGGCTGACTCCCTTGCTAAAACAAGCTCTGAATAAATGGCCTTTGCTTGTTCTCATTTGATTTTTATTTTTTATTTTTATTATTTTTTTAATTCCATAGACCTGAAGAACGAGTCAGTGTAGGCCACACAGTGATGGGGAAAAGAGTGTTTCAGGAGATTGAAAAGCACATGTGAAGGCGCTGAGACAAGAAAGACTAAAGTACACCTTGCAAGCTATAAAAAGTTGAATGTGACTGAAATGTAGGGAGTGAGGGGGGGACTGGCGTGAGATGTAGCTGTGGATGGGGGTTGGGGATAGGAGTGAGTTTAGTATCATGCAGGGACTTGAGAACTGTGTTGGTAATGTTGGCCTTTATCCTAACCAGTGCCTCATTTGTCACTGGAGCATGGCAGTTTTCCTGTTAACCAGCGCATTTCCATTGTGGTTGCTCTCTAACTCCTGTCTGTTGCTCCTTATGTGAGCTTCTGCCTCCTATCTCAGGGCCAGCTTGCTTTGAGACCTTGTTTTCTGTTAGCATTGTTTTTGTGAGGCAGGTGCACAGGCCAAGACACCTTACCATGTGAGTCTTGATCCTTGCCAGGACCAGCTCTCCTGACCTTCTGGGCAGTAGTAAGGTAAGCCCTGGCTTGCTCAATCTTCTCCTGGGGCCTGTGCCTAGCAGGGCCTATGAGGAAAGGGCAATGTGGAAGAGAATGGGAATTATCCCCATATCTGTTCTCACATTCTATAGTGATAGAGCATATGGTCAACTGGATTAAAGATACTTCCTTGGCCAGGCACAGTGGCTTATGCCTGTAATCCTGGCACTTTGGGAGGCCAAGGTGAGAGGACTGATTGAGGCTGGGAGTTCGAGACCAGACTGTGCAACATAGCAAGACCCCCATCTGTATAAAAAAGTAAAACAATTATCCAGGCATGGTGGCACACATCTGTAGTCTCACCTACTTAATAGGCTGAAACAGGAGGATTGTGTGACCCCAGGAGTTTGATTATAGTGACTGTACCACTGCACCCTAGCCTGGGTAACAGAGTAAGATACTGTCTCTAAAAAATAAAAAATTTAAAAAAGCTATTTCCCAGACTCCTTTGTAGTACAATAATGGCTTTTTTTCCAAGGTTGGATCATGGAATGTGAGAAGGAGGGATAAATACAACTTCTAGAACATGCACTTGAAAGGTCGGGGTGTGTCCTCCCTTTCCTGCTGTCTGGAGCATAGCAATAGTACTGGAGAGCCATTTTGGGCCGTGTTTCCCCAAGATGGTAGAAAAAACAGAAAAAGTACCATGACTGATGGGTGCTGCTTACTTCAATAAATTAGGTGAGAGAGAAATATACTTTTATCTTATTCAAGTCACTGTTATCTCAGTCTCTGTGACCACAGATGACCTATATGCTAATTCAGCAGATCTCAAAGTGTGATGTAGGGGCTACTGGCGGTCTGAGACTTTTTCAGAGGGCCCATGAGATCAAGACTATTTTCTTAACAGCCCTAAACTTTCTTTGCCTTTTCTACTCTCATTCATTCATGAGTGCATAGCTGGGTTTTCTGGAGGCTACATGATGAGTCATATCACAACAGATTGAATGCGGAAGCAGATACCAAATACAGCTGTCTTCTATTAAGCTAGATATTAAAGGGGTTCACAAAAGTGCAAAACAATGCTACTCTTCCCAATAAAAAGTTTTTGAAAATAGTTATTCTTAAAATGAAAATATTTATGTTTGCATGCTTATTATTGTTATTTCTATTCTAGAAACAGGATCTTGCTGTCACCCAAGCTTCAATGCAGTGATGCAATCATAGTTCACAACAGCCTCCAACTCCTGGGCTCAAATGATCCTCTTGCCTCAGCCTCCTGAGTTGCTAGGACTATAGGCATGAGCCACCACACCCAGCTTATTGTTACTTTTAAATGAATTAATAAAAAATTGTTGAAAAATTTCTCCATTTTGATTTCAAATATAGTAATTACGGAAAGACGTAACCCATGTATCTGAAAGCACTTCGGGGTTGTCAATAATTTTTAAGAGTATAAAGAAGACACAAAAAGTTTGAGAACTGCTGCTATACTAACTAACACAGGCATCTGGACTTTCCCTCTAGGGCCCATGCACTTGCTGGTTTCAGGATCAGCTGGGCTGACCACTCCTTCCCCCTTCTGCACCCTACACCTGATTTCTTCTCTCCTGGTTTTCCCTGATCCTCTAGGAATTGACTTCAGTTTACTTACCTAGAATCTACTGCATATTTCTTTCCTCCCTTATCCTTCATTGATTCACCAATTCACTCAACAACAAAGCCTCTAATGTGGGCTAGGGACTGTGCTTGGTGTGGGTATCAAGGATGACCAGAACATGGTTCCAGCTTTGACTTGGCTCACAGTCCAGCAGTGGAGAGAGGCTGTGACTAGATAGTGGCAACCCAGTGGCTCATCAGCACCACACTGGATTGCATGGGGCATGGAAATGACAGAAGAGCGGATGATCAACTCTGTCAGTCAGTTCTTCTAGGGGGAAGTGGGGACAGTGCATCAGGAAGGTTCTAAGGCAGAGGTGACTTTTAGTAAATTGTACAGTAAATGTAAATTTGCCGACTGTGCAAGATGGGGGAAGAACACTTGGTAGCAGAAGGAAGAGGGCAAGACACTCTGGCTTCACAGGGCAGAGTGTTTTTGGAAAAAAAAGTCTAAGTGGTTCATTACGGGGTGAGAAGCTGAAAATGGGGTGGGTCCCATTAAGTCATGATAAACAATTTGGGTTTATTCCTAAAGCAGAAGGGAATCATGGAATAATTTTAAGCAGTGTGATATGATCATAATGTGATTTTATAACAATATCAAAGTTTCTCCTGCTTGCTTAGTGGTTGTGCTCCTCACTTGCTTCCAAGAAGTGCTGTTATACTTAGGCATGACTAATGGGTTGGGCCTCTCTGGAGAGAACATTGATCAAACTCACAGGTGTCCATTAAAAGACCCTCCATAAATTTTTTTGGAGGAGAGAAAGGGGATGAGTGATTCTGAGTATGTATAGCAAAGTATACGCCCTTTTTTTTTTTTTTTTTGAGACCGAGTCTTACTTTGTTATCCAGGTTGGAGTACAGTGGCATGATCTCAGCTCACTGCAACGTCGGCCTCCCGGGCTCAAGTAATTCTGCTGCCTCTTCTGTCTCAGCTTCCCAAGTAGCTGGGACTACAAGCACCCACCATCACACCCAGCTAGTTTTTGTATTTTTAGTAGAGACGGGGTTTCACTATGTTGGCCAGGCTTGTCTCGAACTTTTGACCTCAAGTGATCCACCCACCTCAGTCGCCAAAGTGCTTGGATTACAGGCATGAGCCACCGTGCCTGGCCAGTATACACCCTTTTGATTTACCTATTGGCATGGACCTCTAGGCATTAGTGTCTGAACTCCAGGAAGGGAGGGACTATAAAATAATTAGAGCTGTTTTTTTCTCTAATTATGACTATTTATAAGTTATAATTATAACTCTATAAGTATGTAACTAGTGTAAATATTTTGAGCACTCAGTATGTGCTACGTACTTTTTAAATGTGTGCTGTATATATTAATGCCTTTAATCCTCACAGCTACCCCATCTGGTTGGTCCTATATTATCATCCTGTTTTAGTCTGTCATGTGTTGCTATAACAGAATACCACAGGCTGGGAAATTTATAATTAAAATACATTTATTTTGTATGCATCTGAAGGCTGGGAAGTCTAAGCTCAAGGGGCTGGCATCTGGCAAGGGCCTTCTTGCTGCATCATCCCATTGGTGGAAGGTGGAAGGGCAAGAGAACAAGCACCAGAGAGAAAGAGCAAAAGGGGGCTGAGCCCATTCTTTCATTAGGGACCCACTTCCCCTATAATTAACCCACTCCTGAAATAATGACTTAATCCATTCATGAGGGCCGAGCCCTCGTGACCTAATCATCCTTGAAAGTTCCTACCTTTCAACACTCTTGGATTGGGGACACCTTCAAACTATAGCATCCCTTTTTAATGAATGGGGTACTGAAGCACAAATAATTTATGGGATTAAACACTGTGGCTAGGACCCTGAGGCTGTACTATTGACTGTAACCTTACACTGTCTTCTGGTCAGGAGCAGGGGACTCTACAAAACAGGCAGGGGGATCTGCAGGAAGCTAGAGGTCCTGCAAGGTTAAGTTTATTACTGTAATTCCGTTCCAACCTAGGAAGAGTGACTAGAGAATGCATGGGCTAGAAGCCTAACCAACAGCATCATCATCCCCTGGGAACTTGTTAGAAAGGCAAATTCTTGGGCCCTGCACCAGACCTACTGAATCAGAAACTTTGGAGTTGGGAGGGTGGAGAACACAAGCAGGGAAACAACTAGAAGCCAAGAGCCCATTTCTGAGATTGTTGCCATCACTAGAATAAGAAATTGGAGCCTGAAATCAGTTTCTTAACCTGGGCTGCATGCTAGAATCATCTGGGGGAGCTTTTAAAACATGCCAATGAATTGGCCTCACCACAAAACTATTAAATCAGAATCTCTGAGAGACAGCGCCTTGGCATCTGTGTTTTGGAAAAAACACTTCACCAGGTGATATGAACATGAAGCCAGGGTTAAGAATCAGTAGTTTTCAAACTTGAAGACATGTCAGAATCTTCTGGAGGGCTTGCTAAACAGAAGCTACTGAGCCTTATCTCCAGAGTTTCTGATTCGGTAAGCCTGGACTAGAGCCTGAAAATCTGCATTTCTAACAAGTTCCCAGGTGATGTTGATGCTGTTGGTCCAGGGACCACACTTTGGGAATTGCTGCCTTATATTTTCATCAATAGTCCTAGCAAGTTATGCAGAATGGAGGTTGTGAGAACAAAACCTAGGACAGGAGCTTGAGGGCCCCCTTTCTCTGCAGTTTACTGGGGTAAGCCCAGCTACACCCAGGGTGTGCCAATGTGTCTATGATGTGATTTATCTGGCTGAATAAGTGAAAAATTCTAGTTAATCATTTAGATATTTTAACCTGATACACATAAATTTATTACTTAAATGTTTAGGCTTAAAATTTGCCTTTCCCCAGGACAGTGACTGCTTGAGATTTCATTAAGGAAACCTAATTTCCAGGCACTTCTCAGTTTCACCCCTTCAAGGATTTCCCTGCATATGACTTGCAGAATGCAAGTGCTCTGAGGGGAAAGCTAAGGTTTGAGTTTTCATTTGAGATCCATAGTCAGAAATTAGGCTTTTAGAACCATCATAGTTATGGGGCATCCAATCAAATACTCATTGCTCAAACAACTTCTGAAAATAGTCCAAGGCAATTTGACTTTTATTTCCTCCATAGTGCTTGTCACCATTTATTAATCTTAATTTCCCTCAACATTGCATATCAGATGACAGACTGATTTTTTCTCCTCTGTTTCCATAGCATTAATATTTAAATGGCAGAGTGTGACACTCATAAACAGCTGTGGAGGAGAGGGTGATATTTCTAGGAAGGAAAACCTAGACTAAATGCCACACCAAGGCTTCTTTAAAAAAAAAAAAAAAAAAAACACCCGAAGCAAAGCCAAGAAAATGTGCAGGTGCACCTCGCAGTACAGAATAGAAAGATGAAGAGGCTTTGTCTGTGAAGAGAGTTATGTAAAATGAATAACATTGTTCCAGGGACTTCCATTATAAAACTGAAGAAGCATCTGGGAGATGGGGGCTGAAGCCTGTGCAGGTGGAGATGCTGGCAGAAGAAGTCTTTCTACTTTGAACACTAATGCAGTTCCAGAAGAATCTAAAGCATGTTCTCTGTTTGGTTTGTGGCTCCAGGAGATAATTCAACGGTATTATTTTGGATATCTATTTGACACTGGTTATGTGCTTGGCCCTGGGCCACCAGTAGTAAGAACACCAAGATCAATGAGGCCAAACCCCAGTTTTCAAGCAGCTGGTAGACAGGATTAGACAAAAGCCCAAATCTGGTGGGAGATGTGCCAGGGAAAGATGTAAACAAAGGGATGGGGCATATCATAGTGGGGAGAGATTAGGAAGGCTTGAAAGGTGTTTTGAAAGACAGGATTATTAATAAATCAGATCTATGGGTAAAGGGAGAGTACTCTACATTTCCAAAGCATTCATTGAGGCTTTACCTTATGTCAGGCACTACACTGGGTTCTGGGGATATAAACATGATATGAAATTTTCCTGCTTTCAGGGAGCGGGGAAAACAGGCAAGGCCAGTTATAGCATGGTGAAATCTTCCTGGAGGAAGTCATTTCTAAGCGGAGTCCTAAAGAATTGGTGGGGGTTATCCAGACAAGGATGGAAGGGAATGGGGAAGGAAATCACACCACTGAGAGGGGAAATAGCATGTACAAAAACCTTGAAAAGAGAGAGCATCAGGTATTTGTGGAACTGCAAGGACCCAGGATGGCCAGAGAACCGAGTGTTGGGGCAGAGAGAGCAGGAGATGAAGTTGAGGCATCATGGGGACCAGATCCAAAAGGGCCCAACTCTTAAACATTGCCCCATGCAACCGATGTAAGCTTTTTCTAGAAATCATGGAGAACCACTAAGGGAATTTTCCATGGGTACTATGTGAGAGCTTTAGAGTTTAGAGAGGCTCTTCTGGCTGTGGCATGAAAGAGGGATTAGGAGAAGGCAAGACTGGATACAGGTAATGATTTAGGAACTTATAGCAGTAAGACAGGTGAGATATGATGAGGGTTGGTAGAATTGGTGAGAAAAAGAGTTGAGCTAAAGTGTTGTTAATGAATCAATAGGACTTGATGGCCAAGAGAGTGTGTGGTAGGAGGGAGGGTTAAAAAAGATGCCATTTGTTGGGGGGTTTAGCCACATGCATAGTGGTGCCATTCATAGAGTTAGAAAATGACAGAGGATCAGGCGTGAGATGAGAGGTGAGACAAGATGATGGGTTTTGGATATATTGAGTGTTAGGTACTTGTGTAATATTCAGATCAAGAGGTACAGGAGACAGTTGGATACATTAATTAGGAGAGTCTGGGCAGTAACTCAAGCCATGGAACTGGAAGAGATCACCCAGGATGAGTGAGAAAGAGAAGAAATCAGGAAAGGATGCTCTCTATTATTACTTCACTTCAGCACTATATTGATGATTCTAGACAGTTCAGTAAGGTAAGAAAAAGAATATTAGAGGCATAAGGATTGGAAAGGTGAAAATAAAACAGTCATGATTTGCAGATATATGATAATTTACATAGAAAACTCAAATTAGTCTACAGACAAATTGTTGGAAATGATAGGAGAGCTTGGTAAGGTGGGTGTGAGATTAATATAAAAATCAGTTGCATTTCTCTATACCAGTGAAAAGCATAAAACAAAATTAAAGAGAAAACAAATCAACAAAATTATCATAGAGTATCAAGTATCTAGGATTAATCTAATAAAAGATGTAAAAGATCTCTACAGGGGAAATTATAAAATCATATTATGGTATATTAAAGATTTTAATTATCTGTAGCTTCAATATATTTCCAATCAAGACCCTAGGGTTTTAAAAATGATACTTGATAAAATGATTTCCAAATTTACATGAAAGAGTAGAGGATCAAAAATAATCAGGATATTTCTGAGAAGTCAGAGCAGGGAGGAATGCCAGTGTGGATTGGTACAGGGCTAGACAATGAGACTAGAAGAATAGAATGGAGAGCTCTCTATGAAACTGTGGCATATGACAGAGGTGACAGGTCAGCTTAATAAGGAGAAAGAGTGATCAGCAAGTGGAGATGAAAAAAAGGTTATGCACTATCCACATGGGAAAAGGTGAAATTGGACCCCTGCCTCATATCAACTCCAAATGGATTTGAGATTTAAAAACACCTTAAAGAAAGTTGGAAAACAAGCTTCAAGCTTTAGCAAAATATTTATAATATACAAAACTGCAGAGTATTAACATAAAAATATGTAAAGAACTCCTACAAATCTGTAAGAACACACACATACACAGAGGCACACACCTGTAGAAATATGAGAAAAACACATGAACAAAAAATCAGAAAACATGTGAAGGGATGTCAACATCATTAGTCATCAGAGAAATATATATCAGAACCACAATGAGATATCATTTTATACTTATTTAATTAAGTAAAAATGAAAATGTCTGACAATGCCAAGTAGGAGTGCAATAGCTTTGGAAAAAAGTTTGACATTATCTCCTAAAGCAGAATATGAAATCAGTCTGGAACAGAATTTAGCATTGTCTTCTAAAGTTGAAGATTCATATTGCCTATACCCAGCAATTCAATTCCTAGGTATATGCCAAAGAGAAACTCTAGCACATGAACACAGGATACATACACATGAATGATCATAGTGGCATTGTTTGTAATAGCAAAAACCTGGAAACAACCTAAATGACCAAAACTAGGGGAATAGGAAAATAAATGGCAGCATATTAACAGAACAGATCATTATAAAGATTTTAAAAATAAATCTGAACCACAGTAGCTTGAAACTATGTGGATGAGTCTAAACAGCATCATGTTAATGGGAGAAAGATAATTCTCCAAAAGTTACATTATACATTATACAAATATAATGTATATACATTACGTGTGTGTGTGTACGTGCGTGTGTGTGTGTGTATTAGTGTTTTAAAACTTGGCTGGACACAGTGGCTCATGCCTATAATCCCAGCACTTTGGGACGGTGAGGTGGGCAGATCATGAGGTCAGGAGTTCGAGACCAGCCTGGCCAACATGATGAAACCCCATCTCTACTAAAAATACAAAAAATAACTGGGCATGGTGGTGGGCTCCCATAATCCCAGCTACTCGGGAGGCTGAAGCAGGAGAATCATTTGAACCCAGGAAGCAAAGTTTGCAGTGAGCCAAGATTGCGCCAGTGCTGGGCATCAGGGTGAGACTTCATCTCAAAAACAAACAAACAAACAAACAAACAAACGAAACAAACAAAAAAGCACTTTATTTTGGCATCATGCTGCATGTAATTTTTATATATAACATAAATAAATGCAATCAAGCAATATACAAAGGAAAGCAAGGGAATTAACCTGGGATTCAAAAAGATGCTTATCTTGGGTGGAAAAAGAGGGAAAGGCGGCAGAAGGCAGGTAGATGGAATGCGGTAGGGGGAGCATATGGTTAGATGTAGATCTCTGTCAAGGTTCTTGTTTTATTTCTTGGATAAAGCATTCATGAACACTTAGTACTTTTTTTTTTTTTTTTTTTTTTTTGTTTTTGAGACAGGGTTTCATTTTGCTGCCCAGGCTGGAGTGCGGTAGCGCAATCTTGGTTCACTGCAGTCTTTGCCTGCTAGGCTCAAGCAATCCTCCTGTCTCAGCCTCCTGAGTAGCTGGGGCTGTAGGCACATGCCACCATGCCTGGCTTTTTTTTTTTTTTTTTTTTTTTTTTTGTAGAGATGGGGTGTATTTCCCAGGTTGGCCTTGAACTCCTGAGCTCAAGCAATTCACCTGTCTCAGCCTCCCAAAGTGCTGGAACTACAGGCATGAGCCACCACGCCTGGCACTTAGTACATTATTAAAAACAACTAAATAAAAGTAGTTCAGGCACTGATCAATGGTAAGAGTATTGTTAATAAAGAACTGTTATGAAGCCAATTCTGTGTATCAGGTTTATTTAGAGAAAAATAATCTTCATGAATGAATGAATTGAAAATCAGTGACATTGGTCAGAAGCCTTATATTGGCAGAGCTTTATGATACTACTGAATTATATAGAAGAATGTACTTGCCGGGGCATCTCTTTAAAAGAGAACTCAGGGAAATTTTTGAAAAACAAATTAGTAGGGTAGGTTATGCTTTACCTAAAATATTCCTGGGTCATTCCTAAAAACTATACCAGTTGCCATCCCTCTATAGCTTTAGGGGTACAGTTCTGTGCTTTCTTCTTGCATCTTTGCTCTGCGATTAAAACGAGGTGCTACTGGATGATTTGCAATTGAGTTACATGATCTAAGTCATGTGGGACAAAGGAGACATACTGAAAACATAACCTTTCTATTTTAAATAGTTTAAAATAACTAAAGCACTCAGAGACTTACAAAACCCCAATTTTCTAATATGATACAGTACTTTCAGTGTATTTAAAATTTTATACGATTATTTTCTTTCTTACCGTTGCTATCAACTAAAATTTAAACCAACTCAGATTCTATTTCCAGAGTTTCATTAGACTCTTCCTCTCTCTCTCATTCCGAATCTTATAATGTTGCAGTTGGACTGCTTAGTTTGAACCACCCACTGTAGCCTGTCCCCTTCATGTGACCAGCGGAAACCCCAGTAATGGAATTTTCTCAGCTCACGGAAATGTAGGCTGACTGTGGACGACTATTGACCCAACTTTTTGAGAGCAATTTGGAAATAGTTTCCTTGTTATGCAGCAACACCTGCTCTTTACCTGCTCTAAAGATGTGTTCAAAAGAATGAGGGACAAGAAATCAAACCTCTTTTGAAACAAGCAGCTTTTGCCATTACTTTTAATGACAAAAACCGCAGTCACTTTTCCGCCAACCTAACACATCATGTCATTTGCTTCCATCACTTCCTTTTACATAGTAACTTTCTCTTTGTGACTATAATGAACTCTAATGAGCCTCATTTCCCTGTTTTGAGGCAAAAGTGTGTTTGGGAGTGAGACCCACACTATGTGTGTGTGGTGGGGGCCAGAACACTCTTCTGGGTATAAGCTTTCTCACAGAGTTTGACTGAGCTCTTCCCTTCTCTCATTAAAAGAAAAACCAGACATATAGATTGTGAAGATTTTATCCTACTCTATGGGTTGTCTGTTTACTTTGCTGGTTCTTTTGCTGTGTAAAAGCTCTTTAGTTTAATTAAGTCCCAACTATTTATCTTTGTTTTTATTGCATTTGCTTTTGGGTTCTTGGTTATGAAATTCTTGCCTAAGCCAATATCTAGAAGCGTTTTTCGATGTTAACTTCTAGAATTTTTATAGTTTCAGGTCTTAGATTTAAGTTCTTAATCCATCTTGAGTTGCTTTTTGTGTAAGGTGAGAGATGAGGATCCAATTTCATTCTCCCACATGTGGCTAGTCAATTATCTCAGCACCATTTGTTGAAAAGGGTGTCCTTTCCTCACTTTATGTTTTTGTTTGCTTTGTCAAAGATCTGTAAGTATTTGAGTTTATTTCTGGGTTCTCTACTCTGTTTCACTGGTCTATGTGTCTGTTTTTATACCAGTCCTATGCTGTTTTGGCTACCATGGCTTTTTAGTATAGTTTGAAATCAGGTAGTGTGATGCCTCCAGATTTGTTCTTTCTGCTTAGTCTTGCTTTGGCTATGAGGGCTCTTTTTTTTTGTTCCATATGAATTTTAGAATTGTTTTTTCTAATTCTGTGTAGAATGATGGTGGTATTTTGATGAGGGTGTTTTGCATTGAATTTGTAGATTGCTTTCGGCAGTATGGTCATTTTCACAATATTGATTCTACCCATCCATGAGCATGGGATGTGCTTCCATTTGTTTGTGTCATCTATGATTTCTTTCAGCAGTGTTTTGTAGTTTTCCTTGTAGAGGTCTTTCTAGTGCTTGATTAGGTATATTCCTAAGTATTTTATTTTATTTTTTGCAGCTATTGTAAAAGGGATTGAGTTCTTGATTTGATTCTCAGCTTGGTCGCTGTTGGTGTATAGAAGAGTTACTGATTTGTGTACATTAATCTTGTATCCAGAAACTTTGCTGAATTCTTTTATCGGTTCTATACATCTGACAAAGGACCAATATCCAGAATCTACAATGAACTCAAATAAATCTGTAACAAAAAAAAATCCCATCAAAAAGTGATCTATCTATCTATATATCTTTATATACATATGCATGATGGAATACTACTCAGCTATAAAAAGGAATGAATGAACAGCATTTGCAGTGACCTGGATGAGATTGGAGACTATTATTCTAAGTGAAATAGCTCAGGAATTGAAAACCAAACATTGCATGTTCTCAGTGATATGTGGGAGCTAAGCTATGAGGACGCAAAGGCATAAGAATGATACAATGGACTTTGGGGACTTGGAGGGAAGAGTGGGAGGGGGTAAGAGATAAAAGACTATAAATATGGTGCAGTGTACAATGCTCAGGTGATGGGTGCACCAAAATCTCACAAATCACCACTAAAGAACTTACTCATGTAACCAAATATCACCTATATAACTTTTGGGAAAAAAAAAGAAAGAAAGAAAAACCAGTCAGTCCCTAGCTCGTAGTTTCCACTTCTTTGGAACTGTGCCTGGACATTTTGAGTTTGTAGTTGCATTATATCTTTTAGTTGCCCACTTAACTTCTCCCCTGTTACAAGTTAGTAAAGTATTTCTGAGGCAAAGCCAAAAAACAAAAGAGTACTCACAACATGTAACATAGTCACCATGACCTCACTGTTGCAAATTTTCACATTTCTGTAGTGAAATCTCTTTTAAACCTCAGGTAGAATTTATTCTGAATGTTCTCTTGTAAAGGATAAAAGTTCTTTTAGATAATGACAATGGAAAATTCATTTCCAAGGCAGGTAAATTGTTCCACTAGATCGTAAGCCCGTGGAAGGAATAGGTGTGCTTTGTATGACTTTGACTCCTTGGTGCCTAGTACCAGGCATGATACATAGTAAATTTTAGGGACTGGAGATGAGATTTTGGTTAATGTGATGATTTAATGGCCTGGATACTCAATTCATGTTATTCCCGTCATCCCTACCTCCTCAAGATCTTCCTAAGGAAGCTAGATTTGTAATGATAGTAACAAAACAGGAATTTAAAGTACTACAAAAGCAAGCAACTAATTTCAGTTTAGGACTTTGATAAAACTGGGTAGAAGACATGGCTTAGATTTGAGTATGAAGTGGGCCCTCACCTCCTCAGTACTCACTAACCTGAATATTAGGACCATAAGATCAGTTTTATACATCATTTTATCAGTTCTATACTGATAAAATATATTAGTATATATACAGATATATACACTGGGAAGAAACCAAGAGCAGAGAAAGTGGCTCAACCCAACAAGGGATCTGGGAACATTTCCCAGCCAGCCCTCAGACTAGAAGAGTAGAAAAGAAAGGCTAATAAGGATGGCTGATGTCCCTCTAGCACCAGGACCTATCTGGGTCTGAGTCAGACAGGAAGGGGAGCACTGCATCTGGGTGCTGACTTTTAAAGTGAGGTGACCATGCCCACCGGAAAAAAGTGGCCCCACTGAATGTCCTGATCAACCAAGACTAACAATTCCTCCTCCTTTACAGGAGGGCTAATAAGAGCTGAACGGGAACAAAGATGGTGGAGTCCCCTCCTCCATGATGAGCACTCAATATGCATTTGTTAAAAAAGTGAATGAAATGAGGCAGTGTTGCTAGGGAATTGTTACTATGTGAAACACCATTTGCATGCAAATTTTACATTATTAGCAACCAAGAGCCTCTAGCAAGAAGGCTGATGGAAGGGTCAATGTGCTGCTTTTCTGTGTAAGATCTGGATGGAGAGGAAAGCCATTGGCATTCTGCAGAAGCCTGACAGAGAAGCTTGGCTTTAGCTATGTTAAGTTTCAGACTAGGGTATCTGGTAGATGAGATCTGGAGGCACTATAGGAAGAGAAATGAATTTCAGGTGAAAGTTCATAATATTGAATTTTCATTTCTCTTCCCCAATCCAGTCCTCCACTCCTCACAAACGGACAAAAGGAAATACAGGCACTAGCTCCTATGAGATACCAAATTGAGCCAGAGCTAGCTGTGATGTTTGGTTTCTACATTTGAAAACATGTAGAAACTGGAGACAAATCAGGAAATAATATGCAAATGATTAAAAAGTTGGGAAGTACTTGGAGTAGAAGTTACACCATCCAAAGGAGAGGGTGGGATCGTTCTATCTCTTTGGGAAAGACTTTATCTCAGCTAAAATAGTAGAGGGTAGGTGTGAGAGTCGCATCAAGATAAATTTAGGATTGGAAGAACTTTCTGGTGGAAGGAGGATAAAAAATTGGGAAATTCACCTGCATATCCATAGCCTAGTGTATGGTGCCTGTGAGATGATAAGAAATGTTTTCTGAGTGAATGATCAGGTCATGGAATTGTTGTTCTTGAGGATTTTTATGACCGATACACGTTGCTTTGCATTTTGGATGTTAGGAATAATTAAAATGACCAGATGATTTCCTACATCCCTTCCAGCTCCTTAATTCTACAAATGACCCAAATTGGTTCATTGTTTACTCCAAGGGACTTCTAAAGTGTGTCTGGAGGGCACGGGTAATCTCACCTTTGTAGCACAAATCCACATTCACACTCGGATTTTCCTCCAGAAACATCAGACTTTCATCTCTATTGGAGGATTGCTGTCATTGTTTCCTTTCTATAGTACCATTATTTATTCTAATCGCTGAGGCTGTGTTATTCTGTCCCTCAGATACACATCACTGCAAGTTATACATGTGCTTCCAGAAGGGAAGAATGAACCTCTAAGCTGTAGTCAAATTGGTTTCCTAAATGATGCTGCACATTTTAACTGAAGTTTGTGTAGTATTCTAGTGGAAAAAATAGGTGGGGGGTAGAGGGAAGGGTTCCTTTGGTTTTCAGGCTGTTAACTGTAATTAGCCTGGTTTCTGAGATGTAATTATCTTGCAGTCTCAAAGCAAACACCCTGGAGGAAATTGCACTGTTAAAGACAGCATGGCATTAAAAATAAATTATTACCCCAGTGCTTTGTTTTTGCTGCTTATGCCTTGTGATTTGTCAGGGTTTCTGATAGCAAGCACTTGCTTAGGGGTGGGGTTGTGCAGTCACATTACCACTGTTTGTACCACAGGGATGGGAAGCTTAGTTTGCTTTGTTGTAATAATGGTGTGAAACTTACCACTATGGAAGTGAAGGCTGGTGTTGCACTATCTATACTCTCCTCATCCATTCCCATCACCAAAATGGCTCTTGAGGTCAAGGAAAGAGACCATTGTAGATCTTCTTTAGCGGTGGACAACGATGAATGAGTAGAGTCAGGCATCATTATTCAAAGCTCAGGTAATTCAAACTATCTGCAAAGAAAAATTCAAATTGCTTGAGTATGACTGAGGGGAAACAAGAAAAATCCCAACTATTTTAGTAACAGACAATGAAGGATCATGAATCATCATCACTGGCCAGACACAGAGGCTAGAAAGACTATGGGGCTTGGAATCAGAGATCTGTGGGTTTGAACATATAATTGTGCAAGTTGTACACTTCACAAAGGCTCCCTACTGAGGGGACAAGTGGAGGCTGACATATACCAGTGCCCCCGATCAAGCTGTGTGCTCATGGGGCTGCATTCACACTGAGGAAGCGCAAATGTTTCTAATGGTCTCCTTTATAGGAATGGTTAAAAAATGTATCTGGTGAGAATATAATACAAAGATGTCATGAAGGCCACTATTTATGGTTTGTGTGACCTTGGTCAAATTGCTTATTCTTTCTGAGACTCAGTTTTCTCATGTATAAAAAGAGGGATGATAATCATAACAATAATAATAACTCCTATGATTATTTTGAGGACTTAAAACTGAATCTGAAAAGCATTCAGAATCAAAGAAGCATATGCTCAATTGATAGCAGAGGTTGTGATGATAATGATGATTGTGACCAGGAGAATCATTATCATCAAGTATTCACCTGGATTTGAGCCTGCACCAAACCCTGAGCCAACCATGGGGGCCTGAAAGGCATGAGAACTTGTCTCCCTCTCTTACAGAGCTGACAGTTTGGTTGGAAGGACAAGACACAAACAGCAATAGGTAATTAATTGTACCATGTTCTGTGTGAGTTCTGTAAAGTAAAAATTCCACAGTTCCTGTAGCAATTTATCTTGGCTATTAATTCAGTTGGTGGAACTGGCTTTTATTTATTTATTTATTTTTGCGTATCAGAAGGGAAAATGGGGGAAGATCCTATAGAATTTGGAATTGAGACTGTGATAGTACAAATAGGGAGGAGATGGCAAGAGTGAGGTATAGGAGGATGGAAGGGAAATATGGGAGCTATTAATAATCCAAAGAAGGCTTTGACTAGCTAGAAATACTTTCTTTTCTTTCAATGAGCCAAGCTTATTTGTGTTAGAAATAATTTGAATAACTGAAATCTACAGCTGTTTATCGCAAAACCTGATTTTATTCCCCATGTCTGTTTTTCCCTTGTTAAATTTTGTCCATACCTTTGATGTTTCACTAAATGAATTATGAAATGGAAGGCCAATTAAGTCTACCCAGACTTATATCTCACCATCAGTAATATAAAGTTAAATTTGCTCAAAGCTATTAATGGTGGGTTATTAACAAAACATACAAACCCCTCCCCAGTTTTATGATCTTCAATACTGGAATAGAACATGTGCCCAAAGATCATTTCCTTGGTTGCTTTAACTCATAGAGTGACTTTACCAGCATTGGCTCAATGAATGGTTTATTTGATTCTTAAAGAATAAAGTGTAAGGGGAAAGTTCACAATTTCCTTGTCAAACAAAGCCATGTCAGTATTTAATATAGTTTGAAAACAATTTTCTGGTTTCCAGACTAAAATTTTTCCTTCCCTCCCTCCCTATATCCCTCCCTCTTCTTCCCCCTCTCTCTTCCCCCTCCCCTACCCCTCCCCCTCTCTTCCTCCTCCTCCTCTTCTTTCTCCTTCTCCTTCTCCTTCCTTTCTTCCTTCCTGCTAACTACTTTGAAAAAGAAAATTCTTTGTTAATAAAAAAGTCCTTATTTATTTAACAAATGTCAGCTAATAAAAAATTTTCTTATGCAAAAATGCGAGCCACAGTGCAAATTAAAATACATTCTTCGAAGATGTTAGAAGGAATAGCCGTGAGGATTTCCATTCATGGCAAGTTAACACAATTGCCCTGAAACGTCTCTTCTGACATAGCAATAACAACAACAAAATAAAAACTTAGAATGTTGAAGGAAATGAAATGAACAATATTTTATTTATTATTTATATTTAAAAATAAATTTTATTGTGTATATTTAAGGCATTAAAAATGATGTTATTAGATGCATATGTATAGGAAAGCAGTTACTATAGTGGAACAAGTTAACATGTTCATGATCTCACATAGTTACCCATTTTAAACATCATTTTAAATATATAGCAGAGTTTCCAGGAATTTAGGAAAGGAAAGATCCAGGGATCTAAATATGAAGAGGAAGCTGAAAACTAGAGTAGTAAGGAGGCATTCACTGCTGCAGACCTGAGAGGGGTTTCTAGTCTTAGTTAAGCAGGTGACTTCAGTTTGAGAACCACAAGGAATCGGAGTTGAGATTTTGGGCATTCCTGCAGCAGGATGTTAGAACTGAGATCCTCTCCTGCCCATACGGCCCTCCTGCTCTCAATGGGCCGTATCCTCAGTGAAATGATATCTAAAAACATCAACTTACTGGTAAAAAAACCAAACCAAAATGAAAATCCTATAAGGGTACTTGGTGTCTCATGAGAATTCATAAGCACCATCCTGTTATACTTACTTGTGTGATCTGGGAAATCCAACTGAAGAAGTTAATATGGAATTGGTACCAGACTAGTAAAACCTGCGGGTCACCTCTGTGGAAGGACATGCTTTAAATCCTGATCACACAGTACTCCTGCAGCTAAAGCCCTGCCAGACTCAAGATCACAATTCAAAATTACAACATTCTCAAAGAACTAATTCCCCACAGTTGAGAGTCAGCAGAAACAACAAAAGAATTAAGTCCCTAAAGCTTCAGATAACAGAATTATTGGTTACGTCCTCTAAATGAAGTATGTTTAAAGTGATTAGAGATGCAAAAGAAGGATTGAAAAGCATGATAAAGAAATATAGCCTATAAAATTATCAGTCAGTTTTGGAAAAGAATAAAATAGAAACTCTATTTTCTTCTTATAGAGGTTAAAACATAAAATAGTTGGAAATAAAAAATTCAAATTATAGATTACACAGCAGGTTAGGTAAAGATGAAGACTAAACAAATTAATTGGGAGGTCTTAAAGATACAAAGAATGAAAACATGAAAGAATATTACAGTCATAAAAGTAGAATGAAAAGGTGTAAGATAAATAAAATAGAATTTTTGTGAGGACATAATAGACATAATGGGATAAAAGTAATATTAAAAGAGATAATGCCTTGAGAATTTTCCAAAATGTTAAGAGGCAAAATCTCAGATTCAGGAAATATGAATTCCAAACATTTTCTTTTTGAGTTAGATAAATTTTACATCAGACACATCTTAATGAAACTTATGTATAGTACACACATAAATTTAGTACAAGGAGAAAATTGTAAAAGCAAATAGAAAGCAATTAGAAGATCACAGAGGAAGGAAATTAGACTGACAGCATACTTCACTACAGGGAAAATAAAAACCAGAAGACAGTGGAATAACATCTTTATTGTGCTAAAAGAAAATAATTGTCAACCTGGAATTTTATATTTAGCTACATTAAAATTCTATGATAAAGGTGAATGTTGTAATAAACACTTTCAGACAAGAACAAAATTTCTTGCTAAGAGATCTTTCGTGGAAGATCTTCTAAAACATAGGGACTCTACCCTCACTGTACATCGGAATCACTGGTAGATAGTTGCCAAATATTGATGGTCTCAGATATATATATTTAATTGTTCTAAGACATAAATTGGGATTTTAAAAATATCTCAGGGTGAGTCTAATGTGATGTCAAGTTTGAGAGTCATTGGTATAAAAAAGATGTTCTTCATGAAGCATGAAATTGAATCCAAGAAGGGGTTCTGGGGTTTAGTTTCAACCCAAGCAATTATTAAATATGTAGATAGATACAAATATTCACTGACTGAATGAAGAAATAATAATAATATTGACAAAGGGAATATAAAGGTACTATAGAACTAGATTACCAGGCCAAAATAACATGTAAGAAAACAGTGAGGTGACTGAAAGTTCAAGGCATTTAAGGTCCTTTTATTATTCGGAAGGAGAGTAGATATACTGATTAACTTTGTTAAATAACTATACTCTAATTTATGGGTAGTACTAAAATGGTAGGAATGTAACATATAATTTCAAAACTGGAAGAAGTGTTAACCTGGCAGGAGTGTGAAAGCGGGTTATAGAATGTAGGGAGGCCTTAAACACATTTAGTTACATGTACCAGGCACATGGTGATGAGGGGTCCACCAGAACAGGGGCAGTGGAAATAGGAGAGGGTAGCACAGTCACAGGAGATTCTACAAATTAACAACCGATATGACCTGGTGATTAATTTGCTAAAGGAATGTAGTCAGAAGGGGCAGAGGGAGTACAATCCCACCCCAACCATGGCACCTACAGTTTTCAGTCAGGGTGACAAGGAAAATGAACATGGGAAGTTTGGAAGTCAAAAGTCTGGACAGACTGGGTGGGGAGGGGATGAAGGTTTCAAACATTTGCAGGTAGCATTTAGGTGGTAATTCCAGGCAGCTGAACTGGATCTCAGGAGAGCAATGACTGTGGAAGATGAAGAGGAATCAGACCATCCATCTAAGAAGAGGATAGAGAACTCAGAAAAGAGGGCAGAGGGCTAAACATGGGTGTCCACATAGGGCATAGGGAAGAAGTTACACCAGAGAAGGAAAAAAGAGACTCACTCTGATTTATGTAAAGAGAATCATTTGCATTTGGGTTATAATATTCAAAGCAAACCTTTAAGATGGAGAAGGCATCAAACTTCCAAAGACTTAGTTTACATCACTGCTTGACTTTTTATTGGTGGATATAAGTGAGACTGCTTAGAATGTCACCACTTACACTTCTCTAACTTTTTTATAAGTAAAGAAAAGAGTTTCGAACTGTTGTGAAATAGAAAAAAAAGGTTACCAGGTAAGACCTTCTTCACTATTTTCCTTATCTACTTGAAATATCGTATCACTTTGTCTAGCCTCATGACGGACTTGTGGTGGATTTAAAATGGCTGAAAATTCTTTAATGGAGGTGAGGTCCATCTTCTTTACTCTTCAGTCTGGGATAGTTTGTGAGAGCCTTGACTAACTGAGTATGGACATAAGAGACTATGCCAGTTCTAGGCCTGGAGTTTAAGAAGACTGACATCTCCTGCCTTGGTCTTTTGGAGCCCTGAGTCACCATTCAAAAAATTCACCAATTTTTCTGAAGATCATTGTGCTGTAAGGAACTCAAACCATATGCAGAGAACCTAAGGATGAAGCTGTATGTAGAAACGGAGGCCAAGTAGTACAGAGGTACCAGTTAGGTGAGTGAAGAAATGATCTTGGGAGAGGATCCTGTGACTCTGGCTTTCCTAGCTGAAAATATGTGGATCAGATATTAATAGCCCAGCTAAGCTCTTCCTGTAGTTTTCATCCACAATGCCACATAAAAACAAAATAAAAATGGTTCTTTTAGGTCACTTAATTTTGAGGTAATTTGCTACGGCAATAGCGAATCGGAACAGGACTACTTCTTTCAAAGGCTAATCACTCCAGGGATTCCAGACACTACTGCTAGGACCTCCCACCACCACTCAGCTTCCTTTGTCTTCTCTAGATTTTTATTCATTCGTCTTCATTCTTCAAACTTTTATCCTTAGTTTACAAACACAGCTCCAAACATTTCCCCCATAGTTTTGCTTTTGTCTCAGCCTGTTGGGATGTCTTTCATTCTTCTCATTTCTGTCGATGCCATAATTATGAAAAGAGTAATCTTCACTCATTCACTCACTCATTCATTTTCCACTTACTCCGTGCCAGATACTCTTCTCAGTTCTGGTGATAAATAGCCAAGCAAAGTGACATGACTCCTGCTCTTCTTGATCTTGTAATGTGGTGAGGAGGTAGCAATTGTAAAATAGTAATGTGAGTGATTATAATTACAGCTTGACGATGAGTTGACAAAGGATAGGAACGTGGTTACATGAAATTCAGAATCAAGGTGTTGGCAGGGTGGGTTCCTCCTTGGGGGCACAGAGGGAGAATCTGCTCCATGTCTCTCTCCTAGCTTCTGGCGGTTGCTGGCAATCCTTGGTGTTCAGTGGCTTGCAGCTGCATCACTGCAATCTCTCCCTCCATCATCATGTAGTCATCTTCCCTCTGTGGGTCTGTATCTTCACATGGTGTTTTCCTCTCTGTGTGTCTGTCTCTGTGTCTCTTCTCCTATTCTTATAAGTATGCCAGGCTTATCTGTGATGACACTATTTTCAAGTCAGGTTGCACTCTTTTTTTTTTTTTTTTCTTCTAGATGGTGTCTCGTGCTCTGTCACCCAGGCTGGAGTGCAGTGGCATGATCTCAGTTCACTGCAACCTCTACCTCCTGGGTTCAAGCAATTCTCCTGATACTCCTGCCTCAGCCACCTGAGTAGCGGGATTACAGGCATGCACCACCATGCCTGGATGGTTTTTGTATTTTTAGTAGATACAGGGTTTCACCATGTTGGCCAGGCTTGTCTCAAACTCCTGACCTCAGGTGATCTGTCTGCCTCAGCCTCCCAAAGTGCTGGGATTACAGGTGTGAGCCACCGTGCCTGGCCCAGATAAGGTCACATTCTATGATTCCAAGAAGGACATGCATTTTGGGGGGATACTATTCAACCTAGTACACCATGCATCAGCAAACCCTAATGCTGTTACTTAAAAAATATGTCTGGAATCTGACAATTTCTTACCATTTCCACTGCTGCCATCCTGGTCCAAGCCATCTGAATTGTTACAATAACTTTCCTACTGGTCTCTCATTCATCTGTTTGACACACGTTTATGGAGGCACAGCAACATGAAGAATTAAGCTGGGTTTACATAAGCCTGCCCACTGCTGACACCAGCTGTGTGGCCAAGGGAAGCCCAACTCCCTACCCTCATTCCTGACAATGTCTGAGAGATACAAAGACATGAAATCAGGTTTTTCTCCCTTAGTTGGAGAGAGCAGGCTGAATTCCAATGACTAATTTCAGGATTAATTAATGCCAGGAGGTTGGAGTTCAAACACCAATGAGGTTTGCTGTGTAGCCTTTCAGGATGCTGTGGATAAAATATGTGTAAGTCTTGAGAAATCCTGTTTCTATGAGCTCTGTCCCTTTCAGGGCATTTAGTTCTGGACTACAGAGTGGTATTTCTGTCTGGCTTCCCAGTGATCCTACATCTGGGAAAGAGAGAACTGTTCCAGGCTGAAAGCCATTCTGGTGGGCATGGAGAGTCTTTGACCCTTTATTCAAGGCTGTTAGAAAGTTAGCTGACTATTTCATTTCATTTGCCTTTCTTGCCACTGGTAGTTCACATTTTATTTACTAAAATCTTGTTATAATAGCCTAGTAGAATGAATCAGAATTAATGAAAAATAAATTATAGACTTTTTTTTTTTACTTGTAATGCAGACATTTTTAAAGGAATGCAGTTTTTATTTGCAGATAACAGCAATCCACACTAACTGCTAAGTGCTTTTAAGCTGACATTCGTCTAAGCCTGCTTTAATGAACAGATAACTCATTTATAATTAGCAGTGCCAATTAATTGGCATGCAAACAATTAAAGTGATTAAAGTGCTAAAGTTCTTAAGAACAGTTTTTCCTAAGTAGGTTATAGACAAACCCTCCCTGACCCTGCATCTTGTTTACATGATTAAATTGCTGAGGAAGCCTTTCTTTATAGATAGCACATGAAGAAATTTTAACTCAGCCTTGGTGAGTGATCCCTGATTTGGAATCAGTAATGGAGAATTTATTGTACTCTGATTTTCCCAAATCAACACTTTTTTTTTTAGTGTAAATTATATAACTTTGTGGGCCTCTTACATATTGCTACACCCCTGCCACCACCCACTGGGCCTCAGTAAACTCGAAGCTGTCAATATCTCATCCCAGTCACTTTTCTTTTCATATCTATCTCATATCCTAGAAATATGAATAGAAGCCTGTGGGGTTTTATTTATTTTTATAATTGACAAGGAAAAATCATATATTTTTACAGTGTTCAACCTGATGTATTGTTATACATATACATTGTAGGATGGCTAAATCAAGCTACTTAACACTTACATTACCTCACATACTTATTTTTTTGTGATAAGAACATTTACAGTCTATTCTCTTAGGAATTTTCAAGCCTACCATATATTTTTATTAACTGTTGTCACCATGATGTACAATAGAACTTTTGCATGTATTCCTCCTCTTTAACTGAAATTTTATACCCTTTGACAAACATATCCCCAATTCTCCCACCCCTAGCCTCTAGTAACCACCATTTCACTCTGTTTCTATGAGTTTCACTTTTTTTCTTTTAAACAATCCACATATTAGTAAGATCATATGGTATTTGTCTTTCTGTGTCTGGCCCATTTCACTTAGCATAGTGTCCTCTAGGTTCATCTACATTGTGGCAAATGACAAGATTTCCTTATTTTTTTAAGGCCAAATAATATTCCATTGTTTATATATACAACATTTTCTGTGTCCATTCATTGTGGGGTTTTATTTTAAATGGCTGCAAATTCTTTGACAGTCCTCTCATTAAGGACAAGTTCTATGTCCTTTACCCTTGAGTCAGAGTAGGCTTGTGACTTGCTTGTAACCAATAGAATGTATCAGAAGTGGGGCTGTATGATTTCTGAGGCTAAGCCAAAAGAGACATTGCAGCTTCTGTCATGTCCACTGGAACACTGGCATTTTAGGCCCAGACTTGCCACATCAAATGTTGAAGCTTTCTGAGGCTGCCATGCTGTGAGGAAGCACAGGCCACATGGAGAGGCGCGTATAGGTGCTTTTGTTGACAGTCCCAGCTGGGGTCCCAGCTAGCAGTCAGCATCAACATAAGACATGAGTGAAAGGCCTGAGGGTGGTTCCGGACCCCAGCTATTGAGTTACCTCCAGCCTTCATGTCTTCCCAGCTGAGGCACCAGACATGATAGAGCAGAGACAAGCCATCTCTCCTGTGCTCTTTCTGAATTTCTCACCCATAAAAGCTGTCAGTGTAATAAAATGGTCAGTGTTTTATGCCACTAACTTTGGTTTGGTTTGTTATGTGGCAATAGTAACTGGAAGAAGGGCTTCTTTCTTTTCACTTTAAGGTGCTGTACAATATCCATCTCCTATTTTTTCCCCTTTAACAAGCTTCTTTTGGTTTCTATTTTATCCTTGAATATCTTCTCCTACACTGTTTGAGTTTGTTAGTTTTTTAAAAAATTTCCCTCAAGCGCAACTGGAGGTGGGATTTGAATCCTCTTTGGAAAGTTATTAACCCATTGAGTCTCAGCTGCCTTGATGGTGGGAGAATTATATCTACCTCATAGGGCTGTTGTGAGAATTGGGTATATTGTAGGAAAGTACCTGGCATACAGCAGTCATCCATGTAGGGATGGAAAAATAGACAAGCAAGACATTTCTATATCCATTTACAACTGTGGATACAGATCCATTAGGTACATGGTAATTAATATGAGAAGTTTTCAGAGACAAGTTATGGAACTCTGAACTTCAGTTTCCCATTTGCTCAAAGCACATTGATCTAAATGAGGGTGTATGGTATTCTCAGAGGAAGTTTGTGTGCATGTGTTTGTGTGCACATACACATGTTGTCTCCTCTCTGTTAGATAAATGACTGCGTGCCCTTATAGCCTGTCCATCACCGTATGAAGTTGAAAACAACAGCAACAACCAAACCAAACCAAATCAAAGCGAACCAACATAAAATGACCCAAAACTTCATAATGTTTATGTTTGTCCAAGGTCATTTGCAAATCATAGAAGTCAGATTATGAAGCAGAACCCACTGAATGGGCTGGTCTGTGGCACAGCCTCAAGTCCGGAGAGAAAGGTCCACTCCTTCCTTGGCTGGAGGTATGTTTGCTTTCTGGAAAAGTATATTTGGTACAGTGGAGACCTTTGACATTTGATGGGCCGAGGGCACTTTTAAAATCTGTGGATCTTCTCCCCCAAAAATTGAACACACTCATTCTTTCACAACAGTTTGCACACCATTTTAGAGTATTCCTAGTTGCTATAAACAATTGAACCCTGCTAAAGAAGACAATAGGATTTAGAGTGCTTTGCCTTATAATCCAGGGGTAGTGAGTTTAGTTCTGATTAAAACAGGGAGGCTGTCATTTTGGCTTCCCATGTCACCTTATAAGGATGGAAGTCAATTTCTGTAGAGCATCTACTGCAGATCAGGCTCTGTCCTAGGAGCTTCACATGTCTTAACTTAATCCCCAGGAAAGCCAAGTAGGTAAGTGTTTTGTCTCTTTTATGAGGTTGAGAGAAAAGTGATTTTTCCAAAGTCTCACAGCTAATAAGTAGTGGGGCCCGGGTTTTAGAGATGCCAACATCCAGTGTTTTCCTATTACTTTCTGTTTGTGTCTGGGGTGCTGGCCGAGATTGCTCCAAACAGATCATGACTGAATAACTTGATAGTCCTGGGCTTGCTGTTTAAATTTTCCCTCTTCCCCTCCCCATCTCAGTCTACCTCTGTTCCTTCTGGCTGCCAGAGGACAGTATGGGGTGAGGGTGGAGGGTATGCTTTGTTGCTGGTTAGGTTTAAGAAAAGCAGTAAAAGCCAATGTGAGAGCAAGGGCCCCTGAGTCTGTATGTTTGGGCTGGAATCCATTGGGCCTTTGTAGGCAAGAGATAGGCCAGCATTTTATTTAGTACCTTAGCTTTACAAAGAGATTTTCCATTCAATAATGAAATAGGCAGGCAAGACATTTCTATATGCATTTACAACTGTGGATACAGAACCTTTTTCAAGGAAATTGTCTTCCCAGGCCTTCACATTCTGGTTCCAGGTCTTTTCCATTACCTTCTAGCTGCATCCCATAGAGAACAAGGTTAAGAAATGCCATTCTGGGAAATTAAAGCTGCAGAGTGAAAGCACAATGGCTTAGAGCAGTAAGTCATAAGTCATTGTGATTGGGATGTGGCTGTCCTTGCACATGTTCCAGGAAGCGGCCATCACAAATGTAGCCAATGTAGGACAAGCAGTAATCTGGGAAATTGTAACATAAGATCACATAATGGCAGTGGCTTTTGAATGATAAGGTAACTGAAAGGGACTGTTGAGAAAGGAACACAGGAGACTAAAAATCTGAAAGATTTCCTCTAACTCTGCCCAAAAAGAGTGTGATCTGATTTTAGATGAATTGTACTGGTTCTTCGGACTACAATATCCCTCCAGTGGAGATAGGCAATTCATCAAGCAACCAGAGCTAGAAAGTAATTCTCTGAAAGAACATCCAGCTGCCCTGGCTCATGGTCTTTGCTTACCCAGAAGAGAACCTGCAATTTGGCCATCTGAGTGCTGATGACCAGCATGGGTTCTCTTAGTGATGATGCTGCTGGGAGATAGTATGGGATATTGGTTTATCAATCACTCTCTGGTGAGTTCAGATTCACAATTTAATCTCTTGTTGCCTGGTCATCTCTGCTGGAACTGATATAGATCCTGAACCTGCTCAGATGTTAAACAGATTTTGGGCTTTGGGTCTTCAGTTGAGTTCAACTATACTCAGGAGGCCCTCATTTGAAGAAAACAGAATCTTTCTCATTATAAGACTTTGGGAACTAATAGGAACCATAATCTTGTTTTGTCCAGAAACCCAGCATGTCCATCTAGTTCTAAAGCTCCAAAGAACAGAAGTTTTAAAGAGCATAAGTGTGTGTTTGAGCAAGAATCTTGCAAAAAGCATTCCTAAGTGTTGCCTCAGTGTGAGGATCTCAAACTTACTTGGGTTAGTACCCTCAAATAGAGATGGAGTGTGATTGCTACTAGCCTACTACAAGGTTAGGTGCCTTGGAGGGTCCTCTGGGCCTAGGTTATTTTGAAGTTTAGAAGAAGAAGGCTCATATGGGTAGTCTGAAGGGGCAGAGCAGCATCTCAGAAGGCAACCTGGTGGTATAGCTTGCTTTTGGGCAACAACTGGTCAAGTCCTGGGGCGCATGGAGAGAATGTGAGCATGGGGGAGAAGAAAGGGAGGCTCTCATTGGTCTGGAGGCTGGGAAGGTAGTTGGTGATGATGCCAGTCAGATTTGGTTCCTAGATTCTCTTCAAAGATCCTTCCCATGGTCCATTCACCTAGCTTTGGTAGTGCCTCTTCCCCATTATGGGAACTTACCTGAGATAGGTTGGGTTGGGGAAGCAGATACCTAACTAGTGGATGTAGCACTCTCAGATCCCATCATGCAGAGGTCATGAAGTGGACCCAGGATCTGACTTACTGGGGCTCAGCAATCCAGATGGGGAAGCAGCAGAAGCTGAATTGCCTGGCTGCTAAGGCAGCACATTACACAGTATCCTGCTGGCATAGCAGGGTTTGGTGAACACAGGTATAGTGGGGGGAGGGAGTGTCTCACCTGGTGGTTGGAATTGGGTTAAAGTAGGTGACACCTAAGTCAGATACTGTCTGTGTCTGGGTTATATGCCATATATCAGAATTACATGAGATAATGTATAATATAATCTTTATATTATGTCTGATAAGTGCTTACCAATGACGACCACTATCATCACCATCATCGTCATCAACAGCATTTTGCATAGTACTTTATACCCATGTCCATGTGACATTCAGAAAGTCTAATAGTTGGTTATAGAAATGGTAGTAAATTGTACTACAGCTGTACTCAGTCCAGTGTTGGTCCATGGTAGAGCCTGGGCCCTCAGTGGCTTCTTAGAGCTGGAAGAGCCCATGAGGACCAAATATCATAAACTCAAGATCAGAGCCAGGCAGATATCATGCATATGGTAATCAAGATAATGTAGAACATTAGCGAAGGTTGGAGGCTGGGGGGACCCGGAGAGCATATACCACATCAATGGGTAGTGGCTTCTCAACTCTAGCTGATAGTTGCCATGTGAAGATGGGGGCCCTCTTCTGATTATTTTAGAAAGATAGAAATCTAGATTTTAAGGTAAAATTTTACAGTTTAAAAAATATTACAAACCAAACAAAAAGTGTGTAGGCTGAATGGGACTTGTTAGTTGTCAGTCTGTGACACTCTTCTCTGAAGCAGGAATCCCCTTGAAGACCCTCCTGCCCTGGGGTCATCCAGTTAAAACTTCATGGGATGATCTGATTGTTCTTTGAAAGTCTTGCCTTTCTGGCAGTATTATAAGTCACCAAAGTTGTACATCTGGAGCAGGGCTGGGTCAGTAGGGCTGTAACTGTAGCTACTTGCTATTGCTTACCTGCTGTTTTAACAGTAATTGGATTGGACACAGATTCTTGCCCTCCACCCAGCATCACTCAGCCTCCAGGTCAAAACTCACATTTGAGCAACTGGGGGAGTTAATGTTGCTTTTGTTTACATCCTTGACACTGAAGGCCTTATAAAACCTACAGAAAACAGGAGGTAATGTTAAGCAGCAAATCCTGGGCAGTCCTAACATGTAAACGCAGGATGGACCAGCTACATGGATATGCAACCCGTGCAGCTGTGCGTACCTCATACTTGGTGTAATGTGCTCTCTTGCTGTCTTGAAATTCTTAATAATCTTTGAACAAGGGGGTCTGTATTCTGATTTTGTACCAGGCTCTACAAATTATGTAATTGTCCTGCATCAATGTGATCAGAGTTGAAATGAAATCCTATAAGTAGGATTTTTTAGAACCTCCTACAACTCGATTAGTTTGTGCTTTTGTGTGAGCTTAGGTAATGCCCATGGAAGCCAGGGAATGGAAAAATGCTTTCCTGGCCATTATAAAAGATGAGGATATTCTCCACTGTTTTGTGATGAGTGGAGAAAGTGGGAAAAGGTCCATTTCCTGTGATGTGACCACTTCCCAGGACTTTCCTTCCTTGTCTCAAGTGCTGGATCAACACTAGCTATTAGGCAAAGGAGACACAGGCAGGCATGGAATCAATTGTGAGGGTGGCTATTGTGCTGGAATTAGAGGAATCTGGAGACTAGATGACATCCCTGGGGGAAGAGAGCCAGGAGACTCAACTTTTTTTCCTGATCATTTTCAGGTCAGCAAAACCCTAGAGTAGCTGAGGAATGGGTATGTGCTGGGCATTAGTACAATTTTACTGATGCATTTTAGTTGCCTCTACAAAATCAAAACACAGAGCACTGAAAAGCTACTAAAATATCCTCATTTAGCCTCTGCAAGAGATTCATTGGTGCTGGAGTCATGATTAATTCCATTTCTATTGCTCCCTTATTCATTATACATATGGTCTGCTGCAGAGATACCAATTGTGGGATTTTGGGTACAGTAGGAAAATCCAGTAGAGCAAGGCTTAAAGATGAGGACTTCATCTTCATGCTTTGTCTTTGGACTTTTAGTAAAGAATTTAGTGACTGCAGCTACAGAACTTGTTCTTAGTGAGAGGGGAAGCAGAACTTGAGAGAATCTGTTGTGTTAATGCCTTCCCTAAATCATAAATAGTTGCAGATCAAGAATTTGCTCTGCAAACTTGGCAAACTAGATAGGATGGCCAGCTAATGATGCTAGAACAACCCATCAATCTGAGGCTCAATCAACAAAACAAGTGTTTCTTTTGGATAATCACCCCTCCCTTCCCTAAACTCTAACACTTACATTTTTGAGACTGTCATTACATTAACTGTACAGATGAATTTGGGAAAGAGTTGACATCTTTATTGTGGCAAATTCTCCTATCCAGGAACATATGATGTTTCTCAGCGGATTCAATTTTTACTTTTATGTCCTTTAGTGAAAATTTATGGTCCTTTTTATTTAGTCCTGCATATTTCTTATTAGCTTTGTCTCTGAATATTTCATATTTTCAATGCTACTTTGAATGTAATCTTTTTTCATTATATTTTCTAACTAGTTAATTAGTTCTTACTGATATATTTAAAAGCTATTTTTATATATTTATTTTATAATTACTACTGAACTCTTATTAGTTATTATATTTATATATATATATTTTTTGCTCAATAGTCATGTAATATGCAATATGTGGCATAAATGCTGCAAGAATTTCTCCAGTGTCAGTGGCAGAAATCACTAATTGATTATGTCATCTTTCCCCGTCAAGACTGGATGCAGTAAATCCTTCTCAATCTACATTCTGTTGGGAGACGATTCTCCATGAGTCTGTTATGTTTCTACACATATTCTGAATGAGGCACTCACTGCCCGTTGTGTTAACTTATCTTTTCAAAATTGTTTGTGTTGGGGCTTAGAAATCGATATCCCCAAACACTGCACTTCGACATGCTGAACTAAAGAAGTAATCTCTATTTCCTGGGGAATTCTCCCTATTCTCTGTCTTGTCTCTCACTCTTCCATCTCTCCCAAAGTACAGGATGAGGCTGTAGTTCCCTTATCTACCTAGAAACTGGACCCCAAAGAGGAACACAATTGCCATCTATTTCTTCCCTGAAGTTTCATTAACCAGCGAAGATTAAAACTCATATCACAGAAGAAGAGACTGAAAATCAAGTACCACACCTAGAGCCTGGACAAACTTTGTCTCAAAATATTGTCTGTTCTAAGGTTCCATTCAATTCCCCCCCAAAATTATGTATTTCCTGAGCATTGGGACCATTCATTACTTCTAAAAATCATTTACTGCATATTTTCCCATCTCACTTTCCCCTATGAGAAACGGTATGTAAGCATCTGTACCCCATTGGGTTATTGGGTAATCATTCTCTTGTGAGTCCTCTGTACTATGCATGTTAAAATAAACTTATATGCCCCTTCCCCCCATTAATCTGCCTTTTGTCAGTTCATTTTCAGCAAACTTTCAGAGGGTGAGGAGGGAAGTTTTTCCTTGGCCCCTACATTTGTATATCAAATAGCCTTGGAAGATAGAAATAGTATTGCCCTCATGAGTAAAGGGAAGGCATGCTAGTAAGGATGAAAGATTCAAGTTTCTTGAGCTCAGGATTCTTCTGTAACATATCTCCTTGTATGTGCTGGTGTCCTCTGGCCCTGTTCATATCAAGTGGTAGGAATTGGGGTTCAGAGAACTGGTGCAAAAATACGGATACTCTGGCTACTGCTGTTGATGTGAGTAATCAATGGTCCCTCATCTCTGACCCAGGAATCTTGTGTCTTCTACCAGTATCCATGAAACTATGGCAGGGCAACTTGTTAACTTATAAGTAGGGCAAAGTCTCAGACCCTCTCATTTTGTTACAGTTTTGGTGATGAGGATGGGATGCTAACAGAAACATGACTTTCTGCAAAAAGAAAGATGAGTGCCTCCTGGACTTACTAATGGTTCCAGGGTAAGGTTCACAGAGTTGGTAGTGGATGTGTTCACTAAATTGTATGGTCAATTGGACAATAAATTGTCTTCCATTTTATTGTCTGTTAGTGAGGAGGCATTGGAGAGGTGGTTGCAGAACGAGTATAAGGAAATAAGTTAAAGACAGAAGCCTAAATGGTGCCCTGGTTGTTGTTAATTCTCCCCCAAACAAAAGGACGTTCTCAGTAGTCTAGTAGTCAGTCTCAATTTTAAAAGCTACTTACTGCTAAGATTTTTTCTGAGGGAAAATAAGTTTTGGCTCCATCCAGACAATAGTTGCAGTGATGCATACCTGGACTGAGAATAAAAGGAGAAAACTTTGTGACTGTGAAGTTTAGCAGAAATCATTAAAACTTTGGCTGGCTACTTGGGAGACAAAGGGTGGATGCGTTAAGGAAGAATGGCAATAGCTGAGACTCTGGTGGCTCCACCTCTTCTGTGATTTATTATGTCAAATTTACATCCATTGGAGGCAAGAGTAGAGCTCTCACAGGTGTTTTTTTGTGTGTGTGTTTGTTGTTGTTCTTTTTTCTTCCAAAAGTTCTGGCTACTATAAGGGAGATTTGAGCTTTGGCCTTCTTGGAGATATTTCCCTGATCTGAGAAAGACAAACTTCCTTGGGAAATCATGGTTGAGACATTGACTAGTATTTGGGCTCTGACTGCTCTGGATTGGGTTTACAATGCTAATGAAAGTGACTCACTAGAGAATGAGAAACTGAACCAAAGAAATTGAGACAAATTCTTATGACCAGCTCTACCACTTTGGAAAATCCCCTTAGCTCTTTTGATGAAATTGGGCCAGATCTTAATGGATATTATCTTGATAATAATGTAGCACAAGGATCAGTAAACTTTTTCTGTAAAGAGCCAGATAATAATTATTTTAGGCTTTTTGGGCCATACTGTCTCTGTTGCATCTACAACTTTGCCACTGTAGTACATAAGCAGCCACAGGCATTATGTAAATGAATGGATGTAACTTTGTTCCAATAAAACCTTATTTACAAAAGCAGGAAGCAGCCTGGATTTCATCTATAAGCTGTAGTTTACTGACCCCTGGCAATACAGATGCCTTGGATTAAGGTGGCATCATCAATGAAGGTTGCTGCTGTGTCAGCTAAGCTTGAGTCAGCAAGAGGATGCAAATCCCCATGGCTCCCACCAAAATGCAATGTGAAAAAAATGCTGCTCAGCGAAGGGGTTCCCAAGACTGACATAGATGGTATTGGCCATGAAGATCTTCTGCCTAATACAGAGTATTAGGTGGGCAGAAAACTTTGGGTTCATTTGGTTGAGCTGCGAGCTACTGCCATGATGCTTAAAATCAAATGTAAATGAGAAACCTCATTTAATACATGGAGCCACTTCATCCCTCCATACTCCCTGATCCCTACTCTCTATCTCCCCTGACTTCAGCTACTTTAAGGAGAAAGATGAATAAAGGTGGGATGAGGTATCTCTGTCTTCAAGGAAGATTAAAGATGATACATACTTATCTGCATATGCTGGGGAATTTTAGGAAGGAGGGGGATTTAAATTTTTCTGATTTTGTTGGGTATGGGTACCTAAGTCACTGTCCTACTCAGACTTAGGGAGGACAAGGCACCCAGATTCAGCTACTGTGTCTGTTACACAGACTGATGGCGCTTGGCATGTTGTCTTGGACATGTCAACACTTTCTTTTTCATACGACTGACATCTAAGGATTAAGATTGGTTCCTGTTAACACTCAAGGCCTCCAACATATGTTGGTAGTATTCCCCCAGGTGTACCTAAAGTCTCCTGCCATTTCTTACTAGAGGATGGACTGGAATTTAGTGAGTGTGCCTCTCCCCTTTCATGTCCATTTTCACTATATAGATGATGTCCTGTTGGTTGATGCTATGGACTGAAGTATGTCCCCTCAAAATTCATGTGTTGAAGCCCTGACTCCTAAAGTGACCGAATTTGGAGATAGAGCCTTTAAAGAGGTAATTAAGGGCTGGGCATAGTGGCTCATGCCTGTAGTCCCAGCACTTTGGGAGGCTGAGGGGAGGTGGATCACCTGAGGTCAGGAGTTCGAGACCAGCCTGGCCAACATGGTGAGAGTCTGTCTCTACTAAAAATACAAGCATTAGCCAAGCATGGTGGCTGGTGCCTGTAATCCCAGCTACTCAGGAGGCTGAAGCAAGAGAATCACTTGAACCTGGGAGGCAGAGGTTGCAGTGAGCCAAGATCACGCCACTGCACTCCAGCCTGGGGGATAGAGTGAGACTCTGTCTCAAAAAAAAAAAAAAAAAAAAAAAAAAAGAGGTAATTGAGGTTAAATAAAATTGTAAACATGGGACCCTAATTCAATATGGCTGGCATCTGTATAAGAAGAAGAGACACCAGAGGTGTGTGTGCACAGAAGAAAAGCAATTGAGGACAGAGTGAAAAGGTGGTCATCTGCAAAGGCCTAGGGGTCTTAGGAGAAACTAAACCTGCTGACGCCTCGATCTTGGACTTCCAGCCTTCAGAACTGTGAGGAATGAATTTCTGCTGTTTAACTCTCCTGATCTTTGGTATTTTGTTATTTCAGCCCTAGTAGCCTAACACAGCTGGCAAGTCAGAAGCCTCAGACTCCAAGACCCTGATTGCAGTGCTATCACATCTCTGTCAGCAGAGCTGGCTAACGAATCTTGGAAAAATCAGAGGTCTTCTCACAAAATAAGGGTCCTGTGAAGGACAGTAATTAAGGAAAAGTTGCAATCTTTCAGACCTCTATCATCAAAAAGGAGGCCCAGTGCATTATTGCACTGAGACTTTCTCTGTAGGAGTGATCATAAGGGACTTTCAAATGTTTGAGGAAACATCATCAGTAGATAATGTAGCCCTCAGACAACTGCACTGTTTCTCTGCAGTAAAGCTACCCTTGGTCACTCGGGAGCTTCCTAGAGATTGAGTAATTATTTGGGCACACCTTGCAGACAGTTATCTTTATCATGGGAGTCATCCAATAGAAAAGGTGGTATAAAACCTGTCCCTGATGTTAACTAAAGTGATTAGTTACCACCTTTGTCCTGGAAAGCATTCAGATTAGCCTTAACTCATTAGCCAGGGTTGTTATGGTTGACAGAATTGCCTTAGGCTTTTTTTTCTGCAGGGCGATGCAGAGGCTGTGCAATCACTAGTCCATCCTGCTATGTCTCGATCAATAGCTTGGGCCAATTTGAAAGGTCAATACAAAAACTTAAGGAGAAAGCCACCTGGATCTCTAAGGTAACCCCGATAGTTTACAGGATTTGTTCAGCTGGATCTGGGACTCTTTGGGGGCCACAGCTGAGGTCAGTACTGCAGGTTGGCTTCATCCTGTTACTTGAAGTACTGTTGATACTGGACTAATTACATGCTGTATGAGACAGATTGAATAGATCTGGTTTCAGCCTCACCTCATCTGATTAATTGATGTGGCCAACAGTGGGAGATTCATGGGAAGATTCTCCAGAAGATAAGATGCTATAGAAATGAGGGGTGAGTATTGTTCTGAGATAATCCTTCACAAGTCTCTTGCATATCGGCGTATCTCATGAGCAAAGCACTCACTGTTGCTCTTTGTTTTAGACTATTTTTCTAAGATCCAGTGTCTCTTTCCAAGTGAAGGACAGGTTTGCTTACAGTCTGGGAAAATAAACAAGATAGTGTCCAGAGCAAAGGGTAGGCATGCTGAAATTCATTCTCAAAGATTTGGATTCCCTAAGCTCAGGGTTCTTCTTGTGCAGTGCACCTGTTGTGTGTGCGGCAGTCACCTGACACTCCTCATGTCACCCTGTGGTAATTGAGGCTTGGGGAACTAGTGTAAAAATGGTGGCACTGTGACTAGTCTTGCTGTGAGTGCTAGATGGTTCTTTATCCCTGACCTAGGAATCTCATGCATTCTACCAGCATCCATAACACTTTGGCAGGCTAACTTGTTAACTTGTAAGAAGGATAAATTCTCAGACACTGTTCAGTTTTTAACACATTCCAAGTAGCCACTTCCAATCAGTTGGATGAGATGAAACCAATTTTCTGTCCTTGGCCCAGAGAATGTAAAGTGGGCAGAGGGCATGTGATAGGTAAGAAAAGGCCAGAACTAGCAGGACTAGCAGGTCAGCAATGCAGGGAGGGTGGGAGTGAGGGGTAGGGAAGGGATGGTAGCGGGGTGGGGGAAAGAAGAGCATAGGCTGGGTGCAGTAGCTCACATCTGTAACCCCAGCACTTTGGGAGGCCAAGGTGGATGGATCACTTGAAGTCAGGAGTTCAAGACCAGCCTGGCCAACATGGTGAAACCCTGTCTCTACCAAGAAATATAAAAATTAGCCAGGCGTGGTGATGTATGCCTATAGTCCCAGCTACTTGGGAGGCTGAGGCGGGAGAATCATTTGAACCTGGAAGGTGGAGGTTGCAGTGATCCGAGATGGCGCCACTGCACTCCAGCCTGGGTGACAGAGTGAAACTCCATCTCAAAAAAAAAAAAAAAAAAAAACAGAGCGTAGTGGCATGATCATGCCAGGAGGGCCTATAAAAGATCACTTTGTCTCTAGGCATGTCACAGAAAGTTTTTCACTTAATATGAAACAGAATTTAGACCTGACTTCTTCCTGCTTTATTTACTAAAAGTAGTTTTATTTGACTTGTCTTGCTCTGGGTAGGCCAGGTTGCTATGAGGAATTTAGAAAAACTTATCATCACCTTTTAGTTCCTGTTTTTGTGTCCCTTTTTCTTTCCCAGATGCCCCTTTTCCTTAATGAAAACTTATTTATATGGAAAAACCCATTAGTGACCAATTACATCCTAGTGTTGATTCAAATTATTGGTGTGTTAGGGAACATTCTTTGGACCGTAGCTGTATTTTTGGAAGGAATGGCTCTTCCACATAGAAGACATTCACAGCATTTTCAAGCAGGAAGGGATATTTGGAAGGATTTCCTGGTGCCCTTGCATTGTACTGTGTAGGCAGCAACTCTGCTTCATAGAACTGACTGGCAGCAGTGCTGATGGTTGGCTCCCCGGTGCCCCTTCCCCACTAGGAACAATCCTTGGTCTACTACAATAAAGTTGCACTAACATAAAACTGTAAAGAAAATCTAGTTATATATAATCTTTTGGTGTCTTTTGCAAATCTTCACCTGCTGTAATACCTCAGATCTTAATTTCCATGCTAAGGGGCTTTTTTTTTTTTTTTTTTTCCCAGAAACTTGTAGAACATCTGAAGGAAGAGAGAATTTTTAAGCAATTCTCATCCTAATTAAGTTGGCCCCCCTTTTTTTTTTTAAGAAATGGGAATGATTATCTCAGAGATTAATTAGTATTGTTAAAGGTGGTGGCAGACCAGAACCTAAATATTCCCATAAATTTTTCTCCCCTAGTCTGGAATGAACATATCGTGAGCAAAAGGGCAGAGGTTATTAAGGTGAATGATGTCATTGCCTTTTATAGATTGATGGTGCCCTTTCCCTCTGCAGCAGCAGATAAGAGAGAGGAGGAGAAATCTTTATCACCTTTACATTTGGATCATATAATGAATTCCCTAGTGTATTATGAAATATCATCCTAATGAATTCGTCTTAAACATGATACTTATCAGAGTAATGAACAGAATGCCTAGAAGTCCAGGACTGCTCCTGTTAGTTACATCAGAAACCACTCAGAGAAAGTAGTTATCATCCAATACCTCATTTCAAAGAATTTAATGGCTCTGAAAGTTGTGGGGAAGAATAGTTCACACCTTAAGAAATGCCTCTGAAACTACTGTATTTTTATTTTCAGTTAGGGAGAAAAATATCTTGTCCACTGGTCCTTAAAAGGTCTCAAACCTTCGGGCTTGAAGCGATGGAACCTGGAACAACTCAAGAATTGGATCTTTCTAGCTAAATGAGACCCTTAGATCATACATAACCTGGAACAGGATTGTGAAGATTCAGTTCCCTCTCTTGTCTCCTGCCCTGGGAGAAACATTTCGGACAGGGCTTCCTCCACAGTGAGTGGATGGAAGGAGCCACGCTCCAATGGGGAGAGCCATCTCTCTCTGGCATTTAAAAAAATTTTTAATTTTTGTGGGTACATAGTAGATGTATATATTTATGGGGTACATGAGATATTTTGATATGGGCATGCAATGTGTGAAAATCGTATCAGGCAAGGTAAATGGGTACGTATCTCCTCAAGCATTTATCTTTTCTTTCTGTTACAAACAATCTAATTATACTATTTTATTTTAAAATGTACAATTAAATTATTATTGACTGTAGTCAACCTGTTGTTCCATCAAATACTAGGTCTTACTCTTTCTAACATTTTTTTTGTACCCATTAACCGTCCCCACTCTCCCCGCATCCCACTACTTCACTACCCATCCCAGCCTCTGGTAACCTTCCTTCTACTCTCTATCTCTATGAGGTCAGTTGTCTTAATTTTTAGCTTCCACAAATAAACGAGAACATGAGAATTTTGTCTTTCTCTGCCTGGCCTATTTTCTTAACATAATGATCTCCAGTTCCATCCATGCCATTGCAAATCAGGATCTCATTCTTTATTTATGGCTGAAGAATACTCCACTGTGTATATGTACCATATTTTCTTTACCCATTTATCTGTTGATGGACACTCAGATTGCTTCCAAATCTTGGATATTGTGAATAGTGCTGCAATCAACATGGCAGTGTAGGTATCTCTTCAATGTATTACTTTCCTTTCTTTGGGGTATATACCCAGCAGTGGGATTGATGGATCATATGGTAGCTCTATTTTTAATTTTTAAAGGAACCTCCAAACTGTTCTCCATAGTTGTTGTACTAATTTACATTTCCACCAACAGTGTACTAAGGTTTCCTTTTCTCCACCTCCTCACTAGCATTTGTTATTGCCTGTCGTTTGGATAAAAGCCATTTTAACTGGGGGAGATGATCTCATTGTAGTTTTAATTTGCATTTCTCTGATGATCAGTGATGTTGAGCACCTTTTCATAGGCCTGCTTGCCATTTGCATGTCTTCTTTTGAGAAATGACTATTCAGTTGTGCAGAAGCATTTTTTTTTTTTTGAGATGGAGTCTCGCTCTATTGCCCAGGCTAGAGTGCAGTGGAGCGATCTCGGCTCACTGCAACTTCTGCCTCCCGGGTTCAAGCAATTCCTGTCTCAACCTCCTGAGTAGCTGGGATTACAGGCGCATGCCACCATGCCCAGCTAATTTTTGTATTTTTAGTAGAGATGGGATTTCACCATGTTGATTAGACTGGTCTCGAACTCCTGACCTCGTGATCCACCTGTCTCAGCCTCCCAAAGTGCTGGGATTACAGGCGTGAGCCATTGCACCGGGCTGTGAAGAAGCATTTTAACTTGATGTGATCCCATTTGTCCACTTTTGCTTTGGCTGCCTGTGCTTGTGGGATATCGCTCAATAAATTTTTGCCCAGATCAATGTCCTGCAGAGTTTCCCCAATGTTTTCTTGTAGTAGTTTCATAGTTTAAGGTCTTAGATAGATTTAAGTCTTTATTCCAGTTTGATTTAATTTTGATATATGGCAAGAGGTAGGGGTCAAATTTCATTTTTCTACCTATGGATATCCAGTTTTCCCAGCACAATTTATTGAAGAGACAATCCTTTCCCCAATATATATTCTTGGCACCTTTGTCAAAAATGAGTATGTAGATGAATGGATTTCTTTCTGGATTCTCTATCTGTTCCATTGGTCTATGTGTTTGTTTTATGCCAGTGCCATATCATTTCGGTTACTATAGCTCTGCACAATAATTTGAATTATAATGTAATTCCTCTAGTTTTTTTCTTTCTGCTCAGGATAGTTTTGGCTATTCTGGGTCTTTGTGGTTTTGTATAAATTTTAGGACTTTTTTTTTCTGTTTATCTGAAGAATGCCATTGGTGTTTTGATAGGGATTGCATTGTATCTGTAGATTGCTTTGGGTAGCATGGACATTTTAACAATATTGATTTTAACAATATTGAATTTAAACAATTTTAACAATATTAATTCCTCCAATTATGAACATGGAATATCTTTTCAGTTTTTGGTGTCTTCTTCAATTATTTTTATCAATGTTTTATAGCTTTCATTGTAGAGTTCTTTCACTTCTTTGGGTAAGTTAATTCCTAGGTATTTGTAGCTTTGTGAATTGGATTACTTTCTTGATTTCTTTGTAGATTGTTCACTGTTGGCAATAGAAATGCTGCTGATTTTTGTATGCTGATTTTGTATCCTGTAACTTCACTGAATTTATTTATCAGTTTTTTTTTTGTTTGTTTGTTTGAGATGGTGTCTTGCTCTGTTGCCCAGGCTGGAGTGCATTGGTGCGATCATGGCTCATTGCAACCTCCGCCTCCCAGGTTCAAGTGATTCTCTTGCTTCAGCCTCCTGAGTAGCTGGGATTACAGGCACCAGCCACCATGCTTGGCTAATGCTTGTATTTTTAGTAGAGACAGACTCTCACCATGTTGGCCAGGCTGCTCTCGAACTCCTGACCTCAGGTGATCCACCTGCCTTGGCCTCCCAAAGTACTGGGATTCCAGGCATGAGCCACTGCACCTGGCCTGAATTTGTTCATCAGTTCTAATAGTTTTTCTTCGGTTTGTTTGTGGAGTCTAGATTTTTCCAAATATAAGACCATATCATCTGCAAACAGGTATAATTTGACTTCTTCCTTTTCAATTTGGAAGCCCTTTATATCTTTTCTCTTCTCTGATTGCTCTAGCTAGGACTTCCAGTACTATGTTGAACAACAGTGGTGACAGTGGCATCCTTACTGTGTTCCAGGCCTTAGGGGAAAGACTTTCAGTTTTTCCCCATTCACCATGATACTAGTTGCATATGGTTTTTATTATGTTGAGGTGTTGTCCTTCTATTTCCAGTTTTTTGAAGGTTTTTATTATAAAGAGATATTGAATTTTATCAAATACTTTTTCAACATCAATTGAAATGATCATATGGTTTTTGTCCTTCAGTCTGTTGATATGACATATCATGTTGATTGTTTTGCATATGTTGAATCATCCTTGCATCCAAGAATGAATCCCACATAGTGTTGTTGAATTTGGTTTTCTAGTGTTTTGTTGAGGATTTTTGCATCATTGTTCATCAGGAATATTGGCCTGTAGTTTTGTTTTTTTGATGTGTTTTTGTCTGGTTTTGGTATCAGGGTAATACTGGCCTTGTAGAATGAGTTTGGAAGTATTCCCTCCTCTATATTTTGGAATAGTTTGAGTAGGACTGTTATTAATTCTTCTTTAAAAGTTTGGTAGAATTTGGCAGTGAAGCTATTGGGTCTTGGGATTTTCTTTGCTGGGAGACTTTTTATTATGGCTTCAATCTCATTACTTGTTATTGGTTTGTTTGGGTTTGGATTTCTTTATGGTTCAATCTTGGTAGGTTGTATGTGTCTAGAGATTTATTCATTTCTTCTAGATTTTCCAATTTATTGGCATATAGTTGCTCCTAGTAGACAATAATGATCCTTTGAATTTCTGCAGTATTTGGTGTTATGTCTCCTTTTTAATCTCTGATTTTATTTATTTGGGTCTTCTCTCTCTTTTTTCTTAGTCTGGCTAAAGTTTTGTCAATTTTGTTTATCTTTTCAAAGAACTGACTTTTTGTTTCATTAATCTTTTGCATTGTTTTCTTCATTTCAGTTTCACTTATTTCTGCTCTGATCTTTATTTTTTTTCATCTATTAATTTTGGTTTTGATTTTCTCTTATTAATTTTGATCTTGCTTTTCTAGTTCTTTAAGATACATTGTTAGGTTATTTATTGGAAGTTTTTCTTCTTTTTTGATGAAGGCATTTACAGATAAAAACGTCCTTCTTAGTCTTTCTTTTGCTATATCCCATAGGTTTTGGTATGTTGCGTTTCCATTATCATTTGTTACAAGAAATTTTATAATCTCCTTCTTAATTTCTTCATCGACCCACTGGTCGTTCAGGAGCATATTGTTTAATTTTCATGTGTTTGTATAGTTTCCAAAATTCCTCTTATTGATTTCTAGTTTTATTCCATTGTGGTCAGAGAAAGATGCTTGGTATATTTCAATTTTTTTGAATGTTTTAAGACTTGTTTTGTGATCTAATATATGATCTATCCTTGAGAATGATCCATGTACTGAGGAGAAAATTGTGTATTCTACAGCTATTGGATAAAATGTTCTGTAAATATCTATCAGGTCCATACTACAGATTATGTCTGAGGTTTCTTTGCTGATTTTCCATCTTGAAGATCTGTCCAATAGTGAAAGTGGGGTGTTGAAGTCTCCAGCTATTATTGTATTGGGGTCCATTTCTCTCTTTAGCTCCAATAATATGTGCTTTATATATATGGGTGCTCCAGTATTGGGTACATATATATTTATAATTGTTATATCTTCTTGCTGAATTGATCCTTTTATCTTTATATAATGACCTTTGTCTCTTCTTACAATTTTTATCTTGAAATCCATTTTGTCTAAGTATAGCTACTCCTGCTCTTTTTTGGTTTACATTTTCAGGGAATATCTTTTCCCATCCCTTTATGTTCAGTCTGTGTGTGTTTTTATAGGTGAAGTGGTGTTTCTTGTAGGCAACAGATCATTAGGTCTTTTTATTTAAAATCCATTCAGCCATTCTATGTCTTTTGATTGAAGAGTTTAGTTGATTTACATTTAATTTTGTTATTGATAAGTAAGAACTTACTCCTGCCATTTTGTTATTTGTTTTCTGATCTTCTCTTCCTCCTTTCCTTCTTTCCAGTTTTCTTTTTAGTGGAGGTGATTTTCTCTGGTTGGATAATTTAATTTCTCGATTTTCATTTTTTGTGTATCTGTTGTATGTTTTTTGATTTGAGGTTATCATGAGGCTTGCAAGTAATTGCTATAACCCATTCCTTTAAACTGATGACAACTTAACACTGATTGCATAAACAAATAGACCCTAATAAAAACTCTGTAGTTTAACTTTGTTTCCCCACTTTTTAGATTCTCATTTCTATTTGTATTTTATTGTACTGTCTATGTCTTGAAAGTTGTTGTAGCTATTATTTTTGATTGGTTCATCACTTAGTCTTTTTACTTAAGAGTAGTATATACACCACAATTACAGTGTTACAATATTATGTGTTTTTCTGTGTACTTATTGTTACCAGTGAGTTCTGTACCTTAAGATGATTTCTCATTGCTCAGTAACAACCTTTTCTTTCTCATTGGAGAACTCCTTTAACATTTCTTGTAGGGCAGCTCTGGTGTTGATAAAAATCCCTAAGCTTTTGTTTGTCTGGGAAAGTCTATTTCTCCTTCACATCTGAGGAATAATTTTGGCCAGATATACTATTCTAGGGAAACATTTTTTTCCTTCAGCCCTTTAAATATGTTATGCCACTCTCTCCTGGCCTGTAAGGTTTCCTCTGAAAAGTCTACTGCCAGATGTACTGGAGCTTTATTGTATGTCATTTGACTCTTTTGCTGCTTTTAGAATCCTTTTAAAAAATCCTTGACCTTCAGGAGTTTGATTATTAAATGTCTTGAAGTAGGTTTCTTTGGATTAAATCTGCTTAGTATTCTATAACCTTCTTGTACTTGGATATTGATATCTTTCCCCAGGTTTGGGAAGTTCCCTGTTATTATCTCCTTGGCTAAATTTCTGCCCGTAGGTCTTTCTCTACTTCCGCTTTAAGGCCAATAAATCTTAGATATGTTAATTTGAAGCTATCTTCTAGATCTCGTAGGCATACTTCACAGTTTTTTATTCTGTTTTCTTTTGGCTCCCCTGACTGTGTATTTTCAAATAGGTGTCTTCAAGCTCACTAATTCTTTCTTCTGCTTGATCAGTTCCACTATTAAGAGATTCTGATGCATTCTTCTGTATGTCAATTTCATTTTTTTTCAACTCCAGAATTTCTGCTTGATTTTTAAAAATTATTTCAATATCTTTGTTAAATTTATCTGACAGAATTCTAAATTTCTTCTCTGTGTTATATTGAATTTATTCGAGTTTCCTCAAAACGGTTATTTTGAATTATATGTCTGAAAGGTCATATATCTCTGCTTCTCCGGGATTGGTCCCTAAAGCCTTATGTATTTTATTTGGTGATGTCATGTTTTCCTGGATGGTCTTGATGCTTGTGGATGGTGGGTGTCTGGGCATTGAAGAGTTAGGTATTTATTGTAGTCTTTGCAGTCTGGGCTTGTTTGCACCTGTCCTCCTTGGGAAGGCTTTCCAGGTATTCAGAAGGACTTGGATATTGTGATCAAAGTCATATCTACATTAGGGGGCACCCCAACCCCAATAATGCCATGATTCTTGCAGACTTGTAGAGGTACTGCCTTGGTGGTCTTGGATAAGATCTGGAAGCATTCTCTGGATCGCCAGGCAGAGATTCTTCTTTTTTTCCTTACTTTCTCTAAAACAAATGCAGTTTCTCTCTCTGTGTTGAGCCACCTGGAGCTGGGGGTGGGGTGACATGAGCACCTCTGTGGCCACCACCACTGGGACTGCACTGGGTCAGACCTGAAGCCAGCACAGCACTGGGTCTCACCCAAAGCCTGTTGTAACTGCTACCTGGCTACCCCCTATGTTTGCTCAAGGACCTAGGGCTCTACAATCATTAGGTGGTGAACTCAGCTGGGCTTATGTCCTTCCTTTCACTGCAGCAAGTTCCCCAGTCAGGTCCAGAGATGCTGTCCAGGAGCCAGGGACTAGAGTAAACAACCTTAGAGATCAACCTTAGATATTCTGCTGCAGGTGACCTGGAGCTCAAACCATGAGACAAAATTCTTCCCACTCTTCCCTCTCCTTACCACAGGGAGAGGAACCTCTCCTATGGCAACTACCACCATAGACCCACAGAGGGGTACTGCCCATCTATCACCAATGTTCATTTAAAGCCCAAGAGCTTTTCAGTCAGCTTGTGGTGAATGCTGCTTGGCCAGGGACTCACCATTCGGGGCATTGACCTCCCTGCTGGCCCAGGGCAAGTCCAGAAATGCTGTCCAAGAGCCAAGGTCTGGAATGAGGGACCCCAAGAGCCCACTTGGTACTCTCCCCTACTGTGACTGAGCTGTTACCAGAGGTGTAAGACAAAGTCCCTTTCAGTTTTCTGTCTGCTTTCTCAAGAAGAAGGAGTGTCTCACCATAGCCACCATAGCTGGGCATGTGCTGGATCTCATCTGAAGCATATCTTCCTGGGAGGGTGGTGGGGGTATAATCAGTGAAGGCTTCTATTTGGCCATATTGCTCTATCCCATTTTCCCTGGCATTCTTGATGTGCTTGGATCACTTGAGTATAGTGTTGTACCCCTTGCTTACTAACAGAACCAGTTTTGTTCAGGTATCCAGCTGTTGGGTGCTGGGTCTTTCCTTGGTCCCAGGAGGTAAATCTCTGTTAGTACAAATCAACCATGTTAATTATATTCTCCTTGTCAGTGATTATTTTAAGAATAAACACAAGATGGAATTCAGGCAAATGAGACAGAAGTGAAGTCTGTGTGTCAGGGAGGGTGCTTCTGGGAATGTTTTCCGTACTTAAAAAGAGACACAGAAAAAGACGTTCTCTCTAGGCCTTTGGGTGTTGTTATGTGAGAATGAGGTGCTTGGAGCTGCTGCAGCTATCTTGTCGCCATGAAAATTCAAGCCTGAAGACAAAGGTCAACATGCTGAGGATGGCAAAGCCAGAAGGTAGATGGGAAGAACCTGGGTCCTGGATGACAGGACTGAACCACTAAATTAAGTTGAATATGCCTCAGTTCCAAACTTCATATTTTGTGAAACCAGTGCCCTTTTAGTTTAAGCCTTTTTGAGTTGTGTCTTGAATTACATGCAGCTGAAAGGATTCCAAAGTGGAATCCAGTCACCGTCCTTACCTCCCTTTTCCCAGTTTTCTTACCTTGCCTTTCTTTATGATTTCTTTCTTTCCTCTTTCTTTCTTTCTTTCTTTCTTTCTTTCTTTCTTTCTTTCTTTCTTTCTTTCTTTCTTTCTTTCTTTCTTTCTTTCTTTCTTTCTTTCTTTTCTTTCTTTCTTTCTCTTTCTTTCTTTCTTTCTTTCTTTCTTTCTTTCTTTCTTTCTTTCTTTCTTTCTGTCTCTCTCTCTCTCTTTCTTTCTTTCTGTCTCTCTCTTTCTTTCTTTCTGTCTCTCTCTTTCTTTCTTTCTCTCTCTCTCTCTTTTCCTTCCTTCCTTCCTTCCTTCCTTCCTTCCTTCCTTCCTTCCTTCCTTCCTTCCTTCCTTCCTTCCTTCCTTCTTTCCTTCCTTCCTTCCTTCCTTCCTTCTTTCCTTCCTTCCTTCCTTCCTTCCTTTTCCTTGTCTCACTCTGTCACCCAGGCTGGAGTGCAGTGACACCATCTCGGCTCACTGCAACCTCTGCTTCCTGGGTTCAAGTTATTCTCCTGCCTCAGCCACCCAAGTAGCTGGGACTACAGGAGCCCACCACCAAGCCTGGCTCATTATTTTTGCATTTTTAGTAGAGATGGTGTTTTTCTATGTTGGACAGGTTGGTCCTGAACTCCCAACCTCAAGTGATCTGCCCACTTCAGCCTCCCAAAGTGCTGGGATTACAGGAGTGAGTCACTGTGCCCAGCCTATGAAGACTTATTTCTTCATAGATATTCATAGATAGTTGGCACTTACAAGCTCAAGCATCCATCTGGATCCCACACTGGTGTTCCCCTCTGAGGATATGTATAGGACAGGAATTCTTCAAACCTTCTTTGAATCCTCCTAGATGGCTTGCAAAGGAACACCTTTCAAGTGGCAAACTGATAAATGCAAGTTCCACACTCTTCCTTTAGAGTGGAGAGAGGCATTCATGACATTTCAGAGGAATGCCAAGGACCCGGGCTCTTTGGCAGAGTGCTTTATGATGGTCCATTTTGACTTGCCTATCTGACTGGTCCTCTAATCAGGGCGTAGTGTCTCACACAGCTAGGTTCTTCTCTGGGCTAATACTGCTTGCCTGGGAGAGGGGTATTAGGTCACTGAACATATGGGCAGACCTCAAGAAATGCTATTTCCTAGAGCCTTTTACTTTTTCTTCCTCAAACTGGAAAAACAGGAAAATAAATCCCCCACATATTCCTGAATTTCTTTTCTTCCCTAGTCCTCACATCTCTAAATATATCAAACATGATAATTTTATGAGCAACCAAGTTATACATAATACATTTTATGTTCTTAAATGTATCAAGTGATTTTAGATCTGCAAAGGATGCTATAAAACAAGAACAGACAGTGCCCAATTTGTAAATTAATTTGGAAGTATAACTTTTTTTAAAAAGTGGGTTTCTTGAACTCAGAATGCTTTTTCTCATAGAAACAATGATAGTTGAGCTCCAAGTGTGGACGACAACAGCCCACATAATCCATAATGTTCTGTAACCTTGTCATTTGCTAATCACACTAATAAATGCTCGCTGAGCATATCCTATGTTTGAGACTCATTAATCTAGTCTTTACATGTGTTGTCTCAGTGATTTAATTTTCGCAACAGCTGTATGTCAAAGGCAACCAAAGCTCAGACAGGTTATGTAACTTGCCTAAGGACACACAGCACGTATATGGCAAAATTAGACCCTGTGGTCTCTCCTGCCCCAAAGTTGGCTGTTTCCACATTCACCCTGCCCTCCTGATGGGTTTCAATCACGATCTGCATTCACATTTTTATGAAAAAATACATTCCAAATTCCATTTGCAATGCCAAAACACACCTCTCAGCCCTGGCAGCTAAAGTCCCCCTTTGACCTTCCAATTTTTGTTTTCTCCTAAATAGCCTAAGAAAAGGGGGAGAGTAAGAGATTGAGAGTAAGAGCTGAGAGCAAGTGAGCGAGTAAAAGAGAGAGAGAGTGCGCGTGCGACAGAGAGAATGAATCAGTGTGATATGTTGGCCTGGCGTGAACCCCATACTGTTGTTTTCCAGACAGCCTGTGTCCATCTCTTTCAAATTCACTGGCTCCCCAACTCCCATTGGGTAGCTGAGCTGGAAATGCACATACTACTCTTTACATTTCTTCTGCTTTTACCGCCTGTTTATGGTCCAGCCACTGACACAGGCTTGATAAAAGGGCTTGGTGATTGTTCAAATCCCAACTTGGAGCAGAACTTAACTTTGTAAATTTTCAATAAAATGTGGCTTTAAAACAAACACGACAAACTTTCTGATTTTGCCCCCCATTTCTCCCCAGTTGGCATCTCATCAGGAAAGGGCCATCATAACCTTCTTTGTGCCTCATCTCACCTACTTCACTCAGCCTTCATCTCCTGTTTCTAGACTAGCCATCCTTTTGCCATTGGATTATTTTGCCCTTGGTTATTATTAATATTACATGGAGGATTCATGATTTAGTTTATGAAATATTTTGGAACTGGATTTCTGCTCCTTTTTCTTCTGTTTTCTGTATTTTCCCAAATTTACTGATCTCTGATGCTTCTACCTAAGGGGAAAAAGAAGTCAGGGAGAAGGCAAAACACAATGCCTTGACCAAGGGAAGTTGTTGCAACTGATTAGTTTCCATTCTCCATGGACATCTCCCACCTTCTCCTCTCATTTTCACAGATAATTGGAAATTGGCCTTATAAAGTAGAAATGACATGAACAACAAAATAGAAAAACATTCTCAACATAATCGGCATTGAAAATGTGTACAATCTAATGAATGCTTGGCTAAGACATTATCTAGGATTTTTAGGAAGGAATGATTTAAAATCATCACCAATATGAGTGAAAAGTGTTCCCTTTGGGAGCTGAGCATCCATGGTCTCCGAAGACCTTCACTGCCATTAGTTGATTAATTAATTCATTAACACCTCGTAGAGCACAGGATATTGACTCCATATGGCACTGAGCAGGCAGTTTGATTTCTTTAGAAAATTTCTCTTATACCAAAGCACAGAAATAGTAAATAATTAAGCTCTAAGCTGCCTCGTTGTGATCTTTTATTGATCAAGGCAGAGATTTGAGAGGAGGAAGGCTTCAGGCACTCGCTCTAACCTGACTCTATTTGCCCCATGATGACATGTTACTGTGAGACGCTTGTTCTTATTATAAAGCCTTTAAGGAAGAAAATAAGCCCACAATATGTTTATGACCTGTGTTATTTCTGTCCGAGGTTAATAGCCTCACTCTTGAAGACAGCATTTTTTGGTGGACTCCCAGGAGGCCGAGGGAAATGATATGACGAGTGTGCTGCCTGCTGCCTTCTGAGTCCTGGCTTCATTAAGCTGGGTCTTAATGCCTTTTCCCCCACTAATAAAGCTATTAGAACAATGACTTATGATTGTGTGGCTAAGTGAGACCTCCAGGGAATGAAGGAGGGGGCGTGAGCAGAAGGGCTTGAGCATGGATCAGTGACAGAGGAGGTGGTCTCAGCTTTTCTGCCTAATGGGATTTTGCTGTTTCCCTCTCAGGGCGCCACATTGCTCCCAGCTCCCATGCCTACTCACCACCCAGCCAACTGCCTCCCCTGAATCTCCACGTGGATCCAGGTAGGAAGGAGAGTCATTGAGATGGGACCAACAGCTGTCCCAGTTCCCAAATCTCTCCCCTCTCTCCTTCTGCTCCATCCAGTTCTCTTCACTTCTATGTGTTCTTTTAGCCACTGCACTCTTTCTCTTTTCAGCAAAACTTCTTGAAGGAATTGTCTACACCCACTATCTCTACATGCCCACCTCTCAGGCACCTCCCAATCTGGGATTTCATGCTTCCCTTGTAGCTGCCCCTTGGTGACAAAGCTCATCTCACTCCTCTCGGGGGCAAATCTAATGGACATTCATGTGATTTATCTTCTGCCAGGAGGCTTCGGAAATTGTCCACAACTCCCTTCTTGATATCTCCTCCTTTGGCTTTTCTGGCAACTCTTGATGGTGTTTTTCCACTTACTCCTGGGGGACAGTTGTGAGGATGCAATGCTTATATTCCCCTTTGAGAAACGACTTCCCATCTAGTTAAGGCTCCTTTAGGATTTCCTTCATCTTTGGGCCAAGGTCTTGCTCTTCTCAAGCAGCCCCGTCCAATGACCAAATAAGGCAGTGGTAGAAGGACGCAGTCATTTCTCTCCAATGTGGATTCTTCTAACAGGAGTGTCTGCTCCGGAGCTCCCTGTTGGGTGATGGAGACATTGTCATGCCTGCATCATGGTCTGACCACTCCCCCTGCCCAATCCTCCTGTCTTTTTCCTTTTATAGGTGTTGCTCCCCAGTAAACCTTTTGCTCTCCTAACTGTCTGAGTGTCTGTTTCCTGGGGGACCCAAATGACACATTACTTGTACTTCTTTGTTGCTGTTGCTTTTTGCAAGTGTCTTAAACGATGGTGTTTCAAAGGCTTTGGTCTAGGTGCCCTTTTCTTTTCACCTTACCTTTTGTTCTTGGGTCATCACCTTATTTTCCTACATGTCATTCTCTCTGCCACACTGGCGACTTCCAAATCTCACTCTGAGATTGTGTCTGTCCCCAGTCTTTGATCTGTGTGTTTCTACTTTGCTGAGTTCTCCACTTGGATGTCTTGCAAGCACCTTAACCTCCACATATGCAATACAGAAGTAATCATCCCAAGCCTTTGTTCCTTGACTAAAAAAATGATCCTCCCATATTTTCTGCTAAAGGAGTGACACCTAACTATGAATTAAATCTCTGTGCCTGAAACCTTGGTCCTGTTCTTGATTCCTCTGTTTCCCTGTCACCCACAGTCAACCCCTAGGTCCAGATCCCTCCATATCTTTCATGTGACTGCTGTCTCCATCCTTGCTGGAGCTGCCTTTGTTCTGACCTGGATCACGGCAGCTGCCTTCTGACTAGTCTTTCTGTTCCTAATCCCACCCCACTCAGTCCATTCTTGAACCCATTGTTAGAGAGATATTAAAATACAAATCTGGTAACCTTTCCCTGATCTTTCAAACAGTTCGTGTGACGTGATTCATTCAGAAAGCCAGACAAGAATCTGAGAGTGGGGTTAACAGTCGTCCCTGGATGGCAAGGCTAAAGGGGCACACTGTAACACATGCCCACTTGGGTTCCAGCACCTGTCTGTGAGCTCCCCTTTTCCTCAGGGGTTTGAGCAGTAGAGAGACTGAACAGGTGAGTCACACACCTGTTGCACATCCTGCGAGGGGAATCAGGGAACTCTCCTGTTCACCTGGACCACCAGTGTCAGCATCACCTGTGAACTCATCAGAAATGCAAATTCTTAGACCCCAGCCCAGACCTATTGAATGAGGAGCTCTGGGGCCTGGCAATCCATTTAACAAGCTCTCCATGATGCATGCTGAAGTGTATCAGTAGCTTAAGAAGTTATCTGTATCTCTAACTCCATCTTTTGTACTCCAGCACTCTCCTGTCCTTCTGCTCAGAACACAATGAGTAACTTGCCTGCTCACTAAGGGGCTTCCTTTGCTGGCCCCTGATTTGTCTTAAAAAATCAGTGCATGTGTCATCTCCTCCAGGAAGCCTTCCCTGACACTTCCTTAGCTGAGCTAGGCACTTCTCCTGTCATAGTTTCCTATGCTTCACTCTATCACAGCCTTTATCTCACTGTGTTATAATTGCCTTTTTACCAGGCTGCATCTCCTGCCGGACTGCAAGCTTGTTCAGAAGAGAGATTGTCTTTCATCTCTGACTCTCTGGGGCCTGGCTCACTTCCAGACCCAGAGAAGGGGCACAGTAATGATGTCCTGATGGAATAATATTAAGTACCCACCTTTGCTGGAGTTGCTGGGCTACAGTGGCACTCTCAGCAGCCTGCAGCAGGTGTATTTAGCCTCCTCCCACAGCTTCCAGATGCCTCTGGACATCTACCCTAAAGTAACGGGGCTAGAGTTTGATCTCACCTTGCCTGTTTCATTTTAGCCCTAGGGAGCTAGATGCTGGCATGTGCTAATTGGATGATGGCATTAAATCCAACTGGATTCGTAAATGTGTGCATAGGCAGTGAACAGAACACAGTTCAAACAGAATCATCTTGGAAAAGCTTTGATTCTCTCAGATAAGCATTCTGACCCTGCACTCCTGGGAACCTGGCATCAGTCTGCCATGCTGTTGTTAGGAAGACCCTGCCTTGGATATCAGCTCTGTGGGGGAGGCAGCAGTGGCTGCTGCTGCTGCTGCTGCTGCTGCTGCTGCTGTATCTTCCCAGACTCTTTAACCCTGAAAGGCCTTAATTTGTCCATCTCCACAGTGGGCATCATCCAGATTAGTCACGTGCTATGCCAAGTGCTCCAGGCATAAGTCTTTCTGAATGAATCTGATTTGAAAGCAAAGAGCATTAGGCATGCTGCTTGAAATGCAGCAAAACCAGAGGGAGAAAGCTGAGAGGAAACGCTGGTCTTTTTAGGCAGTCTGGGAGCCCGAGGAAGGGCTATTCAGGTTGCAGGTGCTGGTAAAAAAAAAAAGAGTGGAGAAAGGTTAATTCCTAGTCTGAGGAGAGTGATGCTTCTCCTTTTCCGTCTCCTGTCTTGGCAGCTCCTGCCACTTCCAGTTAGGCCAGCATGCCTCAGCAAGAAGAGGTCTAGACGACAGACTGGAAAGGTTTGAGCTCGCTGACGAGACTGGAAAGGTTTGAGCTCGCTGGAGCAGGTTTGCACTCCTGGTGTGCTCACCTCAATCCCTTGTGAGGCCAGGTTCCCACACTGCACTTGTCAAAGGGACAGCTTTCTCCCATCAGTCACCCCTCAGACCAGGTGCATCACTTTAAGGCAGTGAGTGGTCCTTAATCTATTTTGGAGGATCAGGAACTCTTTTAAGAATCTGAGAAAATGCCGGGCGCGGTGGCTCAAGCCTGTAATCCCAGCACTTTGGGAGGCCGAGACGGGCGGATCACTAGGTCAGGAGATCGAGACCATCCTGGCTAACACGGTGAAACCCCGTCTCTACTAAAAAATACAAAAAACTAGCCGGGCGAGGTGGCGGGCGCCTGTAGTCCCAGCTACTCGGGAGGCTGAGGCAGGAGAATGGCGTAAACCCGGGAGGCGGAGCTTGCAGTGAGCCGAGATCGCGCCACTGCACTCCAGCCTGGGTGACAGAGCCAGACTCCGTCTCAAAAAAAAAAAAAAAAAAAAAAAAAAGAATCTGAGAAAATGATGGTAATTCTCCCTGGAAAAAGGAACAGCTCCTCAGAGGTACACATTTTTTGTGATACACCTTTCTGGTGGTCTGTGGAATCCTGAGGTTTATCCATTAACCCATTGGAACATATAGACTTCTGATAAGGAATCCCTGCTGTAGTTGCCTCTAGTCTTTTCTGCACCATAGGCTCCTTCTCCATCAGCCTTCCTCCTTAAGCCCCAGGCAGAATCACTCCCTTCTCAGAGCTTACACAGCATGTGGCCCTTGCTGCAAAGCAAAGCACAAAGGGTCACTTTTGTGCCTCAGTCTCCAGAATTAGGCTGGCCTGGGTTGCTGCCTGGGGTTCCTATCCTGGCTTTCCCACTTACTCACTGTGTGACCTTGTGGACTGATTGATTAACCATGCTGAGCCTCAGTTTCCTTGCTGATTAAGTGAGCATGATCACAGGATCTGCGTTATTGTGAGAATTCAATGAGACTTTGCATGTTAGGGTCATCCACCAGGACTGGCACTGAAGGAGAACACAGGGGCTGGGCACTTTATTGCCTGGCACAGGGTGTGTGCATAGCAGGAATTCAATTAATGTTGGTGAAAGAAGAGGAGGAATAAGTAGGCTAAGAAGGACATACGTTTGTACCTATGACAGTGCTGCATGTGACCAGGCAGGCAGCAGGAAAAGGGGAGTAGTCTTGACCTCAGCCTCCCCATTCTGCTTAGGAGCCTGAATTTTCCCCAAAGTTGGAAAGCTGGTCACCCAAGCTAGGATCTGATGGGTATGGATTACGTGAGATAAGTGGATTAAGTGGAAAGGTGTAGCAGGTGGAGAAGCCCTGGCTTTGGAGCCAGAAATGGGTTCATAACTAGCCTCTGACTTTGAGCAAACTATCTCTCAAGGCCTCAGTTTCCTTAAATGAAATGGGATATTGACGCCTATCTTGTAAGACTTTTGTGCAGACCAGATTAACCATAAAAAATATTTAGTACATAGAAGATGCTGAAGAAGTGAAAGCTATAGCCATAACTGTTAACTGTGGAAGGCTGAACAAATGTGAATTCTGAAAATCACATTCAGCGTGTCATTGTTCATTTTGGGGTTAGGATTAAGCCTAGCCCTAGACATAGAGGTCTGGGAACATGCCTGATTTAAGGCTGTAAGTTGAAACTGCTTAAATTCAAATCCTGACTGCACCACTAACTAGCTGGGTGACCTTGGAGGAGGTGAATTAACCTCTCTGGGCTCCAACTTCTTTATCTGTGAAATAAAGATAATAATACCACCTACTGCATCGAGTTCCTTTATTCTGAAGATCAAGTGGGAGAATGTATATAACGCATTTATTGCAGTGTTTGGCACATAGCAAGTGCTCAATAAATGGTAGCTTTATTACTATTATTGTCTGAGGGAGGGCAAATGAGGAGGTCCACACCCCCAAGCCCTACCTTAGGCTGCAGTGCTCCCCAGGTAGCAGGAGTCAGCCTTAGCCTCTTGAGGAATTATTTTGTTTTGCTTTTGTTTTACAGTCAGGGCTGGACAATTCAATGGCAGGCTGCAGGTGACCTAGTCTGGCCTAAGGCAGGGGAAAGGCCAGGGCCCCATAGACTCCAGGGGCCGTGGAGACCCTGTATAGTGCAGGACAGCATGCTGTTTGGAGTTTGCTCTGTTGGAGATTTTCTGTGCACGTTTTCTGGACAACTTATTCTTCTCTTCCCTGGTCCCTGGAGCCCCTGCCAACTGAGGTTTCCAGGAATAGGCCTGTCTTCTCTTAGGTAAGGAAAGGCCATTTCAGGACACCCGAGGGCAGAGACTATGTGGGTCTAGGGCTCTATGCAGCCCAGCTCCTCCAAGAGAGCCCCCAGGCCCAGCAAGGCTGCTGGGCTTTGTTCATATTCATCCTCACTTGGAGCTGCACCTTTTCTCCAGGCTGTGCGGGAATGTGCATCACCATGGAAACGCTGGAGGTGAAATCACTCAAGTGTTGGCAAACGGAGTTTCTCTCTGGAGCTTGGAAAAATGGAGAGCAGGAGAGCAGGCTCACGGTGTCACAGAAAGGAAAGATGCCCTTAAAACAACCCAAATGCTCTCAATTCCACTTGGGGCCTTTCCCTTTAAATAAAAGCTGAGCAATAAATGAAAGAGAAATGTTTTCAGTCTCTAGATCGGCTACCCCAGAGAGTCCACTTGGAATGGACATGTCGATCCTTTCTGGCTTTCCTAATCTGCTACATCTTGTAGACTGGATAATACATTCTGTCTGGAAAGAAATGGGGTGACATCTCAGAGCTGATATTTTAAATCGATGAAGCTGCAGCTCAGAAGTGCAGACCTTTGTGCCTGTTGGCCATTTCTGGTCCTTGGGCTGATATTTGGGCCCAGAACACATTTTCTAAATGAGAATCTAACAGGATCCTGGTGGCTACGGTCAGCAAGGATGTGTTTGCTCACCTGAGGGGTTCCAAGATAAGCTGTGCCCATACGTGTTCACAGGCCGTCCCACCCACAGGCTTTTAAGGGCTCTACGCCAGCTCCCAGAAATGCTTTTGGCAGTGAAGGACCACATAGCTCTGGCTGCCTGGGGCAGGGCGGGAAGGCAGGGTCTAGGCAGAGTGTGAGTGTGCTGATGGTGGTCGGCCACTGAAACAGCTTGAGGGAGACTTTGGTTAGTTGGGGGACCTACCCATGCCCGTAGCTTGGTGAGGGCCGTCGGTGTGGACCACCTGATAATTCTAGTTCAGTCTCAGAGTTACACGATTCTTTCTTGTTTTATTTTCCTACATTGGCTAATTATTCCTCTCCTTCCATCAAGGGCAGTTTTGAATGCATTGTGTAAAGGCTTGGCTTCATTCATTTACTCATTCATTCAACAAATATTCATTAAGGGCTGTCACGTGTCAGTGACCTTATGCTAAGGTCTGAGTTACGGTCTTCTTGGAAATAGTTGTGGACCAAGAAGTTAGAATAGATATATCATGGATAAAGATTTTTTTTTTTTTTTTTTTTTTTTTTTTTTTTTTTTTTTAACGCAAAAGACCAGTGCTTTCAGCAAATACCTCTATTTTAACAGTTGTAACTTTTCTGTTTTTATCAGGGACTTTTGATTACTGTGTCAAAGGATGTTAAGACAAATAGGCAGAGAGACAGACAGACAGAAACACCAATTGGCAATTGGCCTTGAAACTATAGATAGTGCTTTACTTTGCTAGGTGAAAACAGGCAGGTCAATCCAAATGCCATTGAGCTTATTGCATTCTGTGCTATTAAGGTTGCCCTTTAACCTCTCAGTGCTTTAGTTTTTCTCCATATTAAACTTTAGCCAGAACAATTAGAATACTCCACGTGTCAGAGTTCCTAACATGGGAAGAGCTAAGGTTTGGAGATGCTGGCATATGGGGTCAGTGACACCTCTCCTGGTGTCTGACTTAAGGGGTGTCATTTACACAGATTGTGAATAGTGGCTTCTGGGCTTGGTCAGGCAGCTTTGAAGGGTGGGATTTGAGTTAGGTGGGAACTAAGCCATCATATATGTTTGGGTTTGCTATAGCAGCAAGCAGTACCTTAACAACACACTGTGAGCCCTGAGTTTTTCCTACCAGGATCTGCTTGGGATCAGGAACTCACTTTTGGTCCAATCAGTTGTGGCAAAGGATTCCTGTAGAGAAAACCATGGTTATCTCTGCTCAGGAAATGGTGTAAGGCTTCTCTCAGTAGGGCCTTCAGTGGGACAATTTTTCTTGGAAGGGGATTGTGAGCATGGCAGTTGCTTTGAATTACTATCTAATGTTGCTAGGTACAAAAAACCCAAACAAGCTTCTATATAACATAAATCTGCCTTCTAGTAACTTCATGTCTTATTCCCAGCTCTTCTCTTTGTAGCAGTAGTTTATCTCATTCTCTGTTGTCATGTTTCCAGGGGTTCTCTTTTCTAAGCTGCTCCCCAGTTGCAACCTTATTCCTTTATGGAATAAGGTCCCGAAGCATGGGGTTTGGAGTCACAGAGACATTAGCTCAAACTCAACTATATCTCCACGCACTGGTCTTGTGATTGTGAACACGTCGTTTCTCTGAATCTCAAACTCTTCACCTGTAAAATGGAGATGGAGGCACTTTACAGGACTGTTGTATGTAATGACATCTGTGCCTGAAGCACCCAACATTGTGCTGTGTGGAGTAAGCTGCCACTCAGCAGCAGCTGTGATTTCTGTTGGGTTTGATGTTGTGATCTCAGACCCTTCAACCAAACTGGTTAGGGGCTCTGAATATATTGAGGTTGGTTCAAATGCAGTGGCACTTGGATCTGAGCAGAGTTTTGTAGCTGGTATCCAACTGATGTCAGGACCACAGCTTCTTGTGCTGTGGGTTCAGTACTCACGCTCCTTCCCACTGGTTAGCAAGCCTGTCAAGTCACTGGTCATTTCATGGCGCTTGTTCTTGATGGGACCTTCAGATCATTAGGGCAGTAGCATTGCACTAACTCACCCAGGTCGACTTAAGACATCACTCTTTGTTCTAGACTTTGACATCTCAGGGCATCTCCCACGGCACTGCCAGCTGGGAGGTGGTTTTGGGAGCCTGACGCTTTTTAAAGGACCTTTGAAAGAATTCTATGGAACAATAATTCCTAACCTCCCTTGGCTCATGGATCTTTTGGAGATTTTGATGAAAATTCTGGCCCTCCTTTCTAGAAAACATCCACATATACATTTACACAGCGTTTCACATACTATTTGGGAAATCTCCAAGGAGTGTGAACCCCTGGCTGGCAAGGTTGGATTGGGAACATGCTTGCCACTTATGGGGAGCTGTGAACTCTTTCTGGGGAGGGAGCTCCCGGCAGCCTGCCCTCCCGTGGCCTCAGAAAAGTGAGAAGGATCTGAGCACTTTTCTCACAGAGTTCAGATCAACTGCGTGAAACCTCAGAGGGGCCTTCTCTATGCCTGCCTAGCCCCCTCAGTCTGAGCAATCCTACAGGTTCTGAACGTTAATCAGTGTCATTGTGAATCTGCGGAGGTTACATGGAAGTTAATTGGTTCTTTGGAGGAAAATGAGTCACCATCCATGATATTAAGCTTCAGGGCAGCCACACAGAGAGGAAAAGGAAAATGAAGCTGCACACAGAAAAGATCAAGTGTGCCCATACTTCTCTTCTTAGACTGCAATCCGAGACGAGTCCACTTCTGCTGATGGGGCTTAGAGGTTTTCAGAACCACTGAGACAAAGGACGCTGTCTCCTCCTCCCCCGCCTTGTTTCTTTCCCTCCTCTTCTGCATGTGGAGCCACATCTAGTGGAGGGGGAAGGGGACAGGCCATCCACCTGACTGTCAGAGCTGATCACTGCTGACCTTATCAGAACACAGAATCAATACACTCTCCTCTCAGCAGCCCAGAAAAATCATAAGGAGTTTGAACCAAAGCAATTTGAAGTGCAGAATCGTCTGAATTAGGAGGGAAGCCAGTAAACTGTTGGACCTCTGAATCCTCCCATGCCCTTCTTCAGAGTGAGGTGAGACCAGTAACCTCACTAGAATTCTAGTGCAGGATGGGCACCTCATGTGGGGAGAAATCCAAAGCAGCCACTGTTAATCAGCGCCCCTCCTAGCTGGCTGGTACTCTGGGTTCAGAGCAGGAGCTGTGTTGGGAAGGAGGGCTGTGGTGTTGAGGGCAAGAGCCTGGGACAATGGTCTTAGTCTTTGCCAGAACCCTTTGGCAGGTTCTTTCCGAGCCTGGCCCTGGAGCAGAGATCACTGGGTGAGGAAAGCCAAATCACCCAGTGACCATTGAACAGGCCCCGGAGATGAAACTCCTTATCTGAGGAATTTGGAAGGGGTTAAAAACCACTATCAAACAGGCCATCCAGAGATGAAACTCATTACCTGGGGAAATTAGAAGCAATTAGACTTCCTCACTATCTAAAGGAGGCATCTGGTTCTAGATTTCTTTCCCACTCCAAAATTTATAAGTAATTAGAATTTCTATACATCTCTGGAATGCCATGCTGAAACTCAATCTGCAACCTTTGCTGACATTAAGGCACCAAAATGTCTGCAATATCATTTGTCATGACCTACGTGGCTAATATAATCCAAATTACCCTTAAGCTCAAGCCCTAAGGTCCAAAGGCTCCCAAGGAAAAACGCACCGCGGCTTGCTCGGTCTTCTCTCGCCGAGGCACCCCGCCGCACCCTTTGCAGTGTTCTTCCTTCCTAGTCAACTTTCCTTTTTCAAACCTATACTATGGTTGGTAAATTATTTTTACTAAGCCACGAGTTGGATCACTTCCCAATGCCAGGGCTCTGACACCCTGCCTCGCACAGGGCTCTAGCTGTGCCCTTTTAAAAGCCAAGGTGTATCACGGATTTAGAACTAAGTGGCCTTCATCATGTTGCCATCTTTCTTTGCTCTTTCATTTCTTCGCTGCTCTCTCTTTTCTCCAAATGTGCTTTTTTCTTTTCTCTTTCTACTTTGCCTCTTTTTTCCAGGAGGGATAAGACTGAGAAGAAGGAATGGAAGAGAAAATCGCTTTGGGTGAAAGGGAAGGGGAGTGAGAAGGGGTCACCTGGTACCCAGCAGACGGGCCAGCCTTCATGCAGAAGGTGGGTCACCTTAGTGACGAGTTTTGGATTGAGGTTGGGGGAGCCCAGCCTATCTAGAGCATCAGAGGCTGTTCTCTGGTGGCAGTGAGACCTGAGCTTTTCTTGGCCATGTCTTCCATCCCTTCTCTGGCCTTTTCAGTCCTTCTAAGAACAAACCAGTGTCTTGAGTGCTGTGCACCCCCCATGCCCGGTATTCCTGCCACCTCAGAGCTCTTAGCAGTTGGAGCCAATGTGGCCCATGTGCCCAGGGATGGCAGAGCATCAGACATCCTTCTCACACTGTAATTGCCCATTGGTCTTTCTCCCTCATTTGGCAGCAAGCTCTTTGAGGGGAGGGACTAGTCTGGTTCACCCTTGTGTCCTGAGAGCCTGTCTCAGGAACCTAACAGAGTAGGTTCAGAGACTGGACTTCCTGAGAAGTGCTCATTGGGAAGGCAGGACCAGCTTGACCTGCTGATTTCTTCATTGACCCCCACATAGAGGTGTCTTGTCAGCCGCTCTGTGTCCTCATCACTTTGTTTTGAGCAAGAACATGGGCAGCAGAGCGGTCACCTCCTCAGCCTCACTGCACACTTACACAGTCATGCCTTTGCAAAATTGGTGCCCTCTACCCAGGCACAATGAATTACTCTTTTTTCTGATTCTGAGTTCCAAAGGACTTTGTATTCACCTTTTTTATAGCACCAATCACATTGTGTTTTATTGGTTGTTTGCACGGGTGTCTCCTCTTAAGCAGACAATTCATCTGTTCCATGAACACTTGTCAAGCACCAGCCTTTGCCAGGTGTTGGGAAACATGAGAAAAAGCACAGGCAGGGTTCTGGCCCTGATGGAGCCAAGTGGGAGGATGGATGGCCTAGACAACGCCAGGCACAAAGTAGGCCCACATCATATGCTTATGGAATAGAATTGAGGATGTGGTTATTTGGAGAGGTCAGGCAGGGAAGGGGGTTGATGTTTTATTGTTATCATACATAAAGAGAGTCTAGAACTGGGAGGGAAGAAAAGCAACCAGAAACCAAGAAAATCAAATTGGCCAAGGTGAGCTGGGGGAGGAACCCAGCAGGTCAGACCACTGTGAGAATAGCATTAATGAGGAGCCTGCCATCCACAGGGCTCATCCAAGGCTGAGGCTGCACATTCTCTGCCAGCTGTTTAGAACTGCCATCACTGTGGACAGACACAGGTCTCAGATCTGTGGTTGCCAATGCTGGGGGAGGGGGAACGGCTATCAGGAGGGTGTGCAAGGAGCCACAGTGGCAGGGGGGTCCTGGAGCCGACTTTATTAATTGAGGGGAATGTAATGCACCTGATTTCTTCTAATCACACAGGTAAATGGAGGGAAACCATCCCAGAGCAAGCACTAAAGCAGCAAGGAAGAAGTAGCACAGATTGGCGTTCTCCTCTGTATGGATGGAGACAGTGAGGTAGGGGCAGATGGGAGTGGTGCATGAGCTTCTGTAGTCACCAGCATGTAGAGCCCATGCCTATGGTGCTGGAGAGAGGCTTGCCAGTTCCCTGCACAGGCTGACGTGCCCCAGTGGCAGGTGAGGCCGCCAGTATACCAGCTGTCAGGATTTCCTGACGGAGGAGCTGGGAGCCGGACCCTTTGCTCGATCTCGACCTCTCTTCCCAGAGTCTCCCTTCTCACACAACTGGGTTCCTAGGCCCAGGCATCCTGGGAAATTTTCCATGCCCCAGAACCTCATCAACCTTCAGGCAGGGAGCAGAAACGAACGTGGCAGTACCAACCGCAGATGGCCACAGTTTCTAAATAAGCATTTCATTAGTCTGGAACCCAGGGAAAACATGGTTCAAGTTATAGAGAAAAATAGATGAGTGGGGAGAGCCTGATTTTAAATTCTGCTAGTTGTGCTCAGCGCATCCATAAAAATAAATAGAGTTCTCTTTGTAAGGGGGCCACTGTTAATTAGCCACGGCACCCATTCAAGCACTTCATCTAGTAATAACGTGGTTATGCCATGCTGGGGAAGAGCGTATGGTTCCACATATCCTTTTTATGCCTACTCCTGTCATGCTGAAATTGGCTCCTTCACTCCGTAACTGTGCTTTATGTAGGAGCTGAACAGGAATAGCGTTGCTTGTGTTTATACTTGCTGCCCTCCCCTGGAAGGCCAATTCTTCCTTGTTCCTCCTTCCGGAGGTCAGTGCTCAATCCTGATTGGAGTAGACATCCGAGTCCATTTCCATGAGCTGCGTGTTCTGTTTCTCTTTCTCTTTCCCCATTAAGTGATGCCCAGGAGTGCTTTCTGTGTCCTCTGTGTAACCCCTGTTGGCTTGCACTGAGTTCTTCATGCATCTGGGTGAATAGCAGGAGTCTTGCTGTCCACCTTCCCAAGATGAGGCTTCCATTCTTCTCTCATCTTCCCATGACAGGCTTTTCCTGCCCAAGGAGGGGTTTAGACTGTGATTCAGAAAGTCTCCTGCATGCCACCATGGTAAGACATTTTAGCAGGTGACAGGGAATGCGTGGGGCACCGGAGACCTGGCTTGAGTCCCAGCTGCATGCTGATAACCTCACTGAACTCCATTTTTTCTCATCTGGAGGGTGGGACTGAGAAGCTCTGTTCTGGGAAGAATGATGGCTACCACACTCCTGGGCATCTTCCAGCTTTCTTCCTTAGACATTCAGCAGCCTGAGCTTACATGAGGTATGAGGCCAGATGACCTTAAAAGAACCTTAAGAAAGGCTAAAGAGCCTCTTATTTTTAGGCTGAGTCTGGGTGCAAAGGTTCTTGGGTTCTGAGTAGGATCTGTTTGGTTGGGGTATTCTGAGATGCCCTTGGCTTTTAAAGACTCCATGGATTCTCGTTAGTATAACAGCAGGTGATTTTTAAGCACATACCTTATGTAAGCTCTTATTTGGTGGTTCGTACTCTTTGAATTATTTAATCTTTATCACCTGCCTATGAGGTAAGTATTATTATTCTCATTTTATGGATAAGAAAACTGACACTGAGAGAGTCCTGAACAATGGGTCTAAGATCTCACATCTGATAAGTGTGAGAGTTGGGTTTCAATTGGTCTGTTGACTCCCGCTTCCATCTTTATGCTATTCATTGTTAGCTCTCCAGAAATCTAAGAATCCAAGTTGAGCAACTCCCTAGAGCAAGCAACTCTGTCCATCAGAACATTTTCTGCAATGATGGAAAAGTTCTGTTCTGCTCTGTCCAATATGATAACCATTATCCACTTGAAATGTTGCTAGTGTGACAGAACTGAGTTTTAAATTTTATTTGATTTTAATTAATTTAAATTTAGGTAACTCATGTGACTGGTGGTTACCATATTGGATAGTGTAGCCCTAGAGCTTGCGTTTTGCTGATGCAAGTCCTCAAGGAGATTCCAGGAGCTCCTAATCAATGGCTCCTGCTCACACTCCTTCCACTCTACTCCCATATATGGGCACACACTTAATGATTACTCTCCTATGATTCTATAGTAAACTGTACTTTAACTTTTGGTTTCTGATCTTTACTTTCTGGGCTTCCAGTTTCCCAACTAAGCTCCATATGCTCTTTCTCCTGCTCTGCAGAACTCACTTTGCTTCTTGTCCACTAGGAAGTTTAGATTCTCACAGTCTTATGAGGCACTGGGGACTCTGCCTTGGCTCTGTAGCTGTGATTGACAATCCTCTTAGCCCTCCAGAAGTGGCTGATGCTTGGGTACATAGACTCTTTTCACATTCTTGGCAGTTTGGGTGTCACATTTTTTTCTTTCTCTTTAAAATATCCTTTTTACTGGTCATAAAAGTAACGGATGTCGGTTATAGAAAATGTAAAAAACATGGAAAAAAACCGATAGAAGGAAATAAAAACTGTGAGTCATAGTACTATTTAGACATTATCACTTTAATAATTTGAGCGTTTTCCTTCTTTATATATGTATTTCTAGTAGAAGGGAAATACCATTTATATTCTCAATTTTTATTTACCAATAGATCATGAAGATTTTGCCATCAAATATACTTCAAAAATATGGTTTTAAGTGGGTATAAATTGTTTTCTTGTGTGACTGTATCATAGTTTATTTACCAAATGCCTCAGTAGGACATTTAGGTTATTCCCAATCTTTTAATATTACAGATAACCCTCACCAGTATCCTGAGAGCTGATACAGAGGATTATTTGTATATATCTGTAATCAGTTCACTAGAGCAGATTCCTAGAATTGCAATTGAGAGGTCAAAGGCCATGCATGGCATAAAGCTGTAGCTCGGTATTGTTGAAATTGCTTCCAGGAAGATTTTTACCAAGTTTTATTCCTATTCGCAGAGAATGAGAATGCCTGACTATGTTTGGATCAAATGATCTGAGCAAGTGCCCACCCCTCATACCCACCACTGTAATTAAAAAAAATTGGAATTAGATTTTTCACTTACTTTTGCTGTGTAAGAACTTATCCCAAAACTTATGAACTTCAGTAACCACTTTATCCTATTCACAATTTTCTGGAACAGTAATTTGGGAAGGTCTCGGATGGACAGTTCTTTCATGAGATCTCTGACGTGGCTACTGTCAGAAGTTGACTAGGGCTGGAACCATGTGAAGTCCTTGATAAGACTAGACAGGCAAGTTGGCTCATTCACACAGCTGTACTTGGTGCTTCCTGTTGCCTAGGAGCTCAACTGGGGCTGTTGACTGGAGTGCCCACATGTGAATTCTCCAGCATGGTGATCTTATGGTATTGGACTTTTGATATGGTGGCTGGCTTACTCCAAAGTGGGTATTCCAAGGAGTCCAAGTGGAAGCTGTGTGGCTTTTTCTGACCTAGCTTTGGGAGTCATACAGTGCCACTTCTACCACATTCTGCTGGTCAAAGCAGTCATAAGTTTGTCCAGATTCAAGAAGAGGGAATATGGACTCCACCTTAAAATAAGAGAAATGTCAAAGATCCAAGGCTATTTACAAAAACTGTCATAGAAGGTATATCACACGTAAGCATTGGCTGAACAGTATTAGTGATATGTTCACCATCAATGGTACTCAAGTGTTTGAAGGACCTTTGTCTAAGAAGAGGTTCAAAGACCATCCAGGATATGCAAGGTGGCTGTCATGGGTCTTGCGTTGTGTTCAGGTATACGTGAATATGGGAAAACATGAGCAGGCTGAGATTTGTTAGTCAATGTGAATGAAGAGTCAAAAGTCCATGGCCTGGGATTGAGTGCCATCACTAATCTAGGATTGGCTGGCTGATGAGTCCCAGGCATCTCTGACATCACGAAGGAGAGTCAGAGATCAGTCAGGCAGGAGGACTCTGTTTTTGATGCCTCCTCTGGGGAGTAACCTGGGAGCTCAGCAGCAAGCCTCAAATTTGTGACCAGCCAAGAAGTGGTTAATCCACTGCCCCTACCATGTCTGCACTACAGGAGTCCCATCCCCAGGACCGGGGTGAAGGAACAAAGAGAGATTCACCTGGTTCTGGCCATTGACTTCTAGTGAATAGACTTTTGTTTTAGGACCTTGAATGTCAATGCCTGATTTGATCAACCTTAGGCAAGATAGTGAAACAGAGAAGAAATCCCAGAAGGCCCTGACAGTTATCTGTGTTCAATGGTATCTCTGTCTAGCCTGGGACATCCATGTTTCCATCTCACCTTAGATATCATCCCTGACTTATTTTTTTTTTAAATGTGCCCTACTCTACTTTATTCCCAGCTGGACAGATGACCTAGCTACCTCTCAGGGTTTGGGGGGCCAGGATCCTGTACCTGAGCTTTAAAACTCTTCATGACTCCTTGGGTCCATACTCCCATTTTCTGCATGGTTGTCTCTAGATATAATAAATATCCTAACCCAGATATTGGTTAGGAATGGAACCCACATCCTATCAATCACCTCTTACCTCTGCACAGCACACAGCAGGCGAGTGTGTATCAGAATCTTCTGGGGACCTTTTCAGAATACATATGATCAGGCCCTACTCTGGACATTGGGTTAGATTTCTAGAGAGTGAGAGTTTGGCAGGTCTACTTTGAAACAATTCTTTGACAATTATGCTGCCACTTTCCTCCAAAGAGCCATAGTTTACAAGGTGTTTTCTTTTACATCTGTCGCCTCAGTTGATCCTTGCAAAAGGCAAGACAGGTGCTATTACCTGTTTCACAGAAAAGGAAACTGAAGCACAGAGAGCTTAAGTGACTAGTTTGTAAATCTCAGAGCTACATTTGAATCAAGAATTTCTGTCTCCTCTAGAAACCATTTGGCAGGTTCCTTTCTGTGAAGACCTCATGGGCACTTCCTTCATTGTGGCATTTTTTAGGCTGTGAGTGGTGTGACTGGCAGATGTTTTGTTGGACTGTGTTATAGCTCAATGGGCCATAGGGTCTGAGACAGGAAAGCTCTGGAGCTTAGACTGAGCCTTCTGCTGTGTACACAGGGACACCTTCCTATCTGATCAGCTTGCAAATTTTGGCTGAATTGGGGTTATGAAGGTGACACTTCTACTGGTGGGAACATTGAAATCATTAGGATGTACGGCACATTTCCAAATGCAACAGCTAGGCTCCTTCCCTCCAAAATTAAGTTTGTGGTGAAAAACAACTGAACAAACCTTTATTTTACATTTCAAAGTGCTGCTAGGGGAGGAAGGCCAGTCTGCTCCTTGGAAGTGATTCTGGACAAGAACCAGCTCTTAAAGGCCAGGATGCATCCTTTTGAAAGAAAATACAAGGGTGTATCTGGAATAAAAGCCTTCATCCCTAGCCAGCAGGAATGGTGAATGCTAACTAGGTATCTGCCCAATCCTGTATCCATTTGGTGATAAAGACATTACAGTGTCTTCATGCTGGAGAAGATAAGTGAAGATGATAACCACAATATTTAAGAGTTAAAAGTGACGTCAGAGACCTCCTGATCACCTCTCACTGTTTTCAGTACAAAGGCAGGCTCAGAGTGGAGAAGAGTCTTGTCTGAAGTCACCAAGTGCGTAAGCGGCAATCACAGAACCAGAAACCAGGACTCCTCCTGCTCATCATGCCACCTTGTAGCTTCCTGGAGCTCCAAATGCCTGGGTGAGGGAGAGATACTTATTCTTAATCCATTCATGTTGTCTTCAGTACGTGGACCCAGGGTGCAAAGCAGAGTCAGGTATTTTTTGACTTTTAATGTGGCAAGTTTTCAGTTTTGAACCTCTTTTTAATGCCGTCCCAGCTCTCTTCCTTTGATGGGAGGATGAGCTATGCATTAAAATAGGATATCTACAACTGACCTGTTGAGTTTTGAGTGCTTAGGGAGGTTCCCAGACCACTTCTCCTGCTACGTAGCTCAAACGGCCTCCATTTGTAAGGTCCTCATGTTCTCAGTTAGAATGTAAAGCAATGAGCTATTATTAGCCATACATATATGACTTCCAATTTTGTTTTCTTGATGGTTTGAATAACCAAGCAGATATTTTTATAGGGATAGTGGATAGGTAAGTTTGAAGGCGGAAGGTAGATTGTGAAATATGTGAGCAGTAAACATGGCCTAGAGAAGACATACTAAGCTGGGAATTTCATGGGCCATCAGGGACAATATAAAGGCACCAAGGGCCTAAAGGTGGAGAAGGGAGAGAGAACCAACAAAGAATTGAGAGGGCGGGGAGTAGCACCTCCAAAAACCTCCATTACCTGGCTCAACATTTTCCTGGGATTCATCCTTGTTGCCATCCTTGGCTAAGTCCATGGGATTTCCCACCAGACCTTATGACCATTGGACTTTCTAATCAGTAGTCAGAGAATCTGATTCTCCTTTGGTCTAAGGGTGCATCTGCCATGTCTGTGTACTAAGAACCCAATATCAAACAGAACTGCACTCTGGAAGGACCCTCTGAGGACATCTAGTCAAGTCCCTTGACAGGGCAGGTGAAGCCCTGAGAGTTTGTATAGACCTGCTTCAGCCAGCCAGTGGGGCATTGAGCCTAGGACCCCATTCCCCTGACTTCTATCTTTCTGTTTCTTAACAGACCCTGAAATGGTGTCACAGACTTCTGCTTGTGATTTGCGGCTGAGACTTGGAGCTCCAGCTTTGGCTTCCAGAATCTCTGAATTGACAGGTATTGGGGCAAGGTAGACACTTCTGACATCTTTCTTGGGTCAAACAATCATATGTGCTCAAAAGATGTCTTCATTCTGAAAAAAGGAGTATTCTCTAGACAAGTGCATTACCTAGTGGACCACAGGAGTGAGTGAGAACAAGGAAGGAAGAAGGCAAAAGTGGTTGTGTTTTGCAAATTAGATGATGATAAGGATAATTGCTGCAGTTCCCTTTCCTAGAGGTAGTACTCAGTGAGTGGGATATCCTGCTCAGAGAGAGCCCAACCTGTCCACTCATTCTCATGCCTGATCATCTGACATCTTTGATAGAGGCCAACAATAATAATTTACATTTACTGAGCACATTTTGCCAAGAAACTCAAAAACATATTATAAATGTCATGTCCTATGACAGGCACTATTATCCTGTGAGAAATATTGCAACAAATCATCCAACAATTAATTTACAAATACCAGAAAACCAGAGGGTACTGGATGAAAACCAACAAGACTGTGCAGGGAGCCAATCACATCAGACCGATTTAATTTCCTCCAGGTCAGAATGACAGGTCTGGAAGATAAGGCAAAAGCAATAGACGTAAAATATCCTGACTTCAGTAAGCCCTTTAGCTCTATTCCATATGATGTCCTCATAAACATGCTAGGAAAATATGGCGTTGGCTCTGCTATTGTTATTTTGTCTTTGATTTATCATAGTTCTCTCTCCCTAAAGAATTTGAGTGGAGTGCTCTGCAGAAAAATATCTGCTGCCTGGGAGAGCACTGTAAAGGCCCCGTGCAGGACTCAGGCTTGGACTTAGTCTTGTTCAGTAATCTGATTACAGAGATAACTCATGGTGACACAGCACTTTAACATTTACAAAATGCTCAGAGCTGGGTCTCAGACCCAAGTCTTTAGTTTCTAAGGTTAGATTATTTTTCTGCTCTCCCATACTGCCTTGAAAGGAGCTAGCTATTCACACAGCTATTCCAGAGGAACTGTGCTTTGGTGATGAGGAGGTTTAGAACAGTAGTATTTACAGTGGAAGTTGAGGGAAGCTGGTTCCCTGAAGACAGCCCCCAGCCCTGTGCTCTAGGCTTTTTCCATCACGATTCCCTTGGTGGAGTCAAGCAGTTGTGGGTGGGCCTGCTGGTGAGCCTGAAGGCAAATGTGATGCTGGGAGTTTGGTTCAGGTGAGGATGGAGTGAGTATGGTAGAGAAGGCTTTCCATTTTCAAGGACTGGGGTGAAGAAGGGAGATTTCACAACTCCCTGAGAGGCCCAGCTGCTAAGAGGGCCTGAGGGACCCTCAGAGAGCTGTTGCACCTGTTGCCAGATGCATGTGGTCCCTGGAAACACTGCCTGAGCCTTCTGATCAGTGATACCAGGCAGAAGAGGACTGCCACACTATCCCGTGCCAGGGAATGTGGGACAGAGCTGCTTCCTCGACCCCTGCAGAGAGGATGCTGGTAATTGTTGGACAGCTTATTCACTGCCAGCCCACCAGGAGGCACAAATCCACCATCTTTCTGATGACTTCTGGTTTGAGAGACCCTAAATAGCCCAAACGGTGTGAGTGCCCAGGGACCATATAATCATGAGTAGAAAAAGAAAATTCATTATCCACTTAAAGGAATTTAGTAAACAATGAGAATAGGTGGCTTGTACTGAGGTAGAACACAATGATGTGGCAGAGGAGAGCTTTATTAGACTGGAAGTAAGTGCTGTCAAGGAAAACCAGAGAACAACATGAATTTTCTTAAACAATGAAAAATGATTTCTTCATTTAAAAAATTTCAGCCGGGCATAGTGGCTCACGCCTGTAATCCCAGCACTTTGGGAGGCCAAGGCGGGCAGATCACCAGAGGTCGGGGGTTTGAGACCAGCCTGACCAACATGGAGAATCCGTGTCTCTACTAAAAATATAAAATTAGCTGGGCGTGGTGGTACATGCCTGTAATCCTGGCTACCCGGGAGGCTGAGGCAGGAGAATTGCTTGAACCCAGGAGGCAGAAGCTGCAGTGAATGGAGATTGCACCATTGCACTCCAGCCTGGGCAACAGGAGCGAAATTCCGTCTCAAAAAAAAAAAAAAAAACATTCATAGACAAGCTATAAAAGAGACTGGTCACTGCTGGGAACAAAATTAGCATTCTGGATGATCATATGCGAGACTCTAACTAAGTCAAAATGCAAAATACAAAGATATGGTGCTTATGAGCAAAACGCTAAGAAGTATAACCAAGAAATCTAATATGAAAAAAGCCAGGGGTTCTAGAAGGGTAGAAGGAGAGATAATAGCTAAAGAAATAATAGATGAAACATTTTCTGACTGAAGAAAGACATGGTCTGTAGTAAGGAAGGGCTCAGGCTCAGTGAAGTTTCCAGGATTGTTGCAAACAGATACACCCCAGGCATAGGAGGCATTGCTGAGCTCCAGAGAAAAAGAAAATTTTACAGACTGTGGATAGAAAAAAATGAGACATTTACAAAAGGATTTCACATTTATTTGCAGAACTGGAAACCAGAAGACTGTGGAACAATATTTACCAACACTGAAAGAAAAGGGTTATGATCTAAGAATTCTATACCCAGTCAAGGTAGTGATTATCTCTCAGAGAATTTTTGGACATACAAAGCACCAGTGAATATGCTACTCACATTCCACATGTAAGGTCAAAAATTGGAAAGGACGGTAAAGATGACTGTAGCCCCCCATTAATCATACTGATTTTTCCCTTTGTGAGTGTGTGTGTTCCCGTGTGATAAGGACAGGGCATCCTAAGAGTAGGGAATGGAGAGAATGTCAGGAAGTCTGTTAAACCACTAGGTGGGCTCAGAAGGTTTTGATGCTTATTTGCATTTAGAAATATTTACTGAAGAACTGAGTTGATTATAACAAACATAATCTCAGGCTTGTGTGAGGGGGCCACAGACAAACAAATTTGGTTGTAGTGGAATTTCCCAGTGGGAGAAACAAGACATAGTGCTGGAACACCAGACGTTCCTTCCTGCACACTTCCCCCCTAAGGTTGCCAGGCGTAGCAAATCAAAATACAGGATACCCAGTTAAAAATTGGAAATGGGAGAAAATTTTTGCAAAAGAAGACATTTATGCAGCCACCAGACACATGAAAAAATGCTCATCATCACTGGTCATCAGAGAAATGCAAATCAAAACCACAGTGAGATACCATCTCACACTAGTTAGAAAGGTGATCATTAAAAAGGCAGGAAACAACAGATGCTGGAGGATGTGGAGAAATAGGAATGCTTTTACACTGTTGGTGGGACTGTAAACTAGTTCAACCATTGTGGAAGACAGTGTGGCGATTCCTCAAGGATCTAGAACTAGAAATACCATTTGACCCAGTGATCCCATTACTGGGTATGTACCCAAAGGATTGTAAATCATACTACTATAAAGACACATGTACATGTATGTTTGCTGTGGCACTATTCACAATAGCAAAGACTTGGAACCAACCTAAATGTCCATCAATGATAGACCGGATTAAGAAAATGTGGTACATATATACCATGGAATACTATGCAGCCATAAAAACGGATGAGTTCATGTCCTTTGGAGGGACATGGATGAAGCTGGAACCATCATTCTGAGCAAACTATCACAAGGACAGAAAACCAAACACCGCATGTTCTCACTCACAGGTGGGAATTGAACAATGAGAACACTTGGAGACAGGACGGGAAACATAACACATGGGGGCCTGTCTTGAGGAGGGGCAGGGGAAGGGATAGCATTAGGAGAAATACCTAATGTAAATGACGAGTTAATGGGTGCAGCACACCAACATGGCACATGTATACATATGTAACAAACCTGCACGTTGTGCACATGTACCCTAGAACTTAAAGTATAATAATAAAAAAAAGAAATTGGAATTTGAGGTAAAAAAACAGTGTGTGTGTATGTGTGTGTGTGTGTGTGTGTGTGTGTGTATTACTAATTAGTGCATAAGCATCCTATATTTTACCTGGCAACTTTATTTTCACCTCAACCTGGAGCCACAGAGAACTAACTACAGTTCTTGGGGTGCTTGGGATGTCAGCTATAGATAGATTCTTAATACTGCAGTTTCAATGGGAAGGGAAAAAAAGAAAGCTTGAAGTGAAAGATGGGGTCAGGGCCAGTGTGGGAACCAGAGGAATGGTTTCTGAGCACCAGCTTGTCTTTCTCCCATTTTAAAACAGATTTGAATTGGTACTTGCCTTTGTGGCATTTAAAATCTAATTATAAAGATTGTGTGTGTGTTTGACGATAAAGAACTAAGTTGCATTGAGCATTTATCACATATCAGCCACTATGCTAAGCACTTTAGCTCATTTATTCTTCAAAATAATGATCCCCATTTTATAGATGGGGAAATTAAAGTGCAGAGAGTTTAAATAACTTGCTTAAGGTCACACAGCCAGCAAGTGGCAGAGCCAGGACTTGAACCCAGGTTTGCCTGACCCTGGGAGCTGCACTTTTGCCCTCTATGCCATCCTACTCCACAAGCAAGTACAGCAAGCAAAAAATAAAAACCAGGCATGGTGCTTGCTGATCCTGTTTGCAGGTTTCAGGGTGGTCAGGGTGGAAGAGATTGACCAGGGAAGTCTTCTTGGAAAAAGAGATCCAAAACTGGGTTCTCTCCGGTGGATCTGAATTTGGGTTGGGGAAAGGAGTGAGCAGTGAGAATGTCAACTGGGACTAGTGGAAGGAGGGACCAGGTTGGGTGGTCAGTGAGGGTGGGGTTGGATGGGTCGTGAGGCAGTGCCCCAACACGTCAGAGGAGACAGGAGGAGTTGAGTTGGCCTAGCAGAGACGGTGTCTGTGTCCAGTGTGGTACACATAGGGACCAGGAGAGAGGTTCACCATAGGCTGAAGAGGAGGGCACATGAGTGGTGGGGGTGGGGGTGGGGGTGGAGTGGGCAGGTTGGAGCCATGTTAAGGAGGTATGTAGACAAGGCTTAGAGATGGAACTCGATGCAATGTGGGGAAAGGCAGATGGGAGGATGCCCACAGTGTCCCCGGCAGTGCCTCCAAGGGGAGGGAACCTGGTATACTGGCTTGGGTGGGGGCAAAAGGAAAGAGTCTCATTGGCTACAGGGGGAACCTTGTTTCTGGGGTAAGTTGCTATCCCCAGGAAAGGAGGGAACCAATGGTGTCTCATCCAGTGCAGGACACAGGCAGGTGGCCCTGATTAGAAACAGGTCTGCACACCAGCCTCGGGAGTGTGCTTACAGCAGTGACAGGTAGCAACAAGGGGGTCTGTGTGCCTCACCAGCAGCCTGTGAGCTGATCTTCCAGAGGGGCTTATCCACCCCCAGGGTGGTGCAGAGCCCATGCAGAGACCTAACACAGTGAAGTGCAGGCTTAGGGCTGGCTGCTTTTGACAACAGTGCATTTAACTTTACGCCCCTCAGGCGGTGCCTACCCCCCATGCTGGCTTTACATAAAAGCCACACATCCTTCTAGATCACCCACGACTATGGGCCAGGTGCTGTCCCCAACACTGATTGTGGGCAAGCCAAGCTATCGTCATGCAGGGCTGCTGAAATAAAATGTGTGACTGTGTTCCAAGACACCTTAATTGTTTATTAATTACTCCATAAATCATAGTGACACCTGTGTTTGTGCTCCTGTTAATTCGCTCTCACATGGTGGGGGATGGAAGTACAACATACTTTCTTGAGAAGTGCATGGGCCAAAGAATAACTGGGTCTTGGCTGTGGGATGGAAGTACCTGAATTGGGAGGGGGACACCAGGGCTTCTCCTTCATTAGTCAGCCCCAACTGCATTCCTGTCCACCCCTGGCCAAGACCACGGCTGGAGCCTTGACAGGGTATGGGTAGGGTGAGGTGCTCTACCTCCTCCATTTGATTTCATCTTCCCGGAAGCTGGTAAAGAGAGGAGTTGTATTCATTTTATAAGGGAGAAAACAAGGCTCAGAGATTTCATGCAAGTCCCAAGGTCACACAACCAATTAAATGCAGACTTTGAACATGAATTTGCTTGACTCCAAATGATGTAACCCTCGTGGAAGAGGCAGCCTGGGGAGGAGGGAGCTTTCCTGTTAATCCCTGATACCTCATATGTATCTTTCAGATTTGCCCATGGAAAGGCAATCTGTTTAAATGTTAATATCCCTCATATGTCTTAAGGATCATATCTAAAAGGGAAACAGAATTCATGCAGAGTGCTTTAGCTGGGTGCCAGAGCTAGAGTCCCCCTCTAACTGACCTCCATTCCAGACAGTCAGCTGTCCCCATCCCTGGGAGCCTCTTTCTGCCCACATCTGTTGGCAGCCATCAGCGACCAAGCGCCTAGCCCTGGAGAGCGTGCGATTGCTCCAGATGGCTAATAGAACTTTATTGCCACAATCATTCTTAATGTGGCCATTCCAAAGCCCCTGTTTGGAAGCTCAGCTCCTGCAGTGGTACAGCAGTCCCTGGTTGCTGGGGGTAGGGCCGTTGCTACCTACCCCCCTCTCCTGAGCTTGATAGCATACTTCTGCATATGCTATGATGAACTGGCTCTTAGGAAGTCAAAGAATGCCACAAAACTCATCTTCGGGGTAAACATCTGCCCCTGGGCTGAGATCAGCGCTTTGAAGAGAGGAGAGAGTGCTCAAGGCAGTGGCTGGAAGAGGCTCTCTGTTTTGGGTCCTGAGCACGGTGGAAGAAGGGTGCATGCCAGGAGTAGAGGAAGAGGGCAAGTAGGGGGTGACAGGCCCTCCATCCTCTCCCCATCAACCCTGCTTGTCCCTCAAGGCTCAGCTTCGAGACCTTCCTGACAAGCCAATCCTGGTATCCTCTGTCTTTCACAACCTGTTCTTTTCTTCCAAGTACTTTCTTCCATTTGTGATGATAAGCTTACTAGTGGACCAATTTGTTTAATCTGTCTCTCAGACATTAAACTGTGCAGGGCTATAGTTTGTTTTGATTGGCACAGTGCCTGGCACATAACAAGTACCCAATAAATATTTGTGCACCCAATAAATAAACAAATGAATGAATATTATCATCGAGCTATCGTTACTCTCTCCTGAAGAACGATTTTCTCAGGATCTACTGATAGAGAGTCTCATGATGTGCTTACTAGTAGGTGATTTAAGATTTGAAGGAAGGAGGAAGGACACTAAGATGCTTTCAGAGGTGAACAGAGAAATTAGATTCTGGGCCCTGAAGCCTGAGGCTAAGATGCCCAACTTTGCCTGGCACACAGTGGTTACTGAACATTTTTCTTTTTTTTGAGACGGAGTCTCGTTCTGTTGCTCATGCTGGAGTGCAGTGGCACGATCTTGGTTCATTGTAACCGCCGCCTCCCGGGTTCAAGCGATTCTCCTGCCTCAGCCTCCCGAGTAGCTGGGATTACAGGCGCCTGCCATCATGCCCAGCTAATTTTTGTATTTTTAGTAGAGACGGAGTTTCACCATGTTGGCCAGGCTGGTCTCGAACTCCTGACCTCAGGTGACCCATCTGTCTTGGCCTCCCAAAGTGCTGGGATTACAGGTGTGAACCACCACACCCGGCCAGCACCGAACATATTACACAGTAAGTGAATGAATGAGAAAAGGCTAGAAAGAATTTATTTACTCTTTGTAGATGGCAAAGTAAGCAAGTCTGTAGCAAGTAAGCAAGAGAAAACTACCTATGCCTGCCAAAAAAGGAACAGGGTTGTTTGAACCCTACTTGCTATATTCATGAGGTAATTTCACCACAGCAAGAAGTGGGCATTCGACTTTCCAGCCCTCTACCTCCTCTTTATGTTCTCCCTGAAAGGAACTGCCAATGGCTTAGCACCTTCCAGCAGGGAGGCAGTGAGATGCCAGGCCATCTCTCTGGGCTCTGGAATGTGGTGGGACTGGGGGACATTATTGGTCAGTACCAGGATAAGGACAAGGGAAGCCATGGGCCTTGGAAGAGCCACCAGAATAGCAGAACCACCTGTCATCAAGAAAAGGAGCTTATAGGGAGGTCAGGATGTGGGGATGCCTCCACCTCCCCACTCTGTCCCCTGGTCCTTTCCTCCACTGGGGCCAACTGCCTTGAGTAGGCAGGGCCTCAAACTGAAAGGAGCTTACTGGGAGTCCAGGAAACAGCCAGGGTGGCAGAGTTGCCCAGCGGGATGCATGGCCTGCAGGCAAAACTTGGTCGTGTTTGCTGGACTAGGTCAGTTGTATTTAGTCACTATAGTTGTCGTGGGGCTGGGGGAAGCCTCATGAGGGGCATGGAGCTTGATTTAGACCCCAAGAGTAGGTTGGACTAGCAGGAGGGCAGGGGAGCTTGGAAGGTGGGGGAAGACTGTGAGGACAGAATGGAGGAGTGGGGCACAGGGGCTCAGGGGAAAGGAGGCAGGGAAGATTCAAGAGGAGGCCCACTTCTGGCCAAGGAAGAGCTGCAGAGCTGGACTGTGAATCCAGGGGCCTGGAACTGTGCAGTTCTCCCTACAGGCTGGCAATGATAGGACCACAAAGATGAAAGAATGAAGGTAGCACTGAGGACTGAGAGGGGTAAGGAAGGGTGAGAGCCTCCAGCCAGAACAAACTATATATGGCCTGCAGAAAGAACTGGGAGATGTGAACTAAGGCCATAGATATGGATGCCAGAAAAATCCCTATATTGGAATATTAAACACCTGGTTTATAAGAAAACTTAGGAAAGATGTGTTGTGATCATTAGAACTCACCCTGGGTTACTAAGTTTTGTCAAATTAACTTCATATGTTGGTCAGAGCTTCTATCAAAATCTTTCAGGTAGACAGATCAGGGGAGAGGTCATACCTGTGTAAGCCCGGCTTGAGCACATCAGAGACCTTGCAGTCATACATTATCTCCACAATTCAGATGAAAAAATGTGTGTTTCACATATTATATCATTGTGGGAGTCAAGTAGGGGTGGGGGCAATGTTAAAGGTCTCTAGATAGGGTGAACATCTAACATCATGTACACGGGTTTATTTTTGAGAGTAGGATACGTGTCAGCTGAGTCCTTTGGGAAGCAGACATAAGACCAGAGGGCAAAAGGTTTATTGGAGAGGAAGTGAAAGAAAAGTGAAGGAGGAAGTAGAATGAGGTGGGGGGGGGGGTGCTGTGAAAGCACAGTGCAGACCTGCCAGAGTCTTTTCAGTCCAATGGGGAGCTCTGGAGCCAATGCTGACTATTAGAAGAAGCCTTTGTTGGGTGGAAATGTCTGGGTCCTTGTACTAACTTACTCATTGGCCAGGATGACTGGCTCAAAAGCTAAAGTGGTCCTGGGGGATGCAACAGGTGTAGGTAACCACATTCCTTGCAGGAGGCCAGCAAGTCCTTCCTTGAGTGAGTATCTGAGTAGCACATCTCGGTGTCTGGCGCCAATCACTGTTGATAATAATGTTGGGATAGAAGAAGTAAATCAGGATTGTCCTCAAAAACTAGGACATCTGGTCACCATATTTCAGAGGACTTTTATAGAATTCAGTCTTGGATTTAGTTTTATTCTCTCTTGGTCCTATTCTGTTAATTTTTTTCTTTAACCAATTGCTTGTCTTGACTACTACAGCTAACATTCATTGACCACTTATTTATATGCCAGGCATGAACTGAGCATTTTATAAATTCATATAAATTCATTCATTTAATTCTAATGACCTCAAGAGGCAGATACTATTATCATAGTTATTATAAATTACACATAAATACTTACTATAATTATATACTTACATATAATACATATACTTAGAAATAATACACAATATAGAACATTTATAATATAAGCTTATATGTGATATTATATGCTTATTTGATTATACTGGTATCATAATATCACTCATTTTACGATGAGGAAACAGGCACAGGGAGGTTATGTGGCTTATTCAAGATCATACATCCTATAGGTGGGAGAGCTGGGTTTTAAACCAAGAGGTTTGCTTGCAGGGCCTGAACTTGTGGAATTTTGAGCTAGCAGGATTTCCAGAGGTCATATCACTGAGATCCAGAGAAGTTATATAACTTTCCTATAGTCACATAGAAGATTAGGACTAGTGCTTATCTTCCTGACTCCTGAGTCCAGAGTTTCTTTAACACAGCATACTTCAGATATGCTTATTTGTAGATAATAGAAAGTTGGAAAGGAAAATTCTGCAACTGAAGATACAATAGTGGTTCAAAGTGATTTTGATAGACTAGAATGGGGGCTGAACCAAAAAGATGAAAGTTAACAGAGACATATGTAAATTTCTACATTTAGGTTCAAAAGCATCAATTGTACAAGTGCCAGCTGGAGAAGACCTTGCCTGAATGCAGTTTGCTGGTAATGAGATCCATCAGAGATGACATGAGGTGAGAATGAGGAGATACAATTTTAGGCTGCATTAATAAGATGTCATTCAGATCACAGGAAATGAGGATCCTCCCTGTGCATCCCTTCTCCTACATCTGGGAAGTCAAGTACTAAGCTTTGTTCTTGACACTATGTTTTAACAGGGATGGAGACTAAGTCAAGAAGCCCCAGAGAAGGGTGCCACGAGAACATGGCCTCTAAACTGTTGCATGGAGAGTGACTAGAGGTGCTGGGGACTCAGTGGGACTGAGGTCAGGTACATTGGCCATTCAGCCCACATTGCTGCTCTCTCAGAGCTGGCAGGGGCTGGGCCACCTGTAGCCCATCCTCAGAAACTCTGCAGAGGCTGGGAGCCTGAGCTCACATGTGTATATGCAAACATGCTAGCCTCAATAAAGGAAGGTTTAAGTTCAAGAAATTGCCAATACTCCAATGTCTCTTCCCCTAAAGTTTCCTGGGACCCTTTTACTCTCCTATCCCATGACCTTTTGTTTTGTCATCATTAAGAGTAGTGACAGAGCCCCCAAAGGCTCGCCCAAAGCCTCTCTCAGAAACCTCACAAATAGGAGGGGAGGGTATTCTCTGCAGGGGGCTAGAGTTCTCAGGTAAGGGGATGGCCCGAGAGCCTGGGGATTTGGGTTGACCATTTAGGGGAATATCTTCTTAAAACTCTGTCCTATTTTGGCTTTAGGACATGGTCTATCCTGGTTCGGGTGAACAGGCTGGCTTACTGAGCTAGTGAGCATCCAAGGTGCGTAGAAATCTGAGAGAGGGTGCATAGGATGAGGTGAATTAGAGAGTGTTGAATTTAAAGTGTGAGTGGGTTCTCCAACTGGAAGTATTTCTTACGGGTTAGGAGCTCAAGAAAGGTGGGGACTAGGTCTGGGGAGTGTTACTAACACACAGTTGGTAGTTGAAGCTGAGAGTCCAAGGAAACTGGGAAAGTAGACCCTCCTTACTGAAATTGAAGTCTGTAGACCAGCAGCATTGACATCACCTAGTTAGACAAGCAGAATCTTAGTCTCACCAGTCACAATCTGAATTTTAAAAACATCCCCAGGGCATTTATGGGCATGTTAAAGTCAGAGAAGTGCTGCTCTAGGCCAGTGGTTTTTGTCTCAACCCTGGGTGCATATCTGAATCGCCAGTCCCTGGGCCCTGCACTGAGATTCTAATTTAATTGGTCTGTGGTGAGACCAAGGCACACATCTGTGTGTATGGTGTGTGTGTGTGTGTGTGTAAAAACACCTTCCCAGGTGATTCTAATATGCAGCCAGGATTGATGTAAATCAGTCATCCTTGAACTTGAGTGTGCGTTAGAATCACCTGGAGGGCTTGTTGAACTACAGGTAGCTAGGTCTCACCACCAGGGTTTCTAATTCAGTAGGTCTGTGTGGGGCTCAAGAATGTGCATTGCTAACAAGTTCCTGGGTGATGCTAAGGCTTCTGGTCGCTAGCCAGGACTTTGAGAACCATTGATATATAGAGTGAGGAGATGCCAGAAGAAGGTCCAGGATAGAATCCCAAAGAAAATAAACATTTATGAAGTCAGCAGAGGAAAAAAGGAAAGAGGAGAGGCTTCAGACACAGGAGGTAAATCAGGAAAGAGAGCTCTCCCTGGTGTCTTTTCCACCAGACTATTAATGCCTTCAGGACTTACTTCATCCTGCTCAACCTTCCTCTTTTGCAAAGAATTAGTGTTTCAGATTCTCAACAACCACTACTTGAATATTTTATATCTGATCATGTCACCTCCCGCCTGCAGGAGCTGCCTGCAGCTTTCAGAATAAAGCCCAAACTCCTTAACTCAGTACACACGCCCAGCATGACAGGGCTGCTGGCATCCTTGGCTCCTCTCTCTTAGTGGACCTTTTGCTCCAGGCATCACAGCCTACTTGCCAATCTTCATTAAGTTTGCTGTCTCATCCCTCCCTGTCTCTGCAGTACTTCTTGAGCCCTCTTCCTCTTCCTCATCTCACTGCTCCTACTCAGCAAGATTAGAATTCCCTCAGGGAAGGTGTCTCTTTTTATTTATTTATTTTATCTCTTTCCACCCCACCCTTCGCCACCTCCAACTTCTAGCTCAGTTCAAACATTGCCTCCATCTCTCAAGCCTGCCATGGATCCTCAGGCTAGGACAGGTCCTCCTACCATGTTCCTACTTTCTGTCACAATACTCATCACACCACTTCACAGTTGTTGATTTAATTATCTGCCTCCCTCACTATGTGTGGGCGTCCTTTGAGCAGAGAACTGGGTCTTACTTGATTTTTGCATCCCTGGCTCCTAGTACAATGCCTGGCACAGAGCAGGCGCCAACATTTGTTCATTGAATGAAAAACTAGAGCAACTGGTGAGAAAGTGGATACAAGTGCAGACACATTTGAGAACCAATGTCCCCTTCCTTCAGCCCACAGTGTCTATCAGATGCATGCTTCCTGTAGATGGTTTGCTCCTTCCCCAGAAGGGAAGAGAAAGGACCCCCCCTTCTTGTCACTGTCTCATGGGAGAGCATCTGCTGATCACTTCTGCAATACTTGCAATGGGTTTTTGGTGTCTTTATCTCCCTGGCTAGCTAGCATGACCACCTCTCTCCAGACCGCAATAATGCAGGACACATGCTCTACTCAGATTGGCATTTCTTGATTGCATAATGGACAGCTAGCAAGATGAGAGGCAGAGGGTGGAGGCATCTTTTTTCACTCCTGTGTGTATCCCATGCTCCATGTGGCCCACCCAAATAGACTGTGAAGGGGAAATTCGGCCTCCCAAAACCGCCTGGTGGCCTGAGAGTCAATGTCAATAACTCCCTGGGCCCTCAAGGCTCACACACTGTGGTTGCTTGAGCCAGCTACTATCTGGGCAGCTTCCTGATGGGCAATTTAATACACCAAACTGAGGAAACTGCCTAGAGAGAAGAACAAGGAGAGGGGCTTAGAGGAGAAGCCCAAGGATAGTACAATATTGCCACATTGCCAAACATACTCTGATCTTCACAACTGATGTGAACAGCCTTTTTCTGTTGAACAAGAGCTTCCACACCTTCTCTTTCTTATTCCTCATGAGCTGCTCACAGGGAGGGAGGGTAGCTAGAGGTCAAATCCTCTTATCCACGAATGAAGGCCCCAAGGGTCAGAGCATGGGTCCCACAGTGTGTGAAGATGTCTTTGGATTTGAACCCAGCCTGGTCTGCCATGATCCTCCTCACCTCCTCAATATGCTGCCTACAAAAAAATGTTCAAACATGTATAAACCCATACAGGGTGCAAGTGCAAATTATTCCTTCTGTGGAAGTGCAAAATAGCCAAGTGGTGACGGGAACTTGGCAGGGATGGAGTGAAATGAGTCACGGACAGCTTTTTGAGGTAGGAGAGCTGTTCTGTGGGGCTGAGAGAGGAGGAGGGATGGCAGGCAGCGGGTGAGGGGAGAGAATTTTAGTGGAAGCAAGACAGGGGAGGAGGGGATGGTACACTGTGTGGCCTGCTTGCGGTGCTGGGCTGTGGACGGGAGCAATGAGACCAGGGGCAGGATCAGCTGGAAAAGCCAAGCAACGTCTGATTAATGTGGGCTCCCAGGCCAGAACTGTGTATGTGGGTGTGTGTATGTTTATGTGGAACATGGGTATGTGTGTGGGATGTGTGGGGGGTAGTGTGTGATGTGTGTGTTCGTGTATATAAGTTCAGGTAGGGTTCTGGGCATATCAGAAAGTTCCCAGTTTTAGGCTCCTAATATTCTTCTTTCTTTTCTTACTTGTGGATAGATACTGCCCTTCATCCATATACACACTGCTCAGTGTTAACCCTACATTCCATTTAGTTTTGGCTACCTGGGATTATGGAATTTATTTAACTAAGTTAAATAGACATGGACTACTTAGGTTAAGTTTTTGCACACACTTAGCTCAGAGTCAGGTATGGCTGCATTTGGGGACTCAGACAACATTTTTGGCATGCTGTCTTTTCTGTCTCTCAGCTCTGCCATTCTTGCTGTTGGATCACAGGCATGCTCTGTTCATGTGATGGCCATGGCACATATATCCATGTTTCTACCCTCCCAGCTTCAAGCCCAGTGGAAGGAAAACAACTTTTTACCTGTAGATCCAATGAAAATCCCAAATGGAATCTCATTGGCTAGGTTTAGGTCATGTGTCCATCTCTGAGCCAATCACTGTGGCCTGTAGGATAAAAAGCTTTGATTGGCTGCTCAGGTCACACGCTCACCTCTAAGCTTCAGGAGTGAGATCGAGCAGCCCAGAGAGAGGAACAGTTCCCAAAGGACCTTCGGGATGCTAGTGCTGGAGGGGCAAGTAGGTGCTGAGTTGGCAGACACAACACCTGCCTCTTCCTGTCAAAACAGGGCTTTCTAATTGTGTGAACTTGGCCTTCAATCTTGGCCCAGTCTGTGGTTGGCTTTCTCACCTGCCATTTTAAAAATAAAGTTCTTGTGAAGGAAAGTTGTTTAAGACTCATACTAGGGGATCTGAAGGTGGGCAGAAATTAGAGGAAGGTAGGCTGGCTCAGAGAGGGAACAGAGCCATGCTTGGTTACCTCCTGTGTGTGTCAGGTCCTGTACTGGGGGATGTTCTGACATTATCTCTTCAGTCTTCACAACCTCCTTGTGAGGTGGGTACCAGTGCACACAGATGAGGCGCTGGTATTCAGAGGAGTGAATTCTAAAATTGGGAAGTGGCAAGGCTGGATAGCAAAAGTGTACACGCTTTGAGCCCACTGCTTCCTGTAAGGTGATCATGCTCCAGCTGAGGACAAATCTTGAGGCTGGATGGAACCTCGGTATTGCGGCAATATTGTGAGTACCAGATTCAGACTTCCTTTCTAGAGCCAGTTCTTGTTCTCACTTGTTGAGTCCCAGGCTCCTAATATACAAAATGAGGATGATGATGTCTGTCCTGCTGAGATCCCAGAGTTACCCTGTCAGTCAAATGAGATCAAGGGTGAATGGGCTTTGGAAATGTCGAAGAGCTGAATATATGTGAAATGTGAAGGAAACCAGGGCTGGTTGTTAAAATAGTGATATCTTTCTGTACTGAGTAGTAAAGAGCCTCTGCCCTTGCCCACCCTGCCATCACTCTGGTTCCTTCCGAGAGCCCTTAGGTCTGGGACTTCTGGGACTGACCTCCATGATCCAGAAACCAAAGGAACAATGCCTTATTCTGGTCACAAGGACAGGGGGTAGACTAGAGAAATAATGGGACCTCCGGCTGCCCCCTATGTCCTGCCCCTTCCTGTGGGCCCAGATGGCCCTAGTGGCCCTTCTTTCCCCACAGTGATCTCTCTTCTCCCTCTCTGATTCCCAGTGTTCATCATGAAGCTGCCTGTACTGGAGGGGCTGGGAGTGGGGTTGGGGAAAGGTAATGTCTCCTGATGCTCTTCTCAGTACCTTGTGGGGTCCCTGAAAACCCCAGCCTCACCAAGGATTTTCTAACCTGTTTTATGTCACAGCTGAAGTGGGAAGGAGGGAGGAAGAATGATTGAAAGTCTCTTAGAAGTCCTATGGGAAGGGAAGTTTGTTTAGCCTGTGTTTCTGAATTATGATAAGTAATGTAGCCTGAGGGTTAGGAGCATGGGTTTGGGATCCAGATTGCCTGAAATAAACTTGTGGCACTTCACAGTGAACTTGGGCAAGTTACTAATGATGCCTGCATTTCAGTTTCTCACCTGCACAATGGGGATGTTTATAGCACCTACCGATTTTTGAGAGGATTGAGTAAAAGCATGTTTGTGGATCACTTATGTTTGGCTTGCAGTTAGCTATTATTATTTTTTAACTTGGATTTTTTTGGCAACACCTATTTTTCTTCTTTCTTCCTTCCAACTTTTATTTTAGGTTCAGGGGTTACATGTGCAGGTTTGTTATATGGGTGAATAGCATGTTGCTAGGGTTTGGTGTAAAACTGATTTTGTTACTTAGATAGTGAGCATAGTACATGATTGGGGTAGTTTTTCAATTTTACTCCTCCTTGCCACCTCTACCCTCAAGTAAGCCTTGGTGTTTATTGTCTCCCTCTTTGTGTCCATGTGTACTCAATGTTTGGCACCTACTTATAAGCGAGCACACACAGTATTTGGTTTACTGTTCCTGAGTTAATTTGCTTAGGAAAATGGCCTGCAGCTGCATCCATGTTGTTGCAAAGAACATTATTTCATTCTTTTTTATGGCTGCATAGTATTCCTGTATGTTCCACATTTCCTTTATCCAGTTCCCTGTTGATGGGCATCTAGCTTGATTCCATGTCTTTTCTATTTTGAAAAGTGTTGTGATGTGCATACGCATGCATGTGCCTTTATGGTGGAATGACTCATATTCCTTTGGGTATATACCCAGTAATGGGATTGCTGGGTTGAATCATAGTTCTGTTTTAAGTTCTTTGAGAAATCTCCAAATTGCTTTCCACAGTGGCTGAACTAATTTACATTCCTACCAGCAGTGTATAAGCATTCCCTTTTCTCCACAACCCCACCAACATCTATTATTTTTTGACTTTTTGTTAATAGCCATTCTGACCGGTGTGAGATGATATCTCATTGTGGTTTTGATTTACATTTCTTGAATCATTATTGCTGTGGAGCATTTTTTTCATATGCTTGCCGGTCACATGTATGTCTTCTTTTGAGAAGTGTCTGTTCATGTCCTTTGCCCATTTTTTAAAGGAATTGTTTGTTTTCTTGCTTGTTGATTTAAGTTCCTTGTAGATTCTGGATATTAGACTTTGTCAGATGTATAGTTTACAAATATTTTCTCCCCTTCTTTAGGTTGTCTATTTATTCTATTGATAGTTTCTTTTTCTGTGCAGAGTTCTTTAGTTTAATTAGGTCTCATTTGTCAATTTTTCTTTTTGTTGCAATTGCTTTTGGAGTCTTTGTCATGAAATCTTTGCCAAGGCCTATGTTCAGAATGCTATGTCCTTTGTATTCTTCTAGGATTTTTATCATTTTAGGTTTTACATTTCACTCTTTAATCCATCTTGAGTTGATTTTTATGTATGGTGAAAGGAAAATGTCCAGTTTCAATCTTTTGCGTATGGTTAGCCAGTTATCCCAGCACCATTTATTGAATAGGAAGTCCTTTCCCCTTTGCTTGTTATTGTCAACTTTGTTGAAAATCAGATGGTTGTAAGTATGTGGCTTTATTTATGGGTTTTTAATCCTGTTTCATTGGTCTATGTGTCTGTTTTTGTACCAGCACCATGCTGTTTTGGTTACTGGAGCCTTGTAGTATAGTTTGAAGTTGGGTAGTGTGATGCCTCTGCCTTTGTTCTTTTTGCTTAGGATTGCTTTGGCTATTTGGGCTCTTTTTTGGTTGCTTATGAATTTTAGAATAGTTTTTCTTATTCTGTGAAAAATAACATTTGTAGTTTGATAGGAAGAACATTGAATCTATAGACTGCTTTGGGCAGTATGGTTACTTTAACAATATTGATTCTTCCTATCCATGAGCATGGAATGTTTTTCCATTTGTTTGTGTCATCTCTGATTTCTTTTAGCAGTGTTTTGTAATTCCTGTTGCAGAGCTCTTTCACCTCCCTGGTTAGCTATATTCCTAGGCATTTTATTCTTTCTGTGGCTATTGTGAATGGGATTGCATTATTGATTTGACTTTTAGCTTGGATAGTACTGGTGTATAGAAATGCTACTGATTTTTGTACATTGATTTTGTATCCTGAAACTTTACTGAAGTTGTTTATCAGTTCTAGGAGCCTTTGGCAGAGACTATGGGATTTTTCTAGTTCTAGAATCATATCGTTTGTGAAGATAGTTCAGCCTCCTGTCTTCCTGTTTGGATGCTTTTTATTTCTTCCTCTTGCCTGATTGTTCTGGATAGGACTTCCAGTAGTATGTTGAATAGAAGTAGTGAGAGTGGGCATCCTTGTCGTGTTCCAGTTCTCAAAGGGAATGCTTCCAGGTTTTGCCTGTTCAGTATTATGTTGGCTGTGGGTTTGTCGTAGATGGCTTTTACTATCTTGAGGTATGTTCTTTGAATTCCTAATTTGTTCAGGGTTTTTATGCTGAAGTGATATTGAATTTTATCAAAAGACTTTTCTGTGTCTATTAAGATAATCATGTGGTTTTGTTTTTAGTTCTGTTTATGTGATGAATCACATTTATTGATTTGTGTATGTTGAACCAACCTTGCATCGCAGGAATAAAGCCTACCTGATCATGGTGGATTAGCTTTTCTGATGTGCTGCTGGATTTGATTTGCTAGATTTTGTTGAGGATATTTGTGTCTACGTTCATCAGGGATATTGGCCTGAAGTTTTTTTTTTTTTTTTTTTTTTCATTGTAACACCTATTTTCATTCTCTGGAATGAATATTATGCAAATACTACTTTTGAAAATGCTAATGTAGAGGAATATTGGACAGATATGGAAGTATATGGTGTGTTCACCATGTGTTCTGATTTTAAATTAGAAATCAGAGTAGATTTCCGTGAGTAGACTGTGATTTGGGTTTTGGCTTAGACACTATGATTGTCATCCATTTAAGACATAAACAGCTCTTAAATAATCTTCCTTCTAGGCAATTCTTATCAAGCCTTTCATGATTATCCATTACCTTTTTATATTGAGCCAGAAGCTTGTCAGTCTTGCATTCATTCCATTGCTTCATCCGCCTATTCCCAGGCCCATGTCATCAAGATTCTTTAGCACTCCTCACCTGCGTAGACGCTCCATTCCAGCCCAGTCTGGGGCCATTATCTCTTTCATTCCCATTTCCACCTGTGAAGTTCTCCCACTCTTGCCAAAGCCAGGTTCTCACCTTTAAAACCTAACTTGAAGATTCTCTTTAGACACCACCAAAGTGTTCTGGAAAGGACAGATGAGGCTTTGGCCTCAGCCTTGTGCATGCTGCTTGGACTGGGTTCACATGTATCTGTGTGATCTAGGCATTTTCTATGGATTATTTTTTTTCTCATTTAAACAATAACCACTTTTCTACTCATCCCCCCCATCGCAGCAGAGGCCAGACCTATTTCTTTGGTAGCTAGTGCAGGTCTTTGCATTCAGTAGCTGCTTCTCAGGGAAGGTATGAGGGGCAGCTTCAAAGTTGAGGATGGGGGCCTAGGGTCAGATGAGTTTTCTGAGGCCAAATTATAGCAGGCTTGAATTATAAAATCTATTAGGCAACCAGAAAAATAATTCCGATCGGATAAGTAGAGCGTGTTTAGAAAGCAGCTCTTTTAACTTCTTGCTCTGGAGTGGTAGAAATTAAAGCCCAGAGAAATTGGCTGAGGACATCACACAGTGGGGACTCTGGAATTGGACCGACTCCCCACCTGATGTCCTTCCATCTCCCACTCAACTTGACTGGCCACAGCTCATCTTCTGCTTAGATCCTCAGCAGGGACCACATCTGCCTTCATGACCCCATCTTTCCTGTCTCTTTAGAGGTGCCACCAGAGGATTAAGATGACTGAGGGTAGTGATTTCTGGTGAGGGCTGGCTTCAAATCCCAGCTTCTTCACCCAGCTGTTCTTTTACATGCAGTGAATGTTTGCAGAAAACATTGAGGCTTAAAGAGGTTGAGTAACTTCCCATGGGCACATATGACTTGACTTAAGATAATAAGTTCTGGAAAGATCTGTTTAGAAGTCCTTCCTTTGTGAAGCCTTCCAGACTTCCTCTCTCCGTGCAGAATTTTTCATGTCCTCCTCAGGGGCTATGCAGCACATTATATTCACCTGTATGAATGTCTGTCACCATGTTCTCTAGTCATCTGTTCATGGGCCTGTTTCCTCCACAGTCATGTCAGGGAGTAGAGAATGGGAGCCTGTTTTTTCACATACAATGAATGTTTGCAGAAATAAATGTATTCAGAGTGACTTCTCCTGCCCTGCTCCTCTATTTTTAAATTTTAATTTAATTCATTCATTTTTAAAATAAGCAATCCCTTCCTATGGTTAAAAATTCACAGGAAATATACAGTAGAAAATTTCCCTTCTTTGCCTTTCTCTTTCCAAGAGGCAAACAACGTTACAATTTTTAAATTGTGTATCCTTCTAGAACTATTTTATATATGTGTATGCAAAGATATGTAAGTAATATCTCAGTATTCTTTCTGCATCTTCATTTTTGATGACTCCTCTGTGTTGTTGATGTTGTAGAGCCCAGGTTTGGAGCCAGATTGTCTGGGTGCAAGCCCTGGCTCTGCCACTTACTCTCTATGTGATTTTGAGCAGGAACATTACCTTTTCTCTGCCTCAGTTTCCTTATCTGTAAAATGGGTATGTAGCAGTTCCTGTCCCATAGGATATTGTAAGAAAACATGTGTAAAGATTTGAAAATAGTGCTAGCATAGTGATATAGTTTGGATATTTGTCTCTACCCAAATCTTATGTTGAAATGTAATCCCCAGTGTTGGAAGTGGGACCTCGTGGCAAGTGTTGGGATCATGGGGGTGGATCCCTCATGAATGGCTTGGGCCATCCCCTTGGTGATAAGTGAGCTCTGGCTCTGAGTTCACATGAGATCTAATCATTTAAAAGTGTGTGGCACCTGCCCACCCACTCTCTCTCTGACTTCCTTCTGCCTTCGCCATGTGACATGCCTGCTCCCCCTTTGCCTTCCACCATAATTGTAAGCTTCCTGAAGCCTCCCTAGAAGCCAAGCAGATGCCAGCACTATGCTTTCCACAAGGCATGCAAAACTGTGAGCCAACTAAACCTCTGTTCTTTATAAATACCAAGTTTCCAGCATTTCTCTATAGCAATGCAAGAACAGCCTAATATACATAGGGTAGGGGCTCAGTGATGTCATCTATTATTTTGGGCTGCCATTCATTCTGTGCTTTATGCATGAGACAGCTATGCTACCGCCTTTACTCTCATTATCTCCTTGGCCAACATATAATCCTGTGAGACAAGAACTGATATATCCGTTATACCACTCAGACTCAAATAGGTCTGGTATCTGGTAGGGTCGCTTGGGCAGTAAATGTCAGAGATAAGATTTGGGCTGCACCTTGGGGGCCTATAATGTCTCCTGAGACTTCTGGTTAACATCTCCTAGGGCCATGTTCTATACACAGTAGACACTCAATGAAAGAGACTCACTTATGTACTTCCTTCCCAATGCCTTTGGTTTGTGTTTTGAGGGCAGCCATTCCTGAGCAGGATCTTTGAGGATCTAGGTATTTCCTGGTTTTATCCTCAATTCAACCCAGGGTCTTATGCTTAGAATCTGTAGCTCCTATGGGAACTGGAAAAATCTGCCTCCCAATTATCTTTTCTTTTTCCTCATGTTTATATCAGCAGAAATGAAGGAGAGAAAAATCGGCCTTTAACTAGAATTTTATTACCCATTGACCTCAGCCATCTCCATCTATCTCTCACTAGCTCTGCCCATTAGTTGTCAGGGCAACGTGGTGTAACTCCCTGCCGGCTGCAGTTGGCTGAGTTTAATTCTCCCCTGCTGCTCTCACTAGCTGGGCATGGATGTCCTGTGTAGTTGCTCCAGAAGCACTGTCAGGCATGGCCTTGGAAAAGTAAATCAAGAGAATGAGATGTGTTTGGGGGAAGCAATGGATAACTGCCTAGCCTCTTATTCTCAGAGAGTAATTGCAGCTTTAGTATGGTTTCTAGGTCATTGCTGGAAATTGTGAAGTTGAACACAATGCAGAACTGTACACATGGGAATGACTAAAATGGAAGTCGTTCAGCTCAGCTGAACTGAAGCTTTGCTCTGTCCTGTCTTGAATCCCTGCACCTCTTCTGGACCTGATTGTCTGGTCCCACTCCCAGCCCCTCTCTGCCCTCTCTCCTTGTCTCTGACTTCCCTGGAACAAGGAAAACCCTCTTCTAATTTATCCCCTCCTCATCTTGGCACATTTCTGTTTCCACACCCAGATTCTCATCACTTCCTTTCAAATTGTCCATCTTGCCTCTTACTACTATCTCTTCTAGCCCCTGAAACACCTTGCTTTCTTCCCTTGCCAGAGTTTTAAATATTTCCCCTTATTTTTCTCTCTGTTAGCAACTTTTTCCGCCTTCAAATATCCACAGGCCTCTTTTACCTTATTCACTTGGCTTCATTGCTGCTATAACTATCTAGCCTCATTGTATAAGTATTTATTGACACCTCCTACAAGTCTAGCTCTGGGAAGATGGTGAAGAAGACACAGTTCCTATCTTTGAGGAGCTCACAATTGAGCAGCAGGACAAAAATGTAACCAATGATGATGTCACACAGTGTGTGTGCTGGGATACACAGGTGAGAAAACACGAACAAAACAGGGCTTGTGTTTTTTAGAGCCAGTTTACCATCACACCCCAGGGGCATCACCGAGAAAGTAACATTATACTTGAGACTTGAAAGATAGGTAAGAAATTTCAAGGTAAAGAAAGGGGGAGAGGAAAGGGTAGGGGACATTTGTTTGCTGGGACTTTTTTAGTTGCAAGTGATAGAAAATCAAATCAAACTAACTCAAAGAAAAGAAGAACTGTATTAGCTCATGTCATAAAGAAGAGGGCGTGATTTTAGACATGACTGGAATAAGGGGTTTACATAATGTTGTTGAGGATCTGTTTTTCTCTTAAAAGTATCTCTGTTTTCTTCTTTCTCTCTCTCTCTCTCTCTCTCTCTCCATTTTCACCTTCTTCTCTGTTTTAGCTCTACTCCCGATTTCACAAGGAGAGAGACCCTATGCCCTCTTCCAGCATTTAAATCCATCTTCCAGTTGACTCTACACATAGTCATGTGCCTACTCCTGAACACCTACTCTGTCCAGAAGGATGAAAGTAGGGTAACAGAAAAGAGGTTTTGTTCCCAGAAGGGGAAAAATTTACTGAGCAGGAAAAGAACAAGTTTTTACCCACAAGATTCCAGGCAGCAGGAAGAGAGTGAGGTGTGAAAGGGCCTGATGGATTGAAGGAATGTTGAGGTGCTTGGTGTGTTTGGCATGCAAAGGTTTCCCGTGCAATGCCAAACCTCCAGGATGGATGGCCCACATCTGTGGCTCCATTCCCTCTGCACTAGCTCACTGCATTTTAGAGTTCCCCTTGCCACTATACTGAGACTGGTTTCATGAAAGGACACTACTGGACTCTGGTTCTGTTATAATCTGAAGGTTTGTGTCACCGTCCCCACTCCTTCAAATTCGTATGTTAAAGCCCCAATATAATGGTATTAGGAAATAGGGTCTTCGGGAGGTAACTGATGAGACTACTGCCCTTAAAAAAAAGAGAACGAGACACCAGAGTTTCCTCTCTCCATCATTAGGATACAGTGAGAAGGTGGCCATCTCCAAGCCAGGAAAAGCGGCATTGCCAAGAATCCAGCCATTCTGGCACCCTGATCTTGGACTTTCCAGCCTCCAGACATGTAAAATAAATGCCTATTGTTTAAGCCACCCAGTCTATGGTATTTTGTTTTAGCAGTCCGAGCTGACTAAAGTCCCAAAGCCAATAGCTTTTTCTATCTTCATTTCCTTAACCTGTATTATTCGATAGTGACCCACACAATGATCAAGCTTTCCTTCTTGAAACTGTTGCCTGTCTCCTTGGCTTTTGCAGTAATACCATCTGTTCATGTCTCCTACTTCCTGGCAATTTCTTCTTTGAGCTCAAATGTGCTTGGACAACTTTGTCCCTGGTCAACTTCTCTCTCCCTATTGTGTTTCCCCCAGAGCATCCCTTATTCCTACAGCTTAAACCACACTAATAATGTATCCAAAATTCTGGACCCCCTGAGTCTCTAGTTGCATACCCCTTGCAGTCTGTTGTGCTTCCTATTAGAGGTTTCACATTTGCTCAGACTCAACCTGACCCAAACAGAAGATATTATCTTTGTTCTCAAACTGGTTTCTATCACAGTTTTTCTGCCCCTATGTGTAATGCTGTACTTCTAGCTTTCCAGCCTTGAAATCTTGGAGCTTTCTTTTAGAGGTCCTCTTCTACCCATTTGTTACCAGTCACCATGATGATCTTTGGTGAGCATTATTGTTTCTGCACTTTCATGCTAGCCCTCGACTCCAGGCCACACTATTTTTCTGGGCATGCACCTAAGAAATCTTTACCTGATCCAATGACACAAAGACTGCAAACTTAATTCCTTTGTGTTCAGACAACATGCTTCTTATGACTTTAATCTTTTAAAATGCATTGAGGCTTGGCCAGGCATGGTGGCTCATGCCTGTAACCCCAACACTTTGGGAGGCTGAAGCGGGATGATTGTGTGAGGTCAGGGGTTTGAGACCAGCCTAGGTAACATAGCAAGACCCTGACTCTACAAAAGTAAAACAAACAAACAAACAAACAAACAAAAAACAAAACAGACTTGGTGGTGTATGTATGCCTGTAGTCCCAGCTACTTGGGATGCTCAGGTGAAAGGATTGCTTGAGCCTAGGAGTTTGAAGCTGCAGTGAGCCATGATTGTGCCATTGTACTCTAGTCCAGGCAACAGAGTGAGTATTGAGGCTTGTCTTATGACTTATAATATGGTCTATCATGTGTACGCTCAAAAAGTATGTACTCTGCTATTGGTTGGAGAGTTCTATAAATATCATTTAGGTTAAGTTTGTTGATAATGTTCAAGTCTTCTCTATCCTTACAGATTTTCTGTCTACTTCCTCTATCAATTGTTGAGAAAGAGTTATTAACATTTTCAACTTATATTCTAGATTTGTCTATTTCTCTTTGAAGTTTTATCACTCTTTCCTTTCTACATTTTGAAGCTATGCTATCAGGTACATAAATATTTAGGCTTATTATTTTTTCTTAATGAATTGGCCTCTTTATCATTATAAAATGTTTATCTCTGTTAATGTTATTTGCTCTAAAATATGTTCTATGATATTGTCATTCCTGTTTTCTCTTGACCGGTATTATGTATCTTTATATTTAAAGTGGGGTGTTTCTTATAAGCAGTTATAGTTGAATTTTGATACTTTTATCTGATCTGATAATCTTTGCAAAATTTCGTTTGAGGATTCAGCCCGTTAATATTTAACATGACTATTAATATAGCTATGTTTTCTTGTGGGCATAATTTTGGATCATTTTATATTGTTATATCTTCAATTTTACTAATCTTTTGTTACATCTAATCTACCATTAAACCCATCCAGATTTCTTATTATCATTATTTTAAATCTCAGGCTTTGATTGTTTTCATCTCTGGATTTGATTTGGGTTTTAAAATATCTTCCATGATCAATGTTTTCTTTAGCCTTTTAAACATATGGAATACAATTGTAACAACTGTTTTTAATGTCTCTTGAAGCAAATTCTGTTTCAATTGATTGTTTTTCCTCATTATTATTAGTTGTATATTCCTGCTTCTTTGCATGCTTGTTTATTTTTTTATTGGAGTAAATTTTACCTTCTTGGGTGTTTGAGATTTTAATATTTTTGTAACTATTCTTAGCTTCATGTGAGATGCAGTTAAACTACTTAGAAGCAGTTTGATCATTTTTGCTTTAACATTTGTTTTACAAGACCAGGGCAATATTTAATCTAGAACAAATTTTCTCCAGTACTGAAAAAAAACCTGTCTAAATATGCTACCAAACAGTTCATTAATTAGAAAGTTTTCCAGTGTGACAAAAGTTCTCTGAAAAGCAACTTGGAGAAAAGAGACTTTATTCCATTGAATGGTTTGCAACCAGGGAAATGTAGCCTCTGATGCAAAATGAAGGTGGGTTCCATAGAACAAAGAGAAGGCTCAGGTTTTATAGAAAAAGTTCCTACCCAGGTTCCCAATTAGGTCCACTTATGCATATGTAAGATGGAAACTTGCCTAGTTTTGATTGGTTGATACAGTTGAGTTCTCATTGGCTGAAACAACTGAGCCCTGATTTGTCAATACAGTTGAACCCCGATTAGCCAAAACAGGTGATCTCTGATTGAATGGTTCAAGTGAGCTCTGAAAGTTCCAAAGATAAAAAGGTACCGATTTTCAGAGAACTCAGAGTACATGTGTGACCCCTGGTCAGCAAATAGCTACTTGGTTCTATTTTAAATTTAGGCCCAGTTAGCCTCTCAGGATCTATCTTGAGGGACTGACTCTTTAAGGTTCAAATTTATTCACAGCAGTCTGGCTGGTAGGAACAGGCACTATTCCTGGCCGTGTGTGACCACTAAACAATGGCCCTTCTAATCTTCTTGGAAGGCTCCTTCCCTGGCTTCAGGTAGTCTTTTCACATGCATTTGCTGATTAGTAGTCTGATGAACGCACATGGAAGACCTTCTACCTATCCTTGGGGTTCCCTTTCTTGCTGCTCCTCCTCTCTGGTATTGTGAGTACTCTGATACTCTCACTGACTTGGTCTACCTGACTCCAACTCTGTGTCCTTATCTCAAGGAGTCTCATGGGCTCTGCCTGTGTTCTTCTTCCTTGCATGGTGGTCTGCATGCATTCACTGTAAGTTTGGGTACTCATGGGGCTCCCCTTGTTTGTTTACTGTCTCACAGAGATAACTGACTTTTGTTGTCTGATATGCAATGTCTTAAAAACTGTCGTTTAATATATTTTTAGTTTTTAGTTGTTTCATGCTAGAAGGTATATCCAATCCCTGCTACTCCATTTTAGCTGGAAGCATTAAATTATTCATTTTTATTTAAGTAGCTATATTTTTAACAACTTGTTTTATTAGTACCTGCTCTTATTTCATAATATCCTTGTTCTTTTTCATAAATAATATTGAAAAATCTTTTTAAGGACTTTAAATATATTAGATGCTTTATTATATTTGTTTCCTTAGGCCTAAGATCTTAAATCTCTTGAGTTTTCCCATTTGTATGTCATGGAGTTGGTACTCCTCATATATGTAGTAACTTTAGGTTGTAAGTTAGTCTTTGTGGGTAATTTGTCTTTCGTATATTCCGAGTTGTGGCAGCCTCTAGGTAGAAAGGTTGTGTTGTTTTCTCAACTGTGACATTTTTTGGGGAGATTGATCTTGTCCAGAGCACTCAAGGACCACTTATGATGAACCTCCACCCATGAGGGCAATTTTTTCCTTGTTCATGGGGAAGGCTTTGTGATACATGGTTCTGTCTCCTTTTTACCTGGGTCTAGTCTCTGACTCCATACAGGAGCCATGCCGGTGATGACTCACCTCTAATCTTGTACCCACACATGTCCTATGGGCTGCTATATTGTTCTCTGGTTTAGGAATACTCTTAAAAGTTGGCTTGTGGATATATACTTTCCTAGGTTTTAACCATAGCATTGTGTTTTTAAATATATATTTTCTATCATTTCTATGCATTTAGATAAGGAAGAGAGGTTTTCAGTGCTTGCTCAATCTGCCATTATAAACATAAGCCCTTCATAGTGTTTGTGTCACCGAGGATGATGGTTCACTTCCAGTCCTGGAGTTAGCTGTAGTATTTGAGATCTGAAGGGTCTTTGTTGGCTTTTTACCTGACAGAACAATATTTTGTCTTACACAGATTTCATCCATCTGAAACTCCAAATGATTCCTCTCCTTGTTTCTTCCCCTTCCCATCTAACTCATCTCTGTGGCTTACAGTGACCACCATTATCTGTCCTTGCTTTATCTATTGAACTTTAGTGACCTATAGGCAATTTAAAATAGTTACCACAGGCTGGGTGTGGTGTCTCACACTTGTAATCCCAGCACTTTGGGAGGCCAAGAAAGAAGGATCACTTGAGCCCACAAGTTTGAGACCAGCCTGGGCAACATAGAGAGACCCCATCTCTACAAACAATTAAAAAAACTTAGCCAAGCATGGTAGCACCTGCCTGTAGTCCCAGCTACTTGGGCAGCTGAGCTGGGAGGATTGCTTGAGCCTGGGAGTCGAGGCTGCAGTGAGCTCTGATCATGCCACTGCACTCCAGGCTAAGCAACAGAAAAAAAAGTAGTTACCACTATATGATGGTGTATTTATTAGTCTGTTCTCATGCAGCTAATAAAGACATAACCGGAGACTGGGTAAATTATAAAGGAAAGAAGCTTGATGGACTCACAGTTCCACATGGCTGAGGGGGCCTCACAATCATGGTGGAAGGCAAAGGAGGAGCAAAAGGCACGTCTTACATGGTGGCAAGCAAGAGAACGTGTGTGGGGTAACTGCCCTTTTATAAAACCATCAGATTTCCTGAGACTTATTCACCACCACAGGAACAGCAAGGAGGAAAAACCTGCCCCCATGATTCCATAACCTCCCACTGGGTCCCTCCCATGACATGTGGGGATTATGAGAGCTACAATTCAAGATGAGATTTGAGTGGGGACATAGCCAAACCATATCAAATGGTCTCTCTCTAGACAGCAAAGGTCTTAATGCCTTCTTCAAGCCTAGTGATTACTACATTTCAGGTATACTAACTGTAGCTAGAGCTACTTTTTGGTTTGGAGTGAAAAACTATAAATTAAACAACAGTTATAGTAGGCATACTTGGTATGAAACACCATGCACTATGCAGGAATCAGACAACATCAATGTATGCACTTTCATCATGTTATGTACTAAACACGTTGACCTTTTTGTGGCCTTTAACCATGTTTTCCAACCTGAGTTAAATTCTTCTTCCTCTGTCTTTCTCCACTCTCCCGACCTTAACATCCACATTCAAAAATCTTCAGGAACTTTACTCATGCATTTTTGTCTTGTCTTTGGGCTCTTTTATTAGCCAGAAATGAGGTGCGTTGGTTCAGTGTCCTTTAAACAGACTTTCCATTCTGTCTAGCTGACTTCTCAGGGGAGTGCTCCCATCTCACACAGAGGGAGCTGGAGCAAAACCTTTTCCTTTAGACCTTTCCTAGGCTTGGTAACCCAGTTTAATGAAACAGGAAAAGTCAAATCTGGCTTCTCCCTAGCCCTGTTCTTCTGTTACAGAGCCTTCCATTCAGTGAAAGTGGGACTGGGGATGGGCAAATTTCCCTGACCTTGGGGCTCTCTCCTTATCCTGGGGGCACCAGGCAATGATAGCCTCATTTCTTCTTCCTCTTCTCTGAAATTCATGACCAAAGGAGAGCAGCATTTCTTAGCAGCTGCACTTTCTAAACCAGGTGAGTTCTAGAAGAATGTCTTTATAGAAGAGGTGCCAAATCTTCCGGATCATGTATTTTAAAATATATGTAAGAGATAAGACATCTTAAAAGCAAATTCATACTAGGTTCCAGACAGTGACTCCTAGCTAGCTGAACATTATAGAGTAGACCTCTGGTTTAGTTTAAAACTTGTCATTTATTTCCTCGCCCAAGGATTGTCTGCTCAGCTCCCAAGTAATGCTGAATCTCTCTTTGGTGTTTGAAATCATTCTGTTAGTGTTATTTTGTTTTTTTTCATTCATTGGAAAATGGATTCTTTTCTCTCCAGATTTTGAAAGTAAATGCCTGGGTGGGACAGTGACGTGGGACTATCAGTTGAAAGACTAAGAATTCCAGAGAAGAGCACATGTTGGATTCAATCACATATTGATTTTCAGCTCACTAAATCGTGGCTGCTTTGTAGCAAGGGTAACAAGTATGCTGTGCTTTTCAGAAAGAGATGTGATCAGCTTTTAAACAATAAAGAAGCGCACTGCTGGGTAGAGTGATTCAATTTAAATCCGCATGAAAGCCAGTGGTGAGCTTAAAATAAACAAAGAAACATTAAAAGCCACCACTATGCCCAGTGCCTCATGTCAACAATAAAATAGGTATGGGAATTTAAGCCATCCAAAGTGAATCTTAAAGAAATCGAATTCCTTTGAGGATAACAGACTAGATTTAGCTGAAATATCTGAGTGGCTATACATTTAGTCATCCCTTTTCCAGGCATGAGGGAAGGATTCAGTACCAAAAAAGGGCTCTCTGATGGGCAGCCATGGGCCATGGTGGTCAGAACTTCTCTTCCTCTAGATGATATATTTGGGCACCTATGATGGGTCTATGGGACCAAAGCCTCCCACAGTTTTCTGACAGGGGCTCCTCTTCCTCTGACTCTGTGCCTTACCTCGTGTATCCTAGACACTCCTCATCAATCCCCTCCTTTGGTGTGTCCGATGCGGTGTGTCTCAGCTAAAACACTGTCCTTTCTGAGCACAGAAACAGAGCCCACACCCTGCTATCTCTGTGTAGCAGTTTCCATTGCTGGTGATGCTCTCGGGAGAACCTGACTCCCTGTTCCCAGCCCCATGCTTATGAGGTCAGTTGTGTGTTTTGGGTTCTATTCATTAATAATGGAGAGCTCCAAGCCTCCCATTATTTGAGGGTCTAAGACTGCCTTGGAATCACCATGCTGAAATGCCCCTCTGGTCGCTGGGGCAGATAGGCACATGCTCATCCTCTCCTGAAATTGGGCCTAACCTGTGGAGTAGTTCCTCCTTTCCAAGCCCAGGAAGGTGCTATTTGTGTGTGTGTCTGGGTAAGATTTTGCAGCTCTAATTTACGTCTTTTTTCATTTTTGCATTTTCCCCTATTCTTTCTTCCTATTCACACAAGCTCTGTGCTCATTGCCTCAAGGAAGGTATATAATAGGGTAAAAGGCAGATGTTGTCAGCAAAACAATTCCCTTCTAGGTCTTTTTTTTTGTTTTTTTAAGAAACCTGTTTTTTTAAAGGGAGATGGTAGATAAAAAGCCTCTTGAAAAAACACAAGGGGATAGGCTCCCCCCACTCCACCTTCAACCTCATCCTGGAACTTATTCCCTCAGGCTGGGGAATGGGAGGAGAAAGAGGTTGAAGAGCCTAGAATAACAAAGAGCTGAGCCCAGCTTCCTGGCTATGCCACTGGGAGGCAGTGAGGTCACTCTCAGTGAAGCCAGCTGCATGGTACAGATGGGATCGCCTGCCACTTTTAAGGAAGAAGTTCATATACCAAGACTGGAACAGAAATAGAGAGATGCAAGTCATGAAGGGGCCACATGGAAAGGGACAGCAGACATCTCACTCTTAACTCATGTATACAGGTGGGAATCCCCCTCTTCAATATCTTGGCACAAGGTAAGAACTTAGAAATGTGTCACAACCTATGGGAGTGGGAAACAGAAGTTTACTCAGTGTTGGAGAGACCACATGCTGTTTCATTTTTCCTCCTGAGCACATAGGAAGACTCTAAGCCTCTTGCATTTAAGGGAGGACAAGCTACTAGTTCTGATCAATGAGCTATGCATGGAAGTGACACGAATCATTTCTGTGCTAAGGCAGATAAAGGTCTTCTGTGACCTTCCAGCTTCTTACTTCTGTCACCATATTGAGAGGACAGAGGAGAGTCTTTCATATCCTGGGGTCCCTGAGTGACTGTAGAAGGCACAGCTTTCCAGCTGACCTGTGCTAGACATGTAGCATGAATTAGAAATAAGCCAGTGTTGTATCACAGAGATTTCAGGGTTAATTTGTTCCTTGCAGCAAACCCCAACCTATTTGATTAACCTGTTGGAAAAGTTGGAAATAAGTTAAACTGTAGAAAATAGAGTAAGATTTCTTATACCCCCAGATTTGTGGACTGAGGTTTGTGCCTACCATGAGGCTATCTGTTTTCCATTCATCGGCTTCAGTCAAAATGCAGATTTTAAGCTTCTTGAGGTCTGCGGCTATAATGAATAATTGGTCACAAGTCCCTTCACTCCAGCATGGAGTGAGAATCTAGCATAATGTCTGACCTACTGAAGATGTACAACCAAGATGTCAGTTCCTTCCTCCTGGTACCTCTACCTTCCTCTGGTGTGATAAATGGGAAGCAGGTGGGAAGCAAGGCTCCCACCTTGATGTCTCAAGAAAGAGCATCTCTTTCACTTGCTAAGACTACCTGGTGCCAGGTCCCATGGTGACCCCGAGGACACAGAGAGAAACCAGAGTTGACCTTGACCTGAAGTCTAAGGGCCCCGTTGGGGAGATGCTGTCACCATGGTAGTATAGCACACAAGAAAGGAGGACCAAGAACTGAGAAGGGAATTGCAGAAAGTGTGTCCTGGAAATGAAACTGGAAAGGAAATAATAAAAGGTAATGTTTGCTGAGTGCTCACATTGTGCAGAATGCTTTGCTTACAGTGTCTCACTTAATAATCACAATGTTTCTATGAGGCATGTGCTACTGACCCCATCATATAGTTCAAAGCCCTTTCCTGCTCATAGTTTGGGAACCTGGAGACTGGGGAGTAAGAATGAGACTGTCTGAGAGTTGTTCTGATCGGGAACACTGGGAGACATGAGAAATTCTATTTGTAAGTGCCATGCTGGAGGGCCCGTCAATCCCAAAGGCCTCTGCATCCCCCAGAAGGTCTCAGCTTAGCTTCTGTGGCCAGTTTGCACTTGTCAACTCAGAGTCAGTGATGAGCCCTAAGAGGGGCATGGAAATAGGTGTTCAGTCTCCAAAAGGGGAAGGTCTGAGAAGGGACCAGACAGAAGAGGCACACCTGCAAGTGTACCAGGAATTGTAGAAACAGTGTTTTCTTTCAGCACCTTCTATAATTCAGAGGTGAGAAGCCAGAGGCTAAGAGAGGGACAGACTTGCCAAGGCTCAGACAGGGAATTGGACAGTACTGGGACCAGAACACAAGTCCCCTGGCTTTCCCCACAAACCAGTATTATTCAATCATGAAGGCCTTGTGGAATTCTTGTGGTGTGACTGTCCCTGACCAACGATATCTCTGACCTCAGGGGCATCCCACTAGGGACAAGCAGATAAGGATGTATGAACAAAAGATGATGGACAAATGGCCATTCCAACTAGCCATTTATTCACTAGGCATTTATTTAGGGCCCTTGTAGGGCTAAGCCCTGTGACAGGGCCTAACGCTACTGCCAGGAACTGACTGGATCCTGTGGCTCTTGCTGGTGAGGTGACTAGTAGTCAGGGTTCTCCAGAGAAACAGAACTAATATACATCTACATCTATATATCTCTATATAGACTTATCCATATCTATAGATCTCCTATTGGGGTGTGTGTGTATATATACATATATATATTCATATATATATATATATAAATGAAAGGAGATTTATTATGAGAAATTGACTCATGCAATTATGTAGGCTGAGAAGTCCCATGGTCTACCAGCTGTAAGCTGGAGACCTAGAAAAACTGTTAGTATAATTCAGTTTGAGTCTGAAAGCCTTAGAACCAGAGGAACCAATGGCATAAATTCCAATCTCAGTACAGGAGAAGATGAGAGATGTTCCAGCTCAAGCAGCAAAGCAGAAAAAGGGGTGAATCCTCTTTCCTCTGCCTTTTGTTCTATTCAGGCCATCAGTGGATTGGAGGGTGGCCACTCACATTGAGGAGGGCAATCTACTTTACTTAGTCCACTGAGTCAAATGCTTATCTCACTGGAAATACCTTCACAGACACACCTAGAAGTAGTGTTTAATCAGTTATCGGGGCACCCTCTGATCCAGTTAAGTTGACACATGAAATTAACTATCACAGTGACCATGGGCACATTGAAGGAGGGGCCCTAGAACTTGATGTGTAGCTTCTAATGAAATCTTAGCCTCATGTTAGGGCTCTGGGGCCAAGCCAGGGGTTGGTGAGGCAGATGAGGCTGGGAGCTCTTTGGTACTCAACCCATCTTCACTTCCAGGGCTGAGACTTATAGAGCCACTACCTACCTGTGACTCAGAGAGTACTCAGAGCTCAAGGTCATTCTCCCTCCATGCCCCAGAGAGGACTGGTGTATGCTACTCCAGCCACCACTTCCACTGCCCTCACTGTCTTGGCTAGAGGACTGCACTTCCAGAAGCTGGACTTCTAATATGGGCACAGATGTCCCTATGGAATCAGTGTACTTCTGAGCGGAGACTTCTGACCATAAAGGTTTCTGCTGGTGAAGCTGGCTCCTCAGGACCATCATTAGGGTCTGTAGTGAATTTTCTGAAGCCCCAGAGCTTGCCATAGAGGATGACTATGTTTTCGGATCTCTGGAATAGAGAAACCCTATCCCTGATATGCTAGTAACTTCCTGGAGGATCCTGAAGGGGATATGAAGACCCAGAATAGTGGCTGTGAGAAGGGATTTCTGGCTTTAGGCAATGCCCAGTCCAGAACTCAGGCTTCTCTCAATTTCTTATAGATCCAATCAAAATCCTGGGACAGATTTTTAAAGAATCCTGAGATTCACCATTGACCCTTGACTGCTGTCCGAAAGTAAAGCCAGTGTGAACTTGGAAGTTTACAGTAGCACTGGTGGTCCTGACTTTACACAGCTTTGGGCTCTTATTTGGATTCAGACACCAATGAGAGCTGTTAGAGAACCCTGACCTGTGAGGAAGCCTGTGGGACCTGATCACCTAAATCATGTCAACAGCCCAGGCCTCTGGGACTTTCGGAGCATCAGGTACTGACAGACTTGATGAGTTGGGACCTGGCTGTGCAGAGAGAACCCAGTGGGAGCCAAACTCAAGGCAGACAGTGAAGGGGACTGTGGTGCTGGTGGGAAGACTAAGAGAGCCCACCAGCCTGAATCTAGGGCCCTGGATGGAAGCTCCTTTGTCTAGAATTAGGAGAGAGAATTGAGTCTCTGGGCTAAGATTTAGAAGTTAGAGAAGGGACTCTGAATGAGACTGACAAGGAGGAGGGTCGCAAATGATAGTGAGTCAGAGCATCTGGGAGCCAAGCAGGGATGAGCAGGGAGTTGAGGGCTGGAGAATGGGAGTTTGTAGCGGGCAGCATCCTGAGACAGGGGTAATGGCTCTGTTGGCTTTTCTGCACTCACTGTGGCCTCACAAGTGGGTCTCTGACGTTACCACAGCATGAAGGATGAAGGGTGGGTCAGACAGGGATGAACCATGGCAGATACTGGGCTCCATGGTTTGATTTGCAGGGTCTTACCAGCCTGGGGACAGAGTCTTAGTGAGACAGTCTCCTCTGGACCAACAGAATCCTCCTCCTTCCTTGTTTCCTGCATCCGTCATCCAGTGTGAGACAGCCATGTTTGACCATCCTGCCAGGGTGTGATGACATGAAAAGATTGCGTGGGGTGCCTACAAGGCAGCCATTGACTTCTTTTAGAACTTAACAAAAATTTATCTGGGCAGTTCTTGGCTCCTCCTTAGACATTGATGTGCATTTCCAACTGCCCCTCATTTACTTTCATTTTAGTAGGAGCTGGGAAGGGTGCAGTTCTAGTTTGGAGGCATCCATTTTTTGAGGGCTTCTGGCCTGTGTGAGGAACCTGCCCTCTTGCCGCCTGGCCCCATCAGAGGATCTGGGAAAGGGGTGGGGGAATGTTGACACAGGACCAATTTTTCTTGCTTTCGTAGGTGCTCATTAGAAATTATTTAAGGGATCATGGTATCTCCCCTGCCGGTCACGGTGGCTCATGCTTGTAATTCCAGCACTTTGGGAGGCTGAGGCAGGCAGATCACGAGGTCAGGAGATTGAGACCATCCTGGCCAGCATGGTGAAAACCTGTCTCTACTAAAATACAAAAAAAATTCAGACAGTCATGGTGGCGTGTGCCTGTAGTCCCAGCCACTCAGGAGACTGAGGCAGGGGAATCACTTGAACCTGGGAGGTGGAGGTTGCAGTGAGCCAAGATTGTGCCACTGCACTCCAGCCCGGGCGACAGAGCAAGACTCTGTCTCAAAAAAAAAAAAAAAAAAAAAAAAAAAATTTGAGGTAAGAACCTTAGTCACAGTTCCTGGGCTTGGGTTCTGGCTGCTCCATTGCTTGGCTGAGTGATATTTTGAGGCACTAAGGAACTCCTCTAAGATTTAGGGAATCGTCCATTTAAAATGAAAGGGGAAAGTAGAGGTTCCTTCTTTCAGCCCTCAGAACAACTCTCAAACTCCTTGCCATGTTCTTCTACCTGCTCCTGCATGATCTGGCTTCTGCCCACTTCCAGGCTTTACCTCCTCTAGGCCAATCTCCTTCATGACCTTCCAGCCACTGGAATTTCTGTTTTTCAAACAGCATGACTTTATTCTGGCCCCAGCGTCTTTGTGCTTGCCATCTCTCAGAACACTCCATCTTCTGATCTGTGCGTGGCTGGTTCCTTCTTATCATGAGTTGCTGCTAGATACGCCTTCTCAGAGAGGCTCCCGTCCTCCCTTTAAAACAGCTGCCCTTTTCCCATCCCCCAATTATTTTTACTCATTATCATATTTTATTTATTTTTATTGCACTTACTATCATCTGAAGCCATTTTATTTTTGTGTGTATACTAGTTTGTTTTCTGGTTGCCTCACCTCTCTCCACATGGAATGATATTGGGGGATTTGCTTGTTTCGCTCATTGCTGTATCTCCAGCAGGCTCATCTCTCTCTACATGGAATGATATTGGGGGCTTTGCTTGTTTTGTTCGTTGTTGTATCTCCAGTGGTGTCTGGCACATATCAGGTGCTCAGTACATATTTGCTGACTGAATAAATGGAGATGGTTATTAACAACTGCCTTGCTTGCTTCACAGGGTGGTTGAGGTAACCTAATAAGGTGGTACATGCTTTGAATGTTCTGTGCTAGCCCAAGCATGAGGAGTGGTAATTCTCTGCCTGTATTCTCTGAACATGCATCAGAACCCTGGGGATATGAGGCCAAGGAGAGGCATGGTGACAGAGGATCACAGCCAGGGGCCTGGGAAAGTCAGGAAAGGGGTGGAGAAGGCTATGGTGCTTGCCTTATGGGTACCGTTGTTGGCATATGAAAAAATTGCCAAGACTGCCCACATTCTAGACCCATCTAGGAATTATCCGGAAATCCTAGGTTTGAGATGTCTGCTTCAGTCATTGGAAAAGCTTCCTGGCTTCTGTGGCATAAGGTCCCAGTGTTCCCAGTTTTCTTGAGGTAGCTGGGTTAGAGGGAAGACCATTGCTTGGGTCTCAGAGACTAATAAGCCAAGGTCTCTGTTAAGCTGCTAGTGTTACTACTAAGACAATGCCATTCAATCCTGGGCAGCCTCTCCTGAGGGAAATATACATTCAACACAAACTTTTATTAAGTTCTAAGTCCTCAAATGTAACACAAAGAAGTGGGACAAACAGCCTCTAAGCTTCCTTTCACTTTGATTTCCTAGGGTTCTGAATTGAACGAAGCACAAGACATTATCTGGCACAGTTTCCATCCACAATCTGTCACTGGCGCAGCCCAGAGAGATCTCCGGCTGGAAGCCATAAATTTGGGTGGCTGAACCTGCTGGGAAATAAAAACCATATCAAAACTCATATTTGCATACAATTATCTATTTGCATAGAGCTATGACATTCATTTTTCTTGCAGTGGGAGGAGGCTTGTTTGAGAAGAGGATGGCAGCTTGAGGCCTCTCACCTCCCATCCCTGTCCTTTTGCTGGAGTTGGTGTCCATTCCCAGTGTGTCTGTGCCCTGCTGGAATTCTTTCTTTCCCCTGAACTGATGCCCTTCATCAGATCAGGAGCAAAAGTGAGGAGGGTGTGACAAGCAGTGCACGTGGGGATAAGCAGTGAGGGTGTTTAGAAAGTGTCTCTTCTATCATCTTACTATGGAGGGTGAAGAGGGCCAGCATTTGGGCTGCTCAGAGGTGAAGTCCATCAGAATTGGGCCGGTAAAACTCAGTGCAATAGCAGCCCCCAGGGAGAGGCACTACCTGCCAGAGAGAATGAAGAAGTTCCTCATCTGATACTAAATATTTCCTCCCCTTGGTTATTTGTCATGGAGAGATCTCAGCAGGTCATTATCATGTTACCACTTAGCTATCAATTAACAAACGTCTACCCCTTTGGGTCATTTCTTATAAATCAGTCTCTCCATTCCCCTCATTATTTGGTTGTTTTCTTTTAACAGCCTCTCCTGCACTGTAATTTATGGAGCCTCATCATCTAAGAGCACTACTCTTGCTCTGAATCCAGGGAAAGCCTTTTGTGGAATTTTAAAGGGCCGGTGAAAAAAATTGCACAAGTAAGAACTGTTTTGTTAGATTAAACCTTTTTGCATTAGCGTTATGTTCTTTTCCTCCACAGCACCATCCTGCAAACATAAGGGGCAAAGAGCTCTGGGGTGGGAGTGGGCAAGTCACTGCACTGGGCATGGTTTGCATTTTCTGACTTGAATCTCATTGTGTTATTTCCTCTTCATATTTATTACCACTTAAGGTTCATTTACATTCCCTCTCTGTCCACAGTGATCAGAGCAACACCTCCCAAATTAGCGTCATTTGCAAGTTTCATTAACATGCTGTTTACTCTCTGTTTTTCAGATCATTAATAAAGATGACCCCCGTGCACCCTGCCTCCCCCAACCCAATACATTTCCATGTCTTCACCCTTTGTTTGCAGACTTTGAGCGAGTTTTAAATTTATGTGGCAGCACTCCTTACTAAGCCAATTTGAATTAATTTTGAGTGTAACACTTTATACCACTATATCAAATGCTTTTCTTATAGCTGCATGCATTCCATCAATAGTATTCTTGCACCTTTCTATTTGGTATTCAGGCTGAAAGCTCTCAATTCTGCCTGGCATTTTAGTTCTTTAAAAGTCACTGTATCCTCTGTACTGACTAGGGACTTTCTCCTAATTTTTCGGTTATTTTGAAATGATTGATGTTATGAAAGAAAGGATTTGGAGAGCTATTTATGGCAATCGATAGCTTTCATCTTTCTCTCCCACCTCTGCTATTATGGTGAATAAGTAATTTTGGTGAAATTTCCTCACATTCCAGGATGTATGAGACCTGGACCTCCTATTTTGAAGGCTACAGATTTCACAATATTCCCTTCCCTTGTTTGAAACTGAGTGTCTATTTTTTAACCTGTATACCAGTTTTGAAGCTGCTTTAAATGCCTGGCATATTGTGGGCTCTCAAAAACTTTTTTTTGAGTTAATGAATGAATACAATAAAACCTGTAGTCATTTGTGCTTTTCTCCCTAATCGGTACCAATTCCTCATTTGGTGAGGTAGTGAACAGTTAAAAAAAAAAAAAAAATCAAGGCTGCTAGTGGATTATAGGAGTCTTACTGTCACTCATTTATTTATTCCACATATATTTATTGAGACTTTACTTTGACCAGATACTGTTCTAGGCTCTGAGGGTATTGCAATAAATAGACAGAATCTTTTTCTTTTTATACAGTTTTTAGACAGAGATAATGAACAAACATACAGGTATATAATATATCATCAGATTATGATAAGTATTATGAAGGAAAATAAAGAGAGATAAATAGAGACACCAAGAGAGAAATAGCATTTGGAAGCTATTTTTCTGTGACTGACTTATCATTTTTAGCTCTCAATCTTTTATCTGGAAAGGTGTAGAATTTCCAGAAGCTCAATAGTTAGAAATAATGACTAACACAACACATAGAATTTCATTATAGCGGGTGGTTAGGCAGGCCCTATTTGAGACTCATGTTGTGTGTACGTGCAGATGCACCCATGCTGGGCCAGAATCTGGACTTTTTTTTTTCTTTTTTTGAGACAGAATCTCGCTCTGTCACTCAGGCTGGAGTGCAGTGGAGTGATTTCGGCTCACTGCAAGCTCCGCCTCCCAGGTTCACGCCATTCTCCTGCCCAGCCTCCTGAGTAGCTGGGACTACAGTTGCCTGCCACTACGCCCAGCTAATTTTTTATATTTTTAGTAGAGATGGGATTTCACCGTGTTAGCCAAGATGGTCTCGATCTCCTGACCTCGTGACTCACCATGTTAGCCAGGCTGGTCTTGAACTCCTGACCTCAGGTAATCAGCCCGCCTTGGCCTCCCAAAGTGCTGGGATTACACGCGTGAGCCCCCGCGCCCGGCCTTTGAATCTGGACTTTTTTATAAGTACCTGGGACCCTCCCAGTTCGGGCATCCTTAACAAGACTCGAGGGATGTTATCCTTTTGGACTTTATGAAGATCAGCAAAACATTGATGGAGAGCACTGAGTTCACTCAGTGGACTGTACCAGGTACAGATTACCAAAGGGTCCACTTGGTATGAAGGTGCATGCATCAGACCAGAGATAGCTTACATACCCAGTAAAGGAAATCTCAGCAGGAGCCTGCAGGGGCTGCAAGACAGGTTGAGGACATACGTCTTCAGCATCCTGAGGCAGGGTGCTGAGAGGACCTCAGCTTCTTCCTGAGTTCAGGCCCATAGCTCACCGGCTGGCTGGCGCCACTCTTAACAGGGATCCATATTCTTAAGTGAAGTCACTTTTGCAGTCAATTTCACGATGGCTTTTTATTGTTTTTAGATTCGCCCTTTTTCTCCTTTGTTATTTTATTTTGTCTTCCCAATACCTTTTTGTGGAAAAATGATTGTTCCAAAATGCCAAAACAGCTGTCACTTTTATACTGGAAACCCTAAGATGGCGCTTCTCCACCCGCAGGATAGCATTAAAATGCTTAGCTCAACTCTCACAGCTTCTGGCCTGGTGCCTCCCCATGGCTGCCCCGGCCTGCCTCTCCTGCCCTTGGGCTCTGATGGGACCCAATCCCCTGGGCTCCTCCCTCACACTAGATGACCTCCTGCATCTCCGTGCTCCCCTCAAGGTTCTTTCTGAGTGTAATGTCCTCCCTTCTTCTTCACCTGCAAGCTCCCACTTAGCCTTAGAGGTATCCTGGGTGCCACTTCCCCCAAGCCCCAGGCTTTAGGACCCTGGACATCTCTCTACCATCACCCTTACACATTGACAGTGGGTTTCCAGAATGACAGGGACAATGTCTTATTCATTTTTGTATTGACACTACCTAGGACAGCCCCAGGCACAGGGCAGGCATTCAGGAAAGATTTGTTAAAGGAAACTGAACTGAAGATGAAAGCAGTGAGGGGGTATCAATCCGACTTTACTATTCAGGAGACTGAGGCTGGGGAGGATAAGCTGCATGACCCAGGCCATCTAGGGAAACCTAGGGTGGGGCTGATATCAGAGTGCAAGGCAGTGGGTGCCTATTCACCAGATCTGCTTCCATGTCCTAGGTGATTTCAAAGCACCGTGAACTCAAAGAACTCAGCTGTCTCTCAGCTCATAGGCATCCTTTTTATTCAAAATATTCTGATTTCCAACTAATGACTTTTGGTGTTTTTTAGTTATCAGTTGGCCTATTTTTGTTGGTGGAGTTTATTTTTTCTGTAAACATTCTTATTCATTTTCAAGTTAAATAAAATCTGACTTTTATCCCCAAAGGAACTTAGATTTCAAACCCGTGACTTGAGCAGGATTTTGGTTGGAGTTTGGGTTTGACTCATCTCTTTGATTAAAAACTTATCTTCTTCTAAATAACATGTCTTAATAGTTACTCTTTCCCTTTCTAGACCTTCTAAATTTAGATAAATGAGACCAATTATTGCTTCCAGAATGTTCAGTTTCTACTCTGGTCCTAGAATTTGATCTCGAAGAGATGTTGATTTTCTTCCTGTGGAATCATTTAAATTCTGCATTTTCCCAGTTGGTGTCCTTATGGAAGGGGAGGAGGACTGTGGGCGGGGCAGGCTGGCTGCTTGCTAACCAGGAGACACAAGGAGGGGATTTCAGCCTCCTGGGAGCCTGGTTGTGACCCACAGAGACCTCACCAGCTGCGGGCAGAGGGATGGCCTGCAGCAAGGTAGCTGGTGCGTGAACAAGCCTATGAGATCATCATGTCTGTGGACACCCAGGTAAGGGAGATAAACCTCTGGAAATGTGCTGTGATGATGTGAAAACTGCACGGGGAGGAGAGATGTTTTTCAATTCCTTTTCTTCTCTGTAACTTCCAGAGATGATCTTGAATCGGTGATGGGCAGATATGGCACATCCATACATCATTTCAATATATATTTATTAAGCACCTGCTGTGGGCCAGGCACTGAGCCACACTGTGCCTAGGGGGTAAACAGGAAGACACAACCCTGCAGTCTGGAGAAAAGGAGGGTTTGCTGCAGGGGCAGGGAGAATTATTCCTAGCAGAGCCTCAGAGCTTGGGAGAATAACTTGGGAACTGCTTATGATATTGTAAGACCTGGAGATGGGGAGAAGGATTTCTTTCCTCTGATGCCTGCCTGCTTTTCTCTACTGAGTTTCCCAGCCTCATCAACCCTGACTACCTACCTGCTCTCCCACCCAGACCCTCCCCACTAAATGTGAGCCTGTAACTCTGGATCCCTAGGGCCTCAGCAGACAGAAACCATTTTGGGCAAGACACAGTTAGTGTACAATCTGAGATTGCTCAGATGTAGGGCTGAACAACCCATGCTTGGTCCCTGGATGTGAGGCTCACTAGCACTAGGGTAAACAGATTTAGAAGAGGAATGACCATTTACCCAATTAACAATAGAATCCTTAGATCAACCTAGAAGTCTACAATGTAGGATGATTGCAGTGTAAGTACACACTCTGTTCAGAGGAGGGTATTTTAGCTAGAATCCTTGGACTGATCCCACTTTTCCGGGCTTCTGAATATTGACTTGTATGTGAAATGTTATTCTGTGTGTGAGCATATATGCATTTTTTTTTTCTGAGAAGAGAGTCTGTGGTTTTCATTAGAATCCTGGCAGGGTATTGTTTTAGGGTCTAGGAGCCTCGATTCCAGCCCTTGGCTCCTATCTTTACCAGCTGAGGTAGGGGAGTCACATGGGCTCTGTTTTCATCTACAATAGAGTAAAATAACAGCACCTTCCTCACATGGCTGTTATGAAGTTAAAATGAGAAACATGGGTAAACTATGTGATTTGCAAACCATACACTACTACATGAATGCCTGGAATGGCCATGTGGTCCTCTTCCCTCCTTCCCCATTACCTCTCCCTTTCCCCTTACCTCCTCGCAACCTAGTTAACTTCTAATTTTTCTTCAAGACCCATTTCCAGGAACACTTCAAAAAAGCTTCCCCTGGCTGCTAAGCTTGCTCCCTCTGGGTAAGGCGCCCCTTCTCCCTTCCCTTTACCATCCTTCTCTTAGCTGACCTCCAATAACATAAATTCTACCCTGTTGCAATCATTTACTTCCTCTTCCGGACCTGGCTCTTCTACCCAGACTGCATGATCCTTGAGGACAGGGATGGTGACCTGGTTGTTTGCTCTGCCTGTCACAGTGTAGCTTTAATATAATTTTATTCAATCGATAAAATGTTAGTTAATTTATTTTTAAATTGTGTTTTAATGAGCTAACTCCTGATTATTTTTATCTATTCATCAAAGGCAGACTTAGTTCCTTTTACTATGTGTAAATGAAAGTGATAAAATGGAATCCTTTAAGAGCATCTTACTACTGTCTATTAGGTTGGCCTTCCAGCAAATTAGTCTGAATTAATGAGGGTTCATCTTCCTCTGTTGAGGGAAGCAGGAAATAAAGCAGTTGCATGCTGCGGTGCCAGGCCAGGCACTGTGACTACCACGGTAACTTCCCTTCTCACTCACAGAACAGCACACTCCTTCCTAGCCTACTACCTGTGGCACAGGCTGATCAAGGGGATTAGGTCTGGGGCTATACAACTCCAGAAAGTCTCAGCAGGGCACGGTGGCTCACACCTGTAATCCCAGCACTTTGGGAGGCTGAGGCGGGCGGATCATGAGGTCAGGAGATCGAGACCATCCTGGCTAACACGGTGAAACCTGTCTCTACTAAAAATACAAAAAAAAAAAAAAAAAAAAAAAAAAAATTTCAGGGCATGGTGGCAGGTGCCTGTAGTCCCAGCTACTCAGGAGGCTGAGGCAGAAGAATGGCGTGAACCTGGGAGGTGGAGCTTGCAGTGAGCCGAGTGAGCCACTGCATTCCAGCCTGGGTGACAGAGCAAGACTCCATCTCAAAAAAACAAAACAAAACAAAGCGAAACAAAACAAAACAAAAAACAAAAAACAACTCTAGAAAGTCTCCCAGCTGGCCTCACCTAGGCAGCACACTGCTGCGGCAACAGGCTGGCCTGAGCCTCTCTCAGTCCCTTTCATAGGCACTGTAATCTTCTGATCATCTTCTATTCCTTTTCTTTGTTATTTACTGGCAGTAGCCATTGCAGATGTGTCTTCTGAAGTTCCTCTTCCTGGCCTCTACTGGATTTTCCTCTATTTTGTCTCCTGCTCCCATTGCAGGAAGCGCCACAATTTCCATCCTGCCTGCTTTCATTTGTGTTACTGGAAGGAAAAAGGAATTATGTACTTCCCACCAGCTCCAACTCAGCTGGCACTAGACGTTGTGTAGACTGATGTAATGTTACCAAGGAGGAAATTATTAAAAGGATGAGGCTAATTTTCTAATTCACACCTGGAGAGCAAATCTGATGGTGCTTGCATAGATCTTTAATGAAACAACATTGTTTAAAAAGTTTCCAGAGAAATTCATCACTAATTGATTTTTGAACTGTGGAAAAAGATAATACAGAGAGATGAGATATTAGCTTCCCTCTGGCCTGACTCCCCCACGAGCTTTCCAGTTCCTTAGTCCCCTTTTCCATGGAAAATCGATAGCAGCTTTCTGAATTGGTGTTGCAGACAGTAAGGCCCACATAAAGGCCTGTGTTTGGATGGGATGTGTTTTCTTTCTGCTTCAGTTTTCCATCATTTGGGCACTGCTGTGAGTTCTTAGTGAAAGCCATGGATTTCCGTGGTAGAATTGGAAGATTCATTTTGTGACACAAGAGAAAGGCAGCAAGCAGGAGAAATGCACTTGGGCTCAAGTTGGGCGTCTTCAAAATGGGCGGGTCTGTAGTGGGAATGTAGGGGCACAGCCCTCCCTTTAACTTCAGAGAGACTTCTCAGACTCCCCCAACACCAACGTATGCATTCTTTATGTATACTTATATATTCTTTGATTGGGACCACTGGAAGTTTCTTATTCTTATATAAAGTATAAGTAAAAGCATTTCAAATAAATTTCTGTTTTTAAAAAGTTGGCCTGAAACATGTAATCCAATTTAAAACTGAGTGCCAGTTATGCAAAGCCACCTCTATGATAAGCCCCCCAGCCCTTCTTCACCCGGGTTGCCATGTTCCTATCCCTCCTCTTTAGAATTTTTGAAGATGCAGCTCCTGGGTGTTGAACTCCTGGGCTAGTCAGAGAGGTTCTTCTTGTATCATCTCCTTGCAGCTGATGGATTCCATCTGTTTTCTATGAATTTAAAGGAATTTTGAGAATCAATAGAGTTCCAGATCTCAGGAGAAATAGCTTTGGCTTAAAGGGCCTTTACTCCAAGTCTGGCTTGTAAATATATTGAGGAAGCTGGCCTCAACTTGAGGTGCCCTTCATAGATCCAACTGGTAGACTTTGCCAGGTCCTCTGCTGCATGCTGGTGAGCCAATAAGACCTACTTTTGGACCTACTTTTGTGCTCCCAGAGCTCACAGCTGGTGAGATGGAAGTACCATGACAGGGAGGCTCAAAATGCTACGACCTCCTTAAGAGCAGATGTCTCCTTCAATCTTGGGGACCCCAGGAAGACTTCCAGAGGAGGGGCTGCTGGGCTGAGCCTAGAAGGAGGGATGGCTATGCCCACTATTTTTTTTTTTTTTTTGAGACGGAATCTCACTCTGTTGCCCAGGCTGGAGTGCAGTGGCACGATCTCAGCTCACTGCAAGCTCTGCCTCCTGAGTTCACCCCATTCTCCTGTCTCAGCCTCCCGAGTAGCTGGGACTACAGGTGCCCGCCACCACGCCTGGCTAATTTTTTGTATTTTTTTTAGTAGAGTCGGGGTTTCACTGTGTTAGCAAGGATGGTCTCGATCTCCTGACCTCATGATCCACCTGCCTTGGCCTCCCAAAGTGCTGGGGTTACAGGAGTGAGCCACTGCGCCTGGCGACTATGCCCACTCTTTAACTTGTAAACTTCTTCCTCCAGGGAGCCTCATACATCCTCTGTGGCCCCCACCCTGGGATTTGATATGGAATAATCTCTTATTATATTGGGATCTTTGCAGGATTTTTCTGCTCTTCTTGTCAATGTATATTTAACTCTACTTTATCCCCACTCCGCTTACAAACTCTCACCCTGGCTCTTAGGGGTCTGCTAGGCTAGTTCTCAGTATGGTGTTGATGATAATAACAGTTCCAAAGTTCACTCTCCAACTGTTATTCCCATTTTCACCTTTCTTAAAGAGATTAATACAAGGCAGGTTAGACTTAGAGTCCGGGAGGTGTTGTTGGTGTGGACATTTCCTTGGCTCTTAAAATGATGTTTAAGGATTCACTAACTCTGGCTTCTGTAAGACTTGCTTTTCTCAGAGGTTTGGACATTGAGTGCCCCCTTAGGAGCCTTGCTACGGTGTGCGTGTGGGTATGGGAGGGCACCGTCTGGTCCATGAAGGCCAGTGTGAAAGCCCTGTTCTGCCAAGGTGATGTTTACAGGGGCAGGAGCACTGATCTACGGTCTGCCACTGACCATTTTGGGCAAGGTATTATCCCCTCAGTTTCTACCACTGTAAATTGCAAGGGTTGAAAACCAACTCTGAGAGTTTCTGTAGCTCAATCATTCTGGGCATGTCTGTATTGGATGCTTTTTCACTCCTCATTTTTTAGGGCACTATGGAAACCACTAGCACCCTGCCAGAAAATGAATTTAATTTATCAAGGGTGTAACCATGTATTTTTATGCAGTTTGTAAAATAATATTAATTGCAATGATGTCAATAACGACCTGAAATTTTATGGGACTTCTCCAGTTTACAGTGTTTTTAAATCCTTGATCAGTTTGGGTCTCTAAGTCATCTCTATGAGGTGCCATCTGTGAGCACTTCACCGTATGCAATGTAGTTTTGTCTTGTCCTTTAACCCTCTCAAGAATTCTATGAGGCAAATATTATTATTATCTCAACATTTCAGACGAGGAGTCTGAAGCTCAGAGAGGTAAAATATCTTGCCTGAGGTCATGCAGCTAGTGTAAGTCTTTGGAGGACAGTCTCATTCCATGGCAGTAGTGTGCCACTTTCATTCTCTCTGAACCCCTCTTATTCCAGATACCTTTTAGTTGGCTATGCACTATTGCTGAGCAGTGGGGTGGAGGGGCTGCTGTGTTTTTAGCTCTGAACAGCTTATAGTGCCAGGTCACTGTGAAATTTCTTTGTGATTTGACCACGAGGCAGTATGACCTACCAGAGTTGGATGAGCCTGGGCAATGTGGGATGCTGTTTGTTGGGGAACGTAGCTAAGGATATGAACTGGGAATACAGCATGAAGAGAGAAAATGACAACAGTTATGTAATTTGGTGGAGAACAGAACAAAAGTGGGACTTTTAGAGCAATTGAAGAGAGGTCTGAATAGTTGAGAGACTGGCTTTAGAGGCAACTAAAACTCCAAGGAGTCATAAGGAAAAGAGAAGGAGAAAAGATTCTTGCTTCTTGACCAGAATAACAGGAAAGTTAGGGGGATTGAATGTAAGTGTCCAAACATTTGGAAGACAGTGGCAGGCTTTTGTAGAATTTCACTGAAGAAGACACACAGAGGACTGGTGAAATTGGAGCACTTCAGAAGGCAGACACTTGGTTAGCTTCTAGGAAGGATTTCTTGGATGCCAGGCATTTCTAATGCTGTAACAGATGTCAAGCTACTTGCAATGAACAGGATATCAGTCAAGCCACTTGGGTGCCCAGCACTCTTGTACACGCTTTCTAAGTTTGGGGAATTTCTCATTTTCTGAGTCTGTGCCTCAAGTGGAAAGCCAGAAATGGGTTTTCCAAGCTTCCCTTGTATAGAGTGCAGGTCTAAGTTCCTTCCAACCAGAGGCACCTGTGTCTGGCTTCATTTAGGAGGCCAGTGATGCTAGGAAGCAGGTGTCCGGAGGAATTTGTTGTGGTGAGAGAAGGGACATAGATATTTAGCATCTAGATGCAGCAATCACAGAGTTGATTGTGGAAACACACAGTTCTCAGTGCTGTGGGTGGGACCTGTGGTTTCTGTGTCAGTTGGGATGCTGATGGGGATGCCATAAAAGCAGTCTGGAGGACAGTCTGATTGATCCACTGTTCCCGGCTGTAGGGCTTCCCAGAGACACTCACAGAGAACTAGCAACACTTTTTAATAATTTCATTTTCTTCTTAAATCAGCTACGGAGTGTTCCTTTGTCCACACCTAAGAACCTTGACTGGTACAACAGGTAACTGAGGGAGCTTATGGAGTCTCTGGAGACTTTTAGAAATAGGAGAAACACTTGGCTGTCAGTTCAGCATGATCACAGTATGTATCAGTCAGGGTTCTTGGTTGCAAACAACTGAAACCAACTCTTTGTATTTTAAGCAGAAAAGGAATCTATTGAGGTTTCAGTGATTCAGTGAGATGCTAAAGAATCAATTTGAAATGTGGACAGAAACTGAGAGCTTGAGTTAAGAACCTTCTTAGGACAACTGGGCCAGGAAGCATCCTTTGCTTCTCTAGGATAGCGCTTGACCTGTCATTAGACACCAGGAATTAGGTACCCTTATGGCTGCCAGGAAGAAAAACCTGACTATCCGAGAGTCTTCACACCACTCACTCCAGCTTCTGGATGAAGGGTCTATCTGTCTGAATTTCCAGGGAATACAGACAGGCAGAACTCCCAACCTTTGGACTTCTGAGGTAAGAGGCTGGGTACTGAACCCTACCAGCATTAACATAGGGCAACATTGACTCAAAGAGAAGTGGGAGTTAGATACAGCAATAATAGATGTCCACACTGGGGCTGGACAAGGCGGTCACATGCAGCCTCACTGATCCTTGCATGGTTACCTATGAGTGTGTCCTCAGACCTGGGACATTTTCTTATATAGAGGTAAAAAGCCGTCACGGCCTTTGCTGGACTGATTGCCTTGTTTGGGAGTATCTTTCCCTGTTCTAGGTTTGATATGAACTTTTTTGTTTTGCTTAAGCGTATGCATCAAGTGGCACCACACCTGGCAATCCCACTGCTATATCTCTTCAGAACACGATCCTTTGCCTTTAATATAAGAGGAGTGCATGCAGACAATCCCCCCGCCTCAGCTCCAGGGCTGGCTTACTGGCCATGGGAGACCAGTGGTCACTGTTGAAGCTGACCTTGCTCTGTCTTTTCTCTAAAATGCTGTTCCAACCAGTGCGTCTGGGAGTTGTGTCTTTCTTGGTGATCTTGACGTCTACAAACCATGCAGTGGGTTGACATTTTGATACTGCTGCTTCTGGTGATATGCAACAGGTCTCACTTGCTTGACAAGGGCACATGTCTTTAGTTTAATGCTATAAGATGTTGAGCTGTAAGAGATAAATGAAGGACAAACTCCTAACAGATAAAGAGGCCTGTATTAGTCAGGGTTCTTTAGAGGGACAGAACTAATGGAATAGTCATATATATAAAGGGGAGTTTGTTAAGTACTAACTCACATGATCACAACGTCCCACAATAGCCTGTCTGCAGGCTGAGGTGCAAGGAGAGCCAGTCCGAGCTTCAAAACTGAAAGAATTTGGAGTCCGATGTTCGAGGACAGGAAGCATCCAGCACGGGAGAAAGATGTAGGCTGGGAGGCTAGGCCAGTCTCTCTTTTCACATTTTTCTGCCTGCTTATATTGTAGCCAGTCTGGCAGCTGATTAGATTATGCCCACCCAGATTAAGGGTGGGTCTGCCTTTCCCACTCAGTTACTTGAAAGTTAATCTCCTTTGGCAACACCCTCACAGACACACCTAGGATCAATACTTTGTATCCGTCAATCCAATCAGGTTGACACTCAGTATTAAGCAGCAAAAGGCCTCTATGCTGCAAAAATCAATGATGGGACAAAAAAATCACTTTGTCCCATCCTGGCTTTTATTGTTTATTTACATACTCTATCCCCTTTTTATGTTAGATTCCCCCCCATATTTAAAGCAACTGCTGAAACAATGGTATCACATGCTTCATGATCCATCTATCCATCCATCCATCTATCCATCCATCCACCCATCTATCTATTCACCCAGTAAGCATTTACTATGAACCTCCTCTGGGCATGCCCCAGAAAGTTGCTGGTGATGCAAGAATTAATGAAGCAGTCTCTATTATCATTATTATTTTTTTTGACACTGAGTTTCCCTCTTGTCACCCAGGCTGGAGTGCAACGGCATGATCTCAGCTCACTGCAACCTCTGCCTCCTGGGTTCAAGCGACTCTCCTGCCTCAGCCTTCCAAGTAGCTGGATTACAGGCGCCTGCCATCATACCCAGCTAATTTTTGTATTTTTAGTAGAGACGGGGTTTCACCATGTTGGCCGGGCTGGTCTTGAACTCCTGACCTCAGGTGATCGGCCCTCCTCGGCCTCCCAATCCCCTGTTGGGATTACAGGCGTGAGCCACTGTGCCCGGCCAGCAGTATCTTTAAGGAGCTCAGTCAGTGAGGAAGTTGCTATGCAAACAGAGAATTACAATACAAGGTGTATTAGTTTTCTGCTGCTGTGCAAAAAGTCACCACAAATTTAGTGGCTTAAAACAACACTGATTTATTAGCTCACATTTCTGTGGATCAGAAACCCATCATGGTATATCAGTTCAGGGTATCACAAGGCTGAAATGGAGGTTTTGGCTGGACTGATTTCTTGTTTGGAGGCTGTGGAATAATTTACTTCCAAGCTCATCCTTGTTGGCAGAATCCAGTTCCTCAAGGTCATAGGACTAAAATCCCCATTTCCTTGTTAGCTGTCAGCCAGAGACAGTTCTCAGCTCTTAGAGGCTGCTCTTAGATCCTTGCCCCAGGGTCCCTCCATCTCAACAACTGAGAATCTTCCTCATGTTGAATCTCTCTGACTTTTATTTTTGCAACCAGCTGGAGAAAGCACTGTTTTTAAAGCACTCTTGTGATTAGGTCAAGACCACCTGGTTAATCTTCCTATTTTAAGGTCAACCAAATAGCATATGCTATATAACATAATGTAATTACAGGAGTATTATAATTGATGCAGGATTTTTCTCTACCCCTTTGTCAGACTTGCAACGGGGGTGCCCTGTTTACTTGGCTTGCTGGGCACAGCCCCTTGCTGGAGGGAGCATGTGAGTGAGTGAATGCAGGATCTGATCGGCTGCTTCAGGCACCAGCAGGAGCAGGCTCTGTGTGGGCCTCCCGGCAGTGCCCCCGCCGGTGGTGCCTGCAACCCCTGCTGCCTCAGGGGTTGCTCTCTTACCTCTGCCGTCTGTGGACAGTGGTGTGTTATCAGCTCAGTGGGCCCCTTACCTCCCTGCATGGGGTGGCTGCCGTCCATTAGTGAGGGAAGAGGGCCAGTGTGACAGCGTTTTTTGGGTACCCACACTCGGTGGGTCCTGACTGTCTGGCATCCAAGAAGAATGAGGTCACCCAGAAACCTGAAGGATGATAATTTGATTAAGCAATGGGAAATGGCTCTTAGCAGAGAGGGGAGTTGGAGAGGGCACAAGACATGCAGATAGTCTTGCCCTGAAGTGCAGCTGTCTCTGGTCAGCTATTCCCTGAAGTTAAACCATCTCTCCGAAGTTAAGCTGCCTCTTCTCTGAAGTCCAGCTGTCCCTCTGAAGTCAAGTCACCTCTTTCCAGTCAAGCTGCTTCTCTCTCTTCTACTGACTGAGTCTGTGGTCTTTATAGGCACAGGATGTGGGGTGAAGTGGGCCATAGGTAGTTTTGGAAAAAAGACATTATTCAGAAAGAACCAATTGGGAGAGAGCTGGCAAACAGGGATAGAAGTTCTCACTTTGGGCTGTAGGTTTCAGGCTTTTCGGCTCAAAGGTGGGGTTTCACTGGGGACCTGTCCCCAGTCGGCCTAGAATTTCTCTTCCTCCTGCCTCTATCATGATCACTGTCCCAGAAATTATGCAGAGCATAATTATGAAATTATGTACACTGGAAGGGGGTGTATGGAAAATCTTCGGGACATCACAGAATCCTGCCTACCTTGCAAAGTGGCATGTGCTATGTCTGGAGGCATACGCTATGTCTGGAGGCATACACAAGAAATCATAGGAGTACATAGTTTTGGAGGTGGGAGAAGCCAGGGAAGTCTTTTTGGAGGGCTGTTATCTGCAGGGGTGCCTTTGGAAGGATGTCAAAGGCTATTCAGTTGAGAGGGCTGAGAAGCACTTAGCCCTACAAAGTGGAGATTGGTCATAGGACTATTCCAGCTAGAAGGAATGACTTATGTGGGGCCAGAGGTGTGACACAGCATGGTGTATTTGGAAATAACAAGTTTGGGATTACTAGAGAGTAAATATTTTCCAAGGAAGGGAGTGGCAAGATGGGGTCCTGGAGAGGCCTGGAGGAGTCCAGACTAAGGATCTGGGAGAATCAGATCTTTGGGTCCTAGCACAAAATGTTTGATTTGGGGTGGGACCCAATAATTTGCTTTTCTAACAAGTTCCCAGGTGATAATGATGCTGCTGGCCTGGGGCCACACTTTAAGAACTGGGGCTCTGCAGAATGAATGGGAAGAGAACAATTCTGTGGGTCCAGTAGGAGGTCATGGTACTAGTCACGCAGGCGATAATGAAGCTCTGACCAGGTTCAGAGCCAGGGCATTGAGAGTGGGTATAATGTGGAGTAAATGGGATTTAAAAACAGATTTAGGAGGGAGGCAGTACTGGGGTGTGGGTGTGAGAGACAAGGCAGTTAGGGCTGACCCCTGCTCTGGAGAGAACTGGAAGGAATCTTAGCCATGACCCAATTCAGCCCGCTCATTCCTCAATGTGAGGCAATGTGAGGCCCAGGGAGAGCAAGTCACTCCTTCAAGATCACACAATTGTTGGTATTGGCACTGGGACAGGGGAACCAGATTCCCTGGACTCTGCAGCATAGCATTTGTGAATTAATTTGGAAGGAAGAAAACAAAATAAAACCAACGTAGCCCCAGCTCTCCTAGAAACTCCTTGTCAGTCTCATTCCCCTGGCTCCTATCTCCTTTGTCTGCTACTTGGCCCAGCATGCTTCTGGGGTAAAGATCATTGCAGCCTGTGTACAAGAGGAGCAGGAAGTTCCTTGCCTGGACACAGACCTGTACAGGGTTCCTGAAGGAGAGGTCAAACTTGTCAAAGGTGTTTTAAGCCTCTTAACTGATTTTCTTTCAGCCCTGGACTCTTGGTTGCAGGAGAATTTTCATAGCTGAGATACTCTACCAGTGACAAATTTGCTGAAGCCTGGAGACAAGATTGGGAAATTACAGCATGCTCCTTGGATTTCCAGAGGGACAATACTGAGCACGGACATTCCTTCTCACACACATGTACGATGGAGTGCACACACATGAGATGGAGATCAATCTTAACCCCCAAAAGTCCCTTTGTCTCACTGAAGTGCTTATTAAATGAATCTGTGTTTCCACTGGCAGCTCTGAGTCATCTAGAAAGGGAACACAATGCGGTGTCAGTCAGTATTTGTTACTGTCAGAGCCTTCCTCGCAGCCTGCCCTGCGTTTATTGTCTTTTTGGGGCCCGTTTTATCCGTTTTCTGTGGGTAAAGTCATTAATCTTCCTCCTGGCTCGGGGGCTGTGCATCACTGACAGCTGGGGTCCTGGCTTCCTGGGCTGCTGGGTAAGGGCACCTCCGGGCCTCTCGGTGACGGAGTTTTGATTAGAAAGAGTGAAGAGCAAGCCAAGCCTTTAAGAGGACCCAGGAGGTGGGGTGTAAGTGTCTGTGGTCCCACAAGGCCCTGGGGATCAGTGGAAAAGGTCACCCTGTTTTTGAATCATCTGCAGTGCACCCTGACACCAAAATACACTTAGTCCTATGCAGAGTCACTTGATAAAGAGGCTAATGAAGTGGAAAGATGTCAGCAGAGCTAAGCGGGCCAGGCTCTCGGGGATGCACCATGATTCAACCTTCTGTTACCATGGAAACCAGGGAGGCTTGGCTTCCTTTTTTCTCTCCTTCCTTTTGGAAGGTCTCTCCTTGGTAACCTTGACCCTTTCACATTGGCAGCCAGAGATAAGAAATTCCATTTTCCCTTATCTGGTCATGGTTGGCTGGTAAGACTCTGATGGGTGTGTGATGGGGGAGGGGTGCTGGCCAGGGGCTCCGGAGTGCCTTAATTCAAATGCATAAAGTGGAGGGTGGGAGGCGATAGAAAAAGAACAGTTAATTAAGGTTGATATTGCAGAGAAGGTTGTTTTCTGAATAATAAATTCTGTGGGCTTCAAAAACAAGTGCAATTAAAGGAGTGCAAAAAGGAGAGACAGTTGAAGGGCAGAGGCGGACCAGTTTTTTGGGGGGTCATAAGGGGGGTACAGGGTGCATCTAAGAGACCCTCACTATGCTGGGATCTTGATACGCAGAACAAATACCGTGTTTGATGATGGTTTGTGACATTGCTGCCTGTACAAATGCCCTTTGCCTTGAGCAATCGAGTCATTTACATCCTTAGCTAACGAAGAAGGGCTTTGAAGTTGATCCAGAAGGGAAGATTGGCCTTAGGTTGCTATCAAGGAGAGGGCTTTTGCTTCAATTTACTCTCAGAAATGTTGTTCCTGGGCAGATGTTTCCTCAGTCATGTTGTACATCACTTTTCAGTTCAAGTGCCCACTATACCTCTCTGTTCTCTGTGTCTTTTGGAATAAATTATTGATTGAAAAACATGTATAAATTCCTGGCCAGTTAAAGTTTGGTGCTCCTTGGGCTGGACATCCAATCCTGAATCAGACACAGGGGTGGGTGGCCAATGACATGCAGTATTAATATAGCCCCCTTACCCACCCCTCAATAGTAATATGGGTTAGAACAAGTTTTTAGAGAAAGAAATATAATGTCAGGCTCACCCAAACATCTTTTCTGTTTTAGAAACCTTTACTTAACTTCAACAAATGTCAAGAAAAGAATATGTATCTTTTATAGTAATTATTATAAAGGTAAAAATCTTAGCCTGTCCTATGTGATAAAGGTGTTTTTCTTTTACAACTGTGAATCAGGGAACATATCTGCAGGTGTGTGCGGGATCTGGGAGATCTCAGATTTGGCTAGGCTACCGAGGAGGAAGTTCTCCATGGTTGACGAAGATGGCTGGGTTTTCAGGATTTTCCTAATCCACCCATTCTTATCACATTTTAATTGGTGACCTCACTTGGGCTGGGGTGATGTGATTGGGAAAAGGGCTGGAGGGAACCACACTCCCTTATCCAGCTAAGAACCACACCCGCTCATCCATATTCCCTCATCCAGCTGGCTTAGGGAAACACTGAGAGCAGAAGGGATTTTACCTCACTTCACATTGATTGTGTATAGAGATTTCCTGTGTATGACATAGATTATGTATAGAGATTTTCCTGTGTATGATTTATCAATAAAGAATTGCTCAAATAAATTATGCTACATCTATAATGGAATATAATGCAGCTAGGTAAAAACATGAGGAAATGCTGGAATGATATGGAAAACATCCCAGCATCTATGTTTAAGTGAAGAAAGCAAGAGCAAGCAGTGTATGTATTATATTTTGACTTCTACTAGAAACAGGAGAGAATCAAGAAAATATCTTCATATATGATTGCATTTCCATAAAAAAAACCATGGCAGCACATAAAATCAATAAATAAAATAAATAAAACAATTTAAAAGGCAGCCAGTGGAAGGATGGGGTGAAAATTAGATTGAAAGGCAGACTCCACATATACACTGTTAAATTTAATTTTTGAACCACACACATTTATTACTTATCCAAACATTAAATGAATAGTAGAAAACACAAAGTTAACATTACAAAATGGTTAATGAAAATATTAAAAAAAAAACCAGGAAAAAACAGTAAAATCTCTTCAAAAATTCTTTTCCCTATGTTCTTGCTTGGGAAACTCTTTCTTTCCTTCCTTGCTGTCTCCTGTTTTTCCTTTTCTTCCTTCCTTGTTAGACAAGGGCTTTAAGATGACTTGGGGGGAGAATAAATACATATACTGCAAAACAGATTTTAAAAAGTTTACTTGGAGCTGATGATGTCAGCAAGATGGCAGAATCAGAGATAACCCACTTATATTGCCCCACAATAGTAAGAATTCTGTACGCATTTACAGAACGCAGTCTCTTTGAGGGAGCCTTGGAATTCAGATAGGAGGTTATGAAACCTCAGTGGAGTCTAAGATATAGGAAGGCCATTCTGAGAGTGCATGTCAGCACCCAGGTAGCAGATCCTACAATCATGCTCCCAGGTTCAAATCCAGAAACAGCTTAATTCCCCAAAGGGCTTGGCCACAGCCCCACAGCCCCATTTGGCCTTGAGCCTTCAACCAAAACTCTCTTCCAAGGAGTCTGGGAGGAATCATGCACATTAATGCCTTTGCAGAAAGGCTTGTCTGTCCACTGATATCAATCTCAGCAGTGGATCTGAAGGTCACCCTGTATCTCAGCTCCAGCCCTCTTCCACTGGTCTCAGAGGGAAACTTGTCTTTATCTTGAAGACTGGGAATTATCTATCTGTCTGAACTTCTATGAGGAGCCCACCAGGCACCATTCCACAGCAGATTCTGAGGGGGCACAGTGTTAGCTATGTCTCCTTTTGCTGCAATTGGGGAACCCTCTTGCCCATGCAGGAAACCACTGGGAAGCGTGCAAGTCTGGGACAATGGGGCAAGCGTGTCAGCCTCTGTCCCATGGTGAATTCTGAGGGGGCTCATTCTTGGCTCCAGCCCCTCTCTCAGCAATTAAGGAACTGTCACACCCGTACAATAAACTTCTGGTAAATGTGTGCCCATTGGGCACATGGGACAGGCTTGCAGAATTGGGTCCCTGGTTAACTTTCCTGCACATCCTGGGTATCCTCCTTGGGTCTTCCCCAAGTTCATCTGGGTCGAGGTGCCACACCAACCTTGAAGCTATAGCTAGACTTATGGAGAATCTGAGCTTAGGGCGCCCTCTAGTGCTGAAATAGTTCAGTAGTCACTGACTCTGAAAAAGGTCAGCCAGCTTAGATTTTTGGGCAGGCCCACTAAAGAAGGATGGGCACAAACACGAGCAGACTTGCAAAGACTGGAATACATACCTAAGTCTTCAAAGCATAGATATCAACATATGTCTCCAAGGATAAAGAACAACCTGGGAATTATGACCTCATTTAACAGACAAAACAAGCTCACCAGTGACAGACCTTAAAGAGAGAAGATGTGTGCTCTGTCAGACAATGAATTCAAAATAACTGTGATAAGGCAGCTCAGTGAACTTCAAGAAAACACAGATAAACAATTCAGAAATTTATTAGTGGAATTTTACAGAGAGATTTAAATAATACAACAAATTCTGGATGTAAAAACTTCAATGAATGAAATAAAAAATGCAATAGACAGTATCAATAGCAGAATTGATCAAGCTATTGAAAGAAAGAGTGACCTCAAAAAACAGGCTATTTAAAAATACCTAGAGAGAAAAAAAGACAAAAGAATAAAAAGAGATGAAAAAAGCTTATGGAATCTATGGGCTATCTTCAAGAAAGCACACATTCATATCATTGGAATTCAAGAAGTAGCAGAGAAACACGAAGATGTAGAAGACTTATTCAGTGAAATGGTAACAGAAAACTTTCCAAACTTTTTATATCCAAAAGGTATATATATCCAGGTAAAGGAAGACTGAAGTTCGCTAATCAGATACAACCCAAGTAAAACTACCCTAAGGCATAGGATAATCAAACTCTGAAAGGTCAATGTGTTAGTCTGTTTTGCATTGCTATAAAGGAACACCTGAGGTTGGATAATTTATGAAGAAAAGAGGTTTTTCAGGCTGTGTGAGAAGTGTGGTGTTGTATCTGTTTCTGGTCAGGAACTGAGGAAACTTTTAATCATGGCAGAAGGGGAATGGGGAGCAGGCATGTCACATGACAAGAGAGGGAGGAAGATGGTGGAAGGAAGATGCTATTCTCTTTTAAAAAATCAGCTCTCATGAGCTCTCATGAGACTCACTCAGTATGAAAGGGAGGGCACCAAGTCATTTATGAGGGATCTGCCCCCGTGACTCAAATATCTGCTACTAGTTCCCACCTCCAGCATTGGGGGTTACATTTAAACATGAGATTTGGAGGGGACATGTATCAAAACTATATCAAAGACAAAATTCTGAAAGCAGCAAGAGAAAAGAAACAACATATAAAGGAATTCTAATACATATGGCAGCAAACTTCTCAGCATAAACCTTGCAGACTAGGGGAGAGTGGGATGATATGCTCAGAATGCTGAAGGGTAAAAACTGCCAAACAAGGATATCATATCCAGCAAAACTACTTTTCAGAACAGAAGACGAGACAAAGACTTTTCCAGAAAACAAAAGCTTAGGAAATTTGTCACCACCAGACCTATCTTACTAAAAATGCTAAAGGGAGTTCTCCAAATGGAAACAAAAGGATGCTAACATGTAACAATAAAACATCTGAAGATATGACACTCACTGGCAAAAGTAAGTATACAAACAAGTTCAGAATACTTTAATACTGTAATTGTGGTGTGTAAATCATTTATATCCTTAGTATGTAGACTAACAGAGAAAACAATTAAAAATAATAATTAAAATAATTTGTTAAGAGACAGGCAATATAAAAGATATAAATGTGGCATCAAAAATTCAAAATGTTGGAAGAGGATGGAGTCAAAGTGTACAGTTCTTTTTGTTTCTTTTTTTCCCTTTGTGATCAGTTAGATTATCAGTTTAAATAACTGGTTATAACTATAGGATGCTTATTGTAAGCCACATGGTAATGATAAAGCGAAAACCTACAATGGAGACACTAAAGTTAAAAAACAAGGAATCATAGCATGCTACTACAGAAAATCACTTAATCACAAAAAAAGAGAGTATGAGAGGAGGAAAGTAAAAACAAACAAACAAAAAAGGATCTACAAAACAATTAGAAAACAGGTAGCAAAAAGGCAGTACTAAAGGGCTTACCTATCTATAATTATCCTGAATGTAAAATATTTAAATTCTACAATTAGAAGACATAGAGTGGCTGAATGGATAAAAAAAACGAGACCCAACTATTTGCTGCTCACAAGAAATCAACCTTCACCTGGAAGGACATAAATAGATCTAAAACAAAGGGATGGGAAAGAATATTTTATGCAAAGGAAAACCAAGTAAGAGCAGGAGTAGCTATAGGTGTATCAGATAAAATACACTTTATGCCCAAAACTGTAAAAAGAGACAAAGAAAGCCATTGTATAAACATGTCAATACAGAAAGATAATATAACAATTATAAGTATACTTGCACCTAACATTGGAGTACATAAATATATAAAGAAAACATTCAATAAACTTAAAGGGAGAGATAGACTGCAATACAATAATAGTAGGGCACTTCAACACCCCACTTTTAGCAATGTGCAGATCATCCCCACAGAAAATCAACAAAGAAACATCAAGGTAAGCCACACTCTAAACCAAGTGAACTGAAAGACATTTTCAGAACATTCCATACAAGAGTTGCAGAATACTCATTCTTTTTAATAGCACATGGAACATTCTCCAGGATAGAACATATGTTAGGCCATAAAACAAGTCTTAAACATTAAAAATATTGAAATCATACCAGTATTTTTCCTACCATAATAGAACAAAACTAGAAATTGATAACAGGAGGAAAGTTGGAAAGTGTAAAAATATGTGGAAATTAAACAACACACTTCTGAAAAACTAATGGGTCAATAAATGAATTAAAAAAAAATAAATTTTTTGAGACAAATGAAAATGGAAACACACATCCCAAAAATCTATGGAATATAGCAAAAGCACTTTTAAGAGGGAAATTTATGCAATAAATGCCTACATCAAAACAGTAGAAAGACCTAAATTCAGAAAACTACTGTTGCACCTCAAGGAAATGAAAAACAAGAACAAACTAAACCAAAAGTTAGTGGACAGAAAAAAACTAATAAATATCAGAGCATAAATAAACAAGGAAATTACAGAAGATCAATGAAACAGTTAGTTTTTTAAAAAGGTAAACAAAATTGACAAACCTTTGATTAGACTAAGAAAAACAGAAGGATACTCAAATAAATAGAGAGATGAAAATAGATAAATTACAGCTGATACCACAGAAATACAAAGGGTCATATGAGACTGTTGTAAATACCTACCTGCCAAAAAGTAAAAAAAAAACTAGAAGAAATGAATAATTTCTGGACACATACAACCTATCAAGATTGAATCACGAAGAGAGAGAAAAATCTGAATAGAGCAATAACAAAAAAACAGGAGTGAATTAGTAATAAAAGTCTCTTATCAAAGAAAAGCTCTGGACCCGATGACTTCACTGCTAATTTTACCAAACGTTTAAAAAAGAACTAATATCAGACCTTCTCAAACTATTCTAAAAAACTGAAGGGGAGAGAATTCTTCCAGACTCATTATTGGAGGCCAGTATTACCTTGTTACCAAAACCAGATGAGAACACAACAACCACCAAAGAAAATCTTAGGGCAATATCCTTGATTAATATGGATGCAATAATCCTCAGCAACATACTAGCAAACTGAATCCAGCAGCATGTTAAAATAATTATTTACTATGATTAGGTGGGACTCATCAAAAGGAAGCAAGAATGGCTCAAAATATGCAATTCAATAAATGTAATACATTACATTAACAGAATCAAGGAAAAAACCATATGATCATTTCAACAGACATAGAAAAAGCATTTGATAAAAATCAACATCCTTTCATGATTAAAAAATCCTTAACAAATTAGGTCTAGAATGAACATACCTCAACAAAATAAAGGCCACATATGACAAACTAACGGCCAACACCACATTTAACCAGAAAAAGTTAAAAGCTTATCCTCAGAGATCTGAAACTAGATAAGCATCCCCACTTTTACCACTTCTATTGAATATTGTACTGGAAGTCCTAGTCAGGGCAATTGGGCAAGAAAAAGAAATAAAGGGCATCCAAAATGGAAAAAAAGGAAGTCAGATTTTCCCTTTAGAGTATTCTATATATAAGACATGATCTTATGTATAGAATACACTAAAAATTCTACCAATAAACTGATAGAACTAATAAATGAATTCAGTAAAGTTGCAGGATACAAAATCAACATACAAAAATCAGTAGTGTTTCTATACTCCAACAGCAAACTATCTGAGAAAGAAATCAAGAAAACAATTCCATTTACAATGGCTAAAAAATATTGGAAGGAGGCCAAGATGGTGGACTAGAAGCAGCTCATGTACACTGCTCTCATGGAGAAGGAAAAAAAGGCTAGTGAATGCTGACCCTGTAGGCTGATCATCTGAGAAACCATGTTGGGATCCATCAAGGCAGCAGGGGGACACAGAAGAGAGAAGCGAAGGTGGGCACCAGCCTGTCTGGGCTCAATGTGGTGCCAGGAGAACCTCTGCAACATGGGAAAGGGTGAGTGAGTGAGAGGTACAGGAAGACTGGAAGATTCATGGCCTCCACAAGCACCTGTGCAAGACTAGAAATGGAAGAATTTCCCTGGCCTCCCAGCAACTCCCTTCCCTGATGCTTCTAGACTGAGGCAGAAAGCCATCTGGACATTTTGTAGGGCAACTCTCAAGTCCATGGGGACCTTTACAAGCCTTGATCCCTGGAAAAGACCAGAACTGGTGCCATATCCCCAACAGAGGCTGCAGTTGTAGCTCCTGGGAACACTGAGATTGCTTCATCCCTCCTCAACAAACAGGGTTGGCGACTTCCATCCCAGCAGTCTTGCTTCAGCCTGAACTTGGCTGGCTACACCACCCACCCCCACCACTGGTAGCCAGGCTGGTGATGCTTGCTAGAGCTTCTGGCCCAATAGTCCCACTTTTGTGTGAACTCAGCTGGGGGGCACAGCCTCCTGTTGTCCTGGGAAGCATCCAGACAGTAGGGTGCATGACCCCACCTGTCCCTACTACTGGTAGCCAGGGGTATAATGCTTGCTAGAGCTTCCAGCTCAGTGATCTCACTTCTGTATGAACTCACCTGGAAGGTGCAGATTCCTGTTGTCCTGGGAAATACCCAAATGGTAGGATGTGTGACCCCACCCATCCCTGCCACTGGTAGTCAGGCAGGCAATGCCCACTAGAGCTTCGGGCCTAGCGACCCCACCTCTGTGTGGATGCAGCTGGAGAGTGCAGCCTCTTGTCCTGAGAAACACTTGGATGGCTGGGCATGTAACTCCACCCACCCCTGCAACTGGTAGCCAGACATATAGCACTTGCTAGAGCTTCTGGCCCACTGGTCCCATTTCTGTGTGAACTCAGCTGGAGGATGTAGCCTCCTGTGGTCCTGGGAAATGCCTGGATGGCTGGGGTGGGTGGCTCCACCCACTCCTGGCACTAGAAGCCAGGCAGGTAATGCCTGCTAGAGCTGTCAGCTTAGTGCTTTCACTTCTGTGAGAACTCAGCTGGAGAGTGCAGCCTCCTGTTCCAGGAAACACCCAGATGGCAGGGCACACAACTTACCCTTGCCAGATTGGCTGTAATGTGGTGTCCATGTGCTTCCCAGGAAAACATGGGGTTGTGCCTGCCTGCAGAATTCAGGAAAAATTATCTTCCATGAAACTGAAACTGGTCCCTGGTGCCAAAAAGGTTGGGGACTGCTCCTCTAAGCCTGAAATATTTACTATGTAGCCTGTTGGAGGCAAGTTTGCAGACACCTGATAGCCAGGTAGGCAATGCCTGCTAGAGTTTCTGGACCAGTGGTCCCACTTCTGTGTGAACTCAGTTGGTTGGTTCAGTCACCTGTTGTCCTGGGAAGCACCTAGACAGTAGGGCACACATCTCCACCCAAACCTGCCACTGGTAGCCACACAAGTCATGCCTGTTTAGAGCTGCAAGCCCAGCAGTCCTGCTTCTGCCTGAACTCTGAAGGCAGGCACAACCCCATGTTTCCCTAAGAAATATATGGACAGCAGATTACGGCCAACCCAGCAAGGATAAGGCTTGTCTGACAACTGCAACCCCTGCCCAACTTCACTAGAGAGGTCAACATTCATATTCAGAAAATGCAGTGAACTCCTGCAAAATACTACATAAGAAGACCATCCCTAAGACACAGTCATCAGACTCTCTAAGGTTGAAATGAAGGAACAAATGTTAAAGGTAGCAAGAGGGAAGGGACAGGTCACCTGCAAAGGTAACCCCATTAGGCTAACAGCAGACCTGTCAGCAGAAAACCTACAAGCCAGAACAGACTGGGGATCTATATTCAGCATTCTTAAAATAATTTCCAACCAAGAGTTTCATATTCAGCCAAACTAAGCTTTATAAGCAAAGGAGAAATACGTTTCTTTTCCGACGAACAAATGCTAAGGGACTTTGTTACCACCAGACCTGCCTTACATGAGGTCCTGAAGAGAGTGCTAAACATGGAAAGGAAAGACTGTTACTGGCCACTGCAAAAACACACTTAAGTATATGGACCAGTGAGATTATAAAGCAACCACATAAACAAGCCTGCATAATAACCAGCTAACAACATGATAACAGGAATAAATCTGCATATATTAGTTCTAATCTTGAAAGTAAATGGGCTAAATGCCACAATTAAAAGGCACAGAGTGTCAAGTTAGATAAAGAAGCAAGACTCAGTGGTATGTTATCTTCAAGAGACCCATCTCATATGCAGTGGCACCCACAAACTCAAAGTAAAGGGATGGAGAAAAATCTACCGGGCAAATGGAGAAAAGCAAAAAGGACAGGTTGCTCTTCTAACTTCAGACAGAACAGATTTTAAACTAACAAAGATCAAAAAAGACAAAGAAGGGCATTACATAATGATAAAGGGTTCAATTCAACAAGAAAACCTAATTATCCTAAATATATATACAGCCAACACAGAAGTACCCAGATTCATAAAACAAGTAATTGGAGACCCACAAAGAGACTTAGATAACCACACAATAATAGTGGAAGACTTTAACACCCCACTGACAATATTAGACAGATAATTGAGGCAGAAAAAAAGATATTCAAGATGTGAACTTGACATTTGACCAAATGGACCTAATAGGCATCCACAGAACACTGCATCCAAAGACAATGTAATATACATTATTCTCATCTGCACATGGCACTTACTGTAAAAATCAACCACACAGAGACATAAAAACCCTTAGCAAATTGGAAAAAACCCCAGAAATCATACCAACCAGACTCTTGGACCACAGCACAATAAAAATAGACATCAATACTAAGAAACTTGCTGAAAACTGTGTAATTGCAAGGAAATCAAACAACCAGCTCCTGAATGACTTTTGGGTAAACAATGAAATTAAGGCAGACATCAAGAAATTCTTTGAAATTAATGAGAACAAAGATGCAACATAACAGAATCTCTGGGACACAGCTAAGGCAATATTAAGAGGGAGTTTATAACGCTAAATGCCCACCCTAAATATTCAAAAGATCTCAAATTAACAACCTAACATCACAACTAGAGAAACTAGAGAAACAAGAGCAAACCAACCCCAAAGCTAGAAGAAGATAAGAAATAGCCAAAATTAGAGCTGAACTGAAAGAAACTTAGATGCAAAAAACCATACAAAAGTCAATGAATCCAGGAGTGGGTTTTTGAAAAAATAAATAAGTTAGATAAATAACTAGCTAGACTAATAAAGAAAAAAGAGAGAAGATTCAAATAAACACAATCAGAAATGACAAAGGGGACATTACCACTGACTCCACAGAAATACAAAAAATCTTCAGACTACTGAAAGCATCTATGTGCACACAAGCTAGAAAACCTAGAGGAAATGGAGAAATTACTGGAAATATACAACCTCCCAAGATTGAACCAGAAAGAGACTGAATCCCTGAACAGAACAGTAAAGAGTTCAGAAATGGAATCAGTAGTAAAAAGCCTACTAACCAGAAAACGTCTAGAACCACATGGATTCACAGCCAAATTCTACCAGATGTATAAAGAGTTGGTATGATTCCTACTGAAACTGTTGAAACTGCCTTTGCAAAATTATGATTGAGACAATGAAAGAGATTTAATCTAACTGACTCCATCTTGGCTGTAACCTTTAAGCTGTCCTTGTTCCTTTCTGGGCATAGGCTGAACTAAGTTTGGGAGGAACTTAGTTTATAGTTTAAAACAAAGATGATAATAGCCCTTTCCCAAAACAAACCTCCTTCTTGCATGGTGACTAGACTGTCTTTGTAGGACTAAGAAATTATCCACAAGATTAGAAATTATGGTTTAGGAGTCATGCAGCTGGAGGCTACAAGATTCTGACCTTCCCTAAACTGCTCCTAAGATCAATACTTGAGATATTTTGTAGACCCTACACTTGATGGATCAGCTGGCACCACCCGGATTGATAAACTGGCTCATCTGATCTTGTCGCCCCCACTCAGAAACTGACTCAGCATAAGAAGGCAGGTTTGACTCCCTATGTTTTCATCTCTGACCTGACCAATCAGTACTGGCTCACTGGCTTCCCCTCATCCACTAAGTTGTCCTTAAAAACTCTGATCCCTGAATGCTTGGGGAGACTGATTTGAGTGATAATAAAAGTCTGGTCTCCCACACAGCTGGCTCTGTGTGAATTACTCTTTCTCTATTGCAATTTCCATGTCTTGATAGATCAGCTCTGTTAGGCAGTAGGCAAGGTGAACCCATTGGGCAATTACTCTATTTCAAAAAACTGAGGAAGAGAGACTCTTTCCTAACTCATTCTGTGACAGCAGTACCATTCTGATGCCAAAACCTAGTGGAGACAAAACAAAAAAAAACTTTAAGTCAGTATCCTTGTTGAACATAGATTAAAAAATTCTCAACAAAACACTAGCAAACAAAATTCAGCAGCACATCAAAAAGCAAATTCACTGTGATAATGTAGGCTTTATCATTGGGATGCAAGGTTGGTTCAACATATGCAAATCAACAGATGTGATTCACCACATAAATAAAACCAAAAACAAAAACCACATAATCATCTCAATAGATGCAGAAAATGCTTCCAATAAAATTCAACCCCCACTTCATGTTAAAAACTCTCAATAGAATAGGTATTGATGGAATATACTTCAGAATAATGAGTTATCTATTAAAAACCCACAGCCAACATCATATTGAATTGGCAAAAACGGGAAACATTCCCCTTGCAATCCAGGGCATGACAAGGATGCCTCCTTTCACCATTTCTACTCAACATTTTACTGGAAGTCCTAGCCAGAGCAATCAGGCAAGAGAAAGAAATAAAAGGCATCCAAACAGGAGGAGAAAAAGTCAAACTATCTCTCTTCACATATGATATGATTTTATACCTGAAAAACTTCAGAGTTGCTGCCCAAAAGCTCCTCAGTCTGACAAATAATTTGAGCAAAGTCACAGGATACAAAATCAATGTACCAAAATCAGTAGCATTTCTATACACCAATAACATCCAAGCTGAGAGCCAAATCAATAATGCAATCCCATCCACAATAGCCTCAAAAAGAATAAACTACCTAGGAATACAGTTAACCCTGGAAGTGAAAGATCTCTACAACAAGAATTACAAAACACTGCTGAAAGAAATCAGAGATGAATAAACAGATCGAAAAACATTCCATGCTCATGGATAGGAAGAATCAATATTGTTAAAATGGCCATACTGCCCAAAGAAATTTACAAATTCAATGTTCTTCCTGTCAAATTACCAATGACATTCTTCACCGAATTAGAAAACAACTCTTCTAAAATTCATATGGAATAAAAAATGAGCCCAAATAGTCAAGGCAATCCTAAGCAAAAACAACAAAGCTAGAGGCATCACCTTACTCAACTTCAAACTATACTACAAGGCTACAGTAACCAAAATGGCATGACACTGGTACAAAAAAATACACATAGGCCAATAGAACAGAATAGAGAGCCCAGAAATAATGCTGCACATCTACAACCATCTGATCTTCAATGAAGTTGACAAATGCAAACAATGGAGAAAGGATTCCCTATTCAGTAAATGGTGCTGGGATAGCTAGCCATACAGAAGATTGAAACTGGAGACTTTCCGTACACCATATACAAAAATCAACTCAAGATGGATTAAAGACATAAATGTAAAAACCTAAAACTATAAAAACCCTGAAAAACAGCCTAGGAAATATTATTATAGACATAGACCCTGGCAAATATTTCATGATGAAGATACCAAAAGCAATTGCAACAAAAACAAAAATTGTCAAATGAGACCTAATTAAATTGAAGAGTTTCTGCACAGCAAAAGAAGCTATCAACAGAATAAACAGATAACCTAGAGAATGGAAGAAAATTTTTGCAAACTGTTATTCACCCAACAAAGGTCTAATGTCCAGAATCTATAAGGAACTTAAACAAATTAACAAGCAAAAACAAAAAACCCTATTAAAAAATGGGCAAAGGACATGAACAGACACTTCTCAAAAAAGACATACATGCAGCCAACAGGCTTATAGAAAATGCTCAACATCACTAATCATTAAAGAAATGCAAATCAAAATCACAATGTGACACCATTCCACACTAGTCAGAATGGCTATTACTAAAAAGTCAAAAAATAACAGATCCTAGTGAGACTGTAAAGAAAAGCAAACACTTATACAGTGCTTGTAGGAATGTAAATTCATTCAGCCACTGTGGAAAGCAATTTGGAGATTTCTTGAATAACTCAGAGCAGAATTACCATTCAACCCAGCAATCTCATTATTGGATATCTTCCCAAAGGAATATAAATTGTTCTACCCTAAAGAAACATGTGCACATGTGTTCATTGCAGCGCTATTCACAATAGCAAAGACATGGGATCAACCTAGATGCCCATCAATGGTAGACTGGATAAATAAAATGTGCTATATATATACCATGTAATACTACACAGCTGTAAAAAGAACAAGATCATGTCCTTTGCAGTAACGTGAATGGAGCTGGAGGCCATTATCCTATGTGGACTAACACAAGAACAGAAAACAAAATACCACATGTTCTTACTTATGAGTGGGAGCTAAACATTGAGTACACATGGACACAAGGCAGGGAACAACAGAGACCAGGGCCTACTTGAGGGTAGAGGATGGGAGGAAGGTGAGGGTAAAAAAACTATCAATCAGGTACTAGGCTTAATACCTGGGTGACAAAACAATCTGTCTAGTCAACCCCTGTGACATGCAATTTACATATCACAAACCTGCACATGTAACCCTGAACCTAAATAAAATTAAAAAACATTAAAATACCTAGAAACAAATTTAAGCAAGGAGGTAAAGATCTTTATGATGAAAATGATAACACATTGATGAAAGAAATGGAAAGAAACAAATAAGTGAAAGCTATCCCATGTTCATTGATTGGAAGAATTAATATTGTTAAAATGTTCATACTACTCAAAGTGGCCTACAGATTCAATGCAATCTCTATCAAAATATCAATGACATTCTTCACAGAACTAGAAAAAAAATCTTAAAATTCATATGGAACCACAAAGACCCCGAATAGCTAAAGCGATCTTGAGCAAAAAGACCAAAATTGGAAGCATCACACTACCTGACTTCAAAATAGACTACAAGGTTACAGTAATCAAAACAACATAGCTGGCATAAAAACAAACACCCAGATCAATGGAACAGAATAGGAAACCCATAAATAAATTCATACATCTACAACTAACTGGTTTCCTACAAAAGTGTCAAGAACACACATTGGGGAAAAGGCAGCCTTTTCAATAAATGTTGCTAGAAAAACTGGATATTTACACATCTGCGGAAGAATGAAACTATACCCTTATGTCTCATCATATACAAAATTCAACTCAAAATGGATTAGAGACTTAAATATAAAACCTGAAATTATGAAACTACTAAAAGAAAACACAAGAGAAATGCTTCATGACATTGGTCAGGGTGAGGATTTTTTTTTTTTGACAAGACCCCAAAATCATAGGCAACAAAAGCAAAAATAAACAAATGGGATTATATCAAACTAAAAAGCTTCTGTACAGCAAAGGAAGCAATCAACAGAGTGAAGAGATAACCTACCAAATGAGAGAAAAAAATTTCAAAGTATGTATCTGACAAGAGGCTAATATTCAGAATATATAAGGAGGTCAACTCGATAGAAAAACAAAACAAAACAATCTAATTTAAAAATGGGCAAAAGACCTGAATAAACATTTCTCAAAGGAAGACATACAAATGGATGATAGATATATAAAAAAATGCTCAACATCTCCAATCATCAGAGAAATGCAAATCAAAACCCGAATGAGAACATCATCCCAGTTAGAATGGCTATTATTAAAAAGACAAAAAATAAGAAATACTGGAGAGAATATGGAGAAAGAACTCTTATATACTGTTGGTAGGAATGTAATTTAGTACAGCCATTAGGGAAAACACTATGAAGATTCCTCAAGAAATAAAAAATAGAACTACCATATGTTCCAACAATCCACTGCTGGGCATATATCTAAAAGGAAATAAAATCAGTATGTTGAAGAGATATCTGTACTTCCATGTTTATTGCATGAATATTCACAATAGCCAAAATATAGAATCAACCTATGTGTCCATCAACAGATGAATGGCTAAAAAATGTGTCTGTGTACACAATGGAATACTATTCAGCCATAAGAAAGAATTGTATTAGCCCATTTTCACCCTGCTATAGAGAAATACTTGAAACTGGGTAATTTATAAGAAAAGAGCTTTGACTGGCTCATGGTTCCACAGACTGTAAAGGAAGCATGCCTGAGGAGGCCTCAGGGAACTTACAATCATAGCAGAAGGTGAAGGTGAAACAGGCGCGTCTTCACATGGCCAGAGCAGGAGGAAGGGGGAGAGAACGGGGAGGTGCTACACACTTTTGATCAACCAGATCTCATGATAACACACTTATGATCACAATAACAACCTCAAAGGGAAAATATGTCCTCATGATCCAATCACCTTCCATCAGGCTCCACCTCTAACATTGGGGATTACAGTTTGGCATGAGATTTGGGTGGAGACACAGACCGAGATCATATCAGGAACAAAATCCTGTTGTTTGCAACAACATGGGTGAACCGAGAGGACATTATATTAAGTGAGATAAGCCAAGCACAGAAGAACAAATACTACGTGATTTCACACATATGTGGAACCTAAAAAGGTTTATCTCCTAGGAGTAGAGAGTAAAATAGTAACGTCAGAGGCTGGGGAGAATACTGGAAATGGAAGAATGAGGAGAGGTAGGTCAATGGTTACAAAGTTACAGTTAGATAGAAGGAATAATTTCTGGTGTTTGATTGCACAGTAGGATGACTATAGCTAACAATAATGAATTGCATATTTGCATATAGCTAGAAGAGATGATTTTGATAGTGCTCCCTACAAAGAAATTTTAAATATTTGGGTAAAGGAAATGCTAATTGCACTGATTTCATCATTATATGGTGTATACATATATCAAAACATCACACTGTACCCTATACATATGTATAATTATTATGTGTCAATTAAAAACAAAATAAACCTTAAAAGAAAAGTTTTCCTGATTGATTTCTAGCATGACTAAGTGAAGGGGTTGACAGATGTTTCCCTCCCAATGCAACTATAAAGCTGAATAAAACTATAAAAAAACAATAATTTTGGTCACTGGAAAGTGACCAAAGCATTTATTTATGAAAACTACTGAGTCGTGGTTAATAACAGTAAAAGTCTGTAATGTTTTCATCTGGGGCTGCTCCCATCTTCACTCCAGCTCTATTGGTGCAGTAGTTCATCCAGGATAGGGTAGGAAAGGCCATGAAATCCAGTTGTTTTGGGACCACTTCCAGAAGAGGCTTACTTGATTTGGAACATTGTCTATTACAGCAGTATCTTGGCATCAAGCAAATCCTAACATTTATATGGAAATATAAAGATCTAAAATAGCAAACACAATTTTGAAAAAGAAGGAATTGGAATACTTACATTACCTGATTTCTAAGCTTAATATAAAGTTACAGTAATCAAGACAGTGTGTTATTGGTATAAGAACAGGCATATAGATCAATGAAACAAACTGAGATTTCGTACGTTATGGTCAATTGATTTTCAAAAAAGGTACCAAAATAATGAGGAAAGAATAGTCTTTCCAACAGATGGTACTAGGACAACTAAATATCCATCTGAAAAAATAAAAATGGACTTAGACACTTACCTTATATGGTACACAAATTAACTGAAATGATAAAAGATCTGAATATAGGAGATAAACTAGAAAACTTATGAAAGAAAACACAGAAAAAATTTTTGTGATATTGGGTTAGGCAAAGAGTTCTTGAATATAACATCAAAAGCTTAAGGTAAAAAAGAACAAAATGATAAATTAGACATCATTAAGATGAAAACTGTTTTGCACTTTATGACACACCATTAAGAAGAACACAAGGACAAGCCACAGACATGGGGAAAATATTTGCATATAATATATTTAATAAAGGATTTCTATCCATAATATATAAAGAACTCTGAAATCTCAATAATGAGAAAAGTCAATTAAAAATGGACCAAGAAGTATTTCATTAAAGGATGAAAGTGGTTGCCAATTAAATGAAAAAGTGATCAACATTATTAGTCAATAGGGATGTAAAAATTAAAAATTAAATGTGGTATCTCTATACAACCACTAGAATGGCTACAATCAAGGAAAATAGATGATATGAAGTGTTGGCCAGGACGTGGAGAAAGTGGAACACTCCTACATTGCTGGTGGGATATAAGGTGGTACAGCCCCTTTGGAAAATACTTTGACATTTAAAAGAAGTTAAATAAAAACATACCATATGAGCCAGTATTTCCACTCCTAGGAGTCTACTCAGGAGAAATGAAAACATGTGTATACACAGAGACTTATATGAGAGTGTTCTTAGCAATATTATTCATAAAGCCTCTAACTGGAAACAATTCAAATGTCCATCTACTGGCTAAACACAATTTGGTTTATCCATACAATGGAATACTCTTCAGCAATAAAAAGGAGTGATGTATTGATACATGCTACAACATGGATGAAACTCAAAAACGTTAAGTGAAATAAGCCAATTGCTAAAGACTTCATATTGTGTGATTTCATTTATATGAAATATGCAGTTAAGACAATTATATAGGCAGAAGGCTGATGAGTGGTTCTTTGGAGTAGGGGGGGTGGTATACAGATTGACTGCAAATGAGCCTGAAGGAATTTTTGGAGGTGGTGAAAATGTTCTAAAATTAGGTTTTGATAATGCTGTAAAGTTACTAAATATTATTGAAATGTAAACTTACAATGGGTGAATGGTATGGTATGCAAATTATATCTCAACCAAGCTGCTTTTTTGAAAAATGATTCCTGTCAAAGAGAAAATAAGTGTAGGGAAAATGAGATGGTGATATACAGAATGTGTTTTGTAAGAGTCTCTATCCCAGATAGATCAAGTGTGTCATAGTTTCAACTAGTCAAAGCAAGATTAGAAATCTATAAAATCAAAGCCATTCAGAAGCAAAATTATTCTTGTTATTGAGACTTGAGATAAATTTCTTTCGCTTTGAATTAATTTTACTCATTTATTCATAAATATTCATTGTATGTCTGTTATGTGCCAAGCACCATGTTAGGTTCTGGTTACATAGGAGTGAACAAAACAGTCGTGGTTCCTGCAGTCCTGGAGCTTCGGTCTAGTGGTTCTTTCTGGGTATGGCTCCTAGCCTTTTGAAAACATAATTGAGATATTACTATATGTTTAATTTTGCATTCTGATTTTTTACTCAGTATAGTATTATAAGAATTTAGTCATATCTTTAAAAGCTCTTCATAAACCTTATTTTTGTTTGCTGCAAACTTTATCACAATATGCCTCTATGCTGAACATTTAACTTGTTTTCAGTTTGTTGCCGTTATCTATGATGCTCCAGAGAATTTCTTCTGCAACCATAATTTTCCTGGAAAAGTAGTTCTTTATTTAAATGAACTCAGTGCTCATTACCAGGCTTTTTTTATTCCATCTAGAATCTCAGAGGAGACACTATTGGATCAGAGTTATAAATATTAAGATATTGATACCTATTGCCAAATTGTTTTCTGGAAAGGTTATCAGTTTGCAATCCTACTATCAGGGTAGAGAGCTTGTTATCATTCCAAGACATTGGGCTTGGTTGGAGGATGAGCCAAAGCCCAAGGGGTGGGTCAGTCACTCTTGGAGCTGTGGGCACTGGGCCCTGGTCCTAGGCATTTAGTGGCACAAGGCACTGTGCTCTTGGAGCACAGATTCTTCAACAAGAGCAGAACTAATTCCTGGCTGAGCTCTGGCTTCTCTCAGGCTACAGAAAAGTGGCTAGACTGATAACATCCAGGCCTCAGAATGAAGTACAAAGTGGGGGAAGGTGAACTTGTCCCAGTTAGGGAGAGAAGGGTGTCAGAGACAGAGATGCTTACATTAAACATAAGCAAGATGAAAAGAAATGACAGAGCAGCTAGGCAGATATACTACAGGAAAATCAATTAGTCGAAAAGTCAGGCATGATATGGAAAAGTCAGGCAATGGTATGGAAAAGTCAGGCATGTTATGGGAAAGTCCAGAACCCAATCTGGAAGAAACATAAATTGGGTGATAAAAGTGGCTTTCTCATGAATGTTTTCCTGTAGAGAATAAATTAGTAGAAATATAAATGTAATAAAACAAGAGCTCAAAGATGAGATGATAAAACAACAGAATGAGTTATAAAAGGAGATTGCAGACCTAAGGAAATGAATTGAAATAAAGTAACATAAAATAGCAAGGAACAGAATAGACATAGCTAAAAACTGAATTAATGGCATGAAAGGAAAGCTAGAGGTAATCACACTGCATGCACAAGAAATTAAATAATTAGAAGAGCAAGAGAAACAAAAATGATTCAAAATAAGGTAATTGATGTCCCTGCAGGAAAGAATCCAACAAAAGGACAGAGGAAGTATTCAGGGAAGACTCAGATCTGCAGCTAGGAAGGGTTCCTTGCATACTATGAAAAACAAACTTAGAATGAGAGACATCAAGGATTTTTCTAGGTTGAATTATTAAACTTAAAGAATAGAGAAGGTGTTCCGGAGGCATCTAGGTACAACAGTAGCTCCTGACAGTGGGGAAAGTTAGGGCATCCTCAGATACACTATGGTAATTTTTTGTGTTCAAAGATAATAGAGCCATGTTTATAAAGTTCTGAGGTTTGGAGAGACCTCAAAAAATTATGTGCACCCAAGTAGTTGTCCATGTATGAAGGCAACAGATAAGCAGTCTTAAATATGAAATAACAGTGGGAGTGGTACATCTAGAAAACCTGCTTGCATAAAGCCAAAGCCCTTTGGTGATGAGACCAGGTTTGGCAAGGCTATAAAAAAAAGCCTGGTAATGAGCACTGAGTTCATTTAAATAAAGAACTACTTTTCCAGGAAAATTATGGTTGCAGAATAGAATGCTACTATTACAAATTCTGACAAAGCAAAGCCAACCTGATTGGAGGGTGAAGGAGGGAAGGTGGAAATGTGAGAGTATTATCCTCTCTATGCTGCTTGTAACAGCAAGTTAGTCCACTACTTAAAATTCTATTTAAAAAATACACCTGCAACTTCCTAATGGTTTTTATAGTATTTTCATTTATTTAAACTTAGAGTAATTTGTAAGTAGTACTATCTCTTAGGGATGAAGAAATATTTATTGGATATGCTATAAATCTTTCAAATTCCCTTTGTTTTGTTTTTTTTTTCTGTTACATTCAAGAAAATATTAAATTTGCAAATAGCAAATCGCATTTATAGGATTATCTCATTTTTAGAAATCTCTCTGTCCCTCTCATCTTTTTCCCCCTCTCTTTCTATCCTGACATCTGTATAAGTATCAGAGAGAGTCTAAAGGAAGATCACAGATGTTAACACTGATCATTTCTGATTGATAAGAATTCTTGTGATTTGTTGATTTGTACTTTTCTGTATATCTTGCATTTTTTAAAATAATGACTGTGAATGATAACATTTATCATTGTCCCAAAATGTTATACATGCTCTTTGCAGAAAATTTGAAACACACATAAGAAAAGGAAAAATCTGCCCTCCAGATATATTTGCTATGGGTGGCTCCTAATGACCAATGCTTCTGGGTATCCATGCCCCCTCCCACAATGACTCTAGGCTTGCCTATGTGTGATGGGTAAGTTTTTGTACCAACTTGACTAGCCTATGGTGCCCAGTTGTTTGGCCAAACACTAGCGTAGATGTTTTTGTGAAGGCATTTTCTAAATGTGATTAACATTTAAATCAGTAGACTTTGAGTAAAGCAGATTACCTGTCACACAAATTATCCTCATCTGGTCAGTTGAAGGTCTTAAGTGCAAAGATTGAGATTTTCCTAGGAAGACATAATTCTCTCAATATTACAACATAGAAGCCCGGCTTGAGTTGCCAGCCTGTTGCCTTGAGGAATTCAGACTCAAGACTACAACATCTATGGGTGAGATGGTGTGGTATTTGTCTTTCTGTGTCTGGCTTATTTCACTTAACACTATGCCCTTCAGGTTCATACATGTTGTGGCAAATTTCAGGATTTCATTCTTTTTTTTATGGCTGAATAATGTTCTGTTGTGTATATATACACCACATTTTCTTTATCCATTCATTCATTATTGGACATTAAAAGAAAAAGTTGATACTATAGATGCAGAGAGCAGAACAGTGATTACCAGAGACTGGGAGGGACAAGAAGAGGGGAGGATGGGGAGATGTTGGTTTATTGGTACAAAATTACAATTAGGTAGGAGGAATAGGTTCTAGTGTTCTATTACACAGTAGAGTGATGATGCTTAACAGTAGGATATGGAATGTTGCAAAATAGCTGGAAGAGAGGCTTTTGAATGTTATCACCACAAAGAAATGCTAAGTGCACAAAGTGATGGTCATGCTGACTACTCTGATTTGATCATTATACAACACATACATTTATCAAAACATCAAATTTTACCCAATAAAAATATACAATTACAATGTGTCAGTTAAAAAAAGTAAGACTGCAACATAACTCTTATGTAAATTTTCAGCCTGTCGGGCCTACTCTATGAATTTTAGACTTGCCAACCCCTACAATTATATAAGCCGATTTGTGTGAAGAGGTCTGGATGCCCTTCTGGAAAGACCATGGAGAGATAGTGAGAGAGAGAGTGGGCAAGAGAGATGACAGGACAGAGAAGGAGGAGGAGAAGGAGAAGGAGGAGGAGAAGGAAAAGAGATATTCATACAGGCCCTAGCTGTTCCAGCCATCCTAGTTGAGGGGCCAGACGTGTGAGTGAAGCCCTTTTTGATTTCCAATCTCAGTCAAGCTACCAAGTGATGGCAACTGCATAGGTGACCCCAGGAGATATCAGCAGAACTATCTAGATTGCAGAATCGTGAACAAATTAAAGGTTATTGTTTTAAGCCACTAATTTCTGAGGTGCTCTGTTACTCATCAGTAGATAACTTAGGTAAGTACCATTACCATTTTGACACATGCACTTTTAGTTTTTTAATATACCTTAAAAATTTCAATAAAATTGAGTTCATATTGTGTATTTTTACAACATGCTTTTTCAGTGATATTATGGGCAGTTTCTCATGTTACCAAAGGTTCTTAAACCTCATTTTTAGCTGATACAGAGTTTTTGATCATTTCCTATTGTTGCACATTTGGATGGTTTCTAATATTTTGCTATTATAAACAACATTATGATAAATGCTTTTGTATACATTTCCAGAACTACCCAGCAAAGTAGCTTCTGAATTTCAGAGTCATAGAAACTGTGTAAGATAATAAACATTCGTTATTTTAAGCCAGTAAGTAATGGAATAAATTGCTATGCAGCAATAAGTAGCTAATACTGGCCCCCTTGGGATTTTTGAGCTTTTTAATCTTTAAAGTAGAAAAACCTATCATAGGTTTAGTTTCTTGTTAACCCAACTCTCAGAACTGAGTAACTACCTTCCCCTTCCCACTGTACCAGTGTTTATGGGAGGGAAAATTTAAACAATTTATACCACGTATGCACTTCCTGGGCCCTTTCCTTCACAACAATGTCTTCACTGACTTCATATCTGTCAACTCATCAGTATATACTGGAGTTCCAGCCCTAGTTTTTTCCTGCATTGATATCAGCTTCATATTTCCAAATGCTCATCTCCTATCATTTTCTTTTGGATGTTCCTCAGGGTGTCCAAAATGAAGTTTGTCATCTCTTGCTATAATCCTTTCCTCCTTTCTTATTTACCTTGATTGAGAGGTGGGGTTAGGTTGGGTAAAACGTGGGAATGCGACACTGTATTAGTTATCTATTGCTGCATAACAACTTACCCCACAGCTTCGTGACTTAAAACAACAAATATTTGTTATCTCACACGACACAGCTTACGAGAGTTAGGCATCTGGGAGTGGATAGCTGGGTGGTTCTAGCTCAGAAGTTTTTATGAAGTTAAAGTCAAGATACTGCCTGGGACTGCAGTATCCTGAAGACTTGCCTGGGGTTGGCTGAAGGGTCTGCTTCCAGGATGGTTCACTCACACAGCTGTGGGCTGGAGGCCTCAGGTTTCTGCTGGCCTTTGGAAGGAGGCCTTCATTTCTCACCACATAGACCTCACCATAGAGCTGCTTGAGGGTTCTCACAAAATGGCAACTGGCTTTTCCTAGAGTGAATGATCCAAGAGAGAAGAAAAGGCAGAAAACACAACAACTTTGATAACCTAGCCTTGAAAGTCACATGCTGCCATTTTTCTCATATTCTTTTTGTCATACGGACCAACCTTGAAACAATGTGAGAGGGTACTACAAAAGCTATGAATATTGGAGTGCAGTAGGGTTAGTGGGAGCCATCTTGGAGACTGGCCAATGGTTCTTGTGCCAATTGTTTTGGAATTAGAATAATGGCTTTAAGGATGTCATACAGGGCTTTCAGGTCTCTTGCCCCAAGAAAAAGTATTTGGAGCCAGATCACTTAATTAAGATGGGATGAAATGAGAAGAGGAAACCAGAATGAGACCCAGAGTGGTATGAAGGGACAAAGTAAGCAACTTTGTATATTTAACCTGAGTGTGTGTGGTCTATATGAGTATTCCTTGCACAAAGGCACAGAGGGAAAAAACAAAACAAAATACTAAGAAGTATCTGTAACCTTGGCTGTCACTGTTGCAGGGACCAGCTCTTCTCTCACCTAACTGTACTTCAGCCTTACCCAGTTTATATCTATGTCCTGCCTCTGCCTTGTTGCTCCCTGTAACTCATGAGACACAAATTTTTAGTGCAAGTAGTTCTTTTAAGAGGTGATCCCATGAGACACTGGCAGGAGATTGGGGAGGCGCACTGGTAAGAGACAGGGAAGTAAAGGCAGTCGAGCAAGCACTTATTCCTATGGGCAACTGACTTAATCCCTCTGGGGAACTCTGGGAAATAGTGTAGACCTGTACGCTGAGTTATTCTACCTGTGGGACGAGGTTCCTAGAATATTCACTAACTTCCATCAGCCATTAGTGGAGGACTGCCTCCAAGAAGGATGAATTCTTTGGCACTTCTGGTCTGCCACTCCAGTGGGCAGAGCTAATGTGGCAGCTGAAGGAAGCCCTAGGGCTCAGAGTTGCAGGGGCTGGCAGTTGGAAATCGGAAATTGGGATTTCAGGGACATGTTAAGTGCCAAGGAGATATGGAAAGGGCACCAATAGCATTCTTTATGAGTACCTTTAGAATTCAAGTTAGGCATCCCCTGCCATGGGAAGTTCTCCATGCCTCCTTAGTTTTCCTCCTGCAATGGGTTGGGTGCTTTTTTGCTTTGCTCCCATCCCAAGTGCCTTTCACTGTATTGTAACTGTCTGCATCTCTCCCATTAAACTCTGACCTTGCTGAAGATGCAGACCAAGTTTTCCATCTCAGCACCCCTGGGTGCCTAGAAAAAGACCTGGCCCAGAATCTGGCATATATTGGGTTCTCAATAAATTTTGAATGAATGAATGAAAAAAATAAATGAATAAATGGGTGAGGAATTCTCTTCATAATTTGGGATAGCATTGGTAATCCTCTACATGTTCCTGTATCTAAAAGTTTACACATAAATTATTACCATTTCTACTCATACGGACTTATTTTATGGGAATCATTTCCCACAGAGGGGTCTTCCAGGTGCAAGAAAAGCATTAACATATTTATGGTGTACCCACTGACACACCAGGCCCTGGCCCTGGGTGGTTCACTGCCACATATCCTCCTGGGCTCCTGGAGAAAAGCTGTGAAGGGAAGTGGGTGGCTGTCACACAGCAACTTTCTGCCCCCAAACCCCTCATGTGAGGTGAGACTGAGGGAGGAGAAATGGCAAGGTTTCTGCAAAGATCAAGAACTACCCCAGAGATCCTGTCTAGTCCCATTTTAGGTAGTCATGATTTGCTCATTGTCACAACCACTTAGCACTGCGGGAAGAATGCATTGTTTCTGAATAGAGAGCAGTAGTGATGATTTGGCTGTTATTATGGATAATAATTGTGTTTGCTCTCTGTGCTGCCTAGGCTTATTTGGGAGCTTTGTCACCACTGCTATAATTTTAAATATTTTAATTAATGATACTCTGCTGCACTCTAGCCTTGAGGCTCCTTAAGCAAAATGAGCAATTAAAAAAAAAAAAAAAAAACTCACAAAAAGTAAGTGAATGAAAAGAAAAGAAAGGGCATCTAAAAAAAATCATTCTGTTTCTGTGATGTTTTAGGCTTGAAAAATGTATCTGTTGCAGGCAAGAGAAAATTCTCACTGCTTCCACCTGTTATCTTTGCTCCCATAGCCATCCATCTCCTGGAGCTGCTGATTGACATGGAATATACATAAAGTATCATAAAAAATGACAGGAGACAAGGAAAAAGCCAAAGCAGAGGCCTGAAGGTCCAGCAAACTTGGAGACTCATGCTCTTAAAAGCATTTCATCATCAACCATTATTATTGCTATCAGTTATTTTCATACTTTCCCAATATTGTGGATATCATTGAGGAGATACCAAAGAATTAGTCTCTACCTTTTAGGTCTTTCACTGTGGTGTCTGGGAATGGTTCTGGCAGAGTAATCACAAGCCCCAGAATGTTCTGTGAGACTGATGGTGAATGCACAAGAGAGAGCCCCGGTAGAGTAGGGTAACCTTTTGAAATGTTAGTGTTTTGTTTTTGAATGTAGAAGGTATGAAGGACAATAGGCAAAACTTCCCTTTGCATCTCCTCAGGAGAGGTCTCTGGGCCAGGTCAGGATTCCAAACTCAGGGACACATGGGCCTGCACAACTTTAACCTCCAGAGTGTTTGAAAGAGATGAGAACTAGCAGCCAATATTTAGAAACAGAGGCATCAAACATGAAAATTTGATTTCCAGTCTCTCGAAAGTTTAGATCTGCCAGCCTCAGTCCACATGCTAATACTGGACTGCAGCCGGTGGTGGCTGCTCTGTGGTATGCTGGAACCGGCTCTCTCCGGCTTTTGAGAGAGATTTGTCTTCAGCACTTCTGTGTTCTGCAGCTTTACATTGGTAGGTTGAGATCATTGAAGTAGGCCATGGTGACAGTATTTGTACCATGAAGATGCTGTAAGTCAGATTTTTTTTCTCTTGGTAAGCCAGTTAAACATTTAGTAGCAGACCACTGAGGTCACCCCTCTGGATGGTGTGTTGAGTGTTCATTCCTCATACCTATAATTTGCCATCGTCTCCCTACTATGAGGCTGAGTTGCCCACCTTGTCCCTTTGGTGGATATTCTGGGTTTAGGATCCTCTTGCACCATTTCTTTGTATTTAAGGGGGCCTCTGTGAAGAAAAATCCCCCACCTCAGGCCTTTGTTAGGAAGGAGAGGCTCATCAAAGAAAAGGCTCTGAAGTGGAGAAAGGGAGGGTGGTCTTTCTACCTGGAGAGGGGACTGGCTTGCTCTCTGGGGATGAAAGACTTCCGTGGGCCAGGGACAGTAAGAGTTCATTCTGAGAGGTGGGAGATGGGGGATACACATTTCTTGTGTGACAGACACCCAGCCCCTGCTTATGCAGTGTCCCAGTTGTATGCCCATGGGGGTGGACCTGGGCACTGTGACCTCAGGACACGGGCTCCCATTATAACAGGCAAGGGCACAGGGAAGTCCCATGCTTCTGAACAGACCACCTGTGCTCTGGAGCTGGGAGTATGGGAGGGATACCCAATCGTAGAGCCGACTTCATGGGCATGTGACCTGTGCAGTGGTGTAGGGCTTCCTGCTTGGTTTCATGCTCTGTTGTCATCGTCTTGAAATTCTTCATACTTTTTGAACAAGGGGCCCTGCATTTTTATTCTGTACTGGGCTCTATAAATTAGGTAGTTTATCCATTACTCTAGGAACTGAACAACCGTGGAGTCCTAATAAGTAAGCAGCAACAAGGAAGGGGTCCCAGTTCAGGGAGAACAATTGTTCTGAGTGACTGCTAATCACAGACAACCCCCTGGCACAACATTCTGTTCCAAAATCCCTCATTCTGCTTGTAGCCCCAGCAGCAATACCTTATCTGCACACCTTATCTGCACACCTTATCTGCATGTAGCCACTCCAGTACAACCCTATAAAACTTCCCTCCAGCCTCTGCCTCTTGGCAGACAGTCCCTTCTGTGCTGTGCTGCCCATTGCTTTCTTGCCATCTACCTTTGTACTTTCTCTAATAAATCTGCCATCTTTACCCATGACAGTCTTGGTAAATTCTTTTACCACCTGCGATGCTGGCCCCAGCCAGTTGCACCTGGAACAACAACAAGAGATCTGCCTCAATTATTCTGCGCTGTATGAATTTTCCCAAGACTTCCAGGGTGATCCCAAGAAGTGAGTTGAAGAATCTCCTAAAATTTCCCATCCACCCCTGTAGCTGGGGCTGACTCACATTTATGTGGTCAGAAACACTAAGAAACATGCTATTTCTTAGATGGGTTCAGAGCTGTCCTGCCTATTGCACTAGATTGATTTTTTTTCTTTTTTAGCCCTTAGATGCTGGGGGCTAAACTAGGGGTACAATGCTGAAGTTTGATAATATAGGAGTGAATATGACAAGGCCTCTGCCCAAAAGAAGCTCAGAGTCTAGAGGGAGACATGCAGAGGTAAACCTACAGCTCTTACTGCATGTAGCACATTAGATCTGAACTCTAAAAAGTGCCATGGGGAAGCAGAAGCAAGAATAATTGATTCTGTGTAAACAGGATCAGGAGAGTTTGTGGCAAGGGCCTGAAGGCAAATAAGAGCTCTCTGGGTGAAGAGGGTAGGGAGGTGCAAGCCAGATGCTTCATAAAATCCTCTTGCTTAGGGGTCTGCTATCTTTTGATGGTGCTGCAGCTTTTAGCAATGTCAGATTCATCTAGTAGCTTTGTACACACTTAAGTAACTGTCCTGTATTGTGGCCATGATTGGGCCATAAAACCATTCTGGAACCTGGTTCCAAAGACCACTTGGTAATCAGGTATTTTCTTGATTATGTGGTGGAATAACATTGGAAATACCAGCAGGTGTGTTTTTCCTATTCCATTCCTTACCTGGGGACCCTTTCCCAACTGGGCAGCTGGACCCTGGAGCAGCTTTGCCTCAGGGAAGGTAAATGACAGCAAAAACAATGGCCAGGCTTTGGGTGTAAAACGCTGAGACTGTGAAGGGCTTCAAGGAATAGTGAATTCAGAGGGAGTCACAAATGGGCTTTCTGTACACTGGTATTGGATAGGATTTTCCAAAACTGAGGGAAGGGAGAGCTGAGGGTAAGTGGGAGTGAAAAGAGGGTGAGGGTCCCAAGAACATAGGCTATGTGGTTATCCTTTTTCAGTGTATCCTGGGAGGAGGATAGAAGAACAGTTAGTTGAAGGCAGTGATCCTCAACCTTATTAAAACTAACAACTCCTTTATGTAGTAAATATTTTATGAAGTTCTCTTTACTATCCTGAAGTAAAATGAAATTCATGGATAATATTACTCTCATAATTGTGACAACCAATTAACACGTTCACAAATTTCCAAAATATCCCATGGGGGATGGGAACAGTCCTGGTTGAGAATTATTGATCTAGGGGTTTTCTTCCCTTGATAAGAACTAGGGAAGGGCAAGACCTAAGACTGGGAGTTGCTATGGGTTGCGGTGCAAAGGGCCTAGGTAGCCTCGAAGAGAATACCCATTCCTAAGGATGCTTGGGAGCTTAGAAATGCAGAGAGAGAGAGAGAGAGAGAGAGAGAGAGAGAGAAATAGTAGAGGGACAGGGCCACACTGAGTGTCCTGGGTATCATTGTGAAGTGAATGTGGCCAAGGGGTGGGAGGTAGAAGAGGTCAGATCCAAAAACAAGGCTTGTGTTGGGAGTGAAGAATGGCCCAGCAGTGACTTGTATGATCTGATCACCCAAATCAGTAGTGAAGACATTCCAACAGATGCCAGATGCCAGGAACATGTATAGCTGCACCCTAGCCCCACCTTGCCCAAAGCTCACTGATAGAAAGTCAAAATTCTTTTACACTTGAAGTTCATGGACAACATTCTTATTTGTTACAATTATTTCAGAAGAATCCCTCACTTGACTGAGTTCAGTCTCCCTCCCACCTCCCTAATGTGGAGGTGTAACCATGGTGTAGGATCTGTTGCTTAAACAGAAGTCTCTGCTGCTTAAAATTCAACTATGCCCGTGTATTGGAAGGCAAAGATTCTGGTGCCATCTAAAGATAATCTGTGGGTTTTATGAAACAGACAACAGAGAAGCGAGCTCAAGTGTAGATCCTTGGAAAGTAAAATGTAACTGTCCCTTTAGGGGACAATATCCACGTAATTTTATTTTCCATCTTTGCTAGGGAATGAGGTTTGTGGTGTTGATGGTGAATATATTTACTCAAGTGACAAGAGAATGGGATTCACAGAGAGGTAAAACCCTTGATTTAAATCTTGGTTTCATTGTTCAGGCCAGGCCATTCATTTAACTTCTTTCGAACTCAGTTTCTTCATCTGTAGGATGGGTGTGAGAATCAGATGTGAAGATGTATAGAAAGCCTTTGACATCTGTAATATCACAGTTTCTAATATTGTCACAACAATCATATCAGGAGCGACTCATTTTTGTCATTCAGTGACCAGACGGGGTAAATAGATTTCCTTTGGGCTCAATGACTTCCGTCTCAGATGGCTACTACTTAAGAGTTCTTTGATCGTTACTTGAAGTGGAAAACGTTTCTGCGAAAGCAATTTAATCATGCTGTGAATGAATTGAGAGGTAGATTTTGTTACATAGATGAGCAAAATGTAAACTACTAATTGCATATAGACTATATTTGTAGGAGTTTTAATTTTGAGCATCAATTCCTTCACATTTGTTCTCAGTTAATTTTCTAGCGGGAGATGTGCTTGTTAAAGGTTTATTTGATAACCAGTCATCCATCCATCCATCTAACCAATAAAAGCATACTTGTTGAAGTGTTTAATTTGTACAAGTCCCTGAGAGGGGTGCTGTGGGGATTCAGTGGTGGCTCAGGTCTAGACACTCATGTAGAGATTGAGTGTCAACGTCCTGGACTTTTGACTGCTTGCTTTTTCTATTTTTGATGCTACTTCTTGCACCTTCACTAAAGGATGTATACTTTATTTAGTTCAGTTGCCTTATTGATATTTACTGACTATTTTTTGGGAGGAGGGATGGAAGAATTATTTATTTGCCTGTTGCTTGGGCTGAAAAAACCAGGTTGTGGTAGAGTGATACCAAGAAGACCACATCTCCAGAGACCAATTGAGTGATCATGTCAAGGTATATCTTATTCCTCCATTTTATAGAATTTAACAAAATAAAACTAAGAACGCAAAAAAAACCTCCAGGTATTAGCATATATACTCCTGGGGTGGGGAAGATCTTCTTATGGAAATCAGAAAAATGAAAATTGAGGAAATGGAATGCCATCTTTACTCAGTGGAATGGCAAAACATGAATGATTGATGATTGCCAAAGCTTGAGGTGGTGCAGGGAAAATTAGCTCTTTCATTTATTGTTTGTAGGTTTGTGAGTAGCTAGCACCTTATTGGGAAGTAATTAAAACATATTTTAAAAAATAACAATGCACATATCTTTTGATCCAATAATTTCACTATTTCAGAGAAATAATGGTAGTAATACATAAAAGAAATATACAAAGGTAGTTGCTGCAGCAGTGATTATAAAAAATGAAGACTGTGAGTTGGAGAACATGAATGTTCATCATTTTGGGGATGATTGAATAACTTACAATACATTTACCATACAGAATATTATAATGCCAGTAAAAAGCGTGACTTGGATTTGTATTTATTGACTTGAGTGGATCTCTATTATAGGGAAAAATTAAGTGTATATTGTTAAGGCCTATAAAAGGTTATGAAAACAATTACCTTAAGCTACTGCCATTAGTTACTTCAAGGGAGAGAGTTTGAAGGTAGGAGGAATTAATTGGCTTTTAAATAAACTTCTGTTTTGTTTGAATGTGATAAGTAATATCTTCATGATTAATCATTCCATTGAGGTAGAAGTGAAGTTAAAAAAGAAACAAAAGAGAAAGAGAGAAAAAGAAAGAAAGAAAGAGCATTAACACTTTGGACTTCAGACTTCATGGAAGAGAAAAAAAATGATTTTTGGGTCAGGCCCTGTGGCTTACACCTGTAATCCCAGCACTTTGAAAGGCCAAGGCGGCAGGATTAATTGAGACCCGCAGTTTGAGACCAGCCTGGGCAACATAGTGAGACCCTGTCTCAACAAAAAAATCCCTGAAATTAGCCAGACATGATGCTTCGTGTCTGTAGTCCCAGCTACTAGGGAGGCTGAGGTAGGAGGATCACTTGAGCCCAGGAGTTCGAGGTTGCAGTGAGCTATCATTGTTCCACTGCACTCCAGCCTGGGTGCCAGAGTGAGACCCTGCCTCAAAAAAAAAAAAAAAAAAAAAAAAAAAAATTTCCCAACCACAGGAAAAATTGGTGAAAAGTCAAAGACAGTTGAACCTAACAGAAATGCCATTGTAGAGTTCTGATTCTTTAACCTGACATTGTTATTTATTCTTATAAATTACAGGAATGAATTATTTTGGGGTTAACTTTCTGTGTTATACTAGTGAGCCTCTTTCTAGTCTCTTTTACAGGAAAGAATTTGTTCCCCCACACCCATCTTATTTGTTTAATGTCTTAACAGTTCTATTTGTTGAAGGCTTATTTGAGATCGTGGCTGTTTAAAAAGAAAATAAGAAAAGATAAATAAGATTGAGAATGAGAGAAAGAAAAAATATTATTTGTGTCCCTCAGTAGTTTGAAGGTTGCCGTAGTTCATCTTCAAATACAGAGCCATGAAAGATTTATTTAACCACATTTCTTTTAAGGTCGAAGGGGTTGAGATGATCACTCACACATCCAGGGTCTCCTTCTTTACCCAGGTCCTCTTATTTATTTATCTCTTCTCCTGAGCCAAAATTTGAGCTGCTGTGAGAGATTCTTAGTCGGTTCCCAATATTTGAAACCACTTTCAACAATATCATCCATCTCCTCCCACCACAAGTGGCATTATCTCCATATCCTTGGAGATGAGCCGCCTTCCCCTTCCTTTATCACCTGGAGCCACACACGTTTGGTTACAAATGCCCTGATAATGTTCTTGTTGGTCTCTCACAAGTGAAATAACAGATAACCATTCTCCCAGTGATGGTGAGACAGTCATCCTGCTCTCAGATAACCAGGAAAGGAGAGATTCACTTCCATTGCATGCTGTGATTAAGATCTCACTGGCAAAGATACAAGTGAGATTGCCTTTATAAAATAATATCCGTGCTCATGTCATTTTATTCAGCTCAGATAGCGGCTAACATCATTTCTTGGGGTCCTCCCTCTGCACCAATCTGCATTGGCTTTCAAACGTGTATACCATCACCTGCCCTACTGGTGAGATAAGAATAAAAGTGTAAGATGGCATATTAAATTGTGCAGTGTTTTTTATATTACTCATACAAATGAGATAACAGCTGCGGGATAGTCTGTTTCATTCCTGGCAGAACTCCCAATCATTTGTGTTGTTGAAACAAGGCTAGCCTTGTATCTCAGCAGTGCGCGCTCCTGTCTGTGGGTATCATTCAGTAGGGCCAGGAGGCTGCCTCCCCTAAGTCCCCCTTCCCAGTCTGCTTGATGTGAATTAATGAGGGACAAATCTTTTTATTCCTACTCAGGTTTAGGCTTAATGTGAAATTATCCAGAGGAGGTAATTTACAGAGTATTTCCCAAATTTCAGTTATCAAGCCCCATTTTCTTACGGTTTTTGTTATATGCAGATGTCACCGATGATATTACTTAATACTTTTCTTTAAATTTATTTTAATTTTAACTACCTATCTTAGCCTTATTTTAACTGATAGTGATAAACTCATAAGCTTGTTATGATTGTTTTGATTTTATTATATTTAATCGACCTTAAAATAAACATGTAACTATTAATATTGTTTTCTGTGCATTGTCTAAAGTAATTTTGAGTGATACTCATGGATGTTTTCATTTGAGAAATACCATTAGGTGAGTTCTCACTAAAGTACACACATCTAGTACAGATAATTTCTTAGCAGCTGCTGTTGATGGGTGATCCCACACTTGAAAAAGCAGGGAGGGAAACCTATGAATATAAAAGAATCCAGAAAGGACGCATTGGAGGAAAGAAAGAAGCAGTTCTGTCTAAGGCACATTTCATCCTGGCTAGACTTAGATGAGTGAGATGAAGCCAAGGACATTGTGCTTATCGCCTTTCTGGGTGGCATCTGGCATCGGAGGCTGACCCAGGCCTCTGTGAGGCCGTGAGCTATAACACAAATTCAGGCACTTGCCAGGCTGCTCTAGGCTGTTCCACCCCACCCCACAGCTACTCCTAGTCTGGGTTCTGATTGGTGTTATGAAGAAGAGGCAAGGATGGCAGAAGATGGCAAGTGTCAAGTGTTGGAGGGTTCAATTTTCTGTCAAGACTACCTTCTCTATCCAAGAAAAATGACTTGATTATGAAGGAGTTTTAAAAGTACAAACAAGCAAGCAAGCAACAACAATAACAACAACAACAAAAACAGAACAAAAAATCAATCAGATGAATAGGACTGAGAGTTTAAAACTGGAAAACTCTAATTTAGAGGTAGCAGAGGCCCTTGATATCTGCCAGAGAAACTTGTGCTCCAAGCTTCTGTAGGTGCCTATGATCCCAGGCTTCCTAACCCTCTTACCACAACAGTAGTGGCCTCTTCCGTTTCAGTCTCTGGCTCTATGCCTCCTGGTTGTTACCCTGAACAAGGACTGCCAGAGTGCATGGTAATGACCCACGCTACTCAGGCCAGTCCCTCAGGATTCCACCATCTTTTGACTAAGATGATGATCTTAGGTCGACTGTCCCAAAAGTGTCTCTAGATGCTATAGAAGGGGACTGTCTTAGACATACGGCTTCGTCTTTCCAAGAGCTACCTGGATATGGAGCTGTGTAAGACATATAAATGTTTGATAGGCAGATGGACAGGAAAGAGTTAATTCCCAAACCAACTATGATTTAGCTGTGGGCCTGCCGAGCATGCAGGCTGAGCCTGTGAGAGCACCATGAGGGAGCAGTTAATCAGACATCAGTTTCCAGGTATGTAGAGGACCTGACTGGTGACCAGAGATTGAACTAAGTGTCTGGGAACCGTTCATGTGTACAAGCCCAAGGCCCATGAGGGACAACAATCAATCCCTGCTTCATCCTTTAATCGACATTCATTGCTAGCAACAACATAGCGAAAATCAGTGGGAGCTGTTTTTTTTGTACTCTGGTTAGATAAAACAGGAAAGCATCCGTAGTGTTTTGTAAATAGTGTTTTACCCAGTCATTCAGTGCTGATTAGCCCATGTTTGCCCCTCATTTCCCCAAATTAACTTTTGCCATCATTCTGCATACCCGTGAGACTTGGTTTCCACAGGGCTGCTGATTGCTGCATTTCCCTGAAACTCACTGATTGCACCTATGCCCAGTGCTACCTCCCTGAACGGCCTCCCTGCTGGTCTCAGTGCCTGTTTCTTTTCAGGATTCTTCTCTACCTTTGTTAACACAAAAGGGAAAAAAATTATTTAAGAAGTTTACACTTTTAGTAAAATATTCTTCTTCCTGATTTCTTAAACTGTTCCCCTTTGTTCACCCCATCGAAGAAAGAAGAAAAGAAAGAAGGAAAAAAGGGAGGGAGTAAGAATGAAGGAAAACATTTCTGCCTTTTGTCAGGATTGACTCTTTTCCCAATTTTAAAAAAAGTTTGGACATTTTTGTGTAATGTATCTCATTATAAAGGTAATAGAACTACATTTCAAAGGAAAAGGAAAAGCACCCGTAATACTAACAACGTAACAGAATTGCTGTTAGCATGTTGATGTATTTCCTACTAAGTTTTCTGCTATGCAGCTTCTTTTAAAATCTAGTAGTAATCCTACTGTAAATAAAACATTTTCTTTTACTTTTTTCACTTATATTCAGTCATAAGCATTTTTCATGGTGCTATATGGCCTTTATAACCATAGTTTTAGTGATTGCATGTTTCCTCTAGTGAAAATACAATAATTTACACAACCCTTTCTTGAGTGTTTTGATATTTAGATTGCTTTTCATTTTAAAATTTTCATTATATCATTGAAACGATACTGTTAAAGCATACGTTCCCACCCACCCCTATTTTTGCTTTATTTTGTTAGGTTCTGTTTCTAGAAGTCAGGTGACAAGAAAAAGCCCATGGGCATTTCAGGTGCTTGATTTGTAATTTGAAGTTGGATTCTACAAGCATTTGTACTTACTGTGTCCTCACCAGCCAAGCTGGAGGGCCCATTCCAACAAACCCTCCCTGTGCTTCTCCCCCTTGTTTTGCCTCCTCTCACAAAGGTGTACTTCCCACATTCCTCATAGTGGAGAGAAAGGCTTCCCTCACAGGTTTTCAACAATTTGTGCCCAATATGAAGCCAAAGAAACCTTCTTGACTCCATCCATGTGGTTATTGGTCTTCACGCTGTAGCAGATGTCTTTAAAAGAGATGGTCTTCAGCCCTTCACCTCAGCTAAAGGTTGGTACATGCCAAGGATAGGAGGTTAACAATGAAAGGAAGGGTTGTGGGCCAACCATGAGGGGAATTTAGGAAGGAGGTGCCCACAACTTATGGTGTCTGGTTGGCTATAACGTATCCAAGAATAATTTATTGAGTACTTACATGTATTAGCCACCGTGATAGGTGTAATGGGATATGCATAGGTAAACACCGCTATCAAAGAGTTTATAGCCTTCTGTGGAAATGACAGACCAGCAAATAACTGTTATGAAGACAGAAGGAGGGACATGAGTACTGAGGATTGCCATGATAAGTCCAGCAGCCCAGGACCCTAACAGAAGGCCCCCTGTACACCAGGCTACATGTTCTCAAGCTTCCTTTTGGTAAGGTCAAGTAGTTGGGGAGGGCAGTGTAGGGAATTCTTTGTGGGAGTTTACTGAAATAAGATTATTCTGATTGCAGAAGAAGTCAGATCTCGTGGGGAGGAATTTGAATAAAGCATGTGCCTACTCACTGACCTTTCCTGACAAGGCACATGTGTGTTGAAGGGGGAGAATGCATCAAGCACAAGCTGTTAGCCTTCACTCTTCAGTGCCTCTGTGGCTGCAAAGACTGAAGAATCATGTTATGCATACCCCGGGAAAGTTTTTGACCTAAGAGTGAGCGAGTTTACGATGGATGGCTGAGTATCAGGGTCAGATTAAGTAACAGGAGTCAACTATTAAGGGGAATTAGGCATCATTTTTTACCCAGGTATGTATGGTTCTTTAGATCTTGTTACATAATGTGTCTCTTCCTTCACTTGTCTGTTTTAGAGTAATTACTTAAAATTGTAGTGTATCAGACTGGAAAGTGACCTTAATCATGTTAGAAGACTCTCAGTAACATAACAGCCTAAGTTAATGGGATTGATCATCCCCCCTTTAACTTAGAACATGTAGACATGCTTGATTAAAAAAAAAACCACAAAATTTTAGTAAAGCTGTATTACTCAACTTGAAAGAAAGAAAAGACAATCTCAGGTGTAGGAGAAAGAAAAGGAGATGAAAGCTATTGTGAGGAGGTGGGTAAGGGAGACCTGATGCTAAGAAGACTCATGGGCATTTGGGTTCCATATAAGGCTTGGGGCTAGGCCTCTAATGTGCACATGAGGACTGGTTATGCGACCTCCAGACCACAGGTGATAGAGAGAGGAGGAAGCCTGTGTAAAGCCTGGAAACTCCAAGAGCTGCCCTGCTCATAAAAAGCATACTGGAAAACAGCACAAATTGGCCAGAGGAGGCAACATGGAAGTTTGCCACCATTTGTTCAGAGCCTTAGGTAGAAAAAAAAATCACTCAAAAAGCTAAATTTCCAGGCCTGAAGTATGTAAAGGCATGTGATTCAAATTTAAACTATCTATCTGGTTCAGGACGTCCAAGCTGAGAATTTATCATAACCTGGTCAAGGATCATTGAAACCCTGGAGGCTACAGTATAAGCAACTATAAAACTCAGCAGGAATCCTTTCATAATCTAGGGCACACAGAATTCCATAGCCCTAATGCCCCTGATGAAGAGGAACTTACAATATAAAACAGACAAACCTCATGAATCAAACCACCACACATCAGGTCAGGAGACACCACAAACAGCAATTCCTATCCACTACTGGTAGGAATGTCAAATGGTAAAACTGCACCAGAGAGCAATTTATTTTATTTTATTTTGAACTTTTATTTTAGTTTTGGGGTACATATGCAGGTAAGTTACATGTCACGGGTGTTTGGTGTACAGATTATTTAATCACTCAGGTAATAGGGATGGTACTTGATGATAGTTTTTTGACTCTCACCCTCCTCCCACCCTCCACTCTCAAATAGGCCCCAGTGTCTATTGTTCCCTGCTTTGTGTCCATGTGTACTCAGTGTTTAGCTGCCACTTAAAAGTGAGAATTTGTAGTATTTGGTTTTCTGCTTCTGTGTTAGTTAACTTAGGATGAGGTTCTCTAGTTCCATCCATGTTGCTGCAAAGGACATGACCTCCTTCTGTATGGCTGTGTAGTGTTCTATGGTATATATGTACCACATTTTCTTTATCCAGTCTACTATTGGTGGGCATCTAGGTTGATTCAATGTCTTTGCTATTGTGAATAGTGCTGCGATGAACATATGCATGCATATGTATTTATGTTGGAATGATTTATATTCCTTTGGGTATATGCCCAGTAATGGGATTGTTGGGTTGAATGGTAGTTCTGTTTTAAGTTATTTGGGAAATTACCAAACTGCTTTCCACAATGGCTGAGCAAATTTATACTCCTACCAACAGTGCATAAGCATTCCCTTTTCTCTGCAACCTTGCCAACAACTGTTATTTTTTCACTTTTTAATAATGGCCATTCTGACTGGTGTGAGATGATATCTCATTGTGGTTCTGATTTATGTTTCTCTAATGATCAGTGATGTTGAGCATTTTTTAATATGCTTTTTGGCTGCATGTATGTCTTCTTTTGAGAAGTGGTCTCTTCCTGTCTTTTGCCCACTTTTTAATAGGGTTGTTTGTTTTTTGCTTGTTAATTTGTTTAAATTCCTCATGGATTCTGGATATTAGATCTTTGTTGGATGCATAGTTTGCAAATGTTTTCTTCCATTCGGTAGGTTGTTTGTTTATTCTGTTGATAGTTTCTTTTGCTGTGCAGAAGCTCTTCAGTTTAATTAGAGATCATTTGCCAATTTTTGTTTTTGTTGCAATTGCTTTTGGTATCTTCATGAAATCTTTGCCAGGGTGTATGTCTAGAATGGTATTTCCTAGGTTATTTTCCAGGGTTTTTGTAGCTTTTAGGTTTTACATTTAAGTGTTTAATCCATCTTGAGTTGATTTTTGTACATGTTGTAAGGAAGGTGTCCAATTTCAATCTTCTGCATATGGCTAGCCAGTTATCCCAGCATCATTTAGTGAATAGGGAGTCAATTCCTCATTGGTTGTTTTTGTGAACTTTGTCACAGATCAGACGGTTGTGGGTGTGTGGTCTTATTTCTGGACTCTCTATTCTGTTCCACTGGTCTATGTGTCTGCTTTTGTACTATTATCATGCCATTTTGATTACTGTAGCCTTGTAGTATAGTTTGAAGTTGGGTAATGTGATGCCCCCAGCTTTGTTGTTTCTGCTTAAGATTTTGCTTTGGCTATTTGGGCTCTTTTATGGTTCCATATGAATTTTAAGACAGTTTTTTTCTCTAATTCTGTGAGGAATTTCATTGGTACTTTGATAGAAATAGTATTGAATCTATAAATTGCTTTGGGCAGTAGAGCCATTTTAACAATATCGATTCTTCCTATCCATGAGCATGAAATGTTTTTCCATCTGTTTATGTAATCTCTGGCTTTTTCAGTAGTGTTTTATAATTCTTGTTGTAGAGCTCTCTCACCTCCATGGTCGCTGTATTCCTGGGTGTTTGATTCTTTTTGTGGCTATTGTGGATGGGATTGTGTTCCTGATTTGGCTCTCAGCTTGGACGTTTCTGGGATATAGCAATGCTGCTTATTTTTGTGCATTGATTTTGTATTCAGAAACTTAGCTGAAGTTGTTTATCAGATCTAGGAGCTTTTGGGTAGAGACTGTGGGGTTTTCTAGGTGTAGAATCCTATCGCCTACGAAGAGAGATGGTGTGACTTCCTCTCTTCCTATTTGGATGCCTTTTATTTCTTCCTCTTGCCTGATTGCTCTGTCTAGGACTTCCAGTACTATGTTGAACATGAGTGGTGAGAGTGGGCATCCCTATTTTATTCTAGTTCGCAAAGGGAATGCTTCCAGCTTTTTGCATGTACAGTATGATGTTGGCTGTGGGTTTGTCAAAGATGGTTCAGAGAGCAATTTAGCAATACATAGTACATGTGAAGTTGGGCAAATGATACAGCCCAGCATGCTCATGTATAGGTATATGCCCTAGAAAATTCTCTTACATGTATATAAGAAGATATGGCCAATGATGATCATTGTTTGTTAAAATAAACTGTAATGCTAATTTAGAAATCCAAATTGGCAGTCAGAATGCAAATGGATAAGTAAAGTGTGATTTATTCATATGTTAGAATACTACCAATTCGTTAGAATGAATGAACGTATCCAAATGCACAAATCTTAAAAACATGATGCTGAGGAAGAAAGCCAGCTTTCTCAAGGAGAAGCATAGTATACTATTTATCTAAGTTTTAAAAACACAAATCAATATCATGTAGTATTTATGAACATGTGCAAAGGTAGTGAAAGTATAAAAACAGAGAAAACATATTAATTTAAAGAAAGTAGTTTCCTTTAGCGTGGGAGGGAAGACAAAGCATTTGATTTAAATGTAGGTTTGACTCCTAAACCAGTGCAATACTAAAAGTATACCATATGGATTCTATAAGCCAATGCATTTTATTTTTTACTATAAATAAAGAAACCCTCTTCAAATATAATTTTTCCTTACTGATTCAAAGAAAGAAAGAAATAATGTATTATAGATGCAGTTGAAGCTCCATGTATATATCAGTCCTATCCCATCCCTTCTCGCTATTGTCTCTGTATGATGTGCTGCCTCTTCAAATATAAACCATGGTCAAATCGTACATTTAGTCATTCTCAACATACCAGCAAGGAAATGATGGAGACAAAAGTCTATAGCCATTATAAGAAACTTCTTTTTTGGGAAAAACAAAAATAAAAACAAAACAGGGAATAGTGGAAACGATGCTGTTGGCACTAGTGAGTACCACACACCAAACTGTTCTGGGTGAGCATTCCAGACACCCTGATGAGGTAGTGGAGGAGTTCCTGTTGGGCCAAGATGACTGGCCTTGCCCTGCCTCAAGAGCGTCTCCTTATCTACTGCTCTTCACAACCACATGTGAGATGGGCAATGGGGCATGCTTCTTTTCTAGAAGATGTTTTTATTGTCCTAGTTCACTTCCTGTTGAGGGAGTTCTAGGGCATTGGGGCTGACCTTAGGGATTGAGCAACCACAGGCCTTTATTTTCAGGACCTGAGCTTGGATCAACTGGCCAGGTAGGTAACTTTTTAGAAATTTTAAGGAATATTGACCTAAGTCAGAGATCTTATGGAGTCATGGTCCATGAGTTTTGACATTGCTTTTATAGCATCTCTCTCTTAGCAATAAGCTCAAGAGCTCTGAGCATGCCCCTAGCCCTGGGCTTAAGTGCTTCCATCTTACCTGTCCAAACGATGGGTTGAAGCAAGGCTAATGTTGTGTCCTTTGCCCTGGAGGTCTTTACTATGGAGGTAATTATATTTTTCAAGCAGCAAGTGAACCTTAGGAGGTGGTGGAAGGGGCCTGGACCTTTATGCTCACTCTATAGTCCTTATTTTGTCTAGGTCCCAATATTAATTGTTTCTGTGTTTCCCACCTAACTATCTTTATTTATACTACCTTTATTTTCTATTTACTTTTATTGATGAATAATATTTGTACATGTTTACGGGGTACATGTGACTTTTTATATGCATAGAATGTGTAATGAGCAAGTCAGGGTAATTAGGGTATCCATCCCCTTGAGTATTTATCATTTCTATGTGTTGGGAACATTTCAGGTCCTCCCTTCTAGCTATTATGAAATATATGATACTCTGTTGTTAATCATAGTCACCCTACTCGGCTATTAAACACTGGAACTTATTCCTTTTATCTACCTATATATTTGTCCCATTAGCTGTCCCCTCACATCTTTCCCAGCCTCTGATATCTATCATTCTACTCTCTACCTCCATTAGATCAACTTTTTTAGCTCCAACAGATGAGTGAGAAGATGCCATATTTGTCTTTCTGTATTTACACTAACTTTAGTTTTGGGAAGATAACATATTATCCAGATATCTCAAGTTTCTGGCCACTGCCTCTTAGCAAGACTCTATCTCCTTCCCTTTCCTCTTTTAGTTTGGCCAGTCTGTACTGAAATAGCAACTCCCTCTAACATCATGATATTTTTTCTTCTAAGTTGAGTACCAAGGTGTAACATGACAGTTTCACCATCGCTTTCACTATCCCATAAAAAGATTACCAACTTGAACGTGGGGAAGGGGAATCCTTATTGTACCTCAGTCTACTTAAATTCTGTCACTTCCATGTAGGTCTGTCACTCCTAATATCCTATTCCTAGTACTGATTTATATATTGGCTAGGACCCATTTGGCTGTAAGGGAAAGAAAACGCTAGCTTTAAAAATGAAAAGCTCAGGGAAGATGTTGGCCCGTGTGTCCAATAAGTACAAGGCTGTGTAGGTGGCCTTAGGTGGGTCTGGATCCAGAAGCTCATATAGCTCAAAAGTATACAGACCAAAAGTCTGTATATTTTTCTCTATCTCCTGGCTCAATGTTTCCTCAGTGTTGGCTCTGTCTCAAGCAGACGCTCCAGGTGGTGGAAAGATGGTAACCTATAGTTCTTGGCTTATGTTGTTCTCATAGCTGGTATTCCAGCAAAAATAGAATGTTTCTTTCTGAAAATTCTGTTGGAAGACCTAGAAAAGGTTCTAATTGCCCAGCCTGGCAATGTGCCTGCTCCTGGATGAGCCACTGTGCTGTGGGCTGGGGTTCTCTAATTAACCAAGTTGGGGCCAATGGCCCAAATCTGAAATTTAGGGTGATGTCAGCCCCACTCGAACCACAGAAAGCACAATGAGTAGAGGGGTGGTTTCTCAAAGTGATTCTAGGTAGACCAAAAAAAAAAAAAAAAGGACCTTCCAATAGGCATGTTTTGAACCATCTGCATGGTCTGTTTGTAAGGGAAAGAGTGTTTGCCATAGATAATTTTTTCCAGTGGATTTTTAGTGCAGAGACATTTGTATATATGTTTAAAATCAAATTGTCAGCAAGTGGTCACCCGAAGTGAAAGTGTTTAACTTTTAATAAAGTGGCTTTCAAACAGAATTCACAGACTTGGGGACTATAAGTATATTTTTGCTTATTTTAATGTGGAGTCATTCATCCATTATTTATAACTGAAATATACTTCGTGCCTTCTCAGTGTTGTATGGTATAGTACATGGTTCCTAATGTTTCTTAATAAGAAGATCCCACTTTGACAGCTCCACAGTTTGTGGCTGTTTGATAAAATTGTAATTGTACTTATAGCACCTTAAGAAAAATACATGTGACAACAGTTACGATGCAGTCAGTTTTTCATTGAGCACAATACATCAGTAACTCTTGAAAAGTATACATAGAAACTGGACCTAGAATTTAATCAGGCTATGGAAAATGCTTGGGCATGTGTGGATTTTCTGAGATGGTACTTAAGAGTATTGGGCCCATAGGTTAGGAACAACTGGAGTTTGGAGTGATTAAGAATATGGTTCAATCCCAGATCTACTACTTGTGAGGTGTTTGACCTTGGGTGGCTCATTTAACCTCTTTAAGTCTTCAGTTTCCTCCAATGGGAGCTGGAAATAACACCACCTGTTCCTCTAAGTTTGCTGTGAGGATTAGAGGTAATGTAGGTATAATGTACGTAAAGCACTTGACAGAGTCCTTGATACATGATTAGCACTCAACATGTGTAGCAATTAGTGTTACCACTTTGTATTAAAATTATCTATTTACCACAAGTCTCCTTGAATGTAAGGCATTGTGTTTTATGCAGCTTTATATTCTCAGTGCCTAGCAATGTCCTGGATTAGACAGGATATGTTTATTAAGTGAATAAGTAAATTATTGAAAAATTAAAAGCAATGATATGTCTAATGTGTTTAGCTCACTGACCATAGCATGGTTGCTATTTTAAAAATGTGCGTGTATTCTTCTCCTCATCATCTGGACTTGGACATGGTTTACCCCAGTGGTCCTGGAACTTCAGTGTGCTTGAGAATCACCTGCAGGGCTTAAACACAAATGATGACCTAACACCAAGTTTCTCATTCAGTACATCTGGGATGAGGCCTAAAAATCTGCATTTCTAACAAGTTCCTATCTAATGCTGCTGTTGCTGGTCTGGGACCACATTTTGATCACTACTATACCGTACTAATAGCTCTCAACCTTGGCTGCATATTAGAGGTCCTGGGAAAGCTCTTAAAAATATTGATGGCTGCCTGGCCAAGAAAGGAGGATCATGCCTATAATCCCAGCACTTCGGGAGGCCTAGGCAGGAGGATTGCTTGAAGCCAGGAGTCTGAGACCAGTCTAAGCAACAAAATGAGGCCTCATCTCTACAGAAGAAAAATAAAAATAAAAAAATTAACTGGATCTGGTGGTGCACACTTGTGGTCCCCACTACTCAGGAGGCTGAGGCTGCAGTGAGCTGTGATTACGTCACTGCACTCCAGCCTGGGGGACAGAGAGAGACCTGCCTAGTGAAACAAAAAACAAGAAACAAAAAACAAACCAAAAAACCTGCCTGGACTCCTCACCTTAAGAGTGTGATTAACTGGTCTGAAATGAGGCCTGGGCAGCAGTATTGTGTGTTATTTTAAAGCTCCCCTCCACCAACCTTCTCTAATATGCTGCAAGACATGCAAATCACTGGCCTTACTACTGGACTTAGGCAACCCAACTCAGGGCAGCTTTATCATCTGCTGTTGTCCACTGGTAGCACTGCAGTAACTGTGTCCAACAGAAAAAATCAACTGCATTAGTCTGGTCTTGTATTTCTAAATTGATTATGTAGATACCTCACACCACTGAAATCAGTTAGTAAATGGAGTTTCTTCACAGGTATTGCATTATTTCTCCCAGGCCAGTGAGTGCTTGCAAGTCTCCAGGATGATTCTTCTTGTTTTATTCACTCTGTGTGTGTACATGTGTATGTGCTCCACATGCAGTGAACTTGTTTTAGGTTGTTTCTTATAATTCACTATATAATCAAGGGATTAACTCAATGGAATCATAGGGGTGGGGAGGGGAGAGTTGCTTTTCACTTTTAGAAATGAACCACCTCTTCTCAGTTATAAAATCCTCGCAGGACCCCAAACCTACAGTCATAGGCTCATTAAAAGCGAGTTGCAATTACAAGCATGTTTGTCTGCTTCCCTCCCTCTTGGTGCCTGTGTCTGGTGCTCGTTTTTTTCTTTGTGAACTTTAATACATGTTTAATGTGAATCTTAATGATTTGATTACAATGGCATAATTACATAATTGGAATGTATTGTGCATGCTGGCGGGAAGGAGTCTGGAAGGTGCTTGGTGAGTGACGTTACATAAACAGAATGATAATGACAGTGAGATTGAGAATGAGACTAATGAGAAAATGATTAGAAAAACTGGGAAGAAATGGACACTTGTGGAAATGAGAAGGTAGCATTTCTCTTGCTTTAATGATTGGGATTCATTTCGCCTGAGAGGCTGAGGCTTTTGAGAATCAGTGCTATTAGAAAGAGGTATGTTCAGATAGTGGGTTTTTTGGAGGCTACTTTGGACATAGGTGCTGGCTCCAAGGTCCACCTGTCTAGGCAAGAATCAAGTCAGACTCATCAAGAAGCTCTGATACACTGCTTCCTATGATCTTTAAAGCAGAGCAAGGGCAATTCTCTTTCTCACCACTGTCCTTGCTTTAGAATGTTTCCAGTGGCACATTTGCATATCAGTGGAACATTGAGAGCCCCATTAATGTGGAGTGGAGCCACATTCTCCTCCCCAGTGCAATTCCACCATCTCTCTGGTAACGTATTGCTACTGAAGCGCAATGGCAGCTAGCCAATCGTTTTGTGCTCCCAGTTAATGACCTCCATTACTGTGTCATTTGGGCTAGAGAAACATGTCCACCTGCCTAGATCCTTTCCCATAGTAATTGGCCTGTGCAATGTCATCTTTACGTGATGTTTACTGTGTATTGCTATAATCACAATGATTATTTCCCCAACTTATTTGTACTATTAACATAAAACATATCTGCTTATTGATTCAACAAACACCAGTATTTGTTAAACACCCATATAGGTGCTAGTTGCTATGTGTGATGCAGAAAATAGAAGACACATTATTTGTGGTTTAGCAGTTGAAGTCTAGACAAGACATTCAGGAAAAGTTATTGTAAATCATCTCATGGTGAGTCGGAGAAATGATTCAGAATATTTTCACTATAGCCCTGCGTTCTTTTATCCATCAACTTGAAAATACTTATTGAGTGCCTACTATGCGAAGGGCTCAAGGTGAGGGGCAGGATACTGAGATAAATTTAACTATGATCTGCCTTCGGGGGAATTTTCAAAGACAATCTGGCAGTACCGATCCAAGTAAAAAATGGATACACTCAGTGATCCAGCATTTTCACTTCTTGGTTTGTACCCCAGGTGGCCATTCATTTATGTGCACAGATGGGGCATATAAAAGTATGGTAAATGAAGTACTGCTTGTAATATTATTCTACAGACAGCCTCAATGTCCACCAGAAGAACAAAAGGGAGTAACTAAATAAACTGAGGTTAAAGCAATACCATGAAAGATTATACAGATTAAGAAGAATAAGGTAGATCTATCACTAGATCGTTAGGACACTCCTTTGAATAAACTAAGTGATAAGTAATTATGTATGGAATAATATATCCTGTGTAAAATAAAAAGCAAAAGAAAAAAAAACACAAAACAAACTTATACGTTTTCTGCGGGCCATAGATATCTATATAAAATAAAAAACAACCAAAAACCAGAAGTTCAGAAGGCTATCACCAAAGTGACAGTGGTAATAGTGGACACCTTTGGGTAGGATTGGGAGGAGCTAGGATTGAGGATGCTCGTGAAAGAAACCTTAGTTTCCTTTTTTTTTTTTTTTTGAGACAGAGTCTTGCTCTGTCACCCAGGCTGGAGTGCAGTGGCGCAATCTTGGCTCACTGCAACCTCTGCCTCCCAGGGTCAAGTGATTCTCCTGCCTCAGCCTCCCGAGCGGCTGGGACTACAGGCACGTGCCACCATGTCCAGCTAGTTTTTTTGTAGTTTTAGTAGAGACGGGGTTTCACCAAGTTGGTCATCTTCTGACCTTGTGATCCGCCCGCCTCAGCCTCCCAACCTCCCAATGTGCTGGGATTACAGGCGTGAGCCACCGCGCCTGTCCATTTTTTTTTTTTTTTTTGAGACAACGTCTCAATCTGTCACCCAGGCTGGAGTACAGTGGTACGATCTCGGCTCACTGCATCCTCCGCTTCCAGGGCACAAGCAATTCTCCAGCCTCAGCCTCCCAAGTAGCTGGGACCACAGGCACAAGCCACCAACGCCCAGCTAATTTTTGTATTTTTGTAGAGATGGGGTTTCAACATGTTGCCCAGGCTGGTCTCGAACTCCTGAGCTCAAAATGATCCGCCCGCCTTAGCTTCCCAAATTGTTGGAGTTACAGGTGTGAGCCACCGCATCTGGCCTATTATTCTTTTTTTAAGAAAATATATTTTATTTACTTTCTTGAGTAGTAAATGCAACAGAAATAAGTAAATAAAATCTTATGGAAATATTCAGTACCCAGTACATAGCAGGAGCTAAATTAATGTTTACTGAACTGAAGTAAACATAGAAAAAAGGGGCAGTATTTGAGGTTAGAAGCATCAGGGCAGGCTTTAACAAGGGAGATATGTTTGAGCCGCTCTTACGAAAGAAGAGGTGTGGAGATGTGGAAGAAAGGGGCAACATGCAGCTTCCACAGTTTGGACATGGGTAGTTAGTGGGTATTAATATTTATATATTAATAAATAAATAAATAAGTACTTATTATTATTTTTTTGAGACGGAATCTCACTCTGTTACCAGGCTGGAGTCCAGTGGTATGATCTTGGCTCGCTGCAACCTCCACCTCCTGGATTCAAGTGATTCTCCTGCCTCAGCCTCCTGAGTAGCTGGGACTACAGGTGCGCACCACCATGCCCAACTCATTTTTGCATTTTTAGTAGCGATGGGGTTTCACCATGTTGGCCAGGATGGTCTCAATCTCTTGACCTCATGATCCACCCACCTTGGCCTCCCAAAGTGCTGGGATTACAGGCATGAACCACCGCGCTTGGCTATAAGTACTTATTTACAGTCATGTGCCACATAACAACATTTTGATCAATGAGGTACTGCATATCTGATGGTGGTCCCATAAGATTATAATGGAGTTTAAAAATTTCTATTGCTTAGTGACATCTTGTTTATCTTACCACTGTGTAGACCTAGGCCAATGTGTATGTTTTTGTCTTAGTTTTTAGTAAAAAGGTTTAAAAAGTAAGAAAAAAATTTAAAATAGAAAAAAGCTTATAGAATAAGGATATAAAGAAAAGATATTTTGTACAGCCGTACAATGTGTGTTTTAAGCTAAGTATTATGAGTCAAAAAATAAAAAACATTAAAACGTTTATATAAAAATGTTATAGTATGCTGAAGTTAACTTATTCTTGAGAAAAGATTTTTTTTTGTAAACCTAGTGTAGCCTCTGTGCACGGTGTTCATAAAGTCTACAGTAGGGTACAGCAATGTCCTAGGTCATCACATTCACCATCACTCACTCACTGACTCACCCAGAACCACCACCAGTCCTGCAAGCTCCATTCATTGTGTTCTATTCATTGTAAGTGCCCAATATAGGTTCGCCATTTTTATCTTTTACCCCATATTTTTACCATACCTTTCTATATCTAGATATATTAGGTACACAAATACTGACTCTTCTGTTACAATCGCCTACAGTGATTAGCACAATAACATGCCGTATATGTTTGTACCTAGGAGTAAGTAATAGGCGCCATCATATAGCCTAGGTGTGGCAGGCTGTACCATCTAGACTTGTGTAAGTACACTCTATGGTATTTGCATAAAGTTGAAATTGTCTAATGATGCATTTCTCAAAACATGTCCCCATCATTAAGTGACACATGTCTTTTTCAAACTTTTATTTTCATTTTCCATTTTTATCTCTCCCTGTGTGTTAATCTGAGTATTTTCAACGGATCTGTCTAAGGTTGCTAATCCTTCTTTTGCCAGGTGGAAGATTGAGGCCATTCCTCAGAAACAGCTTAATCCCTGAATGGATTGGCCCCCAGGATGTGGCCCTTCATGGCTTTCAACTGAAAGGAGCTTTCCCTTTGGAGGGATCCTGTAGTTTAATATCCTCTCTCCTCTCTGCCGAATGAGGCAGCCCAAAGCTCTGCTTATCTTCTTATCTCTCAGATGGCTTCTTTCTGCCCAGCTTCTATGGTGTGAGAGTCAGCAAAGCAGTGAGTGGAAAGTAGTGCCCAATGCTGGGTTCACTCTTTGCATTTCTTTTATTTCTGGGTTTCTGGAATTGCATGTCCTGGCTATCTTGGTAGTCCTGAACCCCAGATTTTATCTCTCCAGGCCCAGGAGATTGCCTGAAGATCTCTTAAGTTTCTCAAGTACTTAGCAGCTGCTTTCTGCTTGACTCTCAACATCACTTGTAAGTGCCTTGAGGGAAGAAGTGGGATAGAATATTAGGAGTCAGCTCAGTGAATTTCCTTCTCTCTGGGATCTTGGGCTCTTAGATCCTAGGGCCTGATGGATGAGTGGTGTCTAAAAACAGAAGGTTCTTCTTGACATTTGTTTTTAGTTGCTCTTGGCAGGAAAGTTGGTGTGTTACAACAGAAGCAGATATATCTTTAAGTGTCAACCTACAGTGGTTTTAAAACAAAGCCTGGAATTCTGAGTGAAGCCCAACTCAGGGACAGTCTTTCTGTCCTACAGGACCCAACTGTGGTCTGTTGTAGCCACAGCTGCATTGTTAGCCATTGTGTTCCTTTCAGAGTAAGTGTTTCCAGGCCTTTCTCAGGGACCAGACCTTGGCTCATACCACTGAGGAAATTGCTACTTTGAGGAAATAATATGATTTACATATGCTTGTACTGGAAGTTTGTCTTAGAGTCCTAGAGAGGGTCTGACTCCTCTTTTTGTCCAGCTTTGGAGGCAAATCTTGGGTACATCTTGGCAAAATTTTATGCATTAGACTGGGAGATTATCTTTTGTTTCAAAGTGCATCTCTACAGGAGTAACAGTCAAGAATTTAAGATTTTATTCTGTTTCTTCAGTTCTTGAATATCAGATTTTAGTTGATGTATGATTTCATGAATTATAGGCACTTAATTTAATCCTTGGACTCTTAGATCTTTTCTGTTAGTTCTGATGCACTGTGTGGTTCCCTTGAAGGATCACACACCTATGTGGAAGGGTGGGTAAGTATGAACGTAGCCAGAGAGAGCCAGGTGCAGGTCATGAGCCCACAAAGCAGCTGGCCAAGAAGGTGATTCCTAGTTTACCAGTGATGGAAGGGTGAAATCTCTCCTAGTGTGTGGTGGTGGAAGCTGAGGGTGGGAGATGAAGGGTTGATCTACACACTCTTTGCAAGATGGGGAAATTCAGAAAGACACCGTAGGGTCACTTAACAGCTTAGGACTTCAGTTCTGCGAATGGTGTTGGGAGAGCAACCCTGAGCCTGGGTGTGTCTGAGTTCAGAGCTGCAGCAGGTTTAAGCCATTTTCCATCCTTAGCACCTGCACTATCTTTTCATCTTAAACACCATCCTGGGATAACCTGCAGCCCATTCTCCTAGAAAGGCTTACCATTCTCCTAGTAGATAGATGTGCAAGATCCATGTGAATCTGAGCATTTAAAGTATTGAGACTGGATGTAGGGGAATGATTCAAGGGCTCTAGTATTGAACGTCACTTGTACTTCAGTACAAGGCTCTAGTGCTAAAACCTCACAAAAAGAAAGGCCTCTCCAAGAAAAACATTTTCCTCTGGGGTTGGAGGTGGTGGTGATGGGCCCTGATAGTTTCTCTGGGTATACTTGAAGAGGTCTAAATTGAGAGAGGACTGACAAATGTGGTCCCGAGGACAGGGTGTTTCTATTTCCTACATAAGCCTTATTTGTAATATCTATTTTGGAGCTCAGCTACAGACATCCATCCTGTCTCCTATGTCAACCAGATGGACACCATGATATTAATAAAATCTCCTAAGATTCTGGAAGCTAGACATGCTTTTTCCTTCTTAAAATTTATTCCAGGACTCCAAAGACTGTGAGTGCTATAGAGCGGGTGCTGACATTACTAAGGGCTCAGGAAGGCCAGGCACCAATGTTCATGTAATGATGCCTTATGTCCAGGTGTGTACTCAGTACTTTGTGTGCGTTGTCTTGTTAAACAAGCCTGGGTCTTTGACATGTATACTTTCCATCTGTACTACCATGTCCCATGCTTGCCTTAAATACTGCCTTAAAGGAGCCCTGTGTTCTGCTCTTTTCAAATCTGTGTGTTTCAGATGCACATGTCTGCAAGATTGTAAGCTGGCTTCTGCTGTCTTCCTGTCCCCCTCTGAACCTGGCATGGACTAGGCCCTCTAAGTGAATGTGTGGCGCATGAATAGATCTCCATGGAAATGAAGCTGACAGTGACTAAGAAATCCATCCTCTGTCTCCAGTTCTCTGGCCCTTCTGATCCCAATTAGGTTGTGTCTGTGAAGATAAGCGTACTAGGAAGGATCTCAGCCAAGTTTTTCCCAGTTACATGCTAGCTGCGTTGATGTTTGAAGCCACCATGGAATAGTTGTCCTATTCATGTGAAAAGCACAAACACTTAAACAAGGATGATAGTTAAATGGAAATAAAAGGTGGATCCTATCATTTTACACTTCAGTGGCTTCTATAGCCTAAAGCAGGGATACTCCAAAACCTGGTCATCAGATTGGGGAATAAAATAGGACTTTTTAATAATATAAGCTACTATTTTATCTGATTCATTAAGTCTGAGAGGAGCCCAAAGAATCTGTGTTTTTTTCAAAAATGATACCTAGGAGATTCTAGATGATTTGATGATCAACCTGATTTGGACTCCAAGGTAAAGAAAAGCTCTTCAGTATGGCAGGCAAAGACATCTATACACTGGTTGTCCTTGCTCACCTCTGCAGACTCATCTGCTGCTGTCTCCTGCCATACCCTTCTTCTTCTGGGCATTCATTTGCCCTCCACTAACACACACAGACACACACACACACACACACACACACACACACACACACTTCTGGCCCACTGTAGGACCCTTGAAGGATCACACCTATGTGGAAGGGCGGGTGAGTGTGAACATAGCCAGACTGAGACTAGAGGTAGGGGAATGATTAAAGGGCTCTAGGAGTGAATGTCACTTGTACTTCAGTGACTCTTCAGTACCCTTTGCCCCTCCAACACACACACACACACACACACACACACACGAGTTCTGGTGCTTCCCTTGTGGGTTCTTGTCCCTTTGCCTGAGATACACTGCCCTTCAACCCAACTATGATGGTTAGTTTTATGTGTCAACTTGGCTAGACTACATTGCCTAATTATCCAATAAAACAGCGGTCCCAAACCTTTTAGGCACTAAGGACGGATTTCGTGGAAGACAATTTTTTCCACAGACTGGGCAGGGAATGAAAGTGTTTCGGGATGAAAGTGTTCCACCTCAGATCATCAGGCTTTAGTTAGATTCTCCTAGGGAGCTCCCAGACCTAGATCCCAGGCATGCGCAGTTCACAATAGGGTTCACGCTCCTATGAGAATGTAATGCCACTGATCTGACAGGAGGTGGAGCTTAGGTGGTAATGCTGGCTCCTGGGCCCACCCGGCGGCTCACCTCTTGCTGTGCAGCCGGGCTCCTAACAGGCCAGTCCACGGGTGAGGGGGTTGGGACCCCTGCAATAAAGCACTAATTTGGGCATTACTGTGAAGGTATTTTGTAGATGTGGTTAACATCTACAATGTGCTGACTTTAAGTAAAGGAGATTATTCTCTATAACCTGGATGGCCTCATCCAATCAGTTGAAAGGCCTTAAGAGCAAATGAGGTTTCCTTGAGGAAGAGGAAATTATGCCTGTGGACTACAGGGTCAGCTCTTGCCCAAGCATTTCCAGCCTGTCAGCCTGCCTGATGGATTTCAGACTCTGCTAGCCCCAACAATTGCAAAGCCAATTTCTTGAAAAATGTCATCTGTATATATAACTTCCTGGTTCTATTTATCTGGTAGAACACTCTTTGCTTGGTTGGCAGTTTAGGCACCACACCTTCTGAACCTACCCTCCTTCTCGCTGGTCCTGCTGGAGCTGGGCAATGCCCCTCGCCTCACAGCTCCCCCTGCCCACCATGAGGCCTGTCATCATGGCTGTCTCCCTGTAACCTTCACTCTGAGTACTATTTATCTTTGTGTTCTTGGCTCCTAGCACAGTGTCTGGCACAAGCAGGTGCTTGGCATGTGAGTGTGAACTGAAGAAGAGACACTTATGGCAACAGCATGTCCTGTGTCTGCTGAGGGCCACTCCTCTGATTGGATTTGCCAGTCCTGAGCTCCAGGCAGCCTTCACAGCATCCACTGCTGCTTAAGGTCAGAGGCCTTTGTCATTGAGCTCCTATGTCCTAATCTAGCTCAGAAAAGATACAGCCACGAGCTTCCCAAGTCAGAGGGTCATCCTGTACATTACCTTTCATTTTGTCTGGATGGTATAAGAACACTAGAGAATGGTTTTAAGAGTAAACAAACACAATTGCTATATATAATCCGATACAAAGGAAAACTCCAGCCCCGTGTCTATTACTCTAGTCCTACTCTGCAGAGGCAACCTTTTATTTAAATTTGTATGGCTATACCATGTACATACAGAAAATGCCCATAAGCACTTACACCCACGTAAACAGCAACCACAGCAAGAACTAAAATGTTACCAGCGCCACAGAAAGTGCCCAGCCATTTTCCCTTCTAGTCTCTAACTCAGTCACCTTCCCCTCAGCATAACAACTACTCTGACTTTTAAACTGTAAGCCATATGCTATTGGATGGTTTAAAATTTATTACAAATATCCCCAAATATCAGAGGCTACTTAAAAAAATTATTGTTTGTAATTCTCCTGGTAAATGCAACTCTCATTAATATGCTTATAGTTATGTTTTTTGTTTATTAAATTTAGAAAATAATTATTGGTTCCTCTAATAAATAAGAATTTATCTTACGTTCCCTTTTCTCCTCCTTACCCTTTCTTCTCCTTCCAGATTTGTAGTGAGTTTGTACATGTGTACATATATAATTATTTATAGAATAAATTAAATATAAATTCACTAATGGAATAACATTTATTTGATTAATCATGTTTAATTGCCAATAATAATAGCTAATAGTCAACCAATAGCTAGCATTTATTGAATATTTAGCATATGCCAAGCTCTATTCCAATAGCATCAACTCGTTTAAGTATCACATAACTCTATGAGTAGATATCCTTATCTCCATTTAATAGATAAGAAAAGCTGAGGCATAGACACATCAACTAAGACCAGGATTTACACCAAGGCAATCTGACTCCAGAGCCCATGGTCTTGGACATGCTGCTATAATTTTAAATAATGTACCTTTATCTCTTTGTTTAATTTAATTTTTTATTTTTATGGGTACATAGTAGGTGTAGATAATTATGGCGTACATGAAATATTTTGATACAGGCATACAATGTGTAATAATCATATCAGAGTTAATGAGGTTTTCATCATCTCAAACATTTATCATTTCTTTGTATTACTCCAGTTTTACTCCAATTACACCTTCCAATTATACTCTTAGTTATTTTAAAAAGCACAATAAACCATTGTTGACTGCAGTCACTCTGTTGTGCTATCAAATGCTAGATTTTATTCTATCAAAGTATATTTTTATATCCATTAAGCATCCCTACTCCCCACCAACTACCCTCCCCAGCCTCTGGTATCCATCATTCTATTCTCTATCTCTATGAGTTCTAATTGTTTCAATTTTTAGCTCCCACAAATAAGTGAGAACAGGCAAGTTTGTCTTTCGGTGCCTGGCTTCTTTCACTTAACATAATGTCCCCCAGTTCCATCCATGTTGTTGCAAATGACAGGATCCAATTTATTTTTATGGTTGCAATAGTACTTCATTTTGTATATGTACCATGTTTTCTTTATCCATTTGTCTATTGATGGACACTCAGGTTGCTTCCAAATCTTGGATATTGTGAATAATGCTGCAACAAAAATGGGACGGCAGATATCTCTTCAATATATTGATTTCCTTTCTTTGGGATATATATCTACCAGTGGGATTGCTGGATCATATGGAAGTTCTATTTTTAGTTTTTTGAAGAATCTTCAAACTATTTTCCATAGTGGTTGTACTAATTTTCATTCCGACCAACACTGTGCAAAGGTTCCCTTTTCTCCACATCCTCACCAGATTTGTTATTGCCTGTCTTTTTACTATAAGCCATTTTAACTGGGGTGAAATGATAACTCATTGTAGTTTTGATTTGCGTTTATCTGATGATCAGTGATGTAGCGCACCTTTTAATATACCTGTTTGTCATTTGAATGTCTTCTTTTGAGAAATGTCTATTCAGATCTTTTGTCCGTTTCTTCACTGGGTTGTTAGATTTTTTCCTATAGAGTTGTTTGAGCTCCTTATATATTCTGGTTATTAATCCCTTGTCAGATGGGTTTTTATTTGCAAATATTTTCTCCCATTCTGTGGGTTGTCCTTTCACTTTGTTGTTTCCTTTGCTGTGCAGAAGCTTTTTAACTTGATGTGATCCCATTTGTCCATTTTTGCTTTGGTTGCCTGAGCTTGTGGGGTATCAAGAAATCTTTGCTCAGATCAACATCCTGGAGCATTTCTCCAATGTTTTCTTTTAGTAGTTTCACAGTTTGAGGTCTCAGATTTAAGGGTTTAATTAATTTTGATTTGATTTTTGTATATGGCTGGAAATAGAGGTCTAGTTTCATTCTTTTGCATATGGATATTCAGTTTTCCCAGCACCATTATTTTTTAACTTTTATTTTAGGTTCAGGGGTACATGTGAAGATTTGTATATAGGTAAACTCATGTCATTGGGGTTTGTCGTATAGATTATTTTGTCACCTGGTACTAAGCCTAATACCCAATAGTTATGTTTTTTCTGTACCTCTCCCTCTCCTCACCCTCCACCCTCAAGTAGGCCCCAGTGTCTGTTTTTCCCCTCTTTGTGTCCATGTGTTCTCATCATTAGCTCCCATTTATAAGTGAGAACATGTGGTATTTGGTTTTCTATTCCTGCATTAGTTTGCTAAGACTGATGGCCTCCAGCTCCATCCGTGTTTCTGCAAAGGACATGATCTCCTTCTTTTTATGGCTGCATAGTATTTCATAGTGTATATGTACCATATTTTCTTTATCCAGTCTACTGTTTATGGACATTTAGGTTGATTCCATGTCTTTGCTATTGTGAGTAGTGCTGCAATGAACATAAGCATGTGTGTGTCTTTATGGTAGAATGATTTATATTCCTTTGGGAATATACCCAGTAATGGGATTGCTGGGTTGAATGGTAGTTCTGTTTTTAGCTGTTTGAGGAATTGCCACACTGCTTTCCATGATTGTTGAACTAAGTTATACTCCCACCAACAGTGTATAAGTGTTCTCTTTACTCCATAACCTTACCATCATCTATTTATTTTTTGACTTTTTAGTAATAGCCACTCTGGCTGTCCAGAACAATTTATTGAGAAAATTCTTCTTTCCTCAATGTATCTTCATGATGCTTTTGTCAAAAATGAGTTCACTGTAGGTGTTTGGATTTGCTTTTGGGTTCTCTACTTGTTCCATTGGTCTATGCATCTGTTTTTATGCCAGTACCATGCTGTTTTGGTTACTATAGCTCTGCGTTATAATTTGAAATCAGGTAATTTAGTTCCTCCAGTTTTGTTCTTTTTGCTCAGGATATCTTTGGTTATTCCAGGTATTTTATGGTTCCATACAAATTTTAGGACTTTAAAAAATTTCTGTGAAGAATGCCACTGGTATTTTTATAGAGATTGCATTGAACCTGTAGATTGCTTTGGGTAGTATGAACATTTTAACGATGTTAATTCTTCCAATCCATGAAAATGGAATATCTTTTCATTTTTTTGTGTCCCTTTCAATTTCTTCCATTAATATTTTATAGTTTTAATCATAGAGCTCTTTCACTTATTTGGTTAAGTTAATTCCTAGTTATGTTATTTTATTTGCAGCTATTGTAAATGGGATTTCTTTTTTATTTCTTTTTCACAATATTCACTGTTGTCATATGTTGGAAATGCTACTGTGTTTTGTATGTTGATGTTGTAGCCTGAAACTTTTCTGAATTTGTTTATCAGTTAGAGTTTTTTGGTGGAGCATTTAGGTTTTTTCAAATATAAGATCATATTATCTGCAAACAAGGATAAATTGACTTTTTCCTTTTCAATTTGAATGCCCTTTATTTCTTTCTCTTGACTGACTTCTCTAGCTAGGACTTCCAGCACGATGTTGAGTCACAGTGGAGAAAGTGAGCATCCTTAATGTGTTCCAGATCTTACAGGAAAAGCTTTCAGTTTTTCCCCATTCAGTATGATGCCAGCTGTAGGTCTGTTGTATATGGCTTTTATTGTGAAGTATGATACTTCTATATCCAGTTTCTTGAGTTTTATCATGAAAAAATGTTGAATTTTATCAGATGCCTTTTTAAGCATCAAACATGGAAATGATCACATGGTTTTTGTCTGTCATTCTGTTGATATGGTGTATCACATTGATTGACTTGTATATGTTGAACCATCCTTGCATCCCTAGAACAATTCACACTTGGTCATGATAAGTGAAATTTTTAATGTGTTGTTGAATTTGGTTTGCCAGTAGTTTGCTGAGGAGTTTTGCATCAATGTTCATCAGCGATATTGGCCTATAGTTTTCTTTTTTTGATGTGTCTTTGTTTGGTTTTGGTATCCAGGTAATACTGACCTCATAGAATGAGTTTGTAAGTATTCCCTCCTCTTCTAGTTTTTTAAAGAATATTTTGAGTAGGATTGGTATTAGTTTTTTAAATGTTTAGTAAAACTCAGCTGTGAAGCCATTGGGTCCTGGGCTTATTTATTTATTTGCTGGAAGATTTTTTATTACATCTTTGATCTTGTTAACTTGTTATTGGTCTACTTGGGTTTTAATATATCTATGTTTCTTATTGCACCTTATTTTTTCAGCATCTTTGAAAGTAGTTTTAACTATAATTCTTCCTAGAACAACTTTGGCTAAGGTAAGTTACTTACTGAAAAATCCATTTACTTTACCTCTTCAAAATTTTAAACTAAACAGGAGTTTGAAATGACAGTGATGTATGGTCCTAATGCTTCCATTTATGAAAATTACTCTAAAACTTTTGAATATCCCTGAACTAGAAACTTGTTTTTACTTTACACTGTTTCTATCTTATAACTTGTTATAAAAAAGCATGTTATATCTACTTTTTGCTCTATATGATTTATAATAGTGATTGGTTGCAAGCAATACAATTCTAGGCTGACCTTATTAATTCCTATTTGGTGCCCTCAAGTGGGAGAGGCTCGGTGGAAATGTAGCAGCCTGCAGGCCAACATGGCCTCCAGCCCAGTCATCAGTTAATCCCCAGAGACCATATGTATGATCATACTGCAAGGTGACTTGGCATCTAAAGAGTCAGAAGAAGCAGCAATGAACACCCCAACTCCACCTGTGGGCTTAGAGGCCAGTCCCCATATCAGCTCAGTGATCAGCAAGTGGACTCCCATGCAGGCCATGCTTGAGCTCCCCTCCCTACTCAGAGTGAGGCAATGGCCCAATGTGCTCTCTGCCTCAGTCTCTCAGCCTGGCCATGTTCTAGCTGCAGTGATCTGTGAAATGGCCTTTGTAGATTTGCCATCCTTGCCACCCCTGGTTGAGGTATTGGGGAATCATCCAACTGTGCCTCAGGCTTATGAGGCAGATGCTACTAAAGATGGCCCAGTGTGGGGATAGAGCACACACACGTAGTTTGGCTCTGAAACTTCATGGTGTACAGTTTTGAGCAGTTTCCTTAAAGTTGTTGAGTCTTAGTTTCCTCATATGTAAAAATAGAGCCAAGATTCACTTGAAGGTTATTAGGTTTAAATTAGATTAGTGCTACAGCACACCATGCACTCCCCATCAAGCACTACAGAGGAGCAGAGAAGGTGGGTATCTCACTCATCCTGGGAAGGGGTATCAGAAAGCTCTTCCTGGAGGAAATTATAGCTAAACAGAGTCTGTAAAATAACAAATATAATCCTGGTCAAAAATGTGTGTGCGTATGTGTGGTCACAAAGGAAATGGTACAACCTGAGATGAAGAAGGACTTGTATGAAAAAATTTAATGATGTGCCTAGGTCCATGGGCTTTAAAAGTGTGAGGCAAAGAATAATAACAGACAGGATTGGGGAAGTACTCAGGCGCTGAAAGACGCATGTAAGCAGAGAGGCTGGGAACAGTCATAAAGTTTTAAATTCTGATAAAAGTGAATTTACTATTAATTTAAAATAATTAGACGTCAGAATTAAAGGGACCTTAGAGATGAGCTTGTCTTATAAATGGAAAAATGGAAGCCCATATCATTCCCCTTGTTGAAGGTGACACTTAATTAGTAGCAGATCATAAACCCCAGCTTCTTGCCTTCTTATGGTGTGATCTTGCCATTTTCATAATGCCCCTCCCTTCCTCACTCAGAAGCTTAACACATTCCAAATGTCTGTTGTATCCATGTAGTTTGCTGATAACCCTGATGGCCCATATTCTGCATTCTTATTTTTTTGTTTGTTTCTTTTCTTCTCTGTTTTATCAAAACAATACATGGTCTTGGTTTAAAAAGTCAAGTAGTGCCATTATACTTGTAAGAAAACATAGCACTGGAAGTCCCTCAAAGGTGCTCTTCCCAGTGTACAGATTGGCTGTTAGCCTAGTGATGTGCTTTCCTCCCAGGAAGGGGTTGCTTGGGAGGAAGTTGGTGGCACCTAAGATCTGAGTGGCAGCATGACTCAGATGGGTACAGTCCCTGGGGCAAGATTTCCTGAGTTCAAATACTGACTTTCTAGCCATGTGACCTTGGACAACCTGCCATTGACTCGTGCTGCCTGTGTTAGGGGTTCTCTGCACTGTGCAAGGTGCTGCAGGGGATACAAAGAGGACTCCTGTACAACCTCTGTGCTCAAGGAGCTCTCAAGCCATAGGAGGAAAGAACTAAGAGGCAAACATAAGGAAGATCCCTGACAAGTGGACAAGTGGAGGGAATAGTTTTACTCCCACTTGAAGTCAGATAAACCAGAGGTCATTTCCAGCACTGCCATGTTCCGTCTGTGACAGCTTAGAGAAGTTAATCTAACTTCTCTTAGCCTCAGTTTTCCTGTTGAAAAACACGGTAATAATAAGCACCTTTTTCACTGAATCATTGTGAGGATTAATAAGATAAATGGATGAAAGGAGGAGGATGTAAAGGAATCCATGATGGCCCTATGAAGCAAGAAAAGTAACTGTCCTTAGACAGATTTTGAAAAAATTCCTGGAAGATAGAAAGCAGATGGGATCAGATTGCAGAAACATAAGGGCAGAAGAGAAAAAAAAAAAAAACAAAAAAACCCACAAAAACATAGCCCCAAACTTAGACAATAGAAAGCTATAGCAGAAGTAATAGAAATTCCAGAAATATTTTAAGCTCAGACTTAACAAATCGAGAAAGCAGAAGGGACTTCTGGACAATCAGGTTAATTCCTAAAGCTTTGTATTTGGAATAGCTGAACCCACTAGGCCCCTGTCCCTCCTTACACCTACTGAGCAGAAAGCAGGGGTGATGTTTAGACCCAGGATAAATCCTCCAGATGGGAAGAAACAACCCAGAGAGGCAGAACAGAGCCGGAAGTAACTCCAGACAGCCAAGGAAGAGAGAAAATTAGGATGGCTGATTCATGCATTTGCCCGTAGAATAAACTCTGAGCACAGCTGTCTGAAGCAAGAGTCCTGACCCAGGAGACTCAGATGGACAGTTGGGCCAGAGAAGGAAAGAAATGACTCCAGATAACTTACACCCCTGTGAGAAGGGGAGAGCCGGGAGCCCCGCTTCTCATGAAGCAAGCTACTTCCTTGCACACCTTACTCTCTACCTTCCTGTCCTCCTCCTTCCCACCCCACCCCAAGTCACCAAAGGCAGCTGAAATCAGTACTTTTACTCAGGCAAACAGGAATTTCCAATTCAAATACAAACAATAGTTAAGAATATCCAAACATTTAAAGAAAACAAACATTAAAAAGAAGGACCAAAATCAACAAATAAAATGGCTAGTGTTCATGGAAAGGGAAAAATAACTTTAAGATCAGTTTAAAATTCAGATATGAGGGGCTGGCACACCATCAGTTAAGACAAGTGGTGTGAAAGGGTCAGTTAGGATTCCAGGAACACCAAATGTTTTTGAACATTAAATAGATATGCTGAATAGCAGAATGGATATGGATTGTCGATAAAAAGAGTCAACCTCTGTAAAATATTTGAAGAGATTTATTCTGAGCCAAATATGCGTAACCATGGCCTGTGACACAGCCCTCAGGAGGGCCTGAGAACATGAGCCCAAGGTGGTTGAGGTGCAGCTTGGTTTTACACATTTTAGGGAGACTTCAATCAATTACATTTAAGGAATACATTGGTGTGGTCCAGAAAGATGGGACAACTTGAAGTGGAAGATGGGGGGGTGCTTCTAGCATACAGGTAGATTTAAAAATTTTCTGGTTGACAATTGATTGAGTTTATCTAAAGACCTGGGAGAAATAGAAGGGTATGTCTGGGTTAAGACAAGAGGTTGTGGAGACCAAAGTTCTTATTAGCAGAGGAAGCCTTCAGGTAATAGGCGTCAGAGAGAACAGGCTGTAAAGTGCTTCTTGTGAAACTTAAAGTCTGTGTGGAGGTTAATGCTGGAGAGGTATAATGAGGCACATCCGACCCCCACTTCCCGTCATGACCTGAACCAGTCTCTCAGGTTAAATTTTAAAAAGGCACCCCGGCTGAGGAGAAAGTCCATTTAGATGGTTGGGGGGTGGGGAATGTAGTATTTTATTTTTGACTTACATGATAAAAAATGAACTCATGAACAGGAGAGAAAAAAGAAAAGAAAAGAAAAGGAAAGAAAAAACGGAGAGCGCTGAGAGCATGGAAGAGGGGAAATAGGAAAACATGAGAAAATGTAGACCTGAAAAAACCTCACAGGTTTTTAAATTGAAAAGGGTCACAGAGAGACACACAAAATGAATGGCCAAAAATCATAATTGGATACATACTGGTGAAATTGCAGAACCTCAAGAATGGAAGAAAATACTAAAATCTTCCAGAGAGAAAAACAACAGTTTACCTATAAAGGAATAGGAATCAATGGGCATTAGAGTTCTTTGCTAATCCTGGAAGCTCAAAGTGAACGAATCATATCTTCTAGTTTCTAAAGGGAAATCATTTGGAAGTTTCAACTCTACATTGTGCAGATGGTACCCATGTCATCCCTTGGCCCACCTCTGTGGACATTTCCACAGGAGCTCACTCATCTCCATGTAACATCCTCCCTCCTTATCTTTTTGGATGACCAACCTGAAGAGGGGGGTTAGTTAATGCCCTTGAGAAACCCTCTAACTCTCATCCAATTGGTGACAGGAGCTGGTGGACAACCACCCTAGGCTTGTGTCCTTCAGGAGGACAATCGGAGAAGGACATTCCACATACTTTTCAGGTGGTCCTAGAAGAATGGAGCCTCCAACTTGTGGGAGCTTCCTTAATAACACTCTTAGATTGACTTTGCTTCTTTTCTGTCTGAGTACGCCCCATCCTCATTCCTGTTTCCTGGGATAGCCTCACAAATAAACTACCTCCACTCACATCCTTGTCTCAGGGTAGGCTTTTGGGGGACATACGCAAATACAGACATATGCAACTTAGCTACATTCAAGTGTAAGAGCAATTCAAGTAAGACATGTTCAGACATGCAAGGACGCTGAGTCTCTTCACACATATTTAGGCAGACTATCTCTTCTCTCCCACATCCACAGAGTGAATACGCCCTGCCCTCATATACACTAACACCATTTTGGAGAAGAGAAAGGGAGGGGAAGAAATGTTAAAAATGGAACATGTACTCCCAAAACACTGAATCATCCAAAAGAGACTGTAAAGTGGAACAGAAGGTGAAAAAAACCTGTGAATTGGCAAATTTTGAGTTTGGTTTCTCCTCGCCTCTCCCACAATAGCTCCCACTACCCCACAGTGAGGAGAACTTGTAGGAGATTAGCAAGTGTTTCTCCAAGAAGATGCTATCAGCCTTTGGGCCATGCAGTTCTTCCTTGTGCGGGACTGTTCCAGGAACTGCAGGACATTTAGTATTCCCAGCCTCCGGCACTGAATGCTGGTGGCACCTCCCAGGCATTGTGACAACTAGAACGCCAACTACCCCGGAGGACCTCCAAAAGCTACCAGTAAAGGAAATACAAAGGTTAGATGTCTTTAAAATATGAATAAAATGTACGTAGATTTGTGATTCATCTATACTCATTTTTGTCATCTCCCCGGGTAGGCTGAGTTTCCAATACCCTCTACTAAATACTATTGACTGAGTGCTTGACAAACATTATACAATGCAGAGGTGATGATTACTACAGGCATGGGATTAAAGTTGTTATCAAGAAAAGGGGGATGCTATGGTCTGAGTGTGTCCCCAAAATTCATGTGTTGGAAATTTAATCCTCAAGTGTTGGAGGTGGGGCCTAATGGGAGGAGTTTAGGTGATGAGAGCATGAATGGATTCATGCTGCTCCAAAAGCGCTTGTGGGAGTGGGTTATCTCCCTTCTGCTCTTCTGCCTTGTGAGCACACAGGGTTGGTCCCCTGCTTTCCCTTCTGCCTTCTGCTATGTCAGGATGCAGAAAGAAGGCCCTCACCAGATGCTGACACCTCGATCTTGAATTTCCTAGCCTTCAGACTGTGAAACATAAATTTCTGTTTTTTTACACATTACCCAGCACAAAATAGACTGAGACAGAGGATCAGGAATGTCAATGTTCTTACCTCTGGGGAACGATGCACACCTGGGTCCCCAGCACAACCTGCTCCCTGGCCTGTTTGACTAAGTGGTGAATGAAGCTGACCTGAGGTGTATGTGGAAGATACCCGCTGTGTGTTCCTGGAGAGGGTCCAGGGAGGGCAGGGTTGCCTGAAGGAGTGGACTCCAGGACCTACCCTCAGCCTAACCTCCTGAGTCCCCGCAGCCTGTCTGCAGCTGGTGTTTGACTGCTCCCCTGGAGCCAGATGTTTTTCCTCCTGCCACCTCCGCACAAACATTCTCGCTATGAGCCTCCCTCTGGTGCTTTCTCCTCTCCTCATCCCCGCTGTGTCCTGAAGCAGACACAGGCCCCAGGACCAAGCATGTGCATCTGCCCTGAACTCTCCGGCCTACTCTGACCACCTTTCCTTGTAGAAGACTCACACTCATGACTTCCATGTAAGGAAGGTGACTCCAGTAAAGCCAGAGAGAGAAGATCTATGAGAGAGGCAGACTTCTTGAAGGTCAGAATCTAGAGAGAGAAAAGAGGACAAATGCATTCCTTTATACACCAGTGAGAAGGAAGTCTGGTGTTTGTTTTTCATGTCTTGTATCCTATAGCCTCTCACCAGGAAGTGGTACACTTGGGATCCCACAGGTCACTTTCTCATATTCCCATGTGGGGTTTCCCTTCTACCCAGAATCAATTGTCAACCCCTTCAGCAGGTACCATTGGCTTCTCCAGGGCCCTCTGAATTCTGCCGGAAGACGTTGCAGGGGCGGGAGGGAGGCAGATTCAGTATAGTTCCTGGCAGACAGATCCAGAAAGGCCTGGGCTATGAATTTTCTGGTGCTTCTTTCCAAGGCGGCCTCTGTGGCCTGCACGCCATGAGCTCTCTGTGTGGATGTGGCTGGGGTAGAGGCACCAGCAAAGGCCCATCTGCCCTGGCTGCATTAACCTTGGCTTTCACCTGTAACATTCTGTGGCATCCATGAGGAAGCTGCCCTGGTGGGAAGTCTATTAGTCTCCACTTCTGGGCTGCTTTCCCAGTAACACTTTACAGCCATCCTGGTTCCACAGAGAAAAGGCCTGTTACAGCACACTAAAGCTGATTTTCTGTGAGGTTTCCTGGGCCAGAAGGGAAACTGAGGCTCACTGGTAGTGCAGGGACAAGAGGTATTCATGAGGCTCAATTCTGAATCCTGCTCTACCCTTCATTACCAGTGTGATTTTGGACAAGTTATTAAATGCCACTGAATCTCAGTTTCTCTATCAGTAAAATGATTTTAAATACTCCACATAGGTTACCGTGTAGCTAAGCTAAAGCAAGATTATCGTGAAATAGGGTTACTAGATAAAATATAGGATTCCTAGTTAAAATTCGATTTTCTCTCAAAAAGATGAAAGAGAAGTGGTGGTGAGAGTATGGAGAAAATAAAACCCTTGCACACTGTTGGTGGGAATGTAAATTAGTACAGCCACTATGGAAAACATTATGGAGGTTCCTCAAAAAATTAAAAATGGAGCTACCATATGACCTGGCAGTTCCTCTTCTGGGAATACATCCAAAGGAAATTAAGGCAGTTCCTCAAGGACGTAGCTGCACTCCCATGTTCATCATAATAGCCAAGATGTGGAATCAACCTAGGTGTCTGTCAATGGAAGAATTTATGAAGAAACTATGGTATATAAAAGAATTCATTACCAAAACCACAATGGTATTTACGTATATATACATATATGTATATGTATACACACACATATATGTATACACACACAAGTGTGTATGTATATACGTGCAATGCTATTCAGCCCTACAAATGAAGGAAATTCTGTCATTTGTGATAACATGGATGAACCTAAAAGACATTATGCTTTGTGAAATAGGCCAGCACAGAAAGACAAATATTGCATGATCTCAATTGTATATGGAGTCTGAAAATATTGAACTAATTGAAGCAGAAAGTAGAGAGGGTGGTTACCAGGGACTCTTGGGGAGGGGGTCTGGGGAGATATTGGTAAAAGACTACAAAGTTTCAGTTAGACAAGAGGAAAAAATTCAGGAGATCTATTGTACAGCATGGTGACTCTAGTTAGCAACAATGTATTGTATACTTGAAAATTGCTAAAAGAGTGGATCTTAAATGTTCTCATCACAAAAAAGGATTAGTATGTGAGATGATGGATATTAATTAGTTTGATTTAACCACTTTGCAATCTATTTATCTATCTATCTGTCATCAATCAAAACATCACAGTGTACAATATAAATATACACAATTTTATTTGTCAACTATACCTTAATAAAAACATTAAATTTCAATTGAAAATCAAATAATACTTTAGTATAAATGTGTCCTAAATATTGCATGAAACATACATTAAAAAATTAGTTGTTCATTTGAAATTTAAATTTAACTGGGCCACCTATATTTTTATTTGCTAAATTTGACCATCCTAGTCATTGATGCAAAATAAACAATATTTACCTTTTGTTGGGGTCCATGTGTGCCACAGCACTAATCTAATTTAAACCTAACATCCTGCAAGTAAACGTTAGTTCTGTCTTCACAGATGTCGAAACTAAGACACAGGTTAAGGAAACTGCTCAGCACTGCACACCATGAAATTTGAGAGCTAGAGTCAAATCATGTGAACCCAGGAGGTGGAAGTTGCAGTGAGCCAAGATCATGCCACTGCACTCCAGCCTGGGTGACAGAGTAAGAATCTGCCTCTGAAAAACAAACAACAAACAAAACAAAACCAAACAAAACCATGTGTATGTGCTCTGCCTCAACACTGGGCCACCTTTGTAGCTTCATAAGTCTGGGGCATACTTGGGAGGATGCCCCAGTATCACAACAAGGGGTGGTGAGGGTGGAGAACCTGCAAAGGCCAGTGTGCATGTCATGGTGGCTAGAGCATGGCCTGACTCAGAGACTGAGGCAGACAGCATGTTGGGCTATTATCCCACCCTGAATAGGGAGGGAAGCCCAGGCGTGGTCTGCATGGGAGTCCCACTTGTTGGGTACTGAGCTGATGTGGAGACTGGCCTCTAACCCTGGAGGTGGAGTTGAGCAAACAGATGACAGGGTGTTCATCGTTTCTTCTTTTGGCTCTTAAGGTGCCAAACCACTCAGGGTATCTGGGTATTATGCTCATACATGCTCTCTGGGTATTAACTAACATTTTGTAATTACTGTTTATATGTTAAACAGTGACTACAAGGCAAGTTTCTTCAGAGTACGGGTGATGATTTGTTTACCCTTGTGTCCCCAGGATATAGCAGAGGGCTTGATATGTAGCAGATGATCAATCAGTATTCACTAAACAAATGAAAGGATTAATGTGGGTGAGGTCTGCTGTGTGACATTTGTCCTCAGGGGGCAATAAGGAAAATAAGCCTTGGGACCAAGAACAACAATTCAAAAACAATAGTTGGAAGAACTGAGGACTGTATCCTGTCTTGAGGAGGACTGGGAATCAGAGCCTCAAGCTGTATTCCAGGGCATGTGACCTCAGGTGTGTCTGGGCTGTGCACACACTGGGGACTGCTCGCAGTTAACAGAAGCACTGAGGCTCAGTGTACGGCCAGACCAGAGGGGCCACACCCGTGAGCAAACCCTGCAGCTCTGCCTCACAAAGCGATCCATATGGTGAGGCTGGGAGTGGGAGGAGGGAGAGCATGGCAGCTGTGACAGTCTTTCCTTCACTCAAGGGACCAGGGGAATGGTAGAAGAGGGTTTCTTGTCATGAAAGAGGCAGGCATCAGTGTCGGAAGACAAACTGGTTCATTCCCTTGTCTTCTGATTGTAATAAACATTTATTCATACATTAATTGAACAGATTATTTTGTTATTCCCTTGTGTAATTATAGGTATTTTAGATTATGGTGACACAATGTATTACTGGCAGTGTTGGCAATTGAGGTGCTTCGAGTAAGCAGTTCTTTTAATTAACTAAAATGTTAGCCTTTTGATGTGTTTAAAATATGGGCACCCATTTTTGGCCCTGCTTCCGTTCTACATAGTTCTGGGTTGCCCCCTTTTTAGGCTGACTACTTTGACGTATAGAGTGCAGTGGCAGAGATGTTCTGTGACTTTTGAGGCTAGCTCAGAAAAGGCCGTGCAGCCTCTGCCTTGTTCCCTGGAGTCGTGAGCTACCACGTAAGAAGTCTTGCTACTCTGGAGCTGCTGTGTTGGACTATCCATGTGTAGACCCTGAGATCAGTAGTTCTAACTGAGCCCAGCTTTCCTCCCATGCACACCAAGCATGGTGCCAGGCCTGTGAGTGAAAATGTCTTAGACCCTCCAGACCAGTCCATCCACTAGCTGATAGCATTAAGTGGTATGTCAATACTTTGTGTAGCAGAAGGGTTACCCAGCAAATCCTGCCCAAATCCCTACCCTTCAAAATAATTAGATATAATAAAATGGTGTTTGTTTTAAGCCACTACAATTTGGAGTAATTCGTTATGGAACAACTGTGGAAATAGTTAAAGTTGAGCTGTTTGCCTAGAAACCATTCTACAACACTTTTGGCCCTTTCTTGGCTATGGTGGTGGTTATGGAGGTGCACCACTTGGATCCCTTTCAAGAATACCTGCTGGAGGGGAGGAGAATTGACTGACAGCCCCCAGCTGCTGCCCTCATGAATGCAGTGGCAGCAGTCTGGATAGATGGGGTGTCTGCCTTCAACATGTAGTTTGTGTATTCAGTCAGACCTCTATTTGGTTCTGTGTCCTAAATAGGAAGGATATATATATGTCCAGGAAACAAGACTCAAAAGCAGGAGTAGTCCCACTTATCACCACTCTCAACAACCCACTTGGGAATTTTGTGCTTTCTGTCCCTGAAACTATGGGCACTGTAGGATTGGAGGCCTTTTTTCCCAATGAAAGTGCCCTCTTGTCAGGGGACAGGGTAATGATCTCATTAAACGAGTTATGCTGTAGCTAGGGCACCTTGAACTCTATGTACCCAGGGACCAGCAGGCAGGAAAAGAAGTACATTGGCAGGAGCAATTGACCCTGATTGGCAGGAAGGCTGCTTTTACAAAACTGGGGCAAGGAGGAACGCTTGTGGAACCAAGGCGACTCACTTAGGTGTTTCCTGATTTGTACTCCCTTGTCCAGTTGTAACTGTGAGTGGACATGAAGCAACTCTAGCTTGACAAGGGAATGACTCCCAGTGATTCAGATTTCTTCAGAATGATGATTTGTGTCATACTATCAGGTAAGCCACCAAGTCTTGCCAAGGCAATAGTTGAGGATAAGGGGATTTTAGAATGCATAGTGTACGAGGGAGAGGATGAGTACTAGTTACGGCCTTGAGATCAACTGCAGCACTGGGGCCTATGGTTCATCCCACTAACCTCATCCTTTTAAGTTTTCTCATATAAAGAGAAATCCAAGGGGACCATAGAGTAACTGCTCCTTGAAAATGAGTGGAGAAGTGAATCTGTGTGGGGGTTGAACTGTGGTGGCCATGGGACACACCATTCAGATTTTTTTCAAGTGAACTTACTACAGGGGGCACAGTTGATTGACAGCCTCCAGCTGCTGCCCCCATGAACGCTGAGTTGATGCTTCCTCTGCACAGCTCCTAGCCAACAAGTGAGCTTGGCAGACTCCCTCGTGTCCAACATGGAATTGTACAATAGTGCCAGCTCACTCCTGTGCAACGTGAGATTCCTCTGAAGGACAGCTTTGCTTGGAGACTCCCTGTTAGTCTGCTAGAAATTTTCTCAGAAGTGTGCTGTGGTCTGTGACTTTTCTAACCGAGTACTTCCTTACTTCTTTCCTTACGCAGGTGCTAGACCTATATCATGGTCTGAAACTTCTCATGCCTTCTTCTGCTCTTCTTCCCTTTTATCCTTCACAAGTACATCCCTTAGTAAATCTTTGACATGTCTAATTTCATCTTGGTGTCTCCTTCACAGGGAATCTGAATTGACACACTTTGTTAGTAAACAGTTTTTATAAACATCATTCAAGATTTTCTCTTGACGACTTAATGACTGTTACAAACATCAAACAAAGTTGCAAACTTAAAGAAATGACTGGATTGGGATTGACATGCATGCATTTCTCAGATAATCCATAATGTTGAGCACCTTTTCATGTTCCTGTTTGGCATTTGTATGTCTTCTTTTGAGAAATGTCTATTGAGATCTTTGTCCATTTATTCATTGGTCTATTAGATTTTTTCCTATTGAGTTGTTTGAGCTCTTCTCATATTCTGGTTAGCAATTCCTTGTCAGATGGATAGTTTGCAAATGTTTTCTCCCACTCTGTGCATTTTTCCTTCACTTCGTTGATTGTTTCCTTTGCTGTGTAGAAGCTTTTAAACTTGATATTAGCATTTCCCCAATGCTTTCTTTTAGTAGTTTCATAGTTTAAGGTCTTATATTTAAGTCTTTAACAGTTTTGTTTGTTTTTTTTTTTTAGATGGTGAAAGAGAGGGGTGTAGTTTCATTCTTCTGCATATGGCTATCCAGTTTTCCCAACACCATTTATTGAAGAGACTGTCCCTTTCTTAATGTATGTTTTTGGCACCTGTGTCAAAAATGAGTTAACTGTAGATGTATGGATTTGTTTCTGGGTTCTCTATTGTGCTCCACTGGTCTATGTGTCTGTTTTTATGCCAGTACCATGCCATTTCTATTACTATAGCTCTGTTGTATAATTTGAAGTCAGATAACGTGATTCCTCTAGTTTTTATTTCTTTGCTCAGGATAGCTTTGGTTGGGTCTTTGGTGGTTCCACACAAATTTTATGATTGTTTTTTCTATTTCTGTAAAGAATGTTGTTGGTATTTTGATAGGGATTGCATGGAATCTGCAGATTGCTTTGGGTAGTATGGACATTTTACCAATATTGATTCTTCCAATCCATGAATATGGGATATATTTATATTTTTTTGGTGTCCTCTTCAATCTCTTTTATCAATGTTTAGTGGTTTTCATTGTAGAGATCTTTGGCTTCTATGGTAAATTAATTCAGAAATATTTTATTTGTAGCTATTGTAAATGGGATTACTTTTTTGATTTCTTCTTCACATTGTTCACTGTTGGCATATAGAAATGCTACTGATTGTTGGATGTTGATGTTGTACTCTGCGACTTTACTGAACTTACCAGTTCTAATATTGTTTTGGTGGAGTCTTCAGGTTTTTCCAAATACGAAATCATATTATCTGCAAGCAAGGATACTTTGACTTCTTCCTTTTCTAATTATTTCTTTCTTTTGCCTGGTTGCTGTAGCTGGAACTTCCAGTGCTATGTTGAATAACAGTGGTGAAAGCAGGCATCCTACTTGTGTTTCATATCTTACAGTAAAGGCTTTCAGTTTTTCCCCATTCAGTATGATACTAGCTGTGGGTCTGTCATATATTGCATTTATTATGTTGAGGAATAATACTTCAATACCAGTTTTTTGAGGTTTTTATCATGAAGGGGTGTTGAATTTTATCAAATGCTTTTTCAGCATCAGTTGAAATGATCATATGGTTTTTCTCTTTCACTCTTTTGATATAATGTATGATGTTGTTGGATTTGTGTATGTCGAACCATCCTTGCATCCCAGGAATAAATACCACTGGGTCACAATGAATGATCTTTCTAATGTGTTGTTGAACTTGGTTTGCTAGTATTTTGTTGAAGATTTTTGCATCAATGTTTGTCAGGGATATTGGCTTATAGTATGTTTTTTTTTTTTTGATGTGTCTGTCTGGTTTTGGTATCAGGGTAATACTGGACTCATGGAATGAGTTTGGAAGTATTCCCTTTGCCTCTACTTTTTGGAACAGTTTGAGTAGGATTGGTATTAGTTCTTCAAATGTTTAGCAAAATTCAGCAGTGAAGCCATCAGGTCCCTGGCTTTTCTTTAGTGGGAAAATTTTAATTACGTCTTTGAACTTGTTACTTGTTATTGGTCTGTTCAGGTTTTGGATTTCTTTCTGGTTCAGTCTTGGGAGGTTGTATGTGTCTAGGAGTTTATCTATTTCTTCTAGATTTTCCAATTTATTGGCAGATAGTTGCTCTGACTAGCCTCTAATGATCTTTTGAATTTCTGCAATATTGGTTGTAATGTCTCCCTTTTCATCTCTGACTTTATTTATTTGGATATTTTGTCTTTTTTTCTTAGCTAGTCTGGTTAAAGGTTCATCAATATTGTTTCATATTTCAAAAACCACCTTTTTATTTCATTGATCATTTGTATTTTGTTTTAATTTCAATTTCATTTATTTCTGCTCTGGTCTTTATGCTTTTTCTTCTGCTCATTTTGAGTTTGGTTTGCTCTTGCTTTTCTAAGTTCTTTAAGACGTATCATTATATGGTTTATTTGAAGTTTTTCCTCTTTTTAAATGTAGGCACTTATAACTATAAACTTCTTTCTGAGTACTTCTTTTGCTATATCCCCTAAGTTTTGGTATGTTGTGTTTCCATTGTCAATTGTTTCAATAAAATTCTCGGTTTTTTTTTCTTAATTTATTCATTGACCCACTGGTCATTCAGGAGCACATTGTTTAATTTCCATGTATTTGTGTAGTTTCCAAAATTCCTCTTATTGATTTCTAGATTTACTCCACTGTGGTCAGAGAAGACGTTTGACATTATTTCAATTTTTAAAAATGTTTTAAGACTTGTTTTGTGACCTAACATATGGCCTGTCCTTAAGAATGATCTATGTGCTGAGGAAAAGAATGTGTATTCTGCAGCTCTTGGATGAAATGTTTTGTAAGTATCTATTAGATCCAATTGATCTATAGTGCAGATTAAATCTGATGTTTCTTTATTGATTTTCTCTCTTAAATATGCTGAAAATGGGGCACTGAAGTGTCCAGCTATTTTGTACTGGGGCCTGTCTCTTTAGCTCTAATAATATTTCCTTTATATATCTGGGTGCTTCAGTGTTGGGTGTATATATATTTGAAATTGTTCTATCCTTTTGCTGAATTGGCCCTTTTATTATTATAAAATACTTTCTTTGTCTCTTCTTATGGTTTTTGTCTTGAAATTGATTTGACTGATGTAAGTATAGTGACTCCTGATCTTTTATTTATTTACTTAATTTTTTAAGACAGGGTCTCACTCTGTTACCCAAGCTGTAGGGTGGTGATGAGAGCTTGGCTCACTGCAGCCTCGATCTTTCAGGCTCAAGTGATCCTCCCACCTCGGCCTCCCAAGTAGCTAGGACTACAGGTGTGCACAATCAAACTTAGCAAACTTTTGTGTTTTTTGTAGAAATGGGGTTTTGATATGTTGCCCAGGCTGGTCTTGAACTCCTGGGCTCAAATCATCCACTTGCCTTGACCTCCCAAAGTGCTGGGACTACAGGCATGAGGCACTGTGCCTGGCTGACCCCTGCTCTTTTTTGGTTTCCATTGGTATGGAATATCTTTTTCCATCCCTTTATTTTTAGTCCATGTGTGTCTTTATAGGTGAAATGTGTTTCTTGTAAGCAACATATCAATGGGTTTTGTCTTTTTTTTTTTTTTTTTTCATTCAGCCCGTCTATGTCTTTTGATTGGAGAACTTGATCTATTTACATTCAATATTATTATTAATAACTGAATACTTACTCCTGCCATTTTGTAATTTATTTTCTGGATGTTTCATGGTATTCTCTTCCTTCTTTCTTTCCTTCTTCCTTATCTTCCTCTAGTGAAGGTGATTTTCTCTGGTGATGATTTAGTGTCTCACTTTTTATTTTTTGTGTATCCGTTGTTATGTTTTCCAGTTTGAGGTTACCACGAGGCTTGTAAATACTATCTTAAACCCATTATTTTAGATTGATAACAACATTATTTGCATAAACAAACAAACAAATAAGCAAAGAGAAAATAACTAAAAACTCTATGCCTTAACTTTATCCCCCACAACTAATAAAAACTCTATGCCTTAACTTCATCCCCCAGTTTTAAAACTTTTTGTTGTTTCTCTTTGTATCTTACTATACTACCATGCCTTGAAAAGTTGTTGTAGTTATTATTTTTCATTGGTTCGTTGTTTAGTCTCTCTACTTTGGATAAAAGTAGTGTACATACCACAATTACAGTGTCATAATATTCTGTGTTTTTCTTTGAGCTTGCTGTAAATAGTGAGTTTTGTACCTTCAGGTGATTATTTATTGCTCATTAATGTTCTTTTCTTTCTGATTGAAGTGTTCTCTTTAGCATTTCTTACAGGATAGGTGTGGTGTTGATGAAATCCCTTAGCTTTTGTTTGCCTGGGAAAGTCTTTATTTCTCCTTTATGTTTGGAGGATAGTTTCACTGGATATACTATTCTAGGATAAAAGTTTTTTTTCCTTCAGCACTTTGAATATATCATGCCACTCTTTCCTGGCCTGTAAGATTTCCACTGAAAAGTCTGCTGCCAGATGTTTTGAAGCTTCATTGTATGTTGTTTCTTTTTCTCTTGCTGCTTTTAGGATCATTTCTTTATCCTTGATATTTGGGAGTTTGATTATTAAATGTCATGAGATAGTCTTTCAGTTAAATCTGCTTCGTGTTCTGTAACCTTTTTGTACTTGAATATTGACATCTTTCTCTAGGTTTGAGAAATTATCTGTTACTATCTCTTTGAATAAACTTTCTACCCCTATTTCTCTCTACCTCCTGCTTAAGCCAGTAACTCTTAGATTTGCCCTTTTGGGGATAGTTTTTAGATCTTGTAGGCTTAGTTCATGCTTTTTTTTTGTTTTTTTTTTTTTCATTTTGTTTTATCTGACTGTGTATTTTCAAATAGGCTGTCTTCAAGCTCACTAATTCTTTTTTCTGCATTATCAAGTCTGCTATTATGAGGTTCTGCTGTATTCTTCATTGTGTCAAATTACATTTTTCAGATCCAGAATTTATGCTTGATTCTTTTTAATTATTTGAATATTTTTGTTAAATTTATCTGATAGAATTTTGAATACTTTCTCTGTGATATCTTGAATTTTGTTGAGTTTTCTCAAAACAGCTATTTCATATTCTCTGTCTGAAAGGTCACTGGTGCTTTCCTTAGTTCATTTTGTGAGGTCATATTTTCCTACATGGTCTTGATGGTTGTGGATGTTTGTCAGTGTTGGGGAATTGAAGAGTTAGATATTTACTGAGGTCTTTTCAGTCTGTGCTTGTTTGTACCCATTCTTATTTGGAAGGCTTTCCAGGTATTAAAGAGACTTTGGTGTTGTGACCTAAGTTTTTGGTCACTGCAGTTTATCTGCTTTAGGGGCCATCCCAAGACCAGCAATGCTATGGCTCTTTCAGCCTCCTAGAGGGACCACCTTGGTGGCCTTGGATGAGACTCAGAAAAATTATGCGGATCACCAGGCAGAACCTCTTGTTCTCTTTCCTTACTTTCTCCCAAACAGAGTCTCTCTGTGCTGAGCTGCCTGGAGCTGCAGGAGGGATGACATAAGCACTCCTGTGGCCATCCTCAATGGAACTGTGCTGCATGAGATGTGAAGCCAGCATAGCAATCGATCTTATCCTAGGATCATGGTAAACACTGGCTGGCTGCCACCAATGTTCATTCAAGGGTCTAGGGCTCTACCGTCAGTACGTGGTGAAGCCAGCCAGGCTTGTGTCCCTCCCTTCAAGGTGGTGATTTCCCCTTGGTCTTCAGCAGGCCCAGAGATGCTGTCTGGGAACCAGGGCTTGGAGTCAGAAACCTTAGAAATCTACCTGATGCTGTATTCTATTGTGGCTGAGTTAAGCTGGCATCCAAGCCACAAGACAAAGTCCTTCTGACTTTTCCTTCCCCTTTCCACAAACAGAGGAGTTTCTCCCCATGGCCACCACCACCCTAGACCAATGGCAAGTACTGCCTGGCTACTGCTGATGTTCATCCCAGGCCCAGGGTCTCTTCAGTCAGTTTATGGTGAAGGTTGCCAGGTCTGGGACTCACCCTTCATGGCAGTAGACTCCTCTCTGGCCCAGAACAGCTTTAGAAATGCTGTTTAAGAGCCAAGCTAAGAATTTGCAACCCCAAGAGCTTGTTTGATGCTCTATCTCACTGTGGCCAAACTGGTACCTAAGTTCATTTTTGGTTCTTATGAAGGTGCTTTTTTGTTTGGATAGTTGTTCAATTTGGTGTTGCTGTGGGGAAGGCAATCAATTAAGGTTTCTGTTTGGCTCTGCCTCTTTTCTCTATTTCTTTAAACACAGGATTGATGTCTATCCCTCCTACTTTTAGTTTGCCCCAAACCACTTTTATTTCATACTAATTTTTGAAGAATATTTTCTCAAGGTTCAGAATTCTAGGTTGGCCATTATTTATTTGCTTTTTTTCCTGGCATAATTGAAAATCGTTCCATTGTCCTCAAACTTCTATCATTTCTGTTGCAAAATCAAATGCCATCTTATTGTTTATCCTTTGAAGGTAATGTATCTTTACCTTCTAGGCATTCTTAATATCTTAATTTTTTTTTCTCTCTCTCCCTCTCTCTCTCTCTCCTGCCAAGGGTCTTACTGTGATGTGTCTAAGTGTACTTTCCTTTGACTTTGTTTCTTTTAAGTATTAGTAGTGCACGTAGAATTTGTGGGTCTGTCTTTCATCACTTTGAAAACATTTTGACTGTTATCTTTTCTCATATTGCTTCTGTCTCATCCTCTTTTTTGCTCTCCAGCTACATGTATGTGGGGGCATTCTCACCATTTCCCACATTTCTTTCACAATATTTTCTGTGTTTTTCTATCTTCTTTTTTCTTTATGTACTTTAATTTGGATTTTCTATTGGCTTATATTTTTGTTTCCTAAAGCTGTGTTTTTTTTTTCTCTTTGAACTTTAGTCATATTTTCTACTGCTCTTTGAGTTCACCTTTGTGAATTCATCCAGTGTGTTCTGAATTTTGAGATTTTACATTTTTAATTCTAGCATTAATTTCTTTTCAATTCTTCCTAACATGTTACAATATTTTGATGAATGTATGTTGACATTATCTTTCTCCAAAGAGAATTTATCTCCTTTCAATTGAACATAAAGTGGTGGCTGATTACCTTAATAAAATCAGGGACTGTGCCGAGTCACTACTAAGTTGCTAGTGTTTGCTACTAAAAGTGAACTTAAATAAGTATTTTAATCAAACTTGTGCATTTAATGTATTTATTAATGAAGAAAATACCACTTAAATAAGATACAAAGAAATATACTAAATATTTCAGTATACACTGATGTATTTTTATTTAATCTTAAACATAGTCACGGTTCATATAACTTGGGATTTCCTATCATGTTAAATAGTAATGCATTTATATCCACTTAGAATATTCATTTATGCATCAATTCAATCAAATATATATTGAACATTAGTATCATGTGCTCCTCAAGGCATTCAAAGTTGAGAGAAGGAAGTATATCCATATTATAATTCACGGTAAAATTCAGTTGGTGCCCAAAAGCAGAACTTTCAACTATTTTCCTCTTCCCAACCATTGGAATTTGACTTGAACATATATATGATAAAATATAAGATACTGGTAACTCCACTGTGTCTGACTGTCAGTCTACCATTGCTCTTGGACTCAAGAGAGCATACTGGATAACAAATGTTGCAGAGGCTATTTGGGGATGCGGCTTATCTCATAAAGGCTATCTCCCTTCTGACAATGGCCTGAGAAAATAAAGAGGGATCTCCAGGGGTCATGTTTGTGCTATGTATTTCTAGATGTCTTCTCTCTGCTCTCTGGTTGAAGCCAGTCTGCAGTAAGAAAGAAGGAAGCCAAAGAAGTCAGCATGCAAAGAGAAGGAGATGGTGCTGTCAGTTTGAGTCCCTAGTTCCCACAGTTACACAAGAGAGCCCAGTGTGATGGTTTAAAAACATGTCTGAAAATTATTTTGATGCCCTTCCCTCTGAGAGGTAGGGTACATTTCCTTTCTCATTTTATCTGAGTAGACTTTGTTTTGCTTGTAACCAAACACTACAGCTGATGGAACATTATGAGTCTTCCAATAACAAGTCATAAAAGGTGATACAACTTTAACTTTGTTAGCTGGAAAAATTGCATGGAGCCCTGATCCACCATGTAAGATAGTAATGTAAGATGCTGCATTATTGTGAGACTCGCATGCTGTGAGGAAGTTCAGGCCATATGTAGAGGCCATGTGTAGATGGTCTGGTTGACAGCCCCAGCTGAGGTCCCAGATGACAGTTAACATCAGCCACCCAGGCATGTAAGTAAATAAATCTTTAGATCGTTCCAGCCCCCAACCAGTGAGTCACCGTCAGCCATTGAATCTTCTCAGATGAGACCCCAGACATCATGGAGCAGAGCCATTCCCATTGTGTCCTATGCAAATTCCCAACCCATGTAATTCATAAGCATGATAAAATGGTTGATACAGTGGTCGCTTTAACCTACCAGGTTTGGGGATAATATGTTACACAGTAATGGTAATTGGACTATTCAATAAGGGATAATATGTTACACAGTATTGGTAATTGGGCTACTCAATAACCTTCAAATAAATCCTCTTTTTGGCTTAAGCTAGTGTGAGTGAAATTTTTGTCTTTTCCAACCGACAAGATCTGATTAATAGAGCAGGGGAGTGAAAATGATGTTACCGTGGAAATAACCTTGGCCTCTTTTGAGTTAAGAAAATATATATTTTAATGCTTAGATATTTTAATATTAGCTACAAAATACTTTCTACTTCTCTTATAACTAATAGTGCCTACTGGCAAATGGTGACACAATGTGAGAGCCATTACCTTAAAGAAGAGACGAAGAGGGATAGCTCTGTGGGAGAGTGAAGAAGGGGAAGGGGGGTCACATCCTGTAGATCTGGTAAAGGGCTATATGTTTGTTGTCTAAGCAGGTAAAGCACCAACTTCTGGCCACATGCTAGCTTCGCTTTGTGTTCAGGCTCATTCTTCTGCCTTGCCTTGTTGGCTCCAGCTCTCCAAGGGGCTCTGTTTCCAGGAGGCATGAGAGTCCCGTTTGTTTGCCCTGGCACAGGGAAGATCTTTGCTTTCCTGCTCTCGTTGCTTTTCTAAATAGCCTGCTCCTTGCATGTAGCTCCAATTGCCTAGATGATTTACAAATTGTTCTTTTAGCTTTCATCCTTTCTTGTCCAGAAAATACGACATGATCAGGCTGTATCTCTTTTCAATGTACAATCCTGTCTCCAACACTTGATGGTCTCCTCCAAACAAGATAGATTTCTTAGAGAACATATGGTTAGTCACCCACTAGGCACTTTTGAGTCCCTCCAGTGACAGAACTCTTTGCATGGACTGCTCAGGATAGCCAATTAAATTATCCATAGAGAACTCTAAGTTTTTCCAAAGCCAGAGTCCATTGTAATGTTTTCTTTCTGATCTTGATAAAAACATTTTCTATCTCTATAGTCAGCTTCTGAACCTGATAGCATAGTAGCTGGTGCCCAGTCTTCACTGTGTCCCTGACCTGCCCTGCAGGCAGTAAGAGGGTGTCAGCTTGGCCTTCCTTCTTAAGACCTCCAACCCTCTACACTGTTATCATTGTGGTTTCTTTCCTCATCATTTTCATAACTTGTATCTTCAGATCTCACTTCTACCATTGCTATGTATACATATTTATATATTTTTTATATATATATATATATATATATATATATATATATATATATATATATAAATTTGAGAGAGGATCTTGGTCTGTCACCCCAGTTGGAGTGCAGTGGCATAATCACAGCTCACTGCAGCCTCAACCTGCCAGGCTTAAGTGATCCTCCCACCCTGGCCTCCTGAGTAGCTGGTCCTACCAGTGTGTGTCACCATGCCCACTTAATATCAATTTTGTGTCAACCCGTTTCTCCTCCATTTTATCAATTGTCCTTTTATTTTTCATTTCTAAAATGTTTCCTGAGCTCCTGTGTCCTGCTCCAAACTTCTCAGGGAGGTGAACCCACTGATATCAAGGGTATATTCTGGTCAAAGATTTAGATAAGTTTGAGTAAACAACGTGACAGCCTGTGACTGGGTGACACACACACACACACACACACACACACACACGCACACACACATATTCTTGCTATTTAGAACTAAAGCTGGTTGGTGGCATACTTATCTCTGAGGCAGATGGATTTTCAGGTTAGGAAATGACTTCAGTGGTCCTGGATGGATTTCACCAGTCAAGGGAGTAAACTCTGTGGAGGAGGTGCAGAGCAACAAATCTTCTCTTACCTGGAGGTTTCTTCAGGCTTGCAGACTCTTTCAGGCTCTGGACTATGGAAACAAATCAAGCCTTGGCATAGGCTGCCAGATCCACACAGATGCCAGCGGTGAGGATGGCATTCAGAATATACCGGAGACCTGTGCCCCCCAAATTCTAAGGGCTCAGGGCCCCAACATGTGGGCACTGGGTGGAACTGAGCTCACATACCTGGGGAAACAAGAGTTGGGGCAAGTGGTTTGGTAAGTTCTTGAAGGCAGCTGAGAACAACAGGACTGGTGAAAAAGTGTGGAAGGGCTCTGAAGGTGGGACATACTCAGTAGGAAAGAGGGTTTATTGAAGGGCCTCAGCTACTAGAGCAGACAAGGATGAGGAGCAGAGGAAAGAGATCAGGACATCGGAGGGAAGAGAAGAATCTGGGCCTGGGGACAGGAATTCACCGAGGGTTGCTTAGTGGCTTTCCACTGCTAGTCAAGAGGATGCCTTTCTGGAATTCTGACTGCTCATAGAACTGTCTCACCTTTCCCAATGAAGGCCTTTATTTTTGCCCAGGGTATTTTTACCACCCCCAGCATAAAGAAGAGATAATCAGGGCAGGGAGATAACCATGGCTTATGTTCATGCATCATGATTTGCAAAGTTCCTTTCATATTGTATCATCACAAACTCCTCTCAAAGGATGGAGGGTGCAGGCAATTATCCCCAACTCACAGGAGAGGAAGTGTGTCTTGGCTTGTCAAAATAAGTTAGTGTGAGTCCCTAAAATCTTTGATTTAGTTTTGATTAAACTTAAGTTTTTAGAGAGAGAGTAAGATGGTTGACTAGATATAGCCAGGTGGAACAGCTGGCACTGAGGAACAAAGAAGACTGGTGTACTACTAAAGATCTTCTGAAAGAAGGCACTAAGAGTGGACAGAGAGAAGACACAGAAGCTGGGCTGAAGTGGGAGCATGCTGGGAATCCTGCACAGGGCTATCATGCATGGGAACTCATCCCTGGCCCCCAGTGACTCTCGGGGAACAGGGGAGTTGAACTGGTAAGGAGCAACTTACTCTCACCACAGGCCACTGGAATCCTGGCAGGAGGAGGCCCCTAGACCACCATGGACACTCAAGTTGGCAGGGAGAGCTGGTTAGAGAAGTGGTAGGGGCAGCAAGCCAGCTGATGTAGAGCCCAGAGGGTTTGGTGTGGGAGTTTCTGTAGTGGAGCATGGCCAGAGATGCCCATCCCCTAGGCTCAACTTTAGTCCTAGGGGAACCGTTGGACCTGAACTCTGCAGGGCAGTCTTGCCCATCAGATGGGACCAGTCCAAACTGAGCACCCCATTTGTTTACTGGCCTCTGCCAGGCTGTGCCTACTTGCAAGGCAGCCTTGGGTGCCTCAGTGGTCCACATCATAGCTTCTATGTTGGTGGACCTTGCCTAGCCAGCATAGAGCTCCAGTGGGGTGGCCACCATGGCCATGCATCAGCCCGCCCACTCCTTCCTCACACTGCAGCTTCCCCTGGGCCAATGGCAACCCTCCACATTGCCTTGCTGGAACATATGTGAACAGGTGAGTTTTGCTTTCCTTGTCTTGCCAGCATGCATGTGTCATGCACCCTGCCCTGATAGTGCTGCAGTGGGAGTGCAGCCCACCTTCCTCCCCTCACCACTGCCATTGCAATTGGAGCCTTGGTGGGCACAGAGTCAACCAACCCTGCCCACGCCAGTGCCCTGCCCTTGTGCCAACACTGCTGCAAAAGTGAAACTAGGCAAGGAGAACACAGACCCTCCCTCACCCTGAGTGAGACCAATTCTGCCTTCAGCTCACAGAGAAGGCACACAGACCTGTGTCTGCCAGTGGCTCACCTCCATGCCAACACCATTACCAGCACGACTACACACAGAGTTGCCAGCAGGGCCCCCCTGCCCTCCTGAGCTGTGTTGCTTCTGCCACTGTGGTGAACACCCACATGGAGGCAGGCACTCTGGCACCTGCTAGCACCCTACTGCAGCCAATGAGTGTGCAACTTGCCATGTGGCCACTGCCACTGCTATGTGCATGTGCAAACAAGGATAGATCCTGATGTCACTGCACTACAAAACACTTAAACACCATCCATCAGAGTGCAGTGACCAGCAGTCCAGGAGCATCATAGTTCTACCAGTGCAGTGGATTCCTAACCTCAAGGAGCTGGAAAACATATTGGGGCCCCATATAAGACCCCAGAGTTAGAGCACACAGTCCAGGAGTTGGGAGCTGAGCACTGGCCCCCTAAAATCTTCCAAAAGTAAAGCCAGTAGGCTGAATCCACCTTATACCACAATCAAACCTTGAGGTCATCAAATAGGTTAAAAGAAAAAAGAACTCATTTGAAGGTCAGCAACTTCAAAGATTGAAGGAACATAAGCCCACAAAGATGAGAAAGAACCAGTGCAAAAACCTTGGCAGCAAAAGCCAACCTTCTTTTCTCCAAATGACTACACCATCTCCCCAGCAAGGATTTTGAATTGGGCTGAGATAACTGAAATGACAGAAATTGAATTCCAAATATGGATAGGAACACAGATCATTGAGATGCAGGACTATGTGAAACCCAATCCAAGGAAGCTAAGAATCATAATAAAACAATGCAGGAGTTGACAGACAAAATAGCCAGTATAGAAAAGAATGTAATAGACCTGATAGAGCTGGAAAACACACTACAAAAATTTTATAATGCAATCAAAGTATTAATTGCAGAATAAACCAAGCAGAAGAAAGAATCTCAGAGTTTGAAGACTGGCTTTCTGAAATAAGACAATCAGACAAGAATAGAGAAAAAAGAATGAAAAGGAATGAACAAACCTCTGAGAAATATGGGATTATGTAAAGAGACCAAATCTATGACTCATGGGTGTCCCTGAAAGAGATGGGGAGAGTGTAAGCAACTTGGAAAACATATTAGGTTGGTGCAAAAGTAATTGTGTCTTTTGCCTTACTTTCAATGACAAAATTTGCCATTACCTTTGCACCAAACTTAATATTTCAGGATATCAACCATGAGAACTTCCCCAACATTAGAGAGGCCAACATTCAAATTTAGGAAATGTAGATGACCCCAGTAAGATACTTCACAAGAAGATAATCCCCAAGAGACATAACCATCAGATTCTCTGAGGTTGGAATGAGAGAAAAAAATGTTAAAGCTAGCTAGAGAGAAAGGTCAGGTCACTTACAAAAGGAAACACATCAGACTAACAGTGGACCTCTCAGCAGAAACCCTACCTGGAGAGATTGGGGGCCAATATTCAACATTCCTAAAGTAAAGAAATTCTAACCCAGAATTTCATATTTGGCCAAACTAAGCTTCATAAGCAAAAAAGAAATAAGATCCTTTTCAGACAAGCAAATGCTGAGGGAATTTATTACTACCAGACCTGCCTTACAAGAGCTCTCAAAGGAAGCACTAAATATGTAAAGATTGTTCAGTCACTACAAAGACTCACTGACACTATAAAGCAACCACATAAACATGTATACTTAATAACCAGCTAACATCATGATGACAGGATCAAATCCACACATATCAATATGAATCTTGAATGTAAATGAGCTAAACGGCACAATTAAAAGGGACAGAGTGGCAAACTGGATAAAGAACCAATACCCATTGGTATGCCGTCTTCCAGAGACCCATCTTGCATGCAATGAAACCCACAAGCTCAAAATAAAGGGATGGAGAAAAATCTACCAAGCAAATGGAAAACAGAAAAAGCAGGGTGCAATCCTAATTTCAGACAAAACAGACTTTAAACCAAAAAACATCAGAAAAGGCAAAGAAAAGCATTACATAATGGTAAAGGGTTCAATTCAACAAGAAGACTTAACCCTCCGAAATATATGTGCACTCAACACAAGAGCACCCAGATTCATAAAGCAAGTTCTTAGATACCTACAAAGTGACTTAGACTCCCACACAAAAACAGTGAGAGACTTTAACACCCCACTGACAGTATTAGACAGATCATTGAGGCAGAAAATTAACATATATTCAGGACCTGAACTCAGTACTGAATCAAATGGACCTGACAGACATCTATAGAACTCTCCATCCCAAAACAACAAAATATACATTCTTCTCATTGCCATATGGCACATACTCTAAAATTGATCACATAGTCGAACATAAAACACTCCTTAGCAAGTGCAAAAGAACTGAAATCTGAACAACCAATCTCTTGGATCACAGTGCAATAAAATTAGAAATCAAGACTAAGAAACTCACAGAAAACTGTACAGTTACGTGGAAATTGAATAACCTGCTCCTGAATGTTTTTTGGGTAAATAATGAAATTAAGGCAGAAATCAAGACGTTCTTTGAAATGAATAAGAACAAAGATACAACATACCAGAATTTCTGGGACACAGCTAAGGCAGTGTTAAATGGGAAATTTATAGCAATGAATGCCTACATCAAAAGTTAAAAAGATCTCAATTTAACAACCCAAAATTACAACTAAAAGAACTAGAGAACCAAGAGCAAACCAATCCCAAAGCTAGCAGAAGACAAGGAATAACCAAAATCAGAGCTGAACTGAAGGAGATTGAGACAGGAAAAACCATTCACAAGATCAATGAATCCAGGACTTTTTTTTGAAAAAAATTAATAAAACAGACCATTAGCTAGACTAATAAAGAAGAAAAGAGAGAAGATCCAAATAAACACAATCAGAAATGACAAAGGAGGTATTACCCCTGACCCCACAGAAATACAAATAACCATCAGAATATTGTAAACACCGATATACATAAAAACTAGAAAATCTAGAAGAAATGGATAAATTCCTTGACACATACACCCTCCTAAGACTGAACTGGAAAGAAATTGAATCCCTAAACAGACCAATAATGAGCTCCAAAATGGAGTCAGTAATAAATAGCCTACCAACCAAAAACAGTCCAAGACCAAGATGGATTCATAGCCAAATTATGTCAGATGTACAAAGACATGCTGGCACCATTCCTGCTGAAACTATTCCAAAATTGAGGAGGAGGGACTTCTCCCTAACTCATTCTATGAAACCAGCATCATCCTGATACCAAAACCCAGCAGAGATACAACAAAAAAAGAAAACTTCAGGTCAATATCTTTGAATATTGATGCAAAAATCCTCAACAAAACACTGGCAAACTGAATCCAACAGCACACCAAAAAGCTTATCCACCATGATCAAGTAGGTTTTATCCCTGGGGTGCAAGGTTGGCTCAACATGCACAAATCAATAAATGTGATTCATTACATACACAGAAATAAAGATAAAAACCACATGATTTTCTTAATAGATGCAGAAAAGCCTTTTGACATGGAAGAAAATATTTGCAAACTATGTATCTGACAAAGATCTAACATCCAGCATCTATAAAGAATGTAAATTTATAAGAAAAAACAAACAGCCTCCTTAAAAAGTGGGCAAAGGACATGAACAGACAATTTTCAAAAGGAGATATACATGCAGCCAACATGTATATGAAAAAAAGCTCAACATCACTCACTAATCATTAGATAAATGCAAATCAAAATCGCAGTAAGATACCATGTCACACCAGTCAGAATGGCTGTTATGAAAAATTAAAAAGTAACAGATGCTGGTGAGGTTGCAGAGAAAGAGAAATGCTTATACACTGTTGGTGAGAATGTTCAACCATTGTGGAAGACGGTGTGATGATTCCTCAAAGATCTAGAAGCAGAAATACCAATTGTTCCAGCAATCCCATTACTGGGTATATACCCAAAGGAATATAAGTTATTCTATCATAAAGACACATGCCTGCGAGTGTTCACTGCAGCACTACTCACAATAGCAAAGACATGGAATCAACCTAAATGCCCATCAATGATAGACTGTATAGAGAAAATGTGGTACATATACACCATGGAATACTGTGCAGCCATGAAAAGAAGAATGAGATCATGTCCTTTTCAGGAACATGGATGGAGCTAGAGGCCATTATCTTTAGCAAACTCAGGCAGGAACAGAAAACCAAATACTTCATGTTCTCACTTATAAGTGGGAGCTAAATGATGAAAACACATGGACATATAGAGGGGAATAACATACACTAGGGCCTATCGGAGGGTGGGAGGAGGAAGAGGATCAGGAAAAATAACTAATGGACACCAGGCTTAATACCTGGGTGATGAAAAAATCTGTACAATGAACCCCCATGACACAAGTTTAACCATATAACAAACCTGCACGTGCGTCCCTGAACTTAAAATAAAAGTTTTTTAAAAATTAGCTGGGACTGGTGGCATGCGACTGTGGTCCTAGTTACTCAGGAGGCTGAGGCTGCTGTGAGCCAAGATCGGGCCACTGCACTCCAGCCCGAACAACAGAGTGAAAGCTTGTCTCCAACAACAAACAACAACAACAACAGCAAACACCATTTTACCACATTCTCCATAAAAAGGTCACATTTGGCAGGTAAATAATATTTAACAGCTGTGATTTCTGTTAATAGGTTATTAAGGAAGAATATACTTCTTTTGCATGTTTACTAGTCATTTCTTATTTTGCAAATTATCAAGACATTTGACCGTTTACCTGTTTGAGACTTACTGTTTAGTTTATTCGTTTACATAAGTTTACCATAGATATATAATACCTCCTCTTTGTCAGTGATATTTATTGCAAATAATATTCCTAATTTGTTGTTGGATTTTTAATTGTGAGATTTTATTTTTAAATACAAATTTTGAAATATGTATGTGATAAAATCTTTGACCTTTTGTGATTTTTGTCTTGTTTTTATCTTAAGAAGTTCTTCCCCAAATAATGAGGTCAATAAATAATCACTTATTTCAAAAAGAATTAAGTTTTGCCAATGGGCAGAATTTTTTAGCAGGAACTTTGAAAACATGAGAAGCTCTTGATACAAGTGTTTTTGAAAATGCGAGTCAATGGATAAACTACAACTCTTCATTCAGAAAAAAAGGTAAGAAACTTAGTGAATATTTATATACCAGTGACCAAAATTTTTAGTTAACATGTCCTTATTCTGTATCTTGTGAAAAATTGAGTTTTAAAGTAAGTTTACTGAAAGAGGCAAAGATAGATTTCCTATCATATTAAAAGATTTCTTCAATAGTTTCAAGTCCTGCTAACTTGTAACTGGTAACCTTGAAAAAAAAAATTTCATTTAGAATGTTAGAACATTTACTGTAAAACTTTAAATTTGTTTCTTTAAAGTTGTAATTTAAGATTGCTACAGGAAGTTGATTTTTTTTTTTTTTACCAAACTTATGATAACCTGTGACCATGACCTTATTGATCAAATTATAATGAACTCAACCAGTATAAAAGATTCTCTTAGAATCAGGAATGCTCCTAAGGGCTTTTCTCTTTGAAACCATTATCTTACAAGTTAAAAATAAGAATGTCTGATAGGTCAATTTTTTAAAACATACATAGTCTTGTTTCTCTATAATCTCATGATACTTCCCACTTCTGGGTCTGAGGAGTTTGGCTTCCTCCCTCTTTCCTGGCTCATTTTTAAATGACTTTAAGCTCACCAAGGGCATGATTTCTCCAGGAAGTTTTCCCTGATCTCCGTCCCAGGAGGCCGAGGGGCCTACCTCTGCATTCCCACAGCATCCTGAGCTTGTTTTTATCATTGTACTTATATTTGTTATGATTGAGATGGGCTATTTACTTGAATGTTTCCTGCTTCATTGTGAGACTCCAAAGGATGGCAACAGTGTCCTCATCATCTTCATATCCTGTGCACAATGTCAGATGGTGAAAATATTCATTGAACTGCAATGGGAGCAGAATCAGGACATTCTGGTATAGTGATCTTTCCATTCCCATCCCAACCTATCTCTTGAATTCACAGCCCCTGGTGCAGAAGTGTGTGTGTTGGGGGGAAGGCGGGGGGGGAGGAGGGGATATGTATGAGAGAGAGAGGGAGAGAGAGAAAGGGAGAAGGGAGGAGGCAGGAAGAGAGGAAGGGAAGGAGCATAGATTAGTTTATGACTTCACTCTGAATGCTCTGATAAGATAGGTGAGGTACTCTGATAAGACAGGGGGACTGGACTGGGCACCAAGTGACTTTCAGTGCTTGGTGCATGAACTCTTCTGATGTTAGAGTTTCACAGTAGCCACATTGGTTGCTTTAACTACTGACAGGTCTCAACACTACTGCTGTCCACCATGTATTGAGTACCTACTGTGCTCCAGGCCACATCCTAGGAAGTTTACACATATGTTAACTCTAAAGCTCTAGCTCCTGTTAATTAGAAGACTAGGATTACTGGTAGAGCCTAAATAAATGAAATTTACCAGCTGGGTCAAACTTCATTCAAACCATTCAACTCCACCTCCTCTCCCATCTAACCTACTCTCGGTGACTAATATGCTCTTCTTCTCTCTCTGCCCCAATTTGTCTTTTTGTGGAGCTACTAATGAGCAAGGAGAAGCCATAGGAGGCTCTTAAGGAAGACTGGGAAAAGGAAGAGGAGAAAATGGAGGAGGGGGAGGGACAGGCAGCCAAGGGTGTGGGTACTCTATAAACCGGGTCATTTATCTTGCATGTCCCTGAGTGGGTGTCCCAATTACTTAATGTATTTTAGGTTCAAAGATCTGTCAAGACACCTTTTTCTAAAGGACCTGCTGTATACCCTATATCTGTCTAGTTTCTCTGCAGGAGATAATGATGTATAGTGCATAAATCTTTGCAGAGTGCCAATTAATGCCAGGTCTGCTTCTTTGAAGTGATGTGAGGACTGATTCCTTGGGCTGGCTTCTGCTTGGAAGCCAGGGGAGGGCTTGCTCCTTTGGCTATGTGAGCTCCAATCAACTGAGAGAGATGGGCCTGGAGAAATGCTGCTTTTTCTGGGTGACTGGTCTGCAGGGCAAACATGCCCTGTCGATAGCAGGGGAGACCATGCTGGGTTTTAGTTATAGTCTTGGGGAAGGACCCTATTAATCAAGAGCCTAATCAGCTGGTTCTGGGATATGATGGTGAGGGTGACCGTATAATTTATTGTCCAATCTAGGATACTTTTGAGACTGAAAAAAAGAGTGCTATTAATAATTTTGTTGGCAGAACAGATGCAAATCAGGACTGTCCCAGGCAAACCAGGACATATGGTTACCCTAAGGTAATATATTAACTTTATCAATTAATTATTTGCAGCATATGGAATAGGTTCAGCCCACATGTCACATTCTTCAGAGAAAAGCAGGTCTCATTTGATAGTCACTGTCCTGCATGTTTCTGCTCTATATGTTAAACACATATACAGCATTTTGCAGACTGATGCTTTGAAAGAACAAAGGATTGGAGGCTGAATACACTTGGGTTTGTATCCAAGCTCTACCACTTACTGGTTGACCTCACAGGGTAATCAACCATCTTGGTTTGCCTGGGACTTTTCCAGGGTTAGCACTGAAAGTCTCATGACCCAGGAAGCCCTTTAGTCCCGGGCAAACTGGGAAAATTGGTCATGCTTTTTGGCAACCGCATTGAACATGGAGTGTGGGCATGGAGAGCCCTAAGCAGTCAAGGGTGGCCACCTAAATAGAACAGTGAAACAGTGATGGTGGACTGGTCCTGGAGGTGTAAGAGTGATGGGGATCCAGAGCATGTGGAGAGGGATACCCAGGAGGCATCTGTGAAAAGGAGAGCTGGCCCAAGAGTTTTATTGGTCAAATGGAGTGTTGATGGTGCAGTGAGTAAATGTAGGCAGAATCAAAGCAAAGAGAAGAGTGACACAATGATGGCCAAGAAGGAGGTTTGGGGTAGTGGCTGGAGTGGAGTAAAGGGCAGGGAGGTGCATAGACAGCAGTGTAAATCATATTTGAGAATAATCCCCTTTCCACACTTGGAGGTCGTCCATGAAACCGAAGAGAGGAGGGCTGAGTTTCTGTTATTTGGCAAAGGGGTCCAATAAACAAGTGGATCAGGAACCAGCTATGACACTGATCCACTGATAAGTGGCATTTAGGACATAGGTAAAGTGCCTTGTAGCATGCCTGGCACAGAATGGTTGCTCAATAGAAGTAAATGTGTTCTCCTTTCCATCTTGTCCTATCAATACGATGTTCTTCCTATCTTTACAGGTATGCTGCTTTTCTCCAAAGAACACATTTGGATATGTAATTTAAAAAAATTAAAAGTATCAAAAACAACAGCAACAACAGCAACACCCATTGTGATGCCAGATAGATAAAGCCAGTAAAAATCATGGTTACTTCTCCTTTATCTATTTCACTTTCTTATTGTTCTCTCTCTCTCTCTCTCTCTCATCGATCCATCCATTATCTGTCTATCTGTCTATCTATCTATCTATCTATCTATCTATCTATCTATCTATCATCTATCATCTTTATCTATATTTATTTATTTCATCTATTTGTCTTTTCTTGCAGATATTACTGTACTGCCCAGGGCAAGTAAATTTAGAGATTCTCTGAGAATCTCTAAAATGGGAATTTTATCTAATTAATCCTTAGCATTCCACTTGATGCTTAGAATTCCTGATTCCCAAATTGTATACTTTCTGAAGAAATTTTTTTTACATCTCTGTGAATTCCAAAGGCACCATTACGGCAGGTGTGGTGGCTCACACCTTTAATCCCAGTGCTTTGAGAGGACAAGGCTGGAGGATTCCTTTAGGCCAGGAGTTCCAGACCAACCTAGAAAGCATAGCAAGATCCTGTCTCTGCATTTTGTAAAAAATTAGCCTGGCATGATGGCATGCACCTATAGTCCAAACTACTCAGAATCTTGAGGCCAGAAGGATCCCTTGAGTCCAGGAGTTTGAGGCTGCACTGGGTTAGGATCGTGCTACTTCACTCCAGTCTGGATGGTGAGAAAGACCTTGTCTCAATAAAATAAATAAATAAATAAATAAATAAAAGCACCATCAATGGGCCATGAGCTAAGGGTGGTGGTGAAACTATGAACCAGGGAAGCACCAGCTGGACTACTGCAGCTCAGAAAGGAATTGTAGGACCACTGCAGTCCAGGATAGCACCAGAAAAATATCTGGCCCATGGGGGCACCAGCAGGGCCTGTACTTCAGGGTGTACTAGCAGAGCTACTGCATCCTGGAGAGCACCCTCAAAATTGGATTGCTTGGGGGAGCATCAGCAAGAGTGCTGCATTCCATAGGAACATCAAGAGGACTGCTGTTGTCCAGGAAGCTCCAGAAGAACCGGTCTGCCTCATAGGAGCACCAGAAGGACTGCTGCGGCCCAGGGGGGCATTTTCAGGACACTTGCATACCAGGGAAAAACTCAAAGAGCTGTTTCTGCCCAGGGAAGCACTAGCAGGACCACTGCAGCCCGAGATGCGATTGTGGAACTGCTTCAGCCCAGGGCAGTACTAGGAGAAGAAGACCTGGTCTGGCCCAGGGGAGTACCAGCAGGGATGCTGCAGCCCAAAGGAGTGATTGCAGGGCTTCTCTGACTCAAGGGCAATGGAAGACAGAATCGACATTCTGAGATGGAAGCCCAGTGTTCTGGCCTTGTTTTCCTTTGAGGGAGGAGAGTCTTCTCCCCTCTTTTTTCTATTTTCTCATGCCGTCCCTCATCCCACTGCTGATTCCCAATGGTGGTATCATTATGTGGAGAAGAGAGATGGACAGTGAGGACAAAATATGCTGGCCAGTCAGGTCTGATGGACAAGGTGTCCTTCCCAGTTGACCCCCAAATTACAAAGGCCTTTCTATGGGCTAAGGGAGCATATTTTAGGAATCAGAAACTTCCTGTCAGAAAGGGACAACTTTTGTCCATATTCTAATTAGATTATACTCCCTGTTGCATCTCTTTTTGACATCAAAGGGAGGAATAAAAAGGGAGAGGAAAGACAGTTAAGGAACTTTGGTGAAGCGTAAGTCCTGAGATGTTTTTATTTGGTGGTGCAAGTGGGGAGGGTGTCTTGTTTTTGCATCTCCAAAACTAATCACTAGTTCTTAACTTTTTAATTCTTTTTTTCTTTTTTTTTTTTTTTTGCTATAAACCCCTCTGAAAACGTTTTAAAAACTGTGAACACACCCAACAACAGTACACAATTCTCTCTCTCTCTCTCTCTCTCTCTCTCTCTCTCTCTGTGTGTGTGTGTGTGTGTGTGTAGGCTTTTTTCATATAATTTTAGGAGATTCATGAAAAAGAATCCATTTCCATTCTTGGAAATCCATTCATGACCCTTATTTTTAAGATCCTATAATTAGGTGATACATAAATTCCTTACAAATTTCAGCTTCTCTGATTCTCCTGGAGAGAAAGAGTGGGCAGGATGAAGGACAGGGGGCTGGTGGTTGCTGGGGGTGGGGTTAGATCCACTTGATGATGGAAGCCAGTGTCTGCAGCCAGTACCCTGAGTGCTTGTCCCTGGCAGCAGCCCCACCTTCAGATGAGCTACTGGGATGTAAGAATTCAGATTGATGAGAGCAGTAAACCATTTTCAGATTCTCTGGGCATGGGGATGGCAGGTGTGCAGAGCAGTCAGCATTCTCTGCCAATTTGGGAGGAAGAACACCGTGGAGACTGGGCATGTACCAGTGTTGGCTGTAGCAGTGGAGAGACTTAGTGCCTCCAGGTATAATACCTGCTGCTCACATCTGGGGGCTGGTGTGGTCCCTGCATGGTGTGCTCCTAACAGTAGACATCCTGGGACTCCATCTGACCTTGCTTGGGCAAAGCTACTAGGATAGGAGTAGGAAGATAACTAGGGCATTTGCAGAGCCCTTATCATTTTGGCTGTGTTCATATAGGGCATGGAGAGCTTAGCGGTTGAGCATGCATGGTAACTAATGAGGTAGACAGAGAAGGATGGGTCAGTTAGAATGGAGCCTCTGGCTCCCAACTTGCCAGGTTGTTATCAGCTGGGCTAGAAAAATCCTCATAAGGCTGCACCTCTTGATGAGTTTGCAGGGGCTGAGACTCTGGCTCCTCCTTTCCTTTTTCCTAGAAATGTCGAAAGAGGACTGTGGTCCTACTGCCTGTCTATGGATTGACTGATAGACTCTCCTCGTTCTTCTTGGCTGACCCAGAGGAATTCATCTCTCCTAGGAACCAGGACTGGGAGCAACAAGTGGGTGAGGAGGGAGAGAAGTGCAGGGAAGCCTAATGCTGGGCCAGAGACTGGAAGGTAAAAGTCAGGGTAGAGGGTCAATGTCAGGCCATCAAGGTTAGATCCAGACCTAGGAACTGGAAAACAGGTACTGAGACTGTTGCCATAGCAGGACAAGGGCTTGGGAAAGCCACTTAATTTCTCTGAGCCTCAGTCTCCTTGTATGTAAGATGAGACTAATAACTTCTACTTGGCAAAGTAGTTGTTAGAATGAAAAATGAACATAAATCACTGAACACATTTGTGGCACAAAGAAGCAACTTTCGTTAATGGTAGCTCATTATTACTATGCGCCAGCTACTTAGCAAGGTCCTTGGATAGGTTGGGAGAGTGATGGTTACGAAAATGAGTAAGATATGCTCTCAGTTCTCAATTTGCTCATAACTTCGCAATTATCATATAAGTTAGACCGTGATGAGTGCTGAAATAAGTGAAACCACTGTTGCTGAATTTCTCTTGTGACCCCATAATTGCTCAGTTGTGGAAAACCTCTCAAGTGACCGAAACCCTCCCAGACAAAGATATTACAGAATCATGCTTCCAATTAATGTCTCCTAACTTGGATTACAAATGTGGGCTAGAATTTCTCAGGGTCACTGTCTACGGTTTCTCAGGTAACTGGAACTAAAGAGTATGCACAATGACATTCTTTAAGGATGTTTTTAAAAATATAGAGATATGTGTGTAAGAGGAACCTTTTCTACCATGGACCATTGAACCACAATGGGAAAAAATTGAGGACTACAGAACTAAAGCACAATTATATTTTCTTTCTTTTTTCCCCTCAGAGAATACAAAGCTCCTATTCATTCACTTTCATAATTAGAACAGGTCTCTAAATAAGTTCAACAAATGAGAAAACAACACCCCTTTTTTATATATAATCAGTTATTAATGGAAATGGATGAGGCAGGGAGGAGTAAAGACAAATCAACCCAAGAAGGGCCAGAGATGAAAAAGTAAAGACTGACAGGGACACACAAGGTGTGGAAGGTACAGAGAGAGACTCAAGACTAGAAGCAAAGATAAGTCATCACACATAGATGGGAGGACAGGAGTGAGTGTGTGTGTGTGTGTGTGTGTGCGCGTGTGTGTGATGGGAATGGGGGCAGGGAGAGGAAGAGCTGGCATATTCTAAGCCATACCTTTTAAATCGAGGCCATTAAACTTTTTCCGGAAAGGGCCAGAGAGTAAATATGTTAGGCTTCATGAATCATGTATTTTCTGTTGCAACTACTCAACTTCGCTGTTGTAGGGCAAAAGCAATCATAGACAATATAGAAACAAATGGGCACATTGTGTTCCAATAAAACTTTATTTACAGAAACAGTTGGCCAGCTAGATTTGGCCCACAGGTCATAGTTTGTGAACCCTGCTCTAAATCATGACTTTTTGAGTAGTCAATAAACAGTGATGTTTCTACTGGGTTCTCAAGGCTCTGATTCCCTCATACCTCTAAATAGCTCACTAAGTCCTATAAGGATCATGGTTGCTGAGAGGTTTATACCCTTAGGTCCTTTCCTTCCGACCATACAACCTGGCACAATTTCTACTAAAAAGAAGGAGGAGCCAGAAAAGATGGCTTCATCTTGGGTGGTGGTAGGGTGAGACAGGGGGCGAATGTTTGCAGGCCACCCAGACGCAGCCAGCCAGCAAAGCGCAGGGCCACAGCCCACGCCCAGGGCTTGCCTGGGTTCCCTGGTAAACAGCTCCTCCAGGCCAAGGCTTTCTCTCCAGCCCCTCACCCTGTCTTTTGTCCCAGCACATAATGATTCTGACCTCTGGCATTTCAAGAGTCTGCTGTGAAAAAATGTGGTACTTTGATCCATCCATTGTTGAAATTCTGGAAAGAGAAATAAATAATTTGAGGCACATGGTGGATTCATCAGGGAAAACCCTGTGAGAGAAGAGGCAAAAAGACAGCAAAAGTGGAGAAAGGAAGAGTGCTCTCAAGGAGTTATTTATCTCTTTGCTCTTCTTCCTGAGAGGGCTGGGGTGGGAGTGGGGGTAGGTGGGGGTAGATGGGGGTGGTGGGCAGCCTGCTTGGGGAGGCTCTGAGACAGACCAGATGTGGGTTGACCTCATGGCCATTTCTAGCTGCAGCTGTCGAGGATGTTTAACATTCCTGACGTTTAGATTTATATAATGCTGTTCCCCTGCAGAGTTCAAGGCATTCGGTGTGATGCATTGGGAAAATGCTGCATTAATTGTTGGGAAATCTGGGACATCATCCTGGAACCTGGGGTCTACCAGGTATTTGAGGTTGGGCTAGACTGTGTTCTGAGTGTGCTCTGAGTGTCCTGAAAGAGGACTACTGTGTCCAGTGATCTTGGGAAAAGTAGTGCTAAACCAGAAGAAACAAGTGTCTGCTTCACTCACATCCATTAATATGCAAATGTGCTTCATGAATGATCAGTGGTCATAGTCACAATTGTGTATGTGTAACACTGTCTACCATCTGTCCTTCATGCACCCTTCCTCTTGCTCGGCTTCAGAAGCACAGCAATGCCCTATTTTGTCTCCCCTTGAGGCATATTTTATGTCTTCTTTTCCTTTTCTCATCCTGTCTGAGTGTCACTCAAGGGTCTGAACAAGGTTGTCTGCTCTTTTCTGAATGCACTCTCTGTTCCCATTCATTCTCAAGGCTTAAGACATGACTTCTTTACAGTTTAATTTACATTTCTAGCCTTGACTTCTTGCCAGTACCTGCATTTCCAGGTGACACTTCCTTGTGCACATCCTTCTATCCTTTCAATGACGATGTGCCTAAACTCAACCCACTGTTTGCCCTTCTTCCTCTCCATTTTTCATTAGGACTTGGTTGCAGGTCTGACTGCTTCACACCACGTCTGCCCCTCCTGAGATGAGCCTCTTATTTCTAGACTTGTAGCATGTGGCTGCTACACTCATCTTGGTTGAAATCTCTTTCATAATATTTCTTCAAAATGTACAATGTCTTCCTTTTGCCTGTGGAACAAAGTGCAAACTTCATGTTTGGCTTGTCCTGGTCTAGGAGTCACATCGTCTGAATCTCCACGTGGCCTCTCTGGTCCAGACTGAAATAAGACCCCTGTTTTTGTCCAAATCTTAGACCTTCAAAGCACACTGTAAATCCCTTTCCCTTGAGGGCCTCATCTGGCTGTTGTTCCTTCCCTGACCTTCCCCAGCAGTATAGCCTCACTGCACAGCAGGGCGTGTCCACTCTCACTGTGGTGCTCTCTGCCACTGCTTCTTACCTGGGGCGTGAATTAATGTTCTGCAAGTCTTTCACATCTCCTGTGAGATCTAGCCAGGATAGGAACATCTTGGGTATCCTGTACATGTTTTGAGGTTGACTGTCTTTTTAGGTGGCAATTGTACTTAAAAACAGTGGCAAGAGCTGCCAAATAAATAGCAGACATCACTGGCATATCATTCTAGGCATAAGAAATAGCCATACAAGGTAACTGCTCTGTTCCCCTAAGAAGGGTATTTATTAGTCAGATTTCTCCAGAGAAATAGAACCAACACTACACACACACACACACACACACACACACACATCCCACACACTATATATATAATACACACACACACATATATACAATAGCACATGTCTGTGGTATTACATATATAGTATATATACATATAATATTTTGTATATACATGGATATGTATGAGATTTATTTCTTTATTTTAAGGAATAGGCTAATGTGATTGTGGGGGCTGGCAAGTCTGAAATCTGTAGGGTAGACCTAAAAGCTGGAAATGGAGGCAAGAGTTAATGTTTCAGTTTTGAGCCCAAATTCCTCAGGGCAGCCCATTGAAAACTCAAGCAGGATGTCTATGGTTCAATCTTGAGGAAATCTCCTTCATCTTTGGGAAAACTCAGTCTTTGTTGTTACAGCCTTCAACTGATTGCACAGGACTTACCCATATTATAGAGGGTAATCTGCTTTATTCAAAGTCTACTGATTTGAATGTTAACCACATCTATAAAAGAATCTTCACAGGAACACCCAGACTGGTGTTTTACCTAACAACTGGACTTCACAGCCTACCTAACCAAGTTGATGTATAAGATTAACCATCACAAGTACTTTTGAGAGCCCTCCTACTACTTGAAGGTGTCCTGTGGCTTCCTTTTGGCTTGAACAGAACTTCAGGACACCTGATCACGGCTGGCAGAAAGATTCTAGGCCTATTGCTTGTAACCCTTGTGGCACTGGCCTGGACTGTTTTGTTGATTAATGGTGTGCCCCAATCTCATTGTCCATAAATGGTGGTAACTAAGTTTCCTTTAGCTCTAACATTCCACACGCGAGCATCAGGTAGTCCTGTATCTATATATAATGAGAGTAGTAGTAACTAACACATATCAAAGGTTGACTGTGTGCCAGTAGGCATTGTTTGACATAACTTATGTGAAATAACTAACTTAATCTTCCCAGCAATCTTATTAGATAGCAGCTGTTCCTAACCCCATTTTAATAGATGAGGGAATGGAAGCACAGAGAGTTTAAGTTAACAACTCAAGGTCACACAACTAGTCAGTGGTAGAGCCAGACTTTGGACACAGGCATCCCGGATCCAGAGTCTGAGCTCTTAACCACCACACAATGTGGTTTCTCCAGACTATCTCACAGGGTTGTGGTGGAGAGCGAATGGGGTAATGGATCTGCAAATACTCTGTGGACACTAAAGACTTACATGGCTCTAAGGTAGCATTACTATTAATGATTTGTCTCTTGAGCGCTTCCATAAGCAACCCTTGGGATGAAGTCTCATAACTGAATTCCATCTGAAAGTCCCTAGCACATTGTCAAGTACACAGTAAACTTAGCTGATGTGCAGTGAACACTGGGGCAACAGAATGAATCAAGGATGTGCAAACAAAGCACTACTTGATGAGATCTCAGTTTTGAATCTATTCTCCTGGTGAGTGTGGATAGAAGCCAGCCTTTGTCCTTCTCTGTGAAAAGAATCAGAAGAACATCTCCAGCAGTTCATATTTACTTGTTCATGTTCCTTCATCAATTTCTTGAAAAATAAAGCACTACCTGCACTTTCTTTTTTCTAGGCACAAACACTTGAGATAGTTAAGGCAGCACATCTCCCCGGTGACAGGAGGTCCAAGTGCTGTTTGAGTTGCTGGGCATGAGACTGTGTGACTGTGCAGTCAGCCCCAGCAACAAGACAGGAGGTAAGAGATCTGCTTTCCTTGAGAAGGCCTCTCACAGTGACCCTTACAGCTCCAACTTTGCCATGTGGAGCACATTCCTGGGTTGGCAGACTCTCAACTTCAGACGTCATTCTGGCCAAAAGAGTGCTTTTTTTTTTTTTTTTTTGACAGAGTCTTGCTCTGTCACCCAGGCTGGAGAATGCATTGGTGTATTCTCGGCTCACTGCAACCCCTGCCTCCCGGGTTCAAGTGATCCTCCTGCCTCAGCCTCCTGATTATCTGGGATTACAGGTACCCACCACCATGCCTGGCTGATTTTTGTATTTTCAGTAGACACAGGGTTTCACCATGTTGTCCAGGCTGATCTTGAACTCCTGACCTCAGGTGATCCACCTGCCTCGGCCTTCCAAAGTGCTGGGATTACAGGCGTGAGCCACTGTGCCTGGCCCAAATGAATGCTTTTGATACAAGAGCCTAAGAAGGCCAAGGAGGCTGAGGGGAATTTGAAGACCTCTGTTTAATGATTCTGCTTTGGTTTCCCCTTCTGCTTTTTACTATCATTCGTATCTTTCAAGGTGAAGCCTTCCAGGCCAGCAGCCCAGCCACAAGGACACTCTCTCTGGGGAAAGGGGAAACTTCTGGAGTTTTTTCCTGGATCTGTCCTCCTCGAGACATAGTGTGTGGCTGTGATACTCAGCTCAGCTCCATTCTTCGTCATTCCTGCTTTCTCTCAGTGGATGGGAAATTCCTCTCTGTCCTAATATGACTAGGTACAGAACAGAGAAGACTTTTGGTTCTGCCATTCAGGATATGCCCTATGCTGTACATGGTCAGGGCAGTCCTACATGTCCAGATGTATAGGTCCAAGCTTCGAGAATGCGAAGTTCATATTGCAGCCTTGGTTCCCTCATTTCTCACTCCTAACTTCCAGTATGTGATTGCACTAGAAGCCTACCACTGACCTGACCAACATCTTCTGTTGTTTTCCTTATCCCTCATTTCCTTTGACACCCTAGACTACTCACTCTCTGGCACACGCTGCTAGTCATCTGCTCCACATCCACACATTCCCAATTAGTGAGGGGCAGCAATTTGTCCTATTAGACATGTCCCCTGGTCAGAGGTGGTGATGGGTCTCAGATCTGGTTAATGAGATGTAAGCAGCAACTGCTGGCTGGGGCTTCCAGGAAAGCTCTTTTACTCCTGATCAATGGGAACAAACAATTCACCTTTCCCTTTTGCCCTTCCCCTTCTTTTTGCCTAGAATACAGAGGCTGACCTGCTTCTTGTAGCCATGAGGATGAAAATCACAGACTGAAGCTGAAGGAGTTGGACACAGCCTGAGTCCTTGAAAGCATCCCCAAGGCAGTCACAGCAGCATTAGACTGCCTGCTGCTGGATTCCTTGGTGGCGAGAGCAGAGTTCTATTCCCTGCAGCCAAATGGAATCCAAGCAGATACAACTTCTTTCTTAAAACTTTCATCTTGCCTGTTCATAATGATTAAATCCTTGCTTGTCTGTCCTTGGCTGGCTTCTTTTCTTCCTTCTGCACTCTCTGCCCACCAGCATTGACCGGGCCAAGTTATGGTGTCCCAGAGGCCCCCGCAGGCAGTTACACAGTCACTTCTTTGGGCTTGTATGTGTTGCCCTACTGTGGGATTTTGTGTGTGTGTGTGTGTGTGTGTGTGGTGGTTCGTGTATGTAGGGGATGACTACATTCAGTGAAGGGAAATAGCTGCTCAGTCACATGGACCCCAGGGACCTCGACAAAGTTCATCCTCCTACCTCACCTTACCCAGCAGTGGAAAAGCAAACAAAGGAGTCGTTTTTAACTAGCTAAATTTTGAATTTTGGAAACACCTGTTCTGCATCCCAAATGGTTTGCATACTGGGTTTGGCCATAAATCTCTGGTTGTCTTAGGACAGGAATGGCAACTACCTGGTTCTTTTGACACCATTCTGCATGCTAGCTGTTCCCCAGTGGAGATCACTACTCGATCATACTATTTTGTGTGTTTGTTAATTTTGAGCCCAAAGCATTTTAGAATCTTCCTGGAAACAGTATTCAAGGGAGCCATTTTCATATCTTTGGGTCGGCATATGCAAAGTGGACAGTTTGACGGAGGTTTCACTTGCTTCTAAAGGGCCTCGGGGCTTCTTTAGGTGTGGAATGCAAGGATACTAAGCCTTTGGGATGGCACAATTCTTCTCATGGGATAAGACCAAGGCAAAAGTGGCTTGGGCAGACAAAAGGAAATGAGGGGATAATGACATTCTCTTTTCTTACTGCCCTCTTTAATCTTTGTATCTAATCCTCCTAAACCCCCAAATTGAAGTGTCTGTGTCTACTGTCCTGAGCTGATGTAGGGAGATGAGTGGGAATGGAAGCCGACGGGAAACTCATCAGAGACAGCACATTCTGAAGATCAGCAAAAGGGAAGTGCGACAGCCAACTTCTTGGTGGGGACGGCAGAAATGTAATTAAATTTTCTGATCTTGTTAGCCAATTTCTTCACTCACTGCCCCTGAACCAGAGAACGGGGAGGGAGGAAGGACACTGTTGCATCCGTGGCGGTGGGGAGGGAAATGAGCTTTTCACGGATTATTGGGTTAGTTCCACTTCTCCCACTTTTTAATTTATTTGTCTGCATGTTCTCCAGAGCTGAAAAGGCTCTGAGTCCTTTCCCATTTTCTTTTAATTAGATCTGATTTTGGAGTCTGAAAACTTGGGAGGGCTCAGGTTACACTAGCAGGATGACAACAGTTGGAAGGTACTCGTCTCCTATTAGATTTTTAAAAACTCCTTCAGAATTTAAGATTCCTAGTGATGGGTTATTTTTTTCTTTTCATTTCTTTCTTTTTATTATTTAACAGTTATAGTACCACTTGCACTATTTATCACCTTATCCCATTTTCTTATCTTTTGGTTAAAAATCATGAACATCACCGATGTTTTACAAATTTCAGAAGAGTATGTATTTACTCCAAAGTCTTCTCCTTCATATTCCTCTTTTGCAAAATGGAACACAGATGAGGAAAGCTAGTTGTGGTCTTTCTGAGTATGTAAAAGGAGTAACATCAATTCTATGTTCTCTCTTTTTCGAAGCACAAGAAAAAAAGAAACAACAAACAACAAAAAGACTCACCAGAAAGAAAGCAGGCTGTGGCTGTGGTGAATAATTTGGTTTATCACTTAAAACCCCTAGCAACAACATCCTGGGGCTAAGGACATCTGAAGCCTCAGGTGAGAAAGCCAAACATAGAATACTGGGTGGCTTGTGAAGAAACAAGAGCCCATTTCTTGGCTACAACCTGGATGTGCTTTTGCTGCAGAGGCTCTGTCAGGTGTCCTGGTGCCAGGATGGTATGTGTGCCATGGAGGCCTGCTGCACTGGAGAGCATTTGTTTTACAATTCATCCTGGGCAAGAGGCATTCTCCAGCGTTCTGCTTGGTGGCTCAAAATTTATGATGCTACAGGGCATGTTTGGGATGGCCTGACTTAAAATATAGGCTACACAATATATGCAAAGAGCACTTTGGGAAGACCTGTGGACACTTCAAATAAATGGGTAGCCATCCTCCAGATAAGTTATAATTGAGGTTCCAAGGAAGCCTCTGTAACCGCTGACTGTGAGAGACAAGATATATGTATTCAGTGATTGTGGACCAAGAGAAATGATTCAAATATTAGCCTAAATTGAAAGCCAAAAGGCAGAAACTGAGTAAGTTTTACTTTAAAGTCAAGCTGTTTCATACATGGGCAGCCCAAAGGAGCCTGCTCCAGGATTACTAGAGCAGACATGTTTTCCCCCAGAGAGTTTCTGCGTTCCTGAGAACCCCCAGACAGCCCAGCTGGTAATTTTTGGAACACGTCACAAAAATGCCAACATGTCACATGTGAGGACAGTATGCCATTTAACTCAGAATCCACTATCCCAGCATCCGGCCTGGCGTGGGTTGAGGGATGAAACATTTTCTTGGGGGGTCTGTGAGGGGTCACAGAAGTTCCATGGAAGCCATGACATTTGGCTTGGACCTTGAGGGATGAAGGAAGTTAAAACTTGAGGAAGTGGGGAAGGAGGAAGGACAGTTTCAGAAAAGGGACCTCCCTAAGAAATGGCATGAAAAGAGAAAAATATGCTGGGTACCTGAGAAATAGAAATAAATTTAACCTGGGCAACAGAAGGTATATGATGGGCTGGAAAGGTAGGCAGAGCTGAAGCTCAGAGAGCCCCCAATGTGCGGCTCACATTTGTATTTCAGAGAGTAGGAAATGTGGGCGAGGAAGGCTGATGGCAAAGGTGCTGAAGGAAGAATAAACTCTCTGAACCTTAGTTTCTTTGTAAAGTGAGGGTGTCGGACAAATTGCTTTTTCAGGGAATATTCTCTGAGCCTCATCTCAGCTGCTATAGAAAGAGAGCAAATAGCTTACAAATGTTGGCTGCCCATTCTAAACAACTCTGTCTTTCTCCCTTTCCTCAGAATGCAAGGAGAGAGAGAGAGAGGAAGACAGAGAGGGAGAGAGAAGATGTTGCAAAACAAAAGGGTTCTAGAATCTTTAGATTCACAGACAAAAGACAAAAATCTTAAAAAATTCTGTGGAAAACAAATTCTTCGTTAATGTTGTTTTTATTACTTTTGTTGATAAAAGTGATGCTGCTTAAGTGCTCTTGCTAAAAGAAAAAAAGAAAGAGAACGAAAGAAGAAGAAAAAAAGGAATTCTGCTAGTTTGTCATAAACTTTTGGAGAGTTGTCAGACTTAGAAAACAGATCTTCTGAACAGATCTGCAGAGGCATGGGGTGCAGTTTGGTATGATGAGCATACATGATGTATTAAAGCGCATGCTGAGCGCAGAAATCCTCACTGCTTGCTACTATCCCACCGCTGCCACGGCCGGGTCCCCTGCATGCCTCAGCCACAGCCTGCTCACTGTATGTCCTCTTCCCTGAGAGGCAGAAAATAACATAGAAACCTCTTCATGTGACCGTCAAATCACAGAATCATTATTGCATTTTAGGGCTAAGAGGAAACTTAGAGCCTTCGGCTAGTTGACAGATATGAAAATATTCCTAGGAATCAAACTATGCTAGGAAAACTGGGGCAGTGAGACCCACATATGTGAGTTTTGTAACTGCAGGTGAGGCGGGAATAACGTCTTAATATTAACAAAGATGGATAAACATTCCCCAAACTTTTCCCCGTGAGACACTGACTACACCCCCCCAACCTCCCACCTCCTTGGTTACAGATGGGCTTTTGGATTTGGAAGCTGAATGGATCTGAGACTGAGACAAGGGATGAGGTGGGGAAAATGCTGGGAGGGAGCTGTCACATTGTCTGTCCAGTTCCATGTGTCCACCCTTAGGCCTGGACTGCTGTGAGGTCAATGAACTTGGAGGAGAGCATTGTCCTTCCTCCTTTCTCAGGGAGTGCCTCCTCTCAAGGTGCCGAGCTCCTCCAGGCAGGTGACCTTGCTGGCCTTGCCCCACAGTGCTCTGCCTGGACTCAGACTCTGGCTGCTTCTTAGGGACAAAGATTAGGCAGGAGGTGGCCAGAATTTCCTGCCAGATGAGACCTAGCAACAGAGGGATGACTGATCTTCACAACACCAGCCAGAAAATAGTTGAGGAAAACTAACTGAAGTCAGTATTATTGACTATTGTGGATATCAATAATTTCTTTTGGACATTAAGCCAAATGAAAGCACAAGTAAAGGGAACAATAATTTTTGAACAAATATTAAACATGTAGTTTCTGATTTCAGACTGGTATATTGGAAAAGCAGTGCTCAAATACCCCAGAGCTAATAAAGATATAGCAGGCTTTCATTAAAACAGATATTAGAATGAAAGTACAGCTTCAACATACTTTTATACAGTGAAATATAGAATAAGCAGTTCTTTCATTAGGGATGGGGAAATCAAATTTTAAAAACAATGTCTAGTTAGAAGTTTTTCTACTGATCATCAATTCAGTACTTACTTCCAATATTAATAACTCAGCTAAGCACCTGGAAGGAGGCTTTTCTCTGCTGAGTTAATGAATTTTTCTGTGAGTCTTCATTTGATTGATTACATCATAGCAAGTGTGACCACATTAGACGCTGCCCTGGAAATATGATTATCTGAAGCAACAGTTAAAGAACAAGGAATTACTGAGGATGAACAAGTTCTATTTTAGAATTGTTTATGACAGACAATTCTGAGGCAAACAAACTCAAAATAGATACAGGAGAAGTGGGATTGTTTGCAATGTCTAACACAAAAGTAAAGGCTTTTGTGTATATTAGATATGCATTTCTTTAGGGAAATATTATAACTGAAAATTCCAATAAAACATTCTTATGTAGCAGAGAAAATAATTATAATGAATAAATATGAGCAGCAAAGTTGAAAGTAAGATAAGTCAACTTCTTTCTTCTCCATTTAAACCTATGAGTATAGGAGTCAGATACTGAAAAGCACTCTAGGATTCAGGTTCACAAATACTGGAGGGAGGTGGTGATCAGTTGAGGAGGCCCCCAGAGGATGCTTTATATTTGTTCTAAGGATTCCAGTGAAAGCAACAGACACCTGGAATGTCCTTGTTAGGAGAAACCTTAGCATTACTTTCCCAACCTTCCCTACTTCCCCGTGCTGTACTGTAAACAGAACCGGTTACATCATTTTACAAGGCCCCCCAAATAAAAATGCCGGGCAGGGCCCTTTATTGAAAAATTGTTAAGAGTTTGCAGGAGGCAACACAAAGCATTAAACCAAGTGTAGGGCTCCTCTAAGTGCTAGGTCCTGTGAGATATTACAGGTCGCATGCCCTGACTATAAATGCAGAAGCAGGGAGCGTAATGGCTCAGGGTTGCCCTCCAATAGACCTCTTTACTCCTTTTACTTGTTTCTACTGGCCCTTGGGCACCAAAAAGGTTGGGTGTAGGGGAAAAGAGGGGGAAATCCTATGCAGAAATCACACCATGCCCTTTTTTGTTAGCAGAGCTGGTCATGCCCTTCCTTCTTGCTTGCCCTTTAATCAGCTAAAAATGCAGGCACCTCCTCTTTGACCCAGGATCCTTTACTTATTTCCATATTCTCAAACATTGAATGTATACAGTGCCAGGCAGTGTGCCAGGGACTGAAGGTACAGAGGTGAACAAGACACAGTATTAGTCTTTGAGAAGCTCAATCTGGTGATGAGAGAACTTGACTATTCTTATCTGAGAAATGGAAGAGAAGAATTCCACATGAGGTCGGGGAATGTGAGTTGTCATTTTCAAATAGAGGGAATAAAGTATAAATCCAGTACTTTGGCATCAGCTTGTCATTTTTCAGTGAGGGAGATCACATAGGAAGGCCATATCGCTTAGTAAGTAAACCCATCTTTATTTATCAGTGGTTTTGGATGGGCAGAGAAAGGAAATTGATCTTAACAGGTCAGGACTATAGGACCATCAGAGGGAGGTGAAATCTGATTGAGAAATGGGCTAGACTTCCTAGAACTTCCTAGAACTCACTGGAATGAACATCTTGACTCCTAGCAGTATGACTACATTTGTAGCACAACAGAAAGTGACTTCCTCGATGTGGCCTCTGCCACAGGTGCTTGTCCTCACAAGGGAGGTAGGAGAGTGAGGGAGAGTCATTTTATGTCATAGGTCTGCACAGAGAACTGGTTCAATACACTTGATTTTATCTAGTTTATGTCTTATTAGACCAGTCACAGAAGGGAAAATGAGTCCTTTTGATACCTTTAATCACCGTCGCAGTTCCTCTTACCTCAAGAAAGCTTTCCTGAGGAAGGGAGGTTTTTCCAAGTCTCTGAGGGATAAACTTCGTGGTTGCTGGCTTCAGAACAGTGTGTTTTTTGCTTTGTATTTGTGACAGACTTTTTCTTTCCCCTTCTGTGAATGTTAACTAGAACACAACAGATTTCTTTTGGGTATGGTTGAAAACATTCTGATTTTCATTTTTCCTGAAAATATTTTGAAGGTGGGTAAAGATGGTCTTTAAATGCTGCTCTTGGAAATAGTTTTTCTCAAATTGTGTTTACAGCATATTAAACTAAATAAACATTCTAAAGACACAGATGTTGGAGTGCTATCTGAATAATGTCAAATTAAAATTGTCAAGTAGGAGGTTGGAAAAAAGCATATGTGGTTGGTTTGCTGCATGATCTGGACTCAACGGGGGTTCCATCAGCAGGCAACCTGTCCTTTTATCCACAGCTCATTTCAGCATGATGTGTAGATTTGTTCTTGCCTGCTCCTTAGGTGGAATTTGGGGCAAATTCCATAATTTTTTAGGTCATTCTCAGATGACAAATTTCTCTCTGACCAGTTCTAGTGTCAAAAATGTCCCACTTCAAATAATGAGACTATTCTATCCAGTGTCATAATCGTCTAACTCCACGCCCTTGTCAAGGTTAAAACATCTCCCTTCTCTGAGCAAACTCAGGCTGCTTTGGACTGGGAAGCCTGGAGCAGGGAGGGGAAGTCAACTGTTTTTTCATCTCCTTGGATTACTGGATTGTTATTATTATCATTTGGATTGGATTATTGATCTCATTCTTTACTCCCTCCCTCTGCCATGTGCTCTTTCAGTACAATCGACAGGGTGTACTTTACCACCTCATTGATTCTTGAACTTGGCCAATGGAGTGAGAGTAGTTATGATGCAGGCAGAGCTTACTAAGTGCCTGAGTGCTTTGGCTTGCTCTCCTGCACTCCTGTGATCAGCGTGAGAAGGACATGCCTCAGGTAGCCACTGTCCCTTCAGCCAGAATGCAGGCAGACCTGGTTTAACTATAGCTTAGCACAACCTGAAAAGCATTGATTGCCATCCTCTGGAATGTGAGGATAATTCGCATCAAATGTTTTCTTTTTCACCTTTGGGAACTCAGGAGGAATTGAGACAATTTTACGTTTTTACATCTTGATGGATAATATATATTTTCTTCTGTGGAATTGGGAAAAAGTATAGAGCCACACTGTGTTATAATCTAAGTGAAACATTTTGCACAGTGCCTGGCACATGATAAGCACTCAACAAAAAGCAATTTATTGTGGGTTACTGGTATTATTAGTTGACATCTTTTCTACAGGAACAAAATTACTCAAGGACTTTAAAATTACTGTTTGTGAGTAAAGAGAATGCCTAGGAGTTTCCTAGCTTTGAAAACTATTCTGGGCAACTCAAATGCTGCTGATTGCATTTCTCACTGGACGTTATTCCAGGACTCAGGACAAGAGAGGTTCAGAGTTACAGCCTACCTATCCTCAGTGCTACTCCTGTAAGCACTTACATGTTTTATTCATGGGCTCTTCCTTTATTTCCAGAATATTCTTTAAGTGCCTATACTGGGAATATTCCATTTGCTTCTTCAAATCCGTTCTTCCCACCCTTTCCAACCTTGTTTTTTCCAGTAGGGGATCAAAGGCAGGAGGACAAAGAGATCAGCATGTTTACTTCCTCAGATTCTCCCCTACTGACTTTGAGCCTACTTCATCCCTCTACTAAAGACCATAGCTCCTGTCGGTCAGCTTCCTTCATAGAGCTACCCACTGGAGGAATTATGTTCCTGTAACTACTCCCTCCCATTGCCCTTTCAGGCTTGGAAGGCCTAACAGCTACCTGCTGCTGTCAGTCACAGGCTACTGCATTATCTTCTGTGATTTCTCTGAACCAGTGCTTCTTGGTTGCACATTAGAATCACCTGAGGAACTTTTAAAAAATTTCAATCTCATGCCCAGGCTATACTCTGGACCAGTGAAGTCCATCAGAATATAATTTGAGCCACATAGTAATCTTAAAGATTCTAGTAGCCATATTATTAAAAGTAAGAAGAAATAGGTCAAATTAATTTTTGAAATTATTTTTTCTAACTCAGCACAATCCAAACATTATCATTTCAACAAGAAATTATTTTTAAAAATGATGGAGATATTTTGTATTCTTTATTTCTCTTTGTACCAAGTCTTCAAAATCTGGTGAATACTTTATATTTACAACATATCTTGATTTGGACTAGCCACATTGCAAATGCTCAGTGGCTACATGGGGGCTACTGGCTACCTTATCAGACAGCACAGGTCTAAATTAATTTGGTCAGGTTCCTGGGGATGGGACCCAGGCAGTAGTAATTTTTAAGACTCCTGAGGATATTACATTTAATATGTAGGAAGATTGAGAACCACTGTCTTAAACCCTGCTCACATCTTTATAAATAGCCCTTTATTAAATTCTCTTTAAATTACCAAATTTGAAAATGTTATCTGTTTCATGCCATGTGCCCAGTACTGGGTGGGAATATGGAGGTGACTTAGGCAGAATGTATCTCCTCTGGCAAGTTCTAATGTTGAGCAGAAACTGGACAGGTCAGCAACCATTGCAGTGTGAGGAGCAGGGCTGAGTGAGCCTACAGGCAGGCCAGACACACCTTTAGAGCACCTGCATATGGGGCCACCAACAATGTGAGAAAAGTGGAGGAAATGAGAATGTTATTAGAATTCCTCACACTTTATATAATTGTATATTGTGTGTATACAAGTGCAGAGGAGGGTGGAGAGGTAAGTACCACCATTTTGGTGCCTGTGTCCTCTGATGGCTGTCAGAGCTCTGATGGTGGGGAATGTCTGGGAGCTTAGAGGAGGGAGGGTACCTCATCTCCATTTTCTGGTGAACGTCAGTCAAGGGTCAACTGAGTTTATGAATTTCTTTCAATTCCATGTGGCCAGTATCCCAGTTGTCTGCAACACAGATTCCTGCTGCCCCTAGCAAACTGGGTGTGTACTTTCTAGGCCTATCAATTTGTTAAAGATCAGTGTTTTAAGTCAATTATCTTCAGCCTGGCTTTCGGGGTTACCTCTGGGCATAGACCTTGGTTGCTGAGAACTAAGTATGTCTAAGTGTAGGGTGACCACTTCATCCTGGTTTGCCTGGGACTTCCTTGGTTTTAGTACCGAAAGTCCAGCATCTCAGACACCTCATTGGTCCTGGGTGAACTGGGACAGTTGGTCACCCTATGTGAGATCTGCCTCCTGGCTACTCTGTCCTGCTGCCTCTGCTGCAGCCGGAGGGCAGCGAGGTCTTGCTCCCTGCAACCCCCACAGAGCTTAGGCACAGGAGGCCATGTTGTAACAGTCTGTTTTCCTCTGTGGCCCACACCATCAGGTGAATTCCATGTGGAGTCTGTGCAGTATTTCTCTCCCCTAGTTTTAAAAGCGTGACTGAGGGCGAGGGATGCCCTGGTGATTGTTCTCAGCCTGTACCGGGCTATACAATTTGAATCCTCTAGGAACTTTAAAAAGTTAAAACCAGTGGGTGAAAGTTTGATAAGAAACAGGATGTTAACGTAATTTTTAAGTATCTCTCCACAAGATACTTAGAGGATTATAAAGAGAAAAATAGAAATATTATAGTGGAGAAGCCTGGTAGACACTACCTTAATCAAGTGATCACAGTTAATATCTTGGAATGGGACTCTTGTGATCTGTTTCTATCCACAGAACATTTCTGACACCAAATGTGTGGGTTTATTTTTCCCCAATACCAACCGATTACTGGACACCAGCTGAGTGTCCTACAATTTAATTCAATTCTGATGTTAATTACCTGAAGTTAGAGCAGATCCCACAAATGAAGGGCTCAGGCTCACAAGAGGACCCCACTTCAGATGCCAGTCAAAAGTCGTGGACTACTGATACTTCTCACTGACTCTAAATTCAGGGGGTTTCTACAGCCTCTCGTCTGGTTCCACAGTTTGCTAGAATGGTTAACAGAACTCAGGAAATCACTTCACTTACCCTTACTGGCTTAGTATAAAAGCTATTATAAGGGGTAGACGTGAATAACTAGATGAAGAGGTATATAGGGCAAGGTCTGGAAAGGTCCCAAATGCAGGAGCTTCTGTCCCATGGAGTTGGGGTTAGCATTTGGATGCATTCACCAACCTGGAAGCTCCTCATATCTCCTTCAAGAGACTTTATACAGCTTAATCTTCAGCTCCCCCACTCCCCCTTTCTGGAGGTTGGGATGGGCTCTACAGTCCAACCCTTTAATCATTTGGTCATTCTGGTGACCAGGCAGCTAGGAGGCCCCACCTTAAGTAACCTTGTTAGCATAAATTCAGGTATGATTAAAACAGTGGCTTCCTATGAATAACAAGAGATGCTCCTATCACTCAGAAAATTCCAAGGGTTTTATGAGGACTGTGTCAGGAAATCGAGGCAAAGACCAAATATATTTCTTGTTATACCACAGGGACTAATTGACATCATGTGCCTCCTGATAAGACACACTGAGCAGGATACACCATCCTTCTGTGGTATTTCTGCTCAAAATGCATAACTCGGATCTGACAATGAGGAAACATCAGACAAAGCTAAAGTTGAGGGGCATTGTAGACCACCTTCTCTTCTCAGTGATATCTCCCCTGGCCACTTCACGTAAAATTGAGTCCGCTCCGTGACATTCCCTATTCTTCTCTGCTCTATTTCTTCCTGTAATACCTATCACTGCTAACACACTACAGTTTTTATTCATCTTATTTATAGTCAATATGTCCTCATTAGAATATGGATGATCACAGTGATTGGTTTAGGGATAGCCATGTGGCCCAGTCAGGGTCAATAAGAAAAAATGAGATTTTTCTGGAACATTGAGAGACAAGCATGTTCTCTTTTTCTGTTGGTCTTGAGTCTGTGAAGATACAAGCCTGGTTTTGCTGGGTATCCCAATGCAGCTTGGGAATGAAGTCCAGACAGCACAAGGCAGAGCCAAAAGGTGGAGAGGAGCAACTACTGAAGGCACATTTGAGTTCCTGGGTCAAGATGGGCCTAAAGCCAGACATACACAAATGTATTGTGTGAACCAATGCGTTCTCTCTTTGCTTCAGTCAGTTTGAGCTGTGTTTCCATCAGAGGTAACTGAAAAAGTCCTACTTGATACATAGAGCAACCTTGAGGTTCTGATTTGTCTTCTCCTGTTTCTTTGCTCATAGAGGAAGAATGCTGACCCAGTCTGGAGAGTTGGTTCCATGTTCTATGTAAATGAGTTGCTCGGCCTTTGGATGGCAAACCAGGGCCTTTCTGAGTTGGTTGATGTCAGCCAGGTCCAAGATTGCATTTGCAGTGCTGACAAGATTGAGATTCTTATTCTAGCAACAAGGCACAGACTCTGGGATGTGAAGAAATTCACTAAGGCCCACAGTGAGGGACATGATGGCAGCCTGGAGCAGTCTGCTCTGTGGACATCTTGAGAGGGTGCCATTATTCCTGGGATACATCGATGGTCTGTAGAATGATGCCAGGCTGCCTGCATTAGGCTCCCAGGGCCGATATGGGGCAGATTGAGTGCAAAAATGTCTCCAATTCTTCACCCCTCCAAACACCCATGCCTCAGGCAAAGGGACTTTGTAGCTCCTCCTATGAAGACATAATGTCTATTCCCTTTCCCCCACAAATCTGGGCTAGCCTCATGGCTTCCTTTGGCCAATAGAATGGGGTGGATGGTAAAAGCAGTGGGACCAGAAGGGCTACTCAGTTGACCAATCAATTCATGAAAAATAATAAATGTTTACTGCTTTAAGCCACTGAGTTTTGGGGTGGTTTGTTATGTAGTAATAGCTAACTAAAAACTGATTCCCTGGCCTCATCATCTGAGATTCTAATTCTACTACCCTGGGGAAGGACTTCTGAATCTGTATTCTTAAGAAGTTTCAATGTTGTTGCCCATATAGGTTCTGGAAGCAATTATCAACCCGCCACCCACCTGGAAGTTCTGCAGGTGTGTCATACACACAGGCCCTGACATTTTCAACCAGGCTTCAACACTCATCTTGGGCACTGTTGTAGAACAATTGATGAGCCCCTGTAGCAGCAGACTTCTAAGGTGAGAAGTCCTGAGATGTGGGCAAAAAGGGAGCCCGGGAGTCCCTGCAGTTAGAAATAAAAAAGCATCGAGGTTTCTAGACACTCAATTTGAACTCTGTTAAATGAAACACAGGCCCTTTGAGAGAGGTGTTTGTTCTGGATTCAGCTGTGTTCTGTTCAGAGAATGGCCTGTGGGGACAGATCTGTCACAGGCATGCAGATGTCTGGTTTAAGACGGAGGACTCCCTCCAGCCTGTTTGTGAGCTAGCCAATATTGTAATTGAAGGTGAGCCTGACCTCAGTCCTCCTGCCTCTGAGGAGAATGCCACTCAGCCGGGCCTTTGAGTGAGCTCATGAGCAACAGTGTCTGCCTTCCAGAGTACAAACATTGCTTGCTCCATTTTAGCCCCTTCTACTTGGCCCCATGGGGGCTATGGGATAATGTCAGTGGTCCCCACATAATGTGCATCAATAAGCAAACAATAAAAAAAAATACTAGTTCACATAGACTTGCTGCCTGTCTTTCCAAGTGGTGACCTGTTTCATCTTGAGAGAGTTCTATCATGCAGAAATTCTTTATATATATAATAGTGAGATACTACAAAAGGCAATTAATTCATTAAGGGTGCCAGAAAAAAAGGATTATCGCTGCTATTTTAGCATTGATCTAGAAGCAACAACCAATGCAATGATAAGAAAAAGAAATAAGCATTAATATTAGAAAGGAGAAAACAAAACTATTATATGCAGTTGATGCTATCACATATAAACCAAGAGAATTGACATAAAAATTATTAGAAACAATAAAAGAATAATGAGGTGGCTCATTATAAAATCAATATGTAAAAATCAATAGCTTTTTATCTTTAATTTCTGTTATGAAATATATCATAGTATAAAAGCATATGTTTTTATATATAATTTAAAAATATATTTATAATTAAATTGAAGAGAGTAACCAATGCTCCCTGATCACCTCTTCTTCCCTCCAGAAATATCCATTTCTGAATCATTGCCTTGCTTTATTTGCTTTACAATGTTGCCACAATTACACGTATTTCAATTAAAATACTGCTCATTTTGCTATTTTTGATTTGCTTCTTTCAGTTTTTATGATTCTGAATCATTGATGTTGATCACATGGCTATAGTTTATTCATTTTCTTTGCTCTAAAGTATATCATCACGTGACTGACACTATTCCAGCTCTAAAATTCTAAAAGTAAAGAACTTGACTTGAACTATAAAGGTATTTATTAATCCTTAGTGATATTTAGCGTGAAAATGTATGTTTATACTATAGAAATTTTGTAAGTGTAAATTCTGAGTATGCATTTTTATTATACAAATTATATTTGTATTTTGAATAAGTATATGCATATACATTATCTATCTATGTATATATTATACTCATTTTATTTTACTTCACTTATTGTGCCTCGTAGATATTACATTTTGTAAAAATTGAAAGCTTGTGGCAACCCTGTGTCAAACAAGTTTTCCAACACCATGTACTCACTTCATATCTTTGTGACACATGTCTTTGTGTCACAGATACTTAAATGTTGTAATTTCTCACAATATTACTAACTTTTAAATTATTATATCTGTTATGGTTGTCTGTGATCAGTGATCTTTGATGTTACTATCGTATTGTAATAGTAATTGTAAAAATAAAATTACTATTTTATTATTTTGGGGCACCATGAACCATGCCCATATAAGACAGAAAATTTAGTCTATAAATATGTGTGTTCTGATTGCTCCATCAACCAGCTATTCCTTCCTCTCTCTCTCCCTCTTCTTCGTACTCCTTATTCCTTGTGATATGACAATATTAAAATTCATTCAATTAATAACCCTATTAATGGTCTCTAAGTGTTCAAGTGAAAGGAAGAGTTGAATTACTCTCACTTTCAATCAAAAGCTAGAAATGATTAAGCTTAGTGAGGAAGGCATGTTGAATGCTGAAACAGGCTGAAAGCTAGGCCTCTTGTATCAAACAGTTAGCCATGTTGTGAATGCAAAGGAAAAGTTATTGAAGGAAATTAAGAGTGCTCCTTGAGAGAACACGTGAATAATGAGAAAGCAAAACAGCCTTATTGCTGGTCTGGAGAAAGTTTTAGTAGGCTGTGTAGAAGATCAAACCAGCCAGCCAAACATTCCCTTAAGCCAAAGTCTAATCTAGAGCAAGGCCCTGACTCTCTTTAGTTCTATGAAGGCTGAGGGATGGGAGGAAGCTGCAGAAGAAAAATTGTAAGCTAGCAGAGGTCGGTTCATGAGGTTTAAGAAACAAAGCCGTCTCTGTAATATAAAAATGTGAGGTGGAGCAGCAAATGCTCATGTAGAAGCCGCAGCAGTTACCCAGAAGATCTAACTAAGATAATGATGAATGTGACTACACTGAACAACAGGTTTTTACTATAGACAAAATGTCCTTTGATTGGAAGAAAATGTCATCTCAGAGGTTCATAGCTAGAGAGAAGTCAATGCCTGACTTCAAAGCTTGAAAGGACAGGCTGACACTCTTGTTAGGGGCTAATGTAGCTGATAACTTTAAGTTGAAGCCCACGGCTTTTAAGATTGCTAAATCTACTCTGCTTGTGTTCTACAATCAGAACAACAGAGCCTGGATGACAGCACATATGTTTATAGCTTGGTTTACCAAATATTTTAAGCCCACCATTGAGACCTACTTCTATAAAAAGATTCCTTTCAAAATGTTACCACTCACTGACAACGCACAGTCACCCAAGGTCTCTGATGGAGGTACATGAGGTGATTGATGTTGCTTTCATGCCTGCCAACACAACATCCCTTCTGCAGCCCATAGATCCAGGAGTAATTTTGACTTTCAAGCCTTATTATTTAAGAAATACATTTTGTAAGGCTATAAGTAAATATAAACTACCATAAATAGAGCTTCCTCTTATAGATCTGGCCAAAGAAAATTGAGAGCCTTCTGGAAAAGAATCACCATTTTAGATGTCGTTAAGAACATTTGTGATTCATGGGAGGTGGTCAAAATATCAACATTAACAGGAGTTTGGAAGAAGTCGATTTCAACCCTCAAGATGACTTTAAAGGGTTAAAGACTTCACTGGAGGAAATAACTGCAGATGTGGTGGAAATAGAAAGAAAACTAGAATTAGAAGTGGAGCCTGATGATGTGGCTGAATCGCTGCTATCTAATGATAAAACTTGAACAGATAAGGAGTGGCTTCTTGTGGATGAGCAAAGAAAGCGGTTTCGTGAGATGGATTCTACTCCTGGTGAAGATGCTATGAATGTTGAATTGACAATAAAGAATTTAGACTATTACATAAACTTAATTGATAAAGGAGTGACACCGTTTGAGAGAATTGACTTCACATTTATTTATTTATTTATTTATTTTGAGACGGAGTCTCATTCTGTCCACCAGGCTGGAGTGCAGTGGCATGATCTCGGCTCACTGCAAGCTCCACCTCCCAGGTTCACACTGTTCTCCTGCCTCAGCCTCCCGAGTAGCTGGGACTACAGGCACCCACCACCATGCCTGGCTAATTTTTTTTTTTTTGTATTTTTAGTAGAGACGGGGTTTCACCGTGTTAGCCAGGATAGTCTCAATCTCCCAACCTCGTGATCCACCCGTCTCAGCCTCCCAAAGTGCTGGGATTACAGGCGTGAGCCACTGTGCCCGGCCCTGACTTCACTTTTGAAAGAAATTCTAATCTGAGGAAAATGCTATCAAAAAGCATCTTATGTTACAGAAAATCTTTCATGAAAGGAAGTGTCAATTGATGCAGCAAATTTCAGTGTTGTCTTATTTTAACAAATTGCCACAGCCACCCTAACCTTCAGCAACCACCATCCTGGTCAGTCAGCAACCATCAACACAGACAAGACCTTAACAAGCAAAAAGATTACAACTTGCTGAAGGCTCAGACAATTATTAGCGTATGTTAGCAATAACATATTTTCCATTAAGGTATGTACATTTTTAGACATAATGTTATTGTACACTTATTAGACTACAGTATCGTATGAACATAACTTTTATATGCAGTGGGAACCCTAAAAATTTATATGACTCACTTTATTGTTGTACTTGCTTTATTGTGGTGGTCTGGAAACTGAACTAATATTTCTGAGGTATGCTTACATGCATATATGTATGGGTTTATACTTATGTATATGTATACATATGTGTCTTTCTAAAATTTAAAAATTTTAGACATTTTAGACAACATTCTATTGTCTTTCTAAAATTTAAAAAAGCTCATTTTGAGTGTTTTGGATAAGGTATTATTGATCTGTATTATATATCATTCATCCATTCTCATGTTGGTGGACACTTGGGTTGAACATACCCTTTTATAAATGTTATTGCATATATTCTTTTGGTGCACATGTGCAAGAGTATAGACCTGGGGTAGAGATGCTTGGTCATGAAGTATGCACATGTTTAGCTTTATAAAAAGACCTAGTTTTCTCATAAACCTAGTCAAAGACGACTAAACCAATTTTTTATGTCTACTGACAGCATATGAAAATTCCCTTTGCTCCACATCCTCCCAGCATTTAGTGCCATTAGACTTTAAATTATTTTCAATCTGTTGAGTGAATATTTGTATATCGTCATAGGTAAAAGTTTTATTTCTCTGGTTATTAATGAGGTTGTGTATCCTTCCATGTGTTTTTTGGCTTTTCAGAATTCACTCTTAGTGAAGTGCCTTATACATCTTTTGCTCATTTTTCTATTGAGTGTTTGCCTTTTCCTTATTTATTTGTAAGAGTACTTTATATGTTAAATACACAAGTCCTTTTTTGGTTATGTATATATTACAAGTATCTGCTTCCATTTGTGACTTGTCTTTTTCTCTTTCTTAATGCTATTTTTTGATTAACAGAATTTAATGTATTATAATTTATGTTACTTCAAATTTTGTTTTCTTTTGGTGTCTTGATGAATCTATTACTAACTGCATGTCATAATGACATTTTCCTATATTGTCCTATTATCTGACAAAGGGCTAATATCCTAATTCTACAAGTGTATTAGTCTGTTCTCATGCTGCAAATAAAGACATACCCAAGACTGGGTAATTTATAAAAGAAAGAGATTTAATGGACCCTCCGTTCCACATGGCTGGGGAGGCCTCACATCATGACAGAAGGCAAATGAAGAGCAAAGTCCTATCTTACGTGGTGGCAGGCAAGAGAGCATGTGCAGGGGAACTCCCCTTTATAAAACTATCAGATCTCATGAGACTTATTCACTATCACAAGAAAAGCATGGAAAGATTTGCCCCATGATTCAATGACCTCCCACTGGGTGCCTCTCATGACATGTAGGAATTATGGGAGCTACAATTCAAGATGAGATTTGGGTGGAGACACAGCCAAACCATATAATTCCACCCCTGGCCCCTCCCAAATCTCATCCTCTCATTTCAAAACCAATCATGCCTTCTCAGTAGTCCCCCAAAGTCTTAACTCATTTCAGCATTAACTCAACAGTCCACAGTTCGAAGTCTTATCTGAGACGAGGCGAGTCCCTTCTGTCTATCAGCCTGTAAAATCAAAAGCTAGTTAGTTACTTCCTAGATACAATGTGGGTACAGGTATTGGGTAAATACAGCCATTCCAAATGGGAGAAATTGACCAAAATGAAGGGGTTACAGGCTCCATGCAAGCCCAAAATCCAAAAAGGCAGTCAAATTTTAAACCTCTGAAATGATCTCCTTTAACTCCATGCCTCGCATCCAGGTCATGCTGATGCAAGAGGGGGGCTCCCATGGCCTTGGGAAGCTCTGCCCCTGTGACTTTGCAGGATACAGCTCCTCTCCTGGCTGCTTTCATGGGCTGGTGTTGAGTGTCTGTGGCTTTTTCAGGTGCACAGTGCAAGTTGTTGGTGGATCTACCATTCTGGGGTCTGGAGGATGGTGGCCCTCTTCTCACAGCTCCACTAGGCAGTGTCCCAGTGGGGACTCTGTGTGCAGGCTTCAACCCCATATTTCCCTTCCACACTGCCCTAACAGAGGTTTTTTGTGAGGGCCCTGCGTCTGCAGCCAACTTCTATCTGGGCATCCAGGCATTTCCGTACATCCTCTGAAATCCAGGCAGGGTTTCCAAAGCTCGATTCTTGACTTCTGTGCACCTACAAGCTCAATATCACTTGGAAACTGCCAAGGCTTGGGACTTGCATCCTCTGAAGCCATGACTGGAGCTGTACCGTGGCCTCTTTTAGCCACACTGTAGTGGCTAGGGTACAGGGCCCAAAGTCCCTATGCTGCACACAGCAGTAAGGCCCAGGGCCTGGACCATGAAACCATTTTTTCCTCCTGTGCCTCTGGACCTATGATGGGACGACTGCCACAAGGGTCTCTGACATGCCCTGGAGACATTTTCCCTATTGTCTTGGTGATTAACGTTTGGCTCCTTGTTACTTATGCAAATTTCTGCAGCAAGCTTGAATTTTTCCCCAGAAAAAAATTTTTTTTTTCTTTTCTGTTGCATTATCAGACTGCAAATTTTCCAAACTTTTATGCTCTGCTTCCTCTCGAACACTTTGCCACTTAGAAATTTCTTCTGCCAGATACCCTAAATCATCTCTATCAAATTCAAAGTTCCACAGATCTTTAGAGCAGGGGTGAAACACCTCCAGTTGCCTTGCATAGCAGGAATGACCTTTATTCCAGTTCCCAACAAGTTCCTCATCTCCATCTGAGACTGCCTCAGCCTGGACCTTACTGTCCATATCACTATCAGCATTTTGGTCAAAGTCATTCAACAAGTCCCTAGGAAGTTCCAAACTTTCCCAGATCTTCCTGTCTTCTAAGCCCTCCAAAGTGTTCCACCACTGCCTGTTCCAAAGTCGCTCCCACATTTGCAGGTATCTTTATAGCAGCATCCTACTCTACCAGTACCAATTTACTGTATTAGTCTGTTCTCACACTGCTAATAAAGACATACTTGAGACTGGGTAATTTATAAAGGAAAGAGGTTTAATTGACACACCTTTCCACATGGCTGGGGAGGCCTCATAATCATGACAGAAGGCAAATGAAAAGCAAAGTCACATCTTACATGGTGGCAGGCAAGAGAGCATGTGCAGGGGAACTCCCCTTTATAAAACCATCAGAGCTCATGAGACTTATTCACTATCATGAGAACAGTATGGGAAAGACCTGCCCCCATGATTCAGTTACCTCCCACTGGGTGCCTCCCATGACATGTGGGAATTATGGGAGCTACAATTCAAGATGAGATTTGGGTGAGGACACAGCCAAACCATATCAGCAAGGAACTCAAACAACTCAACATGAACAAAACAAATAATCTCATTAAATAGTGGGTAAGGACGTGAACAGACATTTTTCAAAAGAAGACTTACAAGCAGCCAACAAACATATGAAAAAATGCTCAACATCACTAATCATCAGAGAAATGCAAATTAAAACTAAATGAGATGCCATCTTATGCCAGTCAGAGTGACTACTATTAAAAAGTCAAAAAACAACAGATGTTGGCAAGGATATGGAGAAAAAGTAACACTGATACACTGTTGGTATGAATGTACATGAGTACAACCTCTATGGAAAATGGTATGGAGATTTCTCAAAGAACTAAAGATAGAAATAGTATTCAATTCAGCAGTCCCACTACTGGGTATATACTCAAGGGGAAACAAATCATTATCTCAAAAAGATGTCTGCACTCATATGTTTATTGCAGTACTATTCACAATAGCAAAGATATGTGTATTAGTCTGTTCTCATGCTGCTGTAAAGAACTGCCTGAGACTGGGTAATTTATAAAGGAAAGAGGTTTAATTGACTCACAGGTCCACAGGGCTGGGGAAGCCTCAGGAAACTTAAGTCATGGTGGAAGGGGAAACAAACACGCCCTTCTTTGCATGGCAGCAGGAAGAAGTGCTGAGCAAAGGGAGAAAAGCCCCTTATAAAACCATCAGATTTCATAAGAACTCACTCACTATCACGAGAACAACATGGGAGTAAGCACCCCCATGATTCAGTTGCCTCCCACTGCGCCCCTCCCATAACACGTGGGGATTATGAGAACTAAAATTCAAGATGAGGTTTGGGTGGGGACACAGGAAAACCATTTCAATATGGAACCAACCTAAGTGTTTATCAACAAACGATTGGATAAAGACAATGTGGTATACACACACACACACACACACACACACACTGTGGAATGCCATTCAGCTCTAAAAAATAATGAAATAATATTTTATGCAGCAACATGGATGGGACTGGAGGGCATTATCCTAAGTGGCATAGCTCAGAAACAGAAAGTCAAATATCGCATGTCTTTACTTAAAAGCAGGAGCTAAACAATGGGTACACATGAACATACACAGTGGAATAATAGACGCTGGAGACTCCAAAAGGTAGAACGGTGGGAATGGGTGAAGGTTGAGAAATTGCCTATTGGGTACAATGCTCACCATTTGGTTTTTGGGTACACTTTTATCACAGGCTTCACCACTATGCAATATATGCACGTAAGAAATCTGCACCTTATACCCCAAACTTATTTTTAAAAAGTAAAGTTTTAGTTTTAACTTTCATAGTTAGAATTGTAATTTACCTGGAAATAAGTTTTGTATATAGTGAGAAGTAGGTGTTAAATTTATTTTCTTTTTGAATAAGGATAACCTATTGCTCCAGCTGTATTTATTGAGAAAACTTTCCCCACTGATTTGTAGCATCACCTCTGTCATAAAGTACACACTCATATTGCATCTGTTTCTGGGTTTCCACACTGCCTTATTTATCTTTTTTTCTTTTTTCTCTATTTCTATAGGACCAAAATGCCTTATTTATCTATTTGTCTCTCCCTGCATCAATTCCATACTGTTATAATTATCACAGTTTTATAATAAATATTGAGATTTCATTCTTCCCTAAGCCTGTCTTAAATATTCTTGGTTATTTGTACTTCGAGTCATTTGTCAATTTGCACACACACACAAACATAATGGGGAAAACTGACTTTTCTATAATATTGAGTCTTCCAAACTATGAGCAAAGTGTCTCTCTTCAGTTATTTAAATCTTATTTACTGCCTTTCAATAACGCTTTATAATTTTCTTCACAGAAGTCTTAACATGCTTTGTCAGGTACTCAATTTTTTAAATACCATTGTAAATGGTTGGTATCTTTTAAAAATTCCAGTTTCTAACTGTTTATTTTTGGTGTGCAGAAATGCAATTGATTTTGTAAATTGTTTTCTAAACAACACAATTAATGGGATTGATTTAATACAGATGCATTTAGAAACATTTACCAATTAATTAAAGCAAGCATATTTTTGTTAAGCACACGTGGAGCTTCTACAAATATTGACCATGCTTTAGGTTACAAAACAGCTCCGAAATACCAAAGAATCTATATCATACACACCACACTGTATGTCTATAAGGACATTTACAAAAAGAAAAAGAAACTTGGGATAAAAAAAGTAGTTCTTTTGGAAAATGTAAGGCATCTCTGAATCGATCATAAGGAGAAAAAAAAATACTCAGAATTAAATAATAATGAAAATACTATATATCAAAACTTGTGACAAAGTTCACACAATACTTAAGAAAAAATTATATCAGTCTTCTTTATTCTTTTGTTTTGAGACAGAGTCTCACTCTGTCGCCCAGGCTGGAGTACAGTGGCGTGATCTCCACTCACTGCAACCTCTGCCTCCTGGGTTTGAGCGATTCTCCGGCCTCAGCCTCCCCAGTAACTGGGATTACAGGCATGCACCACCATGCCCAGCTCTTTTTTTTTTTTCCAGTAGAGACAGGGTTTCACCATTTTGGCCAGGCTGGTCTCAAACTCCTGGCCTCAAGACATCTGCCTGCCTTGGCCACCCAAAGTGCTGGGATTACAGGCATGAGCCACCACACTCAGCCTTTATAAGTATTTTTCACAACTTTTATTAGAACAGGCTGAAATTTAATGAGCTAAGTGTCAAAGCTAAGAACTTCAAAAAAGAACAAAAGAGTTATTTACAAGAAAAAGAGAAGTAATGAGATAATAAAAGGTAAGAGCTAAAGGTAAAGAAACAGAAAACAAATACATAATAAATAAGATCATCATAACCAAAAGTTAGTTCTTTGAAACGGGACCCCCAAATGATAAAGCACACACATGCACAAAATATAATTGAACAAAACTGGTATAATGAAAACAGAAAGTAATCCTTCCATGACAAAACAAAACAAAATAAAACAAATAGCTTCAGGTAGTTTTACAGATAATTTTTTAAAATGTTAAAGTAAAGGATAAGATCAATTTTTTTCAAAGTCATTTAGACAACTGAAAACAATGGAACACTTCCCAGTTCAACTTATAGTATTAAAATCACCCTGGCTGCAAAAGTTGGCAGAGATAGTAAAAGAACAGTAAATTGTGAGTCAATTAACTTATAAACCTAGGTGCAAATATATTACAAAATCCCCAAAATATTGGCAGATTTAATCAGGACAATATACATAAAAATATAGTAGGTGATGTCAAAATTGTTATATTGTAGGGACTCATGATTGGTTTAATGTTGAAAATTTCATTAATGAATTTACCACATTAATATTTTAAGCGGAGGGAAATTAGATGATAGTCTTAAAAGATTTGGAAAAACCATTTGAAAGGCTTCAAAATCTATTTATCATAAAAACTCTATGAATTAGAAATAGAATGATCTCCCTAGATATTTCAACTTGCATCATTAATTTATAAAAGTTTAATATTAATTGGAAATTTCCCCCTCCAAAATAATGCGAGGACCTTAGCACACATTAATTTTCATTTACTCTCTCTGTGTATTTTAATTCAAAGATACTTTAAACCTCTTGAGACTTTATTATTCCAGTTTCATAACTCAATATTTATATAGACTTATCCCTATTTTTATTGATCTTCATTCTGCCCTATCGTGTTAGCCTTCCACAGAGATAATTTTTCTTCTGCCTCTAGAGAGCCCTTAGTATTGCCATTGGTGAGAGTCCACTGGTGATGAATTCTGTCAGATTTTTTCTGCAAGCCTTTTTTTTTAACCTTTGTTTTTAAAAGATGTTTTCACTGAAATTCTAGGTTTACGGTGTTTTTATTTCTCTTACAGCACTTTTAAGAGGCCATTCAGCTGATTTTGGCTTCTATTGTTTCTGTTGAGAAATTAACTTTCAGTTTTATTGTTACTCCTTAGAAGGTTTAGCTAACATTTTTCTTCAGCTGATTTTCTTGTTGTCTTTGCATTGCTGTAGTTTTTATATGCACAGGATGTTTTTGTTCGTTTGTTTTTAATTTAGGCTCCTTCTGTTTGTGGTTCATTGGGCTTATTGACTTATTGGCTGATGTCTTGCATATGTTTTGGAAAGTTCTCAACCATTCTCTCTTCAAATACTACTGTCTTTTTATAGTTTATCTTGACTCCTTCTAAGATTTCATTTAAACACGTTAGACTTCACAGAATCCTGAATATCTTTTGCCCTGTGCTGGTTAATTTTATGGGTCAACTTGACTAGATTAAGGAATGCCCAGATAGCTGGTATAACATTACTTCTGAGTGTGCCTGTGAGGGTATTTCCAGAAGAGATTAATATGTAAATTGGTAGATTTAATAAAGATGATCTACCTTCACCAGTGTGGGCCAGCATCATCCCATCTGTGGAGGGCTCAGATGAAATAAGAAGTAAGAAAAAGGGAAACAAAACAATACAAAAAAACAAAAACCATCCATCTTCTCCTGGATGTTTTTTGTTCAGACTCTAAGACCTACACCAGCCCCCACCCCCACCCTAACCCACGGCTCTTAGCCCTCTGGGCTGGGACTGAATTACACCTGTCTCTTTCCTAGTTCTCCAGACTGCGGGTGGCACATTTCGGGACTTAGCCTATATAATCATGTGAGACCAATCTCCCCTTATATATAACTCTGTATATGCTATTGGTTGTTTCTTTGGAGAACCTGATTGATGCATACCCTTGCTTCTGCTTTTTTTTCTCCTATCCTTTTATCTCCCCATGCTCTATGCTGAATATTTTCTCCTAACTTTACTTCTAAGCCACTAATTTGCTTTTCAGATGTTTCCAATCTGCATTTGAATTCATCTAGTGAGTAATTTATCTTTGTTATTTTGTTGTATTTTTCAGTGTTAGGATTTCCACTTGATTCTTTTCTATAGTTTCTAGTTCTCTTCTGAAATTCTGAATCTTGCCTTTTATTTCCTTGAGCATAAGCACAGTTATTTCACTGATAATTGATAATCCCAACATTTGGATCCCTTGTTAGTCTGTCAGGGAAACATCAGTGCCAAAGACTGGGCTCTTCTCCCTGTACCTCTGTTCTCCCCCAAATACTAGCTTGCTAATTCTCCAGTTTTGTTAACTTTTAAGTTCTTCTAAACAGTTAAAAAATGTTTGATATGATTCTTCCAGTATCTTAGAGGACAATCGATCTGAATTACCTACTCTACTATTTCTGAAAATCAAAGTCAGGAGATTTTTACTATTCTGGTTTTTAAAATCATGTGCATATGTTACTTCTATAATTAAAAGCAAAGCTCACATTAAAAAAATAAGGTAGATATATGTGTTCTCACATGGAAAGCTTTCTGAAGCAGAAAATGCAAAATATGCCAAAGAATAATGTGTATACAATAATATTAATACTAATATTCAATAAGATTTAGTGCTTATTATGTACCAGAAACTGTTCTAAGGTCTTTGAACGTATTGAATAATTTACTTCTCATAAGATCCCTAAGAGGTAGCTACTGTTATTAGCCTCATGTTGTAGATGAGGAAACTGAGGACAGAGAGGTTAATGAACTTGCTCAGGGTCACATATCTAATATGTAATAGACACAGAATTGAAATATAGGCTACGGCCCTCAAGAGCATATGCAGGCCGGGCGCGGTGGCTCAAGCCTGTAATCCCAGCACTTTGGGAGGCTGAGACGGGTGGATCACGAGGTCAGAAGATCGAGACCATCCTGGTTAACACAGTGAAACCCCGTCTCTACTAAAAAATACAAAAAACTAGCGGGGCGAGGTGGCGGGCGCCTGTAGTCCCAGCTACTCGGGAGGCTGAGGCAGGAGAATGGCGTGAACCAGAGAGGCAGAGCTTGCAGTGAGCTGAGATCCGGGCCACTGCACTCCAGCCTGGGTGACAGAGCCAGACTCCGTCTCAAAAAAAAAAGAAAAAAAAAAAAAGAGCACATGCAGTAAGACACTGTATTGCTTAGACATAACAGATAGCATACTACCCCCAAAATTGACCAAGGAATATACCAAACTATTATCAGTGACTTCGTGGTTTTTTTTTTTTTTTTTTTTTTTTTTTTTTAAAGAGACGGAGTCTTGTGTTGCCCAGGCTGGAGTGCAGTGGCACGATATCAGCTCACTGCAACCTCTGCCTCCCCAGTTCAAGCGATTTTCCTGCCTCAGTTTCCCAAGTAGCTGGGACTACAGGCGTTTGCCACTACGCCCGGCTAATTTTTGTGTTTTTAGTAGAGATGGGGTTTCACCAAATGTTGGCCAGGCTGGTCTCAAACTCCTGGCCTCAGGTGATCCGCCTACCTCGGCCTCCCAAAGTGCTGGTGGCTTCTTGTTGACATTGAAGATCAATGTGATTTTACTTTTTATTCTGTATTCATGCTGTAAAATATGGTAGCCACTAGTCACCTATGGGTATTTCAATTTAAGCTAATTAAAATTAAATAAAAATGAAAATCAGGTCCTCTGCTTCAGTGGTTCCATTTCAAATACACTCAATAGCCACAGGTGGCTGATGGCCACTGTACTGAACTGTGCAGATACAGAACATTCCATCATCACAGAAAGCTTTATTGGACAGTGTACTTGGTAGAGTTCAACAGTGTTTGAATTTGTCGTGATAAGTATACATCCATGATTTACTTTTGTAATTAAATAGAAAGGATCAATGAGAGAAAGGAAGCTGTTTATTCAAAGGTAAATTTCTTTTTTGCTGTTACTTGACCATGGCTTTCTTCTACCTTCTGGAGTTGATCAGTCTGTTTTTTCTAACAATTGCCTCTTTGGGTATTCAAAAGCAACACAATGCATAACTCAGTGAAAAGCTCATTAGAATAAAGTCATTATGGGTTTCCTAAGAATGCAGTGATATCTACATAGGGCTGTATTCCTCTTGACTGGAAGCATTTAAAATGTGCCTTAGTTTAAGACATGTTAACCAAATCATGTGCATTTAAAAAAGGCTTTTTTGAAAGCACATTGGTAAAATATTTGTAATTTATTTTGCTAAAAGTCAAGCTAATTGATTGCATGTTTCTGTGAATTTTAAAATTGTAAAACTGAGGAAAATTTATTTGTAAAGGACTCTTTCCATTTGTGGAATATGCAAGGAATCAGAGGACACTTGAACTAGAAAGAACATTTTTATTCATCCTAAAGAGTCAGAAGAGCTTCAGTCTCATCTTCTAAGTCCTTTAACAAAATAAGGACAGGAAACGTTTAGTTTGGACATGACTAAACTTCTAAAAACTGAAGAAGTTCTGTGCAATGGAATACAGAGTGAATTGTTCTGGGTGGCTCCAGGTAGCAGAACTAGAACCAGTTGGGGAAAACCAACTGGAATATTTGAACAAGTTGAATTCCAGTAATGAAATGAACTGAACTACAATCTGATCAACTTCCTTCCCTGATATCAAAGGAATTTGAGCAGAATTTAAAAGGCCCAGGGAACTGGGCAGAAGATTGTTCTATTGGATGCGAGGCTAATAAGACGACCTTCTTTAACTGTTAAGTTCTCAAATTTTATGACACTTCTTGTATTGAATACCCATGGCAATGTCACCAGCTGTACCTGTAATTCAGCTTAGGCTAAGTTATTGTGCAATCTGTGGCTTACAATAACAAAGGTTTATTTCTCTATCTGCATGGAGGTCAGCTTCACTGCAGATCAACTGTAGCTCTGCTCCACATCATCTTCTTTTCGGGCTCCAGAAAAAGTAATCAATCCTAATCTGGGACATTGTTGGTCTTGTGGTAAAAACAAGGAAATATGGATGAACCACACAATAGTTTTAAAGCTTCTGTTCTAAAGTGGCACATCACTTCCACTCACATTTCAATGGGCAAGACTTGTCATATGGCTAAATCTGCTGCCAATGGTGTAGGGACTAAAATCTTCCTATAAGGATGGGCAGCACGTGCTTGAGAGCAATAATAAAATGTACCATACAAGTTAATGGAAAATAGTCAAATGTGAACTGAAAATGGGTTGAATGAAGAAACAGGTCAAATGGAACTGAATGCCAGGATTAATCCCTCCCTCTCTTCCTATATTCCTCCTCTCTCTCTCTTTCTCTCTTTCTACTTTTCACACAAGCGTTCCCTCCCTTTTTTACTTCCCAAAGTGTATCCAATTATAGGCACTGAGTTAGGGCTTGAGGATGCCTGAGGTTAATAATACAAACTCTGTTCTAGACAAACTGATATTCTAGTGGCAGAAAAAGTAAGTAAACATATATATGTATATATCCACTTCAAGTGCTACAAAAGGGTGAATACGTAGTTATCTGAGTGCACAAAGGCCAAATAACCCAAAATTTCGTGGTAAGGGTTAGTGATTTATAGAACAGACCTTAATCTCAAACTGAGAGTTAACAAAGAAGAAAGCTCACGTTCTAGTTACAGGGAAGAGCATATGTAGAGACTCAGATGTGGGAGAGAGCAGGGCTCTATCTGGAGATCACAGGTTCAGCGTGCACGGCACCTGGTCTGGAGAAAGAAAGACAAAGAAGGTAAATATGGGTGAGGCTTTAAGTGATGACATTGCGAGGAGACGTATCAGCCATTCCACGAACGTTCAGATAGTGCTGATGTGGGGCCAGTCTACTATTTACTGAGTAACTGCTATGAGCATTGTGTGGAGTAAGGTCTGGTAGGGAAGGTTAATGATACAGAGAAAGGGGTGATGTTCACTGGTTTTATATGGAGAGACTTCTTTGAAAGGTGGCAGATTGACTACTTAGTTTTTATCTACTCTGAAACATCATGTAAGAGACAGTAAGGGATCCACAAAAGGAGAAAAATACCCTTATAAGGACAAGAAGAGCAGGAGAGGATATGACATCTACAATAATACGGCAGTGGGGAAGACTGTATGAGTGATAAGTGACTCAGCTGCCAAAATAAAGCAAAATACTGTCAGTGATAGGAAAAGTCAAGAAGCAACCCAGTTTCTGTTCCAGAACTCTCAAAAGTCTTTATAACTAGTGTTACCAGGTACCCCTGGAAGTGGGGTTGAAGGTAGAGTTAAAATAGAACTGGGTCAAGGTCTACTTTATGATGAAATTAGAAGCTGCACAGCTCCCTCACCCCTCATCTTCTCCACTGCACACTGCCAATCAGTAGACAAAAGGTTTACAGATTTGTTTTCTGGAAATATTAAAAGCAGAGAGTCTCTGAACTGATGTAACACCAGGCACAGTTGAAAGTGGGGGTATCATTGTGAAAGCAGGGTGATTAAGTGGCAGTTACATGTCAGATACTGAGATCCAAGTCTACCATCCTACTGGCAGCCAGATTTATGCCTGCCTTCTCTGCAGATTCGACTCTTTCTAAGAGGAAAGATGAAAGATAGCAACATTAAAGATACTTGGAGAAATGGTCCAGCCATACTATCCTATAACCCATGACTGAGTAGGCCCCCAAAAAGATTTTATTTGGTTTCTCAGTGTTCCATTTTTAAACATGAATGGACAGCTAGGAAATAATCAGTCAATTGAGGAAGTATCTAATGTGACGGACTGGGGCCAAAACACATAAACTTAGCACTACTGGGAGGAAGCAGAATAGTAGAGAAAATAAAACCTGGGAAAATAATTATTAATATTCTCACAGAGATCAGAAAAGAATAGGAGGCTAAGGAAAAGTGACATTTAGAGAATACAGTGACAGTACAATGACAGCAATACTAAGAAATTAACAAAACGATTAGAAGATGAAGTTGAAACCATTTCCAGAACATGAGTCAAAACCACAAGATGGAAAATGAGAAAAAAGATAAACAAAATTAGAGGATAATTCATAAGACGTAACTTTCAAATAACTGGAGTTCCAGAAAACAATAGAGATTTGGCAGAAGGGAAATCATCAAATAAATAATTCAAAAATGTCCCGAAATGGAAGGAAGTGAGCTTCTAGACTAAAAGGGCCCACTTGTGCCCCACCTACACAATAGCAATTTACTGAGGTCAAGGCACATTGTGAAACTTTAAAACACTGGGGAAAATAGATCATTTACACTATCAACATAAAAACGTACAAAACCCAGTGATGATCAGGAATCAGAGTGGTGTCTTTTCAACAGCAACACGGATAGAAAACAGTGGGAAATGTCCTCAGATTTCCAAGCAAAAATAGTTTTCATCAGTTAATTCTATACCCATTGTTATGAACTGTATGGCTGTGTCCCTTCCCCAAATCCACATGTTGAAACCATAACCCCTAATGTGATGGTATTACATGATGGGGCCTTTGGAAGGTAATTAAGTTTAGATGAGGTAATGAGGGTGGAGTCACCATGATGGAATTAGTGTCCTTGTAGGAAGAGGAAGAGACTAAAGAACTCTCACTCTCACTCTCTCTGCATGTGAGGATATAGAAAGAAACAGCCACCTGTCAGCCAGGAAGAGAGCCTTCACCAGAATCTGACCATACTGGTACCTTCATCTCAGACTTCTAACCTTTAGAACTGAGAAATCAGTGTCTATTATTTAGCCACCCCATCTATGGTGTTTTGTTATAGCAGCCTGAGCTAACTAAGACATTCAATCTAACAATAAATTAATCTGAGGATGGAATAAAGACATTTTCAGACATTTAAAGTCTCAAAAAATGTACCTCCTCTTTTTTTTTTTTTTTTTTTTTTTTTTTTTGGTGGTGGAGGTGGGTAGGGATGATAGTGGAATATGTGCTCCTTCAAAATTAGAGTAAATCAAGAAAGTGAATGACATAGATTCTGGAAATAGGAGACTGAGTATAGAATAGAGGCAACAGGACCCTCCTGCATAATGAGGAAAGCAGATTCCAGGATGATGGCTGTGCTTCAGGATGGAGCACTACCAGTTTATATTGGTGCAGGCCAGTAAGCTCATAAAGAAATTATCTTCAAGTAGATAAAATTGATACCTTAATGCATTTAAACAGATTTGCACAACTGGGGGAGAATTTGTTAAAGTTAGTATTAAGTACAAGTACTTCAAAGCAAACAAATAAACATAAAGGGCATTTACAATTGTGAGTATAAACAAAAGGTACAGGAAAGGAAAAGTACACATAGTACATTACTCAACTCAGTTGAGAATGGCATTTAGATAGTTATGGTAATGGAATCACTGAATATTGATCTATAACTCAGCTTATTCATAGACTGCAGGGACTGCCAGAAGTTGACAAACATTTTTGTAAAGAGTCAAATAATAAATATTTTAGGCTTTGTGGGCAACATGGATTCTGTCACAACTACTCAACTCTGCTGTCCTGGCACTAAAACAGCCAGAGACAAGTATAAACAAATGGACATGACTGTATTTCAGTTATATCTTATTTACAAAAACAGGTGGCCCTTGTTTGCTGACCCCCAGGCAAGAAATATGTGTGTAGAGAAAGAGGTGAGGTGAAAGAGAACTAAGCCTTTGTATTTTATAGAGGGAAGACAAGAGTGAATGAGATTGAAAACAACAACAACAACAACAACAACAACAACAACAACAACAAAGTAGTAATCTAAGCCTAATTTTTGAAGATACGGAGATGAATACTTAATGAAAATGGGGATGGTGGTAGTGGGAGACTTCTCTTTGTTGTATGAATATGAGTTTGGTAGAACTGTTTCTTTCTTTAACCATATGCTTGTATAAATTGAATAAAATAACGAAATTAAAAATATTAAAATTCATGTGGGCAACAAACTGTAGTCCACATATGTTTAGGTGATTAAGAAAGATGAGGCCACGCTGAGTGTTCTGTGAGAAGGGGGAATTAGGACACTGAAGCTCAGGCAGAGTTTTCATGATCTCTGTCTCCCCCTCCCCATCCCAAGGTGAAGACCCTGGGGCACATGGACAGGACGCATGTCTGTTTTTCAAGGTTAGGTGTCTAGCAGTTGAAAATATCGACACCTGTCATGTCTTTTTTTTTAATTTTTAGTTTTTATTTTATTTTAAGTTCTGGGATACAAGTGCAGAATGTGTAGGTTTGTTACATAGGTATACTTGTGCCATGGTGGTTTGCTGCACCTATCAACCCATCATCTAGGTTTGAAGCCCCGCATGCATTAGCTATTTGTCCTAATGCTCTTCCTCCTCTTGCCCCCAACCTCCCAACTGGGCTGAGTGTGTGTTGCTTCCCTCTCTGTGTCCATGTGTTCTCCTTGTTCAACTCCCACTTATGAGTGAGAACATGTGGTGTTTGATTTCCTGTTCCTGTGTTAGTTTGCTGAAGATGATGGCTTCCAGCTCTACCCATGTCCCTGCAAAGGACATGGATCTCATTCCTTGTTATGGCTGTATAGTATTCCATGGTGTATATGTACTGCATTTTCTTTATCTAGTCTATCATTGATGGGCATTTGGATTGGTTCCATGTCTTTGCTATTGTAAATAGTGCTGCAATAAATGTATGTGTGCATGTCTTTATAGTAGAATGATTTATATTCCTTTGTGTATATACTCAAAGGGTCAAATGGTATTTCTGGTTTTAGATCCTTGAGGAACAGTCACACTGTCTTCCACAATGGTTGAACTAATTTACACTTCCACCAATAGTATAAAAGCGTTCCTATTTCTCCATAGCCTCTCCAGCATCTATTGTTTCTTGGCTTTCTAATAATCGCCATTCTGACTGGCATGAGATGGTATCTCATTGTGGTTTTGATTTGCATTTCTCTGATGATCAGTGATGTTGAGGTTTTTTTCATATGTTTGTTGATTGCATAAATGTCTTCTTTTTAGAAGTGTCTGTTCATGTCCTTTGCCCACTTTTTGATGGAGTTGTTTGGTTTTTTCTTGTAAATTTGTTTAAGTTCCTTTTAGATTCTGGATATTAGACCTTTGTCAGATAGGTAGATTGCAAACATTTTCTCCCATTCTATAGGTTGCCTGTTCACTCTGATGATAGTTTCTTTTGCTGTGTAGAAGCTCTTTAGTTTTGATTAGATCCCATTTGTCAAATTTGGCTTTTGTTGCAATTGCTTTTAGCATTTTCATCATGAAGTCTTTGCCCATGCCTATTTCCCGAATGGTATTGCCTAGATTTTCTTCTAGGGTTTTTATGGTTTTGGGTTTTACATTTAAGTAAGTCTTTAATCCATCTTGAGTTAATTTTTGTATAAGGTGTAAGGAAAAGGTCGAGTACTGGTAACAAAACAGACATATAGACCAATGGAACAGAGTCCTCGGAAATAATACCATACATCTACAACCATCTGATCTTCAACAAACCTGACAAAAATAAGCAATGGAGAAAGGATTCCCTATTTAATAAATGGTTCTGGGAAAATTGGCTAGCCTTATGCAGAAAACATCCATAATGTCTTAATGCCAGGCTCATGTTGGCAGTTTCCTGGTCTGTGACCTGTTAGTAGAGCTCTGGTGGCTGGCACAGACCACATTATGGCCCATACTTGTGGGTGGGTTGGGAATCTGTGGGTCAAGGCCCTCAGGAATGTCTGGCCTGGCATGATCTCCCATTAACAGACACAGGTAGATCAATTGCATGGCAGGTTGGCAAGGTTTCTGGAGAGCAGGCTGTGTGGGGGCAACTGCTAAGCATGGCTAGGTGGCAAGGCCCATGAGCAGGGTGATGGTGCTGGACCTGCACCTGAGCTGGGCTCAGGCTGGAGTAATAGAAGTGCTCAGGAGATTTGTGGGTCTGAGGCACTCCCTGGGTGCTGAATCGTAACAGAGGGCTTACAGAAAATTAATGACGCCAATTTCTGACTGGAATCATTGTTTGTGAATCATATGTCTTTGCTCATTAAATAAATTATCGGTGTCTTCCCAGCCATTATGGATGCATTGTAAATTAGGGCTATTCATAAATAATTTGCTTCTGTTGTGTTTAAATGGAGTTGGGATTGGGGAGGAGAAGGGGGGTGACCTGTAGGGAGGAGATGCTGGAGGCCAGAGCTGCTGAAAGGGGTGGCTGAGGTGGGAAGGGAGCAGGAATGAGGAGGAGTCAGGCCTGAGAAGGAGGGGTTTGGCTCCGGCCCCTTCCCCCAAGTGGAGTACATTAAGTTCTCCAGATCTGCCATCATTACCAAATGGGCAAAGACCTCCCTCAAGATTGTGTCTAAGACCCCATGCCCACCTCTTCTTAGCCCCTTTCCCAAAGATCCAAATGTTCCTGATTTGAGGGTGGGTAGTGGGCATATGATTTCTCCCACAGAATCAGTTGTGCACATCTCCAGCAGCAGAAGATCTGGGGAACCCCTCGGTACTCTCTTCTTCCTGACCCCTCTCTCTGAGACCCTTGCTTCAAGCCCACGGGCAGCTAGGATCCCTGAGGTAAGGATGGCCAGGGGCTGACTGCTCATCCCAGGGGCCTTATGATGGCTGCAAAAAGACCGAGGAAGGGCCCAAAAGAGGAAAATGAGGAAGGAATGAAAAGCCAGTTGAAGCAGAGAGGGACGGAGGATGAAGAAGTAGTCTCCCAGATTGATTCTGTTTACCAGTGAGGAAAGCCCTTTCACACAGGAGCTGTTACTAATGGATGTGTGGTGGTGTGTGGCCCTCAAGGAAGGCAAGCTCTAAGGATGAGCTGGAAGCCCACAGGGTACAGGATGATATGTTCTCACGTTGTTTTGTGCATCTTCTCTTTCTGTAGCCTTCACTTTCTCCTGTTACTCTAGTGGACGTGTCAATAGATGAGAGACAATCCTAAAGAAAGTGGGGAGAGACAGGGGCTAAGCAGATACCCTAAAAGTATGTACTTCATAAGGCAAAAGCCTGAAATGGAGAAACAAGGAAGACTTCCTTAGAAGGAAGGAAGGAAGGAAGAAGAGAATTGTCTACACTGTTTATGACAATGTTAAAATATGAAGATAGAAGACACGAAGGATGCTAAAGCCCCATGGGATTTTCACCTCTGAGATACAGTGTTAACAGGTATATAGAGAATACAGTGCCTTTTAATTTATGTCAGTGATTCTTATGAACCCAGAGTACCTGTTCCTATATAAGTAATAGGTTAAGTGCAAGATGGGTTCCCAGGGCAGACTACAAAAGCCTAGTGATCCCACCATGCTGCAAGTAGCTGGTACTTGGGAGCTACAGCAAGAGATCCCCAAAGCCCTAGAAATGGAGGCACGTAGGCTGTCCTCGGAGAGAGGCCTGATGCCTGGACAGGAAACAAAAGAGGCAAAAAAGTACCCTGTCCTGGTGGCTGTATTGAACATATTGAACCTGTGTCTAGAAATGACCCAGCAGTTAGGAGACACCTGCTCAGCAATGCAATCCCAGATGAAGAGGGTCACAGAGGCCCACCCAGGGGGACCATTCAGCCCTGAGCAGTGCCTTGGGGGCTGGTGCTGTGTCTTCCTGCACAGTCATCCCATCTTTTTAATAGTTATGCACAAATGTGTGTGTGTCTCTGTGTGTGTGTGTGTGTGTGTGTGTGTGTGTGTGTGTGTGTAGGGGTGGGCATCACACCCTTAAAGCCTTCTTTCTTGGACTTCTCACTTAGCAAGCAAACTTTCAGTAATGTGACCTCCCACAAAAGACCCTGCCATAATCAGGTATTCATGAGCATCTAATGGTTTAAAAAATTGACTTCTGGCATCTCCATGAGTCTCTGGAGACAGGTCTGGCATCCTGAGTCAGAACCACTCTAGGACCTGCCATCATTGAGATTTCTAAGCTCTCAAACTAGCTTGCCTCATGGAACCCTCTTCAAACTTTGTCACAGTAGAATACCCATAATACCAATATCAGGGGTGTTCTGGGAGTAGGAGACCAGCCACAGAGTGTAAGAAGCAGAAAAAGGTAGAGCAAAACAGTTTGCTTTCCTGTTCAGGGTGGTGCAGGGCTGGCCTTGGTGGTGGTGGACGGTGGAGCACTTTGTCCTGCAATCGATAGTTCACACATGCATCTGCTCTACAGTGTTGATTGAGCACTTTGTGCCAGGCAACAAAGTCCCTGTCAACAGAGTCCCTGAGTGTCAACAAAGTCCCTGTTCTCGTGGAGCTTATACTCAGTTTGTGACTGTGCATGAGTTTATGTGTTTTGAGGTACACAGGAAATTAAAAAGCAAACAAATGAGTCTGACACATTCTAATGGTGATGAGTGCTATAAAGAAAATCAAGCACGTGATGTGACAGAGTGACAGCGGAGGCTAGGTGGTCAGCAGTGGCCTCACTGAAAGGAGATATTTAAACGTAGACCAAGTGAGTGAGAAGGAGCTAGTCAGGGAAGAACTGGCCGGGACAGCCAGGTTCAGAGAGTTCAGGGAGAGGGAAGTGCAAGTATAGAGCCTAAAGGCAGAGAAAGCCACTGGCACCCAGACAGGAGACAGGCCAGCACAACTGAGGCTTGACAGAACACAAGGGCATATTCTTCTGGGTATTTTAGTCCAGGTAAGCAGTATGGGTTTTATTCTCAATGCAATGGGAAGAGATTCCACAATCTGATCTGCATGTTAGAAAGCTGGTCTAGCTGCTAAGGGGAGAATAGACTGTAGGGGGGAAAAGAAGGAAGAAACTGCATTAGGTTATGGCAGTGATTCCAAGAGTGACTGCATTATCTTCCCTTTAGCTTTCCTCTGTCTTTTCCAAATAAACCTTGGTCCGGTAAGCACTGTATATCTCAGGTAAAGGTTCAAAGGGCAGAAAGAAATCTCTTCTAACAAATTGTTCTTAGGGCTGGGTCATTAAACCACCCAGAGGTATTTGGCTTTTTAAAGGCTGTTAATTGCAATGGATTTCTTATTGGTAGAGTTTCAGGCAGGAAGGGAAAGCATTCTGACTATCTGGCCAGGGCTGACATTTACAGTAAGGCTTCTCAAACTTTTTGTTGAAATGCAGATTCCTAGTTAGTAGTCTTATGAAAGGGCCTAAAATTTTGCTTTTCTAACAAATTCCCAGGTGATGCCAATGCTGCTGGTTCATGGATGATGTTTTGAATTATATGGTTTTAGAAGTCTGTTTCATGTGTTAAAGAAAGCTCTGCATATTAAGAGCAGCTTTCTGGATATTTATTCATTCATTCTAAAGGAGATCAGGACATGTCACCCCAAAACATGCCACTTCGGCATAAGGATTATTTTGAACTGAAGGCAACTGAGAAAAAGTAGACACAGGAAGAGCTCTCTACCCTCCCCTTATCTTCCTAAAAGCAGAACATAAATTTCCCTTTGTGATGGTGGCATAAATTTGCCCCCCTCTCCTGTACTAGTATGAGAAAAGCAACTCTTATCACTGGAGACAGAGGGCCCACACCTAGATGACTCTGCATTAACAAACCTTACTGAATAATTCTTATCTACCATTAGTTTCCTCCATATATTTACATTCCCACAATTTACTGCTCCTAGAAGCCCAAACTCCCTCTCCTTTGACTAGTCACTTCTCCATAATTTATCATCCTTTGTTAAAATGGGATATAAGCCCCCAAGTCTAGCCACTTCTTTTGTTTTTTTACTTCTTTTCTGTGAAGACTCCATGCACATAAAATATTAACATTAAATAAAATTTGTATGCTTTTCTTGTGTTAGTCTGTCTTTTGTCAGTTTAATTCACAGGCTCCATTTATGGAACGTAAGAGAGTAGAGAAAAAGCTTTTCCTTCCCTACACTTTATTCATTCCAATGTTTGTTGGTTAGTAGAAATCATCATATTTAAGGGGATGAAAGTTTTCTGAGGAGGTTGCCAAAACATATATTTTCATTGAACCCTTGGAAAACCAGACACATTTGGAATCTGGTACTCTGAATCCCCAGCCAGTGATGTGCTGGTGAACGTTTAAAAACTGTCTTTCTGAGAAAAGTCCTGATTTGTAGCATTTGTTGATTTTTGTGATGTAAATCTCTTATCAGGGCTGATTGTCAGCTCTCAACATGATATCACTTAATGTACATGCAGATAATAACAGATATGATAAGTAAGCCCAAGAACATAGATAATTATAAAGTATAGTCAAATAATTAGGAAATAATGAGCTTGTAGTATCAATTACTTTTGTTTTTAATATAATTTATTTCATTGTAAGTTTTATAATTTAATTTTTAAATAATGGCTATGTTTAACAACTGGCTCACAAAAATCCTGAAAATAAAGCAATCTCTTCCTCAGTCATTTCTTGACCTCAGGTTTCAAACAAAACCCCTGTCCTGTAAGCCTTGTACATTTCAGGTAAAGGTTTCCAAGGGAAGAAAGCAATCTCCTTGAACAAATTCTCCACTACTGCCTCAGGACCTTCCTATGCTCAGCCAGTCCTCCCATTTTAGCTATTAGGTGAGTTTCTAGTCTCCGAATTGTAATCTCTTTCCAAATTCTTGTTGTGAATGCTTGGGAGTAATAGCAGAGATGTTAGAGATAATGGATGACAGAGAAAATGAGGATGATAATGACAGAGGTAAATGGGGTGGGGAAAAGGAATTACCTGAGATGCTGCAAGTCTTGCACTCCTTGCCATTTTGACAACGTCTCTTTCAATTTTCACAGCCCTGTGACATAGATGAGCAACATGAGGCCCAGAGAGGGGATGCTATTTGCCTAAGGTCACACAGCTAAGAAATTTTAAACTTAGATACAAATCCAGATGTTTTTGAGAATGGAACAAAAATTGTCTTAACCAAAATTGCATAGATATACATAATTAATAGTAGGGCTGTGTATAGATTTCTTGGTTGGAAATCACTTCCCTGGAGGATTCTGAATACATTATCCTGTTACACTCTAGCCTTGAGCAATTGATTGCCATTTAAATACCTGACTCTTTTTTTCCTTTATGAAAGTTTTTTGTTTGTTTGTTTGTTTGTTTGTTTTTGAGATGAAGTCTCGCACTGTCGCCTTTTGTTTGTTTGTTTGTTTGTTTTTGAGATGGAGTCTCACACTGTTGCCTGGGCTAGAGTGCAATGGTGCGATGTCCACTCATTGCAACCTCCACCTCCTGGGTTCAAGCGATACTCCTGCCTCAGCCCCCTGAGTAGCTGGGATTACAGGCGTCTGCCATCACGCCTGGCTAATTTTTTTTTTTTTTTTTTTTTTGTATTTTTAGTAGAGACAGAGTTTCACTGTGTTGGCCAGACTGGTCTTGAACTCCTGACTTCATGATCCGCCTGCCTCAGCCTCCCAAAGTGCTGGGATTACAGGTGTGAGCCACCGTGCCCGGCCTATGTAAGTTTTTAGAATCTCCTCTTTTTCCTCTGTGACTATTTATTTTTAATTTTAGCTTTTACTTCCTTAGTGATGTCCTTACTGTATATTCTACTCTACTGAATTTTTTCATTTTTGCAATCATATTTATAATTTCCATGAGCTAATTTTTTGGTCTGTGTATTTTTTTAAAATTAGGGCCTACAGTATCTTCTCTTTTTTCACTTTGAGAGTCTCAATTATTTAATTTCCCCTTCTACGTTCTTTCTGTTTAGTTCACATTGTGTTTTGGACAACAGAAGCCTTCTCAAATGTCCAGTGATCTTTGTTTTTCAGTTGGTATTTAAGAATGGGCCACTGGTCAGAAGCAGTGTTTGCCTGGGCTGTATGTGTTGATGGTAGACGTCACTGTATCAGGGTCTGTATGTCTGCTGGACTGGTTATTTTGTCAGTGAGGCAAGTGCCAACCTATTGCTCAGGAGGCATAATCAGGGTTGCCCGATTTCTGGGAGCCAGGTATGAAAAGGAGGCTCCCGATTCAGTATGTCACCTGGTATTTAATTTCCCCGTTTTTACCATGGCAGCCCTGCCCACAACTTTTCCAGACCTCAGCACAGAGTAAATGTTCAGCTTTGTGTTATGATGAAGTTGGGCATGTGGGAGTGTCAAAATGCTTCTTATAAAGATATTTAGTCCAGTGTTTTCTGTTTCGTCCCCACCTTCAGAAGCAGCTGATGCTTCCAATTTCTGAGTCTATCTGTGATTTTGTAGTCAAATCAGCTGCTTGTCAACTTTCTTTGATGCTGGCATACATTCAAGCCTTCTTAAAACATCTCATGTATTTTTCTCCAGCTTTCCAGCTCTGAGAGACAGAGCAAGTCCTGAAGAAGTCCATCTCCCGGGTTCCAGTGTTCCTGAACATTACTCTTACGTCTGGGCTCTTTTAGGCTTGGTCAATCTGGGAGCTACCCAGTAACAATTCTATAAATTCATCTTTTTGCTTAAGCTGGTTTAGAGGTTTTTTTTTTTTTTTTTTTTTTTTTTTTAATATATCACTTATAAACTGAAGAACCCTAAACGAATACACAGGGTTAGCTGGGCTGACCATCTGATTAAATAAACAATCTAATACCACTTTGCTCTTTTCCTACAGATAAATACCCCAATGCTGCACTAGAGACTATATCCCTAGAAGTGAGCACTAAGGGCTCTGAGTAGACCTCTGGCTTGGAGGCCATTGGCTTTTCCCTGACAAGTCCAGATGAAGTCTCTCTGGGCTCAGTTCATGACCTGCATCCTTCCTTTCCTCACTTACCTGGCATTTAGTTGACTCTACCTTACCATCTCATTGTCATGTTAACTCTTTTTATTTTTATTTTTTTGAGACAGGGTTTTACTCTCTTACCCAGGCTGGAGTGTGGTCATGCGATCATAGCTCACTACAGCCTCAAACTCATGGGCTCGAGTGATCCTCCTGCTTCAGCCTCCTGAGTACTGGGACTACAGGCATATGCCACCATGCTAGCTTAATTTAAATTTTTTTTTTTTTTTTTGTAGAGGCAGGGTCTTGTTATATTGCCTAGGCTGGTCTTGAACTCCTGGCCTCAAGCAATCCTCTCGCCTCAGCCTCCCAAAGTATTGGGATTTACAGGTGTGAGTCATCACACCTGGCCATGTTGTTTAACTCTTAATATGAGGACATCTTATCTCCCTAACTAATTCCTCCTGAGAGGTTCAGCCTAGTGTTGCAAATGTATGCAGCTGGTTCAGGAAACAGGAATGTTTGTGGCTTTCTACTCTGGGTGTGAATGAGTTGCCCTAACTTCTTGCTCTTAGTATATCCTTTTAGCATCTAAGCCACTTAAAGAATAAAAAATAATGATGATACTACTTAATCATTGTTACTCTATGACAGATCCTTGATCTTTTACCTAATCTTTTCAAAAATGCTCTGAGATAGGCAATATTTTTTCCCATTTTGTACATATGGAAACAGAAGCCCAGAGAGCTATAACATATCAAGGACACACACCATTAAGCAGGTGGTGGAGTCGGGATTTGAACCCAGGCTGGTCAGATCCCATGCTTTGCACCTCTATCTGCTTTAATTTACATCATGCTTGCTTCAGTTTAACCCTTTGATTTCTGATTGTTTCACCACAGAACACAGCTTTATGAGACTGTGTATATTTTAACCATACAGGCACTTAGCAAATTTCAAATCTATCAATCAGTCCCTCTTCAAAATAAGAAAGAATTACAAACTACATGATGACAAGGCTGCTACGGCCAAGTGCCTCACAGAGAGAATGCAGCAAGAGCTGTTGGAATCATTTCGGATGGTACAAGGAGCAGCTTATGAAATGGAGAAATTAGGATGGATCTTGGGTATACTTTCTAAGAATGAAATCTATTAGAACAGTCTCCCAGGCAGTTCTGTGATAGAAAAATGCATTGTTGGAGTTATTTAAAAATGAACTATTGAAGCTCTTCAGGGACCAATCTCGTGCTGATAGGGGGTGGACAAGATACCTTAATCGGTCATTTTAGTTTCTGATTTCTGTAAAGACGACTTTTCTTATGGTACATTGAGATTTTCAATGAATTTCCATTTCTGCGTAAGTACCCAAGAAGTTTCCCAGACTGGGCTGAAAGTAAGTGAGGCGTCAGGCTCTCGGATAACTGGGGGAAGCTTACCCTTGTGTGTGTATTCCTCTTTTGGGTTCCGCTGGACAGGCCCGAGGAGCCCGAGTCCTGACCAGGGCACCTTCCGGGTTTGCAGTGCTGTGGAAGCCGGTCTCATCCGTACCTGACTTTGAATGCTGTCACTTGTGTACACAAGTACACAAGGCTGTGGTCCCCAGCCAAGGCCCCAAGGCAGCTGGGAACAGTGACATATGCTAAATAGTCTGGTTCCCAAAGAGCTGGAGCAGGCGCGCTGAGAGGCCCATAAAATCTCTGCCTGCAATTCCCTGCCGCCATATGCTCCAAGAGGTGTTTGTTCGGCATTTCTTCAGTTTCAGGCTGGTGGGTACAGAGGGAGCTTGACTAATGGTATTGTTTGCTGAGTTAATTGTTCTGTTTGATCTGAGGCTCTTTTAGGATGCAGAGGGAAATTAGGTGTTTGGTCAGGGTTTTCCTCTGGAGCAAAGTTTACTTCACAAGTTGGAAAAGGGGGAAAGGAAAATCGGAGTTGGAGAAAAAGGGGGAAGGGAAGTCAATGAAAGCCTTGTTGGGCGCGGTACAGGGCTGAGGGCTCACATGATATGAACAGTTAGCCAAGGCACCGGGGAGGGTCTGGAACCAAGTTAAAGCAGAAGTCTTTTCTGGCTGATGAATAAATGAAAAATAAACACCACATACCTCTATTTATCGATAATGTTTACATTATTCATTTCCAAAGAAGACTTTTATAGGTTGTAACAGAGGGTACATAAGAAATAAGACTATTGAGACAAAAGATCAGATATTACACTGAGGATGGGGAGAAATAATACCCAAACCCCAGCCAAGTGGGCTACAAAAGCTAAGTGTTCAGTTAGTCTTGGGTACTTGGAAATTAAGCTAAGGCATAAATGAAAATACCCAGGAGGTCTGATATTCACCATCTAATGAAGAGATACATGCCAGATTGGGAGGAGAGAGAAATTATTTTCTGATCTCAAAGTCTGGAAAAGATAATGAGGGGATAATTTCCCCATTATCTTCATTCCACGAAGTTGTTATAAAATAAATAATATTATTTAGCAAAAAGTATTTTCTAAAATACGCACAATAGTCACACATTTGGTGATCTTGTTGCTGTTGGTGACATTCCTTCAACAGCAATTTTGTTTTTGGACTGGTTTCCCCAGGTAAACGAGGCAGGGTCAGGTGTGCTGGGAGCATCTGAACTACCCACAGTCTAGTTTTATTTGTTTTCAAACTAAATGGTTGGGGGTTGGTGAGCAGAAGCTTTTTGTATAGATGCTAAGATCAAAGATCATGTTTGTAGAAGAACAACATACAGAAAGAATTTCAGGATGGGAAGAGGAGTGAAGCCTGAGACAGGCAGCCCCTAACGCTACCTAATAGTGACTGCTCTGACCGAATGTGTTGGCTTCATTTGTAACCTATGTCAATATCCTTTCAATATCCTTTGCTTCTCAGCCTTTGTCTAGAGTAAATGGGAGCTAATCAGTCATTTGCAGATTTAGCAAATAGCATGTAAACCTCGATGCTCCTGCCAGGTTTAGCAAACTGTAGGCCAGGAGTTCTTGGAATAGATATATTGATTCTGGATCTTCAGAAGATAGGGTCTGGTGTTCGTGTGTTTATATAAGCCCTAGTAGTGATTCTGATGTACAGCTAGGTTGAGGACTGCTGCCCTAGGCTCCACCGTATGTGTAAATTTTAAGGTTGATAGACGGGGATGCTAAATAGGAGGTTAGGAGACTGGAACTAAATAGAGATGCAGTTATAGCCCTGTGCTTCATGTACCACTACATCCATATTCTTTTTCAGGACTACCAGAGAACCCAAAGCCAGTATAATTGCTACTTTAATACTTAAAATTGTGATTTTTCAACCATTTCCAGGGCTACCTATTTGGATGACTTATAGTCATAAAGTAAAGTATATTGCAGAAGAAAGGAGGGAAAGACTTGTCTTGAACTTCACTGTATGTATCATCCAGTATCTATTTATCCAATTTCCTTCTGAGGAGCTACTACTGTCAACTCCACTCTATCTATACGCACTTGAGAGAGTTGAGCCAACTCTCAGCTCCGAAAACTCAAGTTTTGACTCATCCTGGGCACTGAAAGCATCATATTCTCTGGCCACAGCAATTGGTTCAGGATTGAGCATGTGATCCAGTCAGAGATGATAAGGCACTAGAATGCATCTTTTGGGACCATGGGGTAGGGGTATGCTCTTGCTAGTTATTTCAGGCAGAAAGGATAAAGGAAGCCTGAAGCTGTAGAGGCAATTTTATGAACCCCCAAAGTGAAGGTTCCAAAGCCACTGTGGAAGGCAAAAGTGAGTGACGGAAAGAAACCAGGGTCTCACAACATTGTGTGAGTCTGTGAACCAAGCCATTCCTGAAGCTAGACTTTCCCCTGGATTTTCCTGTTTGGGGAATATGAACCCTTCTGAGCCCTGATTTCCTCATGTATAAAATAGCAGTGCTCACAGTTACTTCGTTAGGTTGTTGTGAGGATTGGATGCAAAAATCTAGCACATAGTACATGCTGCATAGTGGATATTCAATAAATGGTGGTCTCTGCTCACTCCTCTCCTACCTTGCCAGCTGATGGGGGCTTTAAACATGTCATGATTTCATGGGTATAGACAGGCAAAATGCCGTTCCATTAAATTCAATTTAATTAAGCAGACATTCTCTGCACTTGGCCACAATGTTCTCCTTCACCTCCTCCAGGCTCCCCTGGTATCCTGTTCACATCTCTATTAGTGCTCCTATCACATGATGCCTCATTTTTTTGTCTGTCTGCCCTGTGGGACTGTGGTGGTGTCAGAGGACAGGGGTGGTGTCCAGAATTTCTTGAGTGTGGCAGAGACTGCACTGGGCATATACAAAAGTCATTGCATTTTACTCTCACAATGACTTAGGGGTGCTTTAGTTTGAGCTGAGGAGTGCTTGAGCTTTTAAGCCTGAGCTTATACGTTTTCCCGGTGTAATGGTCAGATTTTTTTTTTTGTACAAGTGCCAGAAATGTTATCAACTTTCATTAACCGAAGGGAATTTCCTGGATCATGTAACTAAAGAGTTTACAGGTGGAGTTTGTTTTAAGCATGGGTAGATTTGCTAGTTTTCCTCCAAATTAGGAATGTGTGTCCCTACCTTTTTCACTCTGTTTTTCCTCTTGGATGGGCAAGAGCCACCAGCAGCTTGGGCTCTCTCCCTGCTCATAATTCCAGTAGAAAAAGAGATCTCCCCCCAATTCCTGCAAAAGTCAGTGTCTGATGCCCACTGGTCGGGGATGGGTCCTATGCCCAACTCAGCACCAATCACTGTAGCAAGGGGTATGAAACGGTCTGGATATTCCTGGGTCTACTGCCAGCTGGAGTGAAGGGCAGCTCACTCCAAACCATCTGGGTTAAGATGTGATAGGGTGCTGTTACCATAAGAAGGGGAAAGGATGCTAGAAATGCATAAAGGAGAGATGCTGGCTTCTCTGGCCTGGCCTCCCCTTTCCTCTGCCAGCTCAGAGTCTGCCCTTGAACTCCCTGCAGCTGGGTGGGCTATACAGACAGGTACCTACTACCGAAGTACCCATAGCAGCTTCTGGGCCCGTCATTTAGTTCTTCCTGGTGGTGCTTTATCTTCTCAACCTCTCAGGGGCTATTTGAAGGGCAGCGGTGGGGGGAGGGGAGGGGGGCAGGGGCTTGCATAATAACACCTTGTAGGACATGTAAGTGCTGCATGTAGGACATGTAAGTGCTTGTGTTTCGGGGTAGAAGGGATGGAGAATTCTATGGGTCTTTCTTGGCTGTCCTTGCAGTTTCAACTAATCTTAGTGGCCTGTGGTGGTTCATGAGACTTCTGATGTTATTTGTATGGCCCTCATCAAAGCCCCTTTTCCATGCTCCAGCACCCACTGCTCATTGTCCTGCAGCTCCTGCCTGAGTGATTTGGGCTTGAGTGGGCTGCAGATGTCGGGGAGAACACGGTCCCTCCAACGCTCTCTTGTGTGTTTCCTCGTTTCCTTTCACAGAGGCTTGTGTGAGACCTGTGATCACAGGCAAGCTTTAAACCACAAGCAGTCTGTTTTCGGCTATTCTCTACCCTATCTGGGATTTTATGGAAAACACGTTCCTTAGTGCACAGGCGTTTGGTGAGATGAGCAGCTGCCAACGTCTGAGCTTCGTGATGACAAAAACCATGAATGCCAGGCCCGGGGGCCTTGTTCTCAACACACTCTGAGTCCCTTACAGGATGGCAGACAGGTTGCTAGAGAGCGAGGACAGGGCTTGCACTGGCCCTGCTATTGGCTCACAGGCTGAGTGGGGAAGCAAGAACCCCACATAAGGCTCTCAATGCAGGGTCAAATGCTGTCCCCTCAGTCAGCACAGGCAGGCGCTGACGCTGGAACAGGCCCTTTCTCCCTGACAGTTTACTTTCACTATATTGTTTTTCATTGAAAAATCTTTTCCAGTTATCATTGTAATGCCTTGTAGCATTTGATGCTTTGTTCCCCTTAATCTTCTTTTCCTTTGGTTCTTGGCTTTTATTTTGTCCCTTTTTTCCCTGGTGGCTGAGCTGGGTGACCCTAGGATCTGTCCTTGGACCTAGTGTCTTCATTCTCACCGTTGCTTACATGATTCCTTCCTTGTAACAGTGTCTTGAATTCCAGACTAAACTCTGGGTTTGAACAGCCTATGGGCCGTCTCTGTCCTCAAATGCAGCCATCAGAAACCACACTGTCACTGCTTGCCATGGGCCTGTCCCTGACCCCAGTGCTTATTTTTCAGGCCTGGGACCTGGGCACCATAGAGTTCTTCTCTCTCCTCTTCCCCACTCTGGCTTCTGAATTTGACCTCAGAAATTCTGCCCCCATTTTGCTTCCTCTTCCTCACCTCTGTTTCTTCACTGTCAGTGTGGCTGCTCTGCTTCAGTCTGTACTTTCCCGAATCCAGGCTGTTGGCTGTTACAAGCCTTCCAACTGGATTGTCAGGCTTCATTCTTCTCCCTCCCAATCCCTCCATCATCTTGCTGCCAGGTTTATTTTCCTAATACACAACTACGAGTGTATATTCCCTCAACATCCCAGTGCCAACAGAGTAAAGCCTAAAACTTCATAGACTGGCATGACAGACACTCAGGAGCCAACGGAATAAACCTCATCTCAATCTGTTCCTCATGCATCCTATGCCCCAGTTCAGGGGTTCTCAAAGTGTGGTACCCAACCAGCAGCACCAGCAGCACCTAGTGATATGGTTCTTCTCTGTGTCCCCACCCAAATCTCATGCTGAAATGCAATCCCCATGTGTTGAAGGAGGGGCCTGGTGGGAGGTGATTGGATTATAGGGGTGGTTTCTAATGGTTTAGCACCATCCCCCTAGTGCTGTCTCATAATGGAATTCTCATGAGATCTGACTGTTTAAAAGTGTAATGCTTCTCCTTTTGCTCTCTCCCTCTCTCTCTCTCTCCTGCTTTCATTGTGAAGAAGGTGCCTGCTTCCGCTTTGCCTTCTGCCACGATTGTAAGTTTCCTGAGGCCTTCCAGCCATGCTTTCTGTTAAGCCTGTGAAACTGTGAGTAAATTAAAACTTTTTTCTTCACAAATTACCCAGTATCAGGTAGTTCTTTATAGGAGTGTGAAAACGGACTGAAACACCATTATAGGAGTGTGAAAACGGACTGAAACGGGCTGCAACGCCTGAAAACGGACTGAAACACCCGAAAACTTGTTGGACAGGTATATTCTTGGTCCCTACCCCACAACTACTGAGTCAGAAACTCTGGGGATGGGGCCCAAAGGTCTGTGTTTTAATAAGCCTTCCAGGCAATTCTGATGTGGCTTAAGTTTGAGACCTGCTGCTCTAGCACAGAGGTCTTCAAACCTGGCCACACTGAGAAACTTAAAAATCATTAATGCCCACGTTCTATCTAAGACCAATTGATTTAGAATCTCTCAGAATGGATCCTGGGTACCCACATTTTTTCAAAGCTCTCAGGTGATTTTGTTCGACAGTTAAGATGACGAGCCTTTCCTGAAGCCCAACCCAGCAGCTGGAGGTTCCCGGGACACATCCTGTGGGTAGGATTCCTCCTTGTCTTCACTCCCCACTCACCCTTGGCTCTACCTTCCATCCAACCAGTCCAAATCTTAACCCTCTTTCAAGGCCCAGCCTCAGTGTCACCTCCTCCATTCATTTCCCTGGATGAGAAGTGATTACTTGCTTTGTGCTTTCAGAAAACAAATGTGTAAATGCTCTGTAAATTCCCAAATAATAGTTAATATAATCATAACACATTAATCTTTTGAACCCTACACTAGTCATAACTGGCATGTATGAATGCTGACTCTGTGCTTGGCACTGTTTAATTGCTTCAAATGGATAAACCTATTTCGTCCTCCTGAAAAACTACAGAAGAAGAAACTAAGTTGAAGCTCAGAAAGGCTAATTAACCTGCCCAAGGTCACATAGCTAGTAAGTGGCAAAGCTAGGATTTGAACCCTGGCCATCTTGGCTCTAGAATTTATATTTTAACCTTTAAGCTCTAACACCTCAATATATACTATTGTATGTCACAATAATAGCTATGTGAGTATCTCAAATATGTATACAATGGCACTTCCTGGTTTACAAAGCAGTTGTAGTATCTCTTTTTTTCCTCAAGAGCTTTGTGAGGTAAGAGCTATTATTGCAAACCCATGTTTTGGAGAGGAGGATGAGTCTTAGAGTTGTTCAGTCACTTGCCCAGGGCACAAACCAGTAGGAGTTGGACCTGGGGTTTAGCCCAGGTGGTTGGTTTCAAATCCAGGTGTGCTTGGCTGGGCAGCCTCTGAAGTCTCCGTGAGCCCTCACCCTGGACCTTTTCTACTTGGGCCTGTGCGTCTACTCTCTGCAGCTGGGCTGAGCAGTGGAGGAGAGTGGTGGGGACTCAGTCTATGGATGAACAAAGCTGCAGACAGCTTGGACCTGCAGGGAAGATGGCAGAGGGTGAGTCTCCATTCAGAGCCAGTCCTAGCTGGGTCATCTGAGGGGCCTAGGGAGGTGCTAGAGGAAGACTGCTAAGTGGTTCATTTGGCAGAGGGGTCCCCAAGAGTGGGCAAGAATTCAGGTGGGGAGGAGTGGAGAGTCCAGGCAAGGGCCACTGCCTCGTGGGTCCATGGCAGGTCAAATTGGCCCATGTGTGACTGTTAGGGCCCTCTCAGTCCTGTGAGAGCACATGCATCCAGCAGACAGCTCTCCATCCTTACATGCAGACTTTGGTGACAGTGCTGTCTGGTTGGAAAATATTGTGTACCGTTCAATTTCATGGACACATGTACTACAATATGGTGGAGTGTCCCTATCCGTCCCACAGGGCTGTGGTGAGGACTAAAATATGTTAAGACCCGTAAAGTGTTAACACTAATGCTTAGCTCATGGAAACTGCTAAAGAAAATTCACTGTTATTAGGAAAGTAGGGAAGGAAAAAAGAATGGAGGAAAGGAGGACAGGAGTAAAGATAGGAGGAAGGAAGGAGAAAAGGAATCTGCTTGGGGGTACGAAGTAGGCAGGCAAAGAAGGCTACACAAAGGATTCGACATTTGAGCAGTGTTTTGCAGGGTGAACAGGAGTTTTCTGCTGGAGAGGGAGGTGAGGAATGGAACGGTGTTCCAGGTATCAATGTGTAAGTGCTCTGTAAACTTGCAAATGTTTGTTACTATGATCATTAGGTGAGAGAAGAGATAACATCTGTCTCTACTTTATTGTGATGATTCCCTGTGTTAGACTGCAAGCCCCTTGAATGACATCCTGTCTTTTTCATCCCTGGAAGTTTTTTCCAGTACCTTGTGTATAGTAGGTACTCAATAAGTATTTATGGAAGGAATAAATCATTTTCTTTGAAAGGTAACATCTTCAACTATAGGATGTTCTACATATAAAATAGATTCCGTAGATTACTTATCATCATAAACACCGAGTAGGGGCTTAGCTTTTTCCTGGAAAGATGTGAGACTGCCTCATTCATAGTGATGCTGCTTCTTTACTGTTCTCTGTGACCCATTAAATGTCTCTCTCTGCTACTTCAAGCATCACAAATATGACTATGACAAATGCCACTAAGGACGAGGCTAGCCCTCCGCTCTGGGGCACAAGCCATGAGCAATTATTTTCCCCTGGTGATGATGACAGGTTGTTAGCAATAAGGTCAGAAAAGATGGGTTTGCATCTAGGACTTACTCAGCACCAGCTTCATTATTTGGTGTCTCTAGGCCCCCATTTCTCCACTTGTAAGTTGAGGGAAGTGTGTCTCCCAGGGTCCAGAGGGCTGTGGCTCTGTGCTGCAGTCTTCTGCCTGTCTGGGATCTGTGTGTCTGGATCAGCTCCTTTTACCCCAAGTTACCGCTCCCTTTTAAGTTAAGCTCCTGATAGCAATGTGCTCACTGTAGAAATCTGGCACTCCAGCCCCGGGACTGGGAAGACTAGCTGGGTTTGAATCTGGGTCCTGCCCGTCAGTGGCTGTGTGGCCTCAAGGAAGTTACTTGACCTCACTGTGCTTCGTTCTCTTCATCTGTATAATGGGAATAATATCAGCACCTGTCTCATAGCGTTTCTGTGGAGCTTAAGTGAGTTATTACAGTGTTTATAGAACAGTGCCCTCCATGTGTAAGTGCGAGATAAACCTTTGTGATTTATTCTTTATCAGTCACTTAAGGAAGGAAGTAGTGCTGGGGGAATAGAAAGGCTCCCGGAAAAGCCCCCAACATGGTGGTTGGAGAGAGTCCAATCTGTACTTCATCTTGCCTGATAGTCCTTCGAGATCCTAGGGGCTGTGTTACCTCCATCGCCAGAACATGGTTTGCCTAACCAGGTGCTGAAATGGAGAAAGAGTTCCTATCTTGTTGAAGGGGAGGGAGGCGTTTGGAAGAATGAGAAGTGAATTTCTGTTGTAAAGACACAACGATTCACTAAGTGGAGACATAATATTTCAAAAATGAATGGCTGTTCTCTAGCCTTACTGTGTCCCCTTTCCCATGGCTTTCTCCAGTAAACCTAGGTTATTCTGAGTTTATTTCTTAATGGGAGAGGTTTCATAACGTAGAGAAAACAAGATCCACTTTCGGTGCCTGGCTTTCAAAGCCATAGTCCTTGGGGGGCCCAGAAAGAGCTCTAGGAGGTAAGAAGTGATTTATAACAAGCGCCCTCCACCACCAAGAGCGGACTAAGATTCCTCATCCCGGTCTGGGCTGGGGGCTGGAGAGAACGTGAAGAGTGTGCAGGTGTGGGAGGCTCCTGTGAAGCCATGAAGGTGTGCTGTTGGGTTCTCCTTTCCAGAAAGAACCTGTCCTTCGGCTGGGAGGAGTGCAGTTGGTTCACAGCCTGTAGATGCAGTGCCTCCAGGATTTGCTGCAGCATTTGGGCCAAGCCTACACTTTTAATGGGAAGCTCCAGCCAAGGATGATACCGCAAGGCTGGCATACTAGGGCCTGGCCATTGTGCCCAATGCAGTGAGTGGTCTTTGCTCTGGTGCTCCTTACTGTGTTGGTGGAGACTTTATTAGCTCTTCCTGGCAGACTGACGCTTTCCTGCCCAATCCTCCTTCCTCTCCCTTTATCTTTACACATGTCCTCCCTCCCCATCACTAAACCTCTTATACTCCTAACTTCATTTCAGTGTCTGCTTCCAAAAGGATCAATGGGCACGGCTGCTGAGAAAGCTGTGGCCCAAAGAGGGAAAAATATGTTTGGGAATCCAGGGCAGAGGGAGCTTTTACCCACACCTGGGAAGAACCCTGCTGAGGCAACTGAATCCCAGAGAGGAAATGGCTCCAGATATATTATGGCACTTCGGGGCCTAGCTTTATGAGTGTCTCAGCCTCACGTGGTCTAGTATGGAGACAGGTATGGCAGTAGCTGAGACATAGATGGACCTGAAGAGGCCTTATGGTCAGGAATCAGGGCTGACCTGAAGCAACCTGATTGGACAAATGACCAAAGACCAGATGGACGTGAGAACACCTTAGCAGATGCCGGCAGGAATACAGGAATATTTCTCTCCAACTCTTTCTATTACCCTAGCACTGTGTAAGAAAACTTCACAACCTTGCTGGGGTAAGGTTGGAATAGACCCATATTAACTAAGATTGTTTCTATCCCCCAGGAATAAATTAGTAATGATGTTCTGTTTTGCAAAAATAAAGGAGATTATGAGACTAAATTTCTTGCCCATGTAAGCATGTGGCCTGAGATTTGCACCCAGTCCAGGTAACATCATCTGAAGGGTGAGAGGCTGTACCTGAAGAGCCAGGAAGATTCTCAAGACCAAAAACTCCCGTCTTTCCCATGTGGGACACATGCTGTCCCTCACACGGCACTCTACAGGTCCTTCCCAAGCAGCTCCAAATCCCCACAGCTGGCCCAGGAGAGGCCCCGCCCCCTGCTGGGCTGTGGGGCCTGTGGTAGAAATGGCTGCTGCTGGGATGCTGGTTTATACTGTGGCAGATTGAGAACAGGCATGCCAAAACCAGAGCTGCCAGAGACTCAAGGACGCAACAGCAAGACCTGAAGCGATGTGACTGTATTCAGGAATCAGAGGTAGCGGCAGGCAGCCAGGAGCAGAGATGGGAGGGTAGAGTATGGGCTGGATAGGAAGCAGCTTTAGCAGGTCTTGTAGGTTGGCCAGAGGAGAGTGGAGATGAATCAACCATGGGCAGGAAGGATTCGAGGCCCTGGCCAGGCTTTCATTGGCTCTGTCATTCCTCCAACCACAGGCAGAAAACATCTGGTTACAGAAGGGATGGAGGGCTTATGTTCATCTGCTAAACCCTGGACCAGAGCAGCAGATTGGAACCCTTAACTTTTCTATGAAAGAAGATGGGGTCAAAATATGATAGCTGAATACATGAATAATTTGTCTTCCAATTTATCCTTCTTTCTACCATGCAGATAATCTTCTATTTTTCTCTACTTTCATTGTGTCACACTTTGCTTAAATAATTCTGATGCGGCCAGACATGATGGCTCATGCATCTAATCCCAGCACTTTGGGAGGCAGAGGTGGGCAGATGATGAGCTCAGGAGTTCGAGACTGGCCTGGCTAACATGGTGAAACCCAGCCTCTACTAAAAATACAAAAATTAGCTGAGTGTGGTGGTGCATGCCTATAATCTCAGTTACTTGGGAGGTTGAGGCAGGAGAATTGCTTGAACCTCAGAAGTAGAGGTTGCAGTGAGCTGAGATTATGCCACTGCACTCCAGCCTGGGTGACAGAGCAAGACTCTGTCTCAGAAAAAAAAAAAAATAGTAATAATAATAATTCTGATGCTTCCTGTTGCTTCAAAGATGAAAGTTCAGGTTTCCTCAGCCTGGTTGGTATTCAAGGATCTCCAGGGTTCCTGCCTCCTTTCCCACCATGACTGTTTTTCAGCCTCCAACTCCTGTTGAAATGATGTATGAGTCAGTTCCCCGTGTGCCCTCCCCATTCCTGACCCTGTGTTCTTGGTCAAGGCATTTCCAACTGCTGCCTTCCTCCATCTCCACCAAAGCAATTGTTTCTCATCTTGGAGATAAGTTGCAGTTTCATTTCTTCCATGAAGCTCTTTGTGTCCATCTGCCTTCCTGTTCTCCTTCTCACCTCATCTCTCCCAGCTCCTGCCTTAAGTGTACAAGAAGAAGCTGCTTCTCTTCCCTGACCCCAAAGGAATACAAAACTGATCATCTTCTACCCTTCATCTCTTCTATAGTTGACTACACCCCCTTGTTTTTTTGCCCAAATTAATTACAATATGTACAGCACCAAACATCAGTCTTTGATCATCAATGAAAAAATTAAATGTTAAATGTCAAATATTTTTAAAAATAAAAATTTTAACCACAGAGATAAAGCCATCTTTAACAGGAATCAGTGTGCATTTGGCCATTTTTCCTGGCTCCATTTGCAAACATTCAGTCCCAAGTGGGGAAAGGAGATTTTCTTTCCATTTATGCTGCACAGCACTGGCCATTTGTAAGATCTGCAAATGTATCTGGATAATCTCATTTTCATAAGCATCGAGATGTTTGTGGCTCTTCGAACACATTCAAGATGAGTGAGGAAGGCAAATGACCACACATTCATGTAAACACAATTTGTATGAGTGGCAAGGCAGAGTTTTTAATGATGTTCTTTTGGATTCACTGGCCAGGGGTGGGCAGGGTGCAGAGCCTGGGGGCTGGGTGGTGCTAGAGATGAAGACTGAGCTCTGATTCTCAGGAGGAGGCAATTGTTCTGGATCTTGTTTTTTTTTCTTTCCATTGTGCTGGATGCAAGAAGCCTTAGCTTATGTTTTACAAATGTGGAACCAAGATACAAGGACAAGGGCCTGCAGAGGACCTCTGCTCCTGACAAAGTGACAGCACGCAGAGTCTCCACTCACACAGACGCCCTGTAGCTTCTGGGAAGGAAGCTGCTTGCTGGAGTGGAAAGTGTGTGGAATTTGAAGCTGGACAAATCTGGGTTCGAATCCGATTCTGGTTCTCCAGTGGTGTGGTTTGTTTGGGGCAAAGTCACTTCATCTTTTGGAGTACCAGTTCAGTGTCTTTGACTCTAAAGTGAGAATCCAGTGTCTTCCACCAATGGCTAGCACAGCACCCAGCACGTAGTGGAAACTCCATAAAAGACCCAGCCTTTGGCAGCAGAACTGGATCACAACAGGGATTTCTTCTAGAACTGCCAAGTCCAGGCCCAGGTCACACGTGGCATTCAGGCTGCTCATGGAGGGGAAGGCTGACTGGGTGAGAGGAGCTAGGAAACCGTGAGTGTCCATTTAGGCAGGGGGATGTTGGGCTTCTGGCTCTGACAAAACTTTGTTATTTGGAAACTGAAGCTTTCTGCCACTCTGCCAGGACGCGTGCTGGGTTCCTAGATAGAGTTGTCTAGTTCTTTGCCTATTAGTGTGTTGTTTGTCAGCATGGGGCTGAGGTAGCAGAATTCAGCGACAGCTTTCACCTCCCGACTGCCAGGAAAGGCAACCACTTCACCTGCTCTGCAGCCAGATCCGAGGCAACCTGCTCACGTTTGCCACGAGAGACACTGGAATCCTGACCAGGAATCCACAGGCTGAGACGTTTCCCAGCACTGGTCAGTTAAAGTTAGTTATATTTAATTCAGGTGAAAGGACAAATATTACTATGTAGCATACATAATCCACACTCTAAATCTCTAAGTGGTTGCCTTTTTGTAGTATAACTTTGATCCAGAAAAGTTAAATTTGAAAAATCCATATTTTAAATTCAGAATAATTCCCTTTTTAATTATAAAATTAGAATAGTTCTTATAGGGGAAATGACCCCAAGGCATAATAAAAACACATTAAAAATGTAGTGATCTTGGAGAAATTAATCTAATTAAAGTGAAAGATTTCAGTATTCAATAAAATATCAATAAAATTTTTCAGTGTTGCTGAGGTCAATATGGATTCTGGTGTATCAGATTGTTCAGTGAGGGGCCATGTGATAAAAGCACCAATGACTGCCTTCTCTGGCGTTGAGCACAGCTTGACTGCCTCACCTTGGTCTCCCCTAGGCCTGGAAAGCAGCTTATGAACTCAGTGTGGTATTCCAGCCATCCCTTGGGGTCTTCTTCCCCTGCTCCCAAACCATTCTAACCTAGATTAAATCCTTTTTTCTGTTTTGAACTCTGGGCTCAATGATCAAAGGCTTATTTTTCTCAGGCTCTTGGTCCTCCAGATTTGGAGTTTGACCCTCCTCTCTCCAGTGAGACTGGGCTCAGTGCTTGGGTTCTTGTTTCCCTGCGCAGTCACCAGAAGTAGCTTCCAACATCTGCACTGCCCTTTAGAACTCAATGCCCACACCAACTCCCAAGGGGCTTCTACACTGAGTACAGAGAAGAAAACTGAAGAGAATAGAAGGTTCTCGTAGGTTGGAAAAATCTCCCTCCATACCTCTGTACTGGGTTCACCTGAGATGACAGGACCTCAGGTCAGCCAGGCTGTGTAAGGGGGAAGAGACAGGATGAAGGCCAGGGCCAGGGTAGGAAGGGGCAAAACAGGGAAGGCATAAAGGCATAAACTAACTTCTTTTTGAATTGGCACTCCCAAGAAATGAACCTGATCCACAGCTGAGAGGGTTGATGGTAGAGGGAATGAGTTGCCAAGGTACAGGTGGTTGAAGAGGGAGGGGAGAAAGTGAAAGCAAAAAGAAACGGAAGAACACTTATTTTTATTGTTCCAAAATAAGGTTTGGGACAACAAGAGCAACAATGTAAACAAAATCAGTGTAACAAGAAATACACTTTTAATCTTATTTTCTGCTTTTGCCCATCTTCTGTTCTCATTCACGTTTCTAGAAAGAGGAATCTGGGCCAGGTGTGGTGGCTCATATCTGTAATCCCAGCACTTTAGGAGGCTGAAGTGGGTGAATTGCTTGAGCCTAGGACTTCAAGACCAGCCTGGACAACATGCTGAAACTCCATCTCTACCAAAAAATAAAAAATAAAAATAAAACTTAGCCTAGCATCCTGACATGCACCTGTAGTCCCAGCTACTGGGGAGACTGAAGTGGGAAGATCACTTGAACCTGGGAGGTAGGAGTTGCAGTGAGCTGAGGTCATGCCACTGCACCCCAGCCTGGGCAACAGAACAAAGCCCTGTCTCAAGCAAAATAAAATAAAATAAAAAGAGGAATCTGAACATCCTTATTTCCCATTTACTTATGGGCCAGTTGCCACCTGTCTTTTGTCCCTGTCCTGACATGAAACCGTTTTTTTCAGTTACCTCTAGAATGTCAAACCCCATGGACTCTTTCATTCCTCATCTTACTTCACCTCTGAGTTGTGATGGATGACACTGATTGCTCTTTTTTTCCTGGCTTTTGTGATATCAGCCTCTCTTTATGTTCCTCCTTTTATGGTGCCATCTTTTCATTCTCCCATATAAGCAACAATTTCACTCTTTGGATGTGAAAAATTGGTCATCCCAAGACTCCGTTTCTTCATCTCTTCTCTCCAGTCTCCCTACTGATCTCATCTATGTCCATGAGGTCTACTACCATGTATGGACCTTATCTCTAAACTCAATCTCTTTCCTGAGCTCTGGGTAATTGTAAATCTCCCTCAGATATGCCCAACCCTGCAAAACCCACTCTTCCTCCCTGTATTAGATTTCTCATTGTTAGAACATGGGAAATTAATCATCTGTATCAGGTAGAGAGAAGGGAGAGAGAGCAGCAGCAGCAGTGAGTATTGTTGTTTCCAAAGCAAGAGATGCCTAGAAAGGCAGAAAATAGGTTTCGTGCAGATTTCACAGAAAAGACAGGTCACTGGAATACGTTTAAGGGTCCTAGTGGCTGTATTAATATCCATGCTCAGTAATTAAGACAGTGGTATATTGGTGTAAGGATAGACAAACAGACCAGAGGAACAGAATAGGGAGACCTAATTTATAGCAAATGTGTGATTGCAGCTCAATAGGGGAAGAGGATGATCTTTTTCAGCAAATAGTGCTGTATTAGTTGGATATCCAGATGGAAAACAATGGACTTTGAAATCTACCTCACACCATACATAAATTAATTCAAGTTCGATAATAGAGCTAAACATGAAAGGTAAAACTGTAAACCTCCCAGAGTAAGCATACATGAACACCTTTATGATCTTACATTTCTTTAAAAAGACATGAAAAGCACCAGCCATAGAATTAAAAAAAATTAACAATGCATATTCACCAAAAGCTACCAGTAAGAGAGTGAAAAGGAAATCCACATACTTGGAGAAGATATTTGCAATACAAATATCTAACCAAGGACTCAAACTCAGAATGTATAAAGAACTCTTAAAAGTAATATGTAAGGGACAAACACCTCCACTTGAAAATGATCAAAGGACTTGAATTGGCCCATCACAAAAGAAGTTTTACAAATGGCCCATAAACATGTGAAAATTTCCTGTCTTAATTCTCTTTGGCTGGTTTTTTTTTTTTTTTTTTTTTTTTTTTTTCTGGAAATGGAGTCTTGCTCTGTCGCCTAGGCTGGAGTGCAACGGCATGATCTCGGCTCACTGCAACCTCCACCTCCTGGGTTCAAGCAATTCTCCTGTCTCAGCCTCCCGAGTAGCTGGGATTACAGGCACATACTGCCATGCCCGGCTAATTTTTTGTATTTCAGTAAAGATGGGGTTTCACCGTGTTGCCCAGGCTGGTCTCAAACTCCTGAACTCAGGCAATCCAGCCACCTGGCCTCCCAAAGTGCTGGGATTGCAGGCATGAGCCACCGTGCCCGGTCATCTCTTTGGCTGTTATAACAAAATCACCACAACTAGGTGACTTATAAACAACAGAAACATTTGTTGCAGTTCTGGAGGCTGAGAAGTCCGAGATTAAGGTGCTGGTGGATTTGGTAGCTGGTAAAGGCCAGCTTCCTCAGACCTGGTCATCTTTTCACTGTGTCTTCACGTGGTGGAAATGGTGAAGGGCATTTCTTAGGCCTCTTTTATAAGGCACTAATCCTATTCATAAGGCTCTGTCTCCATGGCCTAATCATCTCCCCAAAACCTCACCTTCTAATACCATCACCTTGGGGGTTATGATTTCAGCATATGAACTTGGGGTGGACACAAACATTCAGACCACAGCAATTCCTCAACGTTATTACATATCAGGGAAATTCAAGCTAACACTATAACTAGATACTGCCACACAACTTCCTGAGTGGATACAATTAAAAAGACCGACAGTTCAAGTGCCGACAAGGATGTGGAGCAATTGGAGCTCTCAGACACGGCAGCTGGGAGTGTAAATGGGCACTGCCACTTTAACACACTGTTTGGAAGTGCTGTGCAAGCTGAACACATTTACTCTGTGACCTAGCAGTTATACTCCTGGAGGTATACACAAGAAAAATGACTCTTAAGCCCACTGAAAGATAGATATGAGAAGTTTATGGCAGCATTCTTTATAGTAGTACTGGAAAGAATCCAAATGTCTATCAATAGTAGGATAAATAGATAAATTATGCTGTATTCACTCAATGGAATACTACACAGAATTATAGAAGAACAAATTATTGTTGTTTGAAGTAATGTGGATAAATCTGACAGACATAAGGATGAGATAAAGAAGCCAGACACAAAGATAATAAATTGTATTATTCCTTTATATAATGTCTAAAAATAGGCAGAATTAATCTATGGTGACAGAGTTCCGAACAATAGTTACCTCTGGGGAGTCTGATGGGAGGAGGCATGAGGAAGCCGTCTGAAGTGCTGGAAATATTCTGTAGGGTGATCTGGGTAGTAGTTAAAGCGGTGTATAAATCCATTAAAATTGATTGAGTTGACACTTAAAATCTGTGTACTTTACTTAGTCTGTAAGTTATATTTCAATTACAAAATAAAATAAAAATAAATACTCAATTCTTTAGAATGAATGTTGATGATAAAAACGAAGCCAAGGGAGTGTCAAAAGCTATTGATATTTCTCCTTGAGTAGTTTTAATTGGAGTAGGATGGGGTGTATATAGAGAGGAATGAGAATGAAAGTGGTTTTAAATAAGAAAGTTCATTAAAACAAAACTATGTTGGATGAATTGGGCTTCATGGTCACCATGCCTGGTATCAGTGCCTGGTATTAGTGAATGGCAGGGGTCCAGGGTCAAGGGAAAGGCTGGCAGATACTGAAGACCTAATGAGTGACAGTAACTGGCAAGCACAGCTTTGATATGAAATGCCAGTCCTCTCATCAGGCAGACAAGCTGCTAGCAGGATGCCAGCAGGTCTGTGAGTCTGGGAGCACTGTGCCCCTGGTCTAAGGGGAGTGGTCAGGGCTGCACAGTCAGCACACCTGGAAGTGATAAGGATGAGCAGGGACCAAAGACAAGAGGCTGGATCCCTGTGGTACCCTCATGGTCCTTCTTTTGGGTCTCCGAGAACTTCCATGGACAGAGAATAGTTCTGGAGGTCCAGTTTGCATTCAGCACTGGGAATAAATAGATCAATTCCGTGGTCTGAGAGGGTGAACCTGGGCCTTGGGTCAATAGTTGCTTTTGGTGACACCTGTCTTCCAAGACGTGTAACAAATGAAAATGGACACACTTTGAGTGCTAATAAAATGTGCCTCCCTGTCATTGGCAAAAGATAAGTAAATATGGTTCTTCAAATGCTTTTAGCTCTAAAACACAATCCTAAAAACTCATAGTATGCCAACTCCTTAGAACCCCATATGAAAATAAACTTTTATTTTAAAAGTAAATTATGAATTTACGCTGAATAATGCAGAGGATTGCTTATAATCTGAAATAAATTATTAAAGAACTAAGAGTGGGGAGAACATGGGACTGGGATTTAAGAAATTATTTTATTGTGCCAGAGCCTCATTTCTGACTTCTAAAGTTCTAATATTTATCATCACTTGAAGATTCTCTGAAGATAAATATTCTACAAGACAGAAAAGCAAAAGCATATGACAGGGTTTAAAGCAATGCTTTTGGGGACAAGCATGGGCTTGACTCATAAACACTGGTAGAATTTCTTGAAAATCATTTTATTTCTGTAAAAAAATAAAATTATTCTCAAATGCTCCCTTGGTAACCTATAAAAATCCTCCTTGCTGTTCTGGTTTGGGGTCAAAACCACAAAAAGGAAATGTTTTAAATCTCTCTCTGTTCTGAAGCCTATATCATGATGTCATAAAAGTTGCCTGCACAATTCCCTAATTCTTCATGTTCTCACATGGAATCAGCCCTGGGAGACAGAATAAACCTTTCCTACAAATAGAAAGGTTCTCAAGGGGATGGGTAGGTCACTACATTTCTGCTGCCTTGACATTAGAATAGAAGCGAGAAGCTACTAGCTTCAACTATGTCCATTTCCATTTAATTGCATGTCAAATGTTTGGCCAAGAAAAAGGTCCAGTTCATTTAAGAATTAGCAGCAACTGTATAATAAATTACAGGATATAAAGAAGCAGAAAGTGGGGAACACAGTAAAATAGAATTGATGTACCTTAGCTATTTTGTCAATATGGCTTCAAAAGGGAGAAGATGAAGCATGAAAAGTGGATCTGATTAGCAAAAATACGCTGGAAAGAGACCATGATGAGAGATGCCCACTGTGTTCTTTATTTTTTCCTGCCAGCAGAAATGAAGTAAATGGATCATGTAAGAGAAGTAAATGTAAGACCTTTTCGACACAGAAGACAGCTCTAATGCGAGGCCAGGGCTCCAGCTGATCCTGTCTCTGGTTCAGTTGAGCTCCAGTGTTAGCTTCAGTTTTGCTGAGGTGGTTGCCTAGTTCTAAACAGACAGCAGAATCTGCTTTCACGTAAAAATTCAGAGGGTCAGATAAGGTTTTGAGCACCCTTTAAAGTACCCAGAAGAAGGTGTAGGAGCTGCCTAACGCATCTGAAGCTATCAAGTCTTAAAACAACCCCTGCCGACTACTTGTGATGGTTAGTTTTATGTGTCAACTTGACTGGGTCACAGGGTGCCCAGATTAAACATGATTTCTGGGTGTGTGTGGGTGAGTGTTTCCTTATGAGGTTAGCATTTGAACTGGTAGACTCAGTAAAGTAGATTGCTGTCCCCAGTGTGGATGGGCATCATCCAATCTGTTGAGGGCCTGAATAGAGCAAAAAGTGGAGGAAGGGAGGATTAATTCCCTTCCTGCCTGCCAGTGTGAGCTGAGACTTTAGTCTTCTCCCACCCTTGGTCTGGGATTTATACCATTGTCTCCCTTGTTCCCAGATCTTTAGAACTGGACTGGAATTGTACTTTCCTGGATCTCCAGCTTGCAGATGGCAGATTGTGGAACTTCTCGGCCTGCACAATCGTGTGAGTCAATTCTTCATAATCTGTCTCTCTCTTTTTGTCTTCCTGCTGCCCCCACAACCCCTCTCTTCTATGAGTCTGCCACATACACCACTGTATCTGGAATCCAACTTCTATAGGTGGGCTGAATATTTAAATTCCAAATAGTATTATTTCTCCTCATGAAAAAAAGGACTTTGATGAGTTTTTTTTAATTACACTTCTGGATTTTATCTTAGGCTTCAGCCAATAACACCATTGCATTTAGCAGGAGGACACCATGTCTAGCAACCATTTTGAACTGCAGTGAAGGATATTGTGATTAAGCTTCTGCTTATTTCCTGGAAGTTCATAATTTAAGGCTACAGAGATATTTTTGAATCTTAATTCTATAATCCATTTACCACATAGCCCTCCTAGTTTTATGTCATCCAAAAATGTGGTAATTATTCTCACTCTTGCTTCATAGGAATCATTTGATAAAGAATTAATACCAGACACAGTTGAAGATCCTTACAGCAGGATCCAGGGAGGCCTTCCTTCATGGGAGAATGGATCCATCTCAGGGATAATTTCACACAAATTAATATTCAGCCTTAATTTCTCCATATTTATTACAAAAATATTTTTCAGACTTCTTGAAGAAAACAAAGTGCATCGGGTTTATTTTATTTCCTTGATAAGAAATATGATGACCTATCAAAATGGAATTGGTTGTTGAACTTTGCTTAGTTTTGTTGTTCTTGGTGAGCCACTAGTGACCACTGCCTTGATAATTCTCACTGGGGATCATCATCAGTCTTTGTTTTTTTCCCCTGGAGAATGGTGACCATTCAATCCCTTAGCCTTTTGGGTATTGTTTTCTGGCTATTGTTTTCTGGCTATTGTTTTCTGAGTACCAGCTGCATACTAGACATTTGACACACCTTATCTCTTATGTTTCCATCAACTCCAAAAGGAAAATACTAAGTGTCCTTCTACTTCTATCCCTGTCCTTTCACCCAGCTCTCCATACTAAGAAACTGGGGCTCTGAGTGGTTCAGTGGCTTTCCGCAAACCACACAATTGACCAGTGTCCATACCATGGTTTGAACTGAGGACCATCAGGTACCAAATGCCACAGGGCCTTCTGTTTTCTGTGCTTACCCAATCTTAAGGACAGCTTCTGCAAGTCTCTTCAGGGACTTTGGGTGTGATTCATTGGCTTCTGGACATCTGAACTTATATGATAGGGTCAGTGCTATCTGAGCATGTCTTTCTCTGTTTGTGACTTTGGGGCATTCTTGACCATTAAGCACATGCTCTGGGGCAGACCAGGCCTGCTTATGCATGCTGCTTCTGTGGGAGGTGCTGTCCTCGGGACCAGTGTCCACAGAGGCTGGGCCTAAGACTGCAGCAGTGGCAGAGGGAAGACTGTGTTCCCACAGGAGCCTGCCAAGCCCTACGCAGTTAGTGTTGTGGACTCCAGGGACCTGCCCATCTTTCAATCACCTGGTTCTCCTTGGTAGATTCTTCTTTCGTCTTCCATGGGGATGGGGGCGCTCATAGCCAACACAGCTTAGTTATAGGTTCAGGAAGGCTTCTCCTTTAACTGAGTCAGTGACTGAAATTACTCACAGCTCTCATCTAAGTAGTTGAAACCTAGTTTCAAATTTCTTAGCTGTTTCCAAAGCCACAGCATATTTTACTGCTGGGAGGACAGATGCCTGCTCAAGTGTCTGATGAAGACACTTAAGCTTTATTGTTATTTGACATTCATTAGGGAACCATCTTCCGTAGGCAAAACACAAGACATTTTTTAGACAGAAGCCATAAAAGGATTAATGATGGGTCATAGGCCAGTTGGTATGAAAACAAGATGAACTGAGCCCTCGAGCCATGCCAGCTTGGTCCTGCACTGCTTCTGAGAACTGTGAAGGATACGGAGAAGAAAGAAACAGAGATGATTCCAGTGTAGCAGCAAGGATAGTGAGGATGCCGTTGCACAAACGTGGAGCCACATGCATTGTGCAGAGAGCAACCATATCATCCGATGACCTTTTCTAGCTGAGGCACTGAAGAAATGCCTACTGAATTAATGATCAAGTTCCCTCCAGAAGAAAAGAACTGATGTTTACTGGACACCAATTATATGTCAGCATACCCCTTGGGTTCTCACAGTAACTTGAAGAAGAATGTTGCTTGTTCCAGCCTCACAAAGCAGGAAGATAAGACTGTTAAGAAATGAACCTTACTAAGGACACACGACTCATCAATGGTGCTGCCAGGATTTGACCCCAGGAGTGTTTAGGTCTCAAGTCCACAATTATTTTCCTTCACCTCTAGAATCCTGAGTCCAGGTACTCATTTTACTTCTAAAAAAGAAGTGGAGCATGAAAAGAACATGGAGGGGGGAAAAATCTAGAACTCATGACTATAGAATAGGAAAATAGAACCCAAATTTCCTCTCCCTTTGCTATCGGAATCTAGAGTCTCTTCCTGTTTCCTAACTGACTGTTGGGGTGTCGATGGACATGGGAGAACATGAGAAGGCAGAGAGAGGAAAAATGTGCCTGTGAGCTTTGGTACTAAGTGGGAGGTGAGCAGTTTCCACTTAGATGAAGGCAAGAAGAAATGAGGTTGATTTGCCACAGGATGTTTTTAAATTAAATGTATGGATAGAGGACTTTACAATGAGGATTCCTTTCCGATTAAATGTCTCTGGTTCTTTAATCACATCTCCTTGGAAAGTTTCTCTTGCTACTTCAAATGAGGTCATAGAATTTTGCAATAGCAAGAGGAAAATACCTATCTATCAGGCTAAGATAACATTGGGAAAATTCACCTAGCTTGTCTGTAAGATGTCTTCAGGCATGCTCACGCAGAGGTGCTAATATTTTGTGCACCAACCCAGCTATTTTCTAGCTATCTCTGCTTAGTTGCTGCTGCCTACTTATTCTTTTAACCTGGACTCTCCCCTCACCCTCCCCAGCCTCTGTCCCTTCATTCCAAGTTTACTATATGCACTTAGATGAAAGGAATCTCCCTCATGTTCAGAATTTCACAGTTGCTGGGACCATGTGACTTTTATTGGAAGGAAGTAAAGGAAAACACCCTCCCTGGTATCCTTTCAGAGAGAAAGCTGCTGCATTCTTTTTCCGACTCATTAAACTCCATCTGGTGGTTATGTCTTGAGGACATACTGTAGAAGGGTTTCACCTCGATGCTGGTGAAGGTTTCCTCTGTTTTGGGGGCACAAACTTCTCATTATAAAATGTAGGAATTACCTGTTGCTCTCTGTCCATAAAGCCATGTTGTCAAATTAAGGAAATAAGCAAAGCAGATGTGAGTGAACCCACAACCTCAGCATGGTTTCATTTTAATGCTAACTGTCCTATTTGGAGCAAGAGTAATTAGAAATCAGCAGCAAGTTAGTAGAAAAAAATTACTGAGCTTCATAATTCCTTGGGGGAGAGAGGGAATCCAGGATCCATTTACTGAAGGTTTCATTAAATTCTCCATTAGGAGAGTCAAGTTATAGCCATCAGAACCAGGAAAGAAGGAGAAGGGGGTGGCTTTGAAGGAAGTCAAGGATGGCGCCTGTGGTCACCTTCACTTTGCCCTAGGAAGTCCTGGGCTTTGTATTTTCCTTGCATTCTGCTAACAGTCACATACTTGTTGTGCCTGCATCCACGTCATGTCTGGCCAGGGACAGAGGGAAAGCTTCCACGTAGGCTCTCATCTCTTCTATCGTCTTCTGTCCACCCCTCCCCCTTCCTTTCCTCATCAGCTATCTCCCCAAAGTCTCCACTAATGGAATCTGCCCCATATTTCTTCTCTCCCTCCTCCCTGGCTGTGGCTGGGTTTATGTATGTGTTTTAGATTTGGACATCTGTAGCTGTCATTTAGTCCCCAGGGACAAAATGCCCTTCTCATATACATCCTGTTGTAGATTGAATTGTGTTCTCCCAAAAGGTGTGTTGGAGTCCTAACCCCTGTATTTCAAATGTGACCTTATTTGGAAATAGGGTCATTGCAGATGTCATGTTAAGGTGAGGTCATTCTCAATTGGTGTGCGTCCTATTCCAGTATTACTGGTATCCTTCTAAGAAAAAACAGAGAGACACAGGCACACAACGGGACACTGTCATGTGATGATGGAAGCAGAGACTGAAGTGCTGCAGCTGCAAGCCAAAGAACACCAGAGACTGCCAGATAACCCCCAGAAGGAAGAGGCAAGGAAGGTTCTCCCCTAATGACTGCAAAAGGGGCACGGCCCTGCCATCACCTTGATTTTTGGGTTCTAGTCTCCAGAACTTTGTGACAATAAATTTTTGTTGTTCTGAGACACTCAGTTTGTGATAATTTGTTGCAGCACTCTTAGGGCATTAATGTACACTCCTTCATAATAAATGCCCAGCAGAGAACTTGGCGTGGGAAGAGCTCAGTGTTAGAGTCTGTGGGGAATACAAAGACAAGCTAGGTAAGACTCTTACCCTTTCAGTGATGCTCAGTTTTGTAGGGAGACTGACAATCATAATGCTCATCCACGGGAGATGTAAATGTACATTATAACAGAGGGATAAGTAGACAAAGTGTGGGGCACCTAGAAAGGCTTTGGGGAGAATTTAGGATTACACTTTGAGAATACATGAGCTTTACAAAAAATGTGGACAGAAAGATACCTTTAATAAGTGGAAATAGCTTATTAATTCTGGGAGCAATAGAGGATGCATGGAGAATGGTAAGTGGGCTGCTCTGGTAGGTGGATAGGGTAAGTGGTGAGGACCCTGGACATACATTTAAGCAGGAAAAGTGAAAAAAGCAAGGGCAGTGAGGGCTTGGCACCCACTATCTATGCTTACATGAAGGGATCTGGGGAGCCACTAATGGCTATAACTGCCTTCAGGTTCATCTTCCCAGAGGGAAGTCCAGAGCATCCTGGGTGTGGTCCAGGTCTTTGAGGGCAAGTCAAGTAAAATGTAACAGAATGTGAGCTCAGGACCTGGGCTACTGTATCTCTGCTGCCCCATCACTTGGCCGATAACCAGGAAGGAAAGTCTTCATAATCTGTAAGTCTACACCCAGGTTATTTTCCAAGCCATGATTTTCTGCTTAGGATAGGAGTCAGTATTCCACTATCTGAGTTTTACCCAGGCACCACCCAGTCCCAACAGAGACAGGCCTGGTTTTTGCCCTCCTAATGGTTCCCTCCCACCCTAGTATCCCTCTCCTGTATGCTCTCTCTGGCTGGGAACTCAGTTGTGGTCTTGACTATCCTATACCTTCTTGTCACTTTGGAATTCCTTAACAATCTTGTCTCCCATTGCTCTGTAGCTGCCTTGCCAAGATCTTTTGTCCAAAGCACTACTTGACTCATCCTTAGCCCTGGGTCCTATGTTTCCTTTTAAGTCTCAGTCTTACTGTCATTTATTCTTTCATTCATTTTTGAACACCACTGTGATATACTTTCTATGCTAAGAACTGGGGATACAATGATCAATACAACAGCTGTCCCCAGCTTATGTATAGCTTATAATCCAGTGTGCAGACAGAAGACTTAATTGTCATCTGCACAATTAGAGATTGTGGTAAGTGCTGGAAAGGCAAAGAACAGGCAATTGTGAGAGGGAATGATGAGGAGGGTTGCCTTACACTGGAGCCTTGAATAGGGATGTGAAATAGGGAAGAACCCATTTTGCAAAGAGATAGAGGAAGACTATTCCAGAAAGAGGGAGTGACAGCTGATGCAACGGACTTAAGATAGAAAGGTTTAAGGAACTGAAAGAGGCTAGTGTGGTTGAAGCATAGTGAGTTAGCTGAAGAGCTATGGTAAGTAGATGGATTCAGGTAATGCAGAACTTTGGGCCATAAAAAAATTATAGATGTATACTAAGAACGATGGAAAAAAATTGGAAGATTTAACAGAAAGGAGTAATGTAATTTGGTTTAACTCTAACTGTATGCAGAATTGCCTAATAGGGTCAGAAGGGGAAGCCAGGAGCCAGCCAGGAAGCTATGGCAGTAGCTTAAGCCAGAAGCAGGACTGGCTGTAGAGATGGATATAAACGAGTGGGATATAGGTGGGTTTTGGAGGTAGAGTCATCAGAACTTGTTTGTGGGTTGGTGAGGTAGGGTGCTGAGGGTGAAGGATGAGTGAAGAATTAAAGCTCAGGTGATGACTTAGATTGGGACTACTAGAGAAGAAATGGGTTTGAGAATGGAAAGTTTCGAATTCAGTTTGGGGGATGGGGATTTTGAGGTTCCTGAGAAATTTCTGAGTATAGATGTCAAGCATGCAATTTAATTTGTAAGTCTGGAATTGTAAGGAAACATCTGGGTTGATTGTAGATTGTATGTAAAGTCAGAGGAACAGATGAGATCCTCAGTGACAAGAGAGTAGAGTAAGGAGAAAGGAGGGAGTAGAGCCAAGATTTGAGGGGCTCTGACACTTAGAGCTTTGGTAGAAAAAGAGGAGTTGGCACAGGAGATTGAGAAGCAGCATCCAGAGAGGCAGAAGGTTAACCAGAGGAGCAGTCTGCTGTGGAATTAGAGGGACGGGGTTGTTTCAAGAAGGAGAGAGCATCAAGAGTGCCAAATGTTACTGAAAAGCCAAAGGAGATGAGGACTTCGAACATCGTGGGATCTTGCAACATGGTGACCTGCAATATGGCCTTCCTAACAACTGTTTCTTCTGCATCCACTTCATCATCATACTTTTCATCTTTACAAATGCTCAGGAGGGTTTATGTATATGCAACATATACACATGCATTAGTTCATTTAATCCTCACAACAATCCTGTCAGGTTGCTATTGTTATTATGTTATCCCAATTGTATGAAGAAGGAAACAGGCTCAGAGAGGCTCAGTGTCTTGCTCTATATCTTCCTCCCCATTTCACAAGTCTTTTCCATAGTCTTCTGTTGCGTAATTGGGGAAGTCTAGGATTGGAAGGGAATTTAGAAATGTTCTAGTCTTCTCCCATTTTTTAAATGAAGAAACTAACCCCAGAGATGGAAAGAATTTATGCTTATTGACTAACTGTTATCCCTGTGCTGGGAGCAAAATGTAAATTTCTCATGTAGTTCTTCAAGAACCCTAACAGTTTCTCCAATCAGGAAACTAAGGCTCTGAAAATTGAGGCCAGTGCCCAAGTTGTACTGCTGATAAGCAGGGGATTTAGGATTTGAATCCAGAAGTTGCTGACTGCAGTTTGTCTTAACTTTCTACACCACATCACCTCCCAAGATCATGGGAGAACAGAAACTAGAACCAGGCTTTCCTGTTCCTGACCTCTCCAACATAGGCCCATCAAAGCCCCACGTCATCAGCTTTAAACACAAGCAGTTTAGGGCCCTGTCCACACGATTTCTCCAAAATGTGCAGCCCCTCCTCAAGTTGACAACATCACACACATGAGCAGATATTTAATTTTGTCTAATTTGGACCTGAATTTCCTGCTCCACCTTAGCTGACCAAGCTCTCAGATGTCCCATCCTACTGTTTTGGGTTTCATCTGTAAGTTGTACTCACTCCTCCCAGCCTGTCTGCCTCTTGCCTCCCTCATTTTCTGGCTTAGACTGTTCCTCATTATAGCTCATGTTTGCTTAAGATCATCCTTAAGTTCTTTTATCTCTTCTTGGAGCTCTTTAAAAAAATCTTTCCGGAACTTTGATTTGTTGTGGTTTGATGCTTTTTTCAAAGGCAGCTTTACTAAGTCTTTTCTAGGCTTTTTTGGCCCCATTCAATTAAAGCTAAGGATTCAGCCAGCTGTCTTATTTCTGATTTGAGGTCACTTAATGTGTACATTTAGACTCTTAACTCATATAGTTCTTTATTCTTGGCTTATTAAGTCTACTTGTCTCAGAAATACAGCCTTACTTTTTTTTTTTTAGCAGAAAATTACATGTTTGCTGTCATTATGAGTGAGCATTTTTTGACTCACAAGGACAAGTCCTAGGCAGCCCAGGTGTCTATGACATCTTCACTAACTTTGACGGCACCTGGGTTTCCTGGGGAGGTAGTGGTGGGGTAGGGATCCTGGGTGTGGGCAGGCTTTGTGACTTCTCTCTTCCTTGCTTCCCTCTGTCCTTCTTTCTAGTCTTCTTTTGAGGTCTCCCTCCTTTCCAGTTCTCTGCACTTCTCCAGCTCCTCCCCCTCCCTACTGACCCTTCTCAGTGTCATCCAAATGAGATGACACAGTGGGAGTGGGTGAGCTCAGTCTTACTGAGACCGCTCCCCTGGTGGGAGAGAGGTAAGGACTGAAATTCTGAGCCGGGACTAGTTTCTTCCTGTACCCCCTCAGCCACCACTCATATCTAAGGTAAAAATAGATGCTGCCAGGCCAGTGTGGGGATTCATTTCTTTCTGAAATCTCTCCCTGACCTTCCTGGGTTTATAAAAGAAATTCATATTCTGCACATTAACTTAAATTTTGTTCTACTTTTTGCCAACTAATACCCTGGCCTTATTATGCTAATAGTGTCCACCCCTTCTTTGTCTGGATTATGTCACAAAGAGTTCTGTATTAACTTGACAAGAAAGAACCGAGAGCCCAAATTTGCCTCCCCCTAATTCCTGGATGGGAGTGTGGGGAGTACATAATAAAGTTCTATTTCATCATACCATGCAAATCTAATGAAGCTGGTGTAAATATAATGAAGTCAATTCACATAACACCCTGTGTAGGTGCCAGGCCTGTGCTAGGTAACGAGAATTTAGAGAGAAAACAGGTCCAGTCCCTGTGTTAAAGAAGCTCAGAGTTTACTGAAAAACGAAACAAAACAACAGTAAACACAAAAACCATGAGAGGTCCCAGCAGGATCCATGCCAAAGCTTAGATGTGCCAGCCCAAGGGTTTGAGGAATCTTTTGCAATCAAGCCCTCCCCTCTAACTGGAGTATGACTAGGAGCACAGAGTTTGAATCTTGTCCACAGCTATGGTTCAAATACAAGTACACGCTCATTTGCGCCCCAGTGGATACCATGTGGGGACAACAAGCCCCCTACGCAAGGAGAGTGATCAGCACAAGTAAGAGCCTGAGTGTGGAAGGTGGTCAATTGCTCAGGTACAGGTGAGGCTGTATTTTAATGTAATCCGATGTAGTAGTGGGTACCCTGCTGGGTAGTGCTGTGAGGAGGGACTGTGCAGCAAAACTGAGAGCTGTTGTATTCTCATTACCGAATTAAATCACATCGTAGGTGATGTAAATGATGTGTAAGCTAAAAATTTGGAGATGGACAAATATACATAATGTGCTTGGCAACCAATAATTTCAGCAAGGCAAGAGAGGTGAAATAGATTAGTGAAAAAAGGAGAGTTGATTCACTACCTGATACATGTCAGGTACACATTGTTCCCAAAGAAACTTATGGGAGTTTCTAATGTGCATATGAAGCTAATGTATAAAAAAGGTGCCAGGGAAGTGAACAGCATGCACATTTACCTGGGTATGTATATTTTCACCTCATAAATTCAGCACCACAGTTGACCAGCTTGAGTTCATGGAAAAAAGAAAATTGACATCAGAAATTTGCATTTAGCTTTCATACAGCATAAGAGAAAAAAGAGAGATATTTGTCTACCAGTATAGAATTATTGAACATATAATTATATTTTTAAATGGGCAAATGATGCATACTTCTTAGTTTTCTTATTTATCTATTGTGCAAACATATTAAATTAATAAGAAAATTCTCTATGAGGAGGGAGGGGGAAAGAAAAATTGGCCTTTGGGGCCCAAGCAGGTATCCCCCTTGCTGTGGTACCCGAACCCAAACCAGTGCTTGGTACCCTAGAGGAAGAGTTTTCTCCATTGGAAAAGTATGAGTCCAGGAAGTCATGAGGCCAGTATAAGGTTTTGTAGGTGGTAGTGGTTGCAGCACAGCTGCAAGCTGGGTAGTCTAAGTGAATGGAGAGCGGTCTAAGTGAATGGCAGGCTGTCTAAGTAAATGGCAGGTGGTCTAAGTGAATGGTGGGCAGCACATTGTCGGTCAGAGCATCAAAAGGGCCAAGAAGGATGAAGTACAGAGGAGGAGGAAGCATTCTGAACTCTATGTGAGTCACCTATTTCCCCATCCACCAGGGCCTTCCAAAGAGAGATAGGATAGTGGAAGGGATGAGAAGGCTATCATTCAGTGAGTGGGGTCATTGATTTGGCAGACTATAGGTCCCAGTGTTACAGCGACCTAAGCTAGGATTTGCAAAGGTTGAACCTACAGGAAATTCAGGCTACCTAGATATGTGAGAAAATAATAGCATTATAATAATAGTTTAATAATAATTAATAGTTTAAGTCAAACGAGCTGATGAGTAAATACCCAGTGAGTAGATGATAAAATAAGGTTTGAGAGCAGGTAGAAGGCCCTGTGGGCTGGCTTGGTCTGACAAGGTTTGATGGAGGGAATAGGTGAGGTAGTGCTTTCAGGTGGGGAGACCCTGGTAAGGTGAGAGGGTAAGGAAAGGCAGTATTGTGATGAAAAGGGAGGGACCTCCAGTTTCAACCCTGATATGCAAAGAACTTAGAAGTCATCACTCCCAGTCTTATGGGGCAAGGAAAAGCTAGACAAGCTGAAAATCAACAACTTTTCTTGAGCATATCATAAAACTGTGGCCACAGGGCAAACTAATACCCTCAAATCTGGAGAGACATAACATCCAGAAAGAGATTGCAACTAATATTTGCTTATCAGAGACATTCTTGAGCTATAAACTTTTGGAAACATTAATTGGGTGAGTTGCTGGAGGCTGAATGTGTATCAGAGTGAGAGGGAGAGACCCATGAGAGCCACAGTCTTAGGGGAATCCCATTTATAAGCTTTCCCTCTAGCAGCCCCACCATATTCTCACAGTGAGGATGCTGGAAAGATCCCCCTGTGGCTCTGGCAAGGGAAGGGGAAGAGTGATCATTATGAAACATGCCCAGAGCCTCCTCCATAGCAAAGGTCCACTACTCAGGAGAAGGGGTTTTGCTGGAGCACAATACTGAAACTTTATGCCAGTGGAGGAAAAGGATTGTTTTCTCCATCCTTCCTAACTCACCCAAGGGAGAAAAAAACCCACAAAGTCAACTGGGGACAGAGCCTCAAGAAAATAGATTCACAATAATGTAGTCAGGGAAAGGTGCAAGAGGAGGGGGAAAAGTATGCTACTGGAAGAGTGTCAGAAGCCCTCATGAAGTCCACAGCACTGAGACACAAGTCCTGTAGAAGACTCAGACTTAATGGAAAGATGATAGAATGCTCTTCCTACTCCAACACCTTACTACCACCACAAGACCCCAGTATAATATCAGTGGGTTACAACTTAATGGGCAGCAAGAAACAGACTCTTTCTGAGGAGTAATACATAGGGAAGCCCCTAAGACAAGAAGGGAGACAAAAACAAGGACACAGTGGAATTTGAAGCCCTTGGTACCTATAACTACAACAAACATTAAACACAGTAAAACTCCTAGCCAGATTAACATAAATCTTTACACTAGAGGCCTATTTACCTTCATTTCTATTACCCAATAAATCAGATCTAACTTTCAGCAAAAAATTACAAGGCATGCCAAAAATCAAGAAAAGCACAGTTTGAAGAGACACAGCAATCATCAGCATAGACTCCAATACAGTACAGATGTTGGAAATATCAGATAGGGAATTTAAGATAAGTATGATTAATATGTAAAGGGCTCTAGTGTAAAAAGTAGAGAAAGTACAGGAATGAATGAGTAATCTAAGCAGAGAAATGGAAACTCTAAGAGAAAATCAAAAGCAAATCTTAGAAATCAAAAACAGAGTAACAGAAATGACACTTTGATAGGCTTATCGATAGACTCAAAATGGCCAAGGAAAGAATCAGTGTACTTGAAATAGATTAATGAAACTTCCCCCAAACCAAAAACAGAACAGAACATTCAAGAACTGTGGGACAATATCAAAAGTGTAACATATGCAAAATTGGAATGCTAGGAAGAAAAAGAAACATTTGAAGTAATAATGGCAATGAACTTTCCAAAATTAATGATAGACACAAGACCAAACCATAGATCCAGTAAGCCTAAAGACTATCATATTCAGTCTTCAGAAAACAAAAGACAAAGATAAAGTCTTGAAGGAAGCAAGGGGAAAAAAAAATCACTTTGTTTATGGAGAAACGAGAATAAAAATTATAGTGGACTTCCTGTCTGAAACGATATAAGGAAAAGGACAATGCAGTGAAATACTCAAAATGTTGAAAGAGAAAGAAAAACTCTACCAATAGAGAATTCTACAGCCTATGAAATTATCTTTCAAAAGTGAAGGCAAAGGAGTCATTACTACTAATACCATGAGCATGAATATATAATAAAGGAATACTATGAACAGTCCTATGCCTACAAATTTGAAAATTTAGATAAAATGAACCAATTTCTTTGTCTTAGTCTGTTTTGTTTTGCTAAAACAGAATACCTAATACTGGGTAATTCATAAGGATAGAATACCTAATACTGGCTAATTTATAACAACAGAAATTTATTTCTCATAGTTCTGGAGGCTGGAAAGTCCAGGATCAAGGTACTGGCATCTAGTAAGGGCCTTCGTACTGAATCCTCACACTACAGAAGATGCAAGGGCCAAAAAGACACAAATGCTGCATCCTCACATAGGGGAAGAGCAGAAGAGAGAGAACCCATTCCCAAAACCCTTCTCATAGTGTCATTATTCCATTCATGAGGGGTCTGCCCTCACGACCTAAACATTTCCCGTTAGGCTCCACCTCCCAACACTGTTGCATTGGAGATTCAGTTTTCAACACATCAATGTTGTGGGACATATTCAAATCATAGTGTACTTGAAACACAAATTATCAAAACACACATGGAGAGAGATGGATAATTCGAATAGTTCTACCTCTTATAAAGGAAATTGACTCAATAATTACTAACTTTCCAAAAAAGAAAGTGCCAAGCACAAATAATTTCACTGGTGAATATTACCAACTATTTAAGGGAGAAATGGTACCAATTCTCCACCATATCTCTGAGGAAATGGAAGCAGAGGGAACATTTTCTAACTCATTTTATGTGGCAAGAATTACCTTAATGCTAAAATGAGGTAAATAATTATAATAAAGAGAAAAGCAGATCAAGATTTCTCACAAATACAGATGGAAAAATGTTCAACAAATATGAGCAAATTCAATCTAACAATGTATAAAAAAAATTATACTCCATGACCAAGCAGAATTTATTCCCAGTATGCAAGGCTCATTCAACACAAAAATCAGTGAAGTCAACCACATCAACAGGGTGAAGAAGAAAAAACCATATGATCATATCAACTGATGCAGAAAAGCATCTGATAAAATCCAGCACCCATTCATAGCAACAACTTTCAGCAACCTAGAAATAGACACCATTAACTTCCTCAACTTGACAAAGAATATCTACAAAAATCCTGCAACTGACATCATTCCTAATAGAGAGGAACTGGACTCTTTTCTCTTAGATGTTCTCTGTGACTACTCCTATTCAACATGATGTTGGAAGTCCTGCCTAGTGTGGTAAGATAAGAAAAAGAAATAAAAGGTATATAGATGGAGAAAGAAGACATTACAGTTTGTTTGCAGATGACATTACTGCCTACATGAAACATCCAAAAGAATAACCTCCTGCAATGAATAAGTGATTATAGTGAGGTCACGGGATACAAGGTAATATACAAAAGACAATTTTTCCTATTATATTCCCAGTGAACAACTGGAATTTGAAATAGAAAAATTATCTTTCTTAATGGTGGACCTCCAAAATAAAGGAAATACATAGCTGTAAATATAACACAATATGTACAGGATCTACATGCAAATAAACTGCACAACTCTGATGAAAGAAATCAAAGATGATTCAAATAAGTGGATAGACAGTCCATATTCATGGATTGGAAGACTCCATATTGTTAAGATATCAGTTCTTCCCAAATCGACATATAGATTCAACACAATTTCAGTTGCTATCCCAACAAGTTATTTTGTAGATATTAGGAAACTAATTCTAAAGTTTATATGGAAAGACAAAAGACCTAGAATAGCCAACACAATATTGAAGAAAAATAACAAAGGTGGAGAACACACACTACCTACTTTCAAGACTTACTAAATAGCTACAGTATGACAGCATGGTATTGATGAATGAGCAGACACATAGATCAATGGGACAGAATAGAGAGCCCAGAAATAGACCCCTACAAAAATAATCAACTTATCTTTGACAAAGGAGCAAAGGTCATTAAATAAAGGATGATAGTTGTTTTTTCAACAAATGGTGAACATAGACACAGTCCTTACAATTTGCACAAAATTTAACTGAAGATGGATTACAAACAAATTTAAAATACAAAACAATAAAACTTCTAATAAAAACATAGTAGAAAATCCAGGTGACTTTGGATTGGACAATATATTTGTAGGTGTGACACTAAAAGCATAATCCATGAAAGAGAAAGTGGATAAGTTGGACTTTATTAAAATTAGAAATTTCTGCCCTGCAAAAAACACTGTTAGGAGAATGAAAAGACAAGTCACAGAGTGGGAGCAAATAGTTACAAAAGACATATCTGATAAAGAACTTGTATGCAAAACATGTAACGAGTTCTTAGAATTTAGCAATAAGAAAATAACCTAGTTGAAACATGGGCAGAAGATCTGAACACACATCTCACCAAAGAAGATATACAGATGGCAAATAAACAATTAAAAAATGCTTAACATCATTTGTCACTAGGGACTTTTAAATTAAAACGACAGTGAAGTACACCTGCACGTCTCTTGGAATGGCCGGAATCCAAACAACTGACAATAACAATCGTTGGTGAGGATGTGGAGGAACAGAAACTCTTATTTATCACTGGGGGAATGCAAAATGGTACAAACATTTTGCAAGACAATTCAGCAGGTTTTTAATAAAGTTAAACATAATCTTGCCATATAGTCTGGCAATTGTACTTCTAGATGTTTACCCAACTAATATGAAAACTTATATTCATACAAAACATGCATATGAATATTTATTGCAGCTTAATTCATAATTGCCAAAAGCTGGAAGCAACCAAAATGATTTTTAATAAGTGAAAGGATTAACAAACTGTGGTATATCCACACAACAGATTATTATTCAATGATTAAGCAGGAGTGAGCTATCAAGCCACAAAAAGACATGAATGAATCTTAAATGAATATTGTTAAGTAAAAGAAGCCAGTCTAAAGGCATACTATATAATTTAAGGTATATAATGTTTTGTAAGAGACTAAGCTATGAAGTCATTAAACAGACTCTATGGTTGTCAGGGATGCAAAGGGAGGAAGGTTGAATATATGATGCACATGAAATTATCTTAGGGTGATAAAACCATTCTGTATCATAATATAATGGTGGGTACATGACATTATGCATTTGCTAAAACCCATAGAACTTCATAGCACAAAGGGTGAACCTTAATGTATACAAATTTAAAAATTCATTTAAGAGGTAAGGACATTCCAAGATGGAATGCAGACTGGGGCAAATGAATACAACTGTATTACAAATGTATGATACAACTTAATTGAAGAGATAGGGGAAAAAGATTCTGACCTAAGTAGCTTTGGAAATGGATGAAGACTGTAAAGATGAAAGGATCTGTACATAAAGACTGTAATGCAGCTAGTGATGTTGTTTCCCATTGGAGTGCAGGTGAACAATTCTGAAACCACAGTACATGTATACTGAAACTGGAGAATTAGGTATATGGATGGTGGATGATAAGAATCAGATTTCTCACTCATGGAGTGTAAGGTTATAGACAAGCAAGAGGAGGAATAATCCATGTAGTACTTGATTAGAGTAGAAGACATTGGTCTATGAACTTAATGTTCAGCTTAATATAGAAACAGATGGAATGTATATATATAAAATATAAATTATATATACATTTATATATGTCACATATTACATGTATTTGTGTATATATATGTGTATGTGTATATATACACATATATATGTAATATACGACACTCTGGTAGCAATGAGCATACCTGCAGCCCAACCTCGGTTTCTAATGCTATTCTTTAATAAAAGGAACCAGGGATCCTGGAGAAGTAATTTATTGTAAGGCTGGGGCAGGAAATATACAAGGTGAGCCTGGTGCATCTTCATAGTCCCAGAAAGGAAGAAAGTGTTCAAAAACACACAATGATGGAAGTATGTCAGAGGGACATAGGAACCAGCTGAAAGAACTCCTAATGGCCAAAGCAGGAACAAATTGAGCAAGAAAATAAATTAGGTGATATTGCATTTTAACCCAAAATATAAAGTAAAAATATCTATGAGACATAAATAAATGATTGAGTGAATACATGAACAGTATAGAATAGATACATCTCCCCTGTGAAAGAACCCCAAATAATATATATAAATACTTCACCCTTAAGGAGGTGAAACATTCTTCCCCAGCTCTTACATGTGGGCTGTGAATAGACTTCCTTCTAAAGAATACAGTGTGAAAAGGGGAGAAAAGTTACTTTGCTGTGGAGGAAACACTACCTCTGTCAGATGATCAAGATTAACATCAATAGTGATAAGTCATGTTCATAGCTTGTACTCTGGATCTGATGTGGCAAGAATGGCACTTTGCCTCTATAAAAATCTTCCTGCCAGGAAAATCATAACTCTAGTATAACCATGAGAAAAATATTGAACAAATCTAAATTGAAGAATTTCTACGAGATACGCGACCAGGAGTTCTCAGGTTTTAATGTTAAGGCCATCAAAACCCAGGAAAGTCTGAGAAACTGCCACTATCTAGAGGAACGTAAGGAGACATGATGACTGAATGCAATGTTGTGTCCTGGATAATATCCTGTCACAGAAAAATGACCTTAGGTAAAAGCTTAAGATGTCTGAATAAAGTGTGGACTTTAGTTGATAATAATGTATTAATATTGGTTTATTAGTTGTGACAAGTATATTAATGTAAGATGTTAGCAGTAGAAACTGGGCATGAAGGGTGAGAGAACTACCTGTACTATCCATGCAAATTTTCTGCAAATAGAAAACTATAATAAAATTAAAAGTTTACTAAAAAAAGATAACTTTTTTAAAAAGGTTGTGGAGGGGAAGGGAAGGAAGGCAAACATTTAGAGATGTTCCACCCTATAGGAGAAGCTAGTCAGATGTTGAAGCACAGATGTGAAAGGGACCCCAAAAGCAGAGATCTGCCTGTCAGAAATGGGTCAGTTCCAAGGAATCTTTGTAAAACTGAGTATGAATCCAAAGGCATTGCCCTGGAAACCAGCCAGAAGGAGTTCAGTGAGACTTTTATGGTCTATTTAGTTATGTCTACTTAGTGCCAGGCACTTTATAGATATTTTCTTATTGACTCCCTCAACAACTATGTGAAGCAATTACTCTTCTACTCTTTGTGTAGAATAGAAGCTCCAGAAAGATGTATGTCTTGAAGGCTACAGCAGAGACTGACTGGAGTTGGAGCCCAGCTCTGTCTAAATCCAAGTTCCTCATACTGCTTAAGAGCTTCCATTTACTGAGCACATAAACTATCATCCAGGCCCCATGGCAAATGCTTTAAATACATTTTCACATAAAATTCCTGATTTGGGTTGTAGGTTCTATCATGATCCCCATTTTACAGATGACGAAAGACTCTCTGAAAGCTTATCTACAAGTTCTTCAAAGTCCCATAGACAGGACATGGTGGTGCAGATATTCAAATACAGGTTCTTTGATTTCCAAAACTCAAATGTTAAACCACTAGCCTGTATCACTTTCCATTGTGGTGACTGGAGGTTTTCCCTGAGTGGTGTATGGTTTCCCCTGAGTGAAGTATGGCCTATCAGGTCTGCCTCGGAACTACTTCCTCTAACGCTAGGGTTGACTAGAAGGACCAAATGACCATTAAGCCCTGCTCACTATTCTCATCTCTCTTTGTATGGAGATCTATGTTTCACTCTGGAAGGCCAGCCTGCTGAGAGCATTGCTACAGTGAACACCCAGGCACTCTCCTGCTTCAGCTCAGCAAAGGAGCAGCAATTTCCTCAACTACCATCTGCAGACCTCTGGAATGGATCTTTAGATAAAGTCCTTTAGCAACATCTCAACATAATCAAATTGTACATTTTACTGTGGCTTCAGATGCCTGGAGTGTGGCCTGCAGTGAAAATGATGTCTATGACACGCGGGGTGAAAACGACTATCAAATGGCCTCTGATAAACAGGTGAGCTCCTAGCTCTGCAGACACTGCAGGCCATTTAAGATCTGCCAATCATATTTGAGCTGCTGAGTCCTACAGCCTGCATTGCTTGGCAATGTAGGATGCAGGAAGCAGATTCAATACACATAAAGAAAGCCAAGGGCTGGGCGTGGTGGCTCATACCTGTAATTCCAGCACTTCAGGAGGTCGAGGAGGGTGGATCACGTGAGGTCAGGAGTTCAAGACCAGCCTGGCCAACATGGTGAAACCCCGTATTTACTAAAAATACAAAAAATTTGCCAGGTATGGTGGCAGGTGCCTGTAATCCCAGCTACTTGGGATGCTGAGGCAGGAGAATCACTTGAACCCAGCAGGCGGAGGTTGCAGTGAGTTGCACTGCACTCCAGCCTGGGCAACAAGAATGAAACTCCATCTCAAAAGAAAAAAAATTGAAAGCCAAGGACTCAAAGCTCATGGGAATGATGCCTAGGATATTCTGTACCTGTGTGCCTGAAGCAGGCTTCAGAAGACAGCTAGGGCTTTAATCCTAGACAGAGGACCCAGGAGAAAATTCTTCAGCAAACATCACCGTCCTCAACACAGCCAAAACATTGGGGATTAGTTAACTCTGGCAGTGATACGCCAGGATGCTTTCCACTAACATTTTCCAAAATATCAGTGAGCTACTTCCAAGATTGTGTTGAGCAAAGGGTTAGTCTTATGCTGTGACCCTGCTGTGTGGTAATGGCAATGTAATTTCAGTTTGCAGCAGATACATTATATCCTAGAGACATTATCGCTCTTCCTTGGGAAATGCTGTTGCATAACAGTGTTGGGGCTTAAATTGTAAGCTGTGGCAATAGCCACATTTAATATGGGGATATGCTTGTATTTTTAAAATTTTGTGGGTTGGAATTGGTGAAGTGGTATTCTTATGTAGCCTGTTAATTCCCTGGCTTTTTGCGAAAATGGAACACATGAGAGACTAGGTGGGAAGGTGGTGTCCTCACTGCCAGGGGAAGGTGGAGCAGGCCACAGATGCTGAAGAAGGAGTACAAAGGTGCTTTTGCCTTGAGTGCGACCCCTCTGGCTGGGGTGAGCTGAAATGAAAGCAAGTGGTGGAAGGAAAAAATTTGCATATATTTTGGAATTTTACACATGGCAACAGGGGATAGAAAATTGATTTCTTTAGAATTTGGATTCTTCTGCATCAACAAGGGAAGGACTTGGAAGAAGGAGAAGGAATACAATGTTCAATTTTATGGGCCAGTTTGGGACATTTTATTATGTAGGTGTTGTGTTCTTTGGACTATGTTGTGATCATCTGCTGCATATTGTTTAACACTGTCTGGCGAGCTTGATTGGACAACATGGCTGGGCATTATTTAAGATGGGAAATAGGACAGCAGTGACTTCTTGGCCTACTGCCTCAAATGGTGTTGTTGAGGTTCCAGATATATCTTGGCATGAATGGAAAATTGGAGGGGCTCTTCTGCCAGATTGCTGTGTTTAATGGAGACTGACGAGACTCCTGTGTGAACTCACCCCAATGGGAGAAGGAGCCAGGCTAGTTCATGTGTCTAGAACAAAAGCCTTAGTTGTTGGCTGAGAGTCCTTATGTTTTCTCCTAGCCCAGTTCCCATTTCACTCATCCATTCATTTAAAACACTTTTACTGAGGCATTAATAGGTAGCAGTCACTGTGTTATGTGTATAATTGCAACAGTGAACAGGATAGAGACAACGAGTATTTGTATTCTGTGGACATTAGGGAGGCTGAGAGTAAAATCTGAAAGAGCTGGTGTTCTGAACAGTCTGGCAGATACTGGAGCGTAAGTAGTTTGCCTTCTCTAAAACCAGGTGTTGAATGGAGAATGGTCACCCCATAACCCATAGCTGACCACTTTGGCCCTTCAGCACCATAAGGACTCTGAGGTATTGTTGGTACTTTCTGGTAAAGCAAGAGGAGATAATATCCGGCAAAGCAGACATCTCTGGCTCTAGGAGAGCATAAAAGGAGACCATAGCACCTGCTGGGTCAGTGACAAAGAGCACAACGCTTGGCAGACGTGCAGGTGAAAACATAGGCCCAGCAGAGTGGTAATGTGGAAGACGCAGGGTCTGCAGTACCCTGAGGAGTAGTGGTAAAGAACTGGGATGAGTGCTGGAGGAGCAACAGTCATAGAAGGAAAATGCTTCATTGTGAGTATATTTGTGAGATTCCCTGAAACTACCCAGAGGCACTGGAGAGATTTTGCAGGACAGGAGTGTGTTTTCTTGTTTTTGATTTTTGCTGCTAATATAACTTCACACACACTTACAAACTGTTGAGCTGTGGGACAACTGAATTATAATACATATAATGAGAAAATCTACACAAAATTACCCTCTACTACTAGTGTCACAACCGCCGTAATTATTGCTATTAATGAATGCTTGCCAGGGGCTAGGAACTGAGCCATGATCAGTAAGTATATTAACGCATAATCCTTAGAAAGATTACAGAAGACTTGTTCTTTCCACCCAGATGGAACCAGATTATCTTTCTATCTGAAATAACCAAAAAAATGGACAAAATACATGAAATAATGGTTTTTGATACATGTATAATGGTTTTCAATACCATTATTTCATATATTTCAACAGAGGAGAGTAATACCTGAAAAATGAGAAAAAAACAAGGTAATACAGTGATTGCCCCAGCTTTCTGGCCATGGGACAGGGAAGGGGAACTCGGGTAGAGCCCAGCAGACAACCTGAGTTAAGGAGGCTGCAAGTCTGAGAAGATCAGAACAATTAGAGTGTATGGAACAGTGCCCCAACAAGGAAAAAGCTGCACATAGAGAGACATCCAGATGCCTGCAGAGGGTCTCTCTCAATTGCTTAGCTGAGTACTGATCAGTACATGTGTATGAGGTTAACAACTAAGGCCAGTAAAAGAATCACCCAAAAGGATTAGAGGTTACAGTGCCCACTGTTCACACATGGCTGGGAATATGCCTGTTCGCAATAGTCAGACTGGAAAATATAATGATTTGAAAGGTGTTAGGTAGATTTCAGAAGAAATCTCCTTTAATAAGAATAATTAGCTCTAGATAGCTGTGGTCCCACTTACCAAATCTTTAAAATGACACCTGAAAGGGTCAAACAGTTTCTAAGTAACTTAGCTGCATCCTAAAACAAATCTCAAGAATACTTATAGGAATACAGAAATATCCAGCACCCAACAAGGTAAAGTGACAATGTCTGACATCCAATAAAAATTTATCAGACGTGCAAAGAAGGAAAATACAAACCAGAATGAGGAGAAAAATTTGTCAACTGAAATCAGTTCAGAACTAATACAGACAAGGGCATTAAAAGAGTTGTAAATGTATTTCATGTGTTCAAAAAGTTAAGGAAAGACAGAAAATACTGAAAAGGTCAAAACTGAGCTAAAGACGAAAATTACAGTGTGCGAGATAAAAAATACGCCAGATGGAATTAAGAGAAGATTAGACATTGCCGAATGAAAGATCCAGAAATGATCTAAAATGAAACAGAGACTACTGATAACATTATCCATTTACAATACAACATGATGAATCCTAAAATAATTATGCCAAGTGAAATAAATCACACACACACACACACACACACACACACAGAGAGTATGATTCCACTCATAAAATTCTGGAAAATGCAAAAGAAGCCTGCAGATGTGGAGGACAAGAAAAGGTGGGAGAGGGTTACAAAGTGGAGGATAAAGCTTTTGGAAGTAACGTTTGTGTTTATTCTCTTGATTTTGATGATAACTTCATGGGTGTATACGTATATCAAAACTTAACAAATTGTACACTTTAAATGTTTGAAGTTTAATTACTATATGTTAATTATACCTCAATAAAACTAAAAACTTTTAAAGGCATTAGAAGGTGTTATCATATATATTTAAAGATGAGGAAATTGATATCCTGGGAAGTTAGTTGACTTACCTAAAACCAAATAGTTTATCAGACAGTGACCAGGATTCTCAATTCTTTATGCCTTTTAGTGACATTGGATGGCAACATGAAAGCTAACATCCCTTGATCATACTTTCTGAAAGGATTGCATTTAAAACATATCTATAATCGACAGTGAGCATTTGTTGATGGACCCTCTCTAATATACATCTACTGACCACCATCTGACATACTGCAAATATATTAATTTGTTAAATGTCAATCTTCCCACCCCCTGGCCAACAGAAAAAGAACAGGAATTGTGCTTAGTACATTATTTATATTGAATATTTCTTAAATATTTATCTCTGTCCATACCTCTTTCCCTCTTGTCCCAGCTGGCACTTTGGTGACCAAATATGCATAAACTCCAGTGGTTTTACAGAGACACAACTTGTCTCCTATAAAATCATTGGAGTTTTGCCTCATGCTTGCATCTGGTGGCTCTTGCCTCATGCTCTAGTGTTTTATTGTTGTTGCTGCTGCAAGACACCCATTCAAGTAACATGTATTACTTTGAAGTGCAGGTTTCCTTCATGGGATGAACCATTTTAGTGGGAGATGGGATTCAGGGGATACATTTTCTCTCATCACTTCCTAATGGATGGACCTTACATTACTTCTCAGGGATGGTCCTGCAGGATTGAGCAATCAGCCTCACTTAGTGGTGGCAAATATAATGCTCCTGTATTCACTTCCTTACCTTTCCAGCTTTACTCTCTTTGACCCTCATTCCTACCACCTGAGATTGAACTCCTTAAGTAAGTAAAGCACATAAGCCCCTTGCTTTAAGAGCTGGCACTAGCAGTGGTTCAAGGGAGTCAACTCCTGGATGGCATTTTGGAGCCATGCTATCCATGCATTGGATGAGAATAAAAATGTTTATGCCAGTAATAAGTGGGATAGTGGTGACTTCTGAAAGGCAGTGGCATTATAACAACTAAAGTTTTCACTTAGGTTTCCTTGGGATGAAGTGCAGACACAAAGTGAAGTGTTATAATATATGGTGGCTATGGCTTTTGAACAGTACGGGGGCAATGAGGCAATGATAATTATAGGAATTGTATAATGTAGTGGTTTAAAAAACCTCATTAGAGCCTTAAAAATGACAATCTCAGAACAGCCAACTGATAAATTATGTTGTGGAAATCAGAAATTCCTATGGAAGCTTTCAAAGAGATGTTCATCTCTGTAGCCACAGGGCAGGCTGTGATGAGATCAGGCCCAGCATTTAATTGTAAGGGCATTGGGGCTGCAAAGGGAACAGAATGTGTAGCTGGACAAGTCTCCCATGTCATGGTCATGTCTTGTATGAAAAAATAGTGGAATCCTGAGACTTGGAAGAAGGCAATTTGGTAGATGAGCCAGAGGATCTTGAATTCTCAGATTGCTTTGAACTTTCTGGAATGGCAAAGGATTTCCATCCTTTGTTAGAGGACAGAAGACTCCTCTTTCCTGCAGATTGTGCGATGACCTCACCTGAGGTAGGCACCTCACAAAGTTCTGCTTGTTTTTCACAAGATTTTCTCTCACTCCTCCAACCCCAATTCATTTAGGCCATTAACAAAGGCCAGATGTCAACACATCCTAAGTAGAGAAGTACAGCTCTTTTACAGGACAGAATAGCTTATAGTGTGAAAAAAGTCCTTACTTCATACGTACTAGCAGGGGCTAGAACACATGTGTCCATGGATCTTATGGGTGTTGAACCATAGAAGAATGTGATGAGATAGAAATTTATTGTTGGGGCACTTGCCCATGAATTAGGATTCAATGGTTTGACAGGGACACTTGCATTTGAAATGATCACAATAGTTTGTTGGGATGGCCCTTTGAAGCTTATATATGACAATGGATTACAGTTCATAGAGATTTTTGAAGTGTGGTCCCAGACCAGCAGATTTAGCATCACCTGGGGACATGCAATTCCTCTACTGAATCAGAAACGCTGGAGTGGACTCCTACAATCTATGTTTTAATAAGCCCTCCAGGTGATTTGGATGCTCACTAAATTTTGAAAACCACTGGCCTATAATAATAAGGTGGAGAAACCAGAATTACTTTTGCACAGTATTTAAGGAAAGAGTCGGGGGCTCAGGGAGATGGAACTGTTAGAATGGGTTTATTAAGTAAGACACAAGAACCATGTTGGATATGTTCCCTTGGGGGGTTCTAAGTGCACCCTTTCCTTAAGGCAATACAGAAGGCACAGGCGAGGGGAACACTAGAACCTTTTTAAAACTTGGTGGTGGCTGTCATCTGTGGGATGGGGTTAACGATGGGAGATGCTCTCATGAACCTGGTTTCCTAATGCCAATGGGATGATAAGGTTATAGGATGATGGAGGCAGGTGGCAGCACTTAGGGTCAAGGTTGCTATAATAGGCAAGTGGTAACCGGGGTGCGTTGACTTACAGGGGTTTGTAGAAATGACTAAACAGATCATGGCAGTGGTGGGGAAGGGCAGTGTGCAGTGATAGAGGGACAGCAGATGAGAGTGTTGCTCCATTTGTAAAATAAGATAAAAGGCCATCTCAGCTGCCACGGTGGAAAGCCAGTCCTTCACCTGTTCTAGTTCACAATCCCAGAGTCTGCTCTGTGAATAGAAGGCCACATCCACTCAGCAAAAACTTTGTGGTATAATTGCATGTATGTATGGTAAGTATCTCACAGACCCTTCTCCACAGTGACCTGCGGTCATTTGCCAGGTTAACTGCATGCTTTAAAAAGGGGAATACGAGATTAGCTCTGGAGTCGGAGCTGATGCTGATGCCAGGGGTACCTGCATCATCATGGTCTTTGAACCTAGAAAATGTTCACCACAGCAGCCCCATCCCTAATCAGTCTCAGCTTCCTTACAGTTAGATCTTCTCCCCATTTCCCGGCCCATATTCCCCAAGACCACTACCAAAAAAAATGATGCACTGTTTCAGCTAGTTTATATCTTCCTCATGCCTGCCCATAAGAGGGTCTAAATTGATTACTAAGTCACCTACTTTATCTCACTTAGGTGAGACAGAGTTCAATAATGTTAGAAGTCAAAGTCTCTCTTTGACAGGTTTGGGCTGATCAGCACAAAGTTATGTTATTCTCAACATTACACTTAAGTGTGACTTCTGCTGCTCTTTTCTCCAAAGATAGAAAATAGTAATTGCCCATTCGCTGTTATTCTTTCCTTATGGCAGGTCTCAGAGGTTAGGACAAGGACAAGGAAAGCTACCCAGGCAACAGTTTTTCTGGAAGGTCCAGTCCCAGGCCCATAGCCCTGGGCATTAGGAGAGGGAACACTCAGTTTTGCCACCCCTAGCAATGAGGACTGGTTGGCAGGAAGCCAAAGTAATATGGCTTTTTCATGATTATTACCTACACTGAGCTCATCAGGACAAGCATGTAAAGTGGCAGGTGTATAGTATCCCAGCAGCTCCCAATCAGGCTCGCTTGGATTTGTAAACATCAGAAAACCCAAGCCACTCCCCACTAAGGTCTCCATATTGGCTCTGCTCAGCTTTCACGTTATCATTACGTGGAGGTGCTGTCCTTAGTACTTAGTACTTAGTACTTGCTGTCCTTCGTACTCTGCAGTGATGATCTTCTGCAGTGATGACCCTGGCTGATTTTCCTTGAGATGTGTGCAGACCGTAATGGACTTCTGTGATCTAGAAATCTCCTCCCTATGGCAGTTCTTTCACCCCAGTTGATATTAAACCAGCATATATCGTTTTTCACTGTCCTTGTACTTTTCATTCTGTGGCAGAGCCTGTTTTTTTCCAGTTTATGTTTGCTTATAGCTAAAGTATTTTCAGACATATTTGTGTATTTCCTTTTATTCTTCATCGATGAAAGTATTATGAAGGAAAAGTCCTATACACAGACAGACCTTGCTGTACATTTCCTCATCCACCAAGTTTGGATGATCACAAACACAATTTTAAGAGATATCCTATATACAGATGAAACTGAGGATTTATAAGAGCAGAGTAGATACCTCACTGTGCAGACTTCTTTGACCAATTTTCTTTTTTTTTTTTTTTTTTTTTTTTTTTTTTTTTTTTTGAGACAGAGTCTCGCTCTGTCGCCCAGGCTGGAGTGTAGTGGCCGGATCTCAGCTCACTGCAAGTTCCGCCTCCCGGGTTTACGCCATTCTCCTGCCTCAGCCTCCCGAGTAGCTGGGACTACAGGTGCCCGCCACCTCACCCGGCTAGTTTTTTGTATTTTTTAGTAGAGACGGGGTTTCACCGGGTTAGCCAGGATGGTCTCGATCTCCTGACCTCGTGATCCGCCCGTCTCGGCCTCCCAAAGTGCTGGGATTACAGACTTGAGCCACCGCGCCCGGCCTTCTTTGACCAATTTTCCTGGTTAAGTGCAGAAATATAAGTGCTGGTTGATCATCTCTTGAGAATTCTGGGAAGCAAGTCAAAGGTATCATTCTAACCCTTCAGGATTCCATAGTTTAGCTAGGGAAGGACTGAGGGAGTATACAAATAGAAAAATAATAGAACTGTGTATCAGGTACCTAATGGGGACAAATGAAGACATCTTTGAGGCAGGGATGCTTGAGCAAGATTTTGAAGACAGATAAAGTGGGAAAGCTAATTTGCTTTTTTTGCTAAGATACGGTTTCACTCCACCTTCAAATAACAAGGAGGAAGCAATAAGTAAACATTTATCTGCCAATCTCTCTCTCTCCATTCATGATCTTGTTTAAACCTCCAACAACCCTGTAAAGTGGATAAAATCAACTAGCAGGAAGAATGGGATATGACAACCACAGGCAACAGCATGATGTCCGTTGAGAAACACAGGTAGATAGTTTTGGTGGGGTTTAAAATATCAGTGGGAAGGGTGAAAGGAAATGAAGCTGGAGAAATAGGCAGGACCAAGTCACAGATTGTCTTATACACCTAGAAGCACAGCCTTTATTCTCTTGGCCAGTGGTTTTCAAAATGTGGTTCCTGGATCAGCAGCATCAGCATCACCTGAGAACTTGTTAGAAGTGTAGATTCTCCACCCCTCCTCCAGCAGCTGAAGGAGAGACTCTGGGGATATAGTTGGAAATCTTAATTTTAACAAGATCTCCGAGTGATTCTGATGCACACAGTTGTTAGAACCTCTGCTTTAGGGGTCGAGGAGCCACAGCACGTTCTGAGCATTGGGAAGCACATAGTTTAAAAAGATCTCTCTTACAGCAATGTGGAAGCAGGATTGGAAGGGGCAAGCCCTGTGACAGAGTCACCAGTTGGAAGAGTGCTCCAACAGTCCAGTTGAGAAATGACCAAGATCTAGGCAGGGCAGAAACAGAGGAACTGGGGAGAAGAACACAGGGGTGAGAGGTGAAAATTTTTTGGCAGACTTTGAGGCCAGCTGGATTTGGAAGGTGAGGGTCAGGGGACATTTGCTGCTGTGACTGAGGTTACAGTGAAATGGCCCAGTATGGTCAGGCCAGCTAATAGGGAGGGGTACATTCTCCAGTGTACCTTAACATCCATGTGCTCATTAGCTATGTCTTCCCCTTGACCTTCACAGTGAGGAAGCAAGAGCTCTTTCTGAGTCATCAGAACTACTTCACAAAGATGAGTGATTATTCCAGACAGAGGAAACATCTCAAAACCAGTAGTGCTAATGAAAAGAATATGTAAAGCGTATGTGTGTGTATGCACAGCACATTCTAGGGAATGCTGTGGTATGGGATTTCTGTTTGGATTCCAATTATTTTATTATCTTCCTGGTACCTGCATTTGTATGCAATAGGTGATGGGGTGAGGTGAGTAACTTAGCTAATAGTACTTCATGGTCTCAGCCTCTGTGTATTTGATTTCCAGCAAACAATGCAGCTAGGTAAGTATGAGAACTTTTGGGGGGCATAGGGAGTGTCGAATACTTCAGTTATTGGTTGGTTTAGAGACTTAAACATCTCTTGTAGAAATGTTCCAAAATTCAGGCTGTAAGCCACTGAATGTGACTGTGCTGCTCGATTGTTCCAGAATGGGGTTCCTGAGAGTCATATTAACAGATCATTGTATTTCCTTAAAATGTCCTGTCATGGGTTGAATTTTGTCCCCCAGAAGAGATATTCAAGTCCTAACCCCAGTGTCTGTGAATGTGACCTTGTTTGGAGATAGGATGTTTGCAAATATAATCAAGTTAAAATGAGGTCAAGCTTGATTAGGGTCAGCCCTAATCCCATGACTGTTGTCTGTGTAAGAAGCGGGAAATGTGGATGCAGATGCAGGCAGAACAGAGAGAACATCATATGACTATGGGATCTGCGACTGGAGTGATGCACTTACGAGTCAAGGAACATCAAGGTTATAAGTTAGGAAGAGATAAGGAAAGATTCTCCCCTAGAGGATTTAGAGATAGCCTGGCCAACACCTTGATTTTGAACTTCTGCCTCCAGAACTGGAAGGCAATACATTTCTGTTGTTTAAAGCCACCAAGTTTGTGGCAATTTCTTGCCACAGCCCAATAAATGAACATGTCCCAAACCTTTAACAGGTTTAAGATACATAATTCCAACTTCAAAATAGAAATGTAAAAAAGCAACAACAACCAGAGATGATTTGAAACTTACATGAAACAGACTTTTAAATCAGGGGAGTTGGGGAAATGGAAGAGGAGCCTCCTGTGTGTAAAATATAAAGAAAATGGATAATGTTTTTTTCCCTCAAATTGCCCAAAAGTGCAATAGACTGGCTTCTTCTAAGATGGAAGGAAAAATTGTCTATAACTTTCAGGGAAAATAAGGACAAGCAGAGAATTCTCCTGTTCTGTGACAGCCTATCACCAAATGAGAGATGGAGAATAATAGAAAAGACAGTGATGATATAAAATGGGCCCCAGCCATGGAGCATTGCTGGATTAACTCCAGCAGCATTTGTGTACGTTGTCATGTCAATAAAATTACTGAAATTGAAACCTGAAATTGAACAGAGTGTGAAAGAAAGAAGATATTACTCAAGGGACCGAAGCAGTAAATATTCCCATTAAGGGAAGGTGATATCATGGAAAGTTTCTGTGGTTTGTGATGCCATTGAAGTCCAAACAAAGCAGGTATAATTTCATTGTTTCCCTCTGTGGCATTTTTTTTTTTTTTTTTTTTTTTTTGCAGAATGGAGCACTTGGTTGTAATAAAATTGTGCTCCTGAGAAATGAAATCAAAGTTCACAGATGCATCAGTAGGTTGGAGTGCATATTCATTTATTCACAAGCCTTGTGGGGCTGCTTTTTCTCAGCCAGGAGATGTGAGCTTTCTTTATGCACCAGCAGGAAGTTGATGGGAAGAACAGGCTCTGGGTTTCTCATTCTTGGACAAGGAAGAAAGCTGAGCCTGAACATGACTGAGGTCAGCTCAGTGAGGTTGGCTTGGCAGTGTGGCTGGAAATCCACCTCTCATCTCACCTCTCCTTGTTTAACTGTGGAATAATTCCTTTTTACCTACTCTACAATCCCTGCGACCCTCACTAGATGCCCCCAGGCAACCCCTCTCTTTTTCTGCCATCTTAGGCCAAGGTTAGGGTGCACCATTCCTGAGGCTAAGTCTGAGAACGACTTTAGGCCAGTTCCCTTTTTATAGTCAAGAAAGCTCGTCTGCCAGCTGTTTTCATCCCCAGCAGTCTGAGTGCTTAACTGGAAGACTGATATCCTCACACCCCATGTGGCAGGGCATTAGGAGCTCTGCTGATGATCTGTCCATAGGATAAGCTCCTGACTCAAAATATACAGACACCAAATCCACTGCCAATGTTTCCCCTTGGAGATTGCTTTGTATTGAAAGAATTCACAGCCTGCTTAAAGTTCTCATCTTCTTATAGAAACAAGTCAAAAGGAAACAGAACACAGCATCTAATCCATCATTAGATACACCTATAAAAAGCCCAGTGTTGTCAAACTGGTGAGGAAGACCTGTTTTGTCTTTCCTGGGGATGCTGAGCTCAAGATGACTTGGCTGAACTCTTGGAACGCAGTAGGAGGTTGTTCCTATTATGATTCTTATTTTATAATGGAAACTGAACTTTAGAGATGTTAAAACATTTGACCAAATTGGCAGAGTTAGAATTACAACCTGGGTGTATATCTTGCCCAAGTCATGAGGTCAAGGGCACCACTATGCCACACTGCTTCTCATGAACTACAATTTTTGGGAAGGTGCAGAATGTCAGGGCTGGGTGACAGTCTTAGTCTGTTCAGGCTGCTATAACAAAATAGCATACACTGAGTAGTCTATAAACAAAACAAGTTTATTTCTCATGGTTCCAGAGTCTGGGATGTCCAAGATCAAGGGGCCAGCAGATTTGATGTCTCATGAGGGCCCGTTTCCTAGCTTATAGATGGCAACTTTTTGCTGTAACCTTACATGGTGGAAGGAGCAAGGCAACTTTCTAGAGCCTCTTTATTAAGAGCATGAATCCCACTCATGAGGACTTCATCCACATGACCTAACTACCTCCCATTAGACCCATTTCTTAATACTATGATTTTGGGGGTTAGGATTTTAACATATGAGTTTTAGGAGGACACAAACATTCAGACAATAACAGTGACTTTAGGGGTCCTCCAAGCAACTCTGCTGCTGGTGTGTAAAGCTCCTCTACAGCACTGCTGGAAAGTGGTTGTCTAGATTCTGCATGCTTACTTTTAGTGCCAGAGAATGCACCATCTCTTTGGATAGCCCATAATGTATATTCAGTCATACATAAGCAAAATACCACTATTTTGGTTGTGATTTGAGATTTGCCATGTGTAACCTCTACCCATTCATTCTGTCCTCAGGGACCACAGAAAATAATCCCAATGCTTTGGCAGACTGTGGAGCATTTAAGAACAGGCTTTGGCTCTCAATAAATCTTCATTTTTTATTCAGTCTTTGAACAAGACCTCATCCATAATGGTTTCCAGAAATTTTGCTTTTCTTGGAACATGCTACAATTTGCTAAAGTCCCTTTGTAAGTGTGGGAAACATAATTTGAACACACAATATTCCAGGTGTAATTTGGCCAAAAAATAACAAGATGAGACTCTTGCATTCTATCTTTTTGCCACCTTTGGGTCCTGGAAGTCAGCCTGGTATTGACTATGTTTCAAATAAGATTAACTTGGACTCTGCTCTGAGTTGCAATCTGAGATGACCCAGGAATACCTTTACACTATCGATGAATAGAGCAATTTTATGAGCACAGGCCATGGTAAAAGTGCTCAGCCCTTTGCATATTTCATTGACCAACCTTTGTAAAGAGATAAACAGCTCTTGGTTCAAATTGAACTCATTAAAATCCAACATCCCAATTGGTGTTATAAATGTTGCTATAGAGATACCTCCTCCATGGCTATTTGCCAGGGACCATCACATAAACCTATAGATAAAACAATCTTATCAGTTCTAATACATTGGTTAGGGCAAATACTGTGGGTATAATATATATCCATTTTGGACACAGCTTATAGTTTTCTATAAATTATCCAGTTCAGGAGCAAGAACCATTGAGAAGTCTAGAAATTTGTAAGAAATATGTTGTCTTCAATTCCACATGTTTATGTTCTTCCAAATGTCAACTTACCTTTTCCTCTGAATCAACAGTGCAGTATCTCTTCAGAGTCATTGTCTCCTCACTTTATGATGGTTCTGACTGGAAAATGTCTACTAAGATTTTTTTTCTGAAGTACTTCTGTGAATTTTGGAAGAACATACCATGTTTTTTTTTTTTTTTTTTTTTTGCTAAGATACGGTTTCACTCCACCTTTAAATAACAAGGAGGAAGCAATAAGTAAACATTTATCTGCCAGTCTCTCTTTCTCCATTCATGATCTTGTTTAAACCTCCAACATCCCTGTAAAGTGGATAAAATTATTCCTATTCTATTTCTCTATTTCATAGAGAAATCTGAGAAACTGAGGCTCAGAAAGGTAGGATGACTTGCACAAGGCAAAGTACTGACAGAGTCAGTCTTCAAACTCTTGTAAACTAATTCTAGGTATAGTTCATTCCACTACCCCCAGATTGTTTTACTGTTCCAAACTGTAGTCCTCTAAAGCAGTTTGAAAGAGGCCAATCATTTGCTCCTCAGAGGCAAGGTTTCCTCAGCAGAAATATTCTATTATGATAATAGAATAATTTCCATGAACTAATGTCAGGATTCATCTTAAAGTTAATCAAGGAGGACTAACATAAAGTTACTCATGCCACTGCAATTACTTTATCTAAATTAGATATGCTACTTTGGCTTCACTTTTCTCACTAGGTCAAATCAAACCAATGATTTTTAAGAATCTACAAATATTTTTGTTTAAAAAACAGGATAAAGTGAAATATTTCACTGAGCTATAAGAAGATATTTTTGTTAATCGATATTAATACAAATATTTTGGATTCAAGATTTAAAGATAGAGACAGAATGGGTGAAAAAATACTTACTGAGTTTGACTGAACTGCAAACTAGCAAAAGGATTTGTGGTGGAAAGTGTTTCAAAATGCCACAGAATACAGAGAATCTCTAAAACTTTGGGTTAGGATTCTCTTAGAATTTAGGGTCTGGGTCAGGAGTTCCCAACTTTCCAGGGCCAGGCAGGTAATGTCAGTATGTGAGAGAGGTGGTATAAGTTTTTTCTATTTTTTTATTATGGTAAGATACACACAAAATAAAACTTACCATTGATAGTGTAAAGGTATTCCTGGATCATCTCAGATTGTAACTAAGAGCAGAGTCCAAGTTAATCTCATGTGAAACTTAGTCAATTCCAGGCTGCTCAGTGGCATAATACTGAGTAACCATCACAACCATCCATGTCCATATTCCTTTCATCTTATAAAATTGAAACTCTGTGCCTGTTAAACAGTAACTCCCCATTCCTCTTTCCTCACAGCCCCTGGCAACCACCATTCTATTTTCTGTCTTTATTATTTTGATTACTCTGAGTACTTCCCATAAGTGGAATCACACAGTATTTGTCTTTTTGTGACTGGCTTCTTTCACTTAGCATAATCTCCTCAACGTTCACCCATGTTGTAGCACATTGCAGAATTTTCTTCCTTTATAAGGCTGAGTAATATTTCATTATATGTACGTATCACATTTTGTTTATCCATTCATCTATTGATGAATGCTTGAGTTGCTTCCATGTATTAGCTATTGTGAACAATGCTGTTATGAAGATGGGTTACAAATATCTCTTCAAGACCCTGTTTTCATTTATTTTGGGTATATACACATTTATTTTGGGTATATACACGTAAGTGGACTTGCTGGAGCATATGGTAATCCTATTTTTAATTTTTTGAGGATGGGTATAGAAAATCATGGTATATGTGGTTTTCTTTTTACTTTTTAAACTTTTATTTTAGGTTTGGGGGTACATATGAAGGTTTCTTACATGGGTAAACTCATGGCTTGGGGGTTTGTTGTACAAACTGTTTCTGTAAAAAGGTATTAAGCCCAGCACCCAATAGTTACCTTTTGTGCACCTCTACCTCCTTCCAACCTCCACCCTCAAGTAGACCCCAGTGTCTGTTGTTCCCTTCTTTGTGTTCATGATTTCTCATCACTTAGCTCCCACTTATAAGTAAAAATATGTGGTATTGGTTTTCTGCTTCTGTGTTAGTTTGCTAAGGATAATAGCCTCCAGCTCCACCTATATTCCCACAAAACACGTGATCTTGTTCTTTTTGATGACTGCATGTGTTCCATGGTGTTTATGTACCACATTTTCTTTATCCAATCTGTCATTGATGGGCATTTAGGTTGATTCCATGTCTTTGCTGTTGTGAATTGTGCTGCAGTGAACATTTGCATGCATGTGTCTTTATGATAGAATGATCTATATTCCTCTGGGTTTATGCCCAGTAATGGATATATTGCTGGGTTGAATGGTAGTTCTGCTTTTAGCTCTTTGAGGAATCACCATACTGCTTTCCACAATGAACTAATTTACACTCCCACCAACAGTGTGTAAGTGTTCCCTTTTCTTTGCAACCTTGCCAGCATCTGTTATTTTCTTAACTTTTTCATAATGGCCATTCAGACTGGGGTGAGATAATATCGCATTGTGGTTTTAACTTGCATTTCTCTAATGATCAGGGATATTGAACTTTTTTTCATATGGTTGTTGGCCACATGTATGTCTTCTTTTGGAAAGTGTCCATTCATACCCTTTGCTTACTTTTCTAAAGGGGTTGTTTGTTTTTCTCTTGTAAATTTGTTTAAGTCCCTTATGGATGCTGGATATTAGACCTTTGTCAGATACATAGTTTGCAAATATTTTCTCCAATTCTGTAGGTTGTCCGTTTACTGTGTTGATAGTTCCTTTTGCTGTGCAGAAGCTCTTAAGCTTAATTATATCCCACTTGTCAATTTTTGCTTCTGTTGCAATTGCCTTTGGTGTCTTTGTCGTGAAATATTTGCTGGTTCCTATTACCAGGATGGTATTGCCTAGGTTGTCTTCCAGGGTTTTTATAGTTTTGGGTTTTACATTTAAGTTTTTACTCCATCTTGAGTTGATTTTTATATATGGTGTAAGGAAGGAGTCCAGCTTTGATCTTCTGCATATGACTAGGCAGTTACCCCAGCAGCATTTATTGAGTTGGGAGTCTTTCCCTTATTGCTTGTTTTTGTCAGCTTTGTTGAAGATCAGATGGTCATAAGTGTGCAGCTTTATTTCTGGGATCTCTATTTTGTTCCATTGGTCTATGTACCTGTTTTTGTACCAGTGCCATGCTGTTTTGGTTACTGTAGCCTTGTAGTATAGTTTGAAGTTGGATAACGTGATGCCTCCAGCTTTTGTTCCTTTGCTTAGGTTTACCTTGACTATTTGGGCTCTTTTTTGGTTTCGTATGAATTTTAATATAGTTTTTCATTATTCTACTAATAATTATGTTAGCAGTTTGATAGGAATAGCATTGAATCTATATATTGCTTTGGGCAGGGTGGCCATTTTAATGAAATTGATTCTTCCTATCTATGAGCATGAAATGTTTTTCCATTTGTTTGTGTCTTCTCTGATTGCTTTGAGCAGTGTTTTACAATTCTCACTATAGAGATCTTTCACTTCTCTGGTTAGCTGTATTCCTAGGTATTTTATTCTTTTTTGGCAGTTGTGAATGGGATTGCCATCCTGATTTGGCTCTCAGCTTGACTGTGGATGGTATACAGGAACGCTAGTGATTTTTGCACATTGATTTTCTATCCTGAAATTTTGCTGAAGTTGTTCATCAGCTAAAGAAGCTTTTGGGCTGAGCCTATCAGGTTTTCTAGATGTAGAATCATATCATGAAAACAGGCATAGTTTGACTTCCTCTATTCCTATTTGGATGCCCTTTATTTCTTTCTCTTGCTCGTGCTAGGACTTTCAATACCATGTTGAACAGGAGTGATGAAAAAGGCCTTCCTTGTCTTGCGCTGGTTTTCAAGGTGAATGCTTCCAGCTTTTGCCCATTAAGTATAATGTTGGTTGTGGATCTGTCATAGATGGCTCTTATTAGTTTGAGGTACGTTTCTTTAATATCTAGTTTATATAGAGTTTTAAACATGAAGTGGTATTGAATTTTATGAAAAGCCTTTTCTGCATCTATTGAGATAATCAAGTGGTTTTTGTCTTTAGTTCCATTCAAGTGGTGAATCACATTTATTGTTTTGCAAATGTTCAACCAACCTTATATCCTGGGGATGAAGCCTACTTGATTGTGGTAGATTAATATTTTGATGTGCTGCTAGAAGTAATGGCCAACCCAGAAGCAATGAGCACCCCTAGTATCCACGCTATGGTCTCTAAATATTTCCCTGAAAAGGACTGTTCTTAACAAAAAAAGCTTATTCCCATTCTGAAACAGGGAATGAACAAGGCAAGCCTTAAATATCATATTATACTAAAAATCAAGGAGATAATTAATGAAAGACTACTAAGGTTTTGTCAAAGACTCAGATTCCAAATTGAAAAGGCTACCACTATCCAAAAATGGAATGATTTGGCCACTGATACAGATACAGTTTAATGGATTCATATCGTATCAAATATATTTGAATTCATAAATTTATGAGGTGGCTAAAAAATAACAGTAAAGAAGAAACTCAGTAATAACTGATAGAAAATTAGGAAACTAATTTATTATTCTGAAAACTGGTAAATATAAGGAAATTATCCAGGAATTATCTTTCCTTTCTACAAGAGCTATACCTCAGAGTAAACAAATTAATGATAAGGGAAAGTTCTTTTTTATATTATTATACAGATAATGCTAAGTGAAGAAGAAATGATATAATTAGAGCATTAATATTTGGTAATCACGAATGAATTGTTGGATCTAGGCATTGATCATCAATACTGCTAACAACACAGAGACACGTGAGCATTATGGATCTCCTGATGAAAGTACACAACTCCACCAGTGAAGTGGTTTTGCCAAAAAAAAAAAAAAGAACAGAAATAAGAAAACAAACAAACTTGAATCTATATCAAGTCCTTAGCACTAGCAATTTAGAGGAACAGAGATATTCATCAAGTGAAACCATGGGATCTAATTAGCAAAATTCAGACAGTGGAAAACCCTTTAGGAAAAGCAATCCAGTTTACTTATCAACTAAATTATAAAGAAAAGATGAGAGAGAGAGAGAGAGAGAGAGAGAGAGAGAGAGGAAAGGGGAACCTTTAGGTTAAAAGATACTCAAGCTAGATATCAACAGTTATAATATGTGGCCCTTTTTTGTATCTGAATTGAATCAAACTGTAAAAGATCAGAAGAAAGACAACACAGAAATGTGAACGCTGATTTTTCCTAATACCATCACATTAGGGGTTAGGATTTCAACAAATGAATTTTAGAAGGACATTCAGTCTATAACAACCAGTAACTTCATATTAAAGTTTACCTGGAAGCTGTTGTTTCTCCTACGTAGCTTTTAATTTAGTAATTTGCTTTCCTGAATTTTGGATTTTTGCCTGTGACTTTCCTACTTTGACCACCATTAATTTGCCACACATCTTTGCTTCAAGCTGAAGACCTCCCCAATTCCTTAAATCTACTCCTAGTTAGCACTAACACATTTTATGTGCACCAGAGACTTTTACTTAAGGACTGTCTGTGGGTAGTGGGTAGAGCTTATAGGCAATCACTTAAAATTGAATAAGAGGCATTATAACTAATGCTACGATTCTAAAATTAGCTGTAATCCCCAATAGGCCTGCCCTGCTGCCTTCTTTCTTCCTTCTGAGACTTCTATTACATTTTCTGGCTCCCAAGTCACAAACCACAAACTCCCAGTTATTCATTTATTTTTTCCCCAGAAGAAATAGCTTTGTTGGGATTAGCATCTGGAGAAGAAAGTAGTACCTGATACATCATAATGACTTGAGGAATGCAGATAGGGCAGGCATACCGTTATTAGACAAATGGACTCCATTTCCCAGCAGACTCTGTAGTAAGTCTAAGCAATGCAAGGCCCTGTTGGGAAAATAGTTTCCCCACTCCCAAAACCCTCTACTAAGCTACCATTTTTAAAAATGGAGCAACATTCTTCATATGCCTTTTTTACCTCAACTACCACTATTGTAAATACAAGGAAATATCATATTTTATTAATCTTAAATTTATATTTTACATTTAGCTCCAAGTGTTCCTCATTTTCCATAGTTGCTGTCCTTCTGAACCTGGTTAGGTTGAAAATTGAGAGGGCAATCTTACTAGCCCACAGTGGCCTTTTTCCATTTTTCCTCACTGGTTAGGCCCAAGTAATAGGGAGAGTCTTAGGCTTGGGCAATAGAGTTATTTGCCTCACACAATAGCACATTAAGGCATCAAATTTGGGATACAGAGCCAGGCTGATGAGATCTTTAAACAGGAAAGCACAGACCCATAATTGGTGTAGAAAGAAGAGGGATGATTGCTGGCTTGTGTGTCTATAAGCTTTCTCCATCCTCATCTTCATCTTCTCTTCCAGTCCTGGCCCTGCATTCCAGAAACCTAGAAATTCACAGAAGACTTGTCTGTGGTGAGTATGGAGGGGAGTAGGAAGTAGTGGGTGTCTAGGGTGGGGGGTTAGTAGCTTGGATACTCTGGCTGCTACCCAAAGTGAGGGGACATTTGATTTCCATGAGGAGCCCTGGGTGGGGGTGGTAGAGAGAAAGAAAGAGAGGCGAGAGAGAGAGAAAGAGAGAGAGAAAGCATATGTATGGGGAGACAGGATCAACAGGATCGTAGCTTTTGGGAATGTGGAGTTGGAGGAATATGGAGGACTCCCTAGTAGGCATGGATGGCCTCAGCTCTCCTAAACTGGGATTATAGCAGCTCAGTATTCCTTGTTAAGTCTGTGTTTGGACTCAATTTATCTTTATCTTCCTATCACTTTCTTAAAACAGAGCAGTTCATCTCCCCTCTTCAACCTAAACCAAGCTCTTGACCCAGGTTCCTATACCCAAACAGTCATTGAAGTGTCTTCTAAGCAGAGGATCATCTATTCAAGGTCTCCATACAATCACAGTCTATCGGGGGAGTCCCACCCCTGATATTTATCATGAGTTCTTTTCTATTTCCTAGGTGTCTTGGCTGGTTTGAGAAATAAAGGGAAAGAGCACAAGACAGAGAAATTTAAAGCTGGGTATTGGGGGGAGACATCACATGTCGGCAGGTTCCATGATGCTCCCCAAGCCATAAAACCAGCAAGTTTTTATTAGCGATTTTCAAAAGGGGAGGGAGTGCACGAATAGGGTGTGGGTCACAGAGATCAGATACTTCACAAGGTAATAAAATATCACAAAGCAAGTGGAGGCAGGGCAAGATCACAGGACCACAGGATGGGGCGAAATTAAAATTGCTAATGAAGTTTCAGGCACGGCAAGCATTGTCATTGATAACATCTTATCAGGAGATAGGGTTTGAGAGCAGATAGCCTGTCTGACCAGAATTTATTAGGTGGGAATTTCCTCATCCTAATAAGCCTAGGAGTGCTACAGGAGATGGGGGCTTATTTCATCCCTTCGGCTTCTACCATAAAAGGCGGTCGCCTTAAGGGGGCCGTCTATAGACCTACCCTCAGGGCACATTCTCTTTCTCAGGGATGTTCCTTGTTGAGAAAAAGAATTCAGCGATATTTCTCCTATTTGCTTTTGAAAGAAGAGAAATATGGCTCTGTTCCGCCTGGCTCACTGGTGCAGTCAGTTTAAGGTTACCTCCCTTGTTCCCTGAACATTGCTGTTAATGCTGTTCTTTTTCCAAGGTGCCCAGATTTCATATTGCTCAAACACACATGGTCTACAAACAATTTGTGCAGTTAACGCAATCATCACAGGGTCCTGAGGTGACATAGATCCTCCTCAGCTTATAAAGAAGATGGCGGGATTAAGAGATTAAAATAAAGACAGGCATAGGAAATCACAAGGGTATTGATTGGGGAAGTGATAAGTGTCCATGAAATCTTCACAATTTATGTTCAGAGATTGCAGTAAAGACAGGTGTAAGAACTTATAAAAGTATTAATTTGGGGAACTAATAAACGTCCATGAAATCTTCACAATTTATGTTCTTCTGTGGCAGCTTCAGCCAGTCCCTCCGTTCGGGGTCCCTGACCTCCCACAGCAACAGTCCAAAACGCTGACAGAGCTTAGAAATCACATATTTCTTGGTTACTTGATCACAGTCTAGTCTGTTTCTCTCCACCTTTCCTTCCAGAGACAGATCTTAGAGCTTATGAGATTATTTTCTTCAAGTTACAGAAGCGTCAGAAAAAGTGGAAACTGATGTACAGTCCAGAAAGTGTGACAATATGACGAAAGGTGGACTCCATGAGTTTTTCCTTTTTCATTTCCTCCCTTAGTTCCTTTTCTGAACGAGGAGCTTTCTGTGTCCACCTGAAATAGTGTGTTGCATAATCGCTGTCTCGGTCCTACTGTAGTTCTTGCTCCTGTACTCAAGGTCTTGCTGCTTCCTGCAAACAAGCAAGAACAAACAGATCTCAGATATCTTAATGACAGGTGGTTGATCTCAGTTTGTAATCAAAAGGGTTCCACCACCACCACTAACACCCCTAAAATTAAATGCAATGAAAAAAGGAGTAAATTGCTGAATAAACTGCACTTTAAATATATAATTAATAAAAATTGTATTTGTTCTCCCTTGTGAAGTGTGTCACTATTTACCTAAGTGTCGCATGCCTAAGCCCAGTGGAAGGAAAGCCCTCTGTGGTCCAGGGTGATGGATGGCTGAGACTCTGGCCTGGACTTACACTGTCCAGCTATTGCCTGATCTTGCTATTCCTCTCATTATCCTTCAGCAGTCTGCAATCCCAGGCCAACGGACATTCAGCCATACTTTGGAACTGTTGTTCTCAAGGGGACAAGTGGACTGCAAGTCAGATCCACAAACATCAGCTTATGAACCCTATTGTGGCTTATGTCTTCTCCCAGCAGACCAGACTCTCAGGGCATTGAGCACCATGTGCAGAGTTTCAGCAAGTGTGTCATTTGAGTCTTCCTTGAAGGAATCACTGCCTGACTGCAAGGCAGAGTACTTTTGTACCTTGGTTTGGCCCTTACCTTATCTATCTAGCTCAATAGGGAACAGAGATATTTTGGGATGCAGACCCCCATCATATCAGCATGTTTTCTGCCCTTCTCCTCCCTCAGCTCCAGAAGGATAACCCAGGTCTCACAGGGCAGAGGTGGAATTGCTGGGTGGTAGGAGGGTGAGCACAGAAAGCAGCTGTCACTTGAAGTCCATCTGCCGTAGAGACTCACAGTGTGACTAGTGACAGTCCAATCCCGTATTTCACATCTGCTTTCCATAATGCTTTTTCCCATCATAGTCTTTATAACCATCATATCAACTTGTTATCTTGAAAACTGTTGAGAAATGCCCCTTGTGGAGACTGCTTAGGGAGTGATTGTGACCTTTATTTCTCCTCCCACCTGACTGCCCAGAAGCATCAGTTCCCATGGCCTCTAGACTGATAATTATGGGCAACCACTTATCTTTAGTTTCTCTGTGTCTTTTCCTTCTTGTGTTGGAGGCCCTGAACACATCTGGAACACCTCCAGGCCTGGGCTCACCATGCCTTAGATCTGAGTCCTGGCAGGGTCTAGGTCTAGGCTCTCGGGATTCCCAGCAGGACCTAACTTTTTACCTCTACAGGTTTTGTGTAATTCTAGAGAGTGTATTTTGGGAACCCCAAATCAGACTAAATATCTGACTTTTTAAACTCCATTTATGGGACCTGTGTAATAGAATATTTCAAATGAGCACTGACCGGGAGAGCCTGTGGTGTATGATGACCCTGGTGGGCACTGGCACCTGAATGGTAATTATGAACTCAGCAATAGAGTGCTTTGCCACTGTGGTCACTCCATCCCGTTTCTGAGAACCTGAAGGAGGTTGCTGTTTCTGGACTTTGTACAGTTACTCGTGGGCCATACATCCTCATCTGTGACTACATTTCATACCTGTAAAAAGAAAGGCTTTTGAGTAGAAAGTCCTTAAAATCCTTTTCAGCTTTAACAACTGTGTGGTGTTATGATCTGTACTACTTTTGATTTATTTTTCCTCTCCTTCCCATATATCCTGGAGAAATCTTAAGAATGAGGAAACTGAATCCTAGCTGACCACTGCAACTTCCCAGAATACAAAGTATTCCCCTCTCTTGTCTCCTAAGCCAAATGCAGATTTGCAAAAGCCCTATTGGGGCAAAGTGTGTCCCTGAATTGCTCACTCTGTGTATTTGGATTAAAAATGAGCATTGCACTGCATTAGTAGAAGTAATATTTACAGGTTTAGCATGGATGCTGATCATTAATGGAAAAATAAATTAAAATCCACATGCCCTCAATCTGAAGAATCTTGGCACACTTCTGGATAAGATTAATGTTATGAAACAAGGTTTTAGAGGAGATATAGGAGACTGTGTCCTTGATATAACAGAGCTCAGTGTACTTTATTGTGAAATTTCCAGGGAATTGATTTGCAGATGAAAGCTCAGAAGCCCACAACAGTGGACAACAGAGCTGTCTGTTGAGCAAGTCTGGGGGATGATAAGAGGAGGGGGGATAAAAGACATTAGCCGCTCAGGAGCTTCTAAGAGCCGTTTCCTCAGATGAGATATTCTTGTGTGACTTCACTTGGGGCCCTTGCTCTGAGAGCATATCCTAAGCAGCCAGTGCTCCCTGCCATTCTACCAGATTTTATGCTCCAGGATTGTATGGTTTTGGAGTCGGGAGCAGTGGCAAGTGAGGACCAGAGAGTAATCAGCATTCCTGCCAGTGTTGGAAGCTCTCAAAATTTGGCCTTGATTAAATGCAGTGCTTGGCACACCTCCCAGGCTTGGGGAAAGGACAGGTAGAGTCACACACTCTTTCTTTCAACCCACATTTATTGAGCACCTGTCAGTACTGGCTCTGCCTCTGTCACATCCTCACAGGGGTTCAGGCATATCAAGGAGGAACTGTAATACAGTGTGGTCAGGGCTATGATGAGTTAAATACAGGATGCTGTAGGAGCATGGAATGCGGGTCCTGACCTTGCCTGGCCACTAGGGGAAATCCTTTAGTGCAAACACCAGCCCAGCCTCTAAAGACCATGCCTGCTTTAGAGGCAGAGAGCAAGAGGAAGTGAGCAAGGGAGGTCATTCACAATTCTGTCACTCCCAGATTTGTCTGAACCTTTTCGGAAGGCATTTATATTTCCTGCCAGCACCACCCCTTGGGGGTGATGAATTCCAATAAGTTTCAATCCATTTATTACTCACCGTGAGAGAAATTGCTTCCTTTTATGTCTGGAACTAAACCTGGATCACATTTCACAGGATATCCCCTAGTCACAGAGTTTTGGAATCTGGTGCGTAAATCCGTGCCTCATGAATCCTCAAGGTTCTTGTTTGTTTTGTTTGTTTGTTTTGTTTTGTTTTTTGAGACAGAGTCTCGTTCTGTCACCCAGGCTGGAGTGCAGTGGTGGGATCTCGGCTCACTGCAACCTCCACCTCCGGGTTCAAGCGATTATCCTGTTGTCTCAGCCTCCCTAGTACCTGGGACTACAGGCATGCACCACCACACCCAGCTAATTTTTGTATTTTTAATACAGACGGGATTTCACCATGTTGGCCAGGATGGTCTCAATCTCTTGACCTCGTGATCCACCCACCTCAGCCTCCCAAAGTGTTGGGATTACAGTCATGAGCCACCATGCCTGGCTGGTTCTTGGTTTTGTGGATGCAGATGTCTTCTCTTGGCCTTCAGACTGAAGAGTCTAACCTTTCCCCTTGTCTGATATACCCATTTTATTTGTCCTTGTCAGAATCTCTAGTTGTCGTACCTTTCCGGGTTGTGGTGGCAAGAACTTCTCTTAACTGCTTTAATAGAAAAACAAAAAGCTGCTTTGCATAAGGGAAGGAAGTATTTTTGCTTTTTGTTTCTGATAACACAGCATGAGAATACAAGACAACTGACTGAAATACTCAAGGGCAGGGCGCTTGCATCGGAATCATCTTTACACCCCCAGGGCCTTGCCTAGAGCCTGTGGCGTGATCAGTGCATGCAGGGTGCATGTCTGTAGAGGGTCGGAGTGAATGTATTTCCTGAGTATTGCTGCGAGCCCAGATTCCTTTACATTATGCTTACAGTTTTGATTTTTTGTTTTTAAATTTTTTTTCTAACCCTTTTAATGTCTCACTAGATTTGTAGGTAATGGGATGTCCTCGGAGTCACTGATCTTTACTGCCTGGTGGAGTTATTTGCAATGCTTTCTTTACCAAATTATTGTGTTTTTATAATTATATAGAGGAAAATGTTCATTGTAGAGCATTTGGACAGTACAGAAAAGATCAGATAGAAAAGTAATATTAGCCACAATTCAGCCACACCTGAATACATTTCTGCCCAGTTTTTTCTATGACCCATTGATAGTTTTTCATTTGTTAAAATTAGAATCTTCCTATTATTCATTGTTCTTTTTTTTTCATGTAATACCACATCATGAACATTTTTCTGTGTCAAGGAATATTCTTTGAAAATATTATCTTAAATGGTTGCTTAATTATCTGACAAATGGATATAAATTTGACTGGTTATTCTTCTTTGAATAGACCAATTGTTTCCAACGTTTTGCTATCACAAGTATTTCTATTCTTCCTAATACTGACACAGCCTACTGGGTCTGAGTCTGATTATTCTTGTCCACTGTACATGACTAGAATGCTTTATCTAACTCAGTGGTCCCCAAAGTGAGATGTAGTCACCCAGTAAGCAAGGGAATATGGAGGGTAGGAAGAATATTATAACTCTGATTTTTTATTTGTTTTTGTCTTATATTTGTACAGTTTCTACTTTTGATGCTCTTTTTAAAAAACCAATATGTTGTATGGATATAACAGCATACGGGGATGTAATTTTGTAGTGAGTGACCCTATTTAGAGGGAACATGCTCAGATTCTTTTTTACCAATAGCAGATTGCAATCAAAATTATTTGGAGACCACTGATCTAAGTCATCCAGAAAATTTGTAAAGCTTTGTTTCCTCTTGGAGTTTTCCTGAAGTTCTGAGATTTAGGGGAAGTTGGATTATGAAGTCCTCCAGGGTCTGCTAAGCTCCTGGTAGCTTTTCTCTGTCACAACAATGGGGACTCTTCTTAAGCTGTGAGAAGCAATGGCAGAAACTTGGCTGATCTTCTCCCTTTCCCTGAACAGCTATCAGATAACGCCCACTGCTTGTGACTTCCTTATGCCATCTCATCCTATGGCTCCAGATGAAATTGAATAAGTTGGGTTTTACTGTGTGGAGCCTGGCTATACTTATCTCCTCCAACCCCTGTTTTCCTTTCATCTAGCTCTGAGGCACTTGTTTTTTTCCCCTCACTCTCTGAAGACACTTCCATTATTCCCTCACTCTTTTTTTACTTGTTTATTTATTTGCGGGAGACCAGAGTTTTATTATTACTCAAATCAGTCTCCCCCATTCGGGGATCAGAGTTTTTAAAGATAGTTTAGTGGGTGGGGAGGGGCAGTGAGTCTGGGAGTGCTGATTGGTTGGGTTGGAGATGAAATCATAGTGTGTCACTGCCTTCTTGCACTGAGTCATTTCCTGGATGGGTGAGGGGGTCACAAGATCAGATGAGCCAGTTTATCAATCTGGTTGGTGCCAGTTGATCTATCATATGCAAGGTCTGCAAAACATCTCAAGCCTTGATCTTAGGAGTTTAGGGAGGGTCAGAATCTTTAGCCTCTAGCAGCATGACTCCTAAACCATAATTTCTAATCCTGTGGCTAATGTTAGTAGTCTAGTACCCAGACAGGAAGGAGGTTTGTTTTGGGAAAGGGCTGTTATTGTGTTTGTTTTAAAGTATAAACTAAGTTCCTCCCGAAGTTAGTTCAGCTTATGCCCAGGAATGAACAAGGACAGCTTAGAGGTTAGAAGCAAAATGGAGTTGGTTAAGTTAGGTCTCCTTCACTGCCTCAGTCATAATTTTGCAAAAGTGGTTTCAATCCCTGCTTTTAGGTTCTTTAACACCTTAATCTTAAGGTGTTGGCTAATGAAGATGGAAGAAGGGTGAAGACTGCTCTAATTTCTTCCTGCTGATCAGGGGTGTAGTAGGGGTAGGTGTGGACCCCAAGGTGAAAGAAGTGAAACCACTTTGCAACTGTCTGAGTGTACTCATGCAGGCCTGGCTGGGGTTCCAAGGCTCGTATGGCAAAGCTGTCAGTATTGTCGTCTGTAGTTTCAGCATCACATTTAAGGGAACAGTGTACTATAAGGTAAATACTGAGTACTAGGGTAAGGAGTGCAACTCCCCGTTTTAAAAGTAAAGATTTGAAAGCATTGGTTTGGGGACTTGTAACCCACAAAGAATTTAGGATTTAGTTCAAACCACAGAAACAAAACAAAACAAAAAAACAAACAAAAAACTCAAGAACAGCTAACAACAGGTGTACTATAGTTTTTCTTTTGAAGTATAAGTTTTCTTTCTCCAGTCCCCATTCAAGAGCTCCCCACTGCACCAACATAACAAAATAAAATAAAACAAAAATGAAAGTATACTATCTCTTTAAAATGTTGCTGGTCCCTTGTACTTTTATAATTTTTGTTTTTAACAGCTTTAATGGAATATAATTGACACACAATAAATTGCACATTTTTAGCATGTACAATTTGATAAGTGTGGGTGCATGCATACTCCTGTGAAACCATCAACCAAATAAAAATAATAAGCATATCCATCACCTCCAGAAGTTTTCCCAAAGGGTTGTAATCTATTCATCTACCTGCCCTCACACACTCCTGTTGTTCACAGGGAAGCACTGATAAACTTTATGTCATTATGAATTGGTTTGCATTTTCTAAAATTTATATAAATAGAATCAAACAGTATGTATTTTTTTGACTGGCTTCTTTAACTCATAGTTATTTTGATATTTATCACTGTTGTGTCAATCATTCATTCCTTCTTCTTATTGAGTAGTCTTGTATAGATGTAGCAACAAATTATTGATTCATTTACCTATTGATGGACATTTGGGTTGTTTTCACTTTGGGCTTTTAAAAATAAAATTGTTGTAAACAAATGTTTACAAATCTTTGTATGGACATATGCTTTTATTTCTCTTGGGTAAACCCCTAGGAGAGGAATGGCTGGGTCATATAGTAGGTATATGTTAACTATGAAATCCCAAATTGTTTTTCAAAATGGTTACACCATCTTACATTCTCACCTGCAGTATATGAGAGTTTCACTGGCTTTGCATCCTCATCAATACTTGCTCATCCTCATCAATATTTGCTATGGTCAGTGTTTCTAACATTAGCCATTCTAGTAGGTATGTGGGACTGTCTAATTGTAATTTAGATATACATTTCTCTAAAGACAAATGATGTTGAGCACCTTTTCAGGACTTTACTTGCCATCTGTGTATCTTCTTTGTTGAAATGGCTTTTCAAACCTTTTGCTCATGTAAAAACAAATTGGGTTGTTTTCTTATTACAGAGTTTTGAGAGTTCTTTATATATTTTGGAGACAAGTCCTTTATCAGATATATGCTTTGCAAAGATTTTCTTGCAGTCTCTATCTTGTCTTTTGATTCTCTTAACAGTATCCTTTGAAGAATAAGTGTTTTAATTTTAATGAAATATAAATTTATGATTTTCTTATGGATTGGGATTTTGGTGTCATATATAAGAAATCATTGCCTCACCCAAGGTCACAAAGATTTTCTCCTATGTTTTGTTCTAGAAGTTTATAGTTTTAGGTTTTAAATTTAGGCCTATAATCCATTTTGAGGTTATTTTTGCATATAATGCATTTTTTTTGTGTGTGTATAGTTATCCAATCATTTTAACACTATTTTGGAAAAGTAAATCTCTCTCCATTGAATTGCTCGTCTGCCTTTGTCAAAAATAATTGTTCATATATATATATATATGAGTCTATTTTTGGATTCTCTGTTGTGTTCTTTTGATATAGTTAAAATTTTGTTTAAAATGTTTGTATCTATATTACTGAGATCTATTAGTCTGGAGTTTCCTTTTCTTGTAATATCTTTGCTTGCTTTTAGTATTAGGGTAATGCGGAACTCATGGGGATTAGTTGGTAAGTTTTTATTCCTTGCTTCATTTCTTGTTATTTCTTTCTTTACTGTTTTCACTAGTGAAGCCATCTGGGCTTGGAGTTTCTTTATGCGACTCCAAGTAGTTTGTAGTTTTTAACTACAAATTAAATTTTTTAATATGTATGGAACTATTCAGACTATTTCTTCCTGAGTGAGTTTTGGTAGTTTTTGTCGTTCAAAGATTTTGTCTATTTTACCTACGTTGTAAAATCTATTGTCATAAAGATGTTCATAATATACTCCATAATATTTTTATCAACTGTAGAATTTGTAGTGATTTTACCTCTTTCATTCCTATAATTGCTAATTTGTATCTCCCTCTCCTTTTCTCTCTCTCTCTTTTACTGAGAAGAAAAAGGCAAGAGATTTTTGTCTTTTTTTTTTTTGGTCTGGCAAGAGGTTTATTGGTCTGCTCAAAGAATGAGCTTTTAGCTTCACTCACTTTTTTCTATGTTGCATTTGTTTTCTTTTTCACTGATATTCACTTGGATAATTGTTATTTCCTTTATTTGGCTTATATTTAGCTTAATTTCTTTGTCATTTTTAGTTTCTTAGTGTGGAAGCTGAGCTCACTGAGTTGAAACATTTCTTTTCTTCTAATACAGGCATTCAGTGCTATAAATTTCCCTCTAAGTACAGCTTTAGCAGCATCTACAGCTTTTGATATGTTGTGTTTTCATTTACTTACACTTCAAATACTTTCTAATTGCACTTTTGATTTCTTCTTTGACCCATGGGTTATTTGGAAGTATGCTGTTCACTTTTCAAGTATTTAGTGATTTTTCAGAGATCTTTCTGTTACTGATTTATAACTTAATTCCATTTTGACCAGAAGATGTACTTTCTAAGGACTTAATCCTTTTAAGTTTATTGAGAATTATTTTATGTCTCAGAATATAATCTATCTTGGTAAATATTTCATTTGCACTTTAAAATAATGTGTCTTGTGCTATTGTTAGGTGGAGTGTATTCTATAAATACCAATTAGATCATGTTGGTTAACGGTGTTGTTCAAGTTTTGTATATCCCTTACTGATTTTCTGTCTCCTTGTTCTATCAATTGTTTAGAGAGAGGATATTAAAATCTGCCACAATCAACTGTGGCTTTGTCTGTTTCTCCTTGAAGTTCTATCAGTTTTTGCTTCTTGTTTTTTGAAGTTCTCTTTTCTGGAACATAAAAATTTAGGATTATCATGCCCCCTCAGTGTATTTACCTCTTTATCACTATGAGTTAAACTTCTTTATCCATTGTTGGGTGCTGGATATTTTTGTATTCCTGTAAATATTTTTGAGCCTTGTTCTGTGATACAGTTAAGTTACTTGGCAACAGTTTGATCTTTTAGGTTATTGCTTTTCATATTTTTAGGTGAGACCAAACTGTGTTCAGCCTACAGTTAATTATTCCCTACCAGTTAGGCAAGCCCTTTGTGCGTGCGCTACCTATGCTGGTGAATGATGATGTTTTCCAGTCTTGCTGGTGAGAACAGGCAGTATTCTTGCCCCTGTGTGAACACTAGATACTATTCTCTCTAATCTTTTCTGGGGGTTCTTTTTCTACACTTAAGTAGTTTTCTCAGTACATGGTGCTGATCAATAGTTTGTTGAATACACAAGGGGATCTTGGCTGACTTTAGAGTTCTCTCTCTGTTCATCTCTCTTCTCTCTGTCTTTGGAACTCTAGCTGCATTGTCTCCCAAGACTTTCAGCTCTGTACCCTAAACTCGGGAAGTTCGCTGGTCTCTGCCCGATATCCCCCTTCTTGCTCCACGGTCTGGAAATATTCTAAAGGCAGCAAGCTGGGGCAATTGTACAGCTCCCTTCACTTGTTCTCCATCTCTCAGGCATTGCTGCCCTGATATCTGTTGTTTTGCCTGATAGCCAATGTCTTGAAAACTATTCTTTCATGTGTCCTTTTGTCCTTGTTTATTTCAGACAGGAGGACAAAATTCAGTCCCTGTTATTTCATCTTAGCCAGAACTGAAAGAACTATAAATACTTTTTGATTCAACTTAAGTTTTCAAGCCTGCTTTCAGCTAAAACCAGTTTTCTATAATTCAAATTTTAAAATTAAAGTGATTCTCAACTGGCTTTTATTTTTTAAGTCAACTTTATTGGGGAATAAGCTATATACAATAAAATTAACATATTTTAGGTGATTATTTTAATGAGTTTTGAAAGATGAACATGCCTGCTTAACCCCATTCAAGATATAGAACACTTCTAGGGTACATGTGCACAACATGCAGGCTTGTTAAAAAAAATTAAAATAATAATAATAATAATAATAAAATATATAGAACACTTCTATCACCCCATGAAGTTCCTTTCAATGAGTTTTTAATGTGCAATTATGAGAATTCAGTTGAACTCTATGCATTGCCCTTTGAGCTCCGGAAAGGAGCTCAGTGACTGAGCTGCCTCCTGTTCGTGGGTTGGCGTTACCCTGTTTTCTGCCTTGCCCGGGTAGACAAACACATGTGTGACTCCTTGCAGATTTTACAGGCTCTCTTGATGTATTTGTTACACAACATTCTTGCCACAATAACTAATTGATACATGGTGCTTGATAGATATTGCCAGACTGCTTTCAAAAAAACTTCAAAAGATTGTTGTGCTTATATTTATATGGCACCAATAAAATATTATCTTTATTTTTAACTTCTGAAAGTTTAATAGGGTAAATCATATTTTTGTTATCGTTTTGTTTCTCAGACCCATCTCTGAATTTGTGAGGCACCTGGGAGCCATGCTGATATGATACATGAATGAGTCTCATTTCCCTTCTGGTGGGCGCACCAGAGGGAACCCTACATGGCAGCTGTTTGAACAAGAAGCCCAAAACACACTTTCACAGCAAATCATAAAGCCCCTGGGATTCTGTCCTATTTAAACATATTACCTTGTTTCAAACATTCATTTATATTTTTGACTCCTTCTCCTCCATGTGCAATATTGTATATTTAGTCCCACAGTTTTCTAGTGTTTGTCATGTGCCAGGCAGTGGGCTAGCCACATTAGGCACTGCATCCTGACAAGCAAAGCCACCTCCGTGCCATTGTATCCCTCTTCTTGTTGTCCAGCTTCCTGCCACTCTATTAGCTGCCAGTTCAGAATTCACATTCTTGTGCTGTTCACTGTGTTGCTCTTTGCATCTCTCCCAGCCTATTAAAGACCTGAGGGCTTCTACTCAAACAATGTCTCACCTTGCCCATTGAAATACAGCAGCAATAATAGGTCCTACTGTGAGTAAGCCTGGGGTGAGAGGGGCAACTGACCTTTTCTCATCTCTGGATCCAGGTCCTACACCACACAATTGTTTTAACGAGCAAGGCTGGATATTTTTATACATTTTTATTTACTAGTTAAGGCTTTCCTTATAGAAATTTTCTGTTTATGTCCCTTGCCTACTTATCTATTGAGGACTTTATTCTTTTTTTTTTATTAAAAATCAATTTATATGAATTCTTTATGTAGCAAAGATATTAAACAACTTTTGCAATTTTTCTGCAAAATTATTTCTCTGTCCAGTATTTGCTTGTTTACTTGGCTTTTGCTAGCCAGAAGATATGTTTCCTGAGGGTTAGGTTTACACTTATAAATAAGAAGGACCATATTCAAATGTGTATACCTTTATCTTATCTTTACATGGCCTATTACATGTTTTCTCAGACAGTGTAAGTCTCACTCTGGAATGCTGAGATTAGTAGCCAAGGATGTATTCAGCGGGGAGGGAGAAATTGGATACTTCTGTGGCAGGAATGGCTAGTGACATTTTCTCCCTGATGAGGTTCTAAGTTCCACTCTTCCTTTATGGATTCTAAAATATTTATTGAGCATCTACTCTGTGCCAGGCATCACTGCCTCGTACATTCTGGGCCCTCGTTTAATGACCAATGAGATTTAATTGAAGTTTGATAAGATGGATGAACTGTACACTATATCAATAAAGTTGACTATAACCATGTTCTTAGAGTTATTAACTTTAGAGTCTGTAGAGATTATCTTGATTGAGCAAGACAGATATAGTTTCTGTCCTCCAGGGGTTCACAGAATATTGAAGAAGGCAGAGAAGTAAAAGAAAATTACAATGACGTGTGGTAGGAGCTGTGATGCAGGACAGGGGGTGGGGACCTTGAAAATATATAGAGGGTACCTAGCTCAGATGCGAGGAACCAGGCAAAGCTTACTAGAGGTAGTGATACCCAAACAAAGGCCTGGAGAATGTCTAAGAATGGCTAGGAGAAGAAGATTGGAGATCAGAGTATTCTTGCAAAGGCACCAGCTCAAAAAAATCCTGAGGGTGAGAGAGAAAACTTGTATTTTTGAGAATTCAAGGTGCCAAAAAGTGAATCCTAGAGAAATGGGTCAAATATTATCATATTAGTACTGAATTATTTGACCCCCTTTCCTTTTATTCCCCTACCCCTTTGTAAAGTACACCACCATTATCGTTTACCAATGGAAAGGGAGTTGGCCTGAAAATCAAGACACTTGGTTATTACTCCTTATTCTGCTATAAAAGAGTTAGTTATGTGACTTTGGTGAGTTTAAGGTCTCACTCTAGGCCTGTCTTTTCTGTTCTGTGAAAGCAGGGAACCAGGAAGAATAGTGTCATATACACATCAGAGAGTAGGCTGCATCTACTATCTTTGAGGCACAGTTGTTGAGTGGCATTAAGTTCTGTCTTCTTCCCATTCATCATGTCTGTGTCTGTGGCTCAAGAAAGGCATCTAAACCTGAGGACAAATAGCCAGAGTCTAAGAAGAGGTGTTCCCATGCCCAGTGAACCAAATCCTCCAGCTAGAATCTGAACAGTCCCTACCCCCAACTCCATAAAACCTTACCCTGTGGGCTATTGATTTCCACAGACAGGAGTCAAGCCAATAAGTTAGAACTCCTGGAGGGCAGATAGGGACTGTTTGGGGGATTTTTCAGGCAGTACCTAATCCATTATGGGTCCTCAGTTAATATTCATTGAAGTTTCATTGAGGTTTGATGAGACGGATGAACCATACAATATGTCAATAAAGTTAAGTATTACCCTAACCACATTCTTAAAGTTATTAAAAATGTCAAGAGCAGGGTGATTTATTTCCTCATTCTATGGAAATATTGCAAAGAGAGTATGTATTAAAATGTGCAGAGCTTAAATAATAATGATTTATCTTTCTGACTCCATCTTGAGCTTAGTGTCAGTGACTGTTTCTGGTGTCATCTGCCTTTTTTAGGTCTTTGGCCTTTTGACACCATTTTTAGCCCTAAGAACAATGGGAGATTGCAGTACATGCTGGAGTTTAAGGAACTGGTGCAAATTCATTCCCCAGCCACCATCTGTCTGTGGACGATCCCTAGCAGCTGCCAAAGTGTGACCTTTTACATTTGACATCATTGCCCCTGAGTAACAGGTACTTTAGCAGGGGAATAACAGAGCTCTGACCTTGAGCTGAAACCTGAAAAATGTGGTTCCTACTCTGACATAGTGTGTCTCCCAGGAGAGTTATAAGCAATAGCAACTGAGGGAACTCAGGAGGGAGTGGGAGTTAGAGTTATTTGCTCTGGGAATTTGTGTTCATGTTGAATCCCTTGCAACTGACTTGCAGCACAGCCTGCTGTGGAGCAGGGCTCCTGGCAGGGCGAGCCTTGGGATTCTCCACTGTGGGTCTCAGCCACAGCTTCTTTAGGACACCACCCCTCAGAGTATGTGCCTGTGTGTCTAAGATGCACATTCCGTGGGGTCTGGAATGGCACAGACAGCTTTGCACAGCTGCAGCTAAGCACCATGTACCAAGAACCTCTTGTTAAAAAATAATTTTGATGCTTCATAATAACTATGTGATTACAAACCCTGTGAAAAATGACAACAGTTAAAACAAAAACCAGCCTTGCAAGCTATGTGCAGCTTTGGCAAAGCCTATTCTCTTGAGCCCCCTCCCCACCTGCTCAAGGGCACCCCTTCTTTCAGGATCTCCCCTCTGGACATGCTGCTGCCCAGGGCTTTGTGTAGGCTCTACTCCAGCCTCCTACCGTACCCGTAACCGGCCCAGCAATCAGTACCGTTCTCGGCCTCTCGGGGGCACCAGAGCTCGCTCATAGCAAGGTGGATACTTCTTGAGACAAAAGACGGGGATTTTGGCTGCCAATTTGTCTTTAACATTGTGTAAGGTCTGTCTCTAGGCAGAGCAGGCCGTATACAGACCCGAATCAGGGCGTGCATTGTTCTGGCTTTTCTGTTGCTGGGTGAGGGATAATGATAGCACACGCCCTGAGGTGCTGGGGAGCTGGATTTTGATGCCTTTTGCATCCGAGTCCACCTATGGGGGCGGGTGGCTGGAAGAACAGGTCCCTGCAGTCAGACCTCATAGGACAGGAGGCTTCTCTTCGCCCCTGCCCGACGCTTCGTGGAGCCGCATTCAGCGGTGAAACAAAAGGTGCCAGAGAAACAAGGCAAGTAAAAGTGATAGGAGAAAACGGCAAAAGGAAAGGGACAGGAAGAAAGAAAGAGAAAAAGACATTGAAAGCTAGGAACAAAATCAAGAATGAGACCGTGTAAAGCTAATGTGTGGTGATTGTTCATACCAGTGTTATGGGTTTTGGAGCAAAACAATTTGTAGGAAGCAAACTTCCCCAAATGTGAGTACTTAATAAAGAAGAAAACAGAAGGATTGATAATGGAAATTAGGCTAATGAATAAACAAGCTGCTTAAAAAACGGGCTTCTCTCGCAGTCCGTTATTTTTAACTTAGTGGCAATTTGCATACTAGTTAATTTGCATATATTAAATACTGCTCCCCTTCTCCTTCCCACCTCCTCCACTTCAGAATAACATTTCATTACGGTGCTGCTGGGCCAGAGGACTCGGAGGCTCTGGAGAGTTTATTAATTTATCCAACACATGCTGTGTACATTTTTATCACTTGCCGCACAGTGGACCCGGTATCTTTGAAGTCATTAACAACACGAGGGGTGTTCTGCTCGAGGTATTCAAAAGAGAACGAGAAAACCAGCCTGCAATAACTGTACCAAAAAACAGGGAAAGATCGTGTATGGTTTATGTTCTTTCTAGGAATACAAAAATGAGCAAGGGATGACTCTCTCATCTGCATCAGAGAGCCTCTGTTTTTTTGTTTGTGTTATTTATTTATTTAAATTTTGAAGCAAAACAGAAATGATTCTCAGTGGGGTGCAGACATCCAAAAAAGCACTAGCCATGCATACCATTTCTCCTGCTGCTGCCCACACTGAAAGGCAGGCTAGAGAGGGTGGCTCTTAGGGAAACCTCTATTACTGCTGATGAGAATAATGAACCAGCAGGTGAGGGCCACAAGCACCTGCTCCGCTGTGCTCCTAGGACTCTGCCTGCTGTCACTGCTGGGGGTCACGGGGCCCATCCCTGGACTGCACCTCCTCCTTAGTGCGCTCTCCCAGAGCACCCTCCCACCACTGTCTCTCTCTCTTGTAGCTTCCACTAGGGTGGGAACTTCTAACTTGAACTTCTAGTGGCTTACTTAAATGCCCTGCAGTGGGTCATGCCACCTCCCATGGGAATAGAAGAAGGCTACCATTCCTAGGAAGGAGCTTTTAAAAAGTGACCACCTGCATTAATCCAGGTGCCATTTTCTAATGCTATCCTATCAGTTTAGCTATTTGTCCCTCTTTCTACTGTCCCAGGTGCTTAAGTTGAAGAGAAACCTGTATATTTGTCTAAAGCTTGAAGTGTTTTCCCCAGATGCCAATGCAAATTAACAAATTTATTCAATCATTCATTCATCAAATATTTATTGAATGCCTACCATGTGCCAGACATTCTAGGCACTGGAAAAATTGAGCTTACATTCTCGTGGGTGGAGACAGACAATAAACGCGAAAATGATAAAGTGATATTATTCTAGAGTTAGAAATACTTAGAGGAAGGATAAATAAGATGTGGGGTCGTCAGTGACCTGAGCACGGGAGCGTTACTTTAGCTAAGGTCAGCAGGGATAACATCTCTGAGAATGTGACATTTGAGCTATAACTAAAGAGAACTAGAAGTAGGCAGAATTAATCCGGGGTCTTATGGCCATCTTTATGCTTGGTTTGGTCCTAGTTGGGCTTTTAGTTCAGTGAATTTGCATTTAGCTGAAATAATCGTCAGTCCCAATGTGTTCACCGCCACTGATCCCAAGGTGTGGACTGGCTTGATGTTTCTGGCTTAGTGGAACAGCAGCTGTTTGGGCCCTTACACCATTCAGGTTAACTTTTGTGCAGGATGAGCAAGATTCAGACTTTGAATCCGTGAAGAAACTCCTTTGAAGGAGACAGTTATGTGCAATGGTTAAACATGTCTGACAGCCTGGGTTGAATCTTACTAGGTTTGTGACTTTGGGTAAGTTACATAACTTCTCTGCAGTTTAGTTTCCCAACCTGTAAAGTGGCTATAATAAACGTAGAGGACCTGGCATGTAATAAAGGCTCAATAAATGTGCCCAGGTTTTATTCTTCAGAACATATAGACTTTCCTCCCTCTATCACCCTCAAGGATAAGGATCTAGTCCATGAATGGAGGATGTGGAGACTTTTTGTTTGTGATACTAAGCATGTACAAAGAAAAGAACAATCATCTAAGAGCAGTTTCTAAGCCCTTTGTGTCTTGAGTCAAGGAATCAGACAGCCTTAGGTTTGAAACTCACCTCCGCCAGGTTATTAACAATTTTGACTTTGAGCAAGTTACTTAATTTGATTATGACTCAGTTTGCTCATTTGTAATATGGGGATAATCACAATGTCTACCTTATAGTGCCATTATAAGGATTAATGGTACAGTGTCTGTCAACCATAACACTTAAATGTTAACTGCTATATTTAATATTATTTCACCTACCTGGCCTGTGGCAATAAGTGGTTTGATCCTCTTGAGTAACAAGCAATGGTTAAATTCTTCACATATTGTACTGATCTTTTTTTTTGCCAAAGTACTCTCAAACTGGCTGCCACACTGCTGTTTCAGTGTAGTTTTCTCCACCACCAATGCCTTTGTCCCTTTCGCCAATGTCTTCTTTCCCCAGGACAACTGCAATGGCCCTGGCTTGTCTCCTCACTTCTGCTCCTGCCCTCTTCCAAGTCCTTCACCACAAGGCAGGCAGAGGATCTTTGTAGAGTATCTATCAGCCATCCAGTGGCTGTCATTCACTCCTCTAATAAAATTCAAACTCCTAACCCTGGCCTGCGGGCTTAATTGACCCGTCCCTTATATGTCCAACCTTAGCTCTTTTCACTTTCCTCCATGCCTGCTGTACTCTAGCCACACTGGCCTTTCTATCCTTAAACATGCCAAGCTTTTTCCTGCTTTAAGGTCTTCAGACATGTTATTTCTTCTCCCAAAATGCCCTTCCTTCTGTGCTGTGCTTGGCTGGTATAATAGCGAGAGATTTCATTTGATGATGAATTACAGAACATTCTGATGACAGTACTTCCACATATACAGGGTTTTTTTTTTTTCTTTTTCATTCAATTAGAAGTCTAAAAATGGTTGCCTGGGTCATTGGCTCAAAAATATCAGAGAAAAGACTTTTTTTTCTTTGCTTTTCCCTTTTATTTGCAAGATGACTCCCATAGCACCAGCCATCTTGTCCATATTTCAGATAAAATAAGTTGCTGAAGAGAAGCAAGAAAGGGCAGTCCTTATATTAGGGAAGCAACACCTTCTCTGAAATTATAGCTTATACCTCACTGGCCAAAGCTGGGATGTGCGTGCTTTAGTTAGGTACACTGTGCTGTGCATGTAAGCAAAATAAGGGAGAAGTGAAATGTATTACGTAGGCAAATGGTGGTGTCTGTCATAGCTGACTTCTAACTTTTTGGGTTCAGGAAATGAGAGTGCATTTTCTTCTCAAAGAGGCCTTTTCTGAACATCCTGTCTAAGTAGTTTCATTCCCTCTCATTATTCTCTGTCATAAGCCCTTTCTGTTTCCTTTGTAGTGCTTTTTATGATATCATTGTTTAATTCTTTGTTTACTTGTTTGTCATATATCTTACTACAGGCACCATGAGGGCAGAGACTATGTCTGCCTGGCTTGCTACTGAATCCTTAGAACTCAGCTCAGAGCTGGGCATCAGTGGTTTCTCAAGAAATTATTCATTGAATGAATGAGTGAACCAGTTAATCAATGAATAGAGGATACCTCTAGGATGTTGGGAAAGTTCTTTGTTCCTTTCCCAGACTGCTCCAATCAAGGGGAATCACCCCCAATGGAACTGCTAGGTAGAAATGAACATAGTAAACTAAGGTTAATAAGTGACTTTGTCAAATTAACAAAAAACAAAATGTCCAGAAAATGAATTGCTGGATTCTTATTATCACATATTTTCACAAGTGCTCAGCTCTGATCATTGAGAAGTTTCAGTAGTTGAGAGTGAGTCAGGTGTGGCAAGTTATAGAGATGTTCTGGATTACACAGGAAATGCAGAGTCTAAGCTCAAAACTGTCCTTTGGGAATGTTTTGTACCCAACATTTGAGTTGGGAACTTATTGCACAATGATCTTGTTTCCCCTTGTCCTTGAAAAAAAAAAAAAAACTAAACAAAATCACAATACATCACTTACTCTGTATTATATATATTCACTGGTTAAATCCTTAAAACTCTCCAAAGAATAAAATTGAGGCTAAGGAAAGTCATGGTCAGGAAGTGGTGATGGAATCTGGGTTTGAACCTTAGTAGCTAAGCTCCAGAGACTATGCAGTTACGTTGTAGTGCTCACTATTTTAATTTAGTGCAGAATTTCTTTAGGGAAAATTGGTTATATCAAATGGAAACCTATATTGTATTATACCTATGATTCTTCTGTAAAAGTCAGCTTTTAGGCAAAAGTGCAGAAAATGACTCTTTGGTGTATTACTGCAGAGATAAGTGCTTCAGTTGGGAGGTAGCTCTTGAGACAAAATTTAAAACAGGGAGTGGGGATGGTTCTTCAGGAGCCAGGACCAGCTGACCTCCATCCTCTTTCTGCCCTTAAATCTGAAATTCTGGAGTTATCATTCTGAATTTAATTTCAGGGCCAGCTCCCTGTATTGCTGTAATCTATGTTTTCTAAAAGAGTATTAATATTGCTAATCAAAGCCATGTGAAGTGACAATTTTTTCCTGAGTGTTGCTGCAAAACAGACCGTTCAAAAGAATGAAATTCTACAAGTAATTCAATAATTGTGTCACATGAAAACCTGGTAGATTTAGACTTTCCAAGCTGGAAAAGGCCTGTAGCAGGGTTGAAATAGGCTGGAGGGTCATGCTGAATTCAAATCCTGGCTCTGCAACTTGCCAGCCTTATGACTTTGGGCAGGTTACTTAACCCTATGAATCTCTGTCACCTCTCATTTAAAAGAGATTAATAGACCTAACCAAGGGAGTATTGTGAGTATTCCATGTGGTGATGTGTGTCAAAAACCCTAACACAATGACAGTCACTGAGTAGGGGTTCAACCCTTGCCAACTCCATTCCCCTTCCCTTCCAGATGCCATGTGGCTCACTTGGTTAGTTGGCCTCTGAAAAATCTTAACAAAGAAGGCTCTTGTTTCTAAATAACTTCAGGGAGGAGATTTGATGAGCACTCTTGGTTGCCCATCCTATTGTCATTCACATCCTTAATTTTCTAGCCTTTAATAAAGCACCATGTGCAGTGGGGAACTCCACAGCTTGTGGGACATGCAGGGTTGGGGAGGGTCAATGTCAAGACCACAGAGAAGCAGAAAAGGTTAGTTAAGAAGACCCTTGAGAGGCTGAAACTACTTAGGCCGAACCCTTAGGCCTGGTGTGAAGGATTTAAGCACAATACAAGACCTAAGTGTTTAGTGCAGGTACCAGTCAGGGGCAGGAAGGCACAGGGATGCATGGATGGGCCATAAATACAGACTACAAAGCTGCAGAGAGCCAGTTCAGGTCTGTGGTGACTGTGGTGATGGCACATCCTCAGAGTACCTCCCTGGTGCCTAAGCTGTCTGTCCTGGCCCGGAGGACTCACATCCCATAAGGTAGGCCTACGTCATAGCTTCTCTTAATTTTGAGTCTGTTTAACATTCATTCAGTTTCTTCCTGGCATGTAGACTTTCATGGTAAACTGAAATTTTAGCATTTTTCTTATACAGCTGAACAAAAATGTGCTTTCTTTTAACTTTTACTCACTGGCTCCAGCCCTGCCCCAAGAGTTCACACTGTAAGAAAATTCTGGACTGGGCACGGTGGCTCATGTCTGTAATCTCAGCACTTAGGGAGGCCGAGGTGGGCAGATCACGAGGTCAGGAGATTGAGACCATCCTGATTAACACGGTGAAACCCCGTCTCTCCTAAAAATACAAAAATTAGTTAGGCATGGTGGGGGGCTCCTGTAGTCCCAGCTATTTGGGAGGCTGAGTCAGGAGAATGGCATGAACCCGGGAGGCAGAGCTTGCAGTGAGCCAAGATGGCGCCACTGTACTCCAGCCTGGGGGACAGAGCAAGACTCCACCTCAAAAAAAAAAAAAAAAAAAAAGAAAGAAAGAAAGAAAGAAAGAAAAAAAAATTCCCTTTTTCTTGGGACAGTCTTTCAGACATTTAAAGAGAATCATCAACCAGTTAAATATCTCCAAGGTCTTTATTTGTAACTTAATTAATATAGTTTTCAGTTCTTTTCCCATTTTCTTTTCCTGCCTGTAACCTCTCTCCATCTGGTCAGTGGGTATGCAGGCTCAAGGGGGCAAACATTTAATAATACTTGATAAAAACTTTGAACTGAAAGAGGCAGAGGTCAAAATTCATTATATCACAGTTCAGGGCATCCTATAGCATCATATCACCAGTTAATCATCATCTCCAAAATTATTCAACCAGTTATAAATCCATTGAATGGTATTATCATGAGGCCCATATCTCTGTAATTTGTTCACAACAATATTATAGGAAACTCCATCAAAGACATTGCTAAAATCAATAAGCACTGTGTCTACTTCATCTTTTTAATTCTCTGTTGTGGTCCTCTCACCAACAGGCATATCTAATGGGGATTGTTCTTAGTGAGTCAAAGTTGGTCCCAGGAAACATGTTTGTCCCAATAGGGGTTCACATTTCTTCTGTTACACAATCTTCTCAAGGAGTTTCTAGGGACCATCTTGCTCTTTTGAAAATTAGAACCTGTCCTCTTCCCAAAAGATATTAAATAGATAAGGACAGGACAAAAGAGATTGAAATTAAACTTTGCAGAAATAATCTAGATCAGGCATTATGAATAATTACCAGGCACTGTGCTGAAATTCTAAAAATGGCTATGATGTCACTTGCATAAATTATTAATAAATTATTCTATATTTGATAATTTTTCTTTGTAGACCTAGAGGCAAAGGTATGGATGAGGTCACATAGCAAGGGGATTGCTGCTGAGAAGGAGTCAAAGCCTGGGTTTTACTTGTGGCCTTGCTGCTACACTAACTTTACTGACATGCCATTCTGGGATAGTCTTTTCTCTCTGAGGCTTCAAGAGAAGATGAGAATACATTCCATCCCTACCTCTTGGAGTCATTTTGACGACTCAGATGAAGTGCAGCATCAGGCATCAGTAAGCGGTTATTAGTATGGCTTCTGGAAGAGTTTGTGTCTCCAAGTGGGATCCTTGGCTGTCAGATCCATGACTGCAGCTATAAATACCGTGGGAAGTCGAAAGCACACACTGGGGTTGACCGTATTCTCTAATTGGGTGTCACCTTTCATGAGCCAAGCAGCTGCCAAAACTCATTGCCTCTGATTTAGTTTCTTGGAACTGATCAGCATATTGTTTTGTTAATAACCATCTGAGGTTGAAGAAGTCTTCCGAGTGGTACCACTTGAAATATAACAGCTGGCTCAGGGACTGTTTTGTAGTAAGCTCAAATGGGACGCAGGCACTATTTCCTTCTTATGTACAAATGTGGTAACAAGCTTGAAAAGGGGGCTCAGTGATTCCCCACTGCCTCCAGTGCTCAGTAAGCAATTTGAATATTTCAGTATGGAAAATACAACCTAGTTCTTTTTAAACCAATTCGCCTCTTATTCATAAATTAAATAGAATACACAGAGCTAAGGAACAGAATGAAGACAAGACAGTGAAGACATCATCTCAATAGCAGGAATCTATCCTGAGCCTGTCATTCTTCCATCTATATTCCTGTCCACCCATATGTCCATATATCCATTAATCTATCTATTCATACATGAAAATTAAATGAACATTTGTGATACACAAGACACTTAATGAGACCTAAGTCCTGCCTTCAAGGAGTGTATGGTTAAGTATATGGGAGAAATTGAATATAATTCATGACAAAAACAATGTTATTACAAGATCAGATAAAGATTGCTTCCAGTTAGATAGAACTGGGGAAGCATTCAGGCTGAATCAAGAAAGTTGGATAAGATTTAGATATATGGAGATGGGAGATATGGTTTTTCTAGGAAGCGGGAATAACCAACAATAAAGACATGAAGGAGGTAAACTGTGGAGACTGCTTGGAGACTACTGGTCAGTATTGAGCTTTGCAGGAGATAATGAGAAGTAAGCTGAAAAGGTAGCCTGGGACAGATGATAAAGGGCCTAGAATTCCAGGCTAAGGAGTTTGTGCATCATTCTGGAGAAAACTGGGAGCCACTGAGAATTTTTGAGTATTGTAGCATTGTATCCAGAACTGTGCTTCAGAAAGAGTACTGCCATTCCCAGTGTTAAGTGTTAGAAGCAATAAGCCAGAGCCTTGCCTCCAGGTCTTACCTTCTGGCTTTCATATAGCAATTGTTGCTGCCAGTGGCTGGAAAGAAGATTGTTCTATTTTACCCTGAAGGAGGAAGGTGGATGTAGTGGATCTGTGAATTCCAGTCAGATTCCCTTTCAGGACTGACACACTTATCTGCTCGTACTGTATTGGCTACTGATGGCCATAGATGAATCCCTCTCTGGGAACTGCATCTGGCTAGTGAGAGCTGCCTTTCCCAAGGTAATACTCTCTTCCCAGGTTACAAAGGCCTGGCCCCCTTGCCTCAATTTGGAAGACAACTCTGAATACTCTGCAGTCCGTAACTCCCAAGCTTCCCGCAGGATTATCTGAAGCTTCTGCATTCCCCAGTGGCTGACCCAGCAAAACTCCTGCACATACATCTCCATCTCAGAGTCTGTTTCTAGAATTCTGAGCAAAGGCAGTGGGTCTTCCTCTTCCCCAGCTTCCTCTACAGTTGACTTATCCAGTGGATGGCTTGTGTCGTCTCTCTTGTATCACCTCCCTTGGTGAGGGGCTGCGGATGGGCAGTGCTGTTCCTATTTCTAAGAGATTGTCTTTGTGAGTGTATCTGTGAGTGTAGAGTTTTCTCTTCAGGTATTGAAGGTCTCTGGATCTTCCCAGGCTGTGTTCCCCAAAATGTCTTCCATGGGATGTTTATGGAGGCACACCTTGAAAAAAGTGGTAGCCAAACAAGTACTCAGTATCTAAGAGGTTAGAATTGTAGACAATGCTTGAATATATCTGATTATAGAGACGTTTTCTCAAAAACCACGTCAGGGGTTAAGGAACTGTTGCTTTGTAGGTTTGAGGAATTATTTGGGGCTGAAATACTCATTAGTGAGGATTTCATTAGTGAAAGGCAAGGCCAATGTCTACTTGGAATGATACTTGTAAAACAAGGGTTGAAAACTCATGTGGCTCGGCATCCATTTAACATAAACAATGAGATAAGAATGTAGGGTCCTGGGGACCTGAAAATAAAGTGCAGGCCTGTCCTAAGGGGACTGCTGCTACGGGGGTTCATGAAAAAGATTGGTGCTTCCATGAGGAAGTGCTGGTCCCTGTGGCCAGACCTCAGGTTTTTGCAAGGTATCTGTACTTTAAAAAATTTAAATCTCTTGAGTTTTAATTTAATTTTTAGAAAATACTGTGTGCATGAAGCAAAATATATCTGCGAGCTGAATGTGGCCTGCGGGCTGTGGTTGTTTGCCTCTGTTTTAAACCACTGTGCATGCTGGAGAGAGCACCTGAGGCAAAAACAGTGAGCACATTTGTGTGCTCATCTCTAGAAGGGCCTCTGCCTGGTAATGCACCACTGGGAGGCAGGGTGGGCTACAGAAGTAGGGGGAGGACTGGGGAGCCTATGCATGCATGGTCTGAAGAGCAGACAGCTTAAAACATGTTTCCAAATGTGTTTTGGCCGTTTTCCTTCATGGGAACTGGGGAAATCTGCAGGTTTAAAAAAATCTTATTTGTAAATTTACTTATTTCTTAAATTCCTTCTTAAAACGTTATTTTATGTTATTTAATCTTCACGAGATCCTTCAAGGATTACCAACTGTACACAAGATAACAGTTGGCAGTTAAATCCCTCCATGTTAGGGCTGCACATTCAATTCATTCATTCTTTATTCAGGTGTGAATTCCTTGATTTGACACATACACAAATAATTATACAAATAATTATTGAATGCTGTCTTGTACAGGCTCTGTCATACAGAGGTACTGTATGAAGTACCTCTGGAATTACAAAAATGAATAAGGTACTGTTTCTGCCTTCCAGGAACTCAGATGCCCTCACTGCATCTCAAATGCACTCAGGTAGGTAGGATGATGGTAAGAGTTCATATTTACTGACTACCTACTAAGTGCTTGGTACTATTCCTAGTATTTTGTTTAACTTTCGCATTTAATCCTATAACAGCATAACTAAGAAGTGACTATTATTTCTGACCTCCATTTAGAGAAAGCATGGAGACACATGCTGTTTCGGCACTTTGCCCAAGATCAGAGAATTACAGGAGCTGGAGCTGGATAGAAGCCCGGTGTACACCTCTCTGATTGTGGCTTCACCGGGCCACCCGGCATCCTGTGGAGGGGCTTCTGAGCACCTGTAATTTGATGGAGAGCATGGTAGAGGCAGCTGGATGCCAGACACTGAGGAGACGCCTGAGTCTGACAAGTGGATAGAGGTGTGTGTGGAGAAAGGAGATCAGGCAAAGGCTCAGCAGTAGGAAGACCAGAGTGGCCCCTGAGACCACAGGAAACAAAGGGAAGCAATGCTGGACAGCCGGCCAGCTCCTGTGCTGTGGGGCCATCAGCCATTAGAGACTGTCAGAGTAGAGGACCCTTAGACCCCACCAGACCCTGCAGAGGATGAAACAGAAGGATGCAAAGAAATTCATCCTTCTTATAGATGCAAAAATGTTCATCCTCTTAAGAGAGGAAACAAATACAAATCACAATGAAATGCCACTTTCCTGCATCAGATTAACGAATACTTGAAAGCTTAATTCTACTTAGTGCTGTCCAGGACTTTCCTTTTGTGCAATTTTGATGGGCGAGTCAATTGGGAAAGTGTTTGTGAGTGCAGTTTGGCAATAGGTGTGTATCTACATTTTAAATGCACATACTTTCTGGTCCAGAAAAAGTCCCCTGAGGATACATACATACCTGCAGGATAAATGCACACACATACATATATGTAGGGTGTGGCATTTTTAGAAACAGAAAATTAAAAATGATCTTCATCAGTAGGTTAAGCAGGTAAATTACGATAATACAAACTAGGGAATACTGTGGCTTCATATTACTCTTAAAATAAAATCCCAAGCCCTTCCCGTGGCCTATAAGGCCTGGCATGATTTGATCCTTTCCCCGTTCTCACCCAAATTTTCCACTGCTCTTTCTCTCCCCCTGCTCCAGCCCCTAGAGGCTATAGCTGTCCCACTGACCAAGGCAGTTCCACCCTTAGGGCCTTTGCTCCTGCAGTTTCTCCTTCTTTGAAGGTTTTCTCCCCCAGATATTAACATGACTGTCTCCTCACTCTATTTATACCTCTGTTCAAATATCAACATGTGGTGAATAGTTTTGAAAGTGACCCTTAATGATCTGCCCTCCTGGTATTCACATCTTGTGTGATTCCCTCCCTTCTAGTGTGAGCTGGACCTAGTGACTTACTAATAATGAACAGAATATTTTAAAAGGGGAGATGTCACTTCTGATAACAAAATACTATGACTTCATCTTGCATGCTCTTCCTCTCTTCTCTTCCTCTGTCTCCCTCTCCCTGGCATTCTTGCTTGTGAGGAAGCAGGCTGCCATGCTGTGAGCTGCCCTGTGGAGAAGTCCGCATGGCAAGGAACTGAGGGAGACCTTCAGCCAACAGCCAATGAGGAACTGATGCTCCCAGAGCACAGCCTGTAGGAAACTAATTCCTGCTAACAACCTTCAGATGACTGCAGGCCTGGCTGGTAACTCAGCTGAAGCCTGAGAGAGATCCTGAAGCAGCGGGTGCAGCTAAGCCTCTCCTGGATTCCCATTCGACAGAAACTGTGAGATCATGAATACCGTTGTTTTAAACACTAAGTCTTGGGGTAATTTGAAACACAGCGATAGATCACTGATACAGAATCCCTGGGAGAAGTCTTCTGTGACTATGCCATTTATAACAGTGTTCTTTGTTGCACAATGACCCCCTAACCTGCTTTGTTTTATTTCATAGCGTGTATTTCTTGGACATTCTTTGATATCTTTTTGTTTGTATAATTCTTTATCTTTACTAGAATGTGAAGTTTTATGAGGACGCAACTCTTTTGCTTATCACTGTGTTCCTTCGTGCCTAGAAGAGTGCCTGACAGTAAGTGGGTGCTCACATTTGGTAGGTATTTGTGAAGGAATAAATATTGCAACCCATAAAAAGAATGAATAGTCATGCAGATCCAGATATGGGGAAGGCTTCCAAAATATAACATTATGGCGGGAGGGAAAAGCAAGTTGCAAGGCAATCTATATATATCATGATCCCCCTTTCATATCTAAAAGTTTGCATATGCAATGAAAAATGTCTGAAAAGATACAGATCAAAGTGTGAATAGTGGTTTTCCCTACAAGATAAAATTATGGAGCCACACTGTCTTAAACATTTCTTTAATTTTTAACAGTTTTATAATTATTCTAGAATCAGAAAAATTCAACGAAGACATTGTATAGACTTCTTAAGGCCGACCAGCCATTTGCTCTTCAGTGTTCCTGTGTCTTCTCTTGGCGAACCTCCAAAGAGGCTACCTGCTGTTGGTCTGAACCCAGCAGCCTTAGACTTTTTCCTTATGGTGGCCAGAACCACTCTCCCTGCACCTCACCCAGCCAGACTCCAGTCTCCAGGCAGTGCACAGGAAGAGCTCCCACATGACAGACTGTCAGAAACCTAGCATGTTTTCTGTGAATATTTCTTGGCAATAATTACTGAATAGGAAATAGGGAGTTGAAAAGAAATAAAAATACAGTACAGCAAAAAATAACTGTTTTTGCAGTTCAGCCTTGAAGGGATAAAGGCTGCTGAGGAGCTGATGGATGGAGCACACTGCCCTGATCCTCTGCTTTGCTTGAGGGCGAAGTTCTCACGGGGACACTAAGTCTGGGCTTCAGGGAAAGCTCCAGTGAGATCCCTGGGCACATATGCAGATTTCTCCCAGGTTATGCTGAGTGTATCTGTGCAGGAAGGTACCCAGAGTGCTCCTATCTAAAGCCCAGCATTCCCTGTAGACTAAGAGTCAGTGTGGGAGAGAGGTGGGGGCGGGAAGCCTTGTCATTCTTCCCCACACAACTTGGCTTGGGCAGTTTTTCATCTCCTTGCTATGTTATCAGCTCTCCACTGCCTCACCCACTATATCCTGTGTGCTCTTAAGTTTGCTGTATATGTTGACTGGGAGGCAAGGTAAACTTCCAAGAGGAGAGCTGATCATAATCCTGAAAGACACAATCCTGAGTGCCACCGTCCTGAATGTGCAAATCCTGAAAGATCACAATCCTAAAAATACAATTCTGAGAAAAACAATAAAAAAGTATTTTAAAGATATTTATTGACATTTTAAAAGGGAATTTATTTGAGAAACATAAAAATGCAACAGAACACTTCACAGGCCACTTTATACAATAAAATAGTCAATAATAACGTACATATTTTTGGAGGCATGAACACTCAGATATGCTAATGACAGTCACATGGATGTAAGTTATGAGCAGATGAACTGTATTCATAAAGAAATAGGTGAAAAAGGGAAATATATAAACACATATCACTATGGTTGTATACGCAGCTTTATAACTGCAGTATTATGAAATACTGTTATGAGCAACCTAACAGTATTTTAAAGAGATCAATTAAAAAAAAAGAACCATGGTGGGTCACCATCACATATGCAGTCTCCCAAAGAGGCGAGTTCTTGAGACACTTTATTTCTCACAAATGCAGATGTACCAAAAGAAGATCTCTTCGTTTATTGAGGAAGTTTCAACATTTTTACTTACACGCACAATGCTTACACACAAAGTCAACGTTATGATAATGCATTTTCTGGAGTCAAATTTGCAAAAAAAAAAAAAAAAAAAAAACAACAACATAAAACCAATTAGAACTCTCTAAAGTCTCTATGCAATTTATATCTCCAATATTGAAAATGATGTAAAGATGAAATACACAGCCTAGCAAAGTGTAAAATACAATGTTAACAATTTAAAATAATGAAAATGACTAACAAAAAGGAAAGAAAAAACATTCGACATGAAAAAGTATATTATACGGATAGATTATGGCAATTACACAGAGGTCGTCCATAAGGCTGGCTAACTTTCACTATCATTGACTATATTTTGGTGTCTTGCATCATGATAAATGGCTGCTTTTTTCTATTAGGGCATGGCTTTCCTCAAAGAATATTTTCACATTCATTTTCTATGTGGTGCTGCTCTTTCTGATATTCTTCTGTGATTCGATATACAACAACATGAGCATTTCCTATTAAACTTTCCCATCTTCTGTTTAGGAATTTTGATCTCTAGGGATTTCAATATTTGGGATGATGGTGTTTGGAATTGTGTCTTTCATGATTATGATCCAAACCCCTCGGAGAGCAGGGACACAAGAGGTTGCGTCCTCTGTGCTATCCTCAGGGCCTGTTATGCTGACAGCACAAGTAGGGACTCAAGCAGTGTGGTTGGCAGAATGAACGGCCACTCTCACATTTGTGTATGTCCTTTCTAAAGTGTGCTCCAGCATGGCATGGTCTGACACTATGGAGTACAGCAGGATTGTACACACCTTCTTTCTACAATCTATACTTCCATGAATGTAATCTAAAAGCAGATTTTTTGGGGCAGCCAATTAAACAGTTACAAAACTTGTTCCTCCAGCCTTTTCTTCTTTAAGAAGATGTCAGCTATTATTTCTTTCAATGTCATTTTAATGATGAAATATTTCAAACATACAATTCTTAAAATATTCTGAACATAGCAAATCCTCATGGACCTACCTCTGGAATTTAACACATGCTCTTTTTTTCTTTTTTGCTTTTTTCATAATTTTAACTTTCATATATTTTTCTTTTTTCTTTTACTTTTCCTTTTTATTGATTTATGCTTTTGATTTTTAATTTTTGTTGGTACATCGTGGGTATATATATTTTGGGGGTACATGCGATGTTTTGATGCAGGCATGCAATGTGAAACAAGCACACTATGGAGAATGGGGCATTCATTCCCTCAAGCATTTATCTTCTAAGTCACAAACAACCCAGTTACACTCTTTAAATTATTTAAAAATATACAAGTAAGTTATTATTGACTTTAGTCACCCTGTTGTGCTATCAAATAGTAGGTCTTACTCATTCTTTCTACTGCTTTTGTATCTGCTGACCATCTCCACCTTCCCTCCTTGCCCTCCACTACCCTGCTATTTTACCATGATTACTTCAAGTGTTTGGATAAAAATAATATACAGATAAAATCAAAGCCTCCTTTACTTTTCATTCTTTGCTTTTCATTCTTTCATCACAATAAGTAAATATTTTTCTGAAGTTGATGTATGTTCTTCTCACCCATGTTTTATAATTTTATTACATATATGTTTATAAAATATCATATATAAAGTATCAAATCTTATTTGTTTGATATTCTGTAACTCAGAATTACGTTTTCAATATTGATCCCTAGGAACCTAATTTTAGTTACTGAATTCCATAAGTGTGTCATAATTTGTCTATGCTCCAGTGGCTGTATATAGGATTTCTCATTTCCCCATTTTCAACCAGTCCTTAGTTTAACAAGGCTTTTTATTTACCAAGCCAATAAACATGAAATGATATCTCATATTAATTTGCATTTTCCTTTTACTCGTGAGGTTGGACATCTTTTCATGCTTTTTTTTTTTTTGCCATTTGGATTTTTTCTTTTATCAATTTCCTATTCTTACACTGTGCTAGTTTGCAAAAATGGTCACAATAATTTTCCTTCATGAATCCATATCCTTGGGTAATTCCCATCATACTGGTTCTGGGCGTAGACATGTGATTTCCTTTGGCTAAGGAGATAAGAAAATGTGAGACTTGAAGAAGCCCAAGAGACTTGGAAAGTTCTTGTGCATTGGTGCTGTTTCTTGCTTCTCTGCAACCACCACCATGTGAAAAATCCTGGGGTAGTCTGCTGAATGATGAGAGACACATGGCCTGGTGACCTCCATTAGTCCAGCCAACTGTCAAACACATGAGTGAGGCCATTGACTGCCAGCTCACTGCAAACATGAGACTGGCCCAGCTAATTTCTCGAGGATGAAAGGAACCATTTTTTTCTGAGCCCAGCCCAAACTGTCAACCCACAGAAATCAGGGCACATAGATATCTGTTGTTTTAAGCCAGTAGCCCTGGGTGGTGTGTTATGGCAGCCATAGCTCATTCACTTTATTTTGCCCATTTTTTCCCCTTTCGGTTGCTTGTCCTTTTCATATTGCTAAACTCTTTATTTCTTCTGTTTTTTGTTTGTTTTGTTTCTTTTCTTTTTTTAATTTTTTTTTTTTTTTTTTTTTTTTTGAAACAGGGCCTCACTTTATCACTCAGGCTGGAGCAGTGGTGCGATCTTGGCTCACTATAGCCTCAAACCCCCACCAGGCTCAAGTGATCCTCCCACCTCAGCCTCCTGAGTAGCTGAGACTACAGGTGCACGCCGCCACACCCAGCTAATTTTTATATTTTTTGTAGAGATAGGGTTTCAACATGTTGCCCAGCCTGATCTTGAACTGCTGGGCTCAAGGGATCTGCCTGCCTTGGCTTCCCAAAGTGCTGGGATTACAGGCATGGATCACCATACCCAGTCTGCTAAACTCTTTCTTAACATGACATTTCTCATTCAACTTTGTAAGTTTACGAGGCAGACATTATTATAATTATTATAATCGTTTCCATTTTAGAGATGAGGGAGCTACGATTAGAGGTTTAGTGATTTATCAAAGATCATGCACCTAGCAAGTAGGGAAGGTAAAATTTGAATCCATTAATATCTGGCTACAGAACCAGAGCTCTCAGGCCATTTCAATTCTCTGCTTCTCTCACATGCTGAATTTACAGTTGCTCAGTTCATGGAAACTCTTTAGGGCCAGGCACTATGCCACGTTTTATATCATACTAAACACAGAGTTCTGTTTTAAACTCTGGTTTAGGACTTTCTGTTTTCAGTGGTGTACTAGAACAAGCCCACAGCAGCTCACGAGAGCCAATGTTAGCTAGCATCTCTTCCCAAATCTGAGTTCAGGAAATCACATGGTAACTTGACATCAGCTGTGGTAGGAGTCTTTATATCACAGAATTTAGCAAATACTGTGAATCACGGGCTTTTATCTTCTAGAGAGTTGGTTTACCAGCACATAAAGTACTGGGCTGTGTTTACTCCTGTTCCTTGTATCTTGTTAGATCTGTCCCTTTCAGTTGCTTGTTAGCATAGTATTGGAATATTATTTGTCATCCAACATATTTGCTATTCCTATCCACTTTATATGATTTCACGAATGGAATAAGTATATCTTCTATGTCTTCACTGGCCCACAAACTGAGCTGTAGGGGCTGGGAGTAGAAACTTTTCTCCAGGTTCACTTGTTCCATTAATCAATATGTTCAGTCCTCTACTGATAGGCAATAGTCCTTGAGCATTTTCTATGTGACAAATAGTATTCTAAGCCCTTTACATGTATTAAATTATTGTAATCCCTATCAGTTTTAATCAGCAACTGATGAGTTATGGATTTGAGGCACAAGGAAGTTGAATTTCTTAGGGGTCTACATAACTAGGTGATGGCTGAACGGATTCAAATCCAGTTTGCTAGTTTGCTATCCTCTCTTTACTTAATTGCACCACAATCCAAACTTTGAGGCTGTATCTGATCTACAAGGATACCACAGAGGAGTTTGGATTCAGTGAGCAGTGGGATTCAGCAGTAGTGGAGGGCCATTGTAAGTTTTTGAATGGGAGAGTGATACTTATCACACGGTACTTAGAATGTTTTGTTATACTACAGTATGGCAGATTGTCCCAAGTAGGAGAAAGGCCAGGGGCAGGAAAAACACTTGTGGGATTATAGCTATCATTTACAGCTTGCCTATGTTTATGAAAATGAAATAACCCTTCTACGTGGGGCTGTCACTGCAACTGGATCAGGCTCCTACTGGCTCAGTCAAGTTGCCAAGGCTCTGTTCATGCTATTTCCCTGATCCATGGTACATTCTCTAGTTACTGCATTTCTTTATATATGAAAATAGTTAAAAAATAAATTACAGATATAATATTATTATTGGGCTCTTCCACAACATCATTCCCCTTAAATATTCATCATCCGTTTTATACACTTGTGATTTAATCATTTCCCACATATTTATTATTTCTTGCCAGTGAGTCTTTAAGTTCCTCAAGGGCAGGAACCATGTCTTATACTTTGGCATGCTCTGCAGTGCTGAGATCACCAGAGTTACTCCATAAATACTTGTGGAATATAAAGATGCATAACTAACTCTTCTTTTTTTTTCCATGGGCAAGCTCATTGACAGTAGGTGCCTGGAGTAATATAATTAGGAAGCTCCAAAATAAAATTGTGTTAAGGAACTACTTAAATGCTATAAAGGAAAGTAGAGAAGACAGCCAATTAGTATCTACGAGCACCCATGATTTCTACGTAATAGAAGAAGTCATTTATTGGATTTAGTTGACTTAGTTAAGTTCCCGGCTACAGGCTGTCCCCTGAGTCCTTAATTGCTCATCCAAAAGGAGGAAGTAGTGGCCCCACTCAGAGCCAAGTTATAAGGTATCCATTAGCAGATTTGAGAGTGTGGCTAGAGAATTGTGGAGCCTGAATGAGGGGAACAGAACCAACAACTACTAATCATTTAGTGTGTGCGAACACTATGCTAAAGCACATTTTCTTTTAGTCTTCATTACAAACCTGCTAGGTATATTTTGTTATCCCTTTTGAGAGATGAGAAAACTGAGCTCTGAAAGAGTATGTAACTTGTTTCAGAGTACACAGCGGGTAAGAAGTGGAGCAGAGATTCAAATTTGCTTTCATCTGGCTCTAAAAACAATGCTTTATTGTTTACCTATAGGGCTAGCCTGGTAATGTAAATGTGTGAATTGGGCTGGGTATAGGAAAACTGGAAAAAGTTTCCAAACCCTGTTTAAAGATTCAGAATCAAACTTAAAAACTTAAAAACTACACTTCCTCCCAAAACTTTTGCAGGCTAGTCTTCTCTATTGGATCATCACTTGCAATTCTTATTTTTAATAAAGCACTTCACCCAGCCAGAGGTGGGAGACATGGATTTGTCTGATATTTTCTAAGATGGGATGCTGTTATTTAGCTAGGCCAGCCTGGAATTTCAACTAATTCTTGATGGGGAAAAGCATACCATTCAGAAGCTGTGAGAGCAAATAGATCATCCAGGGACCCAACTTAGGTGGCACTCCTAAAGACAGCCAGAGCTGGACTGTGCTAATAGACTTCAGCAAAACAGTGGCTGCAATGATTGACAGGCTGGTCTGTAGCAACAGAGCTGGGGGTTATGTCAAATGAAATACCAGGAGAGTCTGGGGACACACAGGTCATCTGGTTCCAGAGGAAGATAAACATAGCCTCAGAGACTGTGGGAAGGTGATAGAGAAGGTAGATGGGAAGGTAGTTAGCATCGGAATGGTCAGGAGTAGAGATCTAAACAACAGCACCAAGGCAGAGTATTCAAGGCTTCTCTCTCTGGATGCCACAGTACTGGACGGCAGGCTCTATTCTGGAGAGCCAGGTGGGTTTACACTCAGCAGAAAGACATAACAGAGTTCTAGGAGGTATTTTCCAGAATATACCCAAGGCAAGAGTGGTCTCTGTCCTAATCCTTGCAATTTAGGGGATTATATATATCATGATCGTGATCACACACACACACAAACACACCAGTGCCTCTCGCTTGAGATCCAGCTGTTTCTGCTGGCACATCATAACCTGCAACCTGGAACATTTGCTGTCAATGCTATCTCCATTCAGGCCCCAGGGAAACGCTTCTTCACATCTCTTGCTCCACAACACAAATCAATTCATTCAGGTATGTGGGTTTGCTGTTGTTATTAGAAAAAGACAAGGGAAACTTAAGCAGTGGAAGCACTTAGGTAAGGGAAAAGACAAATTAGCATATCAAATCCTTCCTCTCAGGTACATGAATGCAAAATGTTCTGGCATAATAAAATAAGATTTTTTAGTAGTGTCACACATTCTTTTTTTTTTCCCCCTTCCTTTTACACTCCAATTTGTGGGTTTTGGTAGTGCTTAGAGTTAATATGGCATTCACAAAAGTTGTTCATGGTAGATGAGGAATAGTTTAGGTCTGAATATAACATGCGTGAAGTATGGCACTGCTTCTTTTTTGTTGTTTTTTAAAATAATTATTATGGGTCCATAATAGTTATATATATTTATGGGGTACCTGTGATGTTTTGATACAGGCATACAATGTGTAATTATCAAATCAGGATAATTAGGGTAATCATCACCTCAAGCATTTATCATTTCTTTATGTTAGAAACATTGCAATTCTACTCTTTTAGTTATTTTAAAATATACAATAAATTGTTGTTAACTATAGTCACCCTATTGTGCTACTGAATACTAGATCTTATTCATGCTATCTAACTGTATTTTTGCACCCATTCTCTAGCCCCACTTTACCCCCACTCCCTGCCACCCTCCTAGCCTATGGTAACTATCATTCTACCTCTATCTTTATAAGTTCAATTTGCTTAACTCTTAGCTCCCACATATGAGTGAGAACATGCAAAATTTGTCCTGCTGTGCCTGGCTTATTTCACTTAACATAATGTCCTCTAGGTCCATCCATTTTGTTGCAAATGACAGTGTTTTATTCTTTTTTTTATGGCTAAATGATATTCCATTGTGCTTATGGACCACATTTTCTTTATCCATTTATTTATTGATAGACACTTACGTTGATTCCACATCTTGGTTTGGTGATTAGTGATGTAATAAACATGGGAATGTAGATATCTCTTCAATATATCGATATATTTTCTTTTAGATATATACACAGCAGTGGCATTGCTGGATCATATTGTAGTTCTATTTCTAGTTTTTTGAGACACCCACCTCCATATTGTTCTCCATAGCGGCTGTACTAATTTACATTCCCACCAACAGTGACACCAATTCCTAACATGGTCAACTGTATGGGCACTGAATGCTCAAACTGCAAATAATCTTATTTTTATGACATATTTATTAAGCTTTAATTAAATTTTCAAAATAGTGGATGAAAAATTAAAGATGATTTAAGTAATTATTTTAAAATGCAATATTTGTTGATTACAATATATATTTTACCTCTAAATTTAATAAATAAGTTTGAATGTTTTGGAAGAAAAATAGATTTATGATTCTTTGAGAAATAAATTGAATTTTACAAATGTTTTTACTCAGTTTACATTTAATTTAATTAATTAATTTTTTTTTGAGACTGAGTTTCACTCTCGTCACCCAGGCTGGAGTGCAATGGCATGATCTCAGCTCACTGCAACCTCCACCTCCTAGATTCAAGCTATTCTACTGCCTCAGCCTCCCGAGTAGCTGGTACTACAGGCACATGCCACCACACCCGGCTAATTTCTTTTTATTTTTTGTAGAGATGAGATTTCACCATGAAGGCCAGGCTGGTCTCGAACTCCTGACTTCAGATGATCCATCCACCTCAAATGATCCACCCAAAATGCTGGGATTACTGGCGTAAGCCACCATGCCTGATATCAATTTACATTTTAAATTAGAATTTATTCAAATTGTGTACACTTTAAATACAATTCCCTTGTAGAGTCAGTGCCATTATTATCCTCATTTTTGTCAACTGAACAAAAATTACATAAAACTCTTGATTATAGAAACATACTTAGTAATTTTACTTAACTGATGGAAAGAAAAATAAAGTTCATAGAATGCATAATAATTTATGAATTATGTATGCATTTATTACTTAACCAAATATTATACGCCTATCAATAGGCCACCTACACATAGGCAATAATGATTAAATTCAGTCTATCTTGATATTTTCTTTTTGGCCATATGAAACTATAGCTTGCACATATTTTAAAATTTTGTCATCATAATGGTATAAATATTAAGGTGAAACATAAGTTATCTGCCAGTTTGTCAGTTTGATTTATATGTTTTAAATATTTAGACATGGTATGTGTGTTTAGTAAGTTGAATTGTGGCCTCCAAAATGATATGTCTAAATCCTAATCCCTGCTACCTAAGAATGTGCCCTCATTTTGAAAAAAGGGTCTTTGCAGATGTAATTAAGTGAAGCGTCTCAAGATAAGATCATTCTGGATTAACTGAGTGGGTCATAAGTCCAACGACAGGTATCCTTATAAGAAAAGGAGCAGACACAGAGATATAGGAGAAAAAGGCCTGTGAAGGAGGAGCAGGAAGGACCAAGCCAAGAATACCTGGAGTCACTGGAGGCTGAACGAAGTGAAGAAGAATTCTCCTCTACAGCCCTCAGAGGGCATGCTGCTGACACCTTGACTTGAGATTTCTAGCCTCCAGAGCTGTGAGATAATAATTCTTTTTCTTTTAAAGCCACAAATTTTGTAGTAATTTGTTATAATATCCCTGGGAAACTAACATAGAAGTCTTCTATCTGTATCCTTGTTCTGAGTCCTGCTAATATTAGGAGTCAGTAATACTAGTCTATTGGGTAGACAAGTCTTGGGGTGGGGATGCGTTACAAGAGATTGGTTTTAAACCTGCCCAATTGCTTTCCCTGAGAGATTGTGAGATTTTGGAGGCAGGTACCTATCTTTTCTTTATATCCCCAACTGCTAGCCAGGTAGTCAGTATGAGCTAATGAAGAAATGAATCAATGAATGATTGAATGATGGTCATCTAGAGTGCAAGCTCCAGGGCCAAACTTGCCTGGGTTAAAATTCAATTAATGGAGGTGGTTCTTAGGAGCACTACAGTATGGAAAGCCCTGTTCTTTACTAACGTTGGAGAGAAAGGAGTGCAAGATATAGAAGATGAGACATTTGTTCCAGGAATCAGCCCATCTTTTACTGCCGTGAGCTGCTAAATGTTTAACAACCGGCTCTCTAGAAAACACAAGACAAAACAAAACAAGACCCCATTCTTTTAAAATTTTTCTGATTTGTATAGTGTAAATATTCCCACCATACCTGACTTATTTTTCTTTCTTTTTTTTTTTTTCTGAGATGGAGTCTCATTCTGTCACCCAGGCTGGAGTGCAGTGGTGCAATCTCAGCTCACTGCAACCTATGCCTCCCGGGTTCAAGCAATTCTCCTGCCGCAGCCTCCCAAGTAGCTGGGACTACAGGCATGCACCACCACGGTCAGCTAATTTTTTAATTTTTAGTAGAGATGGGGTTTCACCATGTTGGTCAGGATGGTCTCAATCTCTTGATCTCCTGATCTGCCTGCCTTTGCCTCCCAAAGTGCTAGAATTACAGGTGTGGGTCACCGTGCCCAGCCCTGATTTCAAAGCACTAACAAGAAGCCGCTGATTGTGGAGTTGGGAAAAGGATCATGGTGCACGATTTGCTCTCGTAAGCCCCTCTGAGCTGGCTCCAGCACACTGTTATCTGTGATTGAAAATTGTCTAAGATGGAATGATGTCAGCAAGATGGCAGAATAAGGGTTTTCTACTATCATCTCCCCACAGTGCACTGATTTTTACAACCACCTGTGGATGACAGTACCATTGTGGGAGACTGGGTGTCTAGTAGAGAAGTTCTAGCATGCCACTGGAGCAAAAACAAAACAAACAAAATAGCCAAAAAACCCAAAAATTCAAGAACAGATACATTGAATAGATTTCACTTTACCCATGTCACCACTTCCCCAAGGCATCACAGCTCACTGCCACAAGAGGCTCCTGTGGCCCATGAGTCCTCCCATGGAAGAAAGCAAGAGTAGTGAATGAGCAGCTGGATTTCCCAGCTGTGCGAAATGATACACAAGAGGCCCAGCTCTTCCTCACCACACACAGAATGCTGAGGGAATCGCCATGGCTATGTGGCTGTGAGAGGCTGGGAGCAGGGAAAAGTGGTGGGGACTCACAGCATCAGGGCTTGAAATTCAACATATGGCCATGTATTCTACTAACTACTTCACAGTCTCCTTCAGGAGGCTTACCTATGAGCCACTTGAGATGCCTTGCAAAGCCCCTTAACTGGCCTGTGGATGCCCTCAATGCTCCATGCACCTCACCTCCTCTCCCAGTCCCCCTGATGACTGGCTCCCCATGCATGTGCTCCACACAGTAAGTGTGAGCCTTTGCAGGTGGCTTGCAGGCATGTGCAGTCAACTGGCTTGACTCTGTGGGATGGAGAGAAGACACACAAACTTGAGCATTTTAGGGCATTGCCCTAAGGAAAACAAATGGGAGATTCTCAGCAATCGGTCTAGCTTTGCAGGATGGAGAAAAGGCACACAATTTTAATAATTCCCTCCACTAAAAAAGGAACAAGAAAGATGGAGCAGGCCCATGCATAGAAAAAGTCTGAAAAAATCTCAGAATCCTCACCCTTGATGGCTACTGAAGTTATTTATTTCCCAAAGCCAGTCAATTAAAGACTGTAGGAAGTGCCTGCTTTTTCAAATGTGAAGATAGCAACACAAGACTTCAAGGAACAGAAAGAAAAAAGGATGCATGACACCACCAAAAGCACACAACAATTTTCTAGCAATTAACCTGAAGGAAATAAAGATATATGAATTGCCTAGAAAAGAATTCAAAATAATTATTTTAAGACAGCTCACAGAAATACAAAGGATCATAAGAGACTACGATGGACAATTACAGGTCAACAAATTGGATAACCTGGAAGAAATGGATAAATTCCTAGAAACATACATCCTACCAAGGGTGAATCATGAAGAGGTAAGAAAATCTGAAAAGATTAAAAATGAATAAGGAGATTGAATGAGTTATAAAAATATCTCCCAGCAAAGAAAAGCCCAGGACCAAATGGCTTCACTGGTAAGTTCCATCAAACATCTAAAGAAGAATTAATACCAATCTTTCTCAAATTCTGTCAAAAATTCAAAGAAAAGAAAATGCATCCAAACCCATTTCACAAAGCCAGCATCATCTTGATACTAAAACCAGACAAGCACATTACAAGAAAAGATTACAGGCCAATATCCTTGATGAACATTGGTGCAATAATCTCAACAAAATACCAGCAAACTGAATTCAACAGCACATTAAAAGCATCATTTATCCAGATCAAGTGGGATGTATTCCTGGGATGCAAGGATGGTTTAACAAATACAAATCAATCCAGATCAAGTGGGATGTACTCCTGGGATGCAAGGGTGGTTTAACAAATACAAATAAATAAGTGTGATATACCACATTAAGAGAATGAAGGATAAAATCATATGATTGTCTCCATAGATATGGAAAAAAGCATTAGACAAAATTTAAATTTTTTTGATGATAAAAACCCTCAAATGTTAGGCATAGAAAAAATGTACCTCAACTTAATAAAGGCCATGTATGGCAAGCATACAGCCAATACCAAACAGTGAAAAGCTGAAAATGCTTCCTCTAAAATCAGGAACAATACAAGGATCCCCAATATCACCAGTTATATTCAACATAATACCAAACTTAATACTAGCCAGAGAAACTGGCCAAGAAAAGAAATAGAAGGCATAAAAAATCAGAAGTGAAGAATAAAATGGTATCTATTTGCAGATGACATAATCTTATACATAAAAAACCCTAAAGACTCTAGCAAAAACCTGTTGGAACTAATCAACAAATGCCACTAAAGTTGCAGAACACGAAATCAAGATACAAAAAATCAGTAGTATTTCTATACATTAACAATGAACTATTTGAGAAAGAAATTAAGGTGACAATCCCATTTATAATAGTATAAAAAGAATAAAATACTTAGGAGTAAATTTAATCAAGGAGGTGAAAAATCTGTGTACTGAAATCTATAAAACATTGATGAAAGAAATAGAAGAAGATAAACAAATGGAAAGCTATTCTGTGTTCATGGATTGGAAGGAAAAATATTGTTAAAATGTCCATATTCCTCAAAGCACTCTAAAGATTCAAACCAATCCTTATTAAAATTCCAAAAGCATTTTTCACAGAAATAGAAAAGACAATCATAAAATTTGCATGGAACCACAAATGACCCTGAATTGTTAGAGGAATCTTGAAGAAAAACAAACCTGTGGGCATCACATTTCCTGAAATTATATTACAAAGCTATAGACAGTAATCGAAACAGGATGATACTGGCATAAATACAGACATGGAGACCAATGGAACAGAATAGAGAGCTGAGAAATAAACCCATACGTATACGTTCAACCAACTTTTCACAAAGCCTCCAAGCATACACAATGGGGAAAGGATAGTCTCTTCAATAAATGGTGTTGGGAAAACTGGATACCCACATGCAAAAGAATGAAATTGGACCTTTATCTTTTACCACACACAAAAATCAATTCAAAATGGATTAAAGACTTAAATGTAATACTCCAAACATAAAACTCCTCAAAGAGTTTTAGGGGAAAAATCTTGTTGACATTGGTCTTGACAATAAGTTTTTTGGATAGGATAGCAAAAGCACAGACAACAAAAGCAAAAATAAACAAGCGGGACTGCATTTATGTAAAGATATAGGGAAAAGCAAACTCAGTTTCTCTTTTTATGCTGTACTCTTACACAGTCACACAAGACTTCTGACACCAGATGTATATGTGGAGGTATTTCCTCACATACTAAGCAATCAACCAATTCTCCAGATTCTGCAGTAGACACCAGCTGGGTGTCCTCTAACTCAATTCAGTTCAATTCTGACACTATCTACCTGAAGATACTGTCAGATCCCACAGGTTAAGGGCTCATCCCCTACTTCAGATGTCAATTGCAAGTTTGGGCTTCTGGAACTTCTGAATAGTAGCCATAAATCAGAGTTCCCATGACCCTCTCAGGCTACCCAGGAGCCCCCAGCCATCAGTCAACTCAGTACACTGAAGACACTTTTATCACTCTAGAGATTCCAAGGATTTTAGGAGCTATATGTCAGGAGACTGGAACAAAGGCTAAATATATATTTCACAATGTCACAATCAAATTAAAAAGTTTCTGCCCAGCAAAGAAAGTAATCAACAAAATGAAAAGGCAGCCTACATAATGAGAGAAAATATTTGCAAATCATATATCCAATAAGGGTTAGTATCCAAAATATATAAGGGACTCATATGTAGCTAAATAGCAAAAACAAAACAAAACAAAACACCAAAACATCACTAACAACAACAAAAGCAAAAGCCCAAACAACCAAATAACCTAATTAAAAAATGGGCAAAGGACCTGTAATGGTTAATATTGAGTGCCAACTTGATTGGATTGAAGGATGCAAAGTTCCTGGGTGTGTCTGTGAGGGTGTTCCCAAGGGAGATGACATGATTTGAGTCATATATACATGTGAGTCAGTGAGCTGGGAAAGGCAGACCCACCCTCAATCTGGGTGGGCATCATCTAATCAACTGCCAGCGTGGCTAGAATAAAGTAGTCAGAAGGAAAGAGTAGACTGGCTGAATCTTATGGCCTTCCTCTTTCTCCCATGCTGAACGCTTCCTGCCCTTAAACATCAGACTCCAAGTTCTTCAGCTTTTGGACTTCTGGACCTACACAAGTGGTTTGCCAGGGGCTCTTGGGCCTTCAGCCACAGACTAAAGGCTGCACTGTTGGCTTCCCAACTTTGGGGATTTTCGGACTCAGACTGGCTTCCTTGCTCCCAAGCTTGCAGATGGCCTGTTGTGGGACTTCACCTTGTGATCATGTGAATCAGTACTCCTTAATAAACTCCCCTTCATATATACATCTATCCTATTAGTCCTGTCCCTCTAGAGAACCCTAATACAGGACCTGAATAGACATTTTCCCAAAGAAGACACAAAAATGGCCAGCAGATATATGAAAAGGTGACCAAAATCATTAATCAGCAGGTAAATGCAAATCAAAACCACAATGAGATATTACTTCACAACTGTTAGGATGGCAGTTAGGAAAAAGACCAGAGATAACAAATGTTGGTGAAGGTTTAGAGAAAAAGGAACCTTTATACACATTTGGTGGGAAGGTAGATTGGTACAACCATTATGAAAAACAATATGGAGGTTCCTAAAAAGTTAAAAATAGAACTGCCATGTGATCCAGAAATTCCTTTTCTGGGTACATACTCAAAGGAAATGAAATCATTATTTTGAACAGATACTACAATCTTACATTTATTGCAGCATTATTTACAAAGGCCAAGTGAATGAAGAAAGAAATTGTGAGGTATGTGTGTTTTTGTATATATATATATATGTATTTGTATATGTGTTTGTGGGTGTGTGTATATATATGAATAGATCTAATGTACAGCATGTGACTACAGTTAATAATAATGTATTATATATTTGAAATTTTCTGAGAGAGTAAATCTTAAGTGTTCTTACACAGAAAACGGTTACCATGTGAGGTAATGGATATGTTAATTAGCTTGATTACAGTAATCATTTAATAGTGTATACATATATCAAATCATCCCACTGTATACCTTAAATATAAATAACTTTCATTTGTCATTCAAAGCTCAATATAGCTGGAAAAAATCAATCATTGGCTATTGGGCTGGGGCAAGTTTATATAACTTCACTCATCTCCAAAGTCAAAATTTGTCCTCTGTAAATGGGAATAATGGCACTAAGTTTTGTTATGATCAAATCAGTCAATCCATATAAAGTAACCAGCATGTAATAAGCACTAAATAAATGATAGACACCACCATGATCATTGTCCTCATTAATATTTTATAATGCCCCACTTCAGAGCCTTCACTCTTGCTGTTCCTTTGCTGGGACACACTCCACTCTTTCACCGGCTCGTTCTTACTCACAGTCTGGTCTCAGTTTAAACCTCACTTCTTCAAGGGTGCCTTCCCTGACCTCTGAGTTTAGATTGGTTGTAGGTTCCTGTACTTCTGTTCATTCGTATTGCACAAGTCTGTGAACTTTGGGAGAGCAGAGACTGTGTTCTCTTGAGCACTTTTATCATACTCTACCTAGCAAAGGACCTGACATATAGTAAACAAAGATAGTTATTGAATGAATGGTTCACTCTGTTCAAGATGTGACTGGAAGAAAAATTTCAAAGGAGGAGGGATACTGTCTCTGGCAAGGAGATCGATTTGACTCACTTTTACAGGTGTTTGAATCCCTCACCTACATTTGATTTAAAGGCTGAATTTGGGCTACCTTTGCTCTCACAGGTACATGGCAACCTGATTTTGACTTGGGAGAGACATAAGAGATGGGATCCAAACTGCTCAGACTACAATGGGCTACATACTGTGTATAAAATGTCTGACCCTGGTCATAGTGTCAGCTTGACTCCCAGGGCGCCGATGTCAGTGCCTGGCCAGGCCTCTGTTGGAGAGGTAGCACGCATCTGGATTGGAAGTAAAACCCCCTGTATTTGACTTGCAAGGTGGCTCATTCAATGACAGAAGCCAAAACAAATGAAAGACGGCATCAAGAGTTGGCTGTGGTCCTGGATCTAAGTTGGGGCACTTAGGGCCTTGCCAAGGGATTAGGATGGGGGTGAGCATGATATAATTATGATTAGATGATTGGATGGCATTTGTAAGACATAAGATAGATCTATCATCCACAGATCTCTGTACTGTTACATATGGGAACTGGTGCCAGGGACATGAGCCCCCTCCCTTCCTGACTTCCTACTTAGTCAGCAATTATGATCTACCCTGCCTTCTCTGAGGGAACCTGGACATCAGCCACCTGCTGCAGGACACCACTTTGCAGCTGGGCAGGGAGCCACTGGCCCTCTTTCTACCAATATTAAGCTGGTAAAGAGAAGCTGCAGTGTGCGTATTATCAGGCAGTAACTGAGGACTGGGGTTTAAGAATTTAAGCTTAAATGGAATCTATATATAGTTTAAAAAACAAAACTATTTTAGATGCCTGCTTATCTTAGCCATTTACAGCCATCTTCACAGAAACTTGACTTGGTGAAAAAGAGGGAATCAAGGCCCTGAGTTCTACCCCAGCCCTGCAGTGCTAGCCTGCAACTTTCAGTAAGTCCCCTCCTCCTCCTCCTGATCTTAGATATACTAGGGAAATAGGCCAGATATTCTTTAATATCTTATCTCATTTTAGTATTTTCTTATTATATCTTAACCCTTTGGCCTGGAGCCTGGCCGAGTACTCGGCACATGGTAGGCCCTTAAGAAGTATCTATATTAAGTACTTTTTGCATACCTAGCCTAGATTTTTGGTGAGCTAATAGATTTAGATAGAAAATTGCCTTGATCGATTTCTTTGGATTGCCAATGGACAGGTCAACACAAGTATCATTGAGAAGCAGGAAGCACTCTGTAGATACTGAGCACAGTGCAAAGTAAAAAACCTATTAAATTCCCAACAGCAACAGTTACTGAAATCTCCTCTCCTGGCCCTCCTGCAAAACACAATACCTTCAAGCCACTCTTTCATCACACTAGCAATTGACAGTATCCTGTTCTCTAAATCTGGAATTCTGGTTCATAAAAAAGAAAAACAATGGAGACATTGATTTTTCAGAAGCGGGACTCCAGTCTGCCATGAAGGTCAGGTGTTTGGCCTATTCAGTTTCTGTTATTCTAAGCCTGGCATGAGTCCCCCCACCCCACCCCCCACCAAATGCTCTGACAGTGAGGAGGTAAGCAGAAGAAAAGGAATCAGTTCAGTTCTAAGTGTTAAATGAAGCACTGTCACCTTCATTTGACCCTAAGCACGGGGCATAAGGATAGAAGATGAGGCTGGCCCCAGACATGAGGTTAAATGGGTCATCAAAAGCCGGTGTGAACCTCTGCACAGCAGAGCCCAGAGATATCCAATGTATTATAATGGAGACAGAAAAGACCTGCAAGGGAGTGTGTCCATCACAGAGGTAGCATCATGAGTTTGGATTTTTTTCATTGTAACAGACTTGTACCTAAATGTGTGTACAGATCTGGGTGTGGTAGATATTTGTTGCATTTTCCTCTTAGCACCACTATCCCTTACTGTGACAACGGGACCTTGATTTGATTGAGAGGAATTAATTCTTTCCTCTATCCCAAGGGCTCTGACAAAGAAGGCAACCCCAGGGTGGAGCACATGACCCAGACTAAACCAACTGAGGAGGGCACCTTACCTCCAGCCCACCCTCTATAGTTTAGGGATGAATACTCAACCCAAGTCATGCCAGGTGTTATCAATGAGTCCCAACCCAGGACTTTGGTCTGCTCTCTAAGGGAAATGGACTGTCCTAGACATGCTAATTGTGGTATGTGAAGATTGAAACTACTGGAGGACCCTGTGTAGAGCCTGGACTTGGAGCCAACCCAGAGGCGGCTGAGTTGTGAGATGAACTCAGGGGATGTTGTGTACGTCCTGAATTGTGCCATATCCAGGGGTGTTTCAGTTATGTGAGCAAATAAATTCTCTCTTGCCTAAACCAATAAGGATAAAGTTTTTGTAACTTTCAACTGAAAGAGCTGACTGACTCATTGACCTTTAGCTGCTTTTCAATTTTCCTTTCCCCATGAACCAAATTCCTCTAATGTATGGACTGGAACAACATAAAAACAGAGCTATGAAAATGTGTTTGAGGGTGAACTGTGACAGGCACTCACTCTTAGGGGAAAGTCCTATCTCACCAGTTTTGCTCAAATTACTCTCACCTTTGGTTTTCTTGATAATATCTCTGATAACGGTAAACACTGCCTTCTGACACTCTGCGTTTCTATATCTACAGTGAGTGCCATTGAGTGACATCCTGCATAACATTTATAGAAATGTGTTTAATAGCTTTTCTTTTTTATTGGGATATAGGTAAAGAGGATTGAGATTCTTCACATTCCCCAGGCTTGCTTTTAGGAGAGATATATATACACACACACACACATATATATATGCATACTGGTCCTCCCCATACCCTGTGGGAAGAGGGCGAGGCACCAGGAGCCATTCCCACTCTGAGCAATATCTGTATTGGGAGTGTCCTGATTCAGATGGTGACTTTAAAGTGCATGCATTTGGAATTCCTGAGGTCACCGGATGAGAACACCCCTTCCCAAGCTTAAAGTCAAAGACTCAGCCTTTCTATGATCAGTGGTGGGATATGAATTGTTATGCTGGTGAAGGAGGAGTTGACAGTGGTGTTGAGGTTGGGGGGAATTGTAAAAAATCCTGCAATGTGGAAAGTGTTTGGAGTGGAGCCTTTTAGGGATGTTTACTCCCAGATGCTGGGATTGGGTTGGTGCCTGGGTTGACTCCACTGTGCAGATGTGTACCATGAGGCCAGCAAATCCTATAGTTCTGTGTAAGTCATACTGACTTCTGGGATCATAATGGTACCCAGGAAGCAAAGGGAGCTGTGATTACAGGGTGGTTGGGTGTGGTGGTCTACTTCCTTGATACTTAAAGTGAGGTCTGAAGATCAGCAGCAGCACAGCGTCATCTGTCAGCTTATTAGAAAAGCAGGATCTCAGATTTCATGCCAGACTTACTATATTAGAATCCCCAGGTGATTTGTATGCACAGTAAAGTTTGAGAAACTCTAGTCTATGCCTACTGACTCCAGTACTTCTCTTGATTCAACATTTAATGAGCACCCACTGTGTTCTGGCATTGTGCTGAGTACTACAGATATAAAGATGAATAATCCAGTCTTTTCTAAAGAGCTTTTCACTCTTCACGGCTTATTTACTTCTTACTTTTTCCTCCAGTATCTCCCGAACGCTCCACATTTTGGCTTTTGCTGTGTCTTTTCACTGAAATTCTTTCTTTGAAGACCACAAATGACCTGTTTGTGGTCAGATTCAGTTTACTCCTCTCTGTAGCATTGAGCATCTCTGATCAACACCTACTAAATGCTGTCCTCTCCTGGTTTTGCTGACATTGTGTCATCTTGATCCTTCCTTTCCCTCTCCCTACACCCCTGCCTCATATACTGGCCTGTCTTCATCTTGCCCAGGGCTGTCTCCCAACTCAATCCTTACTCTCTCACCAGGTTATCTCATCCAGATCCAAGACAGGAATTGCTTTTATTATGAAGTCCTTGGCCCTCTAGGAACTCCAGAATTGCTGATCTTAAAAGGGCACCCTAAGCATCTCTTTCCTACAGACGTTTTTGCAAAGTTGTCAATTGATTCCAGTAGGGAATTAGATTTGCCGAGTATCCGTGAAATGAGAGGAGTAGATATTGGTGGGTATTTCTGCTGCAACAAATTATCCTTTGGTGCTGTAACATTATCACAAGCTTGGTGGCTTTAAACAAATTTATTATCTTACAGTTCTGTAGGTCAGAAAGCTAATGTGAGTCTCATGGGACTAAATAAAATCAAGGCATTTGAAAACCTGTGTTCTTTCCGGGAGGCTCTAGGGGAGAATCTGTACCCTTGCCTTTTCCAGCTTTTAGAGGCTTCTTACATTCTTTGGCGCCTCCATCTTCAAAGCTAGCAACAGGGAGCTAAGTACTTTTCATGCTGCCATCACTCTGGTTTTCTGCAGCTTGGAAAGGTTCCCTGTTTTTTAAGGACTCATGGGATTGGATTGGACTTACCTGCATAATCCAGGCTCCTCTGCCATCTCAAGGTTCTTACCTTTAGTCACATCACGTAATCTTTTGTTAGATAGGTTAACATATTCACAGGTGCAGGGATTAGCACATGGACATATTTGGAGTTTATTATTTTGTCACTACGGTGTGACTGAGGAGAGTAGAGGTTTGAGGAAGGGGACTGGAAAGGTGATGTGTTCCCGGGGTGTCCAGGATGAATCCAAGACAAAATGAGTTAACAGGACACCTCAGTGCCAAAATCGGAAAGGTGGGGTGGAAGTGAGAAGGAGGGGTGGGAAGGGGTAGAGATGTGGGTGAGGAGATGGAGATCCTAGACCCAGCTACTACTTACCCATGGTCCCTAAGTCTATACCTAGTCATATGCAGAACACCACGTCACGCTCATCGGGTTCAGTGCTCAACTCATTGTCTCCCTTGTGTCTTTTATTCTTTTTGTTTTCCCTGTCTCTGTGAATGAGACCACTATTTCACTATTATTCAAGGCAAAAATGTCAGCCATCCTGCTTTTCTTTTCCCTCATCCTCTCACCAACAGGTCCTGGATCTCTATCAAGTTCTCTAAACTCACGTTTCTCAAATACAGCCTACTGTCCCAGACACGCGCAGGCCTCCCACCCTCTACTGAACTGAGTGAAAAGCCTTGGGCCAGTCTTCCTGCTTCTGTGACTATCTGATTTCAGTCAGTTTCCCATTCTGATGTCTGGTTATCTTCCACAAATCACCTTAGTCCAGCTTAAAGACTGCCCACTGCCTTCAGGACCAAGTTCAAAGTTGGCATGATTTTTAAAGCCTACTTGGCAACCATCTCCTTATCTTGCCTTATTTTTGCCAAATTTCATCCTGTACTCTATACTCCAGCCTCACTGAATCCTTACTTTTCTTCAACCATGCCTTTTGCTCTTTCTAGCTTTAGCAGTGTTGCTCCCTTCACCTGACCCTCCTGATCCATAGGACTCAGCTCAGCTACTCCCTCCCTTTGCCTCTTCCAGGTAAACTTGGTCACGCCTCCCTCCCCAGACTTCCATAGCTTTTTGCACACATTGTGATGATAGCATCTAACATACTGCCTTGTACTTGTGCTTGCATCAATGTCCCCTTCTAGACTTGCTAGGTAATGTTGGGAGAGCCTTTCTTTTTCACCATGAAATTTCATTTATATATTTTGTTATGAACAAAGCTTTTGGCACACATGACTATGTCCATTTCCCCACTGGCCACACCATTCTTCAGAATGGTGAATAAATGAATGCTCTTTCTTTATTCTTATCTGAGAGCTAAGAAATGAAGCCCCTACCTACCCACCCAGAGGAGAAAGAGATTTGCTCCACACTCCCCACCCTGAAGATCTATCTTCTTGGTTATGATTTTCTCCTCTGGATATCCCAAGGAAGGTGTGAATTTTAGTCTTAATGAAGGCTGGAGGGTCAGCCTAGAGGCAGTGATCTTTGGGGCCTCTTTCTAACTTGGAGATCTTGTAGAGTTATGCTTCTAGGGAAAGGTAATATTGGTTTCCAGGTATTATTGCTCAGAAATAATTTGAGATGAATGCATGCGTCCTCTGCAGTTTTCTGTTTGGATACATTTAACTTTGTTTGCCGTTTGTTTATTTAGTCGATTAATATTGGCTCCTATGTGCCAAGCCCTATGCAAAGCCAAGCGAAGAGGAGAAGGGAGTCAGAAAGGCTTCTGTCCTCATGGAGTAAAGTAGTCAAAATTAGCACTGCGCCAGGTAACAAATGACACTATAGGTGGTCAGGAGAGCTTAGATTCTATTCTGAAGGCAGCAAAGAGCACTGAAGTAGTGACATGACTAGGTCAGACAGAGGTTGAGGGAAGCTTTGGAATGAGGTACCATGTTGGTTGGGCCCAGGAGTGGGGTATGGGTTTTTACAGCTAGTGAGGGAGAGGTGAAAGGTGTTCTGAAAGGAAGAAATGATGGGAGGAAATATGCAGACGCAGGAAAGCAAGAGAGTGAGTGTTCAGAGAATCCCTACTTTCTTAGGACACAACTAGCCTGGAAACTCCCCAGATGTGTCCATAGAGCAACAGCACAGGTTTGAAAGTTTGCATGTTCTGTATCTTGAAGGGCTCTTCCCAGGTGCATCCACTGAGGGAGACTCTCCCCCAGACATGAGAACTTACGGTCCGATGCTTTCACTTTGTATGCTGTTCTGTCACCACAGCAACAGCAGCTTCTGCTTCTTTGGGCCTGGCTTCCCTGGAGGTAGCCCCACAGTGATGATACTCCAGGCTCCGGCTATGAAGAGAAACACTTGCTTAAGTTCAGCCTTTGTTCAGCTGAGGAGGCCCTTTTTTGGGAACTGGAAACTGCCCTGTTTGCTAGCAGGAGTCAATGTTAGGAGAGGGAAAACTTCTCATGAAGATGCTGTGTAGTAGATATTTATAGGTCTTCTGATTACAGCTGCTTTGGTGACAGTGAAGGCTGTTCATGGTCTGCATCTTCCCTTTGGAAATCACATAATGCTTTCATCATTCATATAGATAGCACTACTTTTGTTCTGCTCCAAAAGCCGTGGTGCTGTCTCAGGGGGCATATCCTGGACAGAACTCATGCCTGCCAGAGATGATGAGTGTTCTGAAGGTTTAAACCAAGGACCTGATTGGTGAAGAAACTACAGCCAAGGAACCAGGACAAGGCAGCAGGGAATGACAAACCTTTCGGTACTGTGGGCCAGGCAATGCATACAATCTATTAGATAAAGTTAGATGGTCCTTTCCCCTCATAACCCTAGTCTTTTGTTCCACTGAAGAGTCACAGACTAAGATTTCAGAGACTCATAGCATCTGAATGTTAGTCAAGATCTGAGAAAAGCTCTGGCCTCAAATTTCATTCTTTTTCTTAAACCTCAGCCTTGCAATTTAAATGGAAAATACCATGATTTCCTCACAGAAATACAGTTACACTTTTTTCAGTTAAGTGATTAAATATGAATGTCTGTTTCGAGTCTCTATTTTGTGCCATCTGTCTAGCTTCTAGTCATCTGAATTTCAAAGGTTTGTAATTTTGTTTGTTTGTTTGTTTTTTTTAATGGGTATAAGGTTTAGGGTGCCAGACCTTTCTGAATAATTTTTGTTGAAGTATAACTTACAAAAGTACAACAGGAAAGAGCATAAGAATATAGATGATCAATTTTTACAAAGTGAACACACTTATATATCCTCTACTAAGGTAAAGATATACTTTACCAGCATTCTAGAAGCTTCTGTCATGCCCTTTCCTAGTCATTTATGGAATGTATGCATTCATTTCTGTAATATTAATAGAGGTGAAATTGCTGGGTTATAAGGCATGTGTATATTTAGCTTCAGTAGATACTGACAATTTTGCAAAGTGATTGTATCAATTTACTTTTCCAACAGGAGTTTGTGAGAGTTCCAGTTCCTCTGCATCCTTGTCAGTACTTGGTATTGTCAGTCCTTGTCATTTTAGCCATTCTGGCGGATACGTAGTAGTACCTCATTGTGATTTTAATTTTCAGTTTTCTACCCACCATTAATGGTGGACAACTTTCCATGTGTTTGTGGGCCACTTGGTTACTGGACATCCTGTTCAAGTTTGTTGTTTACTTTTTCCTAGGTTGTCTGTCTTTTTAAAAAAATTAATTTGTAGCATGATGCCTCCAGTTTTGTTCTTTTTGCTTAGGATTGTCTTGGATATAAGGGATCATTTTTGGTTCCATATGAAATTTAAAGTAGTTTTTTCTAGTTCTGTGAAGAAAGTCAATGGTAACTTAATGGGGATAGCATTGAATCTATACATTACTTTGGGCAGTATGGCCATTTTCACAATATTGATTCTTCCTATCCATGAGCATGGAATGTTTTTCCGTTTGTTTGTGTCTGCTCTCATTTCCTGAGCAGTGGTTTGTAGTTCTCCTTGAAGAGGTCCTTCACATCCCTTGTAAGTTGGATTCCTAGGTATTTTACTCTCTTTGTAGCAATTATGAATGGGAGTTCACTCATGATTTGGCTCTCTGTTTGTCTATTGTTGGTGTATAGAAATGCTTGTAATTTTTGCACATTGATTTTGTATCCTGGGACTTTGCCGAAGTGGCTTATCAGCTTAGGGAGATTTTGGGCTGAGATGATGGGGTTTTCTAAATGTACAATCATGTCACCTGCAAACAGAGACAATTTGACTTCCTCTCTTCCTATTCGAATACCTTTATTTCTTTCTCTTGACTGATTGCCCTGGCCAGAACTTCCAAAACTATGTTGAATAGGACTAGTGAGAGAGGGCATCCTTGTCTTGTGCCGGTTTTCAAAGGGAATGCTTCCAGCTTTTGCCCATTCAGTATGATGTTGGCTGTGGGTTTGTCATGAATAGCTTTTATTATTTTGAGATGCATTCCATCAATACCTAGTTTATTGAGAGTTTTTAGCATGAAGGGGTGTTAAACTTTATCGAAGGCCTTTTCTGCATCTATTGAGATAATCATGTGGTTTTTGTCATTGGTTCTGTTTATGCGATAGATTACTTTTATTGATTTGTGTATGTTGAACCAGTCTTGCATCCCAGGGATGAAGCCGACTTGATCATGGCAGATAAGCTTTTTGACATGCTGCTGGATTCGGTTTGCTAGTATTTTATTGAGGATTTTCGCATCAATGTCCATTAGGCATATTGGCCTGAAATTTTCTTTATATGTGGTGTCTCTGCCAGGTTTTGGTATCAGGATGATGCTGGCCTCACATACACACGTACATGAGTTCTTGGTCAGATATGCATATTGGAAATATCTTCTCCCAAATGTATCAATCTTTACCTTTAAGGTTAGCACTTTTCGTATCTTGTTTAAGACGTATTTGCCTAGCTCAGGATTATACATATATTCTCCTATGTTATCTCCTCTAGAAGATTTATTGTTTTATCTTTCATATTTAGGTCCATGATTCATCTGGAATTGATTTTTGTAAGTGATGTGATTGGGGTCAAGATTCTTTTATTCCCCATGAAAATATTCAGTTGGCCCAGCAATATTAATTGAAAAGACAATAATTTCCCCACAGAAATCCCAGTCACATCTTTGTCATAAATCAGGTGACTAAATATGAACAAATCTGTTCCTAGACTCTCTGTTTAATGACATTGCTTCATTTGTGTATACTGGCACCATTCTTTGCAGTCTTAAATATCTTAGCTTTATAAAAATCTTGCTATCTAGTAGGAAAAGTACTCTAACTCTATTGTCTTGGCTATTTCAGGCACTTTGCATTTTCATATAAATGTTAAATCCAGCCTGTCAATTTCCACAAAAATACATTTTAGTTCTACTTATATATTAAACTCATCCAAGACATTATTTTAAAGTCAATATTTACTTTGTCTTATCCATGTATTCATTCTCTTGAATCCTCTTTATTCCTTTCCATTTTGCCTGTTTCTATATAAGGCCATTTTCCTTTTGCTGGAGAACTTCTTCTAGTATTTATTTATTTTAGTGTTGGCCTCCTGATAACAAATATTCTCAATTTTTGCCTGCCTTAAATGTCTTTATTTTGTTTTATTTTTGAAGGTTATATTTTTTGGGTGTAGAATTCTAAGTTAAGACTCATTTCCTTTCATACTTTAAATATGTCATTTATAGTCTTCCTTTTCCCATAATTTCCATTAAAAGTAACATGTAAGCCTTATTAGGTCTTTTTTTTTTTTTTTCTGGTTGCATTTCTAGGTTTTTTTGATATTTTTTTTGGCCTGGGTTCATTGTAGGGTCTTAGTCCATTTGTCCTGCTATAATTAAATGCCTGAGACTAGGTAATTAGAAATAAAAATTAATTTTCTCATAGTTCTGGAGGCTGGAAAGTCCAAGATCAAGGTGCCAGTACATTTGGTGCTGGTAAAGCTTGCTCTCTGCTTCTAAGATGATATCCTCTTGCTGCATCCACACATGGTATAAGGGAGCAAAAAGGGATTAATCCTGGCTGTATCCTTGCATGACAGAAGAGATAAAAGAGTCAGAGAGCTCTGCAGTCTCTTTTATAAGGGCATTAATTCCATTCATGAGGGCAAATCCCTTCCTACTTGATCACTTCCCAAAGGCCCCATCTCTTAATACTATCACATTGAGGATTAACTTTCCACATGAATTTTAGACAGACACAAAAATTCAAACCACAGCAAGTAGTTTTCCTATTTTCTGCATGCATGCTTTTACTTATATTTCATCTATTTGAGGCTTATGGAGATCCTTGAATCTTCGTATCAGTATCTTTTGTCAGTTTTGGTCATTTTCTCTTCAAATATTGCTTCTGCCTCATTCTCTCTTCTTTTTCTTTTGGGAATCTCAACTACACATATGTTAAGTTTTTCTACTTGTTCCGTATACCTCATTACTTTTTTCTGTATTTACCATTTGTGTTGTTTTATGTTTCAGGTTATTTTTATTGTCCTGATATTTCCAGTTTATTAATCTAGACTTCTGCTGTGTCTAATCTACTGTTTAAACTCATACGTTTAATTCCTAATTCCAGTCATTGTATTTGTCAGTTTCAAAAAAAAAAGAAAAAATTTATATTTGATTCATTTTATCAATTCTGATAATTCTCCATTTGATATCTATTTTCTTGTACATCTTAATAGTAAATATTAAATTTAATGACTATTAATTTAATTATTAAAAAATCTGAATCTAATAGTTCCAAAATATTCACCTGTAGGCTTGTTTCTTTCTCTTTTTTCCCTCTTCAGCTTTGAAAATTTCATCCTGACTCCTGTCATGCCTGGTTATATTTTATGGAATGCTGGAAAATGTATATGAGAAATTATAGAAGTTCTGTTCGACATTATCTTCCTCCGCAGAGGATTAAAATTTCTCTTCTGTGAAGTAATTAAGTTAAGGGAAGGTCACCTTTACCTAATAGTGGATAAAAATGTTTCAAAGTTTGGTTTCCTGTTTTAGAGGACTCATTTATTCTCAACTGCCTTTAAACCGAAGGCAGAACATTTTAGAGGTCTTGACTGAAAACATGCATTGCTTATCAGGGTATCTTCTCTTTGATGGACCCTAAACTTTGACGTAAACTAGCATCAGTACACAAGATAGCATTTCGTCTTGATCCCTCGGCTTCCATACTGAGTCCTCTGAGGACAGTTAATCAATCCCCATCCACAGGAAACACAGCTGCTAATGAACCTATTCATACACAAAGGGATTACATCTTCACCTTCACTACCATAGAGTCTACCTCCATTCCCATTTTGGTGGAACCATCCTACCTTTCCCAACTCTCCCCCAAACCCCAGGTACCGGACACTCTCATCCTATTCCTTCTCCATTCTATGCCTATTCCTATCCTATACCCTATGCATAGCTGAGGAATCACATTTAATTTAATTTCTCCCTGTGAGCATTATTAGCTTCAATGAATCACACAGAGTTCTTCCTCCCAGATACACAATGATTCAGGCCAGGCCTTGGAGACCTGCCATCCTCTATGTTTCTACACCACTGAGGGATGCATTTAGGACCACAGCAATAACTGCTGTTATCCACCGTCCTCCAAGAACTATTAGGACCAGTCCCATCATTTCCACTAGTCCATACATCCCTGTTTAACTGGCAAAAATCAAATCATCCCTGGGCATCCATAATCTCCTATAGTCTCATCTCCAAACTATTTTGTACATCTACTAATCAGACTCCACATCTCTCGTTCTACTCTGTGCCTGCTGAAACGCTCTCTGTGCAATTATACCCTCCCATATACTCACCTCTTTTCAGACATCCCTTGCATTTAGGGAACCAGACATCGTAGAATAGAGGCAAGCATTTCTGCTGTGTCATGCCTCAATTCCTGTCCTACATAATTTTTGAGAATATGTAAGCATATAAAATAGCTTTTGTTTTACACTACTCAGTTGTGGGTGGTTTGCTACACAGTATTAGGTAAACAAAACAGAGCCCATCCAGTCTCTGGAATATACATAAAATTTTTATGCAAAGGACTCCCACATGTATGTATTAAGCCTAAACTTCTCTCCTGAGCTCCAGATTCAAAAACTCAATTCCCTCCTTGACATCTGCCTTTGAGTGTCTAATAGGCACCAGAAGATAATATTGAATAATCTTGAATATCTGACTCCTAAACCTGCCCTTGTCTTACTCCCAGTCTTATTTTAGTGCATAGCACAAATATCCACTTGGTCTTTTATCCCCATATCCAGTCTATTTGCAAGGTCTGTAGAGTCTGTCTACCTGTCTCCATCTCCAGGGTCACTTCCTGAATTCAGGCGCCTCTCATTTTGCACCTAGATTTCGGCAAGAACCTGTAACTGGTCACTGTGCCACAGAGCTCAACCTTTCTAGCTTCTCCTCCTCACTGCTCACCAAGTGATTATTCTAAGATGTAATTCTGGTAGGCTCACTGCTCAGTTGAAAGCACTTTGATGGTCCTTCAATACCTGAGAAAACAAAACTCAAAGTCCTTGTAGTCACATGTAGGGAACTTCATAATCTGGATCCTTTATTATCTGACCCCAGACTCTCTCTTTCCCTCCTACATTGCTCTAGCTGCACAGAATCACCGGGTTCCCTGAAAACACTGTGCCCCTTCACACCACTGTGCTCTTGCTCATACTGTTTATTCGGACTGGCATTTCCTTCTCCCACTCCTCTTGCCACATACCTAGAAAACTCTACATCCTTCTAGACCCTACTCAGGTGACATTTTTGTGTGTGTGTGTGTCACATGGTTTCTTACCTCTACAACATCAGATAGCTGGAAGCTACTCACTTATTTCCATGTGAGTTGTTTACTCATGTCATCATGTTTAGCAACTAGAGAGAGAAATAATAAATCAGCTGTAATTCTTATTTACAATTTTTTTCCTTCTGTTTTTCCCCTATGCCCATTTACACACACACACACACATTTATAACTATAACTTACATGAAGTTTTGTACTTTGCTTCTTTCACTTAACACAGTATCAACAAAGCGTTATTAAAAGTGATTTAAGTGAGGTGATGCAAATATTCTATATTGTCATTGTGATGGTGCTTATGTGACCATATACATTTGTTAAAATTGATTGTATTGTGCACTTAATATCTGTGAATTTTATGGATCATAAATTTTTCCTTAATAAAGTTGATACAAACTTTTAAGTATGCTAAAATCCATAGTTTAAAATGTTAAAAATAGTAACATGGAACCTGTTGTAGATTTTTGTGCTAACCCTGTTTCCTTTTTTGTGATCTCTCTGTGCATATTAATTTCGTCTTTTGATGTGCAACTATTGGTTTGTGTGCCTACTTCTGCGACACTGTGAGTTCCTGTTGATTCAACTTTGTATTCCCCAAGGACATGACCAGGGCCTAACTCAGAGTATATGCTCTGTAAATGTTCTATCCATTCAACAAAAAACTAGTTATTGCAACAAATTTTAAACAATTATTAGCTCAATAATCATTAAAGAATCTGACATATGTTGCTGCTCACTTGTGTCAGTTTCGTGGGTGCCTGTTCCTTGCAGGTTCTGTTCCTGTCTTGGTGGGAATCTTTAAGAGTAAGAAATTTTATTTTACTTCGTAAAAACTTACATAATGTCTGTTATGTAAGGGCTTTATAAATATTAATGTAATCCTCATAACAGCCCTGGAGGATAGATAATATCACTGTTATTCCCATTTTACAGAAGAGTCAATAAAGGAGGCACAGAGATGTTTAGAACTTGCCCCAGTTGGCACATCGAGTAAGTGGTGGAGCCAGGATTTGGAACGATGCATTCCAGGGTTTAGGCTCTTCTCCACTCTACTTGGGCATAGGATGAACCCATGTTGTGAAGTTTGTCCTAGAGGAGTTCCTCTGGGGACACATATCTGTGCCTCTTCCTGGAAGTGCCTGCCATGGTCGCCCTGGTGCCTCCTGCTTTCTGCTTTCATGGCACTGACTGCCCTCACCCTCCCTGGTCTCTAGCCTCTAGCCCTTACTTCTGTGGCCCAGTGTTTTGAGACCTTGTCTCTTCCATGGAAAAATTGGGGTATGAGTTTCAGGGTATTCTCTGGCTTGCCTCAACCTGCCTCAAAAGGTGACCCTAGTTGGCATAGTCAACCTTTCACAGCCTGGCTGTCTTCCTGAGTCTATTCCAGGTGCTTGGGGTTAGATGGTGTTGCCTACCATTGAAGGTCTGTGATCTCATTACCCACTGCTAAGCAGACCTGCCCTGGAGTGGGTAACAGCAGGAGCCGCCAGGCCAGATGGATGACAGGACTGTCTTCACGATGACCCTGGCAGAAGAAAGGCATCACCCTCCTCCTCACCTGTCACACCCCAGGAGAATACACACAACAAAGCTTGCAGACCTCTAACTAGGGAGAGAGTGGGGATGGGATGGAAGATATGGCTGAGGCTGTTCACTTCGGCATCCTGTGGATGGGAGGAGGCTGTTAAGAGCACATTGGGAACAATCTGTCTAAGGGAGGATAATACAACGTTCGTGTTCTTCTCTTAGCCAAAGATTTCACATTCATTAAAAATGATACCCAACCCTCTTACTCTCATTGCAAGCATTAGCCACCTCCCCTGCCAGACTGAGAGTGTTTGTATGTTTGGGAATGAGTGGGTGTTGGGAGGAGGCTGGCAGCATGAATTCGACAATCTCCTGGTGTAATAATGGAGTGGGCGGATTCAATGACGCCCAATTCAAATTAGTCACAAGGAAATGCATGATCATCAGTGTGCCAGCACTAGGGAATTCCTCCTATTTAGGGAAATAAAGTGTCACAAACAACAGCTAAGAGAGAATTGTGTGTTTCCACTTGTGGGAGTGCTGATTTTCAATTTTTTTTCTAGAAAAGGATTATAGAAACATAAAACAAAAATATTTCGACTTGAAAAAATACTTCCTAATTATATGTCATAAAATAATTAGGTCATGGCAAATTAGCACAAATGTTTACAGCAAAATTGCCATGTAAAACATTATCGGTAATATTATGCTAATTGCTGCAGAAGCAAAAGCTGATTATGTTTCGGCAGGATTAAAATTTGCCACGTCTGCATTTCTCTCCAGCATCACCAGTTTTCCATGAGAGCACCAAGCCTGTGATTTTAGTAGAAGTTTAACTGCCCATCTTTGAGGCACCAAATCTGAAAAGCAATCTTCCTGAAGACCATGCTAAGGCGAGAACATCCGTATAAGGGAGAATTCCTGAAAGCATTCTTACACTTCAGTGGAAACTCATCAATGCTCTGTACCCAGATGATCCGCTTTTGGAGGGGGTATGGACGGGGCAGATGCATTATGTGCCCTGAGGAGCAGAGGAAACATGGGCTTGGATTGTGAAGGATCTCAGAGGGAATCTCCTGGACTGGCCCACATGTCTCAAACTTTAATGTGCACATAAATCTATTAAAATGCAGCTTCCACTTCAACACATCTGGAGTGAGACCAGGTATTCTGCATTTCTAACACACTCTGGTGTATGCTGGCAGATGTCTGGAGTGCTGCTGGTCCATGGACCGCATGTTGAGTAGCAAGGTCCTGGAGGAAATCTTGTCCAAGGTTGCAAATTCAAATGTCTTGGGGACCAGGTAGGCAATAAAGAATGACAGAGATGGGAGTAAGACAATTTGGAATGGCAGAACCTGTGAGGAAACGGAGGACAAGAAAGTCCATTAAAGGTATCCAAAAGCATTGGAAGAAAGAGAGGAGAGAGAAAGAGAGGGAGGGAGCAGGGTGAGAAGGGAGGCTAGGCAGGCACCACTCTGCCACCTGGATCTGTGAGCCGGAGACTCTGATTCTAATCAAGCCAATCCCGAGTAGACCCAGGCCTGGAGAGCAGAAGTGACTTGTCTTAGACCCACAGCCCTGGCTAGTGAGCAGTCAGGACCCAGCCTCTCCCGCATCCTGCTGGTGAGTCAGTCTGTACTAAACCTCACTGGACTGAGAGACAAAACCTCCTTTACTGGGAGAGCACACTTACTTGTCCTTGGTTGCTTTGTACCTGCCAAGGGGGCCAGATCTTCCTGCTACTTGTGCAACAGGACCCTCAGGTTCATCCAGGAATCTCTTGCCGCCTCCTATTGCAGCAGGTGTGTTTGCATCTATCCAGACAATGGGCAGAAGTCTGCCTTATCTTGTTGCCTCGGGCCACTTTCCTCTGTGCCTCAGAGTTTCACCTGTGAAATAAAACAGCATTAAATACCAGGAGCAGCAATGCTGGGAAGTGTCCTGACAAACTGAAAGGCTGTACCTGGTCATGACCTCACCATGAGAGGGGCCCCTACCCCTCTGTCTGGCAACTGGGAGGGTTGTAGGCATTTATGTTTTGAAGTGCCCAATGCTGCAGAAAAGCCTTTTAGCCTACAGGGATGGAGCACTGGGTGAGACTTCACGTTGGGGGTTCTGTGGTCCTGCTCTAGCCAGGCATCTGGGATCCTGTGTATTGTCCTGTGTTCCGTCACTTTAACCCTGCCTGAAGTCCCTGAGTCTTGTCCTCAGGGTCCAGAGGGCTTCACTTTTTAGTTTATGAGGACTATTAGTTATGAGGACTATTGACACTTACATTGGGTTGATCATTTAGTGAGTCCCCACTCTGTGACATGGACTATACTCAGGTGTTCATAGGAATGATTTCATTTCATCCTCACAACAATAGTAGATCATCTTACTATGCCCATTTTACAGATGAGGAAACTGAGACATGGGGAGGGTAAGCAATCTGTTCAAAGTTTCATAGACAGAGCCAGGGCTGAAATCCTGTGTCTCTAACTCTAAATCATGCCTGTGTCACCATGAAATTCTGCTTCCCCTTAATTCTCACCCCTGAGACCTGCAAGTGCCACACTGCTGTGTCTGTCCTCCTTGTAATCCCAGTGTGTGGTGCAGTGCCTGGTGCTAAATATTTGTTAACGTTGTATGAGTCTTATTTTATATTGGTTGCTTCCTTCTCCAAGAGTAACTCCCCACATCTTGCAAAAGGCAGGTCTTTGTGAGAAAAGATGTTTCATTTCCCAAGATCAGTCCCCTCAACATATGCTGCTGCTTAGAGTTCCCAGAAGGGCGAGGGCTTGCGGAGCGAGGCTCCTGCCCACCACCTCCTCTCATGTTTGCATTTTGAGCATAAGATTCACGAAGTACAGTCCAACTGCTTCACATTATTTTCTTCTGCTCAGAATAATAACCGTCTCGATTATGTTATTCTTTTTTATTATTTATTGTGTGCCCTGGGGAATTTTCATTTTAACCAAGACATTGGTTCAATTGCAGACTGGCAAAGAATGATTTGTAAGGAGATCAGTGTTGGGAGCTTATTAAAACATGTATTTAGGGGATGGTTTGGAAATAGGAAAAGGAAATCTCTCGGGAGAGGAGATGTTTTCAGGAGCTGAGAAGAAATTATGGAATATGAAGGAGGGAAAAGAAGAGGACAGGGGAGGAATATTTAAGAAATAAAATTGATCGCAAAATAGGAGGTACATGGAGGAAAAAAATCTAAAGTCATAGGTAGGAAAATAAACAAAACTCCTCAGAAATAAAATATAAATTTGACTTCATTTAAAAGAGAATGAAAATTGTCCCCCTCCATCTTGCAAGCTCTCAAATGAGTTTGAGCCCTCAGTTGGGTTATTCAGATGCTTTCTCTGAAGAACTATTGAAATCCCTGGGAGGGGGCTTCATCCTTACTCTAGAAGTGTAGGGGTTAACCAAGAGCCTCCTGGACCCAGAGACGCCTGCAACGCCCCTCCCAGAGTGAGTGGTCTGGGCACGGGAACTGCTCTGGAGCCTGGCTGGACACCTCTGGAGGAAGAGCTGTGCTGTGTCGGCTTTGCAGAAACCACTCCCGTTGCTCCTCCAGGGCCCTGTCAATGTCAGTGGTGCCTCCTGGAGTTGTGCCACATGGTGGCCCTGTCCCCCTTCCCAGGGATCCTCCTGAGCTGACAGGGCAGCTCCCTTGTCTGGGAGGCTTCCTGCTCCCCTCCCGTTTGCTGGGCATCCACTCCTGCGCCGTTGCTCCCCAGGCCTCTAATGGCCTCCATAGAGCATCTTTATTGTGCAGGCGTGATTTATGGGGGCCGGCCAGACGCAGCCAGGCCCAGAGTGCCTCTGCAGGGGCTTTCCCACCCGGTGTGCTCAAGAGGAGGAGTTAAGGAAGGATGTTTTCACACAGAGAGCAGAAGAGCTTGTTACAAAAGGCTCCAAGCGTTTCCATTCTCATCAGCGAATCCATACTCAGAGGCCCTGTGTCAGGCTGCTGAGGGACTGACAGCCGACCGCTGCCCTGCCTCTCAGAGGCAGTTAACAGCAGTCAAGCCTGAGACAACAAACAGCAATTTGTTTTCTTCAGACCTCTGTTTCTGAGATGAGGAAGGCTGAATTTCCCGAATTCTTGGGCTTCCATGGAGAAATTAATTCAGCAATGAATTCTGGGAGTCTGAGATGCATGCTTTTATTATGCCATTTTAAACAAGAAGGGTGCCGGCTGCCATCTTCTTGTTCTCTCTCGGGGGAGTGTGGGGGAGTGTTTTCAGCATTGCTTTCAGTGCCTCACATAAGCACTTCCCCAACACATGTATACACACGTGCACACACAGTCACACCCACCCCCAAACACACTAGGGCCCTCTGCTGTTGTCTCCACTCACCTGACTCGGTCCAGGAGCAGCCTGGTCATCTTCACTATTGGGCAAGGTGGCCTTTCCTCCACCTTCAAACTGCCTGAGTTTGTGTGCCCAGTCCTTACATTCCCTGCTTTTACATCCCTCGCCAGCACAGGAGCAAAAGTGAGTGTGTGCATTGTTAACTTTGTGGTAGGCAACATAATATTCCCTCAAAGACATTCACATCTTAATCTCCAGCATCTGGGCATATGTTATCTTACATGGCAACAGGGACTTTGCAGCTGTGATTAAATTAGGGATCTTGAGATGGGGAGATTATCCTGGATTATCTGGGTAGGCGAAATGTAATCTCAAGGGTCATGATAAGAGGGAGGGAGGAGGGCCAGAGTGAGAGCTGATGTGAAACAGAAGTGGAGGCCAGAACAATGCGGGGCCACAAGTCAAGGAATGCGGGTGCCTTGAGAAGCTGGAGAAGGCAGAAGGAAAACTCCCCTGCTGACACCATGATTTTAATCCAGTGCCACCCAGTTCAGACTTCTGACCTCCAAAGCCATGATGTTTGTGGGAATTTGTTAGAACTGCAATAGGGAACTAGTACAACTTGGGACAGGGACAACATGACACGCACAGGAAATCCTCCTTTTCTGTCTTTGAGCCAGCAGGACATGGCATCTGTATCAGCTTGCAGCATCTAGGCAGTAGGGGCAGGCAGCAGGGGTAGGTGGGGTTCAGTCATGTGTCATGAGGCTCTAAGAGCTGGGGAAGACTGGGTGGGTGTCAGGTTGTAGAACTGTGGCAGAAAGCTAGTGAAGTTTTAAATTTAAAACTTGCTGGATTCAGGGTTCAGGGCTAACCAATTACTAACAGCCCTGAACCCAGGGAGTGGGGAGGCAGCCTGTATAGGCTAATGGAGGAAGCATGGCCCAGGCAAGCAAACTGGGGACTGGCAAACGGGAAAATGCAACACTTTCAGACCTTCATTTTTCTACTGCTATATAGTTTCCATGCCTGGCTGACGAACAGAATTATTTGGGGTACCTGATAAAAGTATAGATTTGAGGTCCCATCCTGAGGCACTTGAGGAACTCAATCACTGGCACTGTCTTGGGTAACTTTTGTTCCACCAGGTATGGTATCTTGTACCCTCCTAGTCTCAGCCATGTGGATGGGTGCCTATGGCTGAGTCCCTGCCTCAAATTTTCATTCTTCCTGGCAGTCATCCACTCCCACCCCAGCCAGAGCACCCCATTGAATGGCATTCTGACTTGACCAGGTGTGGGTCCACAGGCACCCAGTCTGCTCAATTATCTGTCCCCGGCCTTCCCAGCCTCAGCTGCATTCCCTTGCCAGGCAGCTGACCTGCTGAGGTCACAGCACAATGACCAGTGGAACCCAGAGGTATTGACAGCTCCTGCTTCTACATATATCACGTTTCTACCCATGCTGGCTCAGAACCTTTTAATTCTTTCTGTTCCTTCCCCACCCTTTCCAACTGGACCCCAGAACTGGGGCAGCTGAACCATTTTTCCTCCAACAGTCAGGGACTGCTGAAATTCGTGCACCGTTTTCACCTCTTACTGTACTGACAAAAACTCTTATATTCACTTCCATTTAAAATAAATATTTATCATTTGTATGTCATGTGCCCATTGCCCGTCTATTTTAGATCTTGCTCCTTTGAGTGCTGGGAAGCATGGCATAGGCGTTAAGACTCAAAATCCTTCCTGAATAGTTCTTCACTGTTTGACTTTAAGCAAGTTCCTCAGCATCTCTTGATCTCAGTGTCCCCATCTGTGGAATGGGGATAAAAATAGTACCTTGCACATAGTGTTCTTGCCAAGATACAATGAGCTAATTTACTTAAAATTCTTAGAGCAGCACCTGGCAAGTTGTAGGTGCTCAATAAATGTTAGGTGTTATTGTGATTGGTGCCAGCCTTTAAGAGATTTATTTGAGAAAAGGAAATTTAAAAAATTCCCCAAGTTTGATTGACTCCATCTTCCAAAACTCTCCTCTTGCCAGCTTCAACTCTCGGCAGACCTTCAAATAGAGAGTGAAAAGAGTGATTTCAAACTCAGCCTATCTTTCTGGCCCTGCATTCTTTTTTATAGTTGAGCAAACAAATAGAAATAAGCTCAAAAGGCAGAGCGGAGGGTGGGAGAGGCCAAGGTTGCTCAAGCTGAGACAGCTGAGAGTCAGCCGAGGCTGGTCCACGTGAATCTAATCCTCACACCATCTGTTTGCTGATTTTTCCCTCTGCCCTCCTCTTTGAGGAGCAAGACATTCGGAGCAGGCGGAGTTGAGGGCCCTGCAGACAGGTGGTCCCGGCTCTTCATGCTGGAGTTTTCAATTATGATGCCAGTCAATGGGAAAGAGTGGAGAGCGAAAATGAAAATGGAATATTTGGTTAGCGCTCTGACAAGCCATGAATCAAAACCAAGTGAAATTGCTCTGGGGTCTTGCGGCCTGTCAGCCTCCACCATCCATTCTGCTTGCCCCTCAGCAGTGTAATTCCGCATGCAGACAGTGATGTTCACGGGAAAGCAGACCCCAGCCCCGCATGGCTGGGTCTTCTGCGGCCCACCCTGCCAGGTGCATTCTCAGGCCGGGACAGTCTGCCTCCATGGGCCCGCCGGGAAGAGGAGGTGAAAAGGGCAGGAGGAGGGGCCGTCGGCAGGGTGGGCAGTGAGGTGTGTCTCACCCACATCACAGTGCTGCAATGCCTGTTCACCTCTCAGGGCCCTCTGTGGGTGCTCATCAATTCACTGCAGAGTGGCCATTCATTCTTACTTGAGGAGCCCTGGCAGAGGCTGGGAGCTGTGTCTGCTGGGGTCCAGGCCAAAGGCTGCCTCTGATCAGTAGGAGAAAGGGGAAAGCTGCAAAGGAGAGTGTCTTCTCCATCTTCTTCTGCCTCTCTTCTCCCCCAACAGCCCTGACTGATTGAATGTCCGTCAAGGAAGGAGCAGAGAGTGCTGGACAGGGAGCCCGTAAATAATGAGTTCTGATGGAACATATGAGTGAAGGAATGCTCGGTAGAGAGGCCAGGCTGAATTCAATACAGCAAAGCCTCACTCATTCAAGGGTCTGCCATCCAGGGTGTGGAAAGCTGGCTTCTTTTGTCCTTTTTGTCACTCATGTTCATCATGTAAACATCTGTTGAGCACAGTGAGGATTACAATATGATTCCAGCTCTCAGGATCCCCAGGGTCTGGGGCAGCTCAGACAGCAAATTGAAGAAAAGAAGGCAGTGGAGAGGCCAGCCTTGAATTCCAGGAGGTCCTGCAGAGAAAGCTAGTGTCAAGTAGGCCTCTGGATGGTCAGCACCTATTAGGGAAGTGTCAGTCAGGGCTGCTGCTTACAGTTGTGCAGGTTGTTCACTGCCCAAGGAAAAGGCATGGGAGGACTAAGGTAGAGCTCACTTTCCACTCACTGGGCCGTATGTTCTGGCCTGGTTGTGTCTGTGCAGAAGAACAGAAGACTTCGGATTCACACAAGGCATCAGTGGGCGAAGGGCATGCCTACAGTCAGACAGTAGAGAAGTCAGATAGTCAGCACCGGAGCACTGCAGCAGAGAAAGATCACGAGCTGCCCAGAGCCTCTATAGCTGCAAAATAAGGCAGGATCAGGTCCAGTGATGCCAGAATGAGGTCAACAGCAGCTGACGTTAAGTTGGAGAGTCAGAGTAAAATCAGATTCCAAGGAGCCAATTAAGATTCAAATGGTGAATAGTGAATAGAAGGTGACGAAAAGCCAAAAGTCTGTTTCAGATCCTGGCCTATGGTCAATCATTCAGGAAGGCCTACTGCTGTGGCCATAAAGCCTGATGCCATTCACAAGTGTCTGCTTGGCTGCCACTATTTGTACTTGCGGCACCTGTCTCAGATGGGAATTGGGTGGGGTGCAGTAGTACAAGCCATGATCTGGTGGCTCAGATCATGCTGATGGTGCCTGGAGGTAGAACCAGGATCAGTGGCTGAAAGTTTCTGGTAGGTGGATTTTAGCTCAAGATAGGCTACCTAGCTATGAAAGAGGTCTCTTTGTTTGATGGTGACAGAAGTGTCACTGGGGGTATTCAAGCCCCCACCAGGGAGCTCACATGGGGGATTCCTTGTGCTGAGTAGAAGGTTGGGTTAGAAGTTTCTGAGGTCCCCTTTCAGCTCTGCATCATCTGAGTCTGTGAAACATCAGCCAGCTGGCTTTCCTCCTTGTCAGAGAGGACTGATTGCAGAGGAAGTTGAAATTAATGACTAGCACAGGGTTTTAGGTTTTAGTTGTATTTATTTATCTTCCTCCTCCAGGCCCCCTCCCATTTCCCCAATTCCAAATTCATTCCACAAATATCTGAGAGCAAATTGCTCATCCAGGTGCTAGAAGGATCCCTGTGGTTATTATGCAGACAGTTCCTGCTCATTTTCACCTAGGGCATTTCTTCAGTGCAGCAGGACAAGTGACCATCTTGGCAGTGGGAGACCCAGGACATGGGGAACTGGTCATGCTGGACATGTAGGAGAGAGGAAGGGTCTCATGTAGGGCCTCTGCTGCTACTTCTTCCAGGCTACAGAGTGAGGGCAAAGTCCAGAACAGGTCCTACAAGCTGTGTCAGCAAATGGTATTGTAGTGGGATGTTGCTGTATGTACAGCATCCATGTCCCCATCCTGAAGCTGTTCCTTGGTTTCTTCTTTGGGGAACCATTTCTTTCCCCACTGCCAGGCCAGTGCATGTCTTCTCCAGCACATGTCAAAAGCCTAGAAAATTCGTGTCCATGGCCACAGCTATTGGCTCAGTGTTGGGTATATAACACCATCCAAGCCAATGAGGTGCAAGTCTAGCATTTCACAGGAAATGTGGGACAGTAGAAGCTTTATATTTACTAATGGGAATTGTTAAGATAGCAGAATATAAGCCTGAAGCTTCTAAAAGCCATTGCAAAGAAAAAGTGTGCATAAGAATGCAGCTAACACTGGGGAAAGCAAATTGAGGGATGGAAAGAGAGCAAAGCTCTGGACCAAGCTTTTCCTGAGGTTAGACTTATCTCTGGACTTTTTAGTTACATGAGCCAATAAAAGCCTTACCTTGACTTTTTTGTTGAACCAGCTTGAGTAGAGGTTCTGTCCTTTTCACTTGAAAAAATACTGGCTAGTTCAGGAATGTTCCTGGGGAAACCCTACCTCTGAAGCAGTAGCAGAGCAAGAGTAGGGAGCAGAGCTGGGATCCCAGTTATTGGGTAGCCAAAGCCTCAGCTGGGGCACCTGGCTTCCTTGGGTGACTCATGCCTTGGCCGTAGTGGCAGCTCCACCCAGGCAGCCGTCCTGTTTCTCGCTCATCATTCTCCACTCCATGAAGTGACACAGAATGATCTCTGCAATTGGGGCATTTGACTGGAGACCTAAAATATGTTCTGCAGGGCAGTGGCCCCAGAGATGATCTAGAGTCAAGGAGGTTGTATACACAGGAGCATGGGTGCTAGTGTGTCTACATACCCCTCCTGGAGATTCACGCTGCATATTGAAATGTCAAAGGTTCTGAGAAGTCTAATAGGAAATGAATCTGTTTAACTTGCCGTATCTTTTATTTTTCAAATATTTTACCTCCGTTTTTCTACCATCACCAGAACGCCCTTGGGGCAATGCTGACCTGGGTTCCCTCATTTTACACTTGGTAATGCTTCCCACTCTGGGATATTGGGCTGTGGGAGATTATCTAGTGGCTGGAAAATTGTTTTTTTTTTTCCTTACAAAACTTGGGTCCAGTTTGATAGAAGCTGCGCTACTCCAGGGATTTGTCCTCAGGGACCTTTTTTCACAAGGTACCAAGCTATCTCACAGGAGAAGCAAGAGAAGATGGAGGCACCTGATTTTGTTGTCAATATAAAAAACCAGGGCAATAGGGAGAGGTGGTTTTGACTGGATCCTACAGTCTCTTAAATATGACTGTTTCCCCACAATGGCACAGGGCCCTGAGAGTTGAAGCTTCAGTGACATGGGGCTGAGCAACTTTGAGCAAGGAGGGACTGTGTAGAGCCTTCACTGTGGACATTGGCCTTTGCTGAGAGTGACCCAACATTGGATTCCTCTGTTCTGGCATCAGCAGACACTGAGAGGGGATATCTATGAACAGCAGCACAAGCACTGGAGAACAAAGAAGAGGAGAAGAGTATGGAGCAGGAGGAGGAGGAGGGGGGCATGTCTCAAGATGTCTAAAGTGCAGCACCCATGCATCACCCCAGGACTTCCTAGAGAGATTTGGAGAATGTTTGGTAGACACGGAAGGAGCTAGAATTGGGGAAACGTGGTGGTGGCACTCCTGAGTGCAGAATTGTGAGACTCACTTCCTACTCAGACTGGTGGGACCTGAGAAACAGGGGTTCTGGTAGGTTGACACTTCCCCAAGGGAGCTTGGTCCAAAAGGTTGCTGGCCCTTTGTCAGATTCACACTCCAGAAAACGGACTCTGTCCCATAAGGAACACAATGAGCCTCTGGGGCCACTTTCACCAAGCAGCTCCAGCTCGTCTTGCTGCCCTTGTGCCCTACTCACATCTCTGGCTCTGTCATCCTACCATCTGAAGTTCCATCCCAGCCTGGGAGCCTCTTCTTTGGGGTCAAGACAGTCCCAGCAGTTCATCTACTCTTCTCAGCGTGTAGAACTGTGAATGGCTCATAAAATGGTATTTGGAAGAGTGGCTGGAATTGAAAAGCAGCTTGTTTAGCTGTAGTTAAATGGGACAGCTAATTCAAAACCAGTTTGTGTCTGGCATTGAGCTCACACCCATTTTGATGACACATGGTGGGGACCAAACAGCCTGCTCCTTTATCCTTCAGGTGTCCTCTTCCAGGAGCTTCCATCCCTGCTCCTCACCTGGCTCACTCCTGCTTCTCCTTTAACTCATATCAGGAATCACCTCCTTTTAGACCTTTCTTGGCTCCTGTGGTGGACACTGACTGATGCCACCCAGATCCCCCTTTATCAAAGGATGTGTGGCCCCAGCTGTGGGGTTTGTGGTCAGTAGTAGCACTCTGCTGTCAGCCTCCTCAGGAATTGCCTCAACTGCAGAAAGCCACCCTGCTCAAGCTCATGCCTGTTATTAGTATGGCTCAATTCAATGATGGGTTGATGCAACAGTAGAAAGACCTAAAACTGCATTGGGCTGTTTTAGCTTCAGAGGTCTCCATGGTGTTGCCCAAGACTTCTGTTGGGTCTGATCACGGATTGAATCCTCCCTCTGCCCAACCCTGCTTCTGTCCCCTCCCTTCCACAGAGGTCAGTCCCAAGGACACTCCTTAATAAACCCTGCCTGCTGACTCCATGTCAGTCTGCTTTCCGAGGAGCCAAGCCTGGGAAACTCTTGGTGTGAGTGAGGTACCCTTGACAGCACTTATGTTTCCCTCTTACTCTATACCCTGTGTCACTCCCTATACCATGAGCAGGTTGACTCAGGTGCTCTGCTTTCTCCGCGTTCAAATGTCTGATCTCTAGCACAGCACCTGAGCATAGCAGGCACTCATTAGGTGATGGCTGGGCACGTGAATGAGTAGCCCAGACCCAGGGGATGTCACTATCCAGTGAGAGCGGTCAAGTGGTTTTTAAAGGCCCCTCAGCCTCCTTTCTTAGCTTTCTTTTCCTCTGTGAGGCAGTGATTTTGTTGGCAAGAAGCTTGGGTCAGGATACTGGCAGATGGTAGGGATCTGAGAAGGGTCAGAGTAGGAGCCTGACTTAGGAAGCAATGGCTAGGAGGTCAACAGGGGCGGATCACCTGAGGTTAGGAGTTCGAGACCAGCTTGGCTAACATGGAGAAACTCCGTTTCTACTAAAAATACAAAAAAATTAGCCGGGCGTGGTGGCACGCGCTTGTAATCCCAGCTACCCAGGAGGCTGAAGTAGGAGAATCACATGAACCTGTGAGGCAGAGGTTGCAGTGAGCCGAGATCATGCCGTGGCACTCCAGCTTGAGCAACAAGAGCAAAACTCCATCTCAAAAAAAAAAAAAAAAAAAAAAAAGAAAGAAAGAAAGAAAAAGAAATGGCTTTGGCTTTCTGTGGTATCCTGTCCCAGCACACTACAGCGTGAGACCAGGGGCTGCACGGGGGAAGAGGGGTAGACGCATCCAATGGTGCCACATCCCAGTTCAAGCTCAGCAGTAGGTGGCAGGAAGGAGTGAGCCTGGCTCTGGCAGGAAGGTCCCCTGCTTCTAGTTTCTTGGGTCTGGATCACAGAGCTCCATGTCCTGGGAAGCTGCCACAGGGCACCACCTGGCTCAGCCTCCTCCTACCTCCAGCTCAGGGGCTCCCCTCAGTAGCTTCCCTTCCCTGGGAAGGTCATAGAAACCTTTTGAGTGTCCTTCCCTGGGGCAGGGTTGTGGACACTGTGACTTCTCAAGCTCCCTCCTGTCTCAGGATCTGGATGCGCATGAATACATTTTAAAGTTAGGAACATTTGGATTTTTTTTTTTTTTTTTACTACTTTCAAACAATCCACAGATAAGCAGTGAGGAATGATGGTGGGGATCAAATGTGCATCGGTGATAGTGGTTTGCATGATTGGGCCCTTTCTTGCCACTTGGAACACTGAGGCTGGATAGCATCTTTCTGAAACATTGTACTAATCAAACGTGAAATGACAAGACTCGGCAATACTGCAATCCATTATGTAATCCTTTATACTTTTCTGTTTAGCTATAATTCATTAATATTTTCCTGGATATTTCTGAACACATTTATCAAACAGACATAAAGCAAGGTGACTTATGTATGTGGATTAAACCTAAGAGCTAAAATATAATGATAATAAAAATAGAAATAATCATCATAATACCGCCCAGTTCTGTTACAAATGCTTTGCTCAAATTATCTGTTTCATCCTGACAACAACCCAATGAAGTGGTTAATGTGATTATTTCATCAAGTCAAGAAACTGATGTTTGAGAAGTTAAGTTGCTTGTCCACAACTGGTGAGTGGCAGAGATGGAGTAAACACTGGGCCATTGGCTTCAAGCCTGTGCTCTCCTCCCTGCCCTGACCACCGTGGGTTAGGGTCCACAGAAAAGGGCTGAGGACTCATCCCACCTACAAAGCTGCGCGTGAGTGACGTGCTGTGGGTGGTTTCAGCAGATGGGGGATGACCTCCAAACACCACAAAATAGCATCCTAGAGCAGGCAATGGCTGTGGTTCAGGAGAATGGAAACACTATCGTGTAGGGCCATTGTTATCCAATTTTAAATTTTTGTTATCAGTGAAATTCTTTATTTCTCTCAAATGACAAAAGAACCTTGGCTTATAAAACAGGTAAGGTTTGGTTGGAATGCATTGATTTTCTAAGTTTAAATGTATAATATTCATTCATTGGTAACCAGATAGTAAGAAAAATGAGGCTGTTTAGATGAACACAGACTTTGAGATCAGTTTTTTTTGGAGGGGGGGGTAATATTGGCAGTCTCAGATCAGTCTCAGTATTCCATTTATGTCTGCATTTTGTTAAGCTGCATTATTTTGAAAAAGTCCTGATTCACACAGCTAGATAGTTGTACATATTAATTCCTGAAAGCTTGTCTCATGAGCTCAGTATCCTCTTCCATTAAACTGCTCCAGAGATTTGAAAGAGAAGTGCTAAAATAGTTTTGTTCCAGAGTTGAGTTACTCTGAGTCTCTCAGAATGGCCTGCATCCCTTAACTAGTAAATGTACAAGCTGGAGGGAATTGATGAATGGGTTCTTCGGTTTAAAATCACAACTGTATGGTAGAAAACACTTTCCAAATTTATGTTGTAACATTATGAGATGTTTAACAATATCATTAAAAACTCTCATATATTCTAGTATCTGTCTCTGTCATACAGCCCCTCAAAATTTCAAAACCATCAAACTAATTTTCACTTTTCATTCATTTATTTGCTCACCTATTCATGTGATAAAATTCCTTGAGCACTTTCTATACCAGGCACTCGGTTGGGCACCTCGGATGTAGCAATAAACAGAACAGTCTCTGCCTTCCTGAGGCATACATCCAACTTTGGTAAGACAAATAAACCAAAAATCCTGGCATTTGCCACGGTGTAATACTTTTGCCCCACTTCTGTTCCTATGACAATTTTATACATGACAAGTGTAAATACATCAATGAGATAATGAGGAAACTTTAACATATTCGTAAGATAATAAGGAAGCTTTATTCTGAAGTCTGCATGAACTAACCTGTCAATATGGGTTACCCATATTTGGTATAAAATACATTGACTTTACATATTGCTTTAATTTGTATATTTCTACATAAATGATTAAAATATGTTAAAAGAAAATTTGCATAAAATATTTGTGGAATCCTTAGATCATCTCCTCTGGACTCTAGGTTCCTGCGAAATACAAACAGCATGATGGGGTCGCGGGGAGTATTAAGGTCAGACAGCTGGTCTTTGGTTTCAACAAATCTGGTTTGAAATTTGGCTCTGCCCTTGTAAAGCTGTATAATGTTGGGAGTGTGTCTAGGCCTCAGAGTCTTTACCTATAAAGCAGAGATAATCCATTTCCCACATTGGCTGGGAGCCTGAAACAACATGACACTCAAGACTTGTTGAAGTCCTTTTCCTTCTCCAAACAGCACAGCCTGGATCAGCCTTGGGGATACCAGTCAACAGAGAGCAGGGCTCTGGCCGTGGGGAATGGCTTAAGTCAGGGCACCAGTCCCTAGGGACAGAGGCGAGGCACCAAGAGTCACTTGGAGGATGGACAAGTTGTGGAGACAGGGACTTGGACACACAAAGCAAACCAGGAACATGATTACCAGAAAGGAGTCCCCTGTGTCCTCAGGGGGCTCCTTTAACCAAGTGGTTCCAGGTGTGAAAAGAGAAGGACTTTAGGGGCAGGGAAGTGGGCAGTGCTGTGAATGGACAAAAATTGATCTGTATGTTTTAGACTTTGATGAACAATTTCTTCTCAAAAGTAGCTTCCTGGTAGAAACCCATCTTTAGTTTATCTTATCTGTTTGGGCTTGGGAGTAAGACATGATTGTCATAGATGCCAGCAATGATGGCTGGAGCTGGCTCTTCCTGGTTCAGGAGATGTGATTATGTACATAATTACCTAAGTCCATTTTCAGTGATGGCACATTGGTTATCTTAAAATCAGTCATGGTGGGAGCATTTACATCATGGAAATTGGTAAATGCAACAAATCAGGGCTTTTTCTTCAGAGAACCAGTTGTTAAACATTGCATGGTTTTGGAACTATCCTCTGTTGACTTCACCTTTTGGATGAAGATTACGTGTGAAGTTTTCCATTTACAAACTACCCAAACTTAGGTGAGTTTACCCTTAGGCTATCCCTTATCCCAATCACTGACTTCCTTATTGCAGTTACGGCCATGGAGCTAGAAACAATCCACAGGTTCAGAAAGGGAGGGAAAACGGCACTGTGAAAAACCAGAAGATGCTCATGGGAGAGCTGTTCTGTCTGCTGGCTGGTCCCCTGATTATTTTCTCTTCACTTCACCAAGCAGCCTGAAATCCCAGTAATGTAAATAAAGGCAGAAGGAGGCAATCAACCATTTATCTTAGTAAGAATTTATTCCCTGGGGGTTGGGGGAATAAATTTGAGAAGTAATTTTAGAGCATGCCTCACCAGGGTGTAAGGTGCTGGAGTTGAGGGTAGGGTTGAATGTAATTCCACACTAGGGAGTGACCTTAGGGTTCCAGGAACTAGGAGAAAGTACCAGAGGACCAAAGACAAAACTACATATTCTTAAATTTCCTCTAGGATTGGCCCAGCTCCCAGAGAAGAGACAGATTTTTTTTTTTTTTTTTTTGTAATCCTTCTCTTTCCTTAGCTCATGGCCCTTGTCTATGGGGCTTATAGATTAGATTAGCTTTATTGGGACTCATGCTTAAAACATTTTGAGAAATATATTCTGAATACAAATAAGCATTCAGAGAACATAGAGTTAACAGCTGTTTTTAGTTCTTCTCATTTAATCAGTGAAAATACTTTTAAAGTTTCACGTAGAACAAGATGGATTTACTCACCAATCACATGACAATTTCAGAAATGTCTTATTTTAATTTCTGATTCCTCCTCTGTGGGTAGAAGCTTTTAATCTCTTAGTATCCTCTGCACTCTGAGCATCCCTGTCAAATGGTTAATGATGTGAAAAAAGTACCTAGATGCACTAGGGTCTTTTGGCATTCAAATAAACACTTTCACAGAGAGTGAAGTGGCCCCACATGACCAGAGAGTGGCCTATGTGGAATCTCATGGAGATTTTGCAGAGAGAGCATGGCCATGGCTGTGGATGGTTGTGGATTTTGCAGAGAGAGCATGGCCATGGCTGTGGATGGCTGTGGATTTTGCAGAGAGAGCAGGGCCATGGCTGTGGATGGGTCTCTGGACGCTTCCTGCTATCACTGGTAATATTTTGCCTTCATGTTCTGGTCACCTTCTGCTGTCGAAAACCTTGCCAAAGATTTAGTGGCTTAAAACAATAACTGTTTTTATTATATCTCATTTGGTGGGTCTGATAGGCAGGCAGGGCTTGGCTGGGTGACTCTCTGGCTCCTTGTAGCATGAGATGAGGTCATTCTGTGGTTCAACTGCTGGATAGTTATTCTGAAGAGTCCAAGACCACTGACGTGTCTGATGTCTTGGAAGGATGGATGAAAGCTGGGCTCAGCTGGGACTACCTGAAGGAGCAGTTATCTGTGGCCTCTTTACCATGGTGGTCTCAGAATTATTAGACTCATTACATGACAGTTGACTTCTCCTGGAGTGAATGTTGCATGAGAACCAGGTAGAGGCTTCATGACCTTTTCTGACTTTGTCTTGAAATTCAAGCAGCATCACTTTCATTTTATTTGGTCATTAATAAGTAGGTCATCAAGACAGCACAGATTCAAGGGGAGGACAATTAGACTCCATCTCCTGATGCAGCATGGCAGAGTCAAGAGCATGTGGGATGGGAGCTATTGTGGCCATCCTTGGGAAAAACAAGCTGCCACATTGCGTATCCTAAAATTGATCATCTTCGCCTGTTGACTGCCATATTATACCCTACCAAAAGCCTTGATTGACAGCATTTTATGATGAATTAACTAAGTGAGACTGAGCTTTAGTTTAAGGTCTGGATTAATTTCAATCCAATCTTCATCCTTACCACTACTCCATATCATGAAATTCAAGTTCTGGTTTGCAGTAGCCCTATCATGTTGCCAATCATCTCGAGAGATGTCATAAACATCCTAAAATATTACCATTAATTAAGTGATAAATATTTACCGTTTATGCCTTTGAGGATTTCAACATTGTTACAGCTGCAATTAGACAAGCTATGACAGGGTATGAGTCTCAGCTCTTAAAGAAAAAAAAAATGAAAATCGCAGATGTGTAACCTAAATACATGAATAGATAAAACACAGAGGGATGATTTTTCAGGGGTTGGGGCAAGCATGTGGGCAGATTTCTCTAAATGCAACTGGTTTCATTTCTTAAATTGAATTTTGTATTTTGCTAAGAATTGGCATTATTTTTCCATTTTGCTAAACGACTTCTGTGCAGACTGTTGCCGTTTTATTGTTTCTCTCCCACACGCAGAGATTAGGCTGTTCGCATTCGTGTTGATGAGTGTGAACACCACTGTCGCTGGTTGACACTGCGCTGCTGTGTGCCCTGCTCCTGGGAGCGGTTAATAAATCGTATTTGATGATTTGATGACATAACCTTTAGATCTGAAATTGCGGTTGTACTGGACTGTCAGGAAAAGCTCCTTTTGTCATATGTCGCCTGGATTTATCAGAAAACACATATTACTCTTTGAGTTTTTGAAGTCTTTTTGGTGTATTTAAATAATTCCTTGAGCAAATGTTCTAGGAATCAATTGAATTGTTTCCATTGTCTTAAGATTTTTCTTTTTTAAAGTTGACATAAAGGTGCTTGATATCTTAAAGATGACTAGACTGAATGCTTAAATATCTGGTGTACTTAGGTGATCATTTGTCTTCTTTTGGTAAACATAAATCTTTTGTAACTTTTCTTTAAAAGTCTGCCAAATACAGTACTTCTCTAAAAGTACTTGCAGGTATTTATAATTAAATGTGCAGCTAAAAAGCATAAATCTGGTAGTATTCTCACATTTCTTTGTTCTTATTTCCCTTATGTCTACTCAACTTTTACAAATGCCACTTGTTCACAGGCAGGGTGGGTTTATGTAGGAATAACTTAGAAGGCTATTAGGGTGTCAGTTTCCTGATTCGTCTGTCAGATGGGGAGGATAAACTTGTTGAATTTTTTTATTTTTTATTTTGTTTTTAGAGACAGGGTCTCACTATATTGCCTGGGCTGGTCTTAAACTCCTAGGCTTAAACAGTCCTCCCACCTTGGCCTCCCAATGTGGTGGGATTACAGACATGAACCACCACATCCAGCCTAGTAGAATATTTTTTAGGCCAGGCCAGTCATGAAACTTTAATTGGCACCAGGAGTGCACTGTGAAGCGAGAGCCCTAAGGAAATGAGACATTCAGGTCCAGTGGGAAGGAACAGAAGGGCCTCAAGCTCAAAGGAACACAATGCTGCTTTATGACCGTGGACCCAGGGCTTCCAAGGGAAACCCCTTTCAGCTTGCCTTGTCAAATAAGACTGTGGTTCTCTTAAACACCAACAGCCATATAGCAGTATGAAGTTTGTTTCCTAACTCATGGATTCTCTGAATCTTTTAACTGAGTATTTCTCCCCCTTTTCTGGTGATGGGAGAGTGTTGGAAAGCTCAAATCCACAATTTTTGGCTCATCTCAGTACAGTGTACAGAACTTGTTGTGTGTGTTGGATTCCAACCACATCTCATATCTTAAATTTCCTTTGCTGTGATTTCATTAATTATTTTGCTGCTGCTGCTGCTGCTGCTGCTGCTGTGTGGGTGTGTGTGTAAGCACCCTCCAAATGAGTCCAGTTACAAAGAAAAAAAGAAATCCTATGATCTTGTCAATGTTTATGTCTTTAATGCTGTTAAATAGAGAAGAAAAATGTAAGGGGTAGAATTAGGAAATGTAGGAACAGTAGAGTGAGCTCTAGGACAGAGGGAATAATTCCCAGGTAGGTGCAGAGCTGTAGAACGATGGAATTTCAGGCCTAGCAGGGCCAGGAGGCCAGGTGGTCAGCATGGTGGATATCCTAGGGGAGAGAGATTTACTATGCTGGGTGTTCACTGTGAAACTTGGTGGAAACAAATAATGCTATTTTCACTTTTTCTTGTTTATTTTTCCTGTCTAATAATAAATAGGTAATCAGTAACTACTGCATAAATACTAGAAAATGCAGATAAGAAAAGGTAAAAAATACCATGATCCCATCACCTATTATTAGCACTTTGGGTAAAATCTTCTGTACTCTTTTGTTTTACTAATTGTTTTCTTCCTGGGATTCTGTATTACCTTCTGCTTTTGGTTTGCTCATATTTTCCCGGAATCTCTTTCCACCTCTTTATTTAATATTTACTTCACTATTTTTTATGTTTATTGCAATAAACACCCGAGAAATAAAAATGTAAACAGTATAAAAGGATATAAAATGAAAAAAGCTTTCTTCCCCACCTCCGATGCTAGTAACATTTCAAAGACTTCTTTAGTTCTTATTTCATAATGCTAATGTTTTTGCATCTATTTCTTGATTTGTCAGTGCTAAGTGGTTTTTTAAGTGTATCTATTAATTGCCCAGTATGAAAAATAATAAATTTCACTCCCTTTTTGGATATAAATTTAAGGGGTACAAATGCAGTTTTGTTACATGGATATACTGTATAGAGCTGAAGTCTGGGTTCATAGTGTAACCATCACCCAAATAGTGTACATTGTACCCCTAAGGTAATTGTGCACCCTCACTCTTCTTTCACTCCCTCACCATTTCAGGTCTCCAATGTCTATTATTCCATACTCTATGCCTATGTGTGCACACTTTTTAGTTCCCACTTATAAGAGAGAACATAAAGTATTGGACTTTCTGTTTCTGAGTTATTTCACTTAGGATATTGTCCTCCAGTGCCATACATGTTGCTGCAAAAGACGTAATTTCATTCTTTTAATGGCTAAGTAGTATTCTACGGTATGTATCTACCACATCTGATCGTGTGTTGATGGACATAGGTTGGTTCCATAACTTTGTGTTGTGAATAGTGCTGTGATAAACATCTAAGTGCAGGTATCTTTTTGATATAATAATTTCTTTTCCTTTAGGTATATACCCAGTAGTGGAATTGCTGGATAAAATGAAAATTCTATTTTTAGTTATTTGAGAATTCTCCATACTGTTTTCCATAGAGGTTGTACCAATTTCCATTCCCATCAATAGTGTATAAGAATTCCCTTTTCTCGGTATCCTCACCAACATCTGTTTTTTGTTTTTTGTTTTTGACATTTTAATAATGGCCATTCTGACTGGTATAAGATAATATCTCATTGTGGTTTTAATTTGCATTTCTCTGATGATTAGTGATGTTGAGCATATTTTCATATGCTTGTGGGCCATTTGTATGTCTTCTTTTAAAAAATGTCTTTTCATGTTCTTTGCCCACTTTTTAATGGGATTATTTGTGTTTTGCTGTTGTTGTTGAATTCCTTGTAGATTCTGAATATTAGTTCCTTGTTTTATGCATAGTTCGCAAGTATTTTTCCCACTTTGCATGTTTGTTCATGCTGTTGATTATTTCTTTTGCTTCTTTTTAGTTTAATTAAATTCCATTTGTCTATTTTAGCTTTTGTTGTGTTTGCTTCTTAGGTCTTAGTCATAAATTCTTTGCCTTGCAAAGTCCAGAAAAAATTTTCCTAGGTTTTCTTCTAGGATTCCTCTAGTTTCAGGCCTTACATTTAAGTGTTTAATCCATCTTGAGTTAATTTTTGTATGTGATGGGAAATAAGGGGTCCAGTTCCATTCTTCTGCATTTGGCAGTAAAAATTCCCCAGTTCCATTTACTGAGTAGGTTGTCCCTTCCCTAGTGTATGTTTTGTTGACTTTGCAAAGATCAGTTGGCTGTAAGCATGTGGCTTTATTTCTGGGTTCTCTATTCTTTTCCATTGATTTATGTGCCTATTTTAGTACCAGTGCCATGCTATTTTGGTTAGTATAGCCTTGCAGTACAATTAAGTTAGGTAATGTGATGCCTCCCACTTTGTTCTCTTTGCTTAGAATTGCTTTGGTGATTCAGGCTCTTTTTCAAATCTGTGTAAACTTCAGGATTGCTTTTCCTAATTCTGTGAAAATGATGTTGGTATTTTGATAGGGATTACATTGACCTTGTAGATTGCTTTGGACTATATGGTCAGTTTAATAATATTGATTGTTCTAATCCATGAGCATGGGATGTTTTTCCATTTGTTTGTGTCATCTACAGTTTCTTTCATTTGTGTTTCGTAGTTTTCCTTGTAGAGATCTTTGAATTTCTTGGTTAAATACTTTCCTAAGTATCTTTACAATAGCTATTGTAAATGGGACTGACTTCTTGATTTGGTTCTCAGCTTGATCATTATTGGTGTATAGATATGTTACTAATTTTTGTACATTGATTTTTTATCCTGAAAATTTGCTGAATTTATTTATCAAATCTAGGAATATTTTGAAGGAGTTTTTAGGGTCTTCTAGGCATAAGATTATAATGCCAATGAACAGAGATAATTTTACTTTCCCTTTTTAGATTTCTATCCCTTGCCTGATTGCTCTGGCTAGGACTTCCAGTAGTATGTTGAATAGTAGGGGTGAACATGGGCATCCTATCTTGTTCCAGTTCTTAGGGTGAATGCTATCAACATTTTCCTGTTTAGTATGATGTTGGCTGTGGGTTTGTCATATATGAATTTTATTATTTTGAGGTATGTTCCTTCTATGCCTAGCTTATTGAAGGTTGTTTTTTAAAATTATGAAGGGATGCTGAATTTTATTGAATCCTTTTGTTCTGCACCTGTTGAGATAATTATATGGTTTTGTTTTTAATTCTGTTTATGTGGTGAATCACATTTATTGATTTGTGTATGTTGAATCATCCTCATATTCCTGGAATAAAACTCACTTGATTGTGGTGTATTTTTTCAATTGATGTGCTATTTGATTTGGTTTGCTAGTATTTTGTTAATAATTTTTGCATCTAAATTCATTGGTATATTGGTCTGCAGTTTTCTTTTCTTGTGTCCTTTTCTGACTTTGTTATCGAGGTGATACAGGCTTTGTAGAATGTGATAAAGGGATTCCCTTCTGCTCTATTTTTTGGAAGAGCTTCAGAAGAATTGGTACCAGCTTTTCTTTTTACATTTGGTAGAAGTCAGCTGTGAGTCCATTTTGTCCAGGGCTTTTTATTAGGAGATTGTTAAATTACTGATTGAATCTCACTACTTGTTATTGGTCAGTTCAGGGTTTCTCTTTCTTCCTGGTTCAATCTTGATAGGTTGTATATTTTCAGGAATATATCCATTTCCTTTAGGTGTTCTAGTTTCTGGGCTTATAGTTATTTATAGTAGTCTTTGATGATCTTTTGTATTTCTGTGGTATCAGCAGTAATGTCTCCTATTTCACTTTTGAGTATGTTTGTTTGAATCATCTCTCTTCTTGATTAGGTCAGCTAGTGGTCTCTCAATTTTGTTTATCTTCTCAAAGAATAAAACATTTTGTTTTGTTGATTCTTTGTATTGTTCTTTTTTTCTCAATTTCATTTAGTTCTGCTCTAATCTTTGTTTTTCTTTTGTTCTGCTAGCTTTGTGCTTGGTTTGTTTTTGTTTTTCTAGTTCTTTGAGGTTCAACATCAGGTTGTTAATTGTGGTCTTTCTAGACTTTTGGTGTAGGCATTTGATATTATAAACTTACATTTTAGCACCACTTTTGCTGTATCCCAGAGGTTTTGGTATGTTGTGTTTACATTTTCATTCATTTCAAAAAAATTTTAAATTTTTGTCTTAATGTCATTGTTGACCCAAAGATTGCTCAGGATTATGTCGTTTAATTTCCATGTATTTGCATAGTTTCAAGAGTTCCTCTTGGAATTTATTTCTAGTTTTATTCTACTATAGTCTGAGAAGATACTTGATTTAATTTTCATTTTAAAAAATCCTTGAGACTTGTTTTGTGGCCTAACATATGGTCTATATTGGAGAATGTGCCACCTGCTGATGAGAAGAATATATATTCTGCAGTTGTTGGGTAGAATGTTCTGTAAATGTCTGTTAGGTTTTACATAAATGCCAATTTATGTTCAATGTTTCTTTGTTGATTTTCTGTCTTGATGTTCTGTTTAGTGCTGTAAGTAAGATTGTGTTGAAGTCCTGTACTATTACTACATTGCTGTCTATTCTTTCTTTAGATCTAGTAATATTTGTTTTATGAGTCTAAGTGCTCTGGTGTTTGATGCTTATATGTTGAAATTGTTAAATATTTTTGTTGAATTGACCCCTTTATTAGTACATAATGGCTTTCTTTGTCTTGTTTTTTACTGTCATTGATTAAAAGTCTGTTTTGTTTTATACAAAATAGCTACCCTTACATGTTTTTGGTTCTTGTTTGTGTCAGATATCTTTTTCCACCCCTTTGCCTTCAGTCCATATGTGTCTTTACCAGTAAGGTGAGTTTCTTGTAAGCAGCATATAATTGATTCATGTTTTATATCTATTCTGCCAATCTATATCTTTTAAGTTGAGAATTTAGTCCATTTATGTTCAAGGTTAATATTAATATTTAAGGTTTTGTTCCTCTCATAATTTTAATTGTTATCTAGTTTCCTTGCATATTCTTTGCTGTTTTTTTCTTTGTCTGTTTGTCTTTATGGTTTGGTGAAATTCTGTCATATTGCCATTTGGTATTTTTCTCTTCTTCCTTTCCATGGTTGCTTTATAAGATCTCTGAGTTTTATACTTTTGTGTGTTTTTATGATGGTATCAACTATTTGTTTCTATGTTTAGAACTGCTTTGAGCATTTCTTGTATGTCAAGTCTGAAGGTGACCAATTTCCTCAGTGTTTGCTCATCTGGGAGAGGCTATATTTCCTTCCTTTATAAAGCTTATTCTAGAAGTATACAAAATTTGTAATTGACAGTTTTTTGTTTAATTTAAGCATGTTGAAAATAGAATTCCAATATCTTCTGGCTTGTAAGATTTCTGCCAAGAACTCTACTGTTAATCTGATGGAATTTCTTTTATAGGTGACTCGATGCTTTTCTCTTGCTGATTTTATTTGTTTATTCATTTTCTTAATGTTGATTTTGGAGAGTCTGATGACTATAAGTCATGGTGAGATCCTTCTTGCTGTGTATTTTCCTTTTGTTTGCTGAACTTCTATCTGGATGTCTGTATCTGTTGCTAGACTAGGGTTTTTTTCCTCAATTATTTCCTTTAGTAGGTTTTACAAATATTTTACTTTTTCTTCTCCCTCAGGAATACCTATGACTCATAAGTTTTGTCATTTTATGTAATCCCATACTTCTTAAAGGCTTTGTTCATTCTGTTTCAGTCTTTTTATTTTTCTTTATTTTTGTCTGACTGAATTAATTCAAAAGACCTGTCTTCAAGTTCTGAGATTCTTTCTTCTGCTTGATATAGCCTACTGTTGAAGCTTTGAATTGTATTTTGTAACTCCTTTTTTTTATTTCCAGAAGTTCTGTTTGTTTGTTTTGTTTTGTTTTACAAAGATATCTATCTCATTGATAATTTCCCATTCTTATTCTGAATGATGTTCTGATTTATTTGTATTGGTTATCAGGTTTCTCTTGTATCTCACTGCACTTTTTTAAAATCAGTATTTTGAATTTTGTTTTTAATCTGGGATTTCCAATATTTCTTTTTGGTTAGGATTAATTGCTAGAAAACTACTGTGTGTGTGTGTGTGTTTTTTTTTTTTTTTGAATGTGATAGCATGTTGTTTTTTCATACTTCCAGTATTATTACACTGATTTCTTCACATCTGGGCTAACATTCACTTCTTGTTTATTAATTTAATTTCTTTGGGGTGGGATGTTTTATTGAGGGTGTGTCTATGATGTATGTTGAGTAGGGTTGTTTGGCTTTGCTTCTGGGTGCATTCAGTGGTGTAGACACTGTATGATTTCCTTTGCTATAAATAACATTAGTGTGGTAACCTTCTCAAATTCCAATTGTAGTAGCAATGTATCAGGTGGGTGAGCAGGCTCAAAGACCCCTTAAAAGTGAGAGTGATGTGGGCAATGATGGAATAGAGGTAGCACAAAGCTTGTCTCTTTCTTGAGTGCTGTGCAATTGTGTCAGCAGATGGACTGTGCAGGTTGAACTTTCAGCTAGTAGGCAGCTCTTGCAGGTGAGAGCCAGCTGTGGAGATTGTAGTAGGGTTTATGCTTGACCTTTTTCAACCAGAAGAAGTGCTCAAGTGTCCCAGGCAATGTGCTGGGCTGTGGAACTCCCAGCAGTCCTGGTCCAATACTCTCAGGCAGGGGTGGGAGTATGGGCAATGCTGGGGAGGTCTGGGGAAGAAAAGCCTGCACGTGGGCCTCCCATTAGTGGGCGCAAGTGCAAGTTCCAGTGGAGGTCAGAAGGCAGTTCTCAGGCTCCTGGAACAAGGCTCCAGGTAGAAGAAGAGCAACTGCTGTTATGCTGAATGGCTATCACTGGGAAAGCTGGGTGGCTTCAGCTCCATGGCCTAGTAGGTAGTAGTGGGATCCACCTCACTCCCATGCTCCCGACCTGGTTAGTATCCCTCCTGTGGCCTGTCACTGGCAGCAAGCTTGAGCAGTCAGCCAAGTCACAAGCAATTTCTCTTCAGACTGAGAAACTCCCCCAGGCCACAAAACTCTGCCCAGGACAAACCATGGCTCCCAGGCCAAATTCCTCCTTGTCTGGTCCTGCAAAGGGGTGGCACCCAACTCCTACACCAACAGCTGGAGCCCAAATCACACTTGCTTCTCAATTCTGGCCATGAAGACTCTTCCTCCTCTGGGAAAAAGAGCGCAAATCAGATCTCCAGACACCGCGGTGACTGCCTCCTGTGCTGGCTGGCAGGTTCCCCAACATCCCACTATGAGTTAGGATCAGAAATGGCCTCCTTCATACATGGAGCACTTCCCATTACCATTCCTTCTCACAGTCTCCCAACTGCTCCCCAAGTCAGATTCAGAGCTTGGTAGGGTCAAGGAGCTCCCCTGTGGCCTGGATTATCTGGCTCTCCAGCAGTAATGTGAAATTTTGCTCACTTTTTATCCCCTTCCAATTTCCATTTTTTGTTTGTCCTAAGTTTAGTTCTATCTGCTACTTTTAAAAGTTTCAGAGAATAATAACTCTCTAAACAATATAACTCTATTTTTATTACTCGATTTATCTATTTAGACAGCATCTTCACTCTTGACTATATAACAAGGCAATTAGTAGCCCTCCTTTTTTTTTTCCATCTCTTCTTCCCTTCAGTTCTCAACTTCTGTTGTATGTGCTATTATTTTTACATTTTTAGGTTTATGACATAGGCACAATTAAGCCTTACACATTTTGTTTAGATTTATTCCAAAATTCAAATATCCAAAATTTATGGAATTTTCTACATAGCCAATGAAGTAACCTGTAAATGGGAATTGTTTTATTTCCTTTTTTCCAGCCGGTATACATTTTAGTTTTTTCTTGACTCATTGCACTGGGTAGGACTTTTTGTACAATATTGAGTAGAGGTAGTGAGACTGTATATCTTTGTTTTTTCCCAAGTTAGAGAGAAAGCATTCAGTCTTTATGTAACATTAAGGCTGATGTTAACTTTATGCTCTTTGTAGCTGTCTTTTATCAGGTTAAAGACGTTATATATTTCTAGTTTGATGAGAACTTTATCAGGAATAGATATCAAATTTTGTCAAATGCCTTTTTTTTTCGTTTATTGACATAAGATATATTGGTCTGCAGTTCTTATTTTTTTCTTTTTTGGAATGTCTTTGTCCAGTTTCTGTATCTGAATGTTCATTACTTTGACAGATTCAGATATTTCTTTATACCCATGTATTGCTTGTTCTCTATTCTTTCTATTTTCTTCTTCTGGAGCTCTTATCAGATGTATGTTAGACCCTTTGGTCTGTTCTCCATGTTCCTACTTCTCTTTTGTGTTTTCCATCTGTAGTAATTTGCTAGGGTTAACAAAACCACAGATGGTGTAGCTTAAACAACAGGATTTTATTTTCTTACAGTCCTGGAGACTAGAAGTTCAAGATCAAGGCATTGGTAGGTTTGGCTTCTTCTGTGGCTTCTTTCCATGGCTTGCAAATGGCTGTCTTCTTGCTGTGTCCTAACATGATTACCTTTCAGTCTGTGTGTTTTCTGTGTCCTCATCTTCTCTTCTTATAAGGACACCAGTCATATTGGATTAGTGCCCATCCATATGACCTAATTTTACTTTAATTGACTTTTTAAAGGCCCCACCTCCAAATACAGACACATTCTGTGGAACTAGTGTTAGGTCTTCCACATATGAGTTTGGACAGAGGGCACAATTCAGCCTGTAGCACCATTTCTTTATTTTTCAGTGCCTCATTATAGTTGGTCGTTTTTAAAAACATCTTTGTTTAGATACAATTCTGTATTACCCTGTACTCGCATTGCTGTAAAGAAATACCTGTGACTGGATAATTTATAATTTAATTGTCTCACAGCTCCACAGGTCGTACAGGAGACATGATGCTGGCATCTGCTTGGCTCCTGGGGAGGCCTCAGGAAACTTACAATCATGGCAGAAGGTGAAGGAGAAGTAGGTGTCTCATATGGTGGGAGCAGGTGCAAGAGAGAGTGAGGGGGGAGGTGTCACACACTTTTAAGAGACCAGATCTCAAGGGAACTCAGTATCATGAGGAGAGTACCAAGGGGGATGGTGCTAAACCATTCATGAGAAATCAACCCCTATGATCCCATCAGCCCCTACCAGGCCCCACCTCCAATGTTGGGGATTACAACTCAACATGAGATTTGGTGGGGACACAGATCCAAACCATATCAAATTCACATACCATAAAATTAACCCATTTAAGGTACACAATCCAGTGGATTGTAGTATACTCATACAGTTGTGCAATTACCACCACAATCTAAAAAACAAAATGCTCCACCTATTAGCAGTCACTCTCCATTTTGCTTCCTTCCTAAATCCTAGACAACCACAAATTTACTTTCTGTCTCTATAGATTTGCCTATTCTGATATTCTAATATAAATGGAATCAGACAGTATGTGGTTTTTCTATCTGACTTCTTCAGTTAGCATAATGTCTTCAAGGTTCATCCAATGTGCATGTATCAGCACATTGCTCTTTTTAATTGCTAAATACTACATCATTACATGAATATGGCACATGATGTGTATCCATTTATCAGTTGCTAAACATGTGGGTTGCTTCACCTTACAATTAATATGAATAACACTATTAACATTGTACACACACTTTTGTGTGGGCATGTGTTTTCATTTCCCTTGGGCAAATACCTATGAGTGAAATTGCTGAATCATATGGTAAGTCTATGTTTGACAATTTGCAAAACTGCCAAACTCTTTTCTCAAGTGCTGCACCATTTTGCCTTCCCACTTAAAATGCCTAAAGGTTTTGATTTGTATATATCCTCCCCAGCGTTTATTATTATGTGACTTTTTTTTATTCTGGCCATTTTAATGGATATGGAGTTGTATCTCATTGTAGTTTCGATTTGCATTTTCTTGATGACTAATAATGTGAAGCATCTTTTTATGTGCTTTGGTGATGTGTTTTTTTCTTTATTCTATTAATGTGATATTTTATATTGATTGATTTTCATAAGTTGACCCAACTTTGCATTCCCAGGATAATTTTGACTTGCTTATGGTGTGTAATCTTTTGTATATATGGCTAAATTCAGTTTGCTGAGGGTTTCTTGCTTGTATATTTCTAAAAGATACTGGTCTGTCGTTTTCTATACATGATTTATTTGTCTGGTTTTGGTATCAGGGTAGTATTGGTCTCATAGAATGAGCTGAGAATTGTGCCCTATTCTTTTGTTTTTTGGAAGCATTTGTGAAGAATTGGTACTACTTTTTCATTAAGTGTTTGGTTACATTTACCTTTGAAGCCATCTGGGGCTGGGCTTTCCTCGTGGCTGGTTTTTAAATTATTAATTCATTCTTTCCACTTGTTATAGGTCTATTCAGATTATCTATTTCTTATTAGGTCAGTTTTAGTAGTTTATGCCTTTCTAGTGATTGATCAATTTCATCTAAGTTATCTATTGTTCATAGCAATATCATGATTTTTTTATTTCTGTATGGTTGGTTGTCATTTCCTCTCATTCTTGATTTGAGTAGTTGAGTCTATTTTCATTTTTCTTGGTCAGTCTAGCTAAAGGTTTGTCAATATTGGATTGTTTCTAAGAACCAACTTTTGGTTTTGTTGATTTTCTCTATTTTTTTCTATTCTCAATTTTATTAATTTCTACTCTAAATTCTTTCCTAATGATATGGTTTGGGTATTTGTTCCCTTCAAATCTCATGTTGAAATGTAATCCCAGTGTTGGAAGTGTGGGCCAGTGGAAGGTGTTTGGAGCATGGGAGCAGATTCTTCATAAATGGCTTAGTGTCATCCCCTTAGTGATGAGTGAGTTCACATTATTTAAAAATGTATGACACCTTCCCTGCCTTTCGTGCTCCCACTCTTGCCATGTGATGCACCTGCTCATCTTCACCTTCTGTCATGATTGTAAGTTTCCTGAGGCTCTCACCAGAAGCTGAGCAGATATTGCTGGCTGTTTGTACAGCCTGCAGAACTGTGAGCCAATTAAAACTCTTTTCTTTATAAATTACCCAGCCTTGGGCATTCCTTTTTGGCAATGCAAGAATGGGCTAGCACACTGTTTGCTTTGTGTTTAATTTACTTCTCCTCTTGTGGTGGAATTTAGGTTATTGATTTCATATCTTGCATCTTTTTAAATATAGGCATTTATAATTATACATTTCCTTCTACACATTACTTTAGCAGAATCTTCAAAGTTTTGTTTGTTTGTTTGTTTTTTGCTTTAATTCATCTCAAGATATTTTATAATTTCCCTTGTGATTTCTTCATTCACTTCTTGGTTATTTAGGACTGTGTTGTTTGATTTCCACATATTTGTGTTTAAAACAAATTTCTTTATGTAGTTTTTTTAAAATTTATTATATTATGAAGAACACACTTTGCATGGTTTCAGTTCTTTTAAATTTATCAAAACTTGTTTTATGGTCTAATGCATGGGTGCTCCATGTGTACTTGAGAAGAATGTCTATTCTGCTCTTACTGGGTGGAATGTTCTGTTAATGTCTATTAGGTCAAGTTGATGTATAGCATTTTTCAAGTCTTCTATTTATTTGTTGATCTTCTGCCTACTTGTTCAATCCATTATTGAAAGCCGGTCATTGAAGTCTCCAACTATTCTTGAATTGTTTGTTTGTCTTTTCAATTCTGTCAGTTTTTGCTTCACGTATTTGGAGCTCTGTTGTTAGTTGACATTTGATTCTTTTTAGATAGTGCATTATTTTTTTCTGCTTTTTTTTTTACATTTTAATCATTTTAATAATATTCATGTCATTTCTATCTTATAGCTTTATATCCAATGTTCTTGACCATCAAATTCTTTCATTGTGTCTGCTGATCTCATGAAGCAAAATAAGTTTTTTCACATATTTTGTGAGTTTTCATTGTGAGCTCATGTTTAAATAATTTTATCTGTAGGAAATGTGTACAGCCTAGATTAAAGGTATGTCTTTACAAATTGATTTTTATTTTGCATCTGTCAGATGCTCCAAGAATATCACCATCCTGGAATTGTTTTTTATGTATATTTGTAATGTAGGAAGGTCCTGCAGAAAGCTTAAATTTCACACCTATAATTGTGTAAGCATAGGCCCATGAGACACTTTTTTTTTCATGCTGAGAGGCTAGACCAGAACAAGAAAACTTCCTTTTGTTTTCTCTAAGCTTTTGTTTTGATGTTTTCTAGACTATCCTTTTACAGAATGTGAACCCTTTCTAGAAACCTGGCTTTTATATAGAAGTCTCAGTTCTATTCCTCATCATAAGCAGGATCAAGACCTTGTTTCATTTCCTATGAGGTCATTAAAACTAATGTCCCTGAGTTACTGAGACCAAGAAACCCCCCTAGAGCTGCTACAGGATTAGTTCAGGCCCTTTGGTTTTTCATTTTCTCCTTGTTTTTGAAATCCGGGAATTTATTTTCTTGGGCTATGTCTATGCATGCAATAGGATGTTTGTAATACGTTAGCTGGCATTTGTAAAGAGTTTTCAAGTTTCCTACTTCAGACTATTGTACTATTGTCAGAAATGAAAATCAAGTCACTTTCTCTCCTTAGTTTTTTTCTTTGGAAAATAATGTTGCTTTAATAAAAATAAATTTAATTCAGAATGAAATAGAAAATCACCTAATCAATACACTAATAATTGCTGCAGGCAAGATCCATTGATTAATATCTACTGAGGAATATATATTTGGAGCCACAGAGACTCACTGAAACATCCTTTGCTGATGAGGGTTAGATATTCCACATTCTGGTCATTCATTTATCCCGCTAGTAAGTCCTCACTGCAAAACTTCGGACTCCTCTGAGGTGGTCCAGTCTTCACCTCTTATTTCACTGATAGAAAAACAAAGTACTCTTTCTCGTCATCAAAAAGAAACTGAGTCTGATTACAGATACTGTGAAAGCTATATTCTTATTCCTATCAGAACAATATTCATATCCAGCTCTCACTATAAACCAACATTCTTCTCTCACCTGTGAGCAACTGAGAGCAATGACAGTGGTGGGCGTGGAGGTGGGCCTCATGATCCAGGTAGTCCAGGTCCCATGGAAAATAGTCCAGAGCTCTTCCCTAGGAAGCTGAATATGACTACTGCCGACAAGCTGACAAGCATGCTACTTGTATATATCTGAAGAGACACTGAGGATCAGGTCCCTCAAATGAACACTGGTTGCAGAGAGTTCCAGATATAAGATTTAAGGTATCTTGCTGAGGTGAATACCCATTGTGGACAGGGCCACCAACCACAGACACTGGACCAAGTCAGTGATATTTTTGAATGTTACCGGGATCTGGTTAGAGCCATAGTTTCCTACGCAGCAGGTGAAGCAAAAGGTCCACTGAAAGACCTCATCCCAGAGTGTTGTTCTTCTACACAGCTGAAATGGTTTTCTCAATAATATCAATGGTTACAGAAATACCATTTGACCCAGCAATCCCATTACTGGGTATCTATCCACAGTAATATAAATCATTCTTTTATAAAGATACATGCGTGCATATGTTCCCTGCAGCACTATTCACATTAGCAAAGACATGGTATCAACCCAAATGCCCATCAATTATAGACTGGATAAAGAAATGTTGTGCATATACACCATGGAATACTATGCAGCCATAAAAAAAGAACAAGATCCTGTCCTTTGCAGGGACATGGATGGAGCTGAAAGCCATTATCCTCAGCAAACTAACACTGGAACAGAAAACCAAACACCACATGTTCTCACTTATAGGTGGGAGGTGAACAATGAGAGCACATGAACACAGGGAGGGGAACAAGACAAACTGAGGCCTGTTAGGGGGTGCAGGGGAGGGAGAGCATCAGGATAAATAGCTAATGCATGTGGGGCTGAATATCTAAGTGATGGGTTGCTAGGTGCAGCAAACCACCATGGCACATATTTACCTATGTAACAAACCTGCACATATATCCCAGAACTTAAAATTAAATTAAATTACATTAAACTTAAGAAGATCAATGGTTACTACAATTCCTTAAGGGGATCCTCAGTTTCTCAGTAAGATCACTGGTTTGTACATCTCCCTTGGGGAGGCCAGTTATGAACAATAAAGCTCATTAGCAAGTATGATGTTAATTGTTAGAACTAGAAGATACCTTTTCTGGAGTTAAATATGTTCCTTCTATTCCTCATTTCTAACAATTTATTTATTTAATATTGGCCATTAAAATTTGTTGAATTTCATGAAATGACCATATGCCTTTTCTCTCCTCTACTTTCTTATGAAACACACATTCATGGACTTCAACTTGGTCATAATGCAATTAAATTTTCTGTGCATTTCTGTAAGAGTGCTGTTAATATATTATTTGGATAGTTTTTGCATCTGAGCTTGTGAGTGGCATCAGTCAAAGATTTTTTTCTCAGACTCTCCATTGGGACTTAATATCAAGCTCTCACTAACATCATGAGATGAGTTGTAAAAACTTTTTCTTTAAAAAATTCTCTATTAAGAAGAAATCAATCCTGCCAGAAGTTTGTCAATTTTATTAGCCTTAAAAAAGCAGTTTTTTAGTTTATCAAAATTATCTATTGCATTTTTCTTTTTTATTTGATTAATGTTTGCTCATGTATTAAGATTATAAAGGAGCTGAAAAATTCCTATTGCCCAGTATTTACTATACCATACTTTTTATCATTATTTTAAACTGTGTTCTTTCTATATAACTTTATATATACGTATATAAAATTAACCATAAAACAGCCTCAGGCAGGTCCCTCAGGAGGTTTTTCATTTCATTCTCATGCTTTGAATATCTTATTTTTTTCATAAAATATTAAAAAATACATTTCTATTCTGTCTCTGTCATTTCTTAGGAAATCACAGCTCCACGCATGTTATTGTCCCTGAAGACTTTCCAATGGGACAAGATGTGGAGGCGGAAAGCAGTGATACTGATGATCCTGACCCTGCGGAGGCCTAAGCTAATATGTGTGTTTGTGTCTTCATTTCTCAGAAAAAATGTTTAAAGGTAAAAAAGAAATTAAAAATAGAAAAATGCTTATAGAATGAGAATATAAATAAAGAAAATCTTTTTGTGCAGTTGTACAATGTGCTTGTGTTTTAAGCTAAGTGTTATGATAAGATTATCAAAAAGTTAAAACTTTTTTAAAGGTTTGGAAGGTAAAAATGTTATAGCAAGCAAAATGTAATTGATTATTGCAGAAAGAAAATTCTAAAAGTAAATTTAATGTAGGTTAAGTGTAGTGTTTATGAAGTCTAGAGTAGTGTACAGTAATGTCCTAAACCTCCACATTCACTCACCACTGACTCACCCAGAGCAACTTCAAGTCTTGCAAGTTCTATTCATGGTAAGTGCCCTATACAGGTGTACTATCGTTTATCTTTTATACTGTTTTTACTGTGTCTTTTTTATGTTCAGAAATGTTCAGATACACAAATACCATTTCTGTTGCAATTACCTACAGTATTCAGTATAGTAATATGCTGTACAGGTTTGTAGCCCAGGAGCAATATGGTATCCCATACAGCTTAGGTGTGTAGCAGGCTGTATCATCTAGGTTTGTGTCAATACAGTCTGTGATGTTCACACAATGAATAAAATGATGTAGCAATGCATTTATCAGAACATATCCCTGTCATTAAGCAATGCATGACTGTATATAAAAAGAATCATAAACTATGACCAAGCAGGATTTATCCTGGGAATGCAGGACTGGTTCAACATCTGAAAATAAATTGATGTAATATATTAATCATAAAAAACAAAAAACACACATCATCTCATTACATGCAGTAAAAGTATTTGACAAATTCTAACACCATTTTATGATTAAACTTTATGATTTAAAAAAACAACACTCAACTAGAAATAGAAGGGAGCTTCCTCCGCCTAATAAATAGTATCTACAAAAACCCCACAGCTAACATCATATTTAATGGATTTAATGGTGAAAGACTGAGTGCTTTCTTCCTAAGACCAGGAACAAGACAAGAAAAGCCCACTCTCATCGTTTTTATGAGACAGGGTTTCATGCCTATTACTCAGGCTGGAGTTCAGTGGTGCGATCTGTGTTCTCTGCAATCTCCGCTCACTGCAATCTCCACCTCCCAGGTTCAAGTGACTCTCCCACCTCAGACTCCTGAGTAGTTGGGACTACAGGCACATGCCACTGTGCCTGGCTAATTTTTGTGTTTTTAGTAGACACAGGGTTTCACCATGTTTCACAGGCTCATCTTGAGCTCCTGAGCTCAAGGAATCCACCCACCTTGTCCTCCCAAAGTGATGGAATTACAGGTGTGAGCCACTATGCCCAGTCTCATCACTTCTATTTAACATTGTGCAGGACATTCTAGCCAGGACAATAGGCAAAAAATAAATAAATAAGTAAATAAAATTAAAGTGATCCATATTAGACGGAAGTAAAACTGTCTCTATTCAAACTATAGAAACTCTTAAGGAATCCACAAAACAAAACAAAATAAAACAAAACAAACAAACAACCAAACAAAAAACTCTGTTAGAACAAATAAACAAGTTCTTTCTTCCTGAAGTATGTGCTTCTCTCAAGTGTCTGTTGGTAGTAAACCATTTTCATTAGTACTTGCTCAAAGTGCCTGAATTTCACCTTTGTGCTTGAAAGAGAATTCTACTGGGTATAATGATACTTAACTGATACTATACTAATTTTCTCCTAGCATGTCATTCTCTTGCAGGTAAACTATCTTTTCTATCTGACTGCTTTTACGATCTTGTCTTTGTCTTTGTTCTGAAGGTATACTAAATTTTTCTAGATATCTGTTACTTCATCCCATTGCAAGTTGTTGGACTTCCTGCATCTGAGGATTGGTGTCTTTCATCAATTTGGGGAAAATCTCAACCATTCATTGTTCGAATAATGCCTTTTCCTTCATTAACTTTATAAGCTCTATCATGTATTACAATTAGACATGTGGAATTTTTCACTCATTAGCCTATTTTTTTTAACCTTTTATGTTTTCCTTATCTTTGGGCTATATTTTCAGAAACAACTTTTGTGTATTACCTAGTTCATAGTGACTTTTTAAACTATATTTAGCTTTCAACTTAATATTTATATAGCTCTAATTTCAATTATAGTTTTTATTTCTAGAAGTTCTATTTGGTATTATTTCAAATCAAGCATGTTGATTTTTTGTTTCTTCCTAATGCTTTGAATATCTCATTTTTTCCATAAAATATTAAAAATATATTGCTATTCTGTTTCTGGTAATTTTAATATCTGCTATCTTGGCAGGTATTATTCTGCAATTTGTTTTTTTCTGCCTATTTTGTTTTATTTTGCTTTTGCTCCTGGAAACATTCTTCCTCTTGTGCTTTGTATATTTTGATTGCAAATGCACAAATGTTCTTCAGCCATGCATTTAAATGCTTTTTAAAAAAAAATATAAAATCTTACAGCTTAAATATGAAGTGCCAGGAGCTTTTCTCTACCTATTTAGTTTTAAATACGTATAGAAACAGTTGTCCAATCATCCCACTATTTTAAACTTCTTCTGTCATTTTGTTTCATGTATGTCTTTTGTTAAATAGCATTATTTGCATTTTTCACTTAACATATTTGAGATGCCTTAATAGGCTAGGTTAGCCTTGACAGATTTAATGTATATTTGATATATTCTGTTATACTTCTGTTATTTTTATACTTTCTTGTTTTTCTTTGGCTAAATTTTGCAATAGTGCTTCAGACTTCCTTGGTCTTTCTGGGAATGTATTTTGGAAGTTCACACATTTTTTTATTCTACTGACATTTAATTTAATAATGCACGTTTCTCTAAATATATTTACTCTCTTTCTGTATAAGGGAAGAAATGTATTCTATTTATCTATACTACTTCCCTGTCCTCCACTATTCCTCAGGGTTTTTTTTGTTTGTTTTTGTTTTATTGAGGCAGAGTCTCACTCTGTCACCTAGTCTGGAGTTCAGTGGCATGATTATAATACACTCCAGCCCTAAATTCTTGTATACCTTTGTTTTTATTGACTAATTTGGCCTTTTAGATTTACTTTTTTAAAAATGTATATATTATGTATTTTCTCTTTTAAGAATTAGGTGTTGGCCAGGCGTGGTGGCTCACGCCTGTAATCCCAGCACTTTGGGAGGCCAAGGCGGGTGGATGACGAGTTCAGGAGATGGAGACCATCCTGGCTAACACAGTGAAACCCCGCCTCTACTAAAAATACAAAAAATTAGCCGGGCATGGTGGTGGGCACCTGTAGTCCCAGCAACTCGGGAGGCTGAGGCAGGAGAATGGCGTGAACCCAGGAGGCGGAGCTTGCAGTGAGCTGAGATTGTGCCACTGCACTCCAGCCTGGGTGACAGAGCAAGACTCCATCTCAAAAAAAGAAAAGAAAAGAATTAGATGTTAAATTCACGTTAAATTTTGTAATTACATTATCTTTGTTTAGACATCCATTCTAAGTTTTACTGGATTTATCTACTCATCACCATTTAATATTTTGTATAGGGGCTGCTATGGACCACTGTCCAGATTGACTCCTTCAGATCTGAGGTGTTCCTTCCTTCAGCTGCTAGGAGATTTGCCTACTGACAACTCACAGCTGAGTCCCTCCCCAGGCATTGCCCTCACCCATGGTTGCACTCTTTTCTCGGGAATAGCCTGTGATATAGGGGTATAAAGTCCTGGTCCTCTTGCCCCAATTAAGGCATCTGTGAAAATCATCTTGGCTTCAAAGTTTTACATAGGATTGGCTAGGCCCTCTGTTGCAACTATGTCTCAGTTCAGTTGTTTCCTCTATTCATGCCTTTTTCCTTGATTCCCTTACCAACATTGTTTCCAAGAGCACTTTCCAATAAACCAACCTGCATGCAAATCTCCATCTCAGAATTACAGTACCAGGGTTATCCCTAGGGTGTTCAGGGTCCTAAGCAAATACTGTCAATATAACACTTTGACTAAAATCTGTATCACAAACTTCATGGGCCCATTTGAGGTGTAGTGAGTTGTTAATGACATAGGTGTAGTGAATTGTTTAGTTGAAGATTGAGACTAATGGGTAAAGAAAAGGTACTTATGTCTTTGTTCATTGTCCAGTCAATGCCTATGAAGACTATGTGGTGTCCAGGCACTCTTTGTGCCAGTTCAGGTCAAGGAACTATCTTCCGGTTTTTATTAGTGCTCTCTTTATTGTCATTTGCACAGTGCCTGACTAATTTTATACCTCTCACCAGGAGAAAAAGTTGTGGTTATGTTGTTAGACACAAAACTACACCTCTTCTAAACCTGTTTGTATTGAAACAATATAGATTTTCTTGACTCTGAAGTTCTCTAATACCCTTGTTTAATGCTGGTTACATTGTTACTTACGACACTGCATTACCAAAGCTGTCTGTGCATACAGATTTCTAAGGACTCTCAAAGGCTGTTACCGTGCTTTGTTTTTGTTGCCCACAAATGAAATTCCTTCTCAGAGAGGGAAGAAAAATGTGCATGATAATTCATTTTTCTGGTCATGTTAAATTCTAAATTCATACCTTGAAATTTTATAGCATAAATGTAGAATGACACATCTTCCAACTATGTCTTCTTGGGAACTCTTTAAGCTATAATCATTGCATGCTTGAATGCATTCTCTTGATGTTGACAGCACCCTTGCTGCAAGCAGGAAGGCTAGGTGAGGGACCTACAGGCAGAGCAAAAAGAGTGGTCTCATTCATCCAAAGAATGTCTGTCCCTCCTCCCTCACAGTTTAAGACTGATCCAGGAAAGCACAATGTCACATCTATTGGTGACAAGAGAGGACATCAGTTGAAAGGGCACTTTGGCATTGTAGAAAAATGGTCTCAAAAGCCCTCTGAAGAGCTTCATCACCCCCAGAGGACTGCCTGACACATCCCCATAGAGGGGATGGCGCCACCACCCTGGTGGTGAGCACACAGGGTAAAAGACTACTGCCTTCGTTTTACTGCTCTCTGGTGCTGAAGATCAGAGGCAGCAGGCAGTCTGAATATGGTTAAGTGAGTGCCAATCCACAGTCCCCAATGTAGCCCAAGCCCAAGGGCCTGTGGTGGTCCAAGAGACTTGAACTCATTTTGTGTCCAATGTGAGTGTCACCCAAAATCAGTATGTCAGCACTATTTTGGTGGTTCAATTTCATGCCTTCTGATGAAAGAAATGTTGCTCTGGCCAGTGGAAGTGATCTGTTCACCACATCACTCTCCTAGAACGAGGTCCTGGCCCCGGGGCCCCAGGATAACATCATAGGCACCAGTGCCAGTGACACTTTACATGCAGTTCCAGGACGACCTTCTCTGGGTAAGCTCTGAGGCTGCCCCCAAGTGATTCAGCAGGGTAGGGCTTCCTGCTGCTTCATGGCTCACCCTCAGTTCTAGAATCCATTTCTATGAGCTTAGAGGATCCAGAGACGAGAAATTCTGCTGAAGGTTTTGCCTAACTTCACTTTCCAGGGAGCCTTTTCCATAATTTGTATTGGAACAAAAACTAGTGACTGATTCATCCATCTGGTTCTATTTTTGATTAAAATTATCAAATTTCCTCAAAGATCTTCCCAGTTTTCTTTGGGGATTTTTGTTTCTTATTTTCCCCTTTCTCTTGACCATTCCAATGGGAATTTGGAAAGAAGGGAAGCAAATTCATGTGCTTAAATGATAATTTATTATTGTTACTTATTTTATTTAGCAACCCATTCTATTCACATCTCCTCCCATTTTTGAGGGGTTCTGTGGGGTTTGCCATTTTGACCTAAGCACCAGACTGTTCTTCAAACTTCAACAGAAAATCCGCAGGGATAGATGCTCATTCTCTTTGCTGTCTCCAGATAAATATGAATGCTATCTCATAGTGGGGTTCCCAGCCTGTTATCTGTGGATCTCTGAGTTTTGAGGGTACATGCCTAAGCTGGTCACCACAATGGAACCTTCTGTAGGCTCAGAACTCCAAGGTTGGTCTGGATCTCACTCCTAAAATTGCTGAGGATCTTTCTTTGAATATACTTCCTTTCAATGCACTTCTTTTCTCTACACAATTCAGGGACATCTTTGAAAACCTTTCAATGCCTTTTACTCTCAGAGCTCTGACAACCCCCGTGGGGTTAAATTGCCCATTGAATGGGAGGTACTCTCGCTGTAGAAAATATGCCTGGGTCTCAGGCCTCTGAATCACAGACAACCTTCATATAATTCACCCTAAGCCCTCCCTCTACCTTGGGGGACTGTGTTTTTTTCTGGCGAAGGGTCTGCCTAAACTTTCTGGGCCTCCCTCAAGAGGCAGTGTCAGTCCAATCAAACTCTTCCTCTGGTAGCCCTTCCTGGACCACAGGGCCACCAGCTCTCTGCAGAGCAATGCAGTAGAGGGCCCAGTTATGCCTTTGAGCCATTGTCATTGCTCCTGGCTCATGGTTGTGCCTGATTCTCACATTCTGACATCCTTTCCACTGTGTCTTTGAAGTTCTTGACACTTAAAAGAATTGCCCACCCTTTTCATCATTAGTACACTATATTAGCATCTTGATTAAAAATTGAATGAAACTTGCATTAATTTTTCTGCTGAGCCTGCCAACAGGGACCAGGCAGGATAAAGGGATTTTCTAAGGCTGGCCTGGCTCTGAGGCAAGGGTGAATCAGCCAGAGATGTAGACATAACATCACAGGCAACCCGCAGTCACCTGTGGCTCAGGTTGCACAATTCCTACTGTCCAGTCCTGCAAGCAGAGTCCTTTTCCAATGTACAGGCATTGGCCCTGGAGGAGCTACTCCAAGACTGTCCCTCTTTGCAAAGGAACTGATTTAGTAGAGCATCTCCAGGGTATTGAGTCTATGCAGTTCTCTGCTGAACACTTCCTACGCTGTTAATGAGTTTACAAAGGCCCAGCTTTTTCAAGTTGAGAACCTTGCTGCGGATACCCAGGTGTAAGCAATTTGGGTGTCTATCTTCTCTGGTTTTGTGTTTCTTCCTCAGAGGTAAAGGAGAAGAACTCAAGAGATACCTATACTCCTTTCACCTGTCTTTTCCTCACTTATTTCTTCCTGTGCTTTGTCTGTGTAGCCATTTTGAACAGTCCCAAACATCTTGGGAATTCCCAGGAAGTGCTTTAATTCTTTCCTTAAGTGTTATAACCACTGTCCTTACGTTTTCTACTTACAAACATAAATGTTTGTTGCAGAGAATTAGAAAATACAATGAAAAACAAAAGAAAGAAAAATCACCCTATTCTCACTATTCAAAGAGATAGTAATCACTGTGAATGTTTTAATGCATTTCCTTCTAGTTGCTTTTCCATGTTTATATTGATTTTTTACGTGTGTAATATTACTATATAAACTATTTTGTATCTTGTGATTTTCACTTGACAATATGCCCTGGACATTTTTTTTCATGTTATTAAATATTCCGCTGTAACTGCTTTTAAAATAAGTATATCATATTCCATTTCATAGCCATAACATAAATTGGTTTTCTAATTTCTGGCTGTTTAATATTAAGGTTTTCATCTTCTCTCTCTCCCTCCTCTTTTTTCTCTTTTTTCTTCTTTTTCTTGTTTGGTTTTAGTATTATAAACAGCACTGGGAGAGAGGAAACCCCATTTTTGCACAAATCCTTGATTCCATTATCAGCATAAATTCTTAGAAGTAGAAATCCTTCATCCTAGTGTGTGTTAGGCTAATCTTGCATTGCTATAAAGACATACCTGAGGCTGGGTAATTTATAAAGAAAAGAAGTTTAATTGGCCCACGGTTCTGCAGGTTGTCCAAGAAGCATGGCACTGGCATCTGCTTGGTTTATGGGGAGGCCTCGAGGAGCTTTTACTCAAGGTGAGAGTCAAAATGGGAGCAGGCATCTCATATAGCGGAGTGGGAACATGAGTGAGGGAAGTGCTAAACACTGAAACAACCAGATCTGAGAACTCACTCCCTATCCTGAGGCCAGCACCAAGCCATGAGGGATCTGCCCCCAGGACCCAAACACCTCCCACCAGGCCCTGCCTCCAACACTGGGGATTACAATGAGATTTGGCAGGGACCTATAAAACTATATCACCATGCATGAAACTTCTATGTTTTTTAAAAACACCATATTGTCTTTCAGGAAGGCTAGATTAATTTATATCTCTGCCTGCAGTATGTAAGAGTTCATTGTGCCAATGTTAGATTATTAACCCTTATCCTCGTGTGTGTGTGTATAATATGTATACATATGATATATGTTCTTTATATATATGCACATATATATAATTTTCTAGAAAACTATTTAGAAATGTATTGCTTCAATTTGTAATTCTTTGATAATAAAACATTTTTCAGGTGGATATTTTTCATCTTTTGTGTCATGCATATTTATATCCTTTGTTTTTGCCATTTTTATTCATTTTTTACTTACCAGATGATTTGGAAGAGCTTCTATATATTCATGATGTTAATCCTTTGTCCATTTCTATGGTTTGCTTTATAGATTTTTTTGACATGCCAAATTCTAATTTTGATAGCATTAAGTTCATTCCTAAATTTATTCAACAAAAAATAATTTAGATCCTATTATATGTCAGGCATGGTTCTAGGCAATAAGGATATAGCAGTGACAAAAGAGACAATGACCTCCCTCATGGGGTTTACTTCCTAGTGAAGAGTGGTGGGGTCACACAATCAACAAAGTGTGAAAATGTCAGATAATGACCAACACTAGGAAGCCAGGTGAAGCTGCACAGAGAGAAGAGACAGCCTGACTGCTTGGACTGCAGCAGCCAAGGGCGGGTGGCACCTTTTGAGCAGAGACTTGTGTGAAGGGGAGTGAGCTCTGGGGCCTTCTGGAGGAACAGCATCCGCTCAAGCCTGCAGTAGGAAGGCACTTGACATGCGGAAGGGCTCTAATGAACCCAGTGTGGCAGGAGCAAAGTGAAGACTTGGAGAGCTGAGGAGGCCCGGCCAGGATGCTGAAGGCTGCTCTCTCCTGTCTGGGAGAGCCCTCTGGCTAATTTTCAGGAATTTTGATAGTCAGTTGTTAAATGTAGCCATGATCAAAAGTTAAATTATCTAAACTCAAAATGAAGTACATTGTATCAAAAACGAAGGCAGAAAACACTCAAATTTCTTCACTTCTTAATTGTTTTATTACAATTGACCATTAGCTCTGCTCTGGAGGTTAACTGCATCTATTTTATCTGCATGGTGGAAACACTGTACAACCATGTGCTACCATGTGTCCCTCTACTACTCTGAGCTCAGTGACAACATGTTGGTAGCTTGAAATCAGCCATGGTGAGACTATCTACACCATGGAAATCAGGAAATTCTAGAAATCCAGGGCTTTTACAAATTCTTACGTCGATTGTCTAGACTTCAAATGATAGAGAAAATGTTAATGTAGATTAAGCTTGAAAATGTGTTGTGTCTGTAGCACTTACATTATGAAGAGCACAAAAAATTGAGGAAATAATCTCCCAGTATTTACAAATGATTATCCAATCCAGCAAAACATTGTTTGCACTGCTGATGAGCAAGTGAAGTTCTAGCATGTGTTTTCATTGTTTCACTTTCTTCTTACGAATTAATATAAAGAACTATGTCAAGCAACATTCATTTTGGAACTATACTCACTCATCGATTGTAGCCATAGGTTTGCTAAGGATACACAAGTCTGGCAAAAAACAGTGAAAGCATTCTGTGAGGATTAATTGACTATATGGAATTTACAATGAACGATACTGTAAAGTGTATTGCCCTTTGCAAATTGTGTGCAACATATCCTTTATATCAGTGAAATGTATAATAAACACACATATGTGTATATGGGCATGCCTTTTTTTCACAACTGGTTGTTGAACCAGCACAGCACTAAAGGCAAGACTAGAACATATTGGGCTTTTGGGGACCAAGTAAGGATTTTAGCTATTTATTCTAAGTATGATTGGAAGCTATAAGTGTTTTTTGAGTAGAGGAAGAAAATGGCCAGTTATTAGTTTATAAGAATCATTTTGGCTGCCATATAAAAAATGGATTAAAAGAGGTCAAAAGGGAAGCAGGAAGACCCGTGAGAAGGCTCTTGCAAGAATGACAGTGCTTGGGTAAGAGTGGCAAAACGGCGTTGAAAAGTGGCTGTATTCAAGATACAGTTTGTAAGTAAGTCCACAGGCTTTCCTGATTAATTAAATACAGGATTTGGGAAAGAGAGAGATCAAAATGTCTCTGTGGGGCTTTTGATGTGAGCAACTATGAGGATGGCAATGGTGCCTGAGACTGGGGACCTAGGAGAGGAATTTGGATGGGCACATTAAGAATGTGGTTTTGGATGTGTGACATTTGTGATGCTGTGGGGACTTCCAAGGGGGAGGTCGAACACACAAATGGGCAGAGAATCTGCAAGAGAGATATGTGCTAGAAATGAACATTTCATGTTCAAAAGCACAGAAAAGGTATTTAAAGCCATGAAAAGAAATAAGATCATCAAAACATGAGCATAACAGGCAGGAAAGAGTTTCAAGATGGCACTGCAGAGCACCCAGCTCCTAGAAACTACAGATGTGAAGGGGGCACAGAAAAGAACCAAGAACGTGGAGTAGTCTTCATGCCCTTGTGTAAACTGTCTTTGGGATCTGCTTTTCCCAACTATCTCTGCACCAGTAATAAATTATTTTAATTCCTATAGGTTTATGATAGATTTTAATATCAGGTAAAGTAAGCCCCTGTCATTAGTTTTGTTTTAATTTTCCTAGCTATTCTCTTGTGTTTATTTTCCTTGGATATGCTTTCAGACAGTGGTGTTTGTGTTGAAACAATTTGATGGTTAAATTTTAAATGATTTATTATTTAATGGATACCTTTATGATATTAAGTCTTACTTTCTAAGAAAATGTTATTTCTCTCAATTTATTCAACTATGCTTTTATGTGCCTTTGTAAAGTTTTAAGGTCTTCTTTATAAAGGCCCTAAATAATTTTTGATAAGTTTATTCTTACACATTTATTTTATTCTATTATAAATTGAATACTTTCTCCCCATTGTTTTTCTAGCCAGTTATTGCCAGTATATAACAAAGTTACTCATTTTTATATACTCAGTTTTTGTCCAACTTACTGAATGCTCTTATTCATTATGAAGCATCTTTAATTAATTGGAGCTTACCGGAGTGATAATGATAATAATTCAAATAATAGTGGTTAGATATTATTTTCAAATATTTACATCTTTTATTTTCAGAGTTGAGATAATTGACTAGACTGAGAGCATATACCCTTATATTTTCCCTGAATTTAATGGGGGAAAGCTGCTCTTATTTCAATGTTAACTATGCCATTAGCTAGTTTTATTGAGATTAGTGGTTCTCAAACTTTGGCGTTTATGAGAATTAATTGTATTTTTGTTAACAATACAGAACCTGAGAATTCATGTTTCAGGTGCAGAGGTTAGGATGAGGCTCATGTCTCTACATTTTCAGTAAGCAGTTTAAGCCCTGCCTAAGAGATACACTCGTTTTCATGTTAAAATAACATTCTCCTATGCCCAGTTAAGTTTTATAAAACACTTTTTTAAATCCTCCCTCAAGTGTGAATTTTATCCTCTAATGAAATAATATGATAGATTCTAATCTTGAAATAATTCAGTTGAATTACTAAAATGTACTCTCAATTGTACTTAAAATTGCTTTTACCTCTATATTAAAAAGGGAGCTTGGTTTATACTCTATTTTGAAGGTTACTATTGTCAGGATGTGTTTTTCAAAAGCAGGTACTTGTTCTAACTTTTAAAAAAATGAATCAGAAAACTTCCATACATATACAAATGATTTCATATATGTTATATATTGACTTATGTGAATATATATAGAAGTTTTCTGTCGCTTAAAAGTTTGAATTCCCTTTGCCTATAAAACTCTCTAGGTCTGATGCTGTCATTGAAGGTATTCAATTCTTTGAAAATATTTCCAGCTTACCACCCCGCTCCTCCCAGCCAGGTTATCAATTTAGGTCTTCTTCAATCTTGAGTCAAGTTTGATGATTTATATTCTTTTAGAAAATTATTTTCTAAAATTCCAGCCTTTTGAAAACTGATTTTTAAAAAATCTCTATTTTTGATTATGCACCTTTCTCACCCTTAATTTTATGTATTTCCTGATTAGCTATTTTATTTACTAGGCATATAATCTGCTTTTAGATTTATTTTTTATCAGTTCTACAGATTTTATTTTATAATTTACTAACATGCTTAAGTTTACTAGTTTCTCATCTTTCCTTATATTTATTAAGGATTTCTCGATTTAATTATTTAGTTAAAAGTAGGGGATTCAGTTGTTTTCATTCATTTGTGTTTAATGCTGAAAGCATTTGAGATTCATTAGATTTTCCTTGAGATTAGTTTTAGATGCATCCAATATGTATTAACCTGGAGTCTTCTTACTATTACTGTTGTTTTCAAAATTATATGCAAATGAAAATGTTACTTCTTCTTTGATCTAAGAATTATTTAGAGAGTGGATTTTAAAATCTTTCAAAGTGTTTGGGACATTCAAAACAAATTACGAAATTAAATTTAAGTGTATTCACTGTAGCTCGTATGATTTTTATCTCATCTTTTTTTGTGGACTTATACATGATATATGATGACTATATTGTAAGTGTAGCTGGGCCATTGAAAAGAATTGTGTAATCTTTGCTCTTGGAGTACAGCCTTCAAATTATATAGAGATGTACACATATGCATAAATACATATGTATAAAATATATTAATATTCCCTTGTAATAAATTATTTATATCATCAATATCCTTGCTTTGCAGCTTATTTAATATGTCTAGTATTTACAAAGGTATGTTCAAACTTCCCACCACCATTGTGCTTTTGTAAATTTATTCTTCTATAAGTTATTTCTAATAGTTTGCACCTTACATATCTTGATGCAATAGTTTTCAATACACAATGATTGATGACTATTATCTTTTCATTGCAAATTATTAGCTTACTAATATTAAATTCAAATCTTTCTTCATAGCAGTTGATTTAAATTTTTATCCTAAATTAAATTCATATGTTTTAGTGCTTTTTTGGCCTTGATTTCTAGTTTTTCAACTACTAATATTGCAATACACATTTAAGATTTACATTTGCTTACATATATTTGCCCGTTTTTCTGCTTTTCAACCTTTTGTATCACTTGTTTCAGGGTGACACTAAAAAATATTATTTATTTATGTAACAGAATTCTAGTGTTCTTTCCTCATAATAGGAAATTTGATCTATTTGTATTTAGTCCTATGATGCCTTTATTCCAATTTTTCTCATTCTTTGTAATGCTCTTGGTTAGCTATGCTTAGGTTTTCTGTTTGTTTTTACTTTGCTTTAGATGTTTTACTACAAGGGCAAAGATGTCTTTACTTTTATCTTGTCCTGAGATTGGAAAAGTGTTTACTCGGTTCTTCATTTGGTATTTAACATTAAGTTTTTCTATTTACTGTTCAATCTATTTTTAAGGATAAAATATTATCTTTTGAAGATATATAATCTGGGGTTTTAAAATAATGGAATTTAATTATTATTTGATATGTTAGAATTATCTTTTCTAACACATCAAAAAGCATTTATAATGATGGTTTTTGAAATTGGCATTTAGTTTTGCATATATTTGCAATTATTTAGATTTTTCTCCATTATAGTTCATTTCAGGACTAGCCAACAGTCCACTCATATCTTGATTTTATAATTATTTGACTCTTAATTTGCTTCTTCCCTTAGCTGGTAAAAGTATAGCTTCCACTAAATCTTTCAGGATTGATACTTGCATAACTAGGATAACTTTCTTTTGCTTTTATACTTGAAAGACAAATTTGTTATGTATAACATTATTGGATTAGAAACATCTTTTCATCAAAACTGTAGATATCATTAATTTTTTAAAAATTTGGGGTTCCCAAATTGTGTGGATTACAAAGGGGATATTGAGACTGGTGATATGGTTTGACGGTGTCCCCATTCAAATCTCAACTTGAATTGTATCTCCCAGAATTCCCATGTGTTTTGGGAGGGACCTAGGGAGAGGTAATTGAATCATGGGGGCCAGTCTGTCCCATGCTATTCTCATGATAGTGAATAAGTCTCACTAGATCTGCTGGGTTTATCAGGGGTTTCCACTTTTGCTGTTTCCTCATTTTCTCTTGCTGCCACCATGTAAGAAGTGCTTTTTGCCTCCCGCCATGATTCTAAGGCCTCCTCAGCCATGTGGAACTGAAAGTTCAATTAAACTGTATTTCTTCCCAGTCTTGGGTAGGTCTTTATCAGCAGTGTGAAAACAAACTAATACAGTAAATTGGTACCAGTAGAGTGGGGCACTGCTGAACAGCTACCCAAAAATGTGGAAGCGACTTTGGAACTGGGTAACAGGCAGAGGTTGGAACAGTTTGGAGGGCTCAGAAGAAGCCAGGAAAATGTGGGAAAGTTTGGAACTTCCTAGAGACTTGTTGAATGGCTTTGCCCAAAATGTTGATAGTGATATGGACAATAAGATCCAGGCTGAGGTGGTCTTAGATGGAGATGAGGAACTTGTTGGGTATTGGAGCAAAGGTGACTCTTGTTATATTTCAGTAAAGAGAATGGTGGCATTTTACCCCTGCCCTAGAGATTTGTGGAACTTTGAACTTGAGAGAGATGATTTAGAGTATCTGGCAGAAGAAATTTCTAAGCAGCAAAGCATTCAAGACTTGGGTACTGTTAAAAGCATTCAGTTTTATAAGGGAAGCAGAGCATAAAAGTTCAGAAAATTTGCAGCCTGACAATGTGATAGAAAAGAAAAACCCATTTTCTGGGGAGAAATTCAAGCTGGCTGCAGAAATTTGCATAAGTAGCAAGGACCCTAATGTTAATCTCCAAGACCAGTGGGAATATGTCTCCAGGCCATGTCAGAGACCTTCACAGCAGCCCTTCCATCACAGGCCTGGAGGCCCAGAAGGAAAAAGTGGTTTCTTGGGCTGGGCCCAAGGTCCCCGTGTTGTGTGCAGCCTAGGGACTTGGTGCCCTGTGTCCCAGTCGCTCCAGCCATGGCTGAAAGGGGCCAACATAGAACTCGGGTTGTGGCTTCAGAGGGTGGAGGCGCCGAGCCTTGGCAGCTTCCATGTGGGGTTGAGCTTGTGGGTGCACAGAAGTCAAGAATTCAAGTTTGGGAACCTCCAGCTAGATTTCAGAAGATGTATGGAAATACCTGGATGCCAGGCAAAAGTTTGCTGCAGGAGTGAGGCCCTCATGGAAAATCTCTGCTAGGGCAGTGTGGAAGGGAAATGTGGGGTTGGAACCCCCACAGAGAGTCTCTACTGGGGCACTGCTTAGTGGAGCTGTGAGAAGAGAACCACCATCCTCCAGACCCCAGAATAGTAGATCCACCAACAGCTTGCACTGTGTGCCTTGAAAAGCCGCAGACAGTCAACACCAGCCCTTGAAAGCAGCCAGGAGGGAGGCTGTACCGTGCAAAGCCACAGGGGCAGAGCTGCCCAAGACCATGGGAACCCATCTGTTGCATCAGCGTGACCTGGATGTGAGAGCTGGAGTTAAAGGAGATCATTTTGGAGCTTTAAAATTTGATGGCACCTCTGGATTTCCGACTTGTGTGGGCCCTGTAACTCTCTTTTTTGGCCAATTTCTCTCATTTGGAATGGCTGTATTTACCCAATACCTGTACCCCCATTGTATCTAGGAAGTAACTAGCTTGCTTTTGATTTTACAGGCTCATAGGTGGAAGGGACTTGCCTTGTCTCAGATGAAACTTTGGACTGTGGACATTTGGGTTAATGCTGAAATGAGTTAAGACTTTGGAGGACTGTTGGGAAGGCATGATTGATTTTGAAATCTGAGAACATGAGATTTGGAGGGGTCAGGGGCATAATGATATGGTTTGACTGTGTCCCCATTCAAATCTCAATGTGAATTGTATCTCCCAGAATTCCCATGTATTGTGGGAGGAACCTAGGGGGAGGTAATTGAATCATGGGGGCTGATCTTTCCCATGTTATTCTCACGATAGTGAGTAAGTCACATGAGATCTGATGGGTTTATCAGGGGTCTCCGTTTTTGCTTCTTCCTCATTTTCTCTTGCCACCACCATGTAAGAAGTGCCTTTTGCCTCCTGCCATGATTCTGAGGCCTCCCCAGTCATGAGGAACTGCAAGTCCAATTAAACCTGTATTTCTTCCCAGTCTCAGGTATGTCTTTATCAGCAGCATGAAAATGAACTAATGCAACTAGTATGATTTTTTTATTTTGTAGGTAACCCGTGTTTTGCTTCTGGAGGTGATTTTATATGGAGGTTAGAGGCAGAGAGCTTGGAGCAAGAAGATTACATGTGTTCAAATCCTGGCTCTGTCATGTAATAGTTGTGTGACTGTGGGCAGTCACTTAACCTCCGTGCCTCTGTTTTCTTATCTGGGAAGTAGAAATAATAAGAATATTTTCTTTAAATGGATTGATGCATATGTGTGTGCATATCGGTTTGTGCCTGTGCCTGTATGTATTTGTGCAGGTGCTTATGTGTATTCATGTATGTGTATGTGGATTGCTCAATATATGTATGTTCTTATGTGTATGTGTGAGTGCCTACATTCACAAGATACATGTGTCACACATACACACATGCATCCATGTGTATGTTTGTGTGCATGTGTGTGCATTTGTGTGTGTGTGTGTGTGTGTATGTTGCCCAGAAGTTAACCATTGGAGAGCAGGGGACCACATGAAGACACTTTCCAAGAGGCTGCTAATAGGACCAGTCTTATGAGGCCAAAGACCAAAATAGCTAGGGCCTCTCCTCCCTGTTGCTCCTGTCTTTAATGTTTTATTTTGGCTGCTTATTTTTATTCTGCTAATTTAAAAAGAAGGCTATTCTCCTCCATTTCTACTGTCACTTTTCTCATCAGCTCTTGCATCAATCAATGCAAAGGCTTATTTGACTTGTCTCCTTGCTTCCAAGTGTGGTCGCCCCTAACTTTACATTCTCAAGAGTAATTTTTTAAAATTGTAGGGCTCTTTGCAGAACATCCCTATTCCAAACCTTGTAATGACATCACTATACCTGCACACAGTTTTCCATGTCCTCAGCATACTCCACACACCTTTTGCACCTTTGCCAAATTTTCTTGCTACTCACTCGTGCTTAAAGACACTATCTTTCTCCCATCCCAAATTCTGATTCAGCTCTTAAAACCTAAGTCAGGCATCACCCTTCCAGAAAGCCTCTCCATTCCCCTCCCTGTCTAAATTAGGAAATGCTCCTCTTCCCTAGGCCCATGTACATTCTACTCTTATCTCCATCACTGTACTAACCACATTCTATTATCATTCATTTGTTCACCTCTCATTCTAGATTATTAGAATACCTCTTGATGTGTTGTATAAGTGTATAAATATGCATCAAGGGATGAAATCATGTTTTCTTCAATCTAATCTTCCCTCCACCTAACACAGTACCTGGCACCCAGTCAGCACGTAATACATGTCTGTTGAGTGATGAAGGAAAGGGGTGCTGTGCCTGAGATTGGAACTGAGTCAGCCTCACACTTTACCGTTCCTCACCTGCCTCTGCCTTTTGACTTCTTTGCTATGAGTAATTCAGACACAGTGAAGAAACTGGGGGTCCAAGAGTGTATATGATTTGCTAAATTCCACAGAACTAATAAGTGGAAGAAGGGGAATTAAACTCTGGGCTTCTAACCTAGAGTCCAAGGATGATTAATTCAAAGTGTGGTCCCATCCCTGAGCAGGTTGATGTTAAAAGCTGGGTTTTGAGGCCCTGGTACTCAGGCGCAGAGAATACCATTGGCTGCCTGCCTTCCTCCACCCTCATTCAGTAAGAGCTCTGCCAGGTTCCAGCATAGAGAAAGAGACGCATGCACTCTCCTAAAAGGAAGTGGGTGGAGGTGATGGGGTCTCCACTGTAATGAGCAGTGGGCTAGGCTGAGCGCTGGGGAGGGTTAAAGGTGACTTCCCAGATGATTCCACTAAAAATTTCAATTCACTTACTTAATTCAGGTAGCTTGACAGGCCAAGTCAAACTAGAGCAATTACAGCCCATGAGCGTCCCATAGGAGAGGTAGGATAGCTTTAACAATGCAACGCAGGGAGGATTACTCCAGGAGCTCTTTATTATGCCACCTCTGAGCCTTCGGGAGGGATGGTCTTTGTGTCTTGGGCTCAATAAATAGTCTGCTTTTTCTATTTCTGAGCCAGAAATAATTTTTGGCTTTTGTTTAATAATAACAATGAAACTCATAATAATAATAAATTAGAACCGTTTAACTTTACCAGAAACTGTAGTTGGCTTCAATCCTGTGTTGAATCTCAATTCTATTTAACAGATACTTTTAAGCTATTAACATGGTCAAATGATTAACTTCTTAAGGGATCAGAGGTAGGGCTGGTGAATTAATGACTTAAAATATATAATAATAAGTAACATTTGCATAACCCTATGCTGTGATACATATTAACTTGTTTTCATCCTCACAACAACCCAGTAAAGTAGACCAGAAGCTATTGCTAGAGTCAGATTAGAATTATCCAGGCCATAGGACAGAATGGTAACACCCATAGGTTTTTGGACTTTAGCTTAGGTCTGAGTCTCAGCTCTGCCCTATTACAGCTGTAATACTCACTATGAAGTACCACTATTTAATCCTCAACAAAATGAGGATGACAGCAGAACTACCATCAGGCTGGAATGAGATAGTGCCTAACATGGGATAAGACTCAGTGAATGATACTGTTATTACCAGTGGCTTGTCCCAGGTCACAAAATAGCAAATGGTAGAAGTGGAATTTGAATCTGAGCCTTTTGATTCCAAGTTTATTAGCTAACATACCTAATCAGAATTTGTAATTTCTCACTTATCTAAATCTTAATTCATTCATCAAATATTTATTGATGATCATTACACCGGCCAGGTTCTGAGGTATAAGGGATGAAGTAAACACAAATTTGTTCTCAAAAAAGCAGAGACAGAGAAAGAGACACCAGAATGCATTGTAGCGCCACAGAATCTGTGACTGAGGCCTGCCTGGGATACAGTGTATACTGGGTATACTGAGATAGTCAATGAATTGTAGCTCTTAGTTCAGGTACAGAGATTGTGAAGCCAGAACTGGGCTTTGAGGGTTATGTAGGTATCGGAAGGGTTGAGAACAATGGATGGTAGATGGGGGTGGGAGAGGCTTTTCTGGCAGTAGTAGTGATGTAGGATAGATGTGTAGCTGGCATACAGTATAGGTGTTTTGGGGACACAGAGGGAGGGAGGGCATGGAAAGTGTGAGGCCAGAGGAGTGGGTGGGGACACAGAGGGAGGGAGGGCATGGAAAGTGTGAGGCCAGAGGAGGGGGTGGATATCAAGTCATAAAGGATCTTCTATGTCCTGCTGGAAGTGCTTGTCCTGCTGCAAAGTTTGCATTTTGCTCTACAGAGAATGGAGAACCATTGAATAGATTTTAACAGAGAGTGTCATCATCAGATTATAATTTTAGTGGGCTTTAGAAGAGAGCAATATGAAAGATGAATCACAGAGTGAGGAAGCAGGCTAGGGAAAAGAGCAAGGGCCCAGATTCCAAGCAGGGTATGCTGAATCCCAAGAGCTGGGACTATAAGCCCCTGCCCTGGGGTGTACCCTCATGGTGAGGCAGGAGAATGAGGGAGAAAGAGGCTGTGAGAGCAGGAGACTGAATTAAGAGCTGGGGTTTCAGGAAATCACAAATGGGAGAAAGCTCAGCAATCATAAAATCCAGGGCGGGGCCACAGAGCAGCCTGCAGGAGTGGAGTGAGTGAAAGACGTGGTAATCAAGAAGGAACCTTGAGGCTAGAGGTTTTATGAGCAGGGATATCTAGGTTCACAGTGAGGTAAACTTGAAGTGAAAATTCAAAATGGAAGTCAGGTGCCAATATTTTAATATTTTCATAACCTTTGGGTCAGTAGACAGCACAAGGAGAAGTAAAAAGTCTCCCATATCACCTCTGGATCCAAGGAGAGCTGGGGTGTGGGAGAATGAGCTGCCTCCCCTTGAGAAAGCTTCCAGAAACAGTATTCTTGCAAGACATGGAAGGTGAAAGCAGAGACCCAGATTTTAGATGAGTCAGAAAATGAATAGGGTGACTGTGAAGAGGTTAAGCCTATAGGAAAATTTGTTTATAATAAACTGGGGGTTCTGGAGGACCCCCCCACGGGAACTAAAGGGAAGTCAGTAGTTAAAGCAGGATAAAAAGACATGTTCCTATTTTTTTCCCATGGCCCTTGGCCTAATTTAATGCTGTTGCGTTTGGCTGACTTCACTCTCTTTTGTGAAACTCTTTTCTATTTTTGTCTTCCTAGCGTGACTCTCTCCTGGTTTATTGTCTGTCTCTCAGGCTGAGACTTATTTATTTTCATCCACTAGATTTTTATTGAAAAACTTCTTTGTGCTTCCTGGCCCTTTCTTTACTCCTCTCTTGTTAAAAACAAGTTCTTTGACTCTTTTCGTGTTTCACTTCACTGACTTGCTCTTGGGCACTGTAAATGTTCTCATGGCTTCAATTCCTACCCGTGTGTGGGAATTCTACGTCCAGCTCAGAGCTCTCTCTGAGCTCCAGATTACATCTCACCAACATCTTCACCTGGATGTCCAAAGCCTCCGCATCCTCCAGAGTGCCAGATTCCCCCATGCTGCCCATTAAGGCTGCTTCTCCTCAGAAGTCCTTTCTCCATGAATGGCTCCCCACCCAGTTGCCCTAAAGCACAAGAAAGATATAAATTCCAAGAGGTCAAGAATTTTTATCTCTTGTTTACTGATATACCCACAGGACCTAGAACAATAATGCCTGGCACAGGATAGGTGCTCAAAAAACATTTATTGAATGAATGAATGAACCAATCCTTGGCCCCCCGTCCCATAACTGCTCACATCCAATCAGACACAGTTTCTCTCGATTCTTCTCTGAAACCCATTCCCCCTTCTTGAGCACTTCAGCCTTTCATAATTCACACTGTATAATTTTCCTACAGCAGTGTCCACCTTCCTGGAACTACTGCCAAGTGGCTTTGCTGCAGCCACACTGCCACCAGGGGAATTTTAATAATTAACAGTTGGTTCTCAAAACATTTAGGATTGCAGGGCACCTGGAAGTAAGTACTTTACTCTCTGCAGAACATCATGAAATATTATTCTCCTTAATAATACCATAAAACCATTTTGTAGGACTTTATGGCATTTCCCACCGAGGGTTCTGCAGAATAGAAGCTCCTGAAAGTGCTCTGAAAAATAAGTTTCCATGACCAAATGTGTCCAGAAAAGTGAAACCCCCAATCCCTATCTCGAGGAATCATACTACACATGCGAGTGTTATAGGAGTTGATCAATTCCAAAGTAAAAATTTTAAAGTTTAACTTTTTGAAATCGAGTATTTCCCCCCAGTTTTTGAAAAACAGAAAATTTCTGGGTAATTCCAACAAATAGCTAACAGGATCATCATTCTGTGAAAATTATTTTGCAAACAGAGAACTACACTATTTTAAAGTGGGTCTTGCCTGTATCAAAAACACATTTTTAGAAACCACATTTTGGCAGAATAAAAGTAATAAACATGAGTCTAATTATCAAATCTACTGTGAAGATGAGGCTGGCAGGCTGCACAAAGCTGATGTTGGATGAGACCTGGCCTCTTTAGCTTCAACTAGTGGTTGAGAGGTGCAGCCAACTCCAAAGTTTAAGGAAATGCGATGGAAAAAGAATTTCAACTTTTAAAAAAATTGCACACATTAACTTAATCTTTTGGAAAGAAATAGATCATTATTTTATGTCTGTGGTGGACTTCTTGATCTAGCTGAAAAACCACAAATCATCAGCTGCATATTGAGAGAACAAGTGCACTGAAATACAGACCAGACTATACCCCTGACATGCAGAAAACACACACCGTGACCTGCTCTTTGGTTGTTCCCCATGTCCAGAGGACTCAGATGTGCTGGAGTCTGTCACCACGAATCTGTAACTGGCCCTTCGTGTATCCTAACTGACAGCTTTGCTGACTCAGACATCTTGTCACAGCTCCCTGTCCCTCAGATGCCACTGTTTGCCCAGTGCTGGAAGTCAGAGTGGCAAATGAAACTCTCCTGTTAGATGCTAATGGGTTGATAGTTTTGGGGTCTCAAATGAGATCCTTCCACATTCCACACAGTCAGCAGGTTGACTGTGTGTTCAATTTACACTAAAATTGATGTGCTTTTTTTTTTTTTTCCCCAGGTTGTGGGGAAGATATTTTAAGAAGGACCATTCTAAATTTCTCAAATTGCATATCTTATGCCAGTGGCTCTAAGACTGATGGCTCCAAATCCTTGAGCCTAAGTGATGTAAAGTTGAGATACTAAGAGTTATTTCCAAGTTTCAAAAGGTCAAATGATCAACTATACACATTAAAAAGCCACTTCTGGGTCATCTATTAAGACCATCAGTATGTTTAGACATTTGATTTGATCTCCCCAATGCTGCAAATGAATAGCAATGATAGATAAACAATTAAAAGAAAAAAAGAATACCAACAGGCTCAAACACAAGATAAACATCTCTGCATACCTCAAACAAAACAGTAAAGCAGGGAAATGAGCAAAGCTGAAGGCATGTGTCTGCTCCTCTCTGTGTCTGGCAGAAAGTCCAGAGATTGAGTACAGCCAGCAGTAAGCAATCTGTTTGATAATGGAACTAAGGGGCTCCGTGCAAGATAAGAGGCGAGAAAAAACCTAATGCTTGATGCTAGTGCCTGGGAAAGGACATCCCAACTCATGAAAAATCCTAAAGAAAAAAACCCCAATGATCGGTGGCCTGCCACAGTGATGGTCCCGGCAACCTGTGAACCTAGCGGGCAAGGACTCAAGACACAGACTCAGCCTGTGGCAAGACGTGGATCCAGCCTTCCACAGCCTTGTGACTGGATCAGTTCTATAACTGACATCCTTCTGGGCAGGGACTCTGAGCTGCCAGTGCAAGAATTTCTAGACTGGAGACCCTCCAATGGGAGTACTGAAAAGAGACAGCCAAACAATTGCTGGACAGAGTGAGTGAGTACTGAGAATAGAGAGAGAGAGAAAAAAATAGGTGTAGCAACCCATTTAGACCCTCTTAAAGTGAGCCTAAAATCCCAAATTCTAAACATCTTGAAGAAATGTAAAGCCAAGAAAGACCAATAATATCTATCAGAATAAATATTTACTCAAGCCAAAATGCATTTAAGAGTGAAAGAAAGATTTGAAAAGTAAAATCTGAGACAATTAAATAGCTAATTTCAATTAAAAATAAAAATTAGGAAGCAAAGCCAGTGAAATGAAACAAGAACAGATACATACATAAAAATCAGATGAACAAATATTAGAAATAAAAATTATAGTCACTGAAATAAAAACCCAATGAATTAGATCAATTCTAAACTAGATATATTTGAAGAGAAATGGTGTAAATTAGAAGATGACACTGAAGAATGTGTCCAGAATTTATAAAAAAAGGGAAAGAGGTATAATGAATTTTAAGAGGGAAGTTAAGAAAATATGGAGAACAGTTTAAGGCAATCCAACAAATATTCATAGGGACTTCAAGAGAAAATAGAAATCATAGCAGAGAAATTTGTTAAAGAGAAAATAGCTAAGACTCCTTCAGAATCAAATAAAGACATGGTTCTTAAGAGCTAAACTCTCTTTGGAGTAGTTAAAAATAATTAAATTTGATTCACTCTGAGATGTGTCACATGAAATTGTGGAACACCGAGGGTAGAACACAACCTTAGCATTACTGGAGAACAAAGGCAGAGCTTGAAATAAGCAATCAGATTGACAGCAGACTTCTCCTCAGCAACAGTAGATGCTAGAATAAAATAAAATAATGTATTTGAAGTGTTGAAGTGACAAACTGTATATCTATGCACACTTCACTTTAGAGGAGGCAAAAAAAGACATTTTAAAATATCAAAAAAGAAAAGATAATTTTTCAATCATTTGCCTCTAAAAGTAAAAAACAAGCAAATATAAACAAAAATCTTGGGAGAGACTCAATATAAGAAAGGAAAGTGAATCAGGAAGGAAGGCATGGAATAAAAGAAACAATGGAGAGCACAGAAACTAATCAGCTCTACAGATAAACAGTCAATTTATATATATAATTATATATAAATTGTATATATAAATTTATATATATAATTATAATAGAAAGCTATATGGAGGGGTCAAATAAAGTAAATACTAAAAATTTTTTTTAAATTAGGGTAGCTAGAAAGATTAATTTTGTTTTATGAAAATATAATTAATTATAAATTATGAATGTTAAATATTTTGTGTAATTCCATCTTTATCTTTATTATTTTAAAATAATATTATAATAATATCATTTCTTGCATGTAAGAACCTGACAGTAGTATTTCTCCACTTATCCTCTCCTGATCTTTGTGCCATAATTGTTATATATTTAATTCTGCATGTGTTGTAAACCTCAGAATGCATTGTTATTACTTCTACTTGACAGTCAATTATCTTCTTAGTATAACTTTTTTATTTGAGACACAGTCTTGCTCTGTTACCCTGGTTGGAGTGCAGTGGCACGATCTCACCTCACTACAACCTCTGCCTCCTGGGTTCAAGCGATTCTTCCACCTCAGTCTCTCAAGCAGCTGGGATTACAGGTCTCCAACACCATGCCCAGCTAATTTTTGCATTTTTAGTAGAGACGGGTTTCACCATGTTGGCCAGGCTGATCTCAAACTCCTGACCTCATGTAATCTGCCTGCCTTGGCCTCCCAAAATGCTGGGATTACAGATTTGAGCCACCCTGCACTGCAGTATAATTTTTAAAACAAGAAAAACGTATTTTAGATTTACCTACTGTATTAGTTTCCTGTGGCTGACATAACAAATTCTCACAAACTTGGTGGCATACAGCAAATTAAATTTCTTTCACAGTTCTGGGGTCCAGAAGCCTGAAATCAATGTGTCAGGTGGATCAGGCTTTCTCTGGAGGCTCCAGGAGAATCCACTCCAAGCTTCTCTCCCAGCTCTTGGTGGCTGCTAGCACTCCTTGGCTCTCCTCGGCCTGTAGCACAGCTCTCCAATCCCTGCCTCTGTCTTTGCATTACCTTCTTCTCTGTGTGTTTGCTTCTGTTTTTCTTCTGTCTTACTTTCCCCTGCCTCACACTTATAAGGACAATTGTGATTGGATTTAGGGCACACCCAGATAATCCAGGATGATGTCATCTCAAGATCCTTAACTTAATTATATCACAAAGACCCTTTTTTCCAAATAAGCTAACATTCCCACATTCTGGGAACCGGGACATGCCCATATCTTTCTGGGGGTTACCATTCCCCTAACTGGCTTTACATCTTTACCATTGTGCTGCTCTTCCTTCCTTCGTGTGGATCCAGGTTTCCATCTACTATCGTTTCCTTCTTCCCGAGGGACTACCTTTAACATTTCTGATAGTACAGCTCTGCTGGTGATGATTTTTTCAGCTTCTGAATGTCTGAAAAAGTCTTTTTTTGCCTTTGTTTTTGAAAGGTATTTTTTTTCTAGGTGTGTAATTCCAAGTTGACAGGTATTTTTGCTTTTGATAGTTTTAGGATGTTGCTCTGTCCTCATCTGGCTTACATTGTTGTTTCAAACTAGAAATCTGCTGTTATTCATATCATTGTTCTCTGTGTGTGCTGTCTTTTTTCTCCAGCCATTTTTAAGGTTGTTCTCTTTATCACTGGTTTTATACGATTTGATTACAGTTTGCCTTGGTGTTACTTTCTTCATTTCTTGTGCTCAGGCTTCATTGACTACTTTGGATCTGTGAATCCAGACAATTTTGAGAAACAAGAAGATGGAAAGATTTGCCTTACCAGGTGTCAAGGCTTACTGACAACACAGTGTGTGTGTGTGTGTGTTTTTTTTTTTCAGGAATAGATAAATAACAAATGGAACAGAATATTGACTAATTTTTATAAATGTTCCATAAATGCTCTTTAGAAGGTATATTCTCCATTATCAGGATGTGCTGTTTAAGATATATACCCTAAAGCATTACCTTGTTAATTAGATTGCTAGACCTTTTATATTCTTTTATACCTTTTGTGCACTTAGCTTACCTTGTACTAAGAGTGCTGTATTAAAATCTTCTATTAAAAGTGTAGCCTAGGTGCAGTGGCTTATGCCTATAATCCCAGCACTTTGGAAAGCTGAGATGGGCGGATCACTAGAGGCCAGGGGCTCAAGACCAGCCTGGCCAACATGGTGAAATCCTGTCTCTACTAAAAATACAAAAATTAGCCAGGCATGGTGGTACATGCCTGTAATCCCAGCTACTTGGGAGGCTGAGGCAGGAGAATCACTTGAACCTGAGAGGCAGAGATTAATATAAAGGTAACTACTGGAATAAAAATATAAACCTCTATAAATACCAGAAAATATTTTAAGCCCAGTGAGCAGAGATTATGCCACTGCACTCCAGCCTGAGCAACAGAGTGAGACTTTGTCTCAAAAAAAAAAAAAATTGTATTTCGATCTATTTCTCTTGTCATTTATGTTTTATAAAGGTAATTGTTGTGTTATTTCATGTATATATATAAAGAACTGTTATGTCTTCATTGTAGAATGCGGCTTTTCATTTGTAAAGTGGTCTTTTTGTTTTGTATAATGCTTTTTGGATTGAATTCTACTTAGCTGATAGCACAAGCACTATTCCTATATTCTTATTGCTTCCATTTGTTTGGCAAATATTTGTCCATCCCTTTATATTTTAGCTTTTTTGAATCGCTGTGTTTTAGGTGTATCTCTTTTATAGAGCTGGATTTTGCTTTATGAGCCTATTTGAAAACTCTTTTTCTTTTAATAGAGAAGTTAAACTCATTCACATTGACTGATAGAACTATTATGTTTGTTCTCAATTCAGTCATATTATATTAGGATTACTGTGTATACTGTGTCATATTTTTGTCATACTCATTGTTTTTCTTGCTGTATTTGGTATATTCTTTTGGCCTTTTACAATTTTTTCTGGTGTTTATAGAGGGTTATATTTTTATTCCAGTAGTTACCTTTATATTAATACTTTGTATGACTCTAAATCCTCTTTTTCTTACCTAACCTTTCATTATCTGGCATATCAATTTTAAATGGAATCCTTTAACTCCTATCTATTAACTATATGACAGTTAATGAATAAAAAATATCTAGCCCTGAAATAAACTTATTCAATAAATAGTACAATTGTATAACAGTTTAAAACTAAAATTATTTCCTCAATTCATGTCATAAATATAAAAAAGCAAAATGCTGCCCATTTTAGAAGAACTATATAAATTAACCTTATGACATTGAGAATAATTATCTTCAACAAGACACAGAAAGTGCAAAAAAAATTAAATCTTACCGTATTAAAATTAAAATATGTATCAATGAAAAACACCAAAGCATAGTGAAAGTCAGGTGACAGAATGGAAGAAGAGAAAAGTAATAAAATGTAGCTGTTTAAGAATTAGTATCAGAGACAGAGAATACCAACTTAAATGTCTGCTTTTGAGAAGTGTATGCTCATAACCCTTGCCCACTTTTTGATGGTTTTTTTTTTTTTTCTTGTAAATTTGTTTAAGTTCTGTGTAGTTTCTGGATATGAGACCTTTGTCAGATGGGTAGATTGCAAAATTTTTCTCCCATTCTGTAGGGTGCCTGTTCACTTTGATGATAGCTTCTTTTGCTGTGCAGAAGCCCTTTAATTTAATTAGATCCCATTTGCCAATTTTGACTTTTGTTGCAATTGCTTTCAGCATTTTGGTCATGAAATATTTGTCCACGCCTAGGTTTTCCTCTAGAGTTTTTATGGTTTGGGGTTTTTCATTTAAGTCTTTAATCCATTTATGCGGCCAACAAACATATGAAAAAAAGCTCAACATCACTGATCATTAGAGAAATGCAAATCAAAACCACAATGAGATACCATTTCACGCCAGTCAGAATGACAATTATTAAAAAGTCAAGAAACAATAGATGCTAGCAAGACTGTGTAGAAACAGGAATGCCTTTATACTGTTGGTGGAAATGTAGTTAGTTCAACCATCATGGAAGACAGTGTGGCAATTCCTCAAGGATCTAGAACCAGAAATACCATTTGACCCAGCAATCCCATTACTGGGTATATACCCAAAGGAATATAAGTCATTCTACTATAAAGATACATGCACAGTCTTTGTATGGTTATTGCAGCACTCTTTACAGTAGCAAAGACAAGGAACCAACCCAAATGCTCATCAATGACAGACTGGATAAAGAAAATGCAGTACACATACACCAAGAAGTATATCCAGCCATAAAAAGGAATGAGATCATATCCTTTGCAGGGACATGAATGAAGCTGGAAGCCATTATCCTCAGCAAAGTAGCACAGAAACAGAAAACCAAACAATACATATTTTCATTCATACATGGGAGTTGAACAATGAGAACACATGGACACGGGGAGGGGAACATCACACACCGGGGCCAGTTGTGGGGTCAGGGGTCAGGGGAAGGAAAGAATTAGGACAAATAGCTAATGCACGTGTGGCTTAAAACCTAGATGATGGGTTGATAGGTGCAGTAAGCCACCATGGCACATGTATACCTACAAAACAAACCTACATGTTCTGCACTTGTATCCTGGAACTTTAAGTAAAAATTTTAAAAAGGCTGGGCACAGTGGCTCATGCCTGTAATCCCAGCACTTTGGGAGGCTGAGGACGGTAGATCACTTGAGGTCAGGAGTTCGAGACCAGCCTGGCCAACATGGCGAAGCCCCGTCTCTACTAAAAATACAAAAAGAATTAGCTGGGTGTGATGGCAGGTGCCTGTAATCCCAGCTACTTGGGAGGCTGAGGCAGGAAAATAGCTTGAACCTGGGAAGCAGAGGTTGCAGTGAACTGAGATCATGCCACTGCACTCCAGCCTGAGTGACAGAGCAAGACTCTGTCTCAAAAAAAAAAAAAAAAAGTAAAAAAAAAAGAGAGTGCCAACTTAATAAGAAAAAAATAGGAAATTTGGTAAACTTTTGATTGGGCAAATTATAGAAAAGATACTCAAATAGTCAATAAACAGAATGATACTCAGCCTCACTAAATATCATAAATATGCAAATTAAAACCCTAATAAGATTCCATTTCACATGCTTCAGATTGACAATATTAAATCTGACAAAACCAATATTATGAAAATGTGAAGAAAAACTATCAAAATTGTTGGTAAGAACAATTTGGCAATAGCTAGTAAAATGTATGTTCAGTAATTCCTTTCTCGTACCAGAAAACATATATATACACATATATGTATATACATATATATACACATATGTATATACATATATATACATATATGTATATATGCATATATACACATACATATCCATGTATGTTCATATATATACATATATACATATCCATATATATGTGTATATATACATAAATGTATATATGTATATATATGTTTTCTGGTATATATATGTGTATATATACACATGTATATGTGCATATGTGTGTGTATACATATGTTCCTAGCAACATTTTTGTAATGAAGAAAAATGTAAACAGATTTAAAGTTAACAGGAAAATGGAGAAATAATTTGTGATATTATATAATGGAATACTCTATAGATTAGTAAGGTAAATCTATATGTGTGAACATGAATAAGTCTCAAAAATATAATTTTGAATGATAAATGCAACTGGCAATTTAATATATAATGTAAAAACTATTCATATATATGTTAAAAGGCTGCAAATAACATTAGCTTATTTGTACTTATGGGACACAAATATTTAGTATTAAAACACTGATAGGAATGAAAAACCCCCAATTTATGGTGCTGGTTAATTCCGGAAAGGTGAGAAAGGAAAAGAATTGTGGAGGAGTCCATTGTGTCTTTAAGATTATCTGTAATACCTTTTTTCATTTGAAAAAATCTGAAGCAAATATTTCAAAAGAGTAAGATTTGATGAAGTTGGTTGCTGGACATTCGGTGTTCATCATATTATTATCTATGTTTTTCTTTTTTTGTTTTGTTGAGATGGAGTCTCGCTCTTGTCGCCCAGGCTGGAGTGCAGTGGCACAATCTCGGCTCACTGCAACCTCCGCCTCCCGGGTTTAAGCGATTCTCTTGCCTCAGCCTCCCAAGTAGCTGGGACTACAGGCACCTGCCACCACGCATGACTAATTTTTGTATTTTTAATAGAGACAGGGTTTCACCATGTTGGCCAGGGTGGTCTCAAACTCCTGATCTCCGGTGATCTGCCCACCTCAGCCTCCCAAAGTGCTGGGATTACAGGCGTGAGCCACCATGTCCGGCCGTTTTTCTTTATGTTTAAAATATCTTAGAATTTTAACAAAGATTATTGCCCTGAGCATCTGGACCTAAAATCAAGAAAAATTAGCTGTAAGAAAAGGCTACATGGCCTAAGAGTTTCCATTTCATGTGTTAGGCTGGATTATGTCAACTCAAAGTATAATGCTTGATATAAATCATGCTGCTTTGGATCAGGTAGCCTGGTTGCATACTCTGGCTTGTAACTTAACCACCGCTTCTTTCTTCAGATTCCACCATGGGGTTTGTTGTTATGATTAAATTAGTGAATGTTCTTAAGTGCTTAGCACAGTACCTCAGCAATGGTAAGTATGCTTCACAGGTAACAGGAACACCAACCTCATGGGTTCCTTGTAGATAAAATAATGGAAGCAACTGGTCTGTAATGTCAAAGTTCATAATCCTGGGCTTTCTGTGAGCATCCCTGGTTCCAGTTCCACTCTGGGATCCCAAGCCAGCACAGAGGTCACCTCTTTAACTTCTGACCTGTGCAAACAGCACAGATAGGGCTTTTATGGTTTCTGGCTTCTGGTTGGGTTTTATTAATGGGGAGCTCTGGCAGGAAATCAGTGGGATTGAGGTACTAGTTTTTCCATCTCTCTCTCTCTGAGGTTCCTTGGGCTGGCTGTGTCCAGTGATTGAAAGTCACTGTTCCTCTTAAGGTGACTTGGTCTATACAGTCCTCTCTCCCTCAGCTCCTTTTGGTAAACTCTCTCTCCTGACTTATAGGGTGGTAATGGCTCTGCTGGTGCCAGCCCCAGGTTTTGCATGGTCTCTTGTGGTTCCCCTACACCTGCTCAGATCTTTATAACTAGTCCTTGACGCATTCTCTTTTCGCATGTGCTGTCTGTCTCCTGCTAGCTTTCTGATACAGCTGGGTAAGTGTCCGTCTTATTCCGGGCACAATATAGGGGCTTCAGCTTTGGTGGAATGGCAGAGAGAAATTTGCTAATTCCCAAGGGAGAAACTTAATCCTGGAGAAGTAAGAGAACAATCTGGCAGTATCTAGTGAATGTATATATCCAGTGATTCCTTCCTCATATCAGAAAACAAGCACACAGAAGACAAATGTTTCCAGAAGTCAAAAGATTAAATTCAAGTAACAAATCTGATCTTTTCTCCAACCCTCATCTTGCTAACTGTTCATCTGGAGACCCCTAGAAAGTTTTGCCCTAATGCTGGTGTCTTCCCTCCCTCCCTAGTCCCCCAGTAACTATCTATTATCTGTCTAGGGTCAACCATGCTTCCATTTCCACTGATTTTAAAAGAAAGTGGCCCTTAGCATTTTGGTATTCATATTTTTCTACCCTTTGTCCTTTCAGCTCACCATACAGTACTCTTTAAATGCACTTATTGGTGGTGCTCTGGGGCTGTGGGGGTTTACAGAAGTCTCGAGGAAAAGTCTCATGAAAATCACACAATCTGTCTTTCTTTAGCTAGTTTGTTCAAGGAGATTTCTGTAAACAGTGCTTCCTTCAAGCAGGATCCACCTGCCTTTCCTATCCTTACTTTCTTGGGAGGTGCCTGCAGTGCCATCAAGGGAGCTCAACCCAGAGAAGAGAGCTCACAGATGAGATCTGAGGCCCTTTAAAGATGTGGCATCTAAAGGAAGACGATTTCCTTGAACAAGCAGGAAACACATTCACAGCAGTCTCAGAGAGAGACACCAGAGCAGAGGGCTTTCCCCTGTGATGAGGGCGTTCAGGGATGAAGCAAGGGGGAAGCAGATCTGGACGCACTGGGCTTGCTGTGTGTCACCCAGGCCCAGTCTAGCAGCCTGATGGGAGAGCCTGGCCAGCACTTTGCCCCAACAAGAAAGAGGTTGGCATAGATCCCACAGTAGGATAGTGTCAGGCTGGGCAGGGACACCTAAATAATAATGACACAGGCTGAGTTTCTGGGTAAGACGTTTCTCTCTTTTCCTATTCTCTGATTTTAGTCTCCATCTTCAGAGCTCTGTACCACTGATAACCGATGTTAGGACAGAGACCTGATATCCTCTCTTCTACTGTTAAATCCTCTGTTCTTTTCTCCAGAGCAGACTCTCCGTCTCCAAACTTCCTCATTCCAGACTTGTCTTGGTCAGCCTTATACTGATCTCAGGATCTTATCACACTGGGTGTTCAGGGCCTTCTTTTGCATTAACCTGGTGCAGCACATAGGTGGATGGTGGAAGCTCTGGGTTTTGTCCTAGGAGTCTTGACAAAGCACCTGAATAAAGACACCTCAAGGCCAGCTCCATGTCACAGGGCTGCTCCTGATGATTGCCTTAAATTCTCCACCTTCTGTGAAATCAATTATTGCAACAGCCTCTGGACTGGATGACCCAGCAGCCATCCTCATGGAGTAGTTAGAGACCTTTTCCAGCATTTACATCTGACTGTGCCACCACTGCCCTTCATATACATACTTCGCAGCATCTACTCCTGAAGTGACTCCTGTTTTCGTTTGGAATAAAGCCTAGGCTCTTCAACAAGGCTTGCAAGGCTGTTCAGCACCCGGGACTATTCACCTCGGCTTCAGCTCTCACACTGAGCCCCCAATGTCTTGGACTCTATCAAACTAACCGTGGTATTGAGGATGCAAAAGATTTGGATCCTGTATCCATGTTGTTCCTGCTGTCTGGACTGCTCTTGCCTGCGCTGCCTACTTCATACCTCTCACTTCCGCTCCTCCTTCAAGGCACAGCTAGCACAGAACTGAGAGGTCATCTTGCTCAACACACTCTAGAAATGAGAAAACTGAGGCCCAAATCCCAGGTCAGTTCTCCTGACTTCGTGATCAGACAGCAGACCTCAGTATCCAATGCTGCACTGCATCTGCAAGGAAGCTCTTGTTCCCAGGGCCGGTTGCTCTTTCAGACCTGTCACATCACCTGTGAAAGGGGTTTTGAGGCTTTCTGCACTTCCCTGGCTGGTGTTCTCCCACTGGCCAGGGCACTTGGTGGGAAAGGTTGTCCATGTGCTTTAGGGTTTTTCATTTTTCTTTTCAAAAAAGTTTTCTTCTATCAATATTTGATAAGGGTAATTTCAAAGACTTGTTTAGTATGATCTGCACATAAGGAGCCCTTCCGAGTATTTATCACGCTTGGGGTATAATTACATTCAAATCCTGAGACACTGTTGCTAGGTTACTGTTGCTCGAGGCTCCTCCAGCCTCCATGCTTGAAGTGCTCCCCCCACCTTGTTGCATTAGGAGCAGGGGACCTGCAGTTTGGGGCTTATGATTCCCCTTAATAAAGACAATATTCTGGAGTCTCTTCTGTTGGAGAAAGAGGGGGGAGAGAGAGAGACAGATTGAGAGAGAGAGAGAAAGCAAGTGCTAGCAGGGGCATTTTGCACCCCTCCCCAGGTAGGGCTGAAGCTGTGATTCACATCATGTGGCTCCTGCAAGTGAGATTAAAGAGAAGGGGAGGGGACAAAAGGAGGGAGTTGCTGTCGTGTGAGACTCCCCAGGAGAAATCATCTCTGAGCCTTCCCTTCCACCCTGCATTCTCCCTGAGAACTGAACATGCATCCTGCCTCCTCCAAGGGCCCCAGGAGGAGTTCCGTGCTGACAGCAGGAGGCTGCCCTTGCCCAAGGACAGGCAGCATATGAGGGGAAAGTACCTGCTTTCCAGACTGAGCAGCACTGGACCCTTAATCTAAGGTGAAAGATGAGGATGAAGAGGCCCAGGCCAGCCCCTCTCCTCATGAGGCTCCTCCACGTTAAAGCCACTTCTATTAACCAAAGTGTCCAAGGCTCTCTGGTGGATCATATCTGCACTTGAAGCCGGGTTGGGGATGGCTGGTCTTGAACCCGCAGTTTTCCCCAGTACCTCTGAGAGGCAGGAGCAGGGACAGAAGGTCCTTTGCTCAGGCCTCTTATCTCCAGAGGTCTCAAGTGTAAACTTTTTGTTGTTATTTTCAGTGAGGCTGAGCATACAATCAATGCCTTCCTTCTTTCTTTCCTTCCTTCCTCCCTTCCTTGCTCCCTACCTTCCTTCTTTCCTTCCTTCTGCCCATTCTTCTTTCTTTCTCCACCATTAAACAAGTCAACTTGTTAAATGCACACCTTTAAAATATAACATATATTTATAATTCTGTTTTGGCATTAAATTTTTATTTCAACCAACTAGGTCCTTTAAGCAGAGGAAGTGGATGTGCCCCTAACTACCTCTAAAGCCTGGTTTAATTCCTCCCTGCATGGGCCCAGCACCTTGAAGTAGATTGCTAACCCTTGGATGCTGCTTTGTGGCTGCACATTGATTAATGACTGGTCAGGGCCGAACTCACACATTTGTGTTTAATGCACTACTGAGTCAGCACCGCTGGCCTTGGGGAAGAAAAAAAGGAAATAAAACCTAGGCAGATGGGTTTGGGTTGGAGTTTAACGTTGGATTTGCATTTTCTGACTCTGCTGCCCAATCTATTTTCCACTGGGCTTTAGAAATGTGCTAGATTGAATTGTGTTTCCTATTGCAAATTTTAAATAAGGTGGATGAGACAGTAGGCATCACCATCCACAATCCCTTGGGTGTAGATGCAAATACACTTTTAAACCTCAGAGCAATTTCCCCAGTCATCATGGAACAATAATTGCTATTAAGAAAAATATATACCCATGTACACATACACAATGTTTGTAGCTCATGAGTGGGGAATATCAATTGTTGTCAACGTTTAATGCAAAAAATAATTAAAGGCCTACATTTGTTTCAGATATTTACAAACAGCTTTGCTATTAACATTTATCTTCAAAACCACAAGCAAGATCTGGAGATAATTCTTTGAGACGTCAGCTGGGTAAAACATATTTTGTTTCAACATTAAAAGTTTGTAAACCAGCCTGGCATGATGGCTCATTCCTGTAATCTCAGCACTTTGGGAGGCCCAGGCAGGCAGATTGCTTGAGCCCAGGAGTTTGAGATCAACCTGGGCAACATAGCAACACTTCATCTCAAAAGAAATATTACAAAAATTAGCTTGGTTTGGTGGCGCATGCCTGTAGTCACAGCCACTCGGAGTGGCTGAGGTGGGAGGATTGCTTGAGCCCAGGAGGTGGTGGTTGCAGTGAACCAAGATCACTCCCACCTGGGTGACAGAGCAGGACTTTGCCATAAAAAAAAAAAAAAAAAAGTTTTTAAGCCTTCATAATAGTAGGAGACACTGCAGAGGGTTAGGGTTAGGGTTAGGGTTCTCGACTAACCTAGTCGAGAAGGTTAGTTAAGCTGCTGAAGGCTTTTTCTGTACAAAATGGCCAAGGATTCCTGGATTCTTCTAAACTGCATTGGAAAGCAGGAAGAGGAGGCAACCTTAGTTAATTGTGGGAGTCTTTGTTTTAAAGAATAACACATTTTAAGCTTTTCAAATGCAGGTGTTCACCCACGAACTTACCAGCAAGGACAAGAGCCAATTTTGCTTTTACTGGCTGCAGGCTTTGTCTCTGTTCCTGCCCAGGAGGTCTTCCCAGTCTTGTGAAAGAGGGTAAGGCAAATACAGAAATAACATCTGTAACCATCAGGGAAACAGAACCCAAACCAGCTAGCTCAATTGAAGGAGTTTGCTCTATGGGAGAATAGTCACAGCAGGTTTGGAAGAACTGAACACAGGGGACGGTGAGGCAACCCAGATATTAACAAGAGAAACCATTTTCCCTCAAAGCTGGTCAGGCAACAGGAAGAGACAGTGACTGGAGCCCAGGAGCTGGGGCTACCTGATGGAGCCAAGGTGGGCGCAGACCTTGCCAGAGATGTCTCTCCCCAAAGCAGAGAAGGGGAAGAAATTCCCTGGATTCTTTTCTCTTCCTTCCTACCAGGCTTTCATCCATGCCTCCTACCAGCCCTAACCAGAAATCAGTGGGTACATATCGCTGGGAAATGCAATTTGTTGTGTCAGGCCTCTGAGCCACAGAGCAGAGGAGTGGGAGGCAAGGAGTGGATATACAGGTAAACTCGCAAATGACTTACATACTAACTCAGGAGGCTGCACATGGTGCCAGGTCAGGAGATGGGGATAAAATAATCAGAGGAGGGAGTGGATGCTTTCCACTGAGGAAGGCAAAGAAGGCTTTTGGAAAAGGCACCACCTAAGATGGGCCTTGAAAGATTAAGCGGGTCCCATCAACAAGGCTAGGGGTGGGAAATAGAAAGATACTGTTAACACACATCGGTAATTGAAGGTAACATCCAAGATGGCAGGAGAGATTGTTTTCAGATGGTAGGACTTGGAATCAGATTCCATGGGGTGTGAGACTAGAAAGGGATAGCTTTCCCTGAAGGCAAGACAGCGAAAAGCTCTGTCACAGGGGGTTGCTCAGGAAGCAGACTCAGACAGATATTGGCATGCAGTACATTAATGAGGGAGTGCTCTCCAGATAGTTCCATATAAGGACAAGGGAAGCCATCCAGAGTAGACAGTGTGGTGTTGGGCTGTGATGCAGTCATGACAAGGGCCTCAGCCAATCCCATAGGGAGCTTTAGGGCTGTGATGACCCTTCAGAATTGTCCTGAATTGGGATAAGGGAGCTGGACCTTTACACATTTGCATCAACTGGTCACTGGGTACAGGCTGCTCCAGGAAGAGGCATGACCCTGGGTGAGTCAACTGTCTCTCTTTGGTCAAGGAAGATTCCCAATGAGGGTTGGCAACCCCAAAAGCACTTTCATCAGCTGGAAATGAAGTTTTTCAGTCCCAATTTGAGCAACACACCGGTGTCTGTTATGAGAGGTCAAGAGAAAGGAAGAAAATAATGTCATGGAGTACCTACTATGCACCTGGCAGTATGCTTTACTTCACATATATTCCTTTACTTCCAGGCTACACCCTGCAAGGTCATTATTATCAGCTTCACTTTACAGGAGAGGAAGCTGAGGCTCAGAGAAGGTAAGTAGTTTGCTCAGTGTCCTCAATCAGTAAGTAATGGGGTCGGGACTTGAACCCACATCAGTCTGCCCTTATGACCACAGGAGTAGTCTGAGCTCTCCCATGGGGAGCCTCCAGTCTCTTTAAAGAAGGAAATGAGGATATGATCAAGTAAGAAAGGTCAGTGATTAGATGGCAGAGGGTTTGTGGAATGCTGAAAAAAATCTGAAATATAACTGCTGAGCTGAATGTGGTACACAGAGAACAAATGGACTGATTGCCAAGTAACAGAGAGAGCCTCAGAGAGGTTAGATTGCACAGATGTTTTCTGGCACATCCTGGACTTTTCTATTTTTTTTTTTTCTTTGGCTGCCCAGCAAACTGAATCCTCCTATTTATGTTGAAGACTTTCCCATCCTATGAGCCCAGGTGGGAGAAGCTGAAAATGGCAGGAGGTCACTTTTCCAGCTGCCCTGTGCCTGGTAAGCCTGTGACACAGGCCCCATTGCTCACATATCCACCCAGTTTGGTGCCACAGGTGGTAGGCAAGTGGGGGCCCCAAGGAAGCTGCTCTGGCAGCATGATGCTGGTGACCTTGCCTGGTGCCCAGTGCTGGGGAGGGGAGGGATACTGGCAGCATCTCTGGTTTGGGGAAGGTAAGGGACGCCAGAGGTCTGTTTGGCAGGGCAATTTTGACCAAATTTGGAACATTCCTTTTAGCTGGGTAGCCCCAAGTCTGGCTCTATAGCCCTTCTACCAATTCATGTGCTAATCAACATCCTTAAAAAATCATTATCTGGGAAGAATTTCGTACTTATAAAATATTGCAAAAATAGTACAAAGAATTCCCATAAACCTTTCACTTAGATTTCCAAAATGTTAACATTTTACCACACTTGCTTTATCGTTCTCTCTCTTTTGCTTATCTATCTACCTGTCCACTTTACTTCAGTAGTAATTGTTTCAGGTAAGATTCATCAATGGATGTTAAAATAATGACTGAAAGAAAGATGAGAAATAAGATATTTACATAACCTCCAAACACATTCCTTCAATTGTATGGGGGAAAGAGGAACTTTACGGTGAAGAAACCTGGTAGGCACCACCTGAACTCAGTGATCAGACTTAATATCCTGAGTCATGGAACAAATCAGCACCAGATGCCTCTTGATAGAATGCACTGAGCTGAACACACCATCACTTCCTAGAATTCCGGCAAAAATGCACAACCTGAATTGACTCATGAGGAAACATCAGAAGAAGCCAAACTGAGCTTCAGTCTACAGAGTAACTGGTTTGTTTTCCTCAACATCATTTTAATAATTTTTATTAAGATTTTTTAAGATGGTAGCCCACTCAAGTGTTTTGCAACCTGCATAGCACCTAATCAATGTGAAGGCATTGTTAAAGTTTTGGGGATGATGAAGGCCATGCTGATGAGGGAACTACCTAAATGGGCACTATTCCAGGAACTGGATTGTCATGTTTCAAGGGATCCCCAGGAGCAGCAGGTGGACTGAGAGGGAGCAGAGGAGAACGAGGAATGTTGGAGAGACAAGGGCCCTGAATATGGTGTTCAGCATCTAGATCACAACTAATAACTTTGTGTCTCAGTTTTCTACCCTCATTTGTGCTCTACAGCTGCAAAATTATGAAATATTGATTCCTTCCTCTTGTGAATCAATGTGGATGTTGTATGGCAAAGATGAAGGCAGAGAGCTAATGCTTTCTGTGCGCCCCACCCTGAACACTACACTACTATGAGCCAGTGTGTTGCAGTGGTTAAGTGCTCAGGCTCTGGAATCAGTTTCTTCATCTGTAAAATGGGGATAATGATAATGCATGGTTCATAGGCATGATGTGAGGAGAAAATGGGATATTGAGTATAAGGTGCTTAGCACCATGCCTGGTCCACCATGAACACTGAATAAATGTTGGCACTGAGTGTGACTAGAAGGGCTAATGCTTGTACTTTGCATACCAACATTCTCCTCTGGTGTGAAGTACAGAGAAATTAAGAGTAGCAAAGGGAGTTTGGACTTAAGATCAAAACTCATTTCACAGATAAGGAAGCTGAGGGCTTGGGGAGATGTCTGGTCTCCCCTAGGTCAGCACACGGTGCAACTCTAACGTTTCTCCTCCCTTCTGCCAGGGTCCTCTGTCACCTCCACTTGTGCTAACCTTGGTGCTCGTAGAGGTGGGCAGGGAGCTCATAACTCCATAATTGCCTTGTGGATTTTATGGGGCCATATAACGGTGTGCTGTGCAAACTTTTATGGGTATTTGCTTTACAATGTCTATTGAAACCATTAACACTTTCATTAGCTAGATTCAGGGGCTGAGAGAAGCTTGGCTTTCCCACTAAGATCAATTTTGTCTGTAATTTTAAATAAAAGTTTACAAAAACATCGCATCTTCATCCCAAGGAAAGGAGATGTTCTCAGTGTCTTGCAGTCCTAAATGGAATCAGGAATCCACGATCAACTATTTATCCTTTTCAATTCTGTGCTGGATAGAAGGAGACAAATGGAGATAACTAGGCCAATCAGTCTATAATATTTATTACTTCTCCTTCAAACTTGAATTCTGCCCGCAAAGCTGATCTCCTAGTGACCTTGTGGTTTCTGAGACTGCACTTTCATTCTGGATTCCATAATTTCTGGTGGGTAGGAGCTTAAGCATAGCATACCAAAAAAGATAAAAATGTAATTTCTAATTCTTTTTAAAAATGTATCTGTACATTATGGGAGACTATACCTGATAAAATTAGGATACGGTTTTTAATATATTTCCAATATATGTACTTCAAAGGCTCACAATTGTTTATCAGAATTTCTAAAAAGTAGTGAGCTCAAGTTGTTAAGAGAATTATTGTGCTTGGAGGAAGTGATGATTAGGGAGAAGTGATTAGATAGATAAGCCAGTACCTGGAAGTTTGTCTCCAGTTGGGTAAGATGAGGACATGAGTGGTTTTTCTCAGCACTGAGGCATGTTATGGGGCTTGCCCGGTTAAAACAAATGTACTTTTTGCACATCTACTGTTGCCCCAATGATATGCAAAAAATCGTCCCAAGCACTGTAAAGAATGATACAAAAGTGAATTGAATACTACTTGTCTGAGATACAAGTTGTTTTGCTGATTCTTTTTCCTTTGTGAATTTTGGCTGCAGTGAGTGGAGTTTATTTTCCTTCTCAGTTCGTTGCCCATTTATTATTATTGGGCCCAGCCAATGATGGGCATGCCAAGCTCTTCTCTTCTTCTATTTATTTTTTCTTTTATCTCCCATACCACTTTCCCATTTTCCTCCTCCCCATAGGAAACTGCATTATTGCATTTGATGTCTATCTTTTTGCTTGTCTGTGTATTTACAAAATGTTTACTGTTTGCTGCATGTATTTTTAATGTATGTAAATGATATTGTGTTATAATAATCTCATTCCTTTTCTTACTCTTCTCACTAAACAATATGTTGTTAAGATTCACTCATATTGCTATGTTTAAATCTAATCTATTGCTTCTAATTGCTGCATAATGTTCCATTCGGATTTGATTTGTGTGAAATGGTAGGCTATCTGGAGGAAGAGGTCAATCTGAACTTCGGGAAAATAATTCTCCTGATTCCAGGGAGAACAGACTGGAGTCAGTGGGAGAGAGGGCAGCTAGGAAGAAATTTTAATAATCCAAATGGGAGGTAACCTGGGCTTACCACTGGGGAAGAAAAAGAGGGGATGTGTGTTTGAGCTATTTAGAGGTCAACTTGATATATATTGACTACATATTTGGTAGAAGGAATGAGGAGGAGCAAGGAGTCAAAGGTAATACTAGCATCTTGAGCGTGAGGATGGGTGGTTTCAAGTGCCAGTGATTGAGGGTAGAAGCACAATAGAAGGGTAGATCAGGTTGGGGTGAGGAGGGAAAAGAAGATGGCATTAAATCTAAGCATTCACTATTCATTCATTCATTCAGTCAGTCAGTCAGTCAGTCAACATTCATTAAGCACCTATTATATGCCTAACAATCAACTAGCCCACCAGGTAACAAGGCAGGGTGGGATGTTCAGAGTTCGCTGTACTCATTGAGTGGAGAAGATAGACAACAATCACAAAATAAAAACATCATCACAAGTTGTAATAAGAGCCCTGGGAAGATGAAAGGCTCAAGATTTAGGTAGGAAGTCAGGAGAATAATCTCTGGGACATGTGATTTTAGCTAAAACCTAGATGAGTAGGAGTTACCTGGGTGAAGAGCGAGGGGTAAGGATTCATGCTGAGGAACAGCATGAGCAACGTCCTGGAAACAGGAAGGAACTTGGCACATTGGAGGTGTTGAAAGAAGGCCAGTGTGGCTGAAACCCAGATGGGCTGGATTCTGCAGAAGCTTGTGGGCCATGTTAAGCCTTTTGAACCACCCTCTAAGAGCAATGGGAAGTATTAAGAAGTGTTAATCAAGGGCTCACCATGCTCAGCTGAGCAGTTCAAAGTATTGGTGTGTGAAGAGGGGATTTTAGAGACAGTGTGGAAGTGTGGGAAGAACTTTTATTGGGGGATGCTGGGGTGGGGTTGAAAGAAGCCCTGAAGGTGGGAAATAGCTTGGTGTGTGGGGGCAGCTGAAAGAGGCGAGTGTTGGCTGAAGTATGGAGAACGAGGGGAAAGAATGAGCAAACTGGAAACAGAATTTAGACTAGGTCAGAACTTGAAGGCCAACCTGCAGAGTTTGAATCCTATTCTAAAAGAAAGCCATTAGGTAGCTTTAGGCAGGAAGTGACCTCATGTAACATGGGGGTTGGGCATCAAAATCTCATTTAGGCTGCTGTGTAGAGCACAGATTGGAAAGTAGGTAAATAAATTCTCAACAACAGTGGCAGTTTTTCAGATGAGGGGCAAAGGTATCTTGGATTAGGGGTGGAAGAAGAGATGGGGTGAAGATTGATTTGAGAGGTTCTGAGGTCAAGTTGATGGGGCTTGATGATGGATTGGATGGGGGGTTGCAGCAGGCTCTGTGTCAAGGGTGGCAGGTGGAGCTTGAGCTGCCTGTCAGATATGCAAATATAGGTGTCCAGGATCACTTGGATATGACATTCTGACATATAGGAGATGGCTTGGAGGCAGCAAGATCAATTTCAGAATCCCTTGTGCTGTGGGAAAACTGGAAACCATTAGAATAGGTGAATCATCAAGGAAAATTGTGTACAGACATAAATTGGAAAATGCCTATTTGGAAGATAAATTTTTATTGGAGATTTCAAATTTTGTTATTCATTTCGAGACATTAAAAATGCAGTTGCAAGCAAAGAAAAATGTAATCTCACATTCCTATCATCATAAATATATTTGGTCAAATCCGCTACGTTGAAAAAAAAAGAAATAAAATATTACAACCCCCACTCCCATCCCACCTGCTGGCAACCACTCTCATGAGTTCAGGATGGCAGGATACTTTTTTTATATACTGATTCATCTTTGCTTTCTATTTTTCCTTCCCAGAATCAGGCAGGTTGCAAAGTCTGTGCATATGTGCCTCAAGAGAGAGGGCTCTGGATGTTTATGAGGTCAAGGCTGTCTGAAGAAGAGGAATATGGTAGAGATAAGGAGGATTTCCCAGTGACTGAAGAGAGACTTCCCAGTCAAAATCTGTGGTTTTGGAGCAGAGCAGCAGGGTCATGTTCCCTGCCTCTGGCAGTACTCTGAACATTGGCAGGACCTCAGAGTGGTGGCCCAAGGTGCTAGGCTGCCATCCTTGCCAAAGCTTCCTTTCAGTCAGCTTGGTGAGGAAGGAGAAGGGGCTGAGGCAGTGGGATTCTCAGTGGTAATCCAGGGTGAACCAATGTTCTATAATAATATTAGAGGGACCTCCCTATGTCTGAGCTCTGTGTCCTACCTTAGGACCATGGCACAACTCCTTGTGGGGAGATGGAAGAGAAATTCCTGTGAATTTCTCAGGCTGAATTTATCACCAACCCAGCAAGATGGAAGCTCAGAGTTGAAATCAAGTTGATTAATTAAACATTTTAAAAGAAAATATTTCTTAAACACTTGAGTCTATGGATAGAAATTTATACCAAATATACTTAATGAAAAGAGACCATGACAAAGACTGAATTGGAAAAGCTAAATGTAGAGGACAAGAAACCAAACCTCCCAGGGAAGAGACAGCTCAAAAGGAGGAAGTGGTCAACTCTGTCATATGGAGCAGAAAGTTCTGAAAGGGGAGGCCTGAGAGGTGGACAGTGATTGACCCTGTAGGGACACTGTCCTCTAAAGGGTGGGAAAACTGAGAGGATAGAAGGTGTATGGCAAGTGGCTGAGAAGAGAATGGGAAGGGCAACTGATGTAGGCTCCATTCAAGAAGCTTGTTAGTGAAGAGAAGTTTATAAAAATATGTGTGTTTTGTTTAGGGCGAGGAGAGATGAAATTTCTGTCCTGGCATACAGGGAGAAGTAGGAGAGTCTGATTAAAAAAGATAGAGTGGATAACTCATGGAGGGAGGTGCCTGAGCTATGGCAGCCAGGATGCACTGAAGAGGGGCTGGTCCTATAAGGAAACAGGCACACCCTTCAGAGCTTGCAGGAGGGAGGACTGAAAGGCTCCATGTAGAGGAACCCTTGAAGTCCAGGGGAGGGTACTGAGGGAGCACATGGTGGATGACCTTGATCTTCTTTACAAAGTATGTAGAGAAGTCAATGTCTACCCATAAAGGACTTGGGAATAATAAAAATGTCTTAGGGTCAAAACAGAGAAGAATGCAGTAAGGAATCATCAAAATCAAATAAAAGTACGACAATAATAATGTTACCATTATGATTGTATCCTATATGGTAGGCACTGTTCTGTGCCTACTACTTAATGATTTATATAGTTAGTTTACTTCCTAGACATTATTGTCTTCACTTTATTCTTAAGGAAATTGAGGCTTAAAGAAGTTAAATAACATAACCTCATTAAATAATAAAACCTTTTGTTATGCAACAAGGAATTCGCAGAGCCAGAGTTTTAACTAGAGTCTACCGGATACCAAAGTCCTTCGCCATACCAGAGAAACATAGCAGTTGTCTTGGTTCATTTTATGCTGCTTTACAGAATACCACAGACTGGGTAATTTATAAAGGACGGAGATTTATTTCTTACATTTCTGAAGTCTGAGAAGTCCATAATCAGGGTGCTGGCATCTAGCAAGGGCCTCCTTGTGCATCATCCCAAGGCAGAAGCAGAAAGGACAAGAGAGCATGAGAGAGCAAGAGGGGACAAGCTCACTTTATAACAAACACACTCATGCAATAAGGAAGCCACTCACTGAGTAATGACATTTCCATTCATGAGGACTGAGCCCTCACAACCTAATCACTTCTTAAAGGTCTTTCCTCTCAACACTGTTAGGTTCGGGACTAAGTTCCAACACATGAACTTTAGGGACACATTCAAACCATGGCCTAAGGGAGGTTGAAGTGAGTGAGCTGTGTTACAGGATGTTCTCCAGCAGTGTGGGGTCAGAAAAACTGCTGGATGCTAGGTGAACTGGTTTTGGAATTCCCAGAAATTCTGATCTCAAGACATCTGTATGAGGCTGTGCGGTATGATGGATGTGGGACCTCTGACCAGATTATTCAAGGAGAGATCGATAGTCTGGCAGAATAAAGAGCATGAAAGAGTTAAAGAACAGGAGACCAAGGTGAAGTTGGATTCCAGGGTTCATCTGTGCATAGGTGGAATCTAAAGCCACAAGGTTGATGAGCTCTCCAAGAGAGAGAGTTTAGAGTGTGATGATGAAGGAGACTAAGACCAAATCTGGAGGAAATCTAACATTAAGTAGTCAATTTTAAAAGGAGAAAGTTGTAAAGGATCTAGAGAAGAGATTGCTGAAAAATCTATGAGTAAGGCAGTGGTATGGCAATAATTTCTTTACAATAAAACTAAAACAAAAGGAAGAGAGTGAGTATCAAGAAGCAGGCATGTCCAGCAGGGCCAGTGTAACTGACAGGGGCAGTGAGCTGGGATTGAAACATGCCCTTTGAATTTGGAGGCCTCCAGTGACTCAAGCAACAGTTGTTCCAGTGGAGTGATGGAATCTGAAGCCAGCCTAGAGTAGGTTGGGGAGTGAGAAGAGTGAGTAACTGTAAAGAAGAAATAGGGAGGGACTTTTTCAGAAAGTTTGGTTTAAGGGACAATAGAAGGAGGGGTATTCAAGGTTGTAAAAGGTCTATTTTTAAATGGAAAAGACTTAAGGGTATTTAAATACTATTGAGGGAAATTCACTTGAGAGGAAACTAGAGAAAGAAGAGATCATGGACAATGTGCTTCCCAAGAAGGCAGGAGAAGGGATCTTAAGTCATGTGGACAAACTAGCCTTGTTTGGTGGGAGAGAGAAAAGGCCAGGGAACAGGAGGGAAGTGGGTGGGCTTGTGTGCTTGGTGGTGGGAAGGCAAGAGAATTCTGTGAAATGGACTCAGTGTTCCCTGTGAAATAGGAGGCAGGGTTGTAAGCCAAGAGTAAGGAAAGAGGTGGGAGAATCTGAGGTTTGAGGAAGCCAGCTCAAGAAGAAAGTGTGTAGCAGAGCTGATGAGATGAAAGTGGCATGCTTGCTGGGCAGTGTTGAGAGCCCATCTGAGAATGGTTACACTAAATACATGCTGAAATTGATCTGCCCTGTTGTGGCACTTTCTCAATAAAACTGAGCAGCTCATGCCCTATCTCAGAGCAAGAGGAGAGTTAGATTCATTGAGTTGGATTTTTGCCAGATGAGTGTGACAAAAAGATTGCCAGAATTTAGAGTTCTGAAAAAAGTGTTATGGAGTGATGGACCATGAGATCTAAGTTTGAAAAGGACGGGAATGAGGAAAGAAACTAGCTGATAGAGTGGCAGAGAGTGAAAGGAATTAATTGGCTGGAGGTTCCAGTGAGAAGATACCTGGAGAAGGAGTGAGATCGATGCATAAAATGAATCATAATGATAAGGCTTAGCTGGTTTGGGGACTAAATGACCAATGTGGAATAGAGAAAAAGGGGATGAGGAAGCTAGAGTGTTGGATGATCATCCATGTAGACCCTGAGGTCTTATGATTAAGAGGCCAAGGTTGTATATGAGTGAGGATGGCAGGGAGGGGATAGCACTGAGGAGGGGAAGAGCGCACTACAGCCAATAGCCCTGGGCAGAGACTGTATGCCCAGCCAGAAAGAATTGAGAGCATGCTTATGTCTGATATGCCACAACTTGAAATTTCTTTTTTGACTGAAGATATTGTCCCCTTTAAGTTGCAAAGGTCCTGAGAAGTAATACACAAAGCCTTGTGAATCATTTACTTTTTGGTATAAATTAGTTTCTCAATCATTTACGGAGAATGCTTTTTGGCCAGGAGAACTAAAAAGGCATATGGAGTGAGAGGAAATGGCTAAGCCTAGAAAATGTCATCACAGTCATCTTAGGAACCAAGGCAGGGCAATTGGCTCAGTGAACCAAGCAAATTGTAATCAGGCAGGTGGAGTCTCATTGGCTCACATCAGCACTTGTGAGCAGACAGAGGGCACCATGAGACGGGACCAAGGCTTTCCAACTCTTTGACTGGACTAGTGTGAAAGAAATCTGGGCAGAGATCAGAGATCTCGAACAACTCAGAGGGACCTCAATCTGTCCCACTAAAGACCATTTCTAGGCTGCTGACTGATGATCCTGTGGCTGTAAACATTCCAACATGGAAGGGAGAAGAATAGAGGCTGGGTTATCATAGGTCTCCCTCATTATGAGAAGCAGAGCACATTCATACATTTTGGAAAGCAGATCATGTCAAACTTTTATGTCCATCTATTTATCCATCCAAAACTAAACATTGATTGATTAATTTCTACATGCAGATCTTTTGATGAGGAATATACAAAGATGAATGTGACATGATCCCATCCTTCAATGAGATCATCATCTGGCAAGGGAGAGAGAGATAAGTTGGACAAATAATTAAAATGCTGTTTGATAAATTCCATAATAGTGGATTATACAAAATAGCTGTGGAACATAGCAGAAGTAACTAGCTTTGTGTACAATTTTTGTTCTAATTAGGATATGGAGAGACTAAAACAATTGTCACAAATGTCCAAAAAAAAAAAAAAAAAAAAACCAAACCAGTGGCCATTTGAGTGGGGAGTAGGTGTAGTGTGCTTTTTAAAATTACTGAAAATAAAGAAGACTTCAAAAGATCCTGGTATCTGAACAATCGTGCTGATGTTAATATGAAGGAGATATGTTTTGCTGCAGTTTTGAGACAAAAAATATTCCAAATGAGTAGGAGGAAATATTTTGTGAGTAAGAGAACCTATATAATGAAGAGAATCCAAGCAAAATAATATAACAGTGATTATACTTTTTGGCCAGGAGAACTAAAAAGTTTCGCTTGGGAACTTGTCAAAGTGTCCTCTGCTGGTGAGAAGGGAATCCCAGAGACGTCCCTGTACTCTCTATCTTTAGGACATGGAGCCTGAGATCTCAACAGGACCTGGGTCTCTGAAACTTTCCCACTTGCCTCATTTCTCTTTCATTTATCTAAGACCATGGTTTGCGGCTTGACATCAAAGCAAGCACAAGGATGTGTGGTCCACATTTGTAATAACTAAAGTAATTCATGTGTCTTCCTCCAACAATAGTTTCAAAATTATTTTTATAACAATATAACTCTCACTTATTCATATTTGGATATGTTTTTTTTTTTTTTCAGTGGCAGAGAAGGGGGTGGATTTACAGTTTTGGAAAGAAATTTTGCGTGGCCTGCCACTCACTATTTTATTTCTGCCACATCTTTCCTACCACAAGGAGCCACTGCTGTTGAGCTGGCAATTGTCAAGGACTACACAGGAAAGGTTCAGTCTGGGATTGCGTGGGTTTTGTGTTGCCTGTTCTCTAGGTTTAAATAGCTGGATATCTCCGTGATAGAGCTCATAATGCAGTCAGTCATGACTCTTCTATACAAAGAAATCTTTTTAAAGAGTAACAATGTGCATTAATTAACTTTATCCTCTTGGAGGTGAATAAGTTCAAGGTTGCAATGGAGTCTAGAAGAAAATAGAACAGCGAGGCACAGATTGGTGCCTTTGAATGTGAATGTGAGCTGTGACTAATTGCTGCTTGACCTAGGATTTTCCTATCATCCTCCAGGTATCCTTTTAACAGTCTGCCTAGCTTCTGCCTGTCCTGAACCTCTGGCCCACATTCCTTCTGGGTTGGCTTTTGCCTGGGATCTCTGCTCCTTCCTCTCTCTCCAAGTCTCTTTAAAAGACAATTGACTTTTTGTTTCCTTTCCTTTCGTGGTCAGAGCACAAAGAAAACGAAAAGCTCCTGTGGTTCACACTCTGGTTCCCTTCCAATCAGGCCGTGGTTACCTGAAGGCTGAGTTCCGGGCAGAGGAAGTTTCTGCTCTCTGCCTCGTGCCCAGCTCACTCTACTCCCCTGGCCTGCCTTTTCTGATGAATAGACTCCTCAGATACACTAAAGATTCAGCTTCAGAGCCTGCAGTGTGCAGTATTGTGCAGCCTTCTTCTGACAGCCCTTTTCTTAAAGAAGCCAAACTCTTTTGGCCTTTCCAAAATTTAGAATATAGATTAAATATGCCAGAGCATGTGTTAAGCAGAGCTGTATAGTAGTTTTCCTATATCCAAGTTACTAACTTTCTGGGACTGCCAACGTTTCCATTTTAGGCTTGTAAGATTAGAAAGAATAATTTGAAAATATGTCAAAATTTTACATTTTCTTTACATTTTACATTTTCTCATAGGCCCATGAATGCAGATTATCTAGGAGTAGATTTTTTTGGTTCCTGGGCCATTTTTCTTTTCTTCCCATGGATTGTCACCCCTTGCCCATTCGCTGGAGGGTAAAGAGTGTATAAGACAAACTCACAGCAGTCTGCATTATTTTAGTAAAGGACTAAAGTCGAAGCTAATGGAAGATGGTAGGAATATAAAACCTGGACTAAAATGAAGTGTTACTTAAGGTTATATTGCATGAAAGAAGCTTTGATGGCTGATGAGTGGTGTTGAGAAAGAAGAGTTGGGTAGTGCTTCATTAGTGCTGTCCATGGAGAAGATGTGGCCCCTCTGGGAAGGGTGATCTCCACACCCTGTGCTTGATCTTCACTTAGACCCTCGTTCATCAATGCTTTCCCCATAACACACATGCTCACACCCCTTCATACACACAAGACATACCCTAACCTCCACTCACACACACAGATGCAGACACAAACACACGCACTCATACCCTCTCACGTCCACTCACACTCATTTACAAAGATGCACACTCATACACACTCACACACTTATATATATATGCATATACAACACTTTCTGTAAAGTGTGATCCGAAGACAGGGTATTTTTCTTTAGCAGAGTGAAGTGTAGAGGAGATCTGACTGATAATGAGATGATTTGGTTAATTGTGTGATTTTAGGCAGGCTCTTCCCCTCATTGAGGCCTCAGTTTCCACACCTGGGCAAATAGGGCTGTGAACCACATAATACTAAATTTGATTCTAGTCCCAGAGGAACAGGAAGAGAATCTTTTTTCATCAAGGTGCTCTCCCAACACTCCTGCACTGAGGCACCCAGAGGAAATGCTGAAAAGATTAATGAGTGAATGGATAGATGAATCCGTTTCAGCCTTCCTGGTTAATGATTTTGTAACCTGCTGAGTTGGTCTGGTACCTTCAGACCTATTATTCAGGGTGACTTTTTGTCAGCTTTTTCCAGTCTTCCAAATGATTTCACTGGGCATGGTGCCCATCCCTCCTATTTTCACCCCTGAGCGGCGGTAAGCTGTGCTGGAGACCAGGCCCGCACTTGACTGTTTGGAGGTGGTGGTGAGGTTGCCACTGTGGCTGCAAACACCAGAAAAGCAAGTCACCTTGGGGCACTGAACTTAAAGGGAGAGGCATCAGTGACTGCTGCTCAGCCTTCTAAATGCCCAGGATGCACAGGGTCGCTCCCCTTTCACAGTACTTTGCCAGAGGCAATGTGCATTCCGCAGATTCACAGCTATTAATTACTTCATTTGGTTCTTATAGAGCTCTGAAAAGAAGAGAGTTCAAATATTCTTATTGTGATTTTTGATAAAAGGTTAAGTGATTTGCCTTATGGTCACAGCTAATGAGGATTGGAGGTGAGGCTGCCATGGATGTTTTTGATTGACAGACCAGAGTCTTTCCTGGAGGTTTTTATCATCTCTTAAGATTATGGATGCCTGAGACTCATCCCCAATGGTTATGGGGCTTGTGGTCACAGGGTGGGGAATGAATGGGAATCTAGCTTGTTAGCTGGATCCCCAGGAAACTGTATCTTGTCCAGAGGACAAGACACGTTTGGTGTGGCCAGGAAGCTGTCAGATGTGGGAAGAACATTGGGTTTCCAATGCTGAGGTCTGGCTTGGAATTCTACTTGACACTGGACTCACCCTCTAACACTCAACCTCTTCATTTGATCATGAGGAAAGTGAAGCCTACCTTGCCTGGGATAGCCCCTCTTGTAAACACACACACACACACACACACACACACACACACGACCAAGTATTAGCTCAGGAAGGTAATGTTTGAGAAAACCCTCATTATGCATGTGAAAGATCGCATTAGTTAACTTCTGTCATGGTAACAAACAGCCTCAATGGCTCATAACCATGAAGCACTTATTTCTTATTCACTTTCATGAGAGCTGCAGGTTAGTGAAGCTTTGTTGGACTCTGTTGGGCTGGACAGAACTGGGCTCTATGTCCAGAAGAAAGGAGTAGCTACTCTCTGAGACATGCTATTCTTATGGTAGAGGGTAGGAACAAAAAGGACAGAGCCAAATTACACAAGTATATTTTTAACTGCTGCTCAGACATGACTTACATCACATCCATACTCTCATTTCATTGCCAAAACAAGTTCCTTGTCTAACCCTAAAATCAATAGGGTGGGGAAGTTTATACTTCACCTGCAAGGAAACATGGGCTGGGTGGAGAGGCAGTGAATAATTGTCAATACTCAATACAGTTTATCAGAGTGGTGTTATTATACTGTCCATGGTTATAGACCTCATAAGCTTCCACTCCAGGGGCTAAATCAAACTCTCCATTGTCTGATTGGGTGATTGTTTTCTAGTCTGAGTGGTTTCAATCCCACCCTGGCACTTTTGTGGCTATTTCTGTCTCAGTGTTTCTTGCAGACCCTTCCTCTCTTCTGTTTTCTGCTCCAGCAATGCACATGTCTCAGAAGAAAGGCTCTCACCTTCAGGGTCCATGCAATATAAATGTAAACAAGGAGAGGTAGCCATAAATCTCAGCAGCTTTTCTGAGTTCTTGGCACGCCTATCACTCAGTTTGGCATGGACAAACATACTCATGCTTCTCTTTGGCAAGAAGGACGCTTGCAAGGTAAGAGACCACAAAGAGAAGAAAAGGGACTAGCATTCAAGACCCCCATGGAGGAACCCAGTGTAGTTCAGGGAGGCAAGAAACTTGAAAAGATTTCAGTGAGAGGAAGAAGAATATTGTCAGGATGAATTCTCCTGCCCACCATTCTGGGACACAGTCTCCCAAGATGAGGAGGGGACCCCATGACTGGGACCCCCAGCACCTGTGGTTACTGAGGGAGGCCTGAGCTGGTGTACATTAAAAGAATGGTTAGAAATAAAGTGTCAGAGGGTTCAGAATCCTGTAACCAGCCTCACCTTTGTGTGATGGTATGATCTCTTCAGCAGACTTCATCATCATTGGACATGTTATCACTGAACAAACTTTTATCCATACCTAATATCACTGTTCCATGAGGACATATTAAGTGCCTCTTGGGGGCTGCATCCATCTCTAAGGCTATGAAGATGAACAAGCCCTGATCTGAAGGGCTCACATTCTGAAGTTCCAGATAGAGTCATGATCCATAGCTTATATCCCAGCAGAGGCCCAATCAGAGACATATGCCCATCATCCAGGTGTGACTCAGACAAGAAGTTCTCTTCTCCAACTGTCTCATTCCTATTTCCATAATGATAATAATAACTAGCATATTCAGAGGACTTTAGTCTCTTTATTTCATTTTCTCCTTATAAGTAACCCTTACCCCAGCATACCTGACAGTGTAGCAGCATGACAGAGAGACAGTCCTGGAATTCTAATCCTGACTCAGCCACTTATTAGCTGTGTGACCCTATATGAGTTACTGAATATCTCTGAGGCTCATTTCATCAACTGTAGAACTGGAATAATAAAACCTTATTTTCAGAGGTATTGTGAGAATTAGAGCCAAAATGTACGTGTTGCCTAACACAGTCACTGGCACAGTCTTCGCATAGTGTCTACTTTCAGAATGTTGTGTTTTCTAAATTTGATCGCTTCCCACCAATCTCACTGTAACACCCTTTGCTAGTTACATGAATTCTAGCTGCTGCAACAAACAAACCTCTTGACTTCAATGGTGTAACACAAGAGAAGCTTATTTTCCCCTCATATTAGAGTGTATGCAAGTGTTCACAATTGGCAAGAAGCCTTCTCCATGGGGGCTTCAGGGACCCAGGCCACTTCCATCTCCTAATTCTCCAGAGTTCCCTGTTCGCAGGAGACAGGCAAAGAGAAGGCAGGGACGACATGCTGCTTATTAACCACCTTGACCCAGAACTGAAATGCAATACTTCTATGTATATTTCATTGCCCAAAAAGTCAATGTCCACAGGTAATGGCAAAGGAGATTGAGAAATGCAGTCTCCTTGTGAGTCAAGGGAGAAGGTATAGGTGGTGGTCTCTGCCACGCACCATTTCTCCCTCAGAACACTGCAAATGGTCTCCTTGCACTCACTGCCACCCCAGGATAGGTTATCTCCACATAGTAGCCAGAGGAATCTTTTAAAAGTGTGTACTGTGTTATATTATGCTCCTGTGCAAAACCCTTTAAATCTTCTTCCACACTCATGATAGAATCTAGACTCTTTGCCATGGCCAGCAAGGACTTGCAAGATCTGTCCCCTACCTATGTTTGATCTTATCTACTATACTCTGCCTTTCACTCACTTCACTCTAGCCCTACAGATCTTCTTCCTATCTTCTAGAACATGCTGGACTTATTACCAACTCGGGGACTTTGCCCTTGCTGTCACCTTAGCCTGTGACAAACTTCCCATCTTGCATTCCGTTGGTTCTTTGCTAACTAAAATATTGCCTTTCTAAAAAGGCCTTGTTTGACCACTTAACTACTTCTCATCACTTAAAAATTTGTATTAGGGCATATTACAAACAAAAAGTTATAGTGAATATTAAAGTGAAGATCTCTACCACCATTCAGCTTTATCAAGGCTTAAAATGAGGATTTTTATAATTCAGTTTTGACTATGGTCCAAAATCAATATGGTGAGTGCCAAGTAGTTTCATATTCCAAAGCAGGGTGATAGCATTAAGTGGTCACCCACCACCAGCTTATAGAATGGCTGAGGCTGAAGAGGTCTGAAGAGAGAATGTCTTTGTAAAGAATGGCTGGGGTAGTGGCATGTCCTCTCCCCTGTCTGTGGAAGAAAGAGAGAAGTGTTTCCTCTTAATCTAAGAGATGGTTGCATTACAGGACCACTCAGCCTGTCCTGTGTCTCTGGAGCTAAGGCAATTGGAACTGTGAAGCTGAACAGAAAACCTAGCTGGAGCTTGCAGTCTGGCAGCAGAGCTGAGGACTGTCTAGGGGAGGGAGTGCTTCTTCAGAGTGAGCTGCATGTCAAGTGATCGGGGAAGGGTCCACATTCTCTCCATCAGATTTTGGTGTGAGGAAGGGAGCCACTGTGGGCCCTACTCAAGAGGGCTACTGGGCAAGCTCCTGTTTCCTGTCAATGATGTGACTGGGATAGAGAGTTTCCATACAGCTTTTCCATTGCTTTCTCTTCCATTGAAGTCTAACTTCCTACTGGGTAGTTGGTGCTAGAAACTGGCCTCTCAAACAACTCCCTGTACAGTCTGAAACTTAGATGAGTTAGAACTTGAATCTAAACTGTTCATTATTCAGATGAGGCTGCTCTCAGGCACATACCATAAAAGGTAGAGTAGTAGAGGGGAAGGCTCCCTCCCCTAGACAACAGCCCTCTATGTGTCTACAGCTGGTACCCCCCACTTGCCTTTGCAGGCTGCTCAAGGAATTGGGGACCTGTGCACTCACTGGCCCTTCTGCTCATGTACTCCACCTTGGTGATAGAGTATATCATCGTTTAGCACATAATATACATTTCCTTTCCTCTTCCCTCCCCCACCCCTGCCACCATTGCCAAGTGGCTAGTTTGACTAGCAGAATGTGAGCAGACATTTCAGTGTGCTAATTCTAAGTAGAGGCTTATAGATTGATTGCCGGTCTGTTTGTTTTGCCTTAAGAACATCTCATTCTGGTTAGGTAGGTGCTTCTTCAACCAGAGTCTTAGAATGGAAAGATGTGGGATAGCCACAGCATATGACCACAGCCATTAACATACAACATGAGGAAGGTATGAATAGTTGTTGCTGTAAGCCACTGAGATTTTAAGATTGTGTTTCACAACCTTATTATACCAAAAGGTAACTGATTCTAGCCTGCTTCAAGTGACTTCTGCTGATGTTCACTTGAATCTTTTGCATAACCTGTGGTGACTGAGATGAGGGCATAAGGAACTGGGAAACATACAACCCAGTGGCCAGCACGAGGAAGCAAATGAATGACAGTTGAAGATTTTCCATAAATACGTTTTATCAGATTGAAGAAGTTCTCCTGTTCTGGGACTTTGCTGAGAGTCTTTATCATGAACAGGAAAAAGAATAAATAAACTGAGGTACACCCACACAATAGAATACTACTGAGCCACAAAAAAGAATAAACTACTAATACATACAAAAACATGGATGAATCTCAAAACATATCAAGCAAAAGAAGATAGGCACAGTGACTACTTACAATATGATCTCATGTTTAAGAATAAGCATAACTAGTCTACGGTAATAGAACTTGAATAGTGGTTGACTCTGGGTAAGAAATGACTAGAAAGGATCATGAAAGAACTTTCTAGAGTGATGGAAATGCCATCTATTTTATTATGGGTGTTGGCTAAATGGATATATACATGTGTCTAATTTTGTGGATAAATTATGATTTGTGTGTATGTTTGCAATTTTATTATAATGTGACTAGGCTTGGCTTTCTTTGGAGTTAATTCTACCTGTGATTCGCAGAACTTTTTGCATCTAAAGCTTGATGTTTGCAACCATGTTTGAAAACTCTTCATCATTATGCCTTAAAATACTTTCTTCTATCCAATTTTCTTTCCTCCTTTGAAATCACAATTATATGTATATTAATGTGGAGGGGACCATGGGGGACTCCCTCAGCCTACACTACCTTAGTGTCCTTTTCAGCTGTATTCTTCCTGTGCCTTTGGGGAGCCCACATACCTTTAGGTCTCCATCCTAGGACTGAAAGGTCTTGTTCTCAAGCCAACAAAACTCTAACTGTCAAAATTTGTTTCAGGGTAAAGACTCAAAAACTGACCATTTATTGTCCTTCTTGTCCCATGGGGAAGTTGCATTGTCATAATAAGTCCTCATACCCCAAAGGCATCATGACCCAGAGAGGTGCAGATGCATTGGCAGACTTTTAGACACCATGATCTCCGAAAGGGAACCATTGGGTAGAAAATGTTATAGTTCCTGGTCCTTTGGGCAGCCATTTTGCCTTCCTCCTTTGAAACATACTCTCATTTCAGTTAATAAAAATAGCATTTGTACATAATTTTATAATTTTAAAGGTTATTTCCCATAGATTTTAAATAACTCAGTGTTTAGACGGCATAAAAATAAATATTCCTCTTTTATAGAGATGGAAGGTGATGGCCTGAATGCCTCCTGGTGTGCTGGGTGCCTTACAGACATCACCACATTGGCTTATCAGGAGACACATGTTCGGTGGAGCTTCCCCAGCCTGCTCACAGCTACCCAGCCACTTGATTGACTGCTTGGTTCCCCCTTGGGTCTAACACAAAATTCACAAGTTGCTATCACACTACAGTTCCTTAGAGTCTCAGAGTTGGTAAATGATTCTAACCAAGGCTGACAGTAAGGTTACTCCAACCCAAATATTATTTTCCTCCTTTCCCCTGCTTTTTACCTGTATTAAGAAAATAACAGTATAATAATAAAGAAAAGGGGGGCAAGGGGAAAAAAGAAAAAAAATTTTATGTATAATCCAATTATCCTAAATCAACTGCTTTGATTTTCCTGTCTCCTTTTAGTCCTTATCCACATGCCTTCATATTTTATGTTCCTTTGATGTACCCCAGATATCATCCTGGATTCCTTCTCCTGATGTTACACCATGGGCATTTCCCCATGTTGTTGTATGGTTCTTGATGTTTCCATGCTCTGTGGATGTAGCCTGTTCTGCTGGGAATCACAAGATTCCTCTGTTCTCTCACCCTGCTCAGCCTCCCCACAGTCTCCCACAGCTAGACATCAGACTTCAAGATGAAGGCACTGTGTCCCTCTTTGTGTTTAGAAGGGAGCACATTGCTGAGAAGTCTCTGTTCCTAAAACCCCAAACTGGAGCATCAAATAAGAACAAGTATGTCTACAATGATTTTTACTAGGGTGGCTCATCAACAGGTGAGTCTATGCAAATGTCTGCTTATAACTGCTATATTGAAGTCCAGGAGGAAATAGAAGGTAGCTACTCTCTAATGCCTTCATTTGCCCAGACATTCAGCAGGAATGGCAATTTAACTTAGGGGAAAATTTCAGCAGGAATCAATTTTTCTAAATCAAATTCAAGGGTCACTGATTGTTAAGGCAACCATGGGTACACTAATGATGCTATTTATAGTTTGGTTAATATGTATGCATAATAAGAGAAAATTATTTACAGAGATGATGAATTTAATATTGGGAGTGAAGCAGATTTACAGCCTGGAAAATGTAATTGCTTTTTGATATCAATTAAAGGACTGTTTCAAAAATCAATAAGAATTTTAAAGAATAGCGTGAGCTTGAATGAATGATAAGTAACTTGAAAGCAATTTTAAAATCTTACAGTGAGCAATTCTCCTGAGGCCCATGAAGGGCTTTATGGGCCTTTGAGGAATAAGGTAAGATTTTTAAAAGTTTCATTGATTCGAAATGAAAACAAAGTTTGCACACACCACTGAACTGCCACTTCTGTTGCTACATAAAGCCATGTTGGACATGGAGCTCTGGGAGTGATGAATCAGAGGGAACTAGAGAGCTCGGGAGTAGGTGCCTTGTAAGCTGGAGCCAGACAAAGAGCTGCTGAGGAGAATGAGGCCTGACTAGGGGGATGAGGGGAAGGTGGGCAGCCCGTCAGTTCTGGAGCTGAGCATTGGAAGATGGGGCGTCCAAGAGATATCAAAGCATCAGAGGCATAAAATTTTGTCACTTCACTGACATCCGTTGTGCATCTATCAGGTGGAGGTTCCTTGATAGGCTCTGCAGAGACAGGGATGAGCAAAACAGGGCCTTGTCCTTGATGGGGTCATGGGTTGGAGGAGAAGGCAGATGTACAGACAGCAACAGGATGATGAAACAAGTGTTCCCATTTATGAAGAACTTATTAATATTACTACTACAGAACAGGCAGTGCATCAAGCACTTAGCATGCACTGTGCATTCAGTCCTCATAAGAAGCCAATTATCTCCATTTTATAGATTTTAAAAGTGGAGACAAAAAGAAGTTAAACAATCTGCCCAAGGTTACTTGACTAGTAAGTGCAAGAGCTGGAAATCAAACTCAAGCATTTTGTTTTTGTTGAAGGAGATAACACCGTGGGATTTGAGCCATGAACCTTTGTTTTGTGATGCCAAAGTAATGGCCACAAGACCATGAGAGGCCCATAAAGGTGAATGCCCAATGCTGTAGGGCTGCCCAGGAGAAAGAGAATCACTTTGCCTGGAGGAGGTAGGGGAAGACTCAGCTAGCCAAATTTCCCAGAGGCGATGGCATTTGACCAACTTTTCAAAAATGAGTGGGCATGGGATTGGCAAAGAACATAGGGAGGGATATTTTACAAGGACAGAATTATAGCATATGCAAGGAGGCAAACATGAGCCATGGGATGGCAGAAAATATTCTCTCTGAGTCATCTCAAACAATTGGTGTTCTCTCTGTTTTTAATATTCCCCCTTGACATTTGCCTGTGACAACGTCCATTGACAGGTGGTTCCTGACTACCATCTAAAGATGGCTGATTCCCACGGAGCATTGGGTCAGGAATTTGAAGACTAGGGTAGGGGTTCTGCTGCCACTCCCTAGGTGGGTAACAAGTTATTCAACCTTGCTGAATCTCGGTTTCCCTATTTGTAAAATGAATATGCAATATCTCATCTCTAAGATTTTGTGTGAGGTTTAATACCAAATATGAGTTTAAGATGTCTGGGATGGGGCCCAGAGCAGAATAAGGATATGTATTTTATATATATTAATATCTATGTCTATATATATGAAACCACATAACATGCTATCAACTGAGATAGAGAATCATAAGATCCTACAGACTTTGAATGAGGGGACCCGTAAGAGCTGATGATTTGGTTCAGGCTCTGGATGGTGCCTGATTCTTGGTTGAGCCTGCTTTCTAGCACACTATATTCTAGTATGTAGCATCACTCCAGGTACCAATGAAAATTTTAAAATAATAAGATAAACATAAATCCTGATTAGGTACTTGGGCATGAAATAAGCCTGCCAACAATTGAATCCTGGGTCCATTATCAGCTACCTGTGAGAGCTTTTAAAACTTAGTAAACTTCACTGTGCCTTTTTTTCTTCCACTTTAAAATGGAATAATAATTACACCTACCTCATCAGATTCTTGGGAGGATTACATGAGAGAATGTACATACATCTTTTAGGACAATACTTGCTCCATATAAGGTGTTCAAAAAGTATCCATAATAATTAATATTAAAACACTACTAAGTTGCAACAAATGGTTTACTTCTTCCAGTGGGTTCTCAACACAACCAGTGTGGCCCTATCAGTACAGCTACAAAGTATTTGGGCACTGGCCTACAAGTTTCAGCTAAAAGGTTCAATCTAGATTCCGTTTTCCACAGGGGCTCGCAGAAAGGGACTCCCATTGATCCCAAACAAATTTAGATAAATTCCATTGGTTTACAAATTGATCTTATGTGAGTGTTGGCTTGTCTTCTAGTGTAATGTTGCCAAGAAGAAATCAGCATCATATTGGGATGGAGGAGGTACAGGAGGATCGATTCTAAAATCATTGTAAAGAAAACCCAAGAAGCAAGCTATGCTGCAGAGAGCCTCACTCATCTGAGACAGCTGGTATAACAAAGGGCTAAGTAAATGGATTCTGGAGGCACCTTGGGCAAGTCACCTTGCTTTGCTCTGCCTCAGATACCTCATTCATGAAATGGGGATAATTATAATACCTAATTCACAAGTTTGTTGTAAAGGTTAAATACATGTACATATGAAGTATTTAAAAGCTAGTAAATGCTGAATACTCATAAGATGTTACTGGTAACACACAGATCAAGTACAGTAAGCCTAAAAGGAGCTCCATAAAGGTAGGGATAGGGAAAGAGAGGATGGGAATTCTCGCTTCTTCACCTTTGATTTCTCCCACCCTTCTAATGACATCACTTGTATAAGTTCAGTTTCTAGCAGAAAGCACTTACTAAGGACTAGCAATGGGCCTGGCAGTGTGCAAGATTCTATAGGGAACCCACAAGGAGGAGCAAGATGTAAGTACCGGGCACCATTCCCACCTCCAAGGAGCTTTCTATCTGAAAGTAGGACACTTCTAAGCAGTATGTGCTTATTTGGTTGTAGGCACTTGGCATCACTTTTGCTTAGGCAAAGAGAGAGCAAGAGCTGGATACATACTCTGCTTTAACCAAGAATCCAAGATGGGGTGAGGACATTCCAGGCAAGAGAACATCAGAAGCAAAGCCAGAGAGCCTAGTGTGAGAAGTTAGGGGGCTATGAGGAGACCAACCTTGCTGGCAAGACAGTTCATCTTAAGGGGCCGCTGCAGATAATGCTGTTAGCTGGGTAATGAAACAGGACCATGCTGATTGTTAAAGTACCGAAATCTGCTCCATATGCTGTCATCAACCTACGACAATTGTTTCCCCTGACACTCTGCCCTGAGAAGTTTCCAAAGTCTAGAGCTAAAGATTAATGCTTAGCACCACAGGGGGCCTTGAGGGCCAGTGTTCTTCAGCACTATGGCCACTGTCCATTTTGATTGGTCAGTGGAAAATCATCCCAATTGTCCATTCACAGGCTGGGGAGATTTTGCTTTATTCTAAAGACTCCGAAGACCCACTGACAGTCTGCTGTCCACAAAATTCTCTTTGTCATGGAAAGACACAGCCAGGTAATGATCCCTGCCCCATCCAGCCTCAGTGACAGGCAACTGCTCTCGCCCACAGGTTTTCCCATGGGATCAGCTGTGCCATTGATGTCCACACTGAGGCCCCCAGACCAACACAGGACCACAAGGCTGCTCAACTGTCCTTTCCCTAATCCCAATTTTACTACTGTAATTGTTATACAGTCACCTCTCCCATTTTTAAAGGAAGAATATTGGTGGTCACTCTGCATCTGCCTCTGCCTTTTGCTTTCCCTGTGTAAATAATTGGTCGGTGAGGTTAATTCTTTCTCACAAACTTCTCTTGTGTGTTCTTGTCTTTCCCAAACTTAGGTCTGCCCTTCTCCCTGGCTGGTCCCCTCCAAACGTCTTAATCAGTCAACACAGCCCCCATGGCTAAATCCCCTCTTGGCATCTGCCACTTGATCTTGTCTCCTAAGCTCCCTCTTTGGGCAGAAGGAGGAAGGGGCTAATTGGGAGAGAGTACAGATGCTGGCTAGTCTAAGTTGACACACCTGTTGATGAGATGAATGGCCCTCAAAACATGCTAATGCACTACAGAATGGTTTGAGCCAACCTGGAAACTTCCTCAGGGACAAATTGGAAATTGATTTCTGATAATTTTAACTTGAGGGAGGGAAATACTTCTTATTTTAAAAAAATAATAGGAAGTCCCGGTAATTTTAGCAAGGAGGTTGCTTATATTGGACATTTTGATTGATGCAGAAACATAATTATTTTAATTCAGAAATATACAAAGTTACCTTGGTTAAAACAATCATTTTCCTATCTTGGGTGTAAACCAATTATAGGATTCTTTGTTCCGTTCTTTGTAGGTGGTTATTGAGCAAAATCTGGATCTCCCAGCTGCTTGATTTGCTTCTTTTTCAGACTCAAGGCACAGAAACAGTGCTATTTCTTTTCTCTCCAGCACTTCAGGGCCAAGGAGTTTGAAGAAGTCCAAGATAGAGCTTTCTGGAAAATCCTCTGGAGAGGATGATCAGAAACCTTCTCCCACATAAACAAAAGGACCCAGGAAGAAGCTAAAAATGGGCCATGAGGTTGTCTTTATTCATCAAGCCTGAAGTTTTCTGACTCTATCTTTCTCTTCCCATGACCTCTGTTACCTCAAGTTTTCTGACTCTATCTTTCTCTTCCCATGACCTCTGTTACCTCTCCAGCCCAGAGCCCATCACCTGAATTCTGCCTGAACCTCGACAGATATGTTCAACTGCTCTCCCATGCTGGCTGTTGTGACCCCAACCCACTTACAACTCCTTGAGGTCTTAGAAGCTCTCTCCCACCAAGGTACCCAAAGAAGTGTTTCACATGTTCTCAGTGACAATTGTTTATTGAAATTTACACTGATGGGAAGTGGTCCCTATTTAAGGGAATTCAGTCCAAGGAGATTGGTTCTATACTTTGAACCACTGTGGCCAAATAAATATATGACTACCTGCTTGCTGCAATTATATTGCTGTGGTCTTTCTATAAATAGATTACCGAGGATAGGATTCCACACATCTATCACCTTGGAAAGCTGATTTGCATAATCTGGACAGGTGGCAAGGAAACAAGGAAACATAACTGTATGCTCAAGGGAGAGCCTGCCTAGGGCAGAGGAAGAGAGGCTGAGTAGGATCCCAGTTAAGTGCTCAAGCCCTGAGGTCAGGCTGCCTGCATTTGAATCCTGATTCTGCCACCAGTTTTCTAAGTGGCATGGCAATGTTCTTAAACTTCCCTTTGTGTCATAGTAAGCAACCAAAAAAATGGTGCTGAGGGTAGAGAACTCCAAAAACAGAAATTATTGCTGGAAGGTTCCCTTGCAGTGGATATTGGGGATTCAATCTGTTAGTATCCAGAAACCAGTTTTTCTGTTACTTTTGTGAAATCACTCAAGATCTCTGTTTAACAAGCCTCCCAAAGATGTTTTTCAATGTGTTTATATATCTTAGGGATTACTGCACATGTGGGTTTCACAGAACTCTTTTTTTAGAGGTCTGGTGGTGTAGAAAAAGGACTGTAGACTAGGAACTGGGAGACAAACATGTCTATGTTGAGACCTGCCTCTGGAGCACTGGCCACCCTCTCCAAGCTGCTGCAGTTCTCTGAGATCCAACTGTCTCCCCTGCTACATAATCACCACAATTAAAATGTCAAACTTTATCTTAACCCCAAAACTTACCTCCTGCTTCTTTGTAATCTTTGTCTCTATCCACCCTTATTCCTAGGCAACCACTGATCTGTTTTATGTCAATACAGATCATTTTGCATTCTAATTTCATATACATTGAATCATACTTTATGTGCTTTTATCTGGATACTTTCACTCAACATAATTATTATCATATGCACTCATGTTGTTGTGTGCGTCAACAGTTTATTAGTTTTCATTGCTGAATAGTATTCCATTGTGTGGATATACCACATTTGTTTAGCCACTCATCTGTGAATAGACATTTGGGTTGTTTACAGCTACTTGATTATTTCAAATAAAGCTGCTTTGAACATTTATATATAAGTCTCTGTGTTTTCCTTGGGTAAATACCTAAGGGTAGATAGAATGGCTTGGTCCTATGATAGGTGTATATTTAATTTTTAAAGAAACTACCAAATGGTTTTATTCTTACTAGCAGAATATGACAGTTCCAGTTCCTCCACATCCTCTCCAACACTGCTGTGGCCAGTCTTTAAATTTCAGACTTTTTAATGATATCTAGTGGTACTTCATTGTGGCTTTATCTCACATTTTCCTGATGACTAATAATGTAGAGCATCTTTTCAAGTGCTTCTTGGCCATTTGGATATCTTCTTTTATAAGTGACTGTTCACATTTATTTTGCCCATTGGTTTGTCTTATTATTGAGTCACAAGAATTCTTTGTCTAACCAGGATTTAAGTTCTCTGTCTGATGTTTGTGTTGTGAATATTTTCTTCTGGTTTGTGGTATGCCTTTTGCTTTCTTAATGATGTCTTTCAAAGAGCAGAACATTTTGATTTTGATGAAGTGTGATTTATCATTTTTTCTTTTATGGTTTATGTTTTTTTATGTTCTATCTAAGATATCTTTGCAAACCTCAAGATCACAAAGATATTCTCCTATGTTTTCTTCTAGGAATTTTATACTTTTGAGTTTTACATTTAGGTCTATGATTCATTTTGAGTTAATTGTTTTGTTTGGTGTGAGGGAAAGATCAATGCTTATTATTTTTTACCACACAGCTATCTGGACATCATTTTCAAAAACATTCTCCTTTCCCTATTGAATTGCCTTAGCATCTTTGTCAGAAATCAATTGATTTCTGAAATACCTGCAGTATATTTCTGAGCTCTATATTCTGTTCCTTTGTTCTTTCTGTATGTCTATCTTTTTACCAATATCAAACTGTCTTGATTACTGAAACCAGGTGAAATAAGTTCTCCAATGTTGTTCTTGTTAAAATTTGCTCTCCAAGAACTCTGCATTTTTATATAACTTTCAGAATTTATATAAATTTATACAGAATTTAGAATTTTTATATACATTTTAGCTTGTCAATTTCCATAAAAATGCTTACTGAAATTTTGATTGAGACTGCATTGAATATAAAGAAAACTGCCATCTATTCCAACCTATAAGAGTAAAATAATTTATTTTTCTATTTATTTAGGTCTCTCTTAATTTCTCTTAGCAAAGTTTTATAATTTCAGTATAGAGGTCTTAAACCTCTTTTTTAGAGTTATTCCTACATATACTATATTTTTGGTGCCGTCCTAAAAGGATTTTTTAAAATTTCATTTTCTATTTGGTTGCTATTGGTGTATAATCATAAACTGATTTTTTTTCATATTAATCTTATAATTGATGCCCTTGCTGAATTCATTCATTAATTCTAATAATCGCTTTTGTAATTTCCCTGAGATTTTCCATATGAACGATTACATCATCTACAAATAGGGGAGATTTTGCATTTTTCTCCATTTCTAGTCTATATTTGTATGTTTTCTTGCTTTAATACCATAACTAGGATCTATAGAAAAATACTAAATAGATGTGGTAAGAGTGGGCATTCTTGGCATTTTCCTGATCTTAGGGGGTAAAGCATTCAGTCTCTTACTGTTAAGTATGATATTAGCTGTTTTTTTGTTTTGTTTTGCATTGTTTTTAGATATAGAAGCCTGGGTTGAAAAAGTTCTCATCTATTTTTTTTTTTTTTTAATTATACTTTAAGTTCTAGGGTACATTAACGTCATGAATGATTGTTTAGTTTTGTCAAATACTTTTTCTGCATCTATTGAAATAATTATATGTTTTTTTACTTTTGTATTTTGTTAGCATGGTAAATTAAGTTGATTGATTTTTACATATTAAACCAACTTTGCATCCTTGGAATAAGTCTTAATTATGGTACATTATGGTACATTATCTTTTATATATATATTGTTAAATTCAACTCACTATTATTTTGTTAAAGATTTTTACATCTATAGTCACGAGGAATATTGGTCCGCAATTTTTTTACCTTTGCTATGTCTTCGTTAGGTTTTGGTATTGAAAATGTTCAGAAGGCAGGGCGCGGTGGCTCACGCCTGTAATCCCAGCACTTTGAGAGGCCGAGGCGGGCGGATCACGAGGTCAGGAGATTGAGACCATCCTGTGAATGGTGAAACCCCGTCTCTACTAAAAATACAAAAAATTAGCTGGGCTAGCGGCAGGCGCCTGTAATGCTACTCCGGAGGCTGAGGCAGGAGAATGGCGTGAACCCGGGAGGCGGAGCTTGCAGTGAGCCGAGATTGCGCCACCGCACTCCAGCCTGGGCGACTCCGTCCCCCCACAAAAAAAAAAGAAAAAGAAAAAGAAAATATGCAGAAAGTGAATTAGACATTGATCCTTCTTTCTCTATTTTTAAAAACTTATGTGACATTGGTGCTATTTTTTCTTGACTGTTTGATAGGAATAACCAGAAAAACTATTTACTACTGCTGCTATAACAAATTACCACAAACTTAGTGGTTTAAAGTAACACAAGCTTATTGTCTTACAGTTCTGAAGGCCCAGACTCTGAAATAGGTCTCATTGGGTTAAAGTCAAGGCATCAGCTGGGCTAAATTTCCTCAGATTCTGAGGAAAAATCTGTTTTCTTGCCTTTTCTAGCTTCTAGAGGCTGCCCACCGTCTTTGACTCAGGGCGCCTTACATTTTCAAAGTCAGCAGCGGCCAGGTGAACCTCTCTCTCAGGTGCCCTCACTCTGACACTCACCCTTCTGCTTCCCTCTTTCACATTAAGGACCCTTGTGATTACATGGGGCCCACCTGGCTAATCCAGAATACTCTCCCCATTTTAAGGCCAGCTGATAAGCAACGTTAACTCCTTCCACTGTAGTAATTCCTCTTCGCCATAACATAGTCACGAATTCCAGGGATAACATGGAGACGTCTTTGGAAAGCCATAATTCTGCTTCCCACATCATCTCCCTGGAGTTTTCTTTGAGAGGTAAATTTAATTTTTTTAAAAACATAATAGATAAAGCACTGTTGGTTTTTCAATTTCTTCTTATGTCAATTTTGGTGAGTTGTATTTTTCAAAAAAAAAAAAAAAAGAATCCTCCATTTCACCTAAACTGTCAAATGTTTTGGCCTAAAGTTACCCATAGTAGTCTCTTATTATTCTTTTAATATATGTAGGATTGGTGGTGATAAACACTTTTTTTCCCTAGTGCTACTGATGTATGTTCTTTCTCTTTTTTGCTTGGTCTATTTAGCTAGAGTTTATCAATTTTGTTGAACTTTCCAATAGCCAGAGCTAGAAAATTAGGTAAACTCATTTTCTATACTTTTTGCCTGCATTTTATTTCATTAATTTCTGCTCAGAGCTCTAATATCCCCATCCTTCTACTTACTTTGGGTTTATCTTGCTCTTCCCATTCTAGTATCTTAAGTTGAAAGTTTTAGGTAATTGATTTTAGGTCTTTCTTTACAAGTACAGCTTTGCCTGCACATGGCAAATTTTGATGTGTTGTAATTGTTGTTTTTTAAAAAGATATTTTATCCATTGGATATTGTGGCTCTCTTGCCTCCTTAAGATAATTCTTTAAAAACTGGAATATGAAAAATGAGGATATGTCTTGTACCCCAAAGTATTTTTGGAGTGAAATTATTCCCTTGAACTTAAAAAACACTAAAAACCAACCAACCAACCAAAGAAAAAAACACTAGCTCCAGACCTGAGACCTTAGTTCACTGACTATTTCCTTGCCCTTAATATCTTTTTTAAAAGAAAGAGTTTTATAATTGTCTCAAGTACATTTCAGGTATTGACCCCACAGTTGGAAACACACATCTTGAATAATCTGCTATGATTCTTCTAGCTATTGAGAATTATAAGAATCAGCTTTACTGATGTCTCCTATGTGCATCTGTCTCCAACTGAGCTGGGATTGACTTTTTTTTTCCTGACACCTATTTGGACTACTTCACGGTGCTTCACATGTACTTGGGCTCCTAGAGTATGTATGTGGTGGGTGAGAATAATGCAAAGTAGGACTTCAGGGGGCAGAATTTTCTGAGTTATAAAGTAGAGAAAAGCATGTTGGGCCAGAAGTCAGTATCTGGGTTTAATCATAGCTCTGCCATGAGCCTGTCCTGCCAAGAGCATGTGCTGTGTGGTCTTCAAGGCAGAGTGTAGTTAAAATGTGCTGGGGTGACGATTGTCTGGCATGGCTCTCTGCTTTAATCTTGCCACCTCTCAGCCCCCATTTCTCCAGCAGATCTTGTCCTGCAGGGCTGGTTTTTGGGTACATGACATGTGTAGCTGCACTGGGCTCTTCAAAAAGACTTGCACTTGGTTTCATGCTCTGCTGTCACGGTCTTGAAATTCTTAATAACTTTGGAGCAAGGAGCCCCACAGTTTCATTTTGCACAGGGCTTCTCAAGTTCTATAACTGATATCTTTATCTGGAAAGTCCCCTGAAGACAATGTAGCAATTTGGCAAGTTAAAGAGTGTAGAGGGGCTTGGGAGGCAAGGCTCATAAGTGTACAAAGATGAAACTGAGGGCAACCTGGGATGATGTGTCAGGTTTCCATGTTTTAAACAGCTTCCAGCAGCACCTCTCCCACCCCCACCTCCTTGTAAGCATAATAGAATTTTTGGAAGGCTAAATCATATTTTTCCCGGATATTTCTCACCATACACCTGCCCCAACAACTCCCCCAGTGCTCGTTCACATCCAGCAACCCAAGAATCAACAGCACCCATATGGTGCATCCTCTATAAATGAAAGCTCTTTTAATTAGTGATGGGACACCTCATGAAATGGAAACAGGCACATGTCTTTGCAATTGGGCAATATTGTTCTAATTATATCACAGCCTGCCACCCAACTTAGACAGTTTTTCTGAGGGAGGGTACGTGGGTTGGGGAGATCTATTTTATTCTCTCTCCCACGCACACACTATGATATCTCTTTTCAATATTTAATGTTCGTTAACTGCTTTGTGTTCTGTTGTTGTTGTTGTTGTTTGTTTTGATTTCCAAGTGCTTTATACAATCAGGAAAGGAAGAACTTAAAGGACATAATTATTTGGCACCAGAATAGATGAGGAGAGGAGTCTCTAGGATTTTCCTTCTTTTTATAATTTTCTTAAAAAGAGTGAGTCTACTTCTTCAAGGAGGCTGCAGAGCAGACTGGGTAACATTCTTTTTACTCTGCCCGATATCCTGAGATTCTGTGACAGAGATGACAGGACCACTTGCTATAATTAAAGCTCCCCTAGGAAGGCTGAAAGATGAGTGTGGTCTTTGAACAGACCAGGTTTCTATCCAGAAGCGTCAGCATGGTTCTGCGTAGTTCTTGGCACACGGTGCGAGAGGGACCTGGAAGGCTCTCCATACTTGGGAAGGCGGGTTGTGGATCCACAAGATGCTGGTGTGGTTGTTTACTAAATATTTCCAGCTTGTCTTTTGCCTTCTGATCACATCTTCGGACCATGCTTCTGTCCTTTTTTGAGGTTCTATGGGGCTGTGTGATTTACACTGGCCAATGAAATATGAGCAGGCATAAACTGTGTCCCTTCCAAGTAGAATATTTTAACATCCAGGCTTCCTTCCCACACAGTGGCAGTCATGGAAGCACCTGTCCAAAAGAAGCCTCTATTACTCTGTGTTCTTGCATGTCTAATCTTAGCAGAACTCTCATAGGGGCCTACGACGTTTTTGTTGTGCTACGCCACTGAGATTTTGAAATTTTTGCTGGTGCAGCGTAACCTAGTCTATCTCGACTGATCCACCAGTGACCAGAGCTAGCCCAGCTTCACTCTCTGGGAAGTTCCCACAGGGCCACTCTGAGCTGGAGCATCCACAATATCAAAACGAACCAGAGAAGAACTATTGCTATACATCTTAGGAGTATTTCTCTCTCATTCTGGAAGAAGGATTAGCTAGCCATAAGACTTTCAGAATATTTTAGGCAAGAAAGAGCAGCCAGACTCTGGAGCAGAGAGGCACAGATAGGACAACTCATGCAAAGTTGAGGAACAGGCTGAATGAAGCTGTGGCTGATGCTACCTCAGGAGAACCCAAGGTCTCCAGGCAGTCCTGGCAGCCTTATCTTCCCTGGTGACCAAGGCAGGCCTTGTCCTTTGCAGTTTGGTCTTGTCCTTTGCAGCAGTCAGGCCAGGCTGTGGTTGGGTGCCCCAAGGACAGCTGGTGGATGCACCCAGACGTCGGGTGCCCCAAGGACAGCTGGAGGAGGCACCCAGATGTCTCCATCTGGTACGAGGTTATCAAGTGTGCCCTCGCTTGTTTCCCTCCCTCTTGGTTGTGTAAGTCTGTGGTTTCTTGGTGAATACTCTGCCAATATGGTAGACTCGCTTGCTTTCTTAATCATCCTCTGATGACTCCCAGGTTCAAAGGCAAGATCAAGGTAATACTTTCCCGGTTCTGCCTCAACTTTACTCGAGTTGTCTCTGCAAACTACCATTAACAAAGCCTTATAGAAAATGTGATCTGGGCTTCAAACAACCCCTTGAACAAGAGTGTTTTGACCATTGCTCCATTTGTAAGATGAGAAGCCTCATGAGGATTTATAATACTCCTTAAGTGCCTCAATTTTGTTTAACCAAGGTAGGACATAAACAAAAATGAAAGCAAATAAGAGAGGAAGAAGGCTTTGTATTTCAAACCACTTCTACCACACACTTCAATCTGCTTTATTATCAAGAGAGTAAAAGTAATGGGGTTAAATTTAGATAAAAGCAAGGAGACCTGGTAACTTTCAAGTGACACATAATGTATTTCAAACAGTTTCTCTGGGTAAATACTCGAGACTGAGTCTCGGTCCAGCCCAGTAGGCTTTTCCTTCTGCCCATGGACAGTGGAATGCTCAGAGGATGGGTCTGCAGCAGTGTCAGCACCAGGCGTCACCCACCAGCATTTGGTCTGTGTCTTCTCCACACTGACTTAGGTGTACTGACAGATTGTTGCAAAACAGAGCCCAGAAGCCTCCTCCAGTCCTCCCACAAGGCAGGGGACTGGATGAGATGACATTTTAAGGGGTCTTCCAGCCTGAATGAATAATGTATAATTAGGATAAAAAATAGGGAACTATGCCAGGCATGGTGGCTCACAACTGTAATCCCAGCACTTTGGGAGGCCAAGGTGGGCAGATCACCTGAGGTAAGGAGTTCAAGACCAGCCTGGCCAACATGGTGAAACCCCGTCTCTACGACAAATAACAAAAATTAGCCAGGCGCAGTGGCGGGCACCTGTAATCCCAGCTACTCAGGAGGCTGAGGTAGGGGAATCGCTTGAGCCCAGGAGGCGGAGGTTGCAGTGAGTGGAGATTGTGCCACTGCACTCCAGCCTGGGTGACAGAGCGAGACTTTGTCTCAAAAAAAAAAAAAAAAAGGGTGGGAGGGAACTAGAAGAATTTGAACGTCTTTGTGTTTCCTGTCTGAGGTGGCACTGTAAGAAGATAAGTTGGTTCAATACCCCAGTGATTAAAAATATTTAGGGTATATGCAATATGGACACATATACTTGCTAATGGAGTTACAGGGCATCATCGTCATATGCTAACTTTATGCCGAGTCTCTGCCATTGGGAGCTCACTGTCTAGTAGGAGAGACAGACAAGTATATTTCAAAACCATAATCAGGGCTATGTTAGAGACCTATACAACTGCTGTCAGAGAGCTGATGAGGCAAGGGGTTCTGACTCCTTTGATGAGTAGATCCCAATCTGGGCATTGAAGGAAATAGGACTTAAGTGACAAGAGTGTGAGAGAGTGGCACTCCTGGTACTGCTAGTGCTTTCCCCAGAAGGATGTGACTCAGAAAGGCACATGGCAGAGGGGAAGCTGGAAAGGACCAGGGTCAAGTTGAGAAGACTGAATCAACCAGTGGGGCAATGTAGATTTCATCCTGAAGTGAAGGAATCTGGGGAATTATTTTAAGTAGGGAGAGGCATGAGCAGATCAGCGATATCTCTCAGCTTTGGGTGGGGAATGGCTGGAGAACAGTGACATTGGATGGGATACTCCTTTAAGAAGCTCCTGTTCTAGACCAGATGAGAGATGAGCAGGCCTGAGTCAGGGAGGCAGGAACAGTATCAGAATTTCTAGGAGGAAGGATGAACACATCCTTTGCCTTTGCCCTTTGTCAGGGAGGAAGCATACCTACATGGCAAGCCTGCTAGTGTCTAGCCTGGACATGTTTCCCCAAAACACATGCATCTGTGGGTTTGTTGGGAGTTACCTTAGCAAACGCTAAGCTGGTGGGACTTTAAATGCCCTTGGTCCACTTACTGCACAGTGGCTTACCCTTGGCCAAGGAGCACCTCCCAGTTGCCAGGATGCTGTGGCTCTCCCCACTGTCCTTACAATAGAGTCGCTCAGCAGTGACTCTTGTGTGGCTCTGAAGCTCTGGACTTCACCTGTGTGTCACAGTTGCCACTCTGAGACCTGGGAGATCACCCTGTCCAGACCCCGTCTATTTTGTTGGCTACCCAGAGTGTCTTAGTCTATTTGTGTTGTTATAAAGGAATACCCAAGGCTGGATAACTTATAAAGAGGTTTATTTGGCTCATGGTTCTGCAGCCTGTGCATGAAGCATGGGGCCAACATCTGCTTCTGGTGAGGCCTCAGGCTGCTTCCACTTATGATGGAAAGAAAAGGGGAACTGGCCTGTGCGGAGATCACATGTCAAGAGAAGATGCAAGGTGAGGTTGGGGAAATGCCAGGCTCTTTTTAATACCAGATCTCAGGGGAACTTTCTTGGGAGCTAATAGAATAAGAATTCACTCAGTAACACCCTATCCCAGGGAAGGCATTAATCTATTCATGAGCGATCTACCCCCATGACCCAAACACATCCCACTAAGCCCCACTCCCAACATTGGGAATCAAATTTCGACATGAGACTTGGAGGGAAAACAAACCAAACTATAGCGCAGAGGAAGCAGCAAAGGCTAGAGCTGAACAAACGAGTCCCAAGGCTGGGAAACTGGGTCCCCATCCTGGCATGCAATGGTTCTCCCTTTCCCTAGGCCTCGGTTTTCATTTCTGTGAAATAGAGAGCTCAGTCTAATGATCTCTTAAGGTTCTTTTAGTACAATGATTCTCAAACTAGATGCTGCATCAAAATCTTCTTGGTCTTGTTAAACACAGATGGCTAGGTCTCACTACCAGAGATTCTGATTTAGTAGGTCTTAGCTGGGGCCTGAGAATTTGTATCTCTAACAAGTTCCCAGGTGATGCTGATTCTGCTGGTTGAGGATCAAACTTTGAAAACCATGTTTTCCACCTTCATTCTTTGACAGAGCAGTTTTTAGCCATGCCATCTGGGAGGTTCAGCCCTTTATGTAGCCATAAAAAGGATGAGTTTATGTCCTTTGTAGGGACATGGATGAAGTTGGGAACCATCATTCTGAGCAAACTATCACAAGGACAGAAAATGAAACACCACATGTTCTCACTCATAGGTGGGAATTGAACAATGAGAGCACTTGCACACAGGGAGGGGAACATCACACACCAGGGCCTGTCATGGCGTGGGACACCGGGGGAGGGATAGCATTAGGAGAAATACCCAATGTAAATGATGACTTAGTGGGTGCAGAAAACCAACATGGCACTTGTATACCTATGTAACAAACCTGCACATTGTGCATATGTGCCCAAGAATCTAAAGTATAATAATAAAAATAATTAATAATAATAAAAAAACAGAGAAAGCAGAGGAATTGTCCTATTTCGGCTGGTAAATGCAGGATCCAGGTTAACTCTCATACATGGGTGCTATGCAGGATTCTCCTGACTCTTGGGCCTGGAAATCCTCTAAGGGCAATGGGTATGGCTGGGAGAGGTTGAGAAATCAGAGTGAAGTCAGGAAACATGCAAGCCCCGAACCAACCTGCAAAGCTGTGTGGTCACTTTACTTTTGCATACTCATCCATTCCCTATTTCATGTCCTCTCTTGATATGTGGAAAAATCAATGTCCACAAGGTATTAGAAAAAGCATCGGATTGCCCTTACCTGCCACCAGGTGACACCTGATATTGATTTAGCTTATGAAAATGATTCACAGGTTTGCTGAAGCCTGGAAAAGATCAAATGTTATGAGCTTCATGATCCCATCCTCCTTCTCTGCTCTCAGCTAACACCAGAAGAGGTAATTGGGAAATAATAGACCAAAGAAGCTTTTTCGGTGTGCACACAAGGAGAACAAAATACAGGAGAATCGTATCATTGGGAGAGAAGGGATTTTAGTATCATTCGTTTTTATTTAGGGCAATTTTCCCTTTAAGTGCAACAGTCTCTAGACATGACCATTATAGAACAACAATTTTAACACAACCAGTAAATCAAAGAAAAATTACTGTGGAGGGAAGCTTTTTACAGATGTTCCAATGGTTATGTACTAGGCAGGTGACTTAGAGCTGGGAAAAACTGGCATCTGCCAGGGAGACTATGTTGGGGTTGCCCAGCCCCTTGGAGAAAACAGTCTCTCTCTCTCAAGTAGAGGGAGTACTAGTAGTAATACAAATATTTACTCGCTTATAACTTCAGGCAGTTCCAACATCTCTGAGCCTTGATTTATAGAAATACGTAATAAACTTATTTGGTAGGATTGTTGTGCAAACTGAGATAATGAAAAGTAGCTGATGCCTGCCACATAGCTGAACAAGTGTTAGGTGTCACTATCATTATTTTTATGGCATTAGAAGTAATAGCGAAAGAAACAGACACTATAGCAGGAGGGCAAAGTTTCCGTTTATTGAATACCATGGTACCACAGCGATATGTGACCTCCATATGGTTTAATCTTTCTGAACACACAGGGAGGCCACATGTCCCAGCTTCCCTTGTAGTTAGTTTGGAATCATATGACAAAATTCTGGCCATGGGGATGTAGGTGGAACTGATGTTATGAGCTAGCTCCAGGCTGGTATTTACAAACATTTTCAAAAAACCCTTCAAACCTTTCTTTTCTGACTGCACTGACCCTGGAGATCACATATCCTATGTGTCTTAGCTACCAGATGAAAGGGGGCAATGTGGCCTGCAATACAGTTTATGTGAGTGATAAATAAGCCTTTCCAGACTAAGACCACGAGGCTTAGGAGTTTATTTGTTACTGCAGCATTGTCTTACTATACTGAAAAACCAAGTGTCTACTATGTGTTAAACAGTAAATAAGACACATGAATAAATAACATGACTTCATTTAATCTTCACAAAAACACCACAAGTTTGCTGGTCTCCTTCACCTGTTGGTTCTTTACCTTGACTCCAGACATGATTTGTGTTGGTATATACTATAATATCTAAGAGCTACTTTAGTGGAAAAGGCAGGATTTTGGAAACTGGCTGCTGTTTTGCTTAAAAGTTCTTTTTCTTATTAGCAGAGGTCAGAGGTACCTTCATTTAACCATTAAGGATTACACTTTTTAAATGATGTACGTTCCATGATTGATGCAATGGAATCTCAGTTGAGAACTTGTGATTGTTATAATTTATTTCTAAATGGTTCCTCTTATCATTTTGGGCAACCATTCTTTACTTTTATAAATTATTTTGCCATGTATAATATCTCAAGTAAAATTAATATCCCTACATTAGCATTCTTTTGTTTAAAATTTGATTAAGTGTTATTGGATAGTCTTTCACTAATTCCCTCTATAAAATAGTATTCCTAGTCACTCTCTAGTCTTCATGTCTTGCTTTGACGTCATATATATATATACATTGTTTATCTATTTTCCTTCACCACTTCTAGTGGTATATGTATGCTCCAAGCAAACCGAAACATCATCTATTTTTTGTTTTTCTGCTTATGGCTATGTCCCAGTGTCTGTAACTGTGCCATGGATGTAGGAGGCACTAAATAGACATGTGTTGATTATCACTGGTAAATCATTTTCTGTCCCTTCATTTTCAATCTTCATGCTTTGTTTTGTTTCAGGTTTGACTCTTGATGACCTTGACCTATTTAGATGCTATTTTAATTAATTTAAATTGTGATTACTGATTTGGATTCATTTATGCCATATTTTTTGTTTAATTGATGTATCTGTAGATTCACATGCAGCTTTAAGAAATATTACAGAAAGATATATGCCCAGTTTTCCTGGATGGTAATATTTTGCAAAACTATAGTATAGCAGTATCAAGATATCAACATTGATACAATCCACTAGCCTTACTCAGTTATCCTGGTTTTACTTGTACTTGTGTGTGTATGAATTCAGTTCTATATAATTTTATCACCTGTGTAGGTTTGTGTATCCACTATCACAATCATGATACTAAACAATTCCAATACCATCAGAATCCCTTTCGTAGCCACCCTTTTATAACCACACACATTTCTATCCCTTACTCTGCCACTTTACAACCCCTATTCTGTTCTCCAGTTTTAAAATGTTATCATTTCAAAAACGTTACATACACAGAATTATACAGTATGTGATTTGGGGATTGGCTCTTTTAAAAGTAGCATTACATAACATAAAATTAACTACTTAAAGGTGCAGAATTGGGTGACATTTAGTAATTTATCACTTCTACTAGAAAATATTTTTATTACACAAAAGGAAACCTGTACCTATTAAGCAGTTGCTCCTCATTGCCCCCTCCTCACAGCCCCTGGCAATCATTAATCTGCTTTCTCTGTGGATTTACCTACTCTGGGTATTTTATATAAATGGAATCATATAATATGTGAACTTTAATATCTGACTTTTTTTTACTTAGCATAATCTTTTCAAGGTTTATCCATGTTGTAGCATGTATTCAGTAGTTCGTTCCTTTTAATGATTAAATAATATTTCCATTGTATGGATGTAACATATTTTCATTTACTTATTTATCAGTTGATGGACATTTGGGTTACTTCCACTTTTTGCCATTGTGCATAGTGCTGCTGTGAACATTCATGTATAGGTTTTTGATGTAACATCTGTTTTCATTTCTTTGGGGTATATATGTAGGAATGGAATTGCTGGCTCATATGGTAATTTCGACCCTTTTTGAGGAAGAAGCGCTTGTTATTTTCCATTTTTTGATCACAGTCGTTTTGGTGGGTATGAGGTGATATTTTATTGCGGTTTTGATTTCTATTCCCCTAATGACTAATAATGTTCAGCATCTTTTTGTGTGTTTTTTGTCCATTTGTATATCTTCTCTGGAGAAACATCCATTCAAGTCCTTTGCCCATTTTTTGAATGAGTTGTCTTTTGATTGGTAGATTGTAAGAGTTCTTGACATCTTCTAGATACTAGTAACTTATCAGATACATGATTTGAAGATATTGTCTCCTATTCGGTAGGTTTTTTCGCTTTCTTGATAGTGTCTCTTGAAGCACAAAATTTTTAATTTGGGTGAACTTCAATTTATCTATTTTTTCTATTTTGTTACTTGTACTTTTGGTGTCATATCTAAGAATCCATTGCCAAGTCCAAAATTGTGAAGATTTACCGCTATGTTTTCTTCTAAGTGTTTCATATTTTTAGCTCTTACATTTAGGTCTTTGACCCATCTTAAGTTAATTTTTGTATGTGGCGTGGGTAGAGGTCTAACTTCATTCTTTTGCAAGTGGGTATCCAGTTATTCCAGAACCAATGTCAAAGAGACTATTCTTTTCCCATTGAATGATCTTGGTACCCTTGTCAAAAAATGAATTGACCATAGATGCATGACTTTATTTCTGGACTCTCAATTCTGTTCCATTAATCTTTTTTTCTATCCTTATGCCAGTACCACCCTGTTCTGATTACTTGTAGCTTTGTAATAAACTTTGAGATCTGGAAATGCAAGTCCTTCAACTTTGTTTTTCTTTTTCAAGATTGTCTTGGCTATTCAAGTTCCCATACAATTTTATATTAATATTAGGATCGACATTTTCATTTCTGCAGAAAAGGCCATGGGATTTTGATATGGCTTGCATTCAATCTGTAGGTTGCTTTGGGGAGTACTGCCATCTTAGCAATATTAAGTCTTCCAATCCATGAACAGATGTAATTTCATTATTAGGTCTTTTAAAATTTCTTTCAGAATGTTTTGTAGTTTTCAGTATTCAAGTCTTGCATCTTCTTGGTTAACTTCATTCCTAAATATTTTATTATTTTTGATGCTATTGTAAATATAGTTGTTTTTTAAATTTTCTTTTCAGATTGTTGCAAGTATATAGAAACACAATACATTTTTTGTGTGTGTGTTGATGTTGTATGCTATATATCTTTGGGCTTTTATTCCTTTCCCTTGACTAACTGTCCAGGCTAGAACTTCCAGTACAATGTTGAATAGAATCAGCAAAAGCAGTCATCTTTGTTTCATTTCTTATCTTAGGGGGAAAATTTTAGTCTTCACTGTTGAGAATTATCTTAGCTGTGAGTTTTTCATAAATACCCTTTAGCAGGTTGAAGACATTCACTTCTCTTCCTAGTTTGTTGACTTTTTATTACAAAAGGGTTTTGGATTTTGTCAAATGCTTTTTCTGCGTGAAATTGAGATTATCATGTGCTTTTTTGTCTTCATTTGATTAATATGGTTTATTACATTGATTATTTGCTATGTTCCCTAGTGTAATATCGTTTGATATAGTGTTCATAGTGGTTACTCTGGCATTATAGTATACATATGTGATTTATAAGAGTCTACTGTGTATTAGTTTCCTGTTGCTGCTATAAAAAATTATCACAAATTTAGTGACTTAAAACAACATAAATTTATTCTTTGATAGCTCTGGAGGTCAGAGGTCTAAAATCAAGGTATTGGCAGGGCTGCATTCCTTCTGGAGGCTTCAGGAAAGAATTCATTTCCTTTTCTCACTTGTCAAGGCTTTACACATTCCTCTGCCTGTGGTCCCTCCCTTCATCTTCAGAGCCAGAAGAGTGGGATTTTCTCTCCTCTCTGATCTCTTCTTCCATTCTTATATCTCCTTTTTCTGATTCTGATCCTCCTCTCTCCCTCTTATAAGGACCGTGGTGTTTACAATGAGTCCTTGCATAATCCAGGATAATCTCCCCATTTCAAGACCCTTAACTTAATCACATCTACACAGCCTTTTATCATGTAAGATAACTTACTCACAGGTCTGGGGACCAGGACATGGGCATCTTTTGGCCACTGTTCAGCCTACTACAACTGGTATCAACATTTTGCAATCTCCACTGAAGTGTGGAAACTTTCACTTCTATTTAGATCTCTTTACCTTCTCCACTTTTAAATATCATTGTCTCAGATGTCAGATGGTGTTATAATTTTTGTTAGTCATCAAATATGGTGTATAAAACACATGAGGAAAAGGGTAGTTAGTTGTGTGTACCCATCCATATATCTACTTTTTTCATTGTTCCTTCTTCCTTCCTGAAGCTTTATTATTTTTCCATTTTCTTTCTGTTTGAAGTATTTTCTTTAGCCAATCTTTAAGGATTTGTCTGCAAATAATGAATTTTTTTCAGTTTTTCTGCGTCTGAGAATGTTTTCATTTTCCCTTCATTCCTGAAGAATAGTTGCACAGGATATAGAATCTGTGTTTTTACAGTTATTTTCCTTCAGCATTAAAAAAATATTGTGCCACTTCTTTCTGGCCTCCATGTTTCAGATGAGAAACCATCATTCCAATGAGTATTCCCATACCGGTAACTCATTGTCTGGCTATTTTCAAGATGTTTTCTTTATCTTTAGTTTTCAGAAGTTTAATTGTGATGTGCCTTGGCATGGATTTATTCGGGTTTATTTTCAGGGGTGTTCACTTAGATCCTTAGTTCTATACATTTGTGTCTTTTACCAGATTTGGGAAGTTTTCACCCATAATTTCTTCAAATACTCTTTCTGCCCTACTCTTTCTCCTCTACATCTGGCATGGCAGTCACCTGTTTAGGTTCAGAAAGAAGGTCTTGGCCTTCTTTTGTAGGCTGTGATTTCAAAAGCAGATTAATTTTCAAAGTCTTTATGGTATTATTTTGGTTTTCTTAGTCTGTCTGCTACCCCTGGGGTTCCCACTGATGCTTGCTGATAAGGCCTTAGTGGGGCAGAAAGAGCTTCCTCAGGTGTGGCCACCAGGTATCCCTCAATAAAAGAGGAGTGTGGTAGAATCCCCTGACATCCCTTGCCCCACCTTACATCTTCACACATACCCCCAGGTTGTCTTGGGTGGGAGATGGGATTCTAGGGTAGGGGGTGACAAAGAAGCTTCTGGAACCAGGCTGCTTGCTAGAGCTGGGTCCCTTGCCTCCTGGCCTGGGGTCTCTGGGCAAGAGAGGAGAGTCTCAACACATGGGGACAAAGGGGTTTCCCAAATCAGGCCATCTGCTGTAACTGCATGTCTCTTGCTGGCTTCACCTGCCAGCCCTTATACTTCTTGGTGGAAAAGGTGACCCTCAAGCCTGGGAGTTGGAGCTGGGGGGAAGAGTGCCTCTTCTGGCTGCTTATTTCTGGCAAGGCTCCTAATGAATTCCCCTTGCCAGTGGTATTGGGTACGCCTCATGTTGTTAGTACTCTTGTTGGATCCAGAGGAAGAATGAGCCTTCTGTTGCCAGATTGGGGCTGGAAAATACGAGGTTGGGGTAGCTTTCTTCTCTTGGGTGTGGGAATACAGGACACTACCTCTTTGTTATTGGTGTAGTCTTAAAGTTCCAAACCAGTTCATCTTTCTCTTACCACTTTTCGGAGTTCTTCTTCAGTTGTCTCTTGCTCTGTTTCCAGGGTTTATAGCTGTGTTTAGCAGTGATAAGGAGAGAAAATAAGACCTATGTCATCTTGTCCAACTAGAGTGACTTTTTTTTTTTGATGATTTATCTTCATTGACTTTACTCTCTCCTATTGGAATGCTTATTAAATGGGTTTTGGATTTTGTTTTCTTACTTCACTTATGAAAATGTTTACTCTTGTGTTTTCCATCTCTGTCTTTTTACTACAGAAGATTTTCTTATCTTCTCATTCACTACTTTAGTTTTTATTTATGTTTATTCCATTTTTTTGCCCAGATATTTATCACTTCCATTTTCAGATTTCAAATTTTTAATCATGTTCCCCCCACCACCCCATGATTGCTCCTTCTTCTCTAATGAAGCCAAGAATTCAAGTAATAAGTACAATTTTAAAATTGTTTTCTTCTTGTTGTTTATATTTCTTTAATGTTGTTTGGGTTTATTTTGTCCTTCTACTTTCATGCTGTTGATTTTTCTTAAAGGTCTGGAGACCCTGGCTGACTTTCCACATTTATGAGTGAAGGGCACAGCTGTTTGGTACGGATAGTGCATGAGGAACCCTTTCCTATTGTGGGTAAGGCGTGGCGGGAGGCCTGATGCTGAGCTCGGCAGATGAGTAGGCTCATCTTACGATTTCCACCCCTGCCTGAATACACTAGACTTGACCCTTGTTGGTGTGGCACTGTTGCCAGGTCTCATTGTAGTTCATCTGCTGAGGAGGTTGGTCGAATTCCCAGTCTCTTCTCTCCACTTTTCTCAACATCCACATGTAAGCCTCAGGGTGTCAGCTAGGTTTGAATGCTTCCGCCAGCTTCCTTGGACCTCAGGAAAGTAGAGTGCCACCCAGCCCAGGGGATAACACCCCAGTGAATGCTGGTGGGGTACTCTCCCTGAGGGTTGTTCAAGCTGATATCCACTGGGTGTGCAAAGAAAATCTTGGAACTTTTACTTACCTGAATGTTAGCTAAAATATGAAAGATATCAAGGCTTACTAATTTTAATATATGGATTGTCATTCCTGAGGTAAGAGGTAAGAGTTCCATAATCCACTTGTTTGCTTGTTTGATTGTCTTATGATGAATTGCAGTTATATCTTCTTGGTTAAAGGGATTTATGGATAATACATTCCATTAAAAGAATCTAATCCTTGCAAAATGGTTAAGTGATTAAAATTTCTGGCATAGAAAATGTGAATCAAGGATAACTCAAAGTGCCAACACTGGTAAACAACTAGAGAATAGCAAAACTGATACTTCTAACCTTTATTCACCCCATTATATGATGCAAATATTGATGATTGCATAAGATCCTATGAGAATTTGGCCCCATAAAGTTCAAAACTGTCATGAAGACTATTTATTTTGAAGATAAATTTTCACTCATGATCATTAATGATTAATCTCATCCAAATATAAATTGTGTTGAGATATTTGCTAATGAGAATAGCAATATGTATATTGCTATATATAAAATATGTATACATTTATATCATTTATAAATAAATTTACATAAATTGTAGGTGCGTGCTGCATTTTTTAAAAAACATAATGAGTACCTGATTCAAAATAATGTGAAAACCACTACTGTAGACAATCCTCCAACTAATGATCCTGATTATCACTCCACAGCCAAACTCAAGCTGAGAGACCCTCTGGGGCTCCCCTGGGAGGAACTGCACTTACTGCTGCTAGAGCCTTCTCCCTTGTGGGTTTTGAGTTGTGACAATCCAGTCACATCTGTATTCTATTGTCCATAAATTTTTTATCACTTCTGTTCCATTGATGATACTCTTCCTTATGTTTAAGTGCTGGCACAAATTTATTCTTTTTTGCCAAATGTTACTGACACTTTTGTGGGGTCCTGAGGGCAGAGGGGGCAATGCATATGCTTAGGTCACCATCCGAAATCTAAAGCCAAAGGATTGCCATTGAACTTGCAGAACAAGAACTTGCTTCCTTTGTAAACAATATTTTTACAAATTTTTCTGCTGGTATTTAGTTAAACAAAAATCAAAACGAGCAAACACAACCTGACTCAGGAGCCAGGGATATGCAAGCTTGGGTTTAGTAAGGCACTAAGAACTCCTGGGGCCCAGATGTGGCTTTGTCATGTTATCCAAGGGTAAGGTGAGGCTGGTGAAGGGGAGGGCAAATTGTTATTATCATTGCAGGGAGTTGGTGCTATTTAAAGGAAAAAAGGGAGACTATTTTTTTTTTCCACCCAGGAAAATCTCTCCCACCAATGTGTGGCTAACACCAGAATTAGAACCAAGCATCCTCTACCCACTCCTACCACAGCCATAATAAGAGTCACCTTCTGGTGCCCTTGCCTGCTACAATCCTTGGATGTTCCTGTGTTTGCTTTTAATGAGGGAGGCTGTTTCTTTACAAGGCCCTCCTATTGCTTTGGCTTTATGATACACACACTCCCTCCTAAATATGTCATGTAGCACATTCAAAATGAAAATGAATTTAAATTAATTGGATTTGAGATTCCTTTTCGGAGAATTTCATGAGGGCTTTTGAAATAACAGAAGTGTCACAAACACAGGTTGGAAGGCAGACATCAGGTACAAAGAGTATGCTAGAGGAAGATACAGTTGTCAAAAAGGTATTTTTCCCCCTGCAGTGACAGGTGGCTCTGACAGCTCTGGTTTGTCAGCAGGCAGACACATGAAGATGAGGGGATCATGGGAATGAGGGGATCAGAAATGAAAGATGCCAGTGGAAATAATTCCTTCCATGGCTGTGAAGTGATCATGACATTACTGTATCATAACATAGCTCTGAAGACAGGATCAAAATGAAATATCTCAACCAGCAGAAGAAATTTCTACCTGATAATGTCCTCCCTCCAGCCCTTTCTATATCTGCTGGTGTCCCCTGAGAGTGAGTGGGAAGGGAAAAGACTGAGGAGATGACTAGCCCAAGTCCATGAATTTCTAGAGGAGGCTGCTTCAGACAGGGTGTGGTTTTCAGGCTTTTCTGTGTCTCTGAGAAAATGGTCCCAGGGAGGCTGGAGTATCTAATAGGGTTGTAGTAGGTTGTAGTGTCCAGGCTCCGGCACCAGAAGGAGACCTACCTTTTAAATCAAGAGGTGCTGATGCAATATGATGGTCCATTTGTACTAGGCCTTCCTCACCTTCTAAGGGTTGCTGATTGTAGTAAGGGTGTTCATTTTCTTAGAAAAGATGGTCTTCAAAAAATGCTCTCTCCTCAAGGCTTCTGGAAATAGCTGATGGTTAGTATAGTTACTTTTCTAAGTGAACAGAGGCTGACGAGAAGGTCTCTGCCTTGGGGGCATCAGGCCCATGTGAGGGTGAGATTACCGTAAGGGAAGAAGAGGGATTACAAGCAAGTTTATAGACTGAATGTTGAAGCCACCAGCCTCTTCTCACTTTCAGGTCTCAGAACCTGAGAAGCTAGATGTTACCTTCCAGGACGGAGATTAGAAGAATCTTCTCTGGGCAATCTGACCAGACTAGGAGGACAAATTGGAGGATAATGAAATTGAGAATTCCTGAAGAAGCAGATCAGCCAGCACTCCATACGTGATATCCATGATGGGGAAGCCCAACCACTTGCACAGCACTGCCAGTCAGACCTTTAGTTTCCTAATCAAAAACATAAGCCGGCAACCAAGAATCACCAGAAAGTCAAAGATGCTCTGTAACTGAAAACATAGAGTCTAAAACAAGGGGGGAAATAAAGCAAATTGGAGGGAATAAAGAAAGTGCAAGAATAAGAAAACTTAAAAGCTATCATTAATATTATCTGATGGCTAGTAAAATATATTATCTTCATGAAAGAAAAGGAGACTGTAAAAATTAGCATTCAGACAGCAAAAACTGTTATCTTGAAAAAGAAAAATATGATGACAAAAGTGAAAAGCTTGATAGAAGAATTGTAAGATAAAGGTGAAGGTATCACCCAGAAAGTAGTACAAAAAGGAAAGCGATATAACGTTGAAGAGAAATCAAAGAATATTTTAATGTCTCAGAGATCCAACATCTAAATAATAGAAATTCCCAAGAGAGAGAACAGAGAAATGGAAAGAAGGCATTCGTCAGTGAAGAAATTAAGGAAACTTGCCTGAATTAAAAGGCATCTTTCCTGAAAAAAATGACCAATTGACTGCTCAGCAAAAAATAGAGCCACATAATCATCATTAAAATCTTTACTGTCTTGTGGGCCTTAAGACCCTCCCCAAAGAGGATCCTGCCCTACACTCTAGGGGAAGTAATGCTGATGTCGTGAAGCGCTCACAAAACTCAAGAGAACTGGGTTTGGAGAACTGGACAGCAGTGGATGTGGAGGCTCCTGGAGGGTGGCATTCCCAGGGAGAGCATGGAAGCTCTATATCCCTTCCCCCATGCCTCACCCTACACATCTCTTTATCTGTATTCTTTGCAATATCCTTTATAATGAACAACTAAAAGAAAAAAATCATTAACATCATCATCTATAAAAGTGAATAAATACATGTAATTGTTTATAACTGTTGGAAAATAAGCAAAGCAGAACTCTAATTCTTGAGAAAAGGAAACTCAACAGGAGGTGGCCTCAGGTTCACCTTACTTTCTGTCTGGGGACGCTTTCTCTTCTTGGTACAGAGAGGTGGATCCCAGGTGGACCATTATTTCACTCAGCTAGGGAGGCAGATAGCTGACTTAGAATCTGCTGAATATCTGGGAGGGATAGCTCCGTGTGCATAGAGAAAGGACCTGTAGTGGCGAGCAGGGAGTAGGTGCTGCAGGGTGCAAGCTGGACAGGGATATCAAAGGTCTCACAGTGTTCACAGACCTTAGAGTTTGGATCTAGTCAGGATGAAGAGTCCTTGCTGAATCCCTGGAATATTCAAATGAGAACCCCACAAAAAAGTCCACATCTTAGGTATAAAATCCACATACGTTATAAGAAAAAAAATGATAGACAATAACATAAACAAAAAATCCTTAAAAAAAATTAGCAAACTGAATCCAGCACTATATAAAAACAGTAAAACACTTGACCAAGTAAGATTTATCCCAAGAATGCAGAATTGAAACCAGCACTTTGTAGAAATATCTGCACTTCCGTGTTCATCCCAGCATTACTCAAAATGGATATGAGAGCAATCTAATATCCATTGCTGGATAAATGAAGAAAATAGGTATATACATCTAATGGAATATTATTTAGCCTTTAAGAAGAAGAGAATCCTACTATTTGCAATAACATGGATGAAACAAGAGGGCATTATACTAAGTGAAATAAGCCAGACACACACGGACAGATACTACGTGACACCACTTAACCAATGGTCCCAAGTTCACCTGCTTTTCTGCCTGGCTTTCCCTGCTATGGTGCAGAGAGGTGGGTCCTAGGCAGACCATCATCTCACTCAGCTAAGGAGGCAGATAGCTGACTTAGAGGATGGTGAATATCTTGGAGGGGTGGCTCCAAATTTCCAGAAGCAGATTGTAGAATGGTGGTTGCCAGGGGCTAGAGAGAGGGGGAAATGGAAAGGTATTAGTTGAAAGGTATTAGCTGAAAGCTACTGCATATATGGCATAGTGCCTGTTTTAAATAATGCTGTATTACATACTTAAAAATTCGCTAAGCGGGTACATCTATGTTAAGTGTTCTCATCACAAAATAATAATAATAATAATTAATAAAGAGGGCAAGAGGAAACGTTTGAAGGGGCTAGATATGTTAACAGCATAGATTGTGGTGATGATTTCGCAGGTATGCACTTACCTCCAAACTTGCAAGTTGTAAACATTAAAAATTTACAGCTTTTTGTATGTTGGTTATGCCTTAATAAAGTGGAAATTTTTTAAAAGAATGAAAATAAAGGGAAAAAAGTGGTTATTTCAAGAGATATTGAGAAACGTTTGACAAAATTCAATAACTACTCATGGTAAAAACTCTCAGAAACCAGGAATAGGATGAAATAGCCTCAATCTGATGAAAAATATCTACCAAAACAAACAAACAAAAAATCCTATAGCTAACATTGTACTTGATGATGAAGTTTTTAACACTTTCCCCCTAAGATTGGTATTGAGGCAAGAATATTCTCTCTCACCCCTTGTATGCAACATTGTATGCGAGGTTCTAGTCATCATCATAAGCCAAAATATAGAAGCAAAGCCACAAAGATTGTGAACAAAGAAGTAAAACTCACTATTTATAGACAATGTAATTGTTTACATAAACAATTATGTAAGCTAAGGAGGCAGATAGCCGACTAATAATAATAATTGATAATAATTATTTAGGAATTTATATACCAAGGCATTCTATAGAATCTGATTTATGAACTTGACACAGTACAGAATATAAAGTCAATACACAAAATGCAAATGATATCTATGTAATAGGAACAAACAACTGGAAAATCAAATCACAACATAGTATATACAGTATAATCCAAACTTCAAGGCATGATGGCTAGATAGATAATATATAATAAATAGATATATAGATGTTAGATCATAGATTAGACAGATAAATGGTATTAGAGGATAGAGGAGAAAGACCACAGAAAGGCATATGAACTTTTCCTCCACGAATAGAACAGTATCTGTTTCATCCTAGTTTTTGTCACGGTAATAAATGACATCTATATCTACGTGGTTGTTCTTGCCAGAAACCTGGAAGTCGTTCCCAACCTTACCTCTCCCTCAAGCATCTCATCCAAACAATCACCAAGTTCTGTTAATTCTTCCTTCAAAGACAGCTTTAATCTGTCTACTTCTCTCCCTCTGAGTTGCAATCACCCTAGTCCAAGCTATTATCATTTCTCACTGGGAATGCCTCCTAAATCATATCCTCAAGCCCAACACATTTTCCACACGCCAATCATAGTGATTTTTTAAAAAAATAAACTGGACAATGCCTCTTTTGCTTAACACCCTTCAAAGGCTTCCAGTTGCCTCAAAAACTGCTGGAGATATACGAGGCAATGAGAAAGGGGAGGGGAATCCCCCAGCTTTTTCCTTCCTCTTCCCTCCAATATCCTGTCCATCCTCCCACTGACTGAACCTGCCAGAGGCCAGTGGACAAGGGCCCATGGAAAATACAACCTGCAGTAATCAGCCTTCCCCATCCCCCACTACCCCAAGATGCAAAATATCAAGGTAGGCAAGGAATGGATCTGAAGACAAACAGGTCCAGGGTCTCTTTAGCTTCACAGGTCAAAGGAGGACTCTTAGGAGGAGGCTTCAAACTGAGCCCTGAGGCAGGCGCGGTGGCTCACGCCTATAATCTCAGCACTTTGGGAGACTGAGGCAGGTGGATCACAAGGTCAGGAGTTCGAGACCAGTCTGGCCAATATGGTGAAACCCCGTCTCTGCTAAAAATACAAAAAATTAGCCGGGCGCGGTGGCGGGCGCCTGTAGTCCTAGCTACTCAGGAGGCTGAGGCAGGAGAATGGCGTGAACCCAAGAGGCGGAGCTTGCAGTGAGCCGAGATCGCGCCACTGCACTCCAGCCTGGGCAACAGCGTGAGACTCCGTCTCAAAAAAAAAAAAAAAAAAAAATACAAAAATTAGCCGGATGTGGTGGTGGACACCTGTAGTCCCAGCTACTCCGGAGGCTGAGGCAGTAGAATTGCTTGAACTTGGGAGGTGGAGGTTGTAGTGAGCCTAGATCATGCCACGGCACTTCAGCAACAGAGTGAGACTCTGTCTCAATTAAAAAAAAAAAAAACCCCTGAGTCCTGAAGGATGAGAAGGAGCAGCTACATGAAGAATGGGGAGTGCAGGCTCTGGGTAGAGAGAACTGCATGGACAAGCACTCACAGGCAGGAAGCAGGAACTGTGCTGTGTGGCTGGAGTGTGGTGAGGGAAGCCAGAGAGAAGGGCAGGGGCTGATGCAAGGCCTCCCGGGCTGTGGTGTGGAGTCTGGACTTGATTATAAGTGGCACAGCCTGATAAACACCCATGTGGGGAAGATTCTTCCTGGTTGCCATGTGGAGAGTGGATGGGTCCCGAGTCAAGTGAGGAAACAGGGAGATTCTGGGGAAGCTGCTGCAGCCGTCCAGGCCGGCAGCTGCAGTGGAGACGAGGAGAACTAAGAGGAGCCCAGGTGCATATCCTTTCCCTCTTGGCATGATTAGGCTGGGAGGGGTCCAGCTCTCCCAGGGCATCTGTTTAGTCTGAGGACAACGCTATCCTGGACCATGTTCTTGATTGATGAGGATCTTTCCTCCATCCTGAGCATTGCCGAGCTGGAGCTGAGGCAGCTTGTGGCCCTAAAACCTTCACTGATGTATTGCTCCTTGCTCAGAGCTTCCTCATAGTCTGGGCCTCTTCCTCCAGAAATTGAGGCAAATTTCACCAAGGACCAGAGGGCACTCTTTCTGGTTGTATATAGTCAGTGGACTTAGAGGAGGGATAGAGTACACAGTGAGGCTGGGACTTCTCCCAACCTGGCCCTTCATTCATTTATTTCCTTAAATCCCCCCATAAACTGCCTGTTTTCTAAACCACTTCTCTCTGAGAATCTGAATAGAGGCAAGGGGCTCCCTTCCAGCCCAACTCTTTCCATGCATGTGTAATTTGCATACCAAGGGCAAGGTTAGTGACAACAGTCCTTCTACCTCTTGTGTCTGTGGGTGGAGTGAGTCTTGACAACTTAGCTTCCGGCAGAAAGTCTTTCATCCATCCACTCAGCCCTCACAGCCTCCAAAAGATCAGCAAAAATCTACTCAGCAGGTCCACTGACCCATTTCTTGGGTTGGTTCCGTATCTGCCCTGTCTCTGACTCCAGGCTCCTTCTGTGCGTCTGCAGAGTCTCCATTTGGTTTTGAGGAAAGTGACTTCTATAGTCAGGAAGATGCTACAAGCCCATCACGGAGGACTTGGGGCAGAGCTGGCTTTTTGCAGATGAGAAATCAAGCCAATTTGGAGCTAATGGATGGCTTATGTCTGATAACCATGTCAACCCAGTTGCATACTATGGACATTTCTAGGAATGTTTTTTGTACCCATCCCTGTTTGAAGTACTACTGGGAATAGAAATTAATCTAGAGAAAGGGTTCCACTTTTACACTTTACTTAGCAGAACAAACCTTTTTATTCATTCATTAAACAGCAGGGCATTTCTAGTTTAGAAAGACATTTGGCTCCCCTGTACCCCATGAAATCTCACCTCTTAGTGGCTATAAGAGCAGCACGAATTCAAAGGAGCACCAGGGATTGCCATGATGCAGGCTATCTTAGACTGGCGAATAGAGAGAGGTAAAAATTAGAATGCTACTCTAATCTGATCTAATTCCCCCATATGATTCTCCTTATAGCATTCTCATTAAATGGCCATCCACACACCCTCAGCTCTCTCACCTGCAGCATCATGTGTGCAGTCTGCCAGCGTTACTCATTCTGTGGTTGGGCAGCTCTGTCAGAAAGTTCTGTCTTATATTGAGCAAAAACCTGCCTCTCTGTAGTGTGATTGTCCTGTCTTCCCGACTGACTCAGGACAAATCATCCCCTCTTTGGCATGGAGTCCTGAAGGGAAGACTGCTGTCATGTGCCTCTGAATGTTTTCTGGGCTCAGCCATTTATTTCCTCCAGTTCTCTCTCCTAAGGCTTGGATTTTGTTCCCTCATTGTTCCTGAGTCTTCCTGAGTCTTCTCCCTGTGATGGCGTCAGAGCTCAGAAGCAAACACAGCCCTCCAGGTTGGGGGTGGGTTCTCACTTGAGTTTACTGGAGTCACCAATCCTTCCTTAGGGCATTCTGCTTCTGTTACTCAACCCTCCCTGTACCTCACTTTCCTGATCCACAAAGGGGGACAAGATAGTATCTACCTCTTGGATTTGCTTGAGGGCTAAAGCAAATAATCCACATAAAGTACACCGAATAAATGTGGTTCATCAATTTAGCCTGGGTCCCCTCTGGAGCCTAAGGTAGACTTGCAGGCAGAAAATGTTGGTGAGAAGATGAGGCAGAAAACAAAAATGGGAGCCAGGAGACTCACATGCTGGTTCTGAGAGGACTGAAGCAGGAAGGAGGGAAGGCCAATACATGGGACTGTCTTGAGTTGGTCACCACTGTTGGCAACTGGGGCTCAGTCCTGCTGGGATCTTATGCAAGGCCATGCATCTTGGAATTGTCCACCTGAGGCATGAAGGGGGGAGCATTTATCATTGTCCATTGGTGAGGGATGGCCTTCTTGTGTGTTAACATTCTCATACCTTCTGATAGCATACAGAAGTGTCAGCAAGTTCCTAAATTACCCCACACAAAGCAAGAGAGACAAGGTGCAGCTGAAGCAAGGTGCCATCAGATTAGAAAAGGTGATTGTCCCAATGAACGCTGGAGCAAAAGGGCTACAAAGATGTGAAGAAGGTTATAAGAGGTGTCCAATATATCATGCTCAATAAATCCTTGTTATTTTTCTTATTACTATTATCATTATCATCATCAAAATGTATACAAGCCCAAGGTCACATTCACTCTTTGCCAGATACATGCTGGTCCTGGTCAGACTGTTGCCACAGTGCCATGTTTTCCCCAATAACCTCAGAGACACAGATAGCGATCTGTGATTTCTAAAATACCAACTTCTTACAAATCGCACACTCAGCAAAGCAGTCTGATCTGCCTTTCCTGTGAATTTCTTTATGACACTCTCGTATCTTGTGCTTACTGATTGAATCTGAATTTCCTAGTCTACAAAATGGGTAGCTAGGCATGATAGGAGGGTGATATAATAGAACCTCTTTCCAGGCTGAAGAAAAGGACTTTTCCAAGGGACCTGCACTGGAGAAACTGTGGACTAGTCTGCCCCAAAAACTGATGGGGCACCCTCCATTTGCCAGTGGTCCCCAGACACACAGAAGTGATCTTTAATAGTCTCTTTGGAGTGCAGAGAGAATGAATGATAGACATCAGGTCTATAGCGGCATAGGTGGACCCCAAGAAAGAGTAATACTATCAGGAAGGGTGTTGGGCACACTGACCACTGGATGACACACCCTGGGGAGGCTATACTCTCCTCAATGCCAGGTGTGAAATATGGGAATGAGTGAGAGCACAGACAGTGCCCTCTCCTCCCTACTTCAAGTCTCCATGGCCAAAGCCTGGCCCATAATGGGGAAGGTGAAATCCAAATTTGCAATCTAGACCAAATTGACCAGAGAGCCTAGGATTTCCCAAGATGTACTTGACAGTAAGAAGGGGAGACTTGACAAGGCACAATTGAAGGCAAAGACTAGGGGAAAACCCCTTCCTGCGTATGCCCTGTAGAGCTCAGACAGTTCTATCACCTGGCTACGTTTGTGGAGCTGAAGGCCAGAGGGTCACCGGGGTGGGGCTAGTTCACAGCATGCTTCCACCTCAGGCTTACTCTCCTACAAAGCAATCCATGGAGTGGGAAGGTTTGGGGCAGCCTTCCTGCCCAAATCAGAACATTATGCCCAAATCAGAACGTTATACTTAATTGTTCTCATTATTTCTCTGGAAGTGGTGCTGAATAAGAATCAGATGGAGTGCTGTCTTCTACTTTTCTGTAATTTCACCCAGGAAGGTGACTGACCAGGGCGGGGTGATTACCCCTGGCCTTCCCATCTGTGCTGGAGACGAAGCCTGGCACTCAGCCAGGGGTACTCTGATCTGTGCTCCAGGCAAAGGAGCTCCTGACAAGCAAACTGACACTTCCACTGCTCTCATGCCAGCGAGAGGCACAACTTTAATTAAACAGGGTTGCTTAAAACTGCGATAGAAGAGCTGGGGCTTAGACAGCTTCTCCTATGACATCACCCTGCTTGTGGGCCTTCTTTCTCCCTTCCTCAGGACTAATCTTCCCTTGGCAGCTGCCTTTCTCTGACTTCAGACCACTGAGATTTCTTTAACTTCTGCCTTCAAAGCCCTTTGCAAAAATAAACTCTGAGGCTGGAGCTGGTGGGGGGTGTAGAGAGAAAAGAGCTTCCTCTCTGTGGGTCACCTCTTTTGGAAGAGTGAATTCTTTTGGGACCCTCCCCTGCACAACCCTTCCCCCGTCTGATTATGCATGCTTAATAAGAGTAGAACCTGTGAACACCCATCTGAGCATTGTATGTTGCCTAAGAGAGATCCAATTTGATCATGTTCTATAAGTGTAGATATAATCTATGGGGAAAATAAGCCATGTGTCTCAGTAACTACATTGCTGAGATGGCCACAGGGGATTAGACAGTCCCTCAAGAGTAGAGTTGAGGGGCAAGCCTGGTTCCTGGGGACCTTGGGGAATTTAGTTCCAGGTTGCTTTCTCAGCACAACGCTGGTAACAGAAAGGGACAGGGGGCTGGAAGGAAGACGTGGCTACATTTCCGTACAGGTTTGGCCAAGTTCCAGTTGGCTCACCTCCCAGGTATCATGGCCAGGTACTCCTGTATTGCTATTCACTGCTCACCAGAATGAAGGCTAGAGCTTTATTTATTTCAGTATTTGGTTGTTTTAAAAGGGAGTTTCTCTTGCTTGGAGGTAGGTTTGCTTTTTCCCTTTAAGTAGGATGTTGTAATTCTGCTCTGGCTTCTTGAAGTTGATCTTTTGCAGGCTGCCATATTTAAAGGAGGGTGAAAGAAAAACCGAATAAATAATCTCACTGTGCTTGATAGCTAGGTGTCAGAGATGGATAGAAGATAAGGGTCTATTCCTGGTGACTTATTCTTGGTATGAAATTTATCAGGGCAGGGAGGAAAGCCTCAGAGAGAATGTTTAATCAGAGGAAGCAGTGAACGACGGGCAGAGTCACCACGTCCACCCTCCGCAGTGCAATCCTAAGGAACGGGAAACTGTGCCTTTGTCTGCCCCTCTTAGCAGTTTTTAATTTTTAAATGCATTAAAATTCTTTTTAAATAAGTGAAGAGTTCTGAAGGTTTTTTTTTTTTTTTTTTTTTTAATAGCTCTGACTTGACTAAAAGTTGGATTGAGAACATCATTTTTTTTTTCTGGAAATTTTCCCCAGCCTTTGAAGTACTCCGAACTATATTCTCCCTTCAGAGAGAAAATGGTTGTTTTGAAAGTTGCCTTTTAAGCAGCAACGCTGTTTTTTCTCTGCTGAGAGCTGCTCTTGTGCACTTCAAAAGCAGAGCATGTCAGCCTTCTCCACCCTGTTTCTCCCCTTTGAAGTAAGTGTGGGAGCAGCCGCTCTCTTAATCACACTCTCTCAAATTTCCATGGCACTTTATAGTGTTCAAAGCTCTTTCACAGCCATTATCTTATTTGATCCTTACAACAACCCTCGAGGTATGCAGGGCAGCTATCTTTATCCCCATTTTGCAGATGAGAAACCTCAGGCTCAGAGAGGTGGAGATATGCCCCAAGGTGACAGGACCCCCAAACTAGAGGACACTAGAGCAATTCTGAGCCTTCGATGGCTACTTTGGGGGTCTATCAAATTGTACCTCCTTACTCAACTGGCATTTGGAAGACCAGGAACTGAGAAGTTGGGGTAATTGGCATTCTGTAAAGTGTACAAGATGTATGTGTTCTCTGGACCACTCTGCATGTAGTTCAGGAGACTGAGCTAGGAATAGACCCACAAGATGACTTCCTGTGCTACAATGAGCAAAATAAAGTTTGAAGTAAGTGTGAGCATTGACAGAACTAGCCCCCTGCTCTCATGTCCAAAATCCAAGTAGCAGTGGTTTCTTCTCTGCAACCTCAGGACTTAGTCCATACCGGGTCCTGGGAGCAGAAACATCAGATGAGCTATCTCATAGGTGCCCTGGCCAGTTGCCTTCCTGGATGAAATTACAGCTTCCAGGCTCAGAGGCTGCTGGTCCAGCTAGTTTAGGTGATATTATCTTTTTTATTATTATTATTTTTAAGATAGGATCTCGCTCTGTTGCCCAGGCTGGAGTGCAGTGGTGTGATCTTGGCTCACTGCAACTTCTGCCTCCTGGGCTCAAGTGATTCTTGTTCCTCATCCTCCCCAGTAGCTGGAACCACAGGCATGCACTACCACGCCTGGCAAATTTTTTGTATTTTTGGTGGAGATGGGTTTTCACCTTGTTGCCCAGGCTGGTCTCGAACTCCTGAGCTCAAGCGATCTGCTCACCTCAGCCTCACAAAGTGCTGTGATTACAGGCATGAGCCATGGTGCCTGGCTGGTGACACCATCTTTCAGTGACTGAATTTCAGCCCATTTTGAATCAATACATTATTTTGGTCCATAGCTTAATCCCTATGTCGTGGGCAAAATTTAACTCAGAATTCAGACTTCTACAACTAGCTGTCATCTTTTCTACCTGTACATCTAGTAACTGAAACTTATGGAAATTTCTTTCAATGAAGACACTTCATGCTCGATACGCTTAATTTATTGATTGTATCAACTGGTTCATTCAACAAACACCTTAGACATGGTAGCTGCCCTGAGACTTTGACAGAGAAATGAATGAGCCCAATGTGAAAAGACACAAAGATGCCCAAGGATGGGGCAGTGGGAGTGCCAGTATGCAAATGAGCCCAGGTGCTGAGGTCATCTCAGTCCAGGACTGACACAGAGAAGGCTTTCCGGGGGAAGGAAAAGTCTGATTTGGTTCCCAAAATGTGAATAGTTGTAGACCATGCTCAGATGGCATGGGGAGGGAGCAGCGAAAGAGAGGACATCCTTAGAGGAAGAAGCAGCATGAAGAAATGTCAGTAGGTGGGAAGAGGGTTCACTGGGGGGCTAAAAGTATCTCAGTATGACTAGACCACAGAGTTTAGGAAGAAGAAGAGAGAGGTAATAGATGAGGCCAGCATGTGAGGGCTTAGTCATAAAGGAACAAATTAAAAATCTTGGACTTTTTCCCGAAGGCAATGTGCAGCCTTTAATAAGGGTTTTTAAGCAGGAGAATGTCATGCTCAGATTTGCATTTTAGAAAGATCATTCTAGTTGTAGTCTAGAGAATCCAGCACAAATAGACAGAGACCCAGCCTTTCCCACAGGTCTGTTCAAAACATGAGCAATTTGAGAGAGACAGTTGGAACATGCTAGTTCCCCATTTTCCTGGATCCCCTAAGCTCTGTCCTCTTATTTAGCAAGGTCATCAGAAACCAAAATGCCTGGCCTGGGCTGTTTTAGTTCCCCACAGACATGCCATTGCCAAACTAGGATCTGATATTTCATTTACATAAGAACCATTCACCCAGAAAAATGCTCTGTGTTTTTGTGAAATTAAGATGAAAGAAATTGTTTATCAAGTACCCAATATCTTTTCTTCGAGATGTCTCTCAGAATGAAACTTCGTTTTATTCAGCACCAAGAAAAATGTTCACTATGGCTTTCCTATATGTAAAATGGGGGTTGCTCGGCTACCTTTCTGGGCTGTTGGGAAGGTCAACTGCATAAGTAAAGATCGTTGGATCCTCTTAGGCACTAAATAAATATTGCTTACTTCTCCTGATCAATGTATAACTTTTAAATATAGTAAGTGGTGGGCTTGGAACAAGGTACATCAGAGCTCAATCCTAGCTGCACTACTTTCTACAGCTGGGACCAGGGCAAGGTATTTAATTGCTATGCCCTCTGCTTTCTTTTCCTTGAACCTTCGAAACAAACACTTTCCCACCAAGCTACTCAGAGAAATAAATGAAATAACACATGGAAAGTGTTTGGCACATAGTAGGCACTAAGTAAATGTTGATGCCTTCTTCCTTCTGCAAACAAACTTGTAGGCTTCATTTCTTCAGAGTGTGAGGACTGTATACATCTGTTTATTTCTCTTTTTTTTTCATTATTAAGATGAGCAAAGGTACGTTGTGCACATGTACCCTGGAACTTAAAGTATAATAAAAAATAAATAAATAAATAAATAAAAAGCAAAGCAAAGGTAACTCAGGGTTTAACTACAGGCTGCAGCCAGCATCTATTCTTGTGCTCTTTTTTTCAGATTTCTATTTGTTTTCATTTTGCATCATTCTACTGTGTATGTTTTCATGTTTCATAAGCACCTCAAATACTCTTTTGAAGCTGACAGACTATAACTCCATAACTAAGTACATTTTGTTTGGTTATTAACACCATGCTAGTGAGGTCTAGCTCCAGGATTTGATCTTTCTATGGATGACTGAACTTTGCCCTGGTCTTTGACTATGAGCTTAAAATTCAGCCTTAGCCATAAATGTAATAGTGGGGTTGGGAGAAATGGTGAATGATTCCCTAGAGAAATATACATTCTTCTTGTAACATTTACTACTGTTGGGTAGTAGTTCTTTGGAGCATTGTGTTTTGTAGATAACAGTGTATATTAGCTCAGAAAAATAAGAGTATATGATTACTGAAATACAAATGTTCTGGGATAATGCTGGCTTTAGCTTGATTGAGGCTCCTACAATGTCACCGGGACTTGACTGTCTCTGTCTTAGCTCTGCTCTCTTTCATGTGTTGACTTTATTCTTAGATTCAAGTTATAGCAGTACTAGTAGCTCTAGTTTACCAGTTTCCAGGATCAGGCTTGAGATTCTTTCTTCCATTGTTCCAGAATTTGTAAGACGTTTCCATGCATTTCACTCACTTTGATTGAATTTTGTTATATTGCCTCTGTATACCTTCCTCATTGTGACCAGTGTGGTACGAGGTTCCGATTAGCTTAAGCCATTTAACGCTCACCTCTTGAGCTGGGAGTAGGTCATTGTACCTCAATGGCATGACTGAAAATGAGGAAAGGGTCGTTTCCAAAAAAGGCAATGGTATTGCTTTTATGTGGAAGAAGGTGAATGGATGCTCTGTGGCAAAATGAATAAATACAACAATGCTGGGGCCATGCCAGGATCAGCTATTTATCTATGGCATCTCACTTCCAAGAGCACTCTCTCATACTTTGCTCTGTGACAGTAGGGCCAAGACTCTACAAACTGTATTTCTTAGGCTCCCTAGTGAGCTGGCTTCCCATTAAGTTTTTCCAATGGGAGGCATTAGAGGAAGACTGGAGAAGAGGAAAGGGAAAATGAGGAATTTCTTTCAATTTTCCAGTTTCCTTCATCTTCCCTTCAATAGCAGCAGAAGATGGACTCCAGCCTTCAGCTTCTGTTGGCCCTTCTGGCACCATCCTCACCTGAGCCATTGCCTCAGTTCTTCACCTTCATTGTTTCTAGACATGTAACTAGAGTCAGATTACATATATTTCAGAGGACAGGTACAAAGTCTGTCCCAGAGGGAAATAGTTTATACTCCAAAAAAAAAAAAAAATGGTAAGACTTTGCTAATATATATAAGCATAGGCCTGGAAAATAGTCCTGGAGTGATTTATAAGGTGACAGAACAAGAGGATTTTCTACAAGGTGAACGAGGCTGAATTTATCTATATGGTTGCTTGGTTAGTTGACTGAAACTTAAATTCAATGATGTTGAGAGGCTCAAACTTCCCTGGCATATTATAGAGAAAAGAATCAAAATGCTCAGCAATATAAGAATGTTGAGGTAGATTTATCTTGTACAACTTTTACATTACTCAGCCCCACTAAATCCACTGAAGAGTCCAGGTTGCAATCCCTTAATTAAGGTATTGAGAAGAGCATCAGTGAGGGAGAACCAGGATTCTTGCATAGCTCTTCGGTGGCCATCTGTGGGCTGGGAGCTACTGCCACTGAGAAGGTTTCCTGATTTTGATAAGGTTGATGGAATTCTGAAGTAGCAGAAGCCATGTGACAACACCAAACTTCCAGAGACAAGGTGGACATAATTACCACAATGAGCAGCAACAATGAAATGGTCATCAAAAATTGGTTTTAGCCTGCAGAAGTCTTTGGCAGTGGCTGGATAATCACAGTGTCCCTAGGAATGAAATAGATGGACAACCTATTAAGATGTTACTTAATTTATATAACAGGACAAACTAGAGTCTGGTGGTGAGAAAACTGGATAGGGATGCCACAATGGAGAGTCCTGCTCTGCTACCCAGTTTTAAGGTCTAAGCCACTTCACAGGCCCAGAGACTTTGGTTGAAGCAAAGATTGGATTCTCTTGAGAAGGTCCTTGCAACATTACCTTCATGCATTTCTTTGCAACTTTTCCAAAGGAATCTGAAGCTATTTACCAGGAAAATTCCACACAGGAGAATAAGTGTACCCAGAACTTGCAGAAATTATTAGACACTGGTTCTGACTTAATGTTAATCCTTAAGGATTCGAAATGCCGTAGTAGTCTGCTGGCAGAGTGAAGGCTTATGGAGGTTTGGTAATAAATTAGACCCAGGCCAGGTGTGGTGGCTTATGCCTATAATCCCAGCACTTTGGTAGGCCAAGGTGGGAGGATCGCTTGAACTCAGGAGGTCAAGACCAGCCTGGGCAACATAGCAAGACTTTGTCTTTACTAAAAAAAAATAATAGTTTGGCATGGAGGCACATGCCTGTAGTCCCAGCTACTTGGGGTGCCGAGATGGAAGAGCTGCTTGAGACCAGGACATCAGGGCTGCAGTGAGCTATGATATGATCATGCCACTGCACTCTTGTCTGGGTGACAGAGTGAGACTCTGTCTCAAAAAATAAAATAAAGTAAAATAATAAATAAATTAGGCCCCTAACTGTACCATAGTAATACCAGTGGGTCTACAGATCCTCATTGTGTTTATTTTCCAAGCTCTTTAATGTATAATTAGAATAAACCTACTCAGCAACTACAGAACCCTCACATTGGCTCCCTGATCTAGGAAATAAAGACTTTTGTGATAGAAAGGCCAAGCATAAGCCCTGTAACTTGTCCTAACTAATTGGATAGTAATTCCAAAGCAAAATCATATCTCAAGGGAAACTACAGAGACTAAAGATGTGAAAGATGCCGGGGTGGTGATTCTGCCCATGTCCCTCTTAATTTGGTCTGCTTCATTTGTGTGAAGATGAGTGGATCTTGGAAAATTGTAAACTTAATGAAATATTAATGTAAAATGTAAATTGCAAACTACAATGAAATATTATAAACTTAATCAGGTGCTAACATCAATCATAGCTGCTGTTCTAGATGTGGAATCTTTCCTGGAAAAAATCAACACAACAACCCCTGGAAATTGTTACGTAACTATTTGTATAGCAAATGATTTTTAGCACTGTATCAGTTTACAAGGATCACAAGCAGTCGTTCTCTTTCACCTAGAAGGGGCCACAGTATACTTTCAGTGCTTCCCTCAGGCTATTCCAACTCTCCTGCCCATTGCAGAAATATTTATCATCTTGACACTCCACAAAATCTCACACTGGTCACTGTTGGTCCAAAAAGTACAAAGTACTTTAGATGTGTTAGTAAGATACATCCATGCACCCAGGCACATTGGTTCATGCCTGTAATCCCAGCACTTTGGGAGGCCAAGGCAGGAAGATTACTTAAGGTCAGGAGTTGGAGACCAGACTGGCCAACATGACGAAACCCCATCTCTACTAAAAATACAAAACTCAGCTGGGCATGGTGGCATGCACCTGCAATCCGAGCTACTCGGAGCCTGAGGCAGGAAAATCTCTTGAATCCAGTGGATAGGGGGAAGTTGCAGTAAGCTGAGATCATGCCACTGCACTCCGGCCTGGGCAAAAGAGTGAGACTCCACCTCAAAAAAACAAAAACAAAAACAAAAACAAAACCCAAAAAACAAGACATCAGTGCCAGAGAATTGGAGATAAATCCCATAAAAATTCAGGAGCTTACTACATCAGTGACATGTCTACGGCTTCTGTGATCTGGATTGTATGAGATATGCCCTTCAATGTGAAAGACAAGTTGCTACACCTTGCACCATCTACTACTAAGCGGAAGAAACATTTGAGGAGCTTCCTTAGATTTCAAAGGTAATATATACCACATTTGGGTATAATGTTCAGATCCATTTATCAAGCAAACTAAAAAGTTTAGGGGAATCCTAGAGAAAGAGGAGGCTCTATAGAAGTCCAGTCTTCAGGGAAAGCTGCTCTGCCACTTGATCTTATGACCTAGCAGATCCAACATCACAGAAAGTTTCTGAAGGTCTATGTGTCCTCTGCGAGAATCACAGAGAAAATCTCATCTCTCTTCTACAGATAATTATTCTCCTTTTGAGAAATAGCTTCTTGCTTGCTATTTAACCTTAGTAGTACCTGAATGTCTGCCCATGAACTCCAGGGGACATGTGATCTAAGCTGCTCATCATGAATTGAGTATAATTAGACCCTTCATGTCACAAGGTTAGGCATGTATAGAGGCAATCTATTATTAAGTGAAAATATAGATGATCAAGCTCAAGCAGGTCTTGCAGGACCAAGTAAGTTGTATTTGCAGGTGATACAGATTCATCATGGAAAATTCCCTATAAATAATTAAGCATTAATTCCCTCAAAAAAAAAAAACACATTGGGGCCTAGTTTTCAGATAGTTTTGCAAGATATTCTGGCACCCACACCAAGTAGACTGTTATGTTACATCCTGGATAGTTTATATTACTGTTTTGCTAACTATTCTGAGACTTATCTTCATAATAGCCCTTCTTGTTTGGAAGTAGACAGTCCATGCCCCTTCATTTTTACTCTTCATCATCCTTCACAGGCTCTGACTTATATTGCACAGTGGTAAGATGGTTGCTGCTCTTCCAGACATCATTCATAGTCAGTGCAGGAAGAAATGATAAAGGAAATGCCAGCTGGCTTTTTCATTAATCAATAAAACAGGGCTTCCAGAAAACTTCTGCTTAAGTCTTATTGGTCATAGATGTGTAGTCTGACCATTTCTGCTGTAGCAAAGGATGAAAAAGTATTTAACTCTTCATCTTCCATAGTGAAGGGTGACAAGGGATAAGGAGGTTGGAGATGGCTATTGGGACCACCAACCAGCAGTGCCTGCTGCAAACATAACTAGTGGTTAACTGTTCTTAGCAGAACAGAAACTACTTTGTGGGACTCCTCCTTGGAATATTACACTACTTTCAGACAGTAGATGCTGGCCATCTTTTTCTTCTCTAGCAGAAAAATGCAAATTCAAATCATCTAAAAACGATCAGGAGAGATCTAGGACACAGGTTTTTTTATGTCATTGGTAATTTTGTGAGAAAGAATTACATTACTTGCAGTCTCATACTTGCATTAAAATCTTTGAAAGAGAGTTAAATAGGTTTGGGTCAATAATGAGGTTGTACAACTTGGGCCAGGTTTGATTTCTGTCTATGGTAGAAACAGTTGATGACAAGATCAATACATGCTTCCAGATCTTAGGTAATCTTTACTTGCATTTCAAATTAAGGGAAATGAACCTCACGGAAAATTTTAGATTAAAGTGCCTAGGCTTGAAGTTTATCTCAAATAAAGTTGGCATCAACTTTCAATGATCTGATGGATCTAAAATTTAGGGGAAACAGGGATTACCTTATTTAGGTCATGAGATAGAGTTGAGGGGACATACCTGCCCAATTATCTGGAGGTAAAATGTTTCGCAAGCACCAGATCCTTAACCATGGGCAGATTTAAGGAAATCCTAGAACCAGAATTGATTACGAAAGTTTTCTTTGGCTTCAAGCAGTTAATGAGATGTCATGCAATCATTGGGAGAATTCTGTATTCTATTTGGCATGGAGTGGGTGTCCTATTGCCACAGATCTAGGAACTACACTTCACTCAGACATCCCACATGGCCACTCTTTTGGAAGTCTTGCCATAAGCCACATTTTCTGTGTATGATTGTGGAGATATATATATATTCAATGTGTTGAGTTTAAATTATCTGAACATATGCATGTAACCTGCACCCAGATCAAGAAGCATAACATTACTAGTAACCCAGGAACCACGCTCTTTGGGATCCCCCACTTCCTATCAATTGTCCCCCTCCAAGGTGACCACTATCTTGACCTTTAACAGCATGGATGTGATTCTCTTGCTTCTGGAATTTATATAAATGGAATTACAAAGCATGTAGCCCTTTGTGCCTATCTTCTTTCACTCAACATTACAATGATGGGATTCAGCCATGTCAATTCATGAGGTTGTAGTTCATTCATTCTCACTGACGTACAATATCCCATTGTATGAATACACCACTATTACGTTTTCCACTCTTCTGTTAATGGTCATTTGGGTAGTTTCACATTTCAGGCTATCATGAACAGTGGTACTGTGAATAGTCTTATAGGTGATTTTTGATGAATTTGTGAACACATTTCTGTCGGGGGAAATTGATGTGTATTGAAGTGTGTGTATGTTCAGCTTCAGTAGATGTAAGCCACTTCTTTCTCAGAGTCAAGTCACTGTTATCCCTGGGACCGAAGGCCAGGCCTTTCTCTGAAACGGGTAGGATCCCTGGCTTTTGCAGGGGGAAGAAAGAGTTTCTGATAAAAAGTATATGAATTAATGGCATCTTCTCTCAAACTCCTGTTAAGATTTCATGTTTCTGATTTTCCTAGATTTTTATTGTTTTTAGATGTTTCCTGAAAAGTATCATGTAATCAGCCTCTTGACTGTTGGTATTTGTGACAGTCACATGCCTACCATGTGCCAGGAACTGGTATGCTAGGTGCTTAACCTATTTTGCTCCTTTAAACTGCATGCAAGTCTCTGAGGAAGGTTTGTTTCTTTTATAGATAGTGAAACCCATGATCAGAAAAGGGAGCTGTGCAGCAAGCACTGAGACCCAAGCCAGTCTGCTTCTCTTTTCATCATCCAATTTTGCTTTCTGGCTTATCTTGATACCTGGCTTTAACAAATTTGGAATTTACTAAAAATGGAAAGATGCATTGCATAACTCTTCTCCCATCTTCCTATTCTCTGCCACTAGAGACAGTGTGAGAAGGCCTGGTGATACTAGTGGTAGAAAGTGAAAGCTTTGAAACTATTTGAAAATATACAAAGTGGTATCAGGGAGCAATATGAGGAGGCTCTGAAAAGCTCACAGTGTGGATCAAGTTTTGCTAAAGAAGTGAGACCATGCTTGTGCTATTTCCTGTACCAGGTCCTGGATCAGGGCATTGTCCTAAGTACACAGAGGATGGGCTACTCTACCAATCCATCCATTGGTTCAATAAATGCTTTGAATGACTTTCACGAAGCATGGTGCTAGGTCCTCAGGATACAGAGATGTGAACAATATGATCACTTCCCTGGAGGAGCTCATCATGTGTTGGAGAAGACAGGTGGTTAGGCAAATAATTGCAGAAGAAATGCTAAAGTACTCTAACAGAAATACGTGATGATTGGGGCACAAAGAAGTGGCCAGCTCTCCTGGGGAGAGGGGCTGAAAATGTGATTAAGAAGGATCTAAAGAGGATGAGTTTAAAAAATAAATAGTTGGTGGCATGGAAGCCAGGTGTGAAGGCAAGAATGAGGCCAGGGGGCTAGGGTGTAGACAGGGAGCAGATAGAAAGGCAGCAGGGGACATTGCAGGGCTTTACCAGATTCCTAATGCTGACCGGGTACCAGTCAGCATTACCTCCAGAAAGTAATGGTAGCCCTGGTAAGAGTCTGTATGGTAAGATGGGCATTTTGTCGTGATTGGGAAAGAACTGTTGGTCACCCCAAAGGATCTCTGGAAACTTACCAGACTGTTAGTCATGGACAGCCACCTGGGACTTTTCCAACACTCTTTCGGGCTGGGATATGGAGCCTTAGGAGAGTTTGTCATCCAGAGTATAGTGATCCCTGGAGACCAGTTCTTCCTGTGCTGTCTGAGGAGATGCACATTGTCGGCGAAGTAAGCTTTCATACTTTCAGGGAGGAAATGTGCTACTATTCATGAACTCAAGAGGGGATCCGTCCTCCCAAGAGATGATGCTGCTGCTGGTAAACCACTGAAAGAGTTTCCTGAGTGAAGCTGTTCTCTTGTCAAGTGTGCTAAGGGAACGCTGTGGCTTGAATGTGTCCCCCAAAGTTTATGTGTTAAAAAGTTGATCCCCGATGTGGCAGTGTTGGGAGATGAAGCTTATTGGGAGGTGTTTGGGTCATGAGGACACCCCATGAGTCATGGGGGGCACTAGCATCATGAACGGATTAATGCTGTTATCACAGGAGTGGGATCCTTACAAAAGGATGATTTTGACCCTCTCTTATCCTTCCACCTCCTGCCATGGGAGGCACAGAAAGAAGGCTCTTGCCCGATGCTGGTACCTTGATCTTGGACTTCCAGCCTCAAGAACCATGTGCCAATACATTTCTGTTTGTTATAAATTACCCAGTCTACGGTATTCTTTTATGGCGGCACAAAGTGGACTAAGACAAAGGGTTCATCCAGGGGTGTGTTAATTCCATCCAAAGGAGGTAGAGAACGGTATCATTCCTGACTAAGATCCCCCAGCACAGAGAAAGTTCCCACAGCAAAAGAGAAAGTTCACATCTCTGCATGGTTTGTTTCCCATTCTCAAGCTTCTGCAATGCCTGAGAAATCTGCTCTGTAAGTGAAGGTAGGAGAATCTGAGAGATTAAAGAAGAGAGTCTCAGAGGATTTCCTTCTGGACAGAGCCACGACCAGTGGCCCATGGGTCCCCATGTCCTGGATCTCAGAGATTCAAATTTCCCCTATAAACAAATGATGTGCTTATTGCCAAACAGCCTTGTTCTCCACTCTCCCCTATCACAGGGTAGGTGGGAAGAGGTCTGCTCAGAAAAAAAGAGGGCTATGTGGCCTTGGGCTAGGTGAAGTGGTTGAGGCTCTCCTACGTGGACACCCATTTCTTCCTCGACACCCATTTCTTCCCCTTCATCTAGTAACAGACCCTGACTCTTTTCATGACTGGACATGTGTTTCAAGCTGAACAAATAACATAGCCTACCCTGGGAATTTTCACATTGTGGGGAAAGGAGAAGGAAAGTTTGGCATGCATCATATGACAACCTCTCCTAGTTCCTGCGCTGCTGAGATGCATAGAACATCTCTGTCCCCAAGATTCCAATTTCCAAGGACAGTTTTTCATTTCTCAATTCTTTGAGCTACCTCAAGATAATTCTGACTAATTATTCACACAGACTCCCTGCCTCTGTCAGGTTTGGTTTTGTTTTCCACCTCACCCCCATGCTTGAGTGAATCAGAATTGGTTTCTGTTGTTGCAGCAGAATTTTGGCAGATATAGCAATTGGTTCCAGAGCTGTAGGCAACAGGCCCTCGGGGTATGTGGAATTGGTCATGGCACAAATGGAATGCATAAGTATACAGAGAATGAGCAGAGAATCTAGTTACCTGTTGTGCTCACCTGTAATGACATGAGCCCAATAAGGGGCCACTGCTGGGGCCCAGCAGCTGCTGGAGAGAGACACGGAGAGGATGGGTCCTTCTGAAAGTATCTGATAGCTTTATGTAAATAACTTAAGCTGAGCTCAAACATCAAAATTCTCTCCTTAAAGGATCTCTCATTGCTTGTGGCTGTTGAGCTGATAATTCTTAGAAAAATTCAGGGATTGAGCCTGTTGGTTTATGAATGACAACACTAGTCAATTTGTAACCTTATCAGCCAGCAGTGTGGTTGGGTGGAGCTCGTGATACTGGGATGGGGATATCTGTGAGCACTGAAGGACTGGAGGACTCTGCCTCTCCAAGCCCTTGGCAATACTCCCCCTGCCCCTCTCTTGCCTACAGAAGTGGCACTGAGTCTCTGCCTCCATCTCATTGTTGTTCTCTGAATAAACAAGATTTGGACTTAACATGGCCTGGAGGGAGAAATGAATAATCAGGGTACAGAAGCAAAAGTTATGCCTGGAGAAAGTTGCAGGTCCATTGTCTGGGAAATCTTGGGGGGCATAAATTTTGAGAATGCTTAAATAATGGGGATGGAATATAATCATAAATGAGGCAGAATCTATTGTTATAGGTCTACCATCAGAAAGTGTACCTGCTCTGTGCCTGCTTGGGCAGTTGGCTGGATTCCAACAATTTGATTCTTCCGTTAATGAAAATCTCTACTGAAGACTGACCCATGCTGGGTGAAACAAAAGGCCAGAAATCTCTTTAGAGATGTGGAGAAGGGAATTCAAAGACCTACCCTGTTGCCTTGAGGAATAAATGATAAGGAAAATGCCAAAATCTTCAAAAAATGCTCTACTAATAGTCCCCACTGGGCCAAGAATACTGTGGATAAGACGCCCTTATAAAATGGGCCCTGCTTGTCCCTGGGGATGGAATCATCTAAGATGACAGGTAGATTTACCAGGCACAGCTGGAAGCAAAGCTATTTTGGCTCTCACAATAGTCAGTTTTGTAACTGTGGTAGTCAAGGCTCAGTGAATGGTCTTACCTGTAACAATCACCATCTGTAATTAATCAATCACGTGCCCTGCAGAGACTATGACCACCTCAGCATCTGTATCACTCAGGCTAGGTTACGCTGCAGTAACAGATACTGCAGATGCTGTAGTAATCTCAGTGGCTTAAAATAACAAATATTCTAATCTAGCTCATTCAACACTATCTTTGACTGAGGGTCAGCCGGGGAGGAGCTAGTGGGAGTGACTGTGATCATCACAGTCATTCAGGGCCCAGGCTGATGAGGCAGCCAAAGAAAGATCTGGAGGGACTCATACAATCAACTAAATACTCAACCTCAAGGGAGGAACACCAGTGATTTCTCATTGGTTAGAGCTAGTCACATATTCCCACTCAACAAATAGGAGGCCAGGAAGTGCAGTCCTACTGTGTGCTTAAAAGTGGAGAACTGAAAATATATGGGAAACAAAACTAATTCCTGATTACCACATTATCTTCCTGAAAATCACATAGCGCCTACACCTCCATGAAGTTCCCTGTGGCTTTAAAATAAATCATGATGTAAAAAGACACCTGCACTCCTATGTTTATTGCAGCACTGTTTACAATAGCAAAGTCATGGAACCAACCTATGTGTCCAGCAATGGTTAACTGGATATAAATGTGATACACACACAGACACACACGCACACCATGGAATATTACACAGCCATAAGAAAGAATAAAATCATGTCCTTTGCAGCCACATGGGTGGAGTTGGAGGCCATTATCCTAAGTGAACTAACACAGAAACAGAAAACCAAATACCACATTTCTCACTCATAAGTGGGAGCTAAATATTGAGTACATATGGACATAAATATGAGCAGAATAGACTCTGGGGACTCCAAAAGTGGGGAGAGTGGGAGGCAGTTAGGGTAGAATAATTATAATAATAATAATACCTGTTGGGTACAATGTTCAGTATTTGGGTGATGGTTTCAATAGAAGCCCAATCTTCACCAGTACACATGCAATCCTCAGGTAACAAAGAAGTGCATTTAATCCCTTAATAAAATTTTAAAATAATAAGTAAATAAATAAATAGCAATTGGAAGATTCAGAGTTTGGTTTTCAGGTGGCTCCAATAGCCTATGTCAGTACCACCAAAAAGCGAATGCTGGGAGTTATGTCCCCACTTAGAGATGGCGTCAAACGCCACAGGGAAGGGAAATCTTCCTAACTGGCCAATTTTACCTGGAAAGACAGATGAGCTGAGATGAGGAACTGCATTAATTCTGAGCCATGACTGCCAGATTGAATGCATGGTTAGAATCTGGGAAGGAGCAAGACGAGAAGCTTGTGACACAGGGATGGATGAATACTACCTGGGTCCAGAGCCTGGAAATACCTACACTCCTAGGAAATTGATCCAGAAGGCCCTGGATTATGCCCTCCATAGCTTAGCAGAAGAATAGAGGGCAGGAGTGGCTTGCTGAAGAGTCCATCTTGACACCAGCTAGGAAATGACACCCTGGAAGAGGTGGGCATTATCCCACAATGTGTGTCATATGCTGTATCTCTTAGATTACAAACATACAGCTCCAGGAATCAAAAGGATGGCACTCCTTATAATCCCCTAGTTTTGCTTCTTATCCTCATGATTCAAAGTGCCCTCTCTCCCTCTCTTTTTCTCTCTCTGCATACACACACACACATGCACACACACATGTATACTTACATACATATATATACACACACACAAGTGTATACTTACATATGTATATATACACATACACACATATTCCATGGGTTTTGACAAATGCATGGTCATTTCTCCACTCCTTAACCATGATACAGAATATTTCCACCATCTCGAATTTCCCCCACGCTGCCCCTTTGCTCTACTAGATGTTTTCTTGTTCAAAGGAGGGATACTTCCACTAGAGAACATAATAATGGTTCTTTGGCTGACCTAGGCCTGTGATGGTGATCCCTTTTGTGCTCATGCTGTGGTCAGTCTGAATAAGTGCTACATTTACAAGGCCTGTCATCCAGCAAGAAACCAAACACCTAAGAAATAATGAAGGCAATTCGTCTATAGTTCTCTTCTCTGAGGGACTGGTGGGAAGAGTGTGGTAATGGACAAAAATATGGGAATGGGCTCTGTGTGTCTGAGATGAGAATGGAGAAAGGAAAAAGGAGCTGACTATGTTCCCAGAGACAGCTGTTGGCAGGAAGGACTGGAACTCAGAGCTGAGCCTCATCTTCCTTTAAGAAGATGGCAGAGCCTCAGGCAGGAAGGGGAGTCTACAGGCTGCTGGTTCAGGACCCATTCTGCTCACTGTGGTGAGACAAAGGGCCTGGCCTCCTCTACAGCTATGGAGTCTGTGAAATCTGTCACCACCAGTGTCTCAAGGGCATTGCTTTCCCTGAGTTATACCCAAAGGTGGAGCTGCTGGAGCCCACAGACCCTCCCAAAACTCTACCCAAAGGACACACATCACTTCCGCACCGTCACAGCCCATTGTGCCGTTGTGTGGTATGCAGGGATGGGAGCAGAGAAATATCAAAATGTGTTGGGTCCAAATACCATTGATTAGCCTCTAGTTTGTCAGCCTTAGGTCACTACTGGTTGTGACCCAAATAATGAATGGAGAGCTTCATTCCAGTGGCATCTGAAAACACAGAAATGATAGAGGAGAGATGCTTAATGCTTGGATAGGTGCAATTAAGGATACTGTGGGCAGCTCTGTGTGTGTGAGTATGGGCGTGTATGTTTATGTATAGACTGATGGTTGTTAGGAAGAAGGAAAAGGAGGAACAGGGGGAATTGAGATGATGGTGCAAAAGCAGTTGTCTCACCCTACCCTCTGCAAGGAGAAAAGAGGCCTCAAGCCCTGAGAGAGGGAGAGCTCTCTTGTTGGCTGATTCTGAAAGCAGGACATAAATCCCTGATTAATGATTTGTAATAGTGGTTTACAGAAACCTGCCTTTCTGTCATCAGAGCACACCATATTCTACCAAGGTCTGGATACTGGCAGCAAAATAATAGAAATTGCCTCCTCCTCTGGACACATCTCCTCAGCAAAAGCTTTCATGGATAGAGATGATTCTCATTTGTGTCCATCTTCATTTCTTCATTCATTAATTCATCCCTCAATCTGACACACCCCTCCTCAGTACCAGAACCTCCCTACACGGAGATGATGTGGGTAGGCCTTGCCTTCCAGAATCACAGTTTCTTCAGGTTATTGTAGCAGGATCCAGCCCTGAGAAGAGACTAATGGGAATAAGGACTCATGTCCAGGCCAGGACTCACAGCCTATCATGGGAGAAATGAAGCTCTTGTCTCTTGGTGGTTGGGTTGGGATTAACCCAGAGCCAGGCAGCTGGGGAAGGGCAGCCTTAACACCAGTGCTGAGAACCCAGGCTTTAATCTTCCTGCCCAGGGGATTAGAGACCCTTGAGAAAAGACCAGAGATTTCTAGACCTATGGCTCAACCCCTCATGGGCAAGTGCTGAGCTGCTTGCTCTTGGCAGTGAGGTTAGTGTCCCCTGAGCCTGCTGAGGACACTGACATAACTTTGCACAGCTTTTGGCATGAAGGTTCCCTTGGTGACACTCAGACTGCTGTCAGACCACGCGCATACCCCAAAGCTGCTCTGGCACCCCAGGGAGAAGAGCCTGGCACAGTGAATTGGAGCTTGGAACAGCCTGCTAGAAGGTCATGACATTGTGGAGTGCACTGTCAGCCAGCTCCTGAGTGGCACTTGCTCAGGGTGAGAAACAGAAACGGCTGGTCCAGGTCAATTAGAGATTGATTTACTTGACATATCCATGTTATATGTCTATTGGATTTGCACAGATGGCTGATCTTCAGTTGATATCACACTAGATGGAAAGAGAATGATGAGATGGGCTGCCTGGTTAGATAGTGGCTCTTACAGCCCTCCACTGTAGCAGGACTATTTAACCCTTGCATGCAGGCACAGCCCTGCCAGGTTCAGGGACCACATCCAGCACCAGGCAGGAGCTCTGTAAGGAGCTTGGGGTCTGTGACATGTTGGTTCATGTTCCATCAGTCTCCCTGTGGTTCCATCTCAAATGTCCTGAATTACAGAACCAAAGTGCTTACCCTTTTCTGGGATCAGTCCTCTGCCTTGATCTTCTTTCGACCCTGTGGAAACTTGCTTCATTCACTTTGGTAAAACCTCATATTTGGGTTCCAGCTCCTCCTGATCTGTGGCAGGGCCTGGTTGACCTGAAGCTTCCCAGATATTTTCCCTTCCCCTGAGTCTGTGTTGTGGTCCTGATACCTTTCAGATTTTGTCTTGTTCTCAGTCTTTGTCACCTCCTTCCTTCTGATCTCCACCTGCAGGTTCCATCCCATCCCTGGACCCAGCCACCGATGCCCTCTCAATGCTGTGCACACCTGCCAGGGTCCTTTGCTGCTTCAGATTTGAATCCTATGCCATAATCTCATAGTAAATGTCTTCCCAGACCATATCTTGGGATGTTGTAACCACTGGAACTGTGGTTATCTTCCTTACCCTCATGCTCTAGGCTCCCAACTGCTAGTGGGTAGGTTTAGTGCTACCTCTTTGCCTTTTCCTGTTGTCCTACCTGCAAGGAGAAATTGGCAAGATCTCCTCCTACCCACTTCTGCCTGCACTGACCCCATGATCTGCTGTGCTTGGACTGTGCCTTGCATCTGTCTCCTCTGAAGTGTAAGGGTATCCCTCTGGACAGTCACCTGGATGCTGACTTTATAAAGGCCAGTTGGGGATAGGAGGCCATTTGCTTTTCTGGAGGTCTATGAGGAACTCTGTTTTATGCTAAGAGACCTAAGCATGTGCTCCAGGGTTGTAAAGGGTATTTTGATGATGTCCCCCATAAGTGTGCAGGGCAGCCAGTAAAAAGAGCTACAGCAATGAGCTCTAGAAAGCTGTTCCTATTTTGTGATTGGTTACCTCATGCCGTTATCTTAGTCCATTTGTGTTGCTGTAAAGGACTGCCGCAGACTGGGTGATTTATAAAGAAAAGAGGTTTATTTGGCTTCCAGTTCTGCAGGCTATATAAAAAGCATGGCACCAGCATCTGCTGCTGGTGAGGGCTTCAGGATGCTTCTACTTAAATGGAGGGTGAAGGGGAGACAGTGTGTGCAGAGATCACATGATGAGAGAGGAAATGAGAGAGAGAGAGAGCATGAGCAGGGAGGTTCCAGGCTCTTTTTTAATACCTGGCTTTCATGGAAACGAATAAAGCAAAAACTCACTCATTACCATTAGCACAGCATCAAGACAGTCATGAGTCATTCACCTTTATGATCCAAACACCTCCCATTAGATCCACATGCAAAACTATAGCTCAAATTTGAACATGAGATTTGGAGAGGACAAACAAAACCAAACTGTGGCAGCCATGTTACAAACATTTATGGACCACCTACCCTATTAAAAAGAAACAAGACAATCCTGATGGTATGAGGGCACCATGAGTATCAAGTAAAGTCTTTTCCAGCCTTATGGTGTGGTTGTAGCCATAACAGCTATGTTCAGGATTCTGTTTGGGCAGAATGTGAAAGAGGAAGTTGGACCACCGAGAGCAACCCAGAGAAGGAGGCAGTGGCTATTAGTGAGATCCCAAAGGGAACAGAACCTTGGGAGTGAGAATCTGAGCTGATTCGTTCTACTATTTCTCCCCACATGGAAACCCACCCTCCTTAGTAGGTTGGTAGTGGTGGAGTAGTTACAAGCATAGGCTTTGGATGCAGATGGATCTGAGTTACAGACCTGTCTCCATCACTTACTAGGTTTATGATTTGGGTAAATTACTTAAATATCTCTATTCCTTAGTTTTCTCACTTGCAAAATAAAATCTGTAATACTTTTATCACAAGATTATTACAGCAACCTAATAATTAAGATAATATATGCAAAACAGAACCGTGCTTAGAACATAGTAAATTCTGAGTAAATGGTATCTATTAAATTTAACGTACTTCCAAACATGGGTGACTGGGCTTTGTTTTTATTCTGGAAGGAGACCATTCCTTCTTACTACACTACTTGGTCAATCTTCAGTTGCCTAATGCTTGGACATGTACTTTTTCCTAGGGTCTTAGTACTCATCAATCTTTGGATCCTGGCCAACCCACCAAATAGTGGATTGGTTAGTTTGCACAAGGCCTTCTCCTTCATCCGCTGGTCCCCAGCTCTGAAAGATGCTGCAAACCAGGTCATGCACACAAAGCATGTAAAACCCCTCCTTTTGATAATGCATTTAAACCTACCATAGCATTCATGTGATCTAAAGGGCTTTGTAGACTTACTGTCAAGAAAACAAATAATTTTAAGTGAGTGTTTTGTGTCGAGGTGGAGAGGAGAGATACAATAAAATACAGTTTCACTAAGACAGTGGTAAGATCAAGCTGTCACCTATCTTCCTCCCCATTCTCAACCAAAAGTTCAACTTTACCTCTCCAGCTTCATTTTCTCCATACATCCAATTTGGGTCTTATGCAATCTAACCCACTCAATACTAATTATACGTGCATGTGAACTATTGTTTTCACACCCTCCCTTCTTTTATCCAAATTAAGCATTTAATTGCCTAATAAAAATGTTTGTGAGATAATCAGGGAGGGAGATCAGTACAAGGCCAGGTAGGGCTAGAAGAGGGACTCAGAACCTAACAAGTATAATGTACAATGAGCTGTTGACGAGCCCCCCATCACCACCATCGGTGATCAGTGTGTGTCCACCAGCACAGCTCAGGCTAAAGTCCCACCTGCCAGCATCAGTCACACTCAACACAAGCTCAGCTCAGAATTCCTCCAGGCTGAATAATTAGGTATCAGCTAGGGATCATTCTCCTTCGTTTTTTTTCTTTTTTCTTCACATCTTCTTCCTTCCCCTTGTAGAAATAAACTGAAGAGAAGGTGTTCGTGTTATGCCCCATTGTTTTCTCATGCTTCACATTCATTCACTAGACAGATTTTGTCAGGTACATGCTCTGTTCCAAGATATTGGGTATGTCAAAGTGAGTAGCTTGGAGTTTAGGGTTATGTAACTTTTGACCATGCTGGCATAGGGAAGAATAGTGATAACGTGCACTCAAGAAACACCTTCAGCTGATTCACTTAATGTCCCTATTCTTTGACCGGGAGAGAAATGATAACCATTTCTCAGATGGTAATGAAAAAGGCAGTGCACCTGGTAAGCTGGTTTACTGTCTTGTGGGGTGGATCTTTATGATGTGCCAGAACTTGTGCTGGAGAGTTCCATGCTGCTACTCTCCTATCTCCTTTCTGTCCTTTCTTGGACCTTCGCTCTCATCCAAAGACACAGTAATTCAGCATGTGTTTATCAAGAACCAGCTCTGTGTGATACATGAAGGTCGACACTGGGGATACAAGACAAATGGACAGTATCGGCCCTTGGAGACTCATCATCTGGTCAGGAGATGGACATGTGAGAAAGGCCACCTGACCCCATCCCGGCCGAATGTTGGAGGTGCTTCCCACCTTCTGGGTTTTCTCCATCCTTCACAGCAGTGTCTGTGAGTAACTAACAGTGTGGTCTTTTACTTTTCTAATGCTGTCTGTCTTATTATAGTAGCTCCTTAGATAACACAGAGAGGAGGTTAGTCTTGAGTTATAATTTCTTTTTTTTTTTTTTTTGAATGGAGTCTCGCCCTGTCACTCAGGCTGGAGTGCAGTGGTGCGATCTTGGCTCATTGCAACCTCTGCCTCCTGCCTCAGCCTCCCGAGTAGCTGGGATTACAGGTGTGCACCACCACGCCTGGCTAATTTTTTGTATCTTTAGTAGAGACGGGGTTTCACCACGTTGGCCAGGCTGGTCTCGAACTTCTGACCTCATGATCAGCCCACCTTGGCCTCCCAAAGTGCTGAGATTACAGGCATGAGCCACCACACCCAGCCAAGTTTTAATTTTGCAAAGTATCTCACTAACCTATGTAATATAATACAAAACAAATATTTGATATGTGTCCCCATTTCTTGGCACACAGTTGCTAACCTTGGAATCTTTGGAGTGATCAGAGTGTCTTTCGTATGCTGATGAAATGACTGCTGGCTGGGAGCCCCTAGACAGCTGTAGGCATAATAAGAGGATTGGAACTTTCAGCCCCACCTCCCTGATCTCCAGGGAGGAACAGGGGCTGGAGAATGAGTCAATCACCAACAGCCAATGATTTAATCAATCCTTAATGTAACCTCCATTCAAGCCATAAACAATGGGGTTTGGAGAGCCTCAGGATTGGTGAACAACATATCAAGGTGCTGAGAGGGTGGTGTGCCTGGAGAGAGGGCATGGAAGTGCTGTGCCCCCTTCAATGCCTTGCCCCATGCATCTCTTCCACTTTACTGTTTCTCTGAGTTTTAATCTTTATAATAAATGACAGTAGTAAATAAAGTGCCTTCCTGAATTCTGTGAGCTCTTCTAGAAAATTATCAAGCCCACACAGGGGTTTGTGGGATGCCCCTCCCCCATTTATAGCCAGAGGTACACATGGTAACCTAAGACTTAAGACTGACATCTGAAGTAGGCGCATTCTTGTGGGACTGAGTCCTTACCTATGGGGTTGGTGTTAATGTAATTGAATTGTAGGACACTCAGTTGGTGTCCAGAGAGTTGGATAATTGGTTGGTGTGATAACCCCACCCTTAACATGTAGTGTCAGAAGTGTCGTGAGAAAAAAACAGTTCAATCTTGTACCCAGTTTCTTTTGTAGCAAAAATGACTGACAGGAGAGGAAAAGGCTCTGCCTGGTAGGTTTTGTGCTGGATTGAGAAGGAGGAAGATGGTTCTAGAATTGGGAGAGAGCTGTCACTCAGGACAACAGTGGTCCTGCTGTAGGATATTGCTGGTGAGAGGGTCTCCCCTGTGTCTCACTCACCAGCCCCCAGGCCAGACTGTCTTGATCTAGGATATTTCCTCCCCTGCTGGCTCCATGGGCACTGCGCCACTCAGAGCCTGGACTGTCCTTGAAGATCTCCAACTCACTTCCTGAGTGATTCCCCTCTTTTCTTTGCCCTTCAGAAGTCACCTAAGGACCCTGGTAGTACTCTGTTTCCAAGCAAAACTGGGATGGGAAATCTGGTGCTCTTCCTTTCTCACAGATCCACAGCTGTTCCTGCTCAGTGGGTGGAGAGCCAGGCCTGCCACTTATGCAGAAGAGATAATTTAGGTGCCACTGATTTCTGCCAGCAGGAGGACGAGATGTCTACATCCCATTGAAGGACATGCCCAGATCCTTCCCGGCCACGTGGTGAGCAAAAATCTGTCACTGAAGTCTGCTGCTTTGGCAATCTGTAGACTGCAAGTTCATGGAGAAACCAAGAGCCAGGAAACTGGAGTTAGAAAGCAGTATGACTGCAGACAGATTTGAAGAGTCTGGCTCTGTGAAGAACTCAGAGGCAGAATGGTCCAGCAATGTGACAAAGTCTCAGTACACCCCCTCAGGGCAGAAGAGGACGCTGCGAGTCTCCATAGGGGCATGAAGAATATCATGGGAACTCCAGGGTTCCTCCTTGACAACATTCAGGAGGCTTTCCACTTGATGCACTTTCTTGGAAGAGTCCCTTCCCTGCAAGCTGCCACTGCATGTTGGGGACATTTGATTCCACATTCCCATAGCTTTGCTGAGGGGTGTTAGCTTTGTCACTGTGGTAACTGGCCAAGCTGATGATGTTACTTCACAGACTCCTAAAGCTGTAGAGGTAAATAGGACCTGTAAGAAAGTTCTTTCTTATATTGACAGAAATTTTGTCTCCCTAGAACTTCTATACACTAGTCTGTATTCTGAAGTTCCAGATAATCAGGATTCTTTTTTATGTGACAGCCTTCCAAATATTTGAAGGTATCCGAGAGACACAACATCTCATCGTAGCCAGGCAAATCACCCTTGTTTCTCCAGTAACTGTTTCTAAGTCCCTCTTAATCCTCCTATTTTCATTAGATGTTTATAACTTGTTACTCAAAGTGTGGTCTATGACCTACAGTCCTGGCATCACCTGGAAGCTTGCTAGAAATGCAGAGTCTCAGGCCATGTCCTGGTTCTCCTGAATTAGAATCTGCATTTTAATAGGATTCACACATATTAAAGCTTGAGAAGTGTTTATAGCACATTCATAGCAATTCACACACACACACGTATAATAGCAATTCACACGCACACGGATATGTTTACATGTAACCTCTATGCCAAACAATAGAATGATTGATTAAATTATGACATATCCAGGCTGTGAGATATTATGCATTATGCATAGAAAATATATAGAAATGACATAGACGGCTGCGGAAGCACTCATAATGAACCAAATGTTAGCTGATAACTAGCATTTAAAGAGAGCACTGACTACACCCTGGGCTTTGTTCAAAGCATAATAGTGATTGCCTCCTTGAATCATCACAATAACCCCACAAAGTAGATAGCAATGGTATTCTCATTTTAAAAGTGGTAAAAGAGGCCTGGTCAGGGTGGGTAACTTGCTTACGATCACACAGCAAGAGCCCAGGCAGACTAATTCCAGAGCTTATGTGCCTAACCACTGCTACAGTCAAATGATAAAACCACAGTTACAGAATTGTGTATGTGCTATGACTGAAACTATAAGGATATATATTGAACATTCTCTTATGCTGTCATATTATATCATTGTAATAAAAATAATAAAAACCAGCATGCCCAAACTGAGTAAGCTTTATCCAGCCCCAACAGTATTTCTATCATCTCTGTTACATTTTCTTTCAATTTAAACAATGTTTACAATATAAAAATAATATACACTCATGGTAAAAAATTTCATATACACGAAAGGAAATAAAATGAAAAGTATAGAACTCCCTCCCCAATACTCCTCCTCCACTTTGAGATAACCATGTTAGCAGTTTCTTGTATATCTCTCAAAAAATGTGTTCTGCATTTAAAATAATGAACATGCACATGCACGCACACACACACACAGATACATACATAATATTATACACACACTTTCTACTCTTAGCTTGGATACATCTGTTAAAGCAGCTTTGTGATTGGTTCCTGTTTTATTTATGATAAATTGGAACACCCAGATCTTTCTCACATGAAGTGTTATTAAGTTTTCATCTCTCCATCTTGAACAGATTTTTTTTTTCTCATCTAAATGTAGTATATTTTATGTCTTCTTATTGAGTTTCATGTAGCTGGCTGTGTTCTAGTATTCCAGTGAATTAAATGCTTTCTTTTTCTTTTTTCTTTTTTTTTTTTTTTTTAACTTTTGATTCTTAAGCATAGAAGCTCTTTCCTTCACAGTTCTGATAAGTATGCCCTGATTTTTCATGCCTAGAGGGAATAACTGCAGGGAGGGGAACAGGGTGGTTTATGAGGATCACTATAACAGTGAAGCAAAAGAAAAAAACATATTAGCAATGGCTGTCTCCAGATGGTGGAGCTTTTATTTTTACCTTTTGCTTTTGACTATTTTCCAAATGGGTTAATTTCATCATTTAAAAGAGAAATAAAAGCTGGAGTTTTGGACAGTAGATATTGTTTCTGCCTGTTCACTACCTTCCTGGAAGATTTCATACATCCATTCCCTTTGCTGCAAAAATGTAGCATCTCTCAGTAGAGTAGTCAGTACATACACAACTAATCCACTGATGCTGGGTTTGAGCCAGGTGACTTGCTCTGGCCAATAGGATGTTAGCCAGGGTGATATGGACAGAGGTCTGAACTTGTTGGTGCAATTTGGCTTGGTGACTTATGCTTCTGCTGCACACCACCTACCTTGGGAAGTGCAAGCTCTGGGTAGCCACTGCTCCTGGAATTGAGAGCCCTAGGAGAAGATTTGAAGTTGGCTCCTAGCCTGAGGAATAAAGCTCCATCCCCCCATCAACCCACAGAATGCTGAGTGAGAAAAATCATGTAACTTGGGAAGTTTGATTTTGTTTGTGTACAGCAACATTAGAGTAATAGTTGACTAGACTGGGGAGTCAACTACCCCCAAACCGACTGGTATGTCGTAAGTAGTTGCCACCTCTTGCAGGTGTTGCAGCTCCCCTCTCCTTGTTTGAGCCCCCATCACCAGCCATACCAGCTGTGCCTAATCATGCTGCCCTTAGGTCACCTACCGCACAGCAGTTCATGAGCTGGAAGCCATTCTTCCTGGCTGGTCCTAATATTCTTTTCTCCAAAAGTTCCGTACTGTGGAATAAGAAGGGCTCTGACATTCGCCTAATTAAGAAGTGCTATGGATTGAATCATGTGCCCTCCAAAATTCATTTGTTGATGTCCTAACCACCCCACCTGTTCCTCAGAATGTGACCATATTTGGAAATAGAGGCATTTCAGATGTAATTAGTCAGGATGAGGTCTTAGTGGAGTAGGTGGGACCCTAATCCAATATGGCTGGTATCATTCTATGAAAGTGGAAATTTGGACACAGGGACACATACACTAGGAGAATACCACATGAACATGAAAGCAGAGATTAGGGTAATGTTTCTACAAGCCAAGGAAAACCAAAGAATGCCAGGAAGCCTCTTGAAGCTAGAGGAGAGACAGAATATATTCTTTCTTGGCCTCACAAAAAAGCAACCCTGCCAACACCTTGCCTTCAGACTTCCAGCTTTCAGAACTGGGAGACAATACATTTCTTTTGTTTAAGCCACCTAGTTTTGGCACTTTGTTACAGCAGCCCCAGGAAACTAATGGAGGTGCCCTCCAAACAGTACAGCTATCCTCTCTCTTCCTTTCAGTGCCCTTGGAAGAACAATTCTGTCACTACAACTCCCTCCCTCCAGAAGCTGGACCCACTTCTATTGAGGTTGAGTGGACAGGTGACATATTCCTTTCTTCTTCTCCTCCTTCAGAATGAGTCCTTTCCTCACAGAGAATGTTATATCCACCCCACCTTATGCCTGCCATTCAAGGAGCTCAAGCCTGGGGTCTAGGGTCTATTCTCACAAATCTCATCATTGTGCTTCTGGTGGCTGACTTTCTGCAGTAGGAATCCTAAGTACATCTCTGCAGGTCCCATGTAGATATGTTGATGCCCCTGTCAATAAAGACTGAGCTATGTACTACGCTGCCTTCCACATTACCATAAGCCTACAATCCTACTCATTAGAAGTGACTGATCACTCAGGAGCTGGGCTGCCCTCCAGCCCACATCATTGAATCTAACCACATGGGTAATCATAAAAAGACTAACCACGTGAAAATGCCCTGATAGTGTGAAAGATATCTTCACACTATCTGCCCCTTCACACTGTCTACATATCTACCCCACAGATATCTATAGGAGGTAGATATCTTCACACTATCTACCCCTTCACACTATCTACACACTTCACACTATCTACATATCTACCCCACAGATATCTATGGGGGTGCCCTTAATTTGCTCATCTAGTAATTTTATCCAAATGTGAAGGAAAGTTCAAGTTAGAATATTAGAAAGCTATAGCTGAGGACTTAGAGACTGTCAAGCTCATACCTCCATTTTACTGATAAGGAACCTGAGGAGCAAGAGAGGAAATGACTTGGCCAAAGTGAGTTCTTGGCAAAGCCAAGACCAGAATACAAGTGTTCCACTTCGGTTTTCATAAGACCACATTAACAAGGTCTTTTTTTGGAATTTATTATGGCTTTAATTCATCGCTGCTTTATTTTCTAATTGTTCCCTGATCATTGGTTTAGTAATCTATTTCATTTTATTTTTTATTATATAAGCAATTTTTTTGTTTTTTTTATTATAGAAGCAAACATGCATATTATAATACAATTTTACATTGTACAGTATAGACCACTATGGAAAATGTTACCCTAGTTGCCCACTTCAGCCCAAACACAGAAGTTCCTCTCTGCTGTAACCACTTACAACGCCTCTTATCTTTGGCATTTCTGATGGGTACCATTAAATAATATGCTCATCTTCTTTTATGTTCTAACTTCAGACAACATTAATTCTAGTTTTTTAAATGATTATCTCTTAAACATAATCAAACTTCTGTTTTTTAACATTTTAGACATTATCTACTCCCCACAATATATGGGGAAGAAATAAACATTTGTCTCTTCCTTGCACTTTTTATGTGGTCGAAGTTTGTAACTTTTATTTTTCTTCTGTAAGTATAGTTTAGTTATTTTAGCCATAACCTACCCATAAGTTAATTCCCAAAAAAATAGCACTTTAAATATTAAGACTATGTAAATATTATTCATTGCAGGCTGGGTGCAGTGGCTCACGCCAGCACTTTAGGAGACCAAGGCAGGTGGATTGCTTGAGCCCAGGAGTTTGAGACCAGCCTGCGCAACATGGAGAAATCTTGTCTCTAGAAAAAATACAAAAAATACAAAAAAATTAGCTGGGTTTCGTGGTGCTTGCCTGCAGTCCCAGCTACTCAGGAGACTGAGATTAGAGTATCGATTGAGCCTGGGAGATCAAGTCTGCACTGAGCCAGGATGGCACCACTGAACTCCAGGCTGGGTGTTAGAGTGAGACCCTGTCTCAAAACAAACAAACAAATAAGCAAACAGACAACAACAACAAAAAAAACTCATTGCACTTCCCAAGCCTCTGTTTCCGTCCCCCCCTTCAAAAATACACTCTCTCCTTTGTTACTAAGGAAGACTGCTTAGAAAGTAAAAGCCAAATACTTTACACTTTTCTTACACCGCTCTCAGCACCCTTCCAGCTCATGGCCATGCCTCATTTTTCATTTGTTTTTAATGACAGTACTATGTTTCTGTTTCTCATTTTTCCTAACCATCCGGAGATTCTTTCCGCATTTGACTAAGAAAAGACCTTTATGTATTCTCTTTATATGATGGATTGAATGAAATCCTCTTATTTCTTCAAAAATGTTCTTTCTTTCTTCATGGAAGTCCTCCATCCTCCTGTTTTTATGGGACTATGCCCTAGAATTGCACAGCAGTTACCTCATTGTGAAAGTCCATGTTTTCTTCTTTCTTTTATTTCCTTTTTGGCTATCCTGGAATATATCCTTGAGCATTTCCGTTTCAGAAAATGTACGTGAATGGAATTTAACCTTTCTGAATTGTCATTTCACCCTCATATTTGATTGATCATTTAGACTGGCATAGAATTCTTGGTTCAAATAATTTGTCCCTCAGAATTTTGAAAGCATTCCACTTTTGTCTTCTTTCGTTGTTGGACCTGAAAAGTCTGCACCCATTTGATTCTTCTTCTTTCGAGGTAACCTTGTTTTCTTATCTCTAGGAAGTTGTAGGATCTTTTATTCTTTGGAGTTCAGAACTTTTGATATCACTCATATAAGGAAAAAGCCAAGAAGACTACACTGAGATATTGTTCTCACTGATCAGGTGAGTCGAGTCTGATAATATATTTTCTTGGGAGAAAGATACTGAATTCTCTTCAGCCTTGGTGGGAATAAAAATATATACAAAGTCAATGGATGCAGATTTAACAACACATATAAAAATGAGCAGTACGTATATACTTTAACCAGCACTTTTGACATATAGGAATATATTATCTTGAAATACTAATCTATATGTACAAAGATATTTATACTAGGAGAATCATTGTAGTATTGTTTGTATGACATCAATGATTTTTTAAGCCAGATATTCATGATGAGTGGTCTTATTAAAACATTACAAATCTGTAATTTGTCAAAAGCTTCTATGCATTAATCTCTGTTGGCATTTAGTAGGACCTTTCAGTCAAAAGAGTCTCTTTCTTTAGCTCCAGAGTGTTTTCTTCTAACATTTCCTTGAAAATTTGCCACTAGCCATTTTCTTTTTTCAGTTTACCCCTTTTAAATCTCTTCTATAAGGGTGTGGAAACTGCTGTATCTGTCTGGCAGCTCCTTAACTTTCAATAATACTTTTAATTTTGCTCTGTGTTTTGAGACATATATCATAACTTCATTTGCCAGAGAACCAGCTTTGTCTTCAACTGGGCTCTTATTATTTCAGGATGGAATTTATTTTTTTATTTTTGCAATCATATTTGATTACTAAAAACACATTTTGCTTTCTGATTGTTTTTGTATACTAATAAGAGTTAATTTTAGGTGCACAATATTCTGAACTTTGCTGTTTTTCTTCTCTCATTGTATCTTGGCAATTGTTACATGTCAGTACCGGTAGAGGTACTTCAATTTTTCTTAATAGCTACATTGTATTTCACTCTCTATTTTACATATGTGTAATTTTTTGACAAGTCCACTAATGATAGATTTCTGGCTTTTAAAAAGTAATTGATGTGGCTGGGCGTGGTGGCTTATGCCTGTAATCCCAGCACTTTGGGAGGCTGAGGCTGGCGGATCACGAGGTCAAGAGATTGAGACCATCCTGGCCAACATGGTGAAACCTGATCTCTATGAAAAATACAAAAAAATTAGCTGGGTGTGGTGACATGCCCCTGTAGTCCCAGCTACTCAGGAGGCTGACGCAGGAGAATCATTTGAGCCCAGGAGGCAGAGGTTGCAGTGAGCCCAGATTGTGCCACTGCACTCCAGCCTGGCGACAGAGCAAGACTAGGTCTCAGGAAAAAAAAAAAAGTAATTGATGTTATATGAACAGTACTGCAGTGACTCTCCTTGTATAAATATCTTTGTATATATAGATTAGTATTTCAAGAGAATATATTCCTAGATGTCAAAAGAGCTAAAAGAGTTGGTCAAAGTGTGTACGTATTGCTCATTTTGATATGTATTGTCAAGTTCTCATCCATTGAGTTTGTACGTATTTATGTTCTCACAAAGAGTGAAGATAATTATTTCTCCCTCCCAAAAAAGTATGTTATCAGACTTGACCCATCTGATCAGTGAAAATGGTATCTCAGTGTAGTCTACTTTGCATTTTTCTTATTATGAGTAATATTGATCAAATTTCTATAAGCTGAAAAGTGTTTTGCAATTTCATTTCTGTTAACTATCTAGTTAAACCTGGACCACCTTTCTATTAAGTTATTGATATCTTCAAGGTTTTATAGGAATTCTTTATGTGTTAAAGAAATTAGTCTTTTGTTGTCATATGTGCTAAAAGCATTTATTTTGACACTACTTATGAAATTTTATCATCCTAAATTTTCAATAAACTTGTGAAATTTAGAATAGTTTTAGTTTTAAAGAAAAATGGTGAAGACAGTACAGAGTTCCCATATACCCCACCCCATTTTCTCCTATTATCAACATTAGTATGGTTAAATTGTAACAGTCCATGGACCAATATTGGTACATTATTATTAACTAAAATCCATTCTTTATTCTGATTCCCTTCGTTTTTACCAAATGTCTAGAAAAGTTCTAGGATCCTGTCACATTACATTTGGTCACCATGTTTTCATAGACTCTGCTTGCCTATGACAGTTTTTCAGACTTTCTATATTTTTGATGACTTTGACAATTTGAGTAATAATGATCAGGTATTTTGTAGAAAGTCCTTTAGTTGGGGTGTGCCTGATGCTTTTCTCATGATTGGACTGGGAGGAAGATCAGAGGTAAAGTGCCATTTTCATCAAGTCATGTAAAGTAAACACATTGTAAGCATGACTTATCACTGTTGGTGTTAACCCTGATGACCTGGGTGAGAAAGTCAGGCCTCTCCACCATAAAGCTCCTCCCTTTTCCCCCATTTCATACTTGACTCCGAAAGGAAGTCACTATGTGCAACCCACACCTAAGGAGTAGGGACTTACACTTCACTTCCTTTATGCGGAGTATCTTCTTGAATTGCTGGGAGTTTTGCATGGCTGATTTGTCTGTTGTCCCCTCCTCCTCCCCCATTTACGGACTGAGTATTTGCTTGTTTATTCAATGATTTATTTATGTCAGTGTGAACTCCTGAATATTTATTTTGTACCTTGGCTTATAATCTAATACCACTTTATTTTGTTGCTCAAATTGTTCCAGCTTTGGCCACTGACAATTCTTTCAGTTGGCTCCTTTGTCCCTTTGTCATATCCTCATCATTATGGGTTTTTTGTTCTTTAAACATTTCTTTATGCAATTGAAAGATGCTCTAAGCTCATCTTGTATATTTCTTGCTCCAGTCCTAGAATCAGCTATTTCTCCAAACAAATAAAAATACAAATGAAATAAAATGAAGAGTCGTATTCTTTTTACTGGAGAATGATATGAAAACCGAAGCTGGAGTTTTTGGTATGCTTGTTGCTATTGAAATGGCATTGCTTCTAGGCCTTCTCAACTGACAGAGCAGGGAATAGATATGTGTATGCTAACCTATCAATATATACATGTCTATAAATATTCTTATATTTAACATTTCAATGTATATTAAGCTAGACATGAACTCATATTGATGTTTTCAACTATAATTCAGTACCATATGAATTGTTTTATCCTCCTTCCATGCTCATCTGCAAAATCCTACACTAACAGTGAGAAATCTGTGTCCTACCATCTGCCATCCATTTACCTAATTGTTCAATTCCAGTATATATGCATAGCGCTTTCAGAATTATTGACCTGTACCTTCACGGGAAGCAACGTTACCAACTACAGTACAGTACTTAAGGTCAAGTGCTTTTGTTTTCAGTCTTATAGATTCTCTTCATTTCCAAAGGTACTTTGATCAGCACCTTTTCTCATATCTCCTTCAGTGTGGTTGTTCCATGCATTTGTAATATAGTTTATTCTTTTGTCACATTCTAATTTCCACCCTGGGATCCTTAACCTTCTAAATGATCTTTTACAATTTGCATACATTAAGGTTTACTCTTTGTGATGTAAAGTTCTATGGGTTTTGACAAATTTACAGTGTCATGTAGCTACTATGGCAGTATCATACAGAATAATGTCACCATTCTAAAAATCCCTGTTTCACCTGTTCAGCTCTCTCTCCCTGACCTAAACCCCTAGCAGTCACTGATCTGTTTACTATCTCTATAGTTTTGTTCTTTGCAAAATGCCGTATAAGTGGAATAACATAGTATTGTAGCCTTTTCAGACTGGCTTCTTTTACTTAGCGATATACATTTAAAATTAATTCATGTTTTAGTATAGCTTGATGGTTCATTTCACTTTATTATTAAGTGGTATTCCATTTTATGGATGTGCCACAGTTTGTTTATCCATTCACTTATCAAAGGATATCTTGATTGCTTCTAGTTTGGGGTAATTATGAATAAAACGGATATAAATATTCACGTGCAGGTTTTGTGTACACATTAATAAGTTTTCAAAACAGGTAGGTAAATACCTAAAAGTGTGATTGTTGGATCATATAATACGAGTATGTTTGGCTTTGTAAGAAACTGCCAAACTGTTTTCCAAAGTGGTTGTTCTGTTTTACATTTCCACCAGCAATAAATGAGAGATTCTGTTCCTCCACATCCTTATCAGCAATTGGTATTGTCAGTTCTTTCAGGTTTTAGTCACTCTAATAGGTGTGTTGCATTATATCCTTATTTTATGTATTTTCTAACTATTTATTACAGTTTATTTTTATAATTAACAAACAATAATTGTACATATTCTTGAGGTACAAAGTGATGTTTTGATATATACAATGTATAGTGATCGGATCAGGGCAATTAACACATCTCAAACATTTATCATTCCTTTGTGTTGGGAGAATTCAATATCCTCTGTGTAGCTATTTGAAACTATGTAATCTCTTATTGTTAATTATAGTCATCCTATAGTGGCATAGAACACTAGAACTTATTATTCTTATCTACCTGTAATTTTGTATACTTTAACAAATTTCTCTAATGACAAATGATGATTATCATCTTCTCAATTGCTTATTTCCCATCTGCATATCTTTTGGGTAACGTGTCTGTTCAGATCTTTGACCCATTTTTAAATTAGATTGAATTTTTTTATTGTTAAATTTTAAGAGTTCTTTGTATAACTTGGATACTTACCTTTTATCAGGTATGTGTTTGCAAATATGTTCTCCCAGTCTGTAACTTGTCTCTTCATTCTCTTAACAGTGGTTCCAGCAGTTCAGAATTTTGGTGTTAATGAAGTCCAATATATCAAATTTTTTAATAGATCACACTTTTGATGTTGTACTTAAAAAATCATCACAAAGTCCAAGGTCATGTAGACTTTATCATGTATTATCTTTTGTAAGTTTTATAGTTGTTGAATGTTTTGAAACATTTTACTGGAAGTTCCAGCCAGGGAAATAAGGTAGAAAAAAAAAGGATGAAAGAAAGAGAAAAAGAAAAAGAAAGAGAGGAAGAAGAAAAAGAAATCAAGAAAAAGAAGAAAGCCATATAGATTGGAAAAAAAGGAATAAAACTGTGTTAATTTGCACATATATGAGTGTCTACGTAGAAATTTCAAAGGATGTATAAAATGGCAACTAGAATTAATAAGTAAATTTAGCAAGATCAATATAAAATAAATTGTATTTCTGTATGTTAGAGATGAACACTTGAAAATATAAATTTAAAAATTCCACTTGTGAAAGCATTATAAATACAAAATACTAACAAAATATATTCTAAGATTTGTAAGCTGTAGTTATAAAACATTATCGAAGGGTAACAAATAAGCCCTAAATAAATGAAGTGATATATCTATAAATCTATAAATTCATTGCAACCCATTGAAAATATCAGCAGGCCTTTGTGGAAGTCAGAAAGCTGATTCTAAAATCTATATGGAAAGGTAAAGGACTTAAAACAGTTAAACATTTTTCTTTAAAAAACATAATATTCCTTATGAAATGAGGAATATTTCTTCCTCATTTCAAGACTTACCATAAGGCAACAATAATTAAGACAGTATAATATGTGTGAAAGGTTAGATATACTAATAAATAGAACAGAATAGAGATAGCGAAATAGATCCAAATATTTATTCCACTGACTTTGTACAAAGGTGCCAATGTAGTTCAATGGATAAAGAACAGTCTTCTCAGCAAATATTGATCGCACAGCTGGATACACACACAGACACAGACACACACACACACACACACACCTCAATCTATACCTTGTATCATATATGAAAAAAATTCAAAATAGATTAAAAACCTAAATATAAAGCACAAAACCATAAAACTTATCAAAGAAAATAATAAAAGGAAATATTCTTACCTTAAGTTAGGCAAATATTTACTGGAACACGAAAGCATAAAGTATAAAATAAAAATTTTAAAAACTGAATTTGATTTAATCAAAATTTAAAATTTAGGCTCTTTGAATCTTAACAAAATAAAAGAGAAGCTATAGACTGACAGAAAATGTCTGCAAGAAAAAAAGTCTGATAAAATACATCTCTCCAGAATTCACAAAGATCTCAGTTTTGCAGAAACTTTTTAGCTTGGACCCAGCATGGTGGTTCACACTTGTAATCCCAACACTTTGGGAGGCTAAAGTAGGAGGATTGATTGAGGTCAGGAGTTTTAGACCAGCTTGGGCAAAATAGCAAGACCCCTTCTCTACAAAAAAATTTTTAAAAAATAGCTGAGAATGGTGGCCTGCACCTGTAGTCCTAGCTACTTGGGAGGCTGAGGCAGGAGGATTGCTTGAGCCCAGGAGTTCAAGGCTGCAGTGAGCTATGGTTGTACCACTGCACTTCAGCCTGGGCAACAGAGCAAGGCCCTGTCTCTAAAAACAAAACAAAACAAAACAAAACAAAAACCAAAAACAAACAAACAAACAAACAAAACAGAAAAGAAAAGAAAAGAAAAGTTAAAAGTTAAAGAAACTTTTTAGTTTGATGTAGTCCCATTTATTTTTTGCTTTTGTTGCCTATGCTTCTGGTGAACTATCCAAAAATTCTTGCCAAAGCCAATATCAAATTGCTTTTTTCTCTGTTTTTTCTCTTTTTTTTTTTTGCCAGCAATTTTATGCATTCAGGTCTTAGGTATAGGCCTTTACTCCATTTTCAGCTGACTTTTATATATGGTGTAAGATAAGGGTACAGTGTTATTCTTTTGAATGTGGATATCCAGTTTTTACAACACTATTTATTGAAGAGACTATCCTTTGCCCATTGTGTCTTTTTGGTGGCCTTGTTGAAAATTCAGTGACTGTGCAGACAGTTCCTAACTTATAATGTTTCAACCTACAATTCTTCAACTTTATAATGGTACCCATCCAACCATTTTGTTTTTCACTTTCAGTACAGTATGCAAAACATTACACTGGATATTCAATACTTTATTACAAAACAGGCTTTATGTTAGATGACTTTGCCCTACTGCAGGTTAATATAAGTGTTCTGAGTACGCTTAAGATTGGTTAGGCTGAATTATGATATTTGGTAGGTTAGGTGTATTAAATGCATTTTTAACTTAATGATATTTTAAAACTTACAATGAGTTTACTGTTACACAACACCATTGTAAGTCGAAGAACATCTATATATGCTTGGGTTTACTTATGGGCTCTCTATTCGGTTCTATTGGTCTATATATGTCAGTATTATACTATTTTAATTACTATTGTTTTGTAATATAATTTGAAATTGGGAAATGTGATGCCTTTAGCTTTGTTTTTCCTTCTCAAGGCTGTTTTGGCTACCCAGGGTCTTTTGTGATTACACAGAAAATTGTTTTTCCATTTCTGTGAAAAATTACATTGGGATTTTGATAGGGATTGTGTTGAATCTGTATATTGCTTTAGTTATTATAAACATTTTAATAATATTTATTCCTCTAATCCGTGGACATGTGGTATCTTTCCATTTATTTTTATCTTCCTCAATTTCTTTCATCAACATTTTATAGTTTTCAGTGTAGAGATCTTTCACTTCCTTGGCTAAACTTATTGCTATTTTATTATTTCTGATGCCATTGTAATGGGATTGTTTTCTTGATTTCTTTTCTAGATAGATCATTATTAGTATACAGAAATATAACTGATTATTATACATTAATATTTTATCCTGCAACTCTACTGAGTTTATTAGTTCCAGTAGTGCTTTAGTGGAATCTATAGGGTTTTCTACATCTAGAATTGTGTCATCTGCAAACAGGGATGATTTTACTTCTTCCTTTCTGATTTGAATGCCTTTTAATTTTTTTCTTATCTGATTGCTCTTGCTAGTACTTCTAGTACTGTGTTAAATAGAAATGGTAAGAGTAGACACCCTTCTCTTATGTCAGATCTTACAGGAAAAGCTTTCAGTTTTTCCCACATAAGAAGTTAAAATCAAAACTATATTTAAAATCTCTCACAACTAATAGGAAAAGACAAGTAATCTGATAAAAAAAAAAATGGGTAAAGGATTTGAATAGACATTTCTCCAAAGAAAAAAATAAAATGTCCAAAACCCCCCAAAAAAAGGTGCCCAATGCCACTAATCATCAGGAAATGCAAACCAAATCCATAATGAGATATCACCTCAGACCTGTTAGAATGGCTATTTTAAAAAAAGACAAGAGGTGGCTGATTTGAGTAATAATAAAACTCTGGTCTCCTGCACAGCTGACTCAGCATGAATTACTCTTTCTCTACTGCAATTCCCCAGTCTTGAATTGGCTCTGTCTAGGCAGCAGGCAAGGTGAACCCCTTGGGTGGTTACAAAGTTGGGGATTTGTCCAGGATTGCCCTTGTGGCTACCTGCCTGTGGTTCAGTGGCCCCCCTCCAGTGATGGATCCAGAAGCCAGCCCAAGTGGCTGCCTGGTTCTCTTGGACTGGGTGCTGACTCTGGTACTCTCCCTACTGGTGGGGCACTGCCAGCCCAGTGTGCATAGATTAAGTTGCAATAGAGAAATAGTCCTGGGGAGACGTCCCTTAACTGTAGCCCTATCACGGAGTATCAGCCTGTAGCCCCATGGTGGGGTGTCTATATTGGTGAGCATCCTAGGCTCTGCCAATGCCTTGTTCCTTCTCCTGACTGGTTCTGTAGTCCTATGGTGGGGTGTCTGTAGCCCCATTGCAGAGTGTCTGTTTGTAGCTCCACCATTGGGTGTCTGTGTCTGTAGCCTCATTGCAGAGAGTTTGTTCAGCTCTTGGGTGATCTTAGTTGGCTCCTTCTAACTAGTAGGAAGAGTCCTGGTTTAGGAGACTTCTCCTCAATCAGGAAGATTTTGAGGAGGTTTCTCAAATGGAGAATAGTCATACAATTAAGAAACTGACAAATGAAAAACTTTACAAGTGCTGAATCTTCTGTCTGTCTGTCTGTCTATTTATATGTGTTGTATGTTTATATATAAAAGAGCTCTGATTCGTTGGTTTAGAAAAATAAGTGCTTAAATCAAATATTTTGTCAGAAAAATAGAAACTTTAATGCCTTTTTGTTCATGTGACATTAGTAATCTTTTGGAAATAAAGACAGTTTTAAAGATTATTGGTAAAATAAAATGTCTTGAAAATATAGATATTTGGTCTAAATTAAGGTCAGATATCAGATTTGCAAAATGTTTTAAGGTCAAACTGTTTCTTTGACTTTTGAAAATTGTTCGATTTACCTACTTTGGAGAATTTGATTATAAGTAAGGGCTGGGGACATATGGAGAGCCATGCCCACTAGCTATGCTAAAAGCAGTCAGACCTTATCTGAATTTCTGTTTGATGTCCTAGGCTCCACCCCTAATATGTAATTAAAATCTCTTACTTATCAAATTTTTCACTAAAAATAAAAGTTGCTAACAGTTAACATTGTAATGTGTAGTTGAGACCACTGGAGAAACAGTTTTACATACAAGGTGTGTAGGGAATGTGTTTTTGGTAAAAGATTGTAAGAAGGCACAGGAGTAAGGCTTTTGTTAAAGGGAATGTAATTTTGTCTAGTTCAGAGGGTTTTCATGACTGTCTCAACCTAAAAGAGCAATGGAACAAAACTGAAGTTTTAAGCAAAGTGAAAAGGGTTTGTAAAGGGTTGATCTTATAAAAAATTCTGTGGGTATAAGCAAGTTGGCTAAGATTTAAAAGAAATTATTTAACTTGTTTCCTTAGGTTAAAACATTGAAGTCATAATGATGTGGGACCAGAATCTGGACCCGTGTGTCTGAATAACAGGGTTTTCTTAGAAAACCGATCTGCTGTTTGATGGAAAATTGTAAAGCATTCTGAAAAGTTTATGCAAATCTTACCTTATAGTCAAACTAATTAAAACTGGGTAGAGACGTAAAATTGTATATAAAAAACTAGCTTTAACATTAAAGATGCACTAATGCAAGCATAAAATTTATTTTTCCCTTTTGAAGAAGATTTTTATGTAATGTTAAAAATAATGAAAGGGTTTTGTTTTCTCCTTTGGGTAAATGGCAGAAAAAAAAAGGAGGAGAGAGAGAAGAGACAGATTCAGTTGGCCTCATGCTATCTTCATTGGGTCTTGTTTGGAAAGCTAAGTCTCTTTTATCAGAGTAAAGGTTTTTCTTTGTTAAAAATATTTTTGGAGTTACCATTTTGGCCAAATAAATTCCTTGTGATGACCCGGGATTCTATTTTGTGATATCCTGTGTTTTAGACCTTTGATATTTGACAAATTTTCCAAAATCAAATTATAAATTCTTTCTCTTTCTTACCTAATATTTTAGATATTAGGTCCTCTAAAGTTCAAAAATGACATTTGGGTTATATGGTACAAAAATCATACAAGAAGCACTGTCAAATATGAAATGATATCTGGCTTTCTTTGGTCTATTTTTGTGTAAATATGTTATTGGTATATGTTGTATATATATGTATATATACGTATATGTTCTGAAATTATGTAAAACTCCTATAATTCTAATACGACTTAGCATATATTTTCAGTGCCTTTTCTGCAATGTGACACTGACCATTTTCCTAGCAGGAGGTAGAGTCTATTTCAGTACCCTTTGAAATGCTGAACCCTTTTAAATATGATCTAGCCTTGTGACATGCTTGGACCAATAGACTAGATGATTTGCATTTTCTAAAGATGCCCTCAAGGAAGCCTGTAGCTTCCATTCACAATTCCTTAAAACCCAACTGTCATGTGTGGAAGCCTGAGATAGCCATGTGGACAGGTTTCATGCAGAATCAAGATGATATATGCAAATTCAAGATTTCGATATCTGTGCTTGCTCAAATCTCATGCTGAAATGTAATCCCCAGTGTTGGAGGTGGGGCCTGGTGGAAAGTGTTTGGGTCATGGGGGAGGATCCCTCGTGTACTAGTGCTGTCCTCTGGACACTGAATGAGTTCTTGCAACATCTGGTTGTTTAAGTGTGTAGCACCTCCCTCCGACCCCCACCCACTGTCTTTTGCTCCTTCTTCTACGCTGTGATGTGTCTGTTCCCCTTCACTTTGTGCTGTGTTTGTAAGTTATCTGAAGCCTCACCAGAAGCAGATGCCAGTGCCATGCTTTCTCCACACCCTGCAAAACCATGAGCCAATTAATCTTTTATTCTTTGTACTTTTTTTTTTTTTAAAAAAAAGACAAGCAATAACAAGTATTAGCAATGGTGTGGAGAAAAGGCAACCATTGTATACTGCTAGTGGGAATGCAGAATGGTACTGCCAGTATGGAAAGCAACATGGAGGTTCCTGAAGACATTAAAGATTAGAATTGCCATATGACCCAGCAACCTCTCATCTAGGTATACCATCCAAAGGAAATGAAGTAAAGCTATCTATGCTCCATGGTTCTTGCAGCATTGTTCACAATAGTCAAGATATGAAAACACCCTAAATGTCCATCAGTTGATGAATGGATAAAGACATTGTAGTGTATATTTATGGATATTTTCTAACCTTAAAAAAGGAGATCCTGCCATTGCTGCAAAAGCTTTGATGAATCTAAAGGACATTATGGTAAGTGCAATAAGCCAGACACAGGAAGAAAAATACTACGTGATCTCACTTACATGTGGAAACTAACAAAACAAACAAAACAAAAACAAAAACGAACCTTGAATACATAGAAATAGAGATAAGAAAGATGGTTACCAGAGGTGAGGGGGTGGAAAAATGGGGCAATGGAGGTCAAAGGGCACAAAGTTTCAGTTATGCAGTATAAATAACCCTAGTGATCTAAAGTATAGCCTGAGTACTGTAGTTAATAATATTGTATCCTGGAAATTTGATAAGAGAGTAGGTTTTAGATATTTTTACCTACCAAAAAGTGGAAGCTATGTGAGATGATAGATATGTCAATTTGTTTGACTGTAGTAATCATTTCACTGCATGTATGTATATCAACACAACATACTGTATACCTTAAATATATACAACTTTTTTAAAAAGTTCAGGAATTTTCAGGGTGCTATTGATCTACACTTGAGCTGTCTCCTTATGATAGCCACAAGGATATGTAATTTTGAAAACTGAAAAAAAAGAACTCTCAAAACTGAATAATGAGAAGAAACACAGCCCAATTAAAAATGGAAAAAAGAATTGAACAGATGCTTCACCAAGAAGACACACAAGATAGTAAGTAAGCACATGAAAAGATGTTTGACATCATTAATCAATATGAAAATGCAAATTAAAAGCACAATGGAATACCACTGCATACCTATTAGAATGACTGAAATTTTTAAAAGCCAGAAAACCAAAAAATCCATATCAAGTACAAGAATGTGAAGTAACTGACAATGTTCATAGATTGCTCCTAGGGAAGAAAAGTGGTACAACCACTTAGGAAAGCAGTTTGTCTGTTTTTTTAATAAAGTTAAACATGAACTTCTTACATTGCCCAAGAATTTATGCCAAAATGATTAGTTGAAAGAAATGAAAACATATGTTCACACAAAGAATTGTATAGAGAAAACCTGAATAGTGATGTTTGTAGCATATTTATTCAAAATAGCAAAAAACTAGAAATAATCCAAATGTCCATCAACCAGTGAATGCATGATGAAGAAATTGTTTTATATGCATACAATAGAATGCTACTTAGGAATAAAAACCAAATAAACTACTGACACATACATTACATGGATTAATTTCAAAGACACTGTGCTAAGCACAAGAATCCAGACACAAATGGTTGTGTTCTTTGTGAGTTCATTTATATGACATTCTGGAAAAGGCAAAATTACAGAGACCAAAGTCTGATTATTGGTTGCCAGGAGGAGCTGAGGATAAAAGAAATAATTTTTTGACAAAGGAGCACATAGAAACTTTGTGCAGTGATTAAAAAGTATTCTACATTGATTCTGGTAGTGGTCATATGACTCTAGTATTTGTATACATTCACAGGAATGTATATCTCAAAACAGTGAACTTTACACAAATTTTAGGTTAAGAGGTAATTCTCCATGGATTTTTCTGCATGTCTTGTGGGCCACACAGTGATTGCCCTTTGTTCTGGATGATTTTCTCAAGAATGTTTGCGTTGTGCCCTGGTGGACAGAGATAGTGTCACCCTCTGGAGGAAGTTGCAGGCATAATTATTAATACTATCCATGTTGCTGTGCTGCACCCATCAACTCGTCATTTACATCAGGTATAACTCCCAATGCAATCCCTCCCCCCTCCCCCCTCCCCATGATAGGCACAAGTATACATATGTAACAAACCTGCACGTTATACACATGTACCCTACAACTTAAAGTATAATAATAATAAATAAATTAAAAAAAAAATTTCAGTCCCCGAGTTTTCCAGGAGACTGATTTGTATAACAATAAAACTTCAGTCTCCGACACAGCAAAAAAAAAAAAAAAAAAAAAAAAAAAAAAGAAAATGTGGCACATATACACCATGGAATACTATGCAGCCATCAAAAAGGATGAGTTTGTGTCCTTTGTAGGGACATGGATGCAGCTGGAAACCATCATTCTTAGCAAACTATCACAAGAACAGAAAACCAAACACCGCATGTTCTCACTCATAGGTGGGAACTGAACAATGAGATCACTTGGACTCAGGAAGGGGAACATCACACACAGGGGCCTATCATGGGGAGGGGGGAGGTGGGAGGGATTGCATTGGGAGTTATACCTGATGTAAATGATGAGTTGATGGGTGCAGCACAACAACATGGCACAAGTATACATATGTAACAAACCTGCACGTTATGCACATGTACCCTACAACTTAAAGTATAATAATAATAAATAAATTAAAAAAAAAATACTATCCAGTATAATAAGATAAAGCCTCTTTCTGGAGCAAAGAGAACACTAACTGTTGAGTAAGTTCAGGGGTCCTCTTCTGTAAAGCAGTACACTGTGGCAGGTGTCATCTGGCTCTCATCATGTTAGCCTAAGGGAATTGAGGCTCAGGGAACTGGCCCCCAAATAACGACACTTTAGTTACTGCTATTGCTATGAGTAATAAATTGTTCTTCATCTCTGACCAAGAGTCTCGCGTCTTCTACCGGCATTCATGAAATGGTGGCAAGGTGACTGGTTAGCTTACAAGTAGTGTAAACTCTCTGACTCTCCACAGTTTTGACACTTAGCAGTGAAGATGGATGCTGACAGAGATGTGACTTTCTGGAAGAGAAAGGAGGAGGACCTGGTGAACTGACTAACGGGATTTAGGGAAAGCACACATATTGACCAAAGTGTATGTTCAACCAGGCATAAATTGTCCTCCACATTGTTGTGGGTTAATGAGAAGGAATTGGAGATGTGGTTGCAGGTCAAGTGCTGGGAAATAGATTCAAAGAAAACTGACTAAAAAGGGACTTGGATGTTATAACTCTCCTCTCCTGTGGGTATTTCCTCACGACTCTGGTGTCAGCTTCAAATTCACCCCATTGTAATAAGTAATATTACTATTATTCCTGGGAGGAGGGAGCCAAAAGATCTACCTTTATCAAATAACATTTGCAAAAACACACAGCTGTACTTAGCATGAAAAGAAAGAAAAATGTGACCACTATGTGCAGAAACCAGGAAGACTGATAAACCGTTGGCTGATTGACCTGGGAGACGAAGGGGGCATGGGATGCATAATGTTTGTTAAGGAAGAGTGGGAACAGCAGGTCATATTATGGTTCCACCCCTCATGCAGTCTGTCAGGCCCTCTGTAGATCCATTTGTAGATGACAGTAACAGGGTCAGAGCTTTTTGCTATAGGTACTGGCTAAAATAAGGGCATTTTCCTCAAAACAAACTCCTTTGGGAAACCATAAATGATACATTGACTAGTATTCAGAGCCTTACTGCCCTGAATTGGGTTTACAATAATGATCAAAGTGACCCACTGCAGAATGAGAAACTGTCCTAAAGAAATTGTGATAAATGTTTGCTGTCAGCCCTGCCACCTTGGAAACTTCCCCTATTCCTTATGTGGAAATTGAATGGGAATTTAGGAGGTGTTATCTTGGTAATGGGAAATGATGCTACAGATTAATGTGGGCTCCTCGAGGGTCACCACTGTGTAAGCTAAGTCCAAGCCAGTCATAGGGTACAAACCCTGCTCGCCAAACAAAGCTTCTTGGGACTATGTGGGTACATTCACAATACTCAAGTACACTGCCCCATCCCCCCATACACATTTTTTTTCCCATTTTTAAGTAGTCTAGGGTTTAATTTTAAAAGAGGTTGAATATTGCTTATTATTCATCCTAGTTTCCTATTGCTACAATAACAAATTATCACAACTTAGTGACTTAAAACAACACAAATATATTCTCTTATGGTTCTGGAGGTCAGAAGTCTAAAGATATTTTCAATGGGCCATTGGAATTGATAGGGATGGTTCCTTCTGAGACTTTGCATGGAAAATCTATTTTCTTGCCTATTTCTAATGGTCACTTGTATCCTTTGATTCCTGACCCCTTCCTCCATCTTCAAATTGCATCATTCCAGTTATGACCTCCGTCATCACATGACTTCCCCTCTGACTTCTCTTGCATTCTTCTAAGATACGCCCCTTTGGAAAAGCATCCGTTAGCTTGCACTTGTCAAAACTGAACATCTGATCCATGAAGTGCTTGTTACTCTCTGGACATTTTGTGGTGGGTCAGCTCAGACTCAGTGACTAACAAGTTGGAAAGTGTTCAACAAGTCTCACTTACCAAATGGAAATAGTATATTCAAGGACTCAGCCAAGTTGGCCCCAAGAGCTTCTTGGATTTAGAGTAAAAAATTGGCAACTGTCCCTTTGGGAGAAACTTTACATCTTATTTCACCACTTTGGAAAATATTTGAAAGTACCTACTAAAGCAGTGTATGCCTATGTCCTATGACCTGGCAATATTACTTATAGGTATGTAGTAATAGAAGTGCATGCACGCATGTATCAAAGACATGTACACCAAAGAGCACATGTCAGAATGTTCATAGTACAGTTATTCATAAAAATAGAAAACTGAAAACAGTCCAAATGTACAGCAATGGAGTAAAGAAACAAATTATGATATGATCATACAAATAAATATTATACAGCTGTCAAAATGAATGAATTACTATTATAAGAACATGAATTTCACAAATATGATTTGAGCAGAACAAATCAAGCACAGAATAATATATACTATATTATTCCATTTGTATAAGGTTCAAAAGAATTCCTAACAGTCTGGAGGCATACTTAGTGGGAGGAAGCTTAATGCCAGTGACTTTTTTATTTCTTGATTTGGGTGGTGGTTACATGAGTGAATTTGCTTGAGTTTACCAAGCTGTTGAATTTATCAAGCTGTTGACTCATAATTTGGACATTGTTTCCCTTATAGTTTAATTAAAATGACAATTAATCAGGACCATTGATAGTAAAATGCTGAAAAAGCTAGCATGAATACACAAATAAGAAAACTATCCAGTAATCATAGTTATTAATACAGAACAAGAATTTTATGTAAAATTGTAACATATCAGATCCACTAGTAAATTAAAAACAAACTATGCCAAGATAAAGTAGAGTTTACTTTATGAATTCAAGTCTGGTTTAATATATTATCTTCTCTCTAAATGCTAAAATGCATTTGAAAAAATACAATATCCATTCTAAATAAAAATTATTAGTAAAACACAGATAGAAATGCCCTTATTTCAATAAGTATATAATAGCAGCAACCAAAATTATATCTCATTGTGAAACAATGAAGACATTTTCATTTGAATAAGAAAAAAGATAAATATGTTTGCCAATACTATTACTGAATATTTTTGTACAAGTTCTAGACTATGTGATAAGGCAGGAAAATTAGATTTAAAAATTGATGACTTAGAATTAATACTCTCTTTTATTATAGACTGTACTATTATGTGCCTAAATAAAAAAAAAAACAAAATAATAGAATCCATTAAGTAACTATTTAACAAAAATAATGCTCAATATGTTGGACAATTATTAAAATATATTTTTAAACAGAAATTATAATAAAAAAGAATAGATCCCTTACTACAGCAAAATATAAATTATATAAAATTTTAGAAATAAATATACAGCATATGTATGCAAAGTACAAAATTTTGCTGAGGACTGTAGGAGACTACTTGAAGAAATGGAGAGAAATGCCGTATTTGTAAATAAGAAGATATATCTGGTAAATATGTCCATTCTCTTCCATATCAATTTAATATTTAGAGCTGTATCAGTAAACATATTGATGTTTTGGAATTTTACAAAATTATCTCATAATTTACCTGGAAAACGTACAGATGAAAATAGCTATAAAAATTATAAAAGTAGGTAAAGATAGATGACTCTTATTATTCATTAAAGTGTGCACTGAGGCTGTTTGAATTAAGATAGCGCTGTCCTGGAACAAAAGTTAGCAGACTAATGAAGCATTGTGGATATCCACAAACAGATATATACATATCTGTTTATATATACATAAGATATATATATGCAGCAAATGAAGTAAGTAAGGAAGGGGTGGATTATCTTCATCCTTCCTAACCATAGACAGCCATTATATTGTGTTCAGTGCAGATATTTTGGTTGTGTATATTCTTATAAAATGTGTATTGTCATATTATATACCCATCCTTCTCTTCTTTTGCCTATTCAAACCTATGATCTTTAAATAAGCAGGTCTCATAGAAGTAATAGGTAGAACAGAGGATACTAGAGGCTGGGAAGGGGAAGGGGAAGGAAGGGAAGGGGAGAGATTTGTTAAAGGACACAACATTACAGCTAGATAGGAGTAAGTTCTCGTGTTCTATAGCACTGTAGGATGACTATAGTTAACAATAACGTATTATAAAGTTTCAAATAGATAAAAGGAGGACACTCATGGTTCCCAATACAAATAAGTGATAAATGTTTGAGATGATATGGGAATTATCTTGATCTGATCATTGTATATTACATGCATCAAAACATCACTATGTACATATTCATAATATGTACAATTATTATGTATTATAAATTAAAATAAAATTTAAAAATCTATGCAGTTGGTTGTGTGGAAATCTAGTAGCCCATTTTCTGGAACACGTAGGACTTCGTGATGTTCGTTCACCACATTTTGGCTATTGACTTTCCCAGCAATGTTCACCCAGATTGCCTCAATTCCTTACTATCAGACAACTTCTGGCAGAGTCTTGTGACATCAGTCATTTGGGACAGGAGGTTTAAATTCTCTTAGAATGGCAGCCTTCTCCTTAATTTGTTTGTTATTGTGTAGGACTTGAACCTTCTCTTGGGCATGAGTTTCATACTTTCCAGTGTGAGACCACTGTTCATGGTAGAGATGTCTCCTTCACTGTCTGAAGGTCAAACCATAGTTGGTGCTAACTCCCTTGCCGTGCACCTGTGCCTACTGACTGTAGCATCTCTCTTGTCTCTGTGTCTTATTTTTTGTCAGCATCCCCACACCCATCTTCACACACTAGGAAGCAAGGTGTGTTTTAAAAAAATAATATGTGTTTTAGGATCGGTTCAGTCAGGATTGGAATATCAACTCTGCCACACACTATTTGGACAGCCTTTGCCAACCCAAGCAGCCTTCCTAAGCCTCAGTTTTTACATTCGTAAAATGCTAGTAATAATATCTAGTACATTAGGGCATGATGAGGCTTAAATTCGATAGCAAATGGAAAATCGACTTGCTATTCTTTGAATACACCAGGTGATAGCTCCAGCAGCTTCTGCCTGAAAGACTCTTCCATCATGGCTCACTCCCTTTACTTCAAATTGCTCAGATCCCACCTCCTCAGTGAGTTCTGTCCGATCACCTTAATTTAATTCGAAACAACTCTTCCCCACTCTTCAACTTTTCTTCTTTCTCTGTACTTTTCACCTTCAAAGGTACTAGATAATTTATGAATTACATTTAGTATTAGTGATCTGTGCTCCTTACTAAATCCTACTGTGGACCTAGATCTGTGTTTTGTTTAGTGACGAATCCCAAATACCTGAAAATAGTGCCTGTTTCCAGGTGGCTTAGAGTCCCTAATAAATAAATATCGTCAAACGAATCGTTTTACTTAGCCGTGTTAAGATCAGAATAGTCCCAGGAACCTCCTTAAGATGTTTTCACATTTCCAGAGTGGCTGTGGACAAGCAGGCCAGTGGACAAACAGCAAGAATATTTCCTATTTGGTCATGGGACTTGAGAAGATCAGAGTCTTTGGAGAAAGTGAGTACCAGTCTGAGGTCTGGGTGATGTCGGGGCCTCTCAGCAAGGGTCCTTACCCCCAGTCTTCACCAAGGAGGCAGCCATCAGGCCAGAGTTACCTCTGCACAAAGTAGAAACTTGATAAAGGTCTGTTGGCTAGATTTATAGAAGGCATATATTTGTTAACTTTGACAATCATTGTTAACTTAGGGCCAATCATGCTTTAAGTGCTAGGCGCTCCATGACCAAATAGGCAATATTTTTTGCTGTTTGTCCACTGGCCCAACAGCTTGGAAAAGAGCTCAACTTTTATCTAAAATTCAACCTGGCAGCTGATCTTTCTGGTAGCTGTAAATAAAAGTGAAGTACGCAGTGAAAAAGGCTGCTCAGCAGTCCACATGAGCAAAAGAGGAGCACAAACCCCATTTTTTCAGACTAGTGAAATGACGTTGCACCCTCTCCCTGTGTTGGAAGAAGCCTGGTATAGCTAGGGGTCACTGGCGACTTAGAGGTCAGCTCTGCTAGGAACCCACTGGTAAAGAGAGGCTCCACATGGTGAGACTGAGTGCCAGTGTCAGTGGAACAGATCCCTGAGGGCTGATGGTTCCAAAACAATGTGGAGTGTATGTGTGGAGGGCTAGAGGTCTGGCGCCCCACTGACTCATCCCCACATTTATCTTCTCTCTTGTTCTCCTCCTTCTCCATTGCCATTGACTCCTCTCTTCCTCTCTCTGCCACGATTCCTCTGCTCAGTGGTCCTCATACTTTGGTGAGCATAAGAATCACCTGAAAGGCTTATAAAAACACAGATTGTGGGTCCTCTCCCTGAGTTTCTGATCCAGTACATCTGGGTTGAGGCATGGGAAGTTGCATTTCTGAGCTCTCAGATGAATCTGCTGCTGCTGCGGCTGGCCAGAGACCCACACATTGAGAAGCGCAGCCCTATTGCTTGCTCAGCCTCCCTACCTCTCAGCCTCTCACAGCATTTTTCCACCTGTCTCCTTCTCTCCCTCATTGTCTTTGTCATTGTCTTTGTCATTGTCCTCTCCATTCTTCCTTCAGATGTTCTCAGGTCACTGATCTCTTTATCTAACATAAAATCAGGAGCAGGCTAGAGAAAGAAACCCGGAGTCCCTGTATCCCAGGCTGAAATTCTTTTCTCTCCCATGCTCTTTGGAAGCACCTTGTGCTAAGTCTCCCTGCCAGTTACTGTCATGTCCTTATAGACAAGGTGGGAACTAAAGCCCAGGTCCTTCCACATGACAAGGCTGTGCCTCTGTTCCTCTCTCCCACAGAGAATGCCTGGGAATCTTCAAAGACCGTAGCAGGGTGGGGGGAGATGATAGAAAGTGAATCCATTAAGAGGCGTAAAAGCTGACAGTTTCAAAAATAATGATCTCGGTTTCCTCTTATTTAAAACTACCCAGCTGCCCTGCTGCTTTCATTGCTGCTGCAACTGACACTCAGCTATGTTTGGAATTAAAAATACATAAGTGTTTTCTGAAAAAGCTGCTAATTTGAAGGTCATTAGCAGCCAAAAACATATTTCTTTTATTTATAAAAAGGCATGTAATAATATTTACCCTCTTCTTTGAGCTCCTGCATGCTTACTGCCTCCAGCTAAGTGGCCTGCCTCCTTGGCCCCCAGCCATGTGCCCTCCTGTTGGCCATCACTTTCCTGCACCTGCCCTCTCCCTGACACCTGCTTGGCGGCCTGCAGTACCCAGAGAAGCCTGTGACTCTCAGTGGACTAGGATGGATGTAAATGGCCATTAGAGTTGGTAAAATGGCCCTGTCTCCCAAGGAGAGGGCACTTCCGGCAGTTAAGCGCTGATGGGTTCAGAGGCACTTGCCTTTGTAATGAGGATATTTGGGATAATTTCCCCTGCGGGTTGCAGCTCGTGTCCTCGCTCCCTTTGGTCTGTGTCAGAGCAGCCTGGCAGGCATGCCTCCCCTGGGGCCTGGCCCGCCTTGCCCCTTCCTGGCTGTGCAGCTGTGATGGCCACCAGTCAGTGCTAACACTTGGCCCTCTGTCCCTGCATGCCTGGGGGGAGGCTTCCACATCTCACTCGGTACTGCAGGCCCAGGTGGATTTGAGGCTGTCAACTGCTGCACCCAGGACTCTTGCTTCATATGTGCACTGCACTGTACTGCTTGCTTTCTCAACTCTCTGTTTCCCAGTGGCCCCCTCAGCTGGTCCTGCTGCCCCCAACTCCCTCTGCTTAACTGTTTATTTTATGAAGAAAATTACTGGAAACCCAGTCTATCAGCAGCTTTCCTAGAAAATCCTACTTGCAAAAGGATGAGGGGGGTGGGGATAAATGCAAGGTGGGGAAAGGCAATGAGGCTGGGGGTTGTGGTTGCCATAGAAACGTAGAAGTGGGACTGACAGCTGAAAAGAATTTCCCAGAGCAAAGGAGGAGGGAGTCAGAGAGGAGTGAGGGGCGGTGAGCATGCATGAGGGGCAGCTGCCCAATGGGCAGTTACATCAAATACATTTAGAGGAAGGGGGGTGAGGAGACAGGGCCCGGCCCAGGGAAGCAGATTCTGCCACAGGGAACACGACTGAGATAAGAATGCAATTGGGAACCCTGGGATCAGAGAAACAGCTGCCTGGGTCTACAGAAGTGCACTAGGGCACATGGGATTCATGCAAAACCCTCTCTACCTGCGCCCCAGTAGCAGAGTCACCAACCCCATGGTCTGGATGAGGTGGAACCCCACATTGTGAGGTGACCTTGGCTTCTCTTCTGAAAATAGGATGTGCAGCAAAAGGAAAGATAGTGTGTGCTCTGGCTTCAGTTAGCTTCTTTTATCTGAGATTTATTTCTTCATTATAAAAAAGTCATTTTGGGCTTACTTAACCAATTTCCTCTTACTGCTCTTATTTCTTCTAATTACATGTGTGTGGCAGCTGATTATGCTTGCTTCTCATCATGGGCTGGAAAAGGGATGACTTCCCCATCATGTGTGGAGTGCAGTAAATCTCTCCCCAGCGCTCAGGGAAACTCTGGGGGCTCAGAGGCCACAGACGTGGGCTGGTAGCCTGGGAGCCAGGGTGGGGACCAGGCAGGCTCTGGTCATCAAGGCACTTCCATCAAAGCCAGCAACATGGGCCCTGGTGAGGGCAGAAGGGGGTGATGGCAGCTTGGGGCCAAGGTTCTCAAGCCAGCCTCTCCTAGGGGCAAACCTGGTGCTGCCTGTGTGTGGCGAACAGCTGGGTGTTGTCTGGAAATGACCACCTTGCCTCCCTTCAGATCGCTAATCCAGAAGGCCCAAACCCTCACAAACCAGCTCCGCAGCCCTCCCTTGGGATTCCGCCACTATTGTGGCACCTCTCATGTTGTTTTTAATTTCCCTTAAAATTTTAGGGAAATTTTAGCCTGTGAGCTCCCTTACAGTAAAGGTGTGCCTGGCATTTATAGGGATCTAGTGAAGCCTTATGAATGAATGGATGAACAAATATACAAATAAATAATTTACAAATACACAAACACGTAACATTTCCTTTTGAAGACTCTCCTCCAGCCTTTCACTACGGCTGCACTCTCCTGAGTCACCTGCTTATGTGTTTCTACTTTTCCCCTTGACTCTCCAGAGAAGGTCTCACCATTTGCCAAGAAATCAGAGTCCACAGTTACTGATGGTTCCTTTTCCTGATGCTTTAGTCCAGGAACACTGGCTTTTTAACACTGATCACAAACCATCCGTTTTTCACCACTCATGTTATATTCTGGGAGGCTTGCTTTGTTTATACCTTTCTGTGGTGGTAAACCATGTTACAGTACACTAAGATTCTCCTGAAATCAGCGTTCAAGAATGACTGCAAGACCCACTGGTAAGGACGGCCTAATAAGGTTGATTAGATAGCCCCAGGGATCAGGATTTAGCTGGTGAGGCTTTTACAAATATTTTAGGTTCCTGAAGTCTGCCCCAAGCTCTCTGAATCTAGCCACAACCCCTCCAGTCCACCTTAGGCAGGTCATGTCCGGGTTGGCCCAATTACAGAGTAGGAGGTCTTAATCACTAAGTTACACAAGGACTCAGCAAACTATGGCACGTATACCACCGCACCCTCCACCTGTTTTAATAAATAAAGTTTTATTGGAGCACAGCCACACCCATCAATTTAAATATTGTCAAAGACTGCTTTCACGGGACAATAGCAGAGATGAATAGTGGCAAAACAGACCATATGGTCCACAAAGCCTAATATAGTAACTATCTGGCCTTCAGTGGAAATATTTTGCCATCTCCTGGGTTAGATCTATTGCACTAGAGTCTGGAAGAGATGCTCAGTTTTCCTGTACTCTGGCTAGCCATGAGTTTCAGAACCATAAACAGTTAACTAAATCTCAGTAGCATATGACAGTTTGCAAATAAGACCAAAGGAATGATGTTCACTCAAATGAAATCAGCTGTACAGTAATGCCCCCTGGGCCAGACAAGTTAATGCTTGGCAAACTGCCCTCTCTGTGAAACATCTCAGCAGGAGCTGAGCCCCATGGTGGGAAAAAAACAATAAAAAAATTGTTAATTGTTAAATTGGATGTCAGAGAGAATATCTTTCAAAGTTGCAGTAGGCACTTTGCGTTTGGAAAATACCAGACTGTGAGTAAGGCTAGAGGTCACCAATAGGCAGAGGAGCTCTCCCCTTCCTGAGCAAAATAGATGAAAGGCTTGGTGCCATCTGCTCTATTCTACAGGGAGACCCACCACCAGGTGCCCTGCCCAGCTGCTGTATTTTCATTTAGAGAGAGCACAAATGAAATCATGTGATCAGGGTTATGTCCACGGAGTCCTAGAGAGTTGAAATATACGTGGCCCAACCTTGAGCCTGAGGTGAAGTAACTTCAAGAAGAATCAATGTAATCAATGAGCATGCTTGGTCTTTTGCTTTCCTCAGTTGGAAGTGACTGATGGCAAAGGTGCCTGGATTCAGTTATTAGTTCATTTATTCAGCAGATTTATTGTATGAAGACAGTGCCCCAGGCCAGTAGATTCGGCCACAAATAAGACATGCTCCTTTGCTTGATGGAGCTCCCAGGGATAAAGATGCATGAACAGACCGTGCTAATACAGAGGGCTGAACACTGTGATGGTGAGAAGCACAGAGAATGTAGTGGGCAAAGAGGAGAAGCAGCTAACCCAAGTGGGAGGAATCTGGGATCCTTCAAGTAGAGCTGAGGCTTGAAGCACAGCCAGGAAGCAGCCAGGTGAGAGGAGGTGGGACAGGGCAGGGCTTGAGCAGTGGCCACCAGGGACCGTGACAGCCTTGATGGGTGCCAGAGGGGTGGTGGTGGGAAATGGGGACACAGGTGATAAGGATTCATAGGTTTCCACATTTCAATTTTTCAGTTCCCTCTATAATATTTTACCATATCCACACATTAATTGTACTATCTTTTAGTTACCATTATTTCCCTAAAACCAATATCCAGTTTTACTTTCATAAACTTATTTTTAAAGGAACATTATAATTAGTGTGAAATAATGTATATGTTTTTGTGCTACCTATATTTTTCTCCAGTGCATATTAACATAAATGTGTAAAGGATGTGGATACATGTGTCCTGAAACCCTCTCACCCACTGATGGTGCACTCAGCACACTTTTGGAAACCTAACAGATTGACCCCAAGGATGACATTGCAGTCACAAGAAAATCTCTGAACAGTTATTTAACTGAAAAAATCTCTTCGTATGGACTGATAGGCCCAGAAATTGGACTTTAATCAGAAGAGGATATTTGACTTAGTAGCAGGGAGGAAAAGCCATGGGCCTGTGTGAATGAGCAAGCAATGTGCCTATACAACATATTGAAGTTCCAGAATCTAGCCCTTGGTCCAATATGGCAAGCAGCCTGGGAATCCACCCAGGAGCAAGGCAAAGCTCAGCTCCAATCTCTGCAAACATGCAATGCGAAGGGGAGAAATGATTACAATGACAGATACACGTAACCATGAAGTTCACAAAACCCCCACATCCACGGAGGTTAAGGATTGACCTTTATCAGAAGGCAAGATGACTTTTTACAACAAACCTCAGGGACCCATTCATTTTCTATTTTTACATCATGTTTCCAAATAACTAGAAGGATAATAAACTGATACCAGCCACCATTTACTGAGTACTCCCAACAACCAGGACCAAGACCATGTGATTTATGTGTGGCCCCTCATTTCACCCTTGCAAAACGTTGTGTGTTGAATATTATTCCCATTTTATAGACATAAAGCCTCAGAGTGTAGATAAGTTGCCTGCACTGTGCGGCAGGATTGAGGTGGCCAGTAGGAATTTCCGGAAGGCGTCTGGCTCAGGTGGGGGTATAGCTTGGTAACTCAGAGAACACACTTCAGGCAAATAGGCTCAGTTCCAATCCTTGCTTTTCAGTGTGATCTAGAACAAGCTACTTGAACTTCTCTGAACCTCATTAGTTAATTCACTTTCAAAATGGGTGTAATAACAGTTGTATAAGTAATTAGTTTGCCTGGCTTGTAGTAAGCACTCAAAAAAAATGGCAATTGCTATTACCATTTATATTATTTAATTTATGATTATTATTTTTGAGAACTTCTCAAGTGGCCATAATTTCAGCCCCCAACCCAGGAGCACCTCTTCTAATTAGCTGGTAGAAAGATTCCCTTCACATTCTAAGAAGAATGTAAGACTCCACTAAGAAGAGAAGACTCCCTTTACTTTCAGGGAAGACAATGCTGATTAGGGCTCTTGTACCAAGTTTGGGTATAAGGGTGACAGCTGGAAATGTCTACATTTGTAAATGTAAGGTTTAAGTGTCGCCTTATACCCAAACTTGGTACAGGAGTCCTAATCAGCATTTTCTTCTCTGGAAACGTCCTATGGCCAGAGATCCCTGAGGTGTCTATGATCACACAGAAGTCCAGTTGGCATGCCATACTCCACTGGCATTTAGGGTTAGGTGCTTGTGTGCTCAGCCTCCTGGATCCAGACCTTTCCTAGTGTATGCTGGAGGCGGAAGGCAATTGCTTCAGCATGGGGGTGAGGGAGCTCTCCAAGAGTCAACACAGAGCCACAGCAATCTAGCAAAAGGAGAACTAGCTGCCCAGAACTGGAGGCAGTTCATTCTTGCCATACAGTTTAGACACGGGGCACTTTCTGCAGCCTTCATTTCCTGGAGAGGTGGGCATGACCAGAAACTGGCATTGGGTAGCCACCGAGGGCTTCTGAGCAGGAGAAGAGCCTGTGATGTTTTCATCTTCCTTTCTCACTAGATCCTCTCATTGCCCACTCTCCCATTTCACTAGAAATGGGTGTGTTTGCCTGATTATTCTCATATTGCCATGGCAAGGCGGGTGAGTTCAATCATGGCTCTTCATCACGAGAGGCTGTGGGAACTAAATGCCTAGACTGTGACACAGAAATTGGAAGGTGAGATTGAGTTCTGCTAGGAACTCATGTCATGCTTCCTTTGTTCATCCTCCAAACTGAATTGGAATTGCTTCACTTTAAGCCATACCATCCCTCCACCTGAACTCCCTGCCTTCTTGGGGGTCTGACCTTCTCAATTACCCTCTTTCTCTTTTTCTCTCTCTGTGGAATCTTTTTCATTAGCTTTTAAACATGGTCAAGTCTTTCCCACTAAAAAATAACAAAATAACAACCACCGAAAAGCGCCTCCAGCTACATCCTTTTCTTCTCCTCTTCAAAGTCACCCTTTTTGAAAGACTGTGATGTTCTCTCTTTCCTCGACTCAACTAGCATCTTCTACCAACACCTCTCTGCTGAACCTGCTCTTACCGTGGTCACCCAGGCCTTCCTGTGGTTAAAGTCATGGGCAGTTTTTAATCCTTACCTAATAGTAACCCTTTTTGGCAACACTGGGAATTGGGACCACCATTCCCTCCCTGAGATATTTCCCATTGGCTCTATGGACACCACACATTCCTGATTTCTCTTTTTCTGTACTGACTCTGTCCAGACTCCTCTGTGAGCCTTCCTTTGCCTGGACATTGGTTAAATATGGTTGTTTCTCAGGGCCCCATGTGGGCTCACTTTTCTCTCCGCTCACATTCTCATGCAGTAAACTCCTCTACCCCTGTGGCTTTAATTACCATCTAGACAAAGGATGGCTCCCAAATCTGTATCTTCAAACCAAATTTCTTTGCTGAATGATGCAGCCCTAAATCCAATGGTTCACAGGCAACTGGAATTCGTATTGTCCCCCTCTCCCACAGTTTCTTCCTCCTTTTGTATTCTCTATGTCAGTGAATGGTATCAAAATCCACCCATTTTCCCAAATCAGAAACTTGGAGTGTCATCCTCAACTCTTCCCTCCCTCACCCCTGAAAGCCAATCCCCCTTTCCCTTCTGCTCTCGCCTCCTTTTTATTTCTTGAATCAATCCACCTTTCTCCATCCCCACTGCTACTTCTACACCTTCACCCACGCTGCCAGCATCTGCTGAGATTATTACACCAGCCTTTCAACTAGTCTCCCTGAATCGACTTTTGCCATTCCCTTTTCTATTTTGTGGTCAGAGTGATTTGTATAAAACATAACTCCCTTGCTTCAACCTACTTTCCATAGCTTGCACTCAGAGTAATACCTGGATTCCTTATCATGTTCTAGCCCCTGCTACCCGTCCAGCTGCTCAGAGGGAGCACGGGATTCTCCGGCCTCTCCAGCAGTGTGTGAGCCCACAAACACGTCATGTACTCTCCGGCTTTTGAACCTCAGCCCTTGCTGTTCCTTCTATCTACAATTTGAGTTCCACCACTAACACCACTCCCTCAACTTGATAACACCTTCCATTCCTCAGGTTCCAGTTTAGCAGACCACCTTGGGGTTGCCTTCTTTAACTGCCTGGGACAATGGTAGTGCCCGCCTCTATGCTTCCATAGCCCTCTTCATTTTCCCATTGGAGTTATTTACAACATTGAGTTCTGCTATAAAAACTGTAGTTGAAATTTACTTGTCATTGTATTCTGTCAGAAAGCCATTTTCAGAGTATAGCAGTTGCTCATGTACATGCATTTATGAATTTAAATAAGACCCGAAGAGAAAAACCAAAGTTTTCTTGGGGTAAAGAGAACTTCTCTCATTTAAGAGTATTTCTCGGTTGCTTAGAAGTAGCTCATTTACCCAAAATTTTGTTTTGTTTTCTTATTTCAACATGTTTTTTCTTCTGGTGAAAGGGAGGCCACAGGAATTCTTAAAGTAATAGTTGCTTTAGAAAGGACAAACAACTCTTGGAAGAAAGCCTTAGAGTCGAGGTGTGTAGAGGGAGTTGTACAAAACACCAATGAAGTTTCACTGGCCAGAGAAGTGCTGCCCATCCTCTCTGCTCAGTCAGACATCCTCCAGCAGGACACAGCCCTGGTTCTGCTCTCAGAGGGTTGGGCCATCCTTCAGCTCTGCTCTGCAATGCCCTTTGAATTTGCTGCCATTGTACCAGGGACAACATCAAATTTATTCCTGCATCTCAAGGCCTTTGCACAATGACTGACACTCAGTGGGAGGCTGCTTCACCCCAGGCATGGGCTCTGGGGAAAACTGTGACATTATTTTAAAGATTCAAACAGGGTTTAAAAGGAGCGTTTTAAACTTCACAAAACTAAAATTAGAATAGGCTACGATTGATAGCAGTTAGAGTAATTGAGAAAGATTCCAACCAAATACCCAGGGATTAATTTATTTTAAAGCATGCTCTTTAAGGTCATGGACTTTTGTAGGTGAAATAACGACATGTTAAACTTTCTCAGTTCAAACTTATTTCAATCACCACACATTTATTGTGCATCTTCCATGTGTCAGACAGTGTGTTGAGTGCTGGGTACATAGGTGAGTAGGATGTGCCCTGTGGCCACTTTCATTTGGAGAATTACCACAAGGTTCTGCTAGGATACTATGTGCTAAGTCATGACTCACAGTGGCATGAGAACCCCTCAAGGACCTGTGATAACAGGGCCAGCCCAGGCGGGATGCAGGAGGGAGGGCTCTCCTTTTTCCCCGGTGAGTGATGGAGGCCCACCCATCCCATCCACCCTTCATCAGGTCTGCAGAACACATCCTCCCACCCCCTACCAGGGCTTGCACTCTCTGAGAGGGACTGAGAATTTGTTCTCAGACCTCTGTATAACTGTTCTCATTTGGAAATGGCTGGTCTCAGGAGACTCCCTGGTGGTGAACATAGTTGCCATTGGACCTCAGTCAACTGGAATGACCTTCCAGTGTGATCCAGACATACCCTTCCTCTTTTGACCACCTTTCTGTGACCTCAGGGATTCCCCTCTACTGTGCCCCTGCCCGATGTCCCAATGATATCTTGGACAATACAAAACCTCTCGCCACTTCAGAAATGGCTCTATGACTTCTACATGGACTGCAAGTCTCAGCCAATGCAGAACTCACACTGATAGGAATCATAAGCTCTCTTTTAGCACTGCGTGTCCTTGGAGTGCTCTGGATGGTGCCTCTTTGTGGCTGATCCCCATCATGGCTGTGTCTTCCCCCTTGCTTCACTGACAGGGACCTCACCATGCCCTCAGCCAGTTGGTGCCAGAGTCACTAATATTTCTGAAAAGATGATGGATTCCCAGGCTCCTCCAAAAGGCCAAAAGGCCTTCTTAGAATGCCAGGGAACTGTTAGAACCTTTCATTTTAACTGATACTTTGTAAATTCTCTTCTTCCTGCTGTATGTCTCAGTCTTCCTGCCCTCCGATATTCCTAAAGTCCTATTCCTCAACCCTCACTGGTTTCTCTGCTCTCTGCGTAAGTGCACGGTTAAGAAAAACTTTGTGTTCTCATTTAATTCCATTATCCCAGGTGGCCTTGGCAAGAATCCAGTGGCCTGGCTCCACATGTAACGTGGTGGGAAGGAGACATATGGAGAGGTGGAAGGTGGAAAGAAGCACATAATTTCAGTAGTGTATGAATGTATCACCCAGGTGATACAATAAACATACAATCTGTCGATTTATCTGCCTCTCTACAGTCATTCATGTCTTTGAGTGCTGGAAGGGACAGGGAGAGGGTGTGGAAAGGTGGGGCATAATCTCCAAGAATTCTCCACAAATCACCTCCATTTCCATTACCCTTGACCTGGGAACATTAATTAAACACCTCCCACCTGCCCCCATGTGACCTCTGCCCACCTGACTCCCAGTGGCTGCAGGTGTGCTGGCTGAGCAGTCCCCTTTTAGCTCACGCTCTGGGCTGCACAGCATGGCTGCAGGTTCCATCTCTTTAACCTGGCTCTCAGGGCCATGGGCCACTGACCATTGTGCAAAGTGTAAGTAAGTAAGTAAGTGTAAGTAAGGGTCCAAATTGGATTTAGTCTTCTGTGAGATGATGAGGCAGCATATGTAGCTGAAATTTAGAGCATTGGGGGTCTCACTGACAGTATTCTCCCCACGGAGCTTCTTTGAAGGTGTGAGTAAAGCCCCCTGAAGCTAAATGTGCCAGTGGAGGAGACACTAGATGGGAACCAGCCTCTCCCATCACTTCATGCCAAAAGTGTGAGGGTTCATTCCCTTCTTTCTGGGTATCTCAAGAACCCTGATCACTATGATTTCCTGAAGCAGGAGCTTTATGTCTATTATCACTAATTCTCAGGAAGGTAGGCTGGGGTAATACAGTGGTTCTCAAAGCATGGTCCCTGGACCAGCAGTATCAGCAGCACCTGGAAACTTGTGAGAAGTGCATGTTCTCTAGTTCCACTCTAGACCTGCTGAATCAGGAGCCCAAAGGTGGGGCCTATGATCTTTGTTTTAACAATACTTCTAGGTGATACCAATGCATACTCAAGTGTGAGACCCACTGGGGTAAGTGGTTAAGAGCAAGGAGTCAGGTTGCCCGAGTCAAAATCCTGACTCCACCTTTGTGTGATCTGTGAAGGGCCTTTGTCTCTCAGTTTCCTCATCCAAAATTGGGAACAATAAATTACCTGCTACTACTTCACAAGATTACGGTGAGGAAGAGATTTCATGCATGTAAGGCACTTAGATAAGTGCCTGGCATAGAGAACCTGCTCATGAATGTTAGATACTCTTCATCGAAGGTAGGTGATATTTTCCTATTACACAGATGAGGAAACGGAGGCTCAGAAAGATTCATGGCTGGCCCCGTGCTGCAGAGGTAATGTGTCTCACTCACTAGCGACACATCTCCTTCCCTTCAGGCTTCATGTGTTCCTGTAGTTCATCTGGGGTGTAGGGGTGGGGCCTTGTGCAGGGCATCTGTGGCGGCTGGGGGTGTCCAGATCTTGGTCGTGCCCACCTCACTGAAAACTGTGCCTCGAGGCACCCTGGCCTTGGCTCTGCTGACCTCTCATGCTTTCCTCTTGTGCACTTTGGGTTCTCGCTCTCTCCATTCTGGGATCTATGGTGAAACCAAGCCAAAGGGTTTAACAGGACTTTCACCTTGACCCTGCTTTGTCCACAACCAGAAGATGAGCTGGCATTGGTGGAGGCGGCAGTGAGAATTCGGGGTTAAAGATTCTGCCAGAGGAATTTAGTGACAGATTAAAATTCATTCCTGTGGAAAATTGAGAGTAGATTAGCCAAATTGCTTAGACTTGTATGATACTCATGGATTGGGGTCTTTGGGGTAATTAGTAAATTGTGCATGGAATTGGTAAGCAATTAATAAAGGGAAATTTTCTCCTCTACTTGTGTGGTTGGTTTGGGGTCCTTTGCAGCCTCAGGCAAACTTGCTGAGAGGAGTTCTGTCCATCCACTTCCATTCTCCAGGGGTTCAGCACATGGATGGTGATTTAAGATGAGCTCCCCTGAATTAATGCTGTACCCCCAGGCCAGTGGGCCGCTCTGAGGGGGTTGATTGTTCAGGGGATCTTGGCCAGTGATTTTAGAAGGCAAGAACCACCCCATATCAAAGTTAACAATGACTAGGGGAAAAGGCTATTATCAATGTAAATATGTATTAAATGAGCTACTTGGCAACCATAACATCTTTCACTGCCTCATATCCCTCCACTCCCAACTGCATGTTCATAGATAAACCACAACCAAGCAGTCTACATTTACAAAATTGGCCTGGATGTGGACTTCTCAAATGCAGTGTGTAAACTAAAATCAGGGTTGATAGTATATTCATGGTGATTGTTTGTGTTTATTTGCCAGCGACTTCTTAAGCCTCTTTTATTCAGTTTCTCCTTTGGGTCACATCAGTGCCAGTGAGTTTAATATATTCTGTTTCTTGGCATTCATGGGGTCAGGGATGTGTTCCCTCCCTCCCACATTAGAAAGAAGAAAGACAGTTTTTAAGGATTTTCTTGAAACTTGGGGACAACCCACTGGGGTCCAGGTATACACACTCTGACACCATTTTACGTAAACCCAGACATGCTTCTGCTCATTTTAATTAGACAGATAAAATTAGCAAGGAGATTAAGGTAAAAGGAGAAATTAAAAATAATTAAATGTTAGGTGGAATTTACAAAAGTGAATTGAACGATGAGGTACAATAAGGAATGTAAAGAGAAACACAGACACATTTGAAACATTCCTCGGATGCCACGCGGCTTAAGCCAGTCCATAGGTAAAGCAAGAATTCTCCCTTGTCATTTCTTGAATTGCAGATTCCAGTGATGTGAAAGAACATTCTCCAGAAACACTTTCCTTCTCCTTTTCTTCAGATGTTATCAGGAATAATTAATCAGTCAGTATCATTCCAGGATGGCCCACACTGCATCCAATTCAAACCACTCACCTGTTTCCTGTCTGAATTTGCAAGCTTTTTATTTTTTTCCTTTCATTTTATTTTTCTCCCACTCCTCTCTTCCCATTGAGCCAATAGGCCGATTGGGCCAACCAGAAAGCCAAACCAACACCATATTCCAGCCCCTTTGGATTTCCTAGGGACAAAGACTTCCCAGTTCTTCTTTCTTGTTTGCATCTGTTATGAACAAGCACAGTCATTTTATAACGCAGACATACATATGTGTGCTTTGGCACACGGAAACAGGTTTTTCTTTTTTTTTTTCTCTCCAATTTGTGGTTTCTTTTTCCTTTTTGCAGAAAATGCAAACAAAAGAAAAATGAGGTTTTCAATTGAAGGTACATCTCTTCTTCAATATGAAGACATTAATTGAATTGGTTGGATCCCCATGCAGTGGTCAGCAAAGTCCTTTGGCAACTGACAGAACAACATCTGGAGACTCAGGAGCTGGGTTTTGTTTGAAGAAACTTCCCTACAGGAGTCATGAGCAAAGGGAAACGAGTGTGGGAGAAGGGAGGGGACTCTCAGGGAGGAGTACAAAAGGAGAAAAGAAAAGAATGTCATTGGTGAGGAAGAAAATGGAACACTGCTTCTGTTTCTTCCCTCTACCTCCTTCCCTTTCTTCCTGTGGATGGGCAACTCCAGCCCACTGAGGATGGGAGCTGGGTTTACTCTTGTTCTCCTGATGCATATTGTTTTGCCTTCACTTCTGTTGAACATCACCTTTTTAGATTTTTATTATTATATATTTGGTTTCCCACGGCATCTCAAACATGCTTCTGTCACTGAGAAATGAAGGTTGCCTATTAGCAACAGGTCCGGTTGATTCTTCACTGATGGAAATGCATTCCTCAGCTGGGAAGCCAGTCTCTCCAGTACATTCCACAGTGGTCAACCTCTGGTCCCCCTTGACCTTGGTGCTTTTCCCTCCGCTCTTTCCCCAAGAAACAAGAGTTCTCATGCCATTGCTGTTGGTGACTGACTCATCTGGACCCTCATAGAATGAATGCTGTTCAGGATCTTCTTCTGATGGCCTGCTAAGGTGACCCCTATTCTCAGGAGGTCTCTAGGAGGAAAGAGCCAGAAAAGAAGTCACTTTAGTGTTAGGTCAGCTGTTCGCAGATCAAAACTCATCACTAAAGCCATGCTCCTGGGAAGTAGCCATGCTACAAAAATCCAACTAACTTAAGTTTACCCAAGTTTTTGGCAGCTTGCAATTAGAGATTTTCCTGCTCACTTTCAGTTTCTCCCTCTTCTCTAATACCCCCTCAGCTTAGACAATCCTGGGAGTGCTGCGCCTTGTTCCAGGGGTGTGTTCCTTATGTATGGGCTCTAAGGCAGCCCCTTCATTGTCTCCTGACCCTCAGATGGACTGGACTTTTCCTCTGCTATTTTTTAACACTCCAAGTGCACACTATATGGGGCTTAAGTTATTCTGTGGAGTTTTCTGCCTAAATTAGTGATCACCCGCTGAGACTGAAAAGATATGGGGCTCACCTGGTCTTCTGATGTTTTCCCCTGAGTTTCCATTTTCTGCCTCCGTTTGAATTTTAATGTAAGTATTTTTAAGAAGAGTGGTCTCAAAATAACTAAAATATCTGCCCAATCAGGAATCCAAGGAATATGTCCAGGATAGAGCACTGAATCGGATTAATAAGAACAAGTTCATGGCTTATAGTTGACCTGTGCTAGACTCATGCATTCTTTCTCAGTTAATAATAATACATAACACTGCTTGAATGCATCCCACGTGCCATACACTATCTCATTTAAACCTATGTGAAAGCATTTCACAAAATTAGAGAAACCACTGCAAAATCAATGATGATAAAAATTTAACAGTAACCATTTTTTGTGTGCATGCTATGGGTAGATAATGGATCAAGTACTTTGCGTATGCCATTCCATTAACCTCCCATCACAGACTAATGAGATGGGCATTATTATTTATAATAATTTATAAATTATTTATAAACAAGGCAAGCAGGGCTCAGAGAAGTTAAGTAATGTGCTCAAGGTCACAGAGTAGGTGAGCAGTGGTGGAGCTGGTATTCAAATACAAGACAAGTTGGTTCTCAGCACCCCTGCAGGGATGCTGGCAGAACTCTTCTAAGGTCCTGACTGTATTTCCTCTAAAGCCCCCCAAATCCAGCACAGCTGATTGCTTTGTACACTGCACATCAGACCCTGGTGAACCGTTGGATGGATCTCTGTCCACAATGCCTTGGCTGTCCCACCCCATGCCCCTTTCAGTTAGTAGTCAGTCTCCCAAGGGATGCTGCTGGTTGAGATGCTCAAAGTGTTCGTGTCTTTTTGGCAAATACTTTAGGGAGGCATGCTTGAATTTTGAATTCACAGATTGTCCCACAATCTATTTTATTAAGTGCTTATTTTCCTTTTCCTTCTTTTACTTCTCAATAAACAAATCAAATTGCTCTAATAGTGTGTGGACATGCTTTACTTTGAACGAAATCCCTTAATTTACAGTTTCACTCTCCTTTTGGTCTTCCCCTTATCTTTTTCATGTGATTATTCTCAGACTGAGAGAATTCATTTAGATCCTGGGGGATTATGTGACAATGGCCCCCATACGCAGGCAAATCACAGTGGGAAAATGGAGTAGCCAGTCTTCAAAAACACCTGATTCTATCTCTGAACTCAGTCCCTCTGATTATCTAGGGGCATCAATTTTCACTCTAAAAGATGAGGAAGTTGGTTTTCCACTGGGGAGTGCATCTTTTCTATTTATTAATTTTTGCTGTCTATTTGACAGTCATTCTTAATGGCAGGAACCATCTTTTTATGGCATCACCAGGAAATGAATCTAGTTTTTAAGAAATGTATTCTGATGTTCAGTGGATCCAAAGCTAGACATACATTTAAACCATCTCCCTGGAGAAAGTGGTGGCTCCACCATTTCTGGAAAAAAAAAAAAAAAAAAAAAAAAGACCTCAGAGAGGTGGAGCTGGACTCCAGGAATACTGACAGAAAAACCGTCAGAATGTCAGGAAGCTGTCCCTGGGGGCTCAGCTACGAGGTGGATCATCACCACTCTTTCCTCAAACCGGGACTCAGCAACCGGTTAGCCCCAGTTGCAAGGAGGAAATCCCAGCACCTTGCACTGGGCCCATTGTATAATAGGTGATCAATATGTGTTTGCAGACTGATGGATGAATGAATCTTCTACCATAGGAAATGTGTATTACAGGCTGCCAGATTCCATAATATGTGCTATTGGTACATGTTATAGCCCACGGAGCCCATGAAGTCCCCCTGTGTGTGTGTGTGCGTGTGCATGTGTGTGTGTGTTTGAAGGGTAGAGTTAATTTCCCAGGTAGGATTATGTGAGCTTCTGTGAGTATAGAAGGTGAAATTTGACCCTTGCCAACCTTAATCCAGTGGTTCCCAAACTTTGCTGCACATTAGAATCACCTGAGGAGCTTTAAAAATCTCTGATGCTCAGATCTCACCACAACTAATCAGAAGGTATGGGAGTGAGAACCAGGCATCAATAGTTTTTAAAGGTCCTCGGGTGATTCCAGTGTGCAGCAAAGCCTGGGAACCACTGAGACCCTGGGGTGGACAGGTAGCAGAACATTGAACTGGCAGCCAGAAAAGCAGGCTTGTGTCTCAACTTTGCCACTTGTGAGCACTAATGTCACATAAGTTCAGAATCTGCAGAATGGAAGGGGTAGAACTAGATAAATATTTCCCAGACTACAGTTCTATAAAACCCTGCCCCTCAAAAATATGGTTCTATGGTATTTAATAATTTTAAATGGGTTCCTTTATTTCAGGATTTCTCGTGGCCTTTATAATGCTAATATGAGCAGTGAATCTCCAAGAGGGTGATAAAGTGCACAATATTTCCCAAATTTATTTGACTGCAGGACCTTTTTTCCAAGGAGAACCTATTAACATTTCCCACAACCGGTGCTTCTCTGAACATTCTTAGGGGAAATGCTGGACCACATGGATCTTTAAAACTCTTTCTGGCTCTCATCTTATTTGAATAATTTTATTTTGTGTATTCCTCCAAACTCCTGTGGGAGACAGACTGGTAAATAATTGTGGGGGATGGAAATGCATGCTTATTGACAACTGCTATCTAAGTATAAGGACAAGCCCCCCACACATCTCAGACTGTTGCTGAATCAGTGCAATGCTTTTCCTGCTATGTTATTTAAAGTACTGGCTGGCTGTGTTCTTTCCATCTGGATGCTCTCTTTGATGAGTCGAGTTTAAAAACTTAAATGGGGAAGAGACTCTGGGTGATTAGGCAAATGACATATGGCTATAACTTTGAAGAACTCTCATTTGGGGCCCAGAGTGGATTTCCACCTCCCCACCCCACCCTCACATCCCCCTACATCTTTCCAAGGTGCTCCCTGTCCAGGCCTGGTCTATACAGAGACGGAGCTCCAGGGATGAGGCCAGAAATAGGACTCACAGCATCTGCAATAGCAGGGAAGGAGCACTGACCCCTAGGTGTGGTCCGGACAGAGAGATTCTCATCACTTACTCTGATGTCATCTGGGTGACCAGCTGGAGGGAGGTGAAGCCAGCAGTGAGGAAGCTGTCCCTGTACTGGACCATTTTGATGGCGCTGAGCCAGTCATCCACGGTGGTAAAGGCCGTGAAGTCTGGGATGGAGCGGTCGAGCAGGGGCTGGGAAGGCCTGGTGAGACAGAGAGGGGCAGATGACCACACACTGCAGAGATGCATGGACAGTGCCCCAGTCTGGCCTGACAGCTGACTTCATGGAAGGCAGCATTCCTGATGGAATGAGGATTATAGTGGAGCCCTGGGCTGAACCTTTCTTCCTCATGGAATCCTAAATCAGCATGACTTCTATATCCAGGTGGCCAGTGTCTCTGCCTCTGGGGACTGTCACAGGTCAGTTAACCCAGACAGGCAGATTGACATAGCGTTCAGTCTGAAGGGAACAGAAGGCTCCCAACTCCTTTGTAAACCAAAATTTAGGAGCCTCACCATTCAAAGACGTGATCCTTTAAAAAATATGCATATTTTACCACAACCTCCCCAGATATATTGGTAACATTTTTTTCCTAGTTTCATCCTTAGCTATTTGAAAAAAAAAATGGAGCAATGAGAACCACTGCCAACCTTCTTTGGCACATTTCAAAGCAGACACCCAGGTATCCAAACCAGAAATCCGGGTGCTATCTTGACATCTCCCTCACCCTCAACATCCATGTCCAATCCTTCACCAAGTCGTAAAGATTTTGTCTCCCAAATTGCCAAAACTCATTTACTTTTTTCCACAACCATTATCCTGATTTAAGACACCATTTTCTCTATCACGATCATTGCAATATTCTCCTACCTGTCTTTCTTCACGCATGCGTGCTCTCCTCAACATAAGGCCCACACTGTAACTAGACACTGTTTAAAAAATTTGAACATGATCATGGTTAGAGGCTGCTGGCTATGCCCCTGACCATGAAACCACCCATATTTAGGGATCACCATTTCACTAGACTCACACAGCGGTGATGGTTGCCACAGTCTTGAGACTTGCCGGGTTCCGGATCATCTTGTCTAGGGTGTTGACAATCTCTGCAAAGCGGGGCCGGCTGTTCCGGTCCTTCTGCCAACAGTCCAGCATGAGCTGGTGTAGAGCAGCTGGACAGTCCATGGGTGGGGGCAGCCGGTAGTCCTGCTCGATGGCATTGATGACCTGCAGTGACATACAAGGAACAGGTGTGACTGCGTGACTGCCACCAGCCAGTCACTCACAAATCATCCCCTTTATATCCAGGCTGGCTCAGATGCCCTTGCTCTGTGCTCGCACACCTTCCGCTGTAATGGATTTTCTGTGCACTTGGTTTATCCCCCTAGACTTTGGGCTCCTAGAAAGCAGGGGCCACATCATGGTACTTCTTTATGTCCCCAGTTCCTGGTGCAGGGCCTGACACACATGGACCTCTGTAAATGTTTGTTGAAGAATGAGCCAGTGAACAGCTTGAGCATCTCCACTCTTTAAGAAGACATAGGGCCCAATTCTGCCTTACTGGAAGCTGGTGGCACCAGGGGTGATGAAACAATGACATGGGAAACCCAGTGAACCCACTATTTATAAAGGATGTCCTCAAAACTTGTGGTGGACTCATTCTTTCATTTGGAAGGGAAGAGAAAGGGAGGGAAGGGATTAGCATTGGTGGAGCACTTACTCCATGCTAGAGACCCTCTAGATGCCTCCTCTGCATTATTTGTCATAACCCTCATGAGGCAGCAACATGAATGGACTTGGTTAAACAAATTTGTTCAAATCAATGACAACAGTCAAAATAACAAGGTGGTCCAAAATGAATACTGTCAATCAGATTTTGGTAATTTTCACAAACTCCAGACAGTAATTTCGTAAAGATTTTAGGAACATTAAGTACTTTGTCTGTTTTTCAGATCTTTGTGTTTTTTCATCCAGTACATCTTAACTTCAAATCCTTTTAAATCAATTATGCCTACTCTGTGCTTTTTACATTAAAAAAATAATTGTAAGTGACCCAAGTGCTAAACATATGAATTTATTATGGTACACCCATAATGCAACAGAAGGCCTAAAATACGATGTAGGCCTTAAAGTGATACTACAAAAATCTACCTATTGAAATGGAAATATGCTCATATTGTAATAGGCAAAAGAGCTGCCTGCATAACTTCAGGTATAGTATAATCTTGCTTTTGTAAAAAACAAAATAAAAACCAACTATTATACACATGCATAGAAAAGACCTTAGAAGGATATACAGCATGGTGTTAATAGCAGTTGCCTCTGGATAGGCAGAAACCTGAATGTTTTTAATGTTTTTCTCTTTGCTTGTTTGAATTTTTTATTTTCTATAATAATCCTGCATTGATTTTATATTAAAATAAATAGTTAAAGCATTTTAAACAACAAAGGAAATAATTTGGACTTCAGGGGGTTTTTGGTGTTTTTGCCTCTACTTATAAATAATCCGATTCATTTCAACTGATTATTCTTTCTTTTTTATATACTTTATAAATTGGTCAAAAAGTGAGTATTTTCAGTTAGTTTAGTTTTTACAATTTCTATGCACAGTATGTAGGACATGAGACAGGACATGAGATAAAATGATAACCAAGTCACTGGAGATAATCAAGGTGTATTAGTTCTTCCATTCAATAATCAAGCATACAAACCATATCAATTTTATTACTATATTTAAAAATCCAGTGACTGGGAATAGTCTCTTTTGAACACTGTGTTGCACTGACAATCTTTTCTCTCCTCTAAACTGTAGTCAATCAAATTCCCCTGCTATCCTCTGAGGACAACCATTTTAACCCCATTTCCCCATGAGAAAATGGAGGCATAAACAGTGAAGTAACTTGCCCAGGGGCACACAACTAGCAAAAGATGGGGCTGGGAATAAATCACAGTGGTGCTTGATTTTAAGTTTTGAATACTTCAAAAGCTGCATTTCCTAGGCCTCTGTTGGGCTGTCAGAGTAATCTCAGCCTGGAGAGCAGCCCCTGGAGGTGTCTGATGTCTTCTCGGTATGCAACAAGGGCATGGAGCTAAACTAAGTAATCTATGAGAATGAGCAGCTGGGCATCATTCCCATCAGCCTGGCTCACAAACCTCGCACCCTTTTCCAGTTCCTTCCAAATAACTAGATTGAGGGTCCCAGTCACAGAATCTCCAAGTGGGATTACCCATTGAATGGCCTCTGGAGCTCCTTCTGGATTGCATAAGGGCAAGTTAGGTAGGGCCAGCAGGAGGAGCTAGAGTCCAATTCAACCTCTCACGGTGCTAGGCGTCCCCAAAGTCTTCCAGTGCAGGCCAGTTAACGTTCCTGGTGGTCCCCTAAACTAATGCCATCTCTGCTCAGGTCGTTAGATGTTAGAGCCCCAGATACTAATTTTCCTCACTGACAAGCTCTACCCCCTGTCCTGGAACAAGAAAGAGCACTGGAGTCAGGGCCTTTCTGTGAGAGCACAGCTCCATGGTGTGACCAGCTGATCCAAACTCTTCTGGCAAGGGATCAAGAGAATGGGTACCCATACACACGCTGAGTCTTCTCCCTGTAAGCTCTAGACTGAATGGAACTCAATTCTGTTTCCCTTGTTGCCTCCATAGCATGGCATCATGGCATCCCACTGGCTTTTTTTTTTTTTTTTTGAGATGGTGTCTCACTCTGTTGCCCATGCTGGAGTGTAGTGGCACAATCGGCTCACTGCAACCTCCACCTCCCGGGTTCAAACAATTCTCCTGCTTCAGCCTCCCGAGCAGCTAGGACTACAGGCATGTGCCACCACGCCCTGCTAACTTTTGTATTTTTAGTAGAGACGGGATTTCACCATGTTGGCCAGGATGGTCTCCATCTCTTGACCCTGTGATACGCCCGCTTCGACCTCCCAAAGTGCTGGGATTACAGGCACGAGTCACTTTTTTTTTGAAGACTGTTCTGGTATTTGTGTTTTGTATTTGCTCTTTGTTTGGTATGTTTAGTTTCTTTTTAAGAGGACATCAAAAAGCCACTGATTTCTCCTTTCTGGGCAGGTCAGCTAGGAGCAAAGGCCCATTTGGCTGTGTTGGTGATAGTACTACATAGTGCATAGACCTTGGAAGGCTGGTTTCAAATCCAAGTTCCATTTCTTCTTAGCTATAGAACCTTGGGAGAGTCACCTGACTTCCTGAAACTTCACAGATGAGATTGTTACAAAGATTAAATGACACCGAAGTGATGTGTGTTGAGCACAGCACAGATGAGTAGTAGGATGAATCCTTATCACACAGAAGGTGTCATTACGGCTGTGTCTATTATAGTAGATGTCTTCCCGGCAAAGAAGGGAGCTACTACTGCTCATTTTGGAGGTCCAGGAAGATAGTGTTTAAAAGCATCAAGGACTTTTCTCACTTTGCAGGGTACAGCATAGCCGTGGGAACCCTCTACCATGTTTGTGTTTAGAAAATGGGACTTTACTCCATTTGTTACTTCTTGTAAATAATTTTGTTGTTATTACTTGAGCTGATAATCTGGGAGCATTAATGCTTCTTGCGCATAGGGAAAAAAGTGTGCTTTACCCTTCAGCCGAAAGGAAAAAATACTGAGGTCTTTCATTGGTATATGAGTAGCATTTATCCACTCAAGTCTTTGATTGAAGTACTATGCCTTTGGAGATTTGTATTATATTCTTTAAGATTTGTGTGTTTTCTAAATTTTTGAGCACATGAAATTTATAGTCAAATTACAACATCATTATATCAAAAAATAACTTTGGTCTTCTAATAGGACTTTGAGATCATTCTCTGTCACACTTGCCTCACTAGCAGGTATGGGGAACAGGGAGGAGGAGTGGAGAAACACCTTCATTCTGGCTATCTGATGATGGCTGTAAATGCCAGTGACCAGGTTTGAATTGTATGGAAAGAGATGGCCTAAGGTTGGAGGCATAGTGTGTCCTACTGAGCAGAGCTGAAAATGGAAGTGAGTTTTGGGCTCCTTTCATTGGTCCATAAGAGGATGAGATAAGTGGCTATTGAGAAGATTGAAGATTAGAATGAAATCAGATGGCATTTCCAGAGAGAAGTAAAAGTAAAGCTGTGGGGGTAAGGAGACCAGTCCAGGCAACTGTTACCCAGAGCTCTCTGCTGTCTCACTTTGAAAGTTCAGCAACAACTCTTTTGGCCATTGCAAAGGCCAGTGTAAGCAAATGTCCTGGGATCTAATTAAAGGGGCAGGGAGGATGTGTGGTGAGGGGTTGCCTTTATTCACCTGTACTGAGAAATGGTAGGTACGCGGGTTCGGTAGGGATCAGGTGCAGGTAGTTTGACCCCAGGTGCTCTCTGGGACTGGATGGAGTGACTAGAACTCCTCTGGGAAATGGGCAGAGCCCCTCCTCTTGCCCTTGCATTTTCAGGGCCTGCTCCTGGCTGCTCCCAGACATGTATTTCCCATTAGTGAGTCAGGCTGTGGGTAGTGCCTACTCGACCTTGCACTGGAGAGAGGGAAGTGGAGGAGCTCAGAGTAGTGGAGAAACCAGGGTAGAGCGGGTTAAGTCAAGCTCTGATGTTTCAATAAGACTGCAGTTCCTCTCCACAGACACTGCCACTCTCATTATCTCTGTCAATCAGATCCAAGCAGCAGAACTTCCAAGTTGCTCTCTCTGGCTGACAAACTCTCTGTACATGTTCAAAGGCCTTCCTGGGCTCTGGAAGCCTAATTACCAGCACTCCGACTTGCCTCTGCAATTCTCTTCCTTAAAACCTTTCAATTGTCATCTGTAAAATCCTTTACTGCCACCACCTTGGTGGTTTCTGATGAGTGAGGCTTCAGTCCAGCAGCTGGGAGCCCCTCCTGGCTCTCTCCCAGGCCAGGTTGTAAGAAGCTTTCTGAATGGGCATGAAGTCACCTCTTGCCTCCTACGGGGAGCAAAATTGTACTTGAGACAATGCTTAGGGGCTTTATTTTGAAGAAGCACAGCAAAATTAGAATAAACTGCTACTCTACAGATGTTCTTATTCCCTCTGAGACCCATCTCAAATGTCAAATGTCCAGGAAGTCTTCCCTTACCTCCTCCACTCAAATGTTCTCAAAGCCCCATGTTTATGCCACTGGACTACAAAACCCTCAAGAATAGAACCAGCAAGCACAGTGCTTAGTCACAACTAGCATACACTGACTGTGTGTTAAATGAATAATTTGGGAATTCTGGAAGTCTAATATCAGAAATTTTATTTGTTTTCAGCATTGACAGAAAATATCTTAAATGTGAAATCCTGCTTGTCAGACAGTTTTGTAATTCATTCTGTATGTGCTGAATTGTTCTTAATCAGATTAAGGTCTTGGGCAGGATAAGATGGGTCTGATTTTTCTTTTCTTTTCTTTTTTTTCTTTTTTTGAGACAGGGTCCCACTCCATCACCCAGGCTGGAATGCAGTGGCGAGATCTTGGCTCACTGCAATCTCCACCTCTAAGGCTCAAGCAGTTTTTGTGCCTCAGCCTCCCGAGTAGCTGGGATTACAGGCATGCGCCACCACGTCTGGCTAATTTTGTATTTTTAGCAGAGACAAAGTTTTACCGTATTGACCAGGCTGGTCTTAAACTCCTGGCCTCAAGCAATCCACCCGCCTCCACCTCCCAAGGTGCTGGGACTACAAGCGCGAGCCACTGCGCCCTGCTGGGTCTGCTTTTTCTAGCTAACGTGTTATACTCATTTAGCAGCTGGTATAGACAGAACCAGGGTGCAGCTGATTTCATGAAAGTAGGCTTTGTACTAACTCCACCACTTACTGATTTGACATGCTCCAGGAGCAGAGGCAAAGTGTTGCTAATCACAGATAATAGAGGACGTAGACACCAGCCATGGTTGACTTCAGGACCTGGTTAAGGATGCAGTCATTTCACCCACTCCAGGCTGGAGCCACTCTGCCCATGGCAACAGGGAGTACTGTCATAGAGGTACCCCAGCTCCTCTTTCCACAGTCTCTCTGGGAAATTGCCACCTTTCTCAATCTTCTGAGCAGCTGCCATGGCACTAAACCTGTGGCAGGAGAGCAGATTGCTGACTCCACAGCTTACAAGTTCCTCAGTGTTCACCCCAGCACAGAGGGGGTTAGAGTGTGGCTGGCTGCCAGTGGACTCAGATCTGAACTGGGGGCCGTTCTTTCTCCTTTAGCTGTAAGTTGGGAAGGATAAAAACTGCCCCCTCTCCCAAAGTGATGGGAAGGGCAAGCAGAGAACATAGATATGCAGCTTTGCAAATTGTAATCCTCTCAGCACCAAGGGGAGGGTATGTATTCAAAGCACAAAAGAGGCCTGGTCCCTGGAGATCAGCTCAGGGTGAGAGGCAGTGTTGAAATTCAGGCAGGACTTTTCATTGGAGACTTATCAAAGCAAATCATTCTAAAAAGGCTTCCTCACCTTTTAGTAAGTATGGAGCAAAGGCTCTCATGTGGAACATTCCAAAAAGCCTCTATTTAAAGCATGTTAGATGACCCTTCTCTTCCTTTCTCACCCTTTTCCCTTGAGGGCATCCTGGGGGAGTGCTGACCTCCCCGCAGACAGAGGCCCTCTCCTGTGGTCCATCTGAAGCTGACCAGCTTTGGAAAGCTTTCCACCTCTTCCTTCACTGATAGGTGATCTGGGATCATAGAAGAGTGAATTATCAGGGAAGAAGGGCCCTTTACAGTTCTTCTCTTTAAAGCTAGGAGGTACAAGTCCCACAAAGAAACTGCAACTGGCTCAATGGAGCACAGCCATCAGAGGTAGAGCAGGATGGGAACACAGGCCCTGGCCCTCAGTCCAGTGCCTCCTTCCCCTCTGTCGTGCATGGGGAAGGAAAATACAGAATATGAACGCTTAGAAGCAGGGTAGACTTTGCTGCTTAATTTGGGGCTGATCTATTCGTGGTCCTCAGCCATTTGGAATTAAACAGCCCTTTGTCTCTTGGGTTGGGGACTGTGGCCTTGGCACCTCTACAGGCTTTGTGGTCATAGGGACTTTCACACCTCCATGCTGGGCTCTTTGATTAGTTCCAACATCCATGCTAAGGGTGTCCGTGTGTCCCCTGCCCTGAACACTGCAGGTTCAGGTTATGAGGCCATGAGCTGAAAACCGGAAGAACTGGTATGCTACCGCCTTTGGGATCCCTTCGATGAGGGTTTTGTGGTGACAAAGTGCTGCTGACACTCACATCTTGGTTGGACATATCCCAGTAGGGTCTCTCTCCAAATGACATGACTTCCCACATGACAATCCCATAGCTCCAAACGTCGCTGGCTGAAGTGAACTTGCGGTAGGCGATGGCCTCTGGAGCTGTCCATCTCACGGGGATCTTCCCTCCCTGAAAGGAGAAAGCGTGGTCAGCCCAACCATCAGGTTTCTGGTTGAAGGCAGGCAATAAAAAACTTGGCATGCACATCCTTTCAAACCCTCACTCCCATATCTTGTGAATTATGACAGACAGGCTATTCTTGCCTCATGCACAAGCTATGTTGCTGTGCCTAGTTAGAGAAGCTCAAGGTGACCAGCATGCCTGTGCTGGCCTCTAGCCTTATGTGGACACACCACATGTGCCCTGGTTCCCTATATATTGATTCCAATGTTGCTGCAGGGGAGGTGGGTGGGAGGAGAGAGTGTAACTGTCATAAACTTACTGGAACTACCTGAGATTGGCTACATGAGATACAAGTTATGGTTTTCTTTGTTCCCTGGCAATGTAAAAGCTAACACATTTGGGTCAGAAGGAATCGCAATGATACAAAAGGAAAGAAGACTGATGAAGCATGCCTCCTAGAGAGCCCTGCCACTACAAGGTCATGCTATGCTGCCCTCTGCCCCATTTTCATTGCATTCCACCTCTGGGGGGGCAGGTTTTCCTAACTCTGTAGCCTGCAGATAGCCCTTGGTTTCACGAGGGCTGAATGGTCCCAGTGCTGTGGTCTTTCTACATGCTGACTGTCCTGCCAGCCCTTCAGTGGAGGTCAAGATTCCGGAGGCTGGAGATGCCCTTTTCTCCAGGGGCACCCTTAGGCTTGTTTCTCCTTCTTGCCTCCAATCCCACAATGGAGCTTTCTAAATTGGCTCTCTGCTTGGCCCTCAGCTTGTCTGCCAGACCTTGGCCAGTTTTGTTTACCTAAGGGATTCATATCTATCCACTCATTCATTCATCCCATCAAGAAATAGGCAATAAGCACCATTTTGTGCCAAGTCCTGCTGAGAAGCTGGTGTCCCAGAAATGAGCCAGTGTCCCTGCCCTCAAACTGAACAGGACAGTGGGGAGGCAGACAAGAAAACAGAAGCTTAAAAAATATTGTTAAAAACATTGAAAAGCGAAGGAAGGTGAAGATGAGAGTAGGTACAAGGCATTCTGAAAACCAGAGGAGACTCCACAACCAGGGAAGGGTCAGGGAAGGCAGGCAGGAGCTGTTAGAGAAGCAGTTTCTGATGGTGGTTAAGAACTCCTGGAGCCTTTGGCTGGGTTTGGATACCAGCACTGCCTCTTTCTACCTGTGCAACGGGGGCAAGTAACCTACTTCTCTGTGCCTCAGTTTCTCATCAGCACCTACACAGCCCAGTGTTAACTATTATTTTCACTATGCTCAGCCCTAGAGAACAAGTAGACGTTAACCAGGCAAAGTGACTGCAGGAGAGAAGTCCAGGCAGAGAGCAGCTTGTGCAACGGCCAGGGATAAGAGAGAGGCTGAGACATGCAAGCAATCCACAATGGCTGAAGCACAGAGTTCCTAAAGGAGAAGTAATAGGAGGTGAGCATAGAGCAGACAGCTGGCATGGCCTGTGCTGTCCAGTATCAGTGCCAATTACAGCTGTTAAACAGGGTGCTCGCCAAGGCTGCCCTCCAAAGCTTATCACTCCCTATAGCAAATATGGCCCCCCTTTCCAGTTCTTTATGCCAAATGCCAGGATTTCACCCCATCATGCTTTTTTCTATGCTTAGGCATTGTCTCACTCATAATACACGGAACATGAAGCTGCTGGCTGCAGTAGTGACAGCACAGAGCGGGGACGGCAGCTCCCTCACTCCCCTCCTCATTTACCTCATGCTTCCACTGAAAGAGGATATTTTTATACTGCCCATTCTTACAATCTGCTCAAGTCACCAAAGATACATGGTTGACGTTAGCAAAAATACTGTAAAAATGTAAAAATGGTTAACCCAAGCTAGGGAGAAAAAAAAAAAAAAGGAGCAAACAGCAAAGTGTATTTTTATCTGGTTTCCTATCTGGAGCCTGGGAGGAATAAAGGCAACCAGGCTGGACCTCCCCAGGCACACATCCCACTTTCTGCAAAGAAGACAGTCCTGATTTCCCCTGAGGATGGGGGCAGGCTTTTGTGGTGGGGGAGATGTCCTCAGCTCAAATGCCAGCTACACGACAAATGCCGGGAGGGCATGTTCAGGCTGTGGCTGCAGCAGGACTCTCTGTTCTCATCATCCCCCAGAACATGAGTGAATTTACTGGTTTTATCTACACGGTCCCCACAGCTGGGAAGAGAGGAGGAGAACTCATCCAGTGCAGCAGCAGCTACCAAACACCTGGAGGTCAATGTCTGAGAGTGCAGAGACCCCAAGTTGTGTGTTGCCACTAGGGGAGGTGCTGTTGTCACACCTCGAGATGGCCTGGGCTCCCCCCAGAAAACAGGGGCTTTGGTTCTCTCAAAATACCTGGGTCAAGTGAGGTAGGAGAGAGTTGGAGTTTAATTAGTATACTGTGTGTGTGTGTGTATGTGTGGGTGAGACAGAGAGAGAGAGAGAGAGAGACAGAGAGAGACAGAGAACCAGATTCTGTGTGAGAATGTATCAATCTGTGTGCGAGAGTGGGAGACAGAGAAAACTTGGCAGTGTAGGTCTCTGAGTAAAAGAGAGTTAGGGCTTGCTTATCTTTTGTGTGTTTTTGTGTCAGAGAGAGGAGGGGAGATGACAGTGTGGCTCTTCTGAATTTCAAAGAGGTGATTTGGGAGTCTGAGACTGTCCTCCTCTGCCAAGTCTGGAGCAAACCCCAGGGGCTGTCAGTGACAGCTGTGGGGCCGCTCCCTCTTGCCTGGAAAGTGGAAGTGCTGGCCCACAGCAAGGAGCCTCCAGCCCTCCTGCCACCTTGCACTGTTGGGCCTCACTGAACACTGAGCTTGGCCTGTCACCGCCGCCCCCACCATCCCAGCAGGTGGCTGAGCCTTGGAGAAGAGCCCCTGAACAGGCAGGTGACAGCTTGTCACGGCAGGCTCTCCCGCTCAGCTGAAGAGAAGGGGGACACTGACCTGGGAGGCAGAACAACAGGAAATGCCAAGTCAGGGGGCACAAGAGTGGGCACTTTGTTTCCTAGGAATTTTAAATCTTTCTTCCATCTTTCAAACATCATTGTCAATGTTGCCTTCTGGTGCTCAGAAGTAATCAGGGTGATGATTATTGATATAATCAATATCAATTATTGATATAATTAATATTATCAAGTGATGATAATAACTTGTCTTCAATTACGTGAAAGGAAATCTATTAATTTAGAGGACGGTGGCCAGCCCTGTGGAGGGAAGCAGAAGAAAAGGAAGTGGAACCATGCTGCAGCAGGCAGGGTTCTGCCAGCCAGGCGGTCCTGCCGCTGCTGCATGAGGAGCTTGGCCCCGACACCAAGGCCAACACAGTCACGTGAATGTAAAGTGCCCTAAGAGCCCCCAGCTCCCCAGTGCAGCCATGAGGAAGGGGCAAAGAGGAGTGCTTGCTCCACTGGGTGGTGAGGAACATCAGGGAAAAATTCTCAGGGCAGTGAAGAATGCATGGGGTTCACTGGAAAGGAATCTGCATTCATACAGACACAGAAGTGCTGACACTGGGCTTGGGGAGAGCACTGTCCCTGGCAGGGGTTTCTACAAGGTACCAGATGGCTTGCTTCCCGGGGGGATGCTAAGGGCATGGGTCTGCTTTCTGCAAGGACCGAGTTTCCCTAGGGCTGCCACAGGGGTCGCTGTTGGAGCATGGGGGAGGGAGAAGAGAAGAACAGGAAGAGGCAGCTCACTATCATCAGGGTCTGAGTTCCCTTCAAGACTTCATACACACCTTCCACACAGAGTTTTGTATTGAATGGTGTTGCCAAGAATTCTTCAAATGTTTGAAAATCACTGCTTCAGAATAATTATGTCTTAACTCAGATATAAGATAAACTTAAGATTGTGTGTGTGTGTGTGTGTAGAATGTGGTGAACTAAGAGAAGACATCTGGCAGTGAATTAATCCTAACCCAGCTATCCTCAGGGTCATCTGCCGACCCACATCCACACCTGCTAGCAGGTGTGATGCCAACAGGTAGAAGCTCTTGGTGTGGAGGCACTTTAGTCCCTCAGCTTCAGACAGCATGCAGCAAGCATCTATGTAGCACCCATTCTGTCCTCAGTACCCTGCTGTGGACATGATAATGAGGAGCCTCAGCCCTACTCTCAATGGGCAATGGATGTACCTAACACCATCCAGCCAGCACACTGTCTTGCCAGAGTGAGGTCACATAAGTACAACACATAGCTTTGGTTTTAGAGCCCACCCAAGTATGAAGTTTTCCAGGCCAAGGTCCAGGCATATGACTGATTCCTTTTGCTAATTACTTATTGTTGAGAATCCCAGAGGGTAGTACTTCTATGTGTCTGGTCATTGCTACAGCACTTTTCTCCACCGCCTTGTGTGAGACGAAGTCTCAATGGGATTATGGCAGAAATCCAGCCACTCATGAATATTGAGTATCGTGTTCATGGACTTGTTCACCAAATATTTCAGTTGTGCAGCATGAGAGAATCCCCTCGATGTTTGGAAGTGATAGGTTCATGGCTGAGTGTATCATGAAATGGCTCTGAATTTCATAATGCCCGCTATTCCAAAAGGTTTCTAATATATAAAATACATTGAGGTTGTTGTGAAAATCCAATATGACAGATATTTAAACCACACAATATATTCTTATTATCATTAAATGGTAAATTATTGAATGTTGTGTATTGAGTTATATCCCTGCAAAAGACATGTTGAAGTCCTAACTTGTGATAGCTGTGAATGTGATCTTACTTGGAAACAGGGTCTTTGCAAATATAATCAAGTTAAGATGACATCATACTGGATTAGGATGAGCCCTAAATTTCATGCTGGCATCCTTATAAGAAGGCCGAATGAAAATACAGCAACACACCAGGGAGAACACCATGTGAAGATGGAGGCAGAGATTGGGGTGATGCATCTACAAGCCAAGTTACATCAAGAACTGATGGCAACTAGGAGAGAGGCATAGAATAGATCCTCCCTAGAGCCTTCAAAGAGAGAATGAGCCTGCCAACACCTTGATCTCAGACTTCCAACCTCCAGAACTGCGATAGAATAAATTTATGTTTAAAGCTGTTCAGTTTGTGATAATTTATTATGGAAGCCATGGGAAACTAATACACTGAGTATATACAATTTTATCAGATACTAGTTTAACAATGCCATTGTTAAGTTCCTAGGTGGCAGAACCATCATGGGCTACTATCAGGGGGCTTGGGAGTGAGGGATACCTCCAACACTTTATATCAAAGTCCCTCTATTAACCACAGGGCCCCTCTAACATTTCATCAGTGCTGTTGGTCAGACCTCGGCCACAGTTCATACCTTGAAGCACTGCCCTTTGTTACCATGCCTGAGGGAGGATTCTATCCTCACTCTACCATCAGTGTCCCCAGACTTAGGTGGCCACTCTAGGCCTAGGTAAATGCACAACACTGGCTGAAAGCAAGGCCAATACACCTTTTCTTTGAGAACTTAGAAGGCCTAGTCCAGTGGTTCTCAAGCTTCGTTACCTATAGGAATCACCTGGGGAAAGTTTGTTTGTTTGCTTGTTTTTAAAGCCATGAGTATTCTAATTTATTCGAATTTCTCTGAGTGGTGCCCAAGAATTGGTAGGTTTTTGGTGATGCTTCAGGTGATTAGAATGTCAGGCCATCAGTCACAGTTACTGACTGGAGCAGTGGTTCTCAAATTTGAATGTGTATCAGAACCTACCGGAGGGGCTCATAAAACTGTTTCTAACCCAGACTTTTAAATTTACTAGTTCCGGGGTAGGGCCTGAGAATTTGCATTCCTAACAAATTCCCAGTGTGGTTCTCACACTTTGAGAACTGCTGGCATAGATCAATCAGACATAAGTCATGGATTGCTTTAATAATTGTCTTGAATACAAACTTTAATAATTGTTAGTGCCTGGTTTAAGAAGGATTCTGAGGCTTCATGACTGGGCTCAACAAGGGGTTGTGACTAATAACTACACGTAAGAATTAGCTGAAGCATGTTCAAATCATCAATGCTCAGGCACCACTCCCAGAGACTCTAAATTAGAAAACTCAACGCACTACCAAAAAATAAAACTTTCCCCAGATGACTCCAATGGGTAACCAAGTTTGAGAACCACTGGGCCAGGCCTTCCAGGTATGGAGAGAAGAGGGTTGATGAGCAATGTCTGCCTTAGGTGAGGAAGTGGGCAGCTGTTTGCATGGCAAGTGATATGGTTTGGCTGTGTTCCTACCCTACTCTCAACTTGAATTGTAGTTCTCCTAATCCCTACTTGTAGGAAGGACCCAGTGGGAGGTAATTTAATCATGAGAGTGGTTACCCTCATGTTGTTCTTGTGATAGTGAGTGAGTTCTCACAAGATCTGATGGTTCTATAAGGGGCTTTTCCCCCTTTTGCTCAGCACTTCTCCTTTCTGCCACCATGTGAAGAAGGACAAGTTTACTTCCCCTTCCACCATGATTGTAAGTTTCCTGAGGCCTCCCCGGCCATGCTGAACTGTGAGTCAATTAAACCTCTTTCCTTTATAAATTACCCTGTCTTGGGTATGTCTTTATTAGCAGTGCGAGAACAGACTAATACAGTAAATTGGTACCAGTAGAATGAGATGTTCCGGAAATGTGGAAGTTACTTTGGAACTGGGTAACAGGCAGAAGTTGGAACAGTTTAGAGGACTCAGGAGAAAATACAAAAATGTGAGAAAGCTTGGAACTTCTTAGAGACTTGCTGAATGGCTTTGACCAAAATGCTGATAGTGACATGGAGAACAAAGTCCAGGCTAAGGTGGTCTCAGATAGAGATGAGGAATTTGTTGGGAACTGCAGCGAAGGTGACTTTTGCTATGCTTAGCAAAGAGACTGGCAGCTTGCCCCTGCCCTAGAGGTCTGGGGAACTTTGAACTTGAGAGAGATTATTTGGGGAATCTGGCCGAAGAAATTTCTAAGCGGCAAAGTATTCAGGAGGAAGAGAACATAAAAGTTTGGAAACTTTGCAGCCTGATGATGAGATAGGAAAGAAAAGCCCATGTTCTGGGGAGAAATTTAAGTGGCTGCAGAAATTTGCATAACTAATAAGGAGTAGAGTCTCCAGGGCATGTCAGAGACCTTCACCACAGTCCCTCCCTTCATAGACCTGGAGGCCTAGGAGGGAAAAATGGTTTCCTGAGCCAGGTTCAGGTTCCCCCTACTGTGTGGAGCCTTGGAACTGCAGAACTGTATCCCAGCTGCTCCAGCCATGGCCAAAAGGGGCGAAGGTACAGCTCAGGCCATTGCTTCAGAGGGTGCAAGTCCCAAGCCTTGGCAGCTTTCACATGCTGTTGGTCCTGCAGGTATGTGGAAGACAAGAATTGAGGTTGGGGGACCTCCACCTAGATTTCAGAGGATGTATGGAAATGCCTGTATGTCCAGGCAGATATTTGCTGCAGTGGTGGAGCCCTGATGGAGAACCTCTGCTAGGGCAGTGCAGAAGGGAAATGTAAGGTTGGAGTCCCGACACAGTCCCCATGGGGGCACCGCCTGGTGGAGCTGTGAGAAGAGGGCCATCGTCCTCCAGACCCTAGAATGGTAGATCCACCAACAGCTTGCACTGTACACCTGGAAGAGCTGCAGACACTCAAGGCCAGCCTGTGGAAGTAGCCAGGAGGGGAGCTGTACCATACAAAGCTACAGAGGCAGACTTGCCCAAGGTTGTGGGGGCCCACCTCTTGTATCAGCATGACCTGGATGTGAGACATGGAATCAAAGGATATCATTTTGGAACTTTAAGATTTAATAACAGCCCATTGGATTTTGGACTTGCATGGGGCCTGTAGCCCCTTGACCTATTTCTTCCCTTTGGAATGGGTGTATTTATCCATTGCCTGTACCCCCATTGTAACTAGGAAGTAAATAACTTCCTTTTGATTTTACAGGCTCATAGGTGGAAGGCACCTGCCTTGTCACAGATGAGACTTTGGACTTGGATTTTTGGGTTAATGCTGGAATGAGTTAAGATTTTGGGGGACTGCCAGAAGGGCATGATTATGTTTTGAAATGTGAGGACATGAGATTTGGGAGGAGTCAGAAGTGGAATGGTATGATTTGGCTATATCCCCACCCAAATCTCATCTTGAATTGTAGTTCCCATGATCCCTATGTGTTGTAGTAGAGACCCAGTGGGAGGTAATTTAATCATGGAGGTGGTTACCTTTCTGCTGTACTGTGATAGTGAGTGAGTTCTCACAAGATCTGATTATTTTTATAAGGAGTTTCCCCCCTTTTGCTTGGCATTTCTTGCTGCCGCCATGTGAAGAAAGACATGTTTGTTTCCCCTTCCACCATGATTGTAAGTTTCCTGACGTCTCCCCAGCCATTCTGAACTGTGAGTCAATTAAACCTCTTTCTTTATAAATTACCCAGTCTTGAGCATGTCTTTATTAGCAGCATGAGAACAGACTAACACAGCAAATATTTTTCATCATTGTACTAAGCCTCAAAAGATCTTAAAATGATGAAAATGGGGAAAAAAAGCAACAAATTGGCCTCATTAATGTTTCTGTCAAGTATATCTGTGGCCCAAAGGAAATGGAGGGCAAACTGAGATAAAGTTTACATTGTATGTCAAGAATTACCCTGGAGTTCGCAGGCTGGACACTCTGCCTTGGAGCAGTAACCCTCCTGACTGTGTGGTTGACCAGCCTGGGTACAGCACCTGCTTGCGAGTGAGGGTCTGTGCAATCCACTGTAGACAAGTTCACACACAGATGGACCTGCCCTCAGGGGGCATCCATGTGGCACACCCCGGCTCCCGTTCCACAGTCACTGTCTACTGCCCTGCTCTAAAGTGAGCTGCAATTGTTTCTGTGTCAAATTAGAAAGGTATTTTAGAATAAATGTCTCAACTTAAAAGCACTCTGAAAGTACACTGACCCATTTTCCTCAATCTAATGAGTAAAGTGATATTTTTCCAGATAAGGCTCATATCAGCTAAGAAGGAAAAGAAGTTTCTGCCTAAAAGGTTATCTTGCTCTGAGTGTCACCAGCTTCTAACAGCTAGTGGAAATGGCTTCTGGCTGCTGAATTGCAACTGAGTCTATATAATAAAGAGGCTGTTCCCGGTTCCCCAGGATGCCAGGAATTTGCATGAAAACAGTCTCTCATCTTCTGAAAGAGTTCATCTGGCCCTGCTGCTTATTTCTATCCAGAAGCCACAATCTTGATGGTGACACTGTAATTTATTACCGTGCTAAGGATTATGATGCAACATACAGAGAATGAAAACTTGAGGTGAGAAGTAGGCTGCAGGAACAGGTGAGCTTTTGGAGAGGATGGTCTCATTTGTCATGCAAATGGCACACATAACAGAGAAAAGGGCTGGGAGAAAAGACAACCCAAAAAGACACACAGCATTAGCTGCCTACAAAATTATTTCTAAATAGAATGTTTTTCAAAGCTTTTCTTGAAGCATTAGCTGCTCCTCCAAAATGAATGACACAATGTATTTTGTACTAGTAATAAAATATGTGATTTGAATAATTACAAATGGAAAGATTTACAATCAGGTGGGGTCCTTGTTGCCTCTCCCCTGAGCTTTGTGAGCGCTGAAACCCTTCTGTGCAATGCTGCGAAAGGTAATTGCAGCCCAAACATAATTTTCCAGCAGCAAGAGAAAGGCTTATTTGGACATAAATTAACTAAAAATATGCGGATGATAGTGTGTATTTCATGTGTGAAGAACAGAAAGGCCACTTGGTGACATTTCCCAACTGGAAAAAAAATCTTCAACCAAACAGACGTCATTTTTCCATACTACACTGAGTGGGCAAACAGCTGTCTTTTACTATCCACACCCAAAACAGCCTCTGATGGCCAGGATATAGGCATTATCATTTCTTTTCATTACACAGTGCTTCTTGAGTATGGTATGATGAAAGGAAAGGATGGAAAGACAAGGGCTAAATAATTAACTAGCTGCCTTCATTCATTTGACAAGCAGGCCCCTCTCCGAGCGAGGCCAGGGACAATAAAGGGCAAAGAAACAACATCCCGTCTGCCCTGAGGCGGACACTGTCCAGGGAATCCCGCAGTGGTAGTCAGGTCTTTAGTGGTGCAGCTTCTATGTTCATTGCCTCGCTATTCACAATGGCAAAGATATGGAATCAGTGTAGGTGCTCATCAACGGTGGACTGAATAAAGAAAATGTGGTACATATACACCATGGAATCCTATGCAGCCATAAAAAAAGAATGAAAGCATGTCCTTTGCAGTAACATGAATGGAGCTGGAGGCCAGAATCCTAAATGAATTAGTGCAGGAGCAGAAAACCAAATACTACATGTTCTCACTTATAAATGGGAGCTAAACATGGAGCACACATAGACATAAACATGGAAACAACAGACACTGCAGACTACTAGAGGTGAGAGGGAGGGAAGGAGGAATGGGTTGAAAAACTACTTATTGGGTTCTATGCTCACTACTTGGGTCCAATACACCCATGTAGCAATCCTACACATGTACCTCGTGTATCTAAAGTAAAAACCAAAATTATTTTAAAAATTTAAATTAAATTACCCTAATTTAGATCTTGCTAATAAGAATAAAAAAATAACGGTGCAGGAGTGTTCTCTCCTCGTGCAGTCCCTGAAGCTTGGGTCCTGCTATCAGTGTTCCTGAAGTGACTGCTCTGGAGCAAGAGCAATTGGATTAACCCCCAAGGGCTTTCGCTTCTCTGTACACTTTGCTCTCCCAGATGGTGGGCTATTGATAACGTACAGAGAGAGCCAGCATCCCATCAGGAATGTGGTAAGCAGGGCTGCACTTGCCCTGCTGTGAAAACAAAAATGCCCTCCTTCAAGGCAGGTAGGGAGGGGACAATGAGCCTCCAGACCCTCTGGGTGACAGGCTGGCATGGATGACCATGGAACAGAGGGCAGGAAGGGTTGAGGAGGAGGCTCGGAGGCCACCCCGCTATCTCCCCTTCTGTTCCCAGGCCACATCCAGGGTTTCATCCATTGCTTCTCTGACAATGGCAGGAACTGTACTTTCTCCTAGAGCCTCTCTACATCCATGCCTCACTGCTGCCCACCCTCAGCCCCACGATCATCCTAAGAGACCACAGCTTCCTCTTTGTCAGCCAGTCTGTTTGACACACCAGTGACCCCCGGGCCTTTTCGCATGTCTCCATGGCTTCCATCCATCAGTAGGCCATGATGCCATTCCTCCTTTCCCATGTGTCTCCCCAACAACCCTTGGTCACCCAAAATCTTCTCCCATTCTGTCCCTGCCCGGTGCCTGGAAGCTACACGGGCCTCCTGCTGCTCTGAGGTGAGGCTGCACTTGCTATGGCAATACAGCTGGCAAGTCCTCCTGATACCAAGTGGCTAGAGGTGGGGCTGCTGGTTCTGGTGGATGCTCTGTCTCTGGAGAAGGTTGGGGCTCTCAGATAGAGACTGGCCCCGCTTAGCCATCTTGGAGACCTCTGTACAGCTCTGTGGGAAGACTGTGGGGGTATTTTCTATTGTCCTTATCGTGGCCTTCAATTATTTTTTCTCCTCTTCATGTGGGATAAGCAGCTGACAGACTGTCTATGGCAACCCATTTGAAGAGATACACTAGATATATTCCTTCTTTTCATCGCAATGTTTGATGCCTTACCAGTGCCCACTGGCCATGCTTCTAGTCTCTCTTCCTGACTCCACCCTCCAACAGCTATTTAAAAATAATCAGTCACATTAAATAGCTTAAGCTCTTTTGGCCTCCTGAACTGCACTTCCTTCTTGGCATGGTTTCTCCCTCAAACAATCCCAGCAGTTACAACTAAGTCACTTAACCACTCTGTCTTACCGTCTCCACCTGCCAATAGGGATAATAATACTTAATTATCTCAGAGGGGCGTATGAGGAGCTGTTAGCTAATGCTGGCAGAGTGTGCCGGTGCTGACGGAGCCGCTCCACCTGCCTCCCTGCATGAGCCCTGCTCCTCTGGTGGTGGTGAGGGATGCCCAAAGAGGGGCAGAGTCTGCTCCAACGGCTGTACTGGGGGGCCAGCTCCTTCCTGTGTATCTTCTATGCTGGGAATGTAAAGCAGGTATTCTGAGTCTCGTTTTACAGGCACTGGGAACTGGACAGGAGAGGAGTGTGGCCAGGGGTCCACACCTGGTAAAAAGTGTGTGTGGGGGGTGCTCTTGAAACCTCCCATTCCAGATCCCATGCTGCCTTTTCCTCATATTGGATGACAGGAAAGAAGGGAGGAAGATACATGGAGAAGTGTGTCCTTGCATATGGAGGGCAGATAAAAATCTCCCAAAGGAAAAACAAAAGGATTATCTTGTGTTTTACTTTCCCAGAGCATGGAGTCCCTGTCAGCCAAGGGACCCACCCTGCCCAAGCTGTCACCCCCTCAGACTGCCCAACTCACAGTGAGCTCTGGCATATAAAAGAGCGTGTCAGTTTACTACATCTTTGATGGTTGAGAAACATTGGTTGAGAGATAAGAATATTAAGAATATTCAAGTGTAAAAATTTACAGAGTAAATTTTTTCTCAGAGTAAAATGGAAAAAATTTCATGCTTTGTTTTTTAAATAAAGCATGAATAAGCACAGTGACACTGGGACTAAGACTGATGATGCTCTGTGTGAGGAAGAGGATGTGAAAATGGGCAAATCTCGTAAGCTACAGCAAGACTATAAATTGGCAAAAGGGCTTTGGAGAATAAACAGCTACCAAAATTTAAAATATACAAGTTCTTAACATCACCACGAAGGACAGATGAACATCACATGCCTCCAGAAGCAATACCTTAAGAAGGGCACACTGTCGCTTATGCAACACATAACTAACCTGAATCTAAGTATGAAGGGACATCAGACGAACTCAAAATGAGGAAGATTCTATTACACAATATTTGAAAGGTATCCTTTAAAAATTAAAAAAGTATTGTGAAAATTTTCCTGATTAAAAGATATTGAATGAACATGATAAAATGCAGTATCAGAAGCTAGACTGAATCCTGTACTAGAGCAAAAAAAAGGGCTACAAAAGATACTTTTTGAGTCAATTAACAAAATTAGAATATAGATAGTAAACTGGATAAAAGTATTTTATCCATGTTAAATTGCTAAAGTTGATAACTGTACTATATTTATGTAAGAGAATATCCCTCCCTATTCTTAGGAAATACGGAAATATACACGGAAGAGTCTAAGAATAAAGAGCGATGAGGTATGTAACGTATCTTCCAAGAGTTCAGAAAAAATATTTTACAGAGAGAGAAAGAGAGAAAGGAAGAGCGCACATAATAAAGAAATGGGGTCAAATGATAACAGTAGGTAAAGAATCTGGGCAAATGTTATATGAGTGTTGTCTGTATTATTCTTATTCTGGGAACTTTCTTTAAGTTTGACATTATTTTAAAAAAATAATGTGCAAATTCTTTGATCTAGAAATTTATCTTCTCGAAATTTATTTTGTAGAAATATCCATATGAGTGCACAGATATGTCTATATAAGAATTTTCACTGAAATGTTGTTTGAAATAACACAACATCAGATGCCACCTAGATGACCATTTAAAAAGATCTTGTCTCCAAAGGCATGAAGTGAGGTGCTGAGGAGGAAAGGTAATATTCAGGATAGATCATTAAGTAACAAAGCAAGCAGCCTATGAGTAGATCATTATGTATGGTGTGAGACCATTTTTTGAGACTAAAAATGTACATACAAAAAATACACATATGCATACACATACACAGTAAAGAGGAGAAGAAAACACACCAAGCTATGAATGATAGTAATTTCTGGGAATTGGGAAGGGGAAGTCAGTTTCACTTTTTACTTTAAACACATTTTTATTTTTTAATGTTATGAAGCATTTTGTTTATTTTTAAATTGCAGATTTTATTTTAGATGGTTTTATTTTAGGGGTACATGCGTAAGATTCACTTTTTACTTTAAACACATTTTTATTTTTTGATGTTTTGAAGCATTTCATTTGTTTTTAAATTCAGATTTTATTTTAGATTTTATTTTAGAGGTACATGTGTAAGATTACTACATGGGTATATTGGACCCAATAGTGAGCATAGTACACAACTGTGGATTTTTCAACCCACGCCCCCTGATCCCCCACCCTCTAGTAGTCTGCAGTGTCTATTATTCTCATCTTTGTGCCCATGCGTGCTCAATGTTTTGCTCCCACCTAGAAGCGAGAACATGTGGTATTTGGTTTTCTTTTCCTACATTAATTCACTTAGGACTATGTCCTCCAGCTCCATCTATGTCGCTGCAAAGGACATGATTTCATTTTTTTTTAATGACTGTGTTAAGAAAATGATGCACTGTTTTTAAAATAAAGCCATAATAGCATTTTTAAAATATGGCATTCTAGAGGTTTCTTTCTTCAGATAGGCCAACAACCTTCCAAGTTGGACCAATAAGGCCCCGTCTCCTGCACGTTCTGGAATTATTCCTCCCCCAGGTGTAGGGGAAGAAAGTAGACGGTTTTGAAGGCCAAAAGTCTGGTGAATGGGGCTGGTTATCACAGCCGTGCAGAGCCACATGGAAAGGGTCGAATTCAGGGTTGGAAGAGCAGAAACGGAAATGTCTCTTCTTCCTGCTGTGAAGAACCCAGCTACCTGGGGGCCGCCATATTGCTCCCTGGGTACCCGGGCTCCTGCCCCATTCTACACTGACCGTTCTCCTTGGTATCTCATATCTCCAGGGGCACGTCTGTCACTCACTTGTTAACTTCTTAATTCATTCCACAAACTGTTACTGAGCAGCACATGAAAGCTCAGAGGTACTGTGATAAAAGAGAAAGCCAGGCCAGCTGCTGGGACAGAAGAGTGCCGCGGTAGGGCAGGGACATAGGAGTGTGGTGAAGGCTTTGAAGAGCTACTGAGCAGGATGTGGGAGGAAACTGCCATGAGACGGGGCACAGGTTGTGAGAGCAGCATGCAGGCCACAGAACAGGCTGGACCATGGGCCAAGCTGCCCACAGCTGTTCCCAATCCTCATTCTTGAGGCCTCTGATCCCGTTGGCCTGCCTAGGCCTGCACTACAGAAACCTCACTTGGGGGTATGCTGGGGATCCCCAGCTAGATTTAGGCTTTAGCAAATGCTGCTTGAATCTTACCTGTTCTTTTCCCGCTGACTAATCTCTTTATTGTTTGATCTACTTTAAGATTTACTTTCCATTTTCCCATTCCTTAGAAAACCAGCCCTTGGAGGTGCTCCCACATTCCCAGACCTAACTTTCACCCAGCCTGGTGGGTCTAGAACCCTGGTCTTTTCCTCCCTGCGTGTCCTGCTTGGGCCTATGGGAGCCCTGGGACGGTTTACAGTATGGCTGTCCCAAGGGCAGCTGGGCTCTTCAGAGTGGGAGGAAGAGGCACCTCAGTTTCTCCTCCTCCAACCTGGGACTGGACCATTTCCCTGTGGCTCTTAGTGACCTCTATCATCATCCCCACTCACCAGAGTTGTGGCCTTTCTAAACTTGCCACAGCCTGAAGGCTCTGCCAAGAACTGTGGGGCTTCAGTTCCAGAATTTTAGGGAATCTTGAGAGTCATAGCAGTACCTTCCGCTGAAGCCTCCAAACTCCTCTTTTCAGAGGGTTCCAAATTCATTTTATATGAGGCTAATGAACTGCAAGCCCCCCAAACAATTTCCATTTTCTCTAAAGCCACCATCTCCCAAGGTTAGAGAACTTACTCATTTTCATGGAATCACAGGACTTCAGATGGCTCAAAAGAGAATCCTTAACCACAAGTCAGGAGAAGCCCAGGGAAGGGCCTAAGCTCTGTGACATCTGTCAGTGGCTAGCAAAACCTTCCCATCGGGCCTTGTTGACCCTGGAGGTTCTGCATCCTACTGGAATAGTTCAGTATGTCCCAAGGATTATAAGACTTGCATCTTTCTGGGCCCTTCAGGGCTGTATTTTACTGCCTGTGGCAAAGGGTGGGTGAAATGAGGACAAGTGGGGGTGGGGGCAGGGCATCCTAGCTCTGCAGCAGAGTAGGCATGCCGAGAAACAGAAGTTAAACAGCCAGCACATCAGTGGAGCAGAGAGGGGCTTGTCTGCTTTCCCCCTTAATGTGCTCTCCCCTCCCCTCAAGTAAATCCCAGACAGATTTAATCAAAGGTGCAGGCAGAGTAGAGAGTGATGGAATAATCTAGACCTGAAAGGCCTTAGCCTAGAACAGAGAGCAGCAACCTGGAAACTCATGAGAATCTTAATGTTCTTCGCCAAAGGTCATTCCAAAACTTCTCAGGTAAACATCAAAGAGAAGGCAATGTTCAAAATGTCATTAGGTTGGGTTTCTAAGCAGAACAAAGGAACATTTGATTGGGTTATGGAACTACCATCCAAAATATCTTCCTTTCATTGACAAGTGCTGACTGGTATATGGTGGCTGGAGCTGAAAAACATTATTTTGCCGTTGTGATAATAAAGACTTATCAATGGATGACTCAGAAAAGACTCATCAATGGATGCTGAAATTGGGGGGCAGTGAGGTGAATTTTTATGAAGAGCAGGATATTTGCATGGCCTAACATTATTTTCCTATAGATTGCTAATTAGTTACAGGAGAAAAATATGTAATAAATACTGTACATAACTATACATTGGAGAAATTGGAAAAAACCTTGACCAGGTGATCAAAAGTAATAATACCAATGAGGAACAGATGGACATCAAGTGTTTCAAGATATAATAGCCTAGGAAGGACACAACATCATTTATGTAGGATTATAGCCAAGAATGTAGGATCTGAATCTAATTATGAGAAATGTCAGAAAATACCCCAAATGAGGAATGCTTATTAATGAAAAAAGATGACTTATATTCTTAAATCAATATCATAACAGGCAAAGAAAATCAGTGGAAATACAGTCATGCATTGCTTAACGATGGAGATACATTCTGAGAAATGTGTTGTTAGATGATTTCATTGCTGTGCAAATATCTCAGAGTGTCTGTACTCTAACCTAAATGGGATAGCTCACTACACACCTAGGCTACAAACCTGTACAGCATAGTACTACATGGAATACTGTTGGCAATTGTGACACAATAATAAGTATTTGTGTATCTGAATGTATCTAAACACAGAAAAGGCATAGTAAAAATACAGTAATATAATATGGGATCAGCATTGTATATGTTGTTTGTCACCAAAACATCATTATATGGCACATAACTGTATTTTAGATTAAAGGAGATTAAAGAGACATGACAACTAAATGCAATACTTGATCCTAGACTGAAGGTTCCAGAGAGCATCTATTTTAGTAGGGATTGGTTTTAACAATGTTACTATTTTGATCCATGGTGTAGACTTATTCATCAAACAATTTTTTGAAATTTTATTCAAATAAAAAGTTTTTTAAAATCCTCTTGTTAATTGATCAGGTATCTAAAGGAGTTATGTGACCAAACAATGACATTTCTTTTTGAAGTTGTTTTTATACAGAAGCCAATGAGGAGTGTGCCAAGACATCTCTATCACGGCTTCAAATGCAGATGATAAATAAAATGCAATACGGACAATCTCCTAGCTTCGGAACTTCTAAAAATACAATAAAGTGTCTCTGAAGCTTCTTTAAAAGCCAGTATTGGACATGGTTTGTAAACTCTCTTCTAAGCCTAAAAAAGTATGATTGGGGACAGAAATGTTGACCACATTAAACAACCCATTATCATCAGGTATGACGGCCTATACTTTTCAAATACTGAACTCATATTGGCAAAACTTGTTTGAAAGAAAACCTTGGTAAAAGCATAATATCTAAAGTAGGTAAGAGAGGAGCTGCTGTGGTTGAAGCAAGGTGGTGGTCTGGAGCTCTGCAAGGTTTCCCCAATACCCAGCAGTGCCCTGGCCCATTCCTATAAAACTCTAGGATGTGGAGAGAAGAGGACTGGCCACATCTCACATGTGGACAGACTCATATACAATGGGTGAGCCTACATTTTTCCTTTCCTTTGATTCAAGTATATGTTCTAATGTAATTATCTTAATTTTGATGTCAAATGGTCTCGCATGATTAGGCTTACTGATGTTTCAACTATTTCTTATGCCTAAGTGTAGTACATGATTTCTGAATGTGATTGACTGGACTCTAATTTCCCAATACAGGCATTTCTGCTATAATTTCATATACATATTTTAGTAAAAACTCATACTCTGCAAAATTGCACAATAAAATAACAGAGTCTATGGGAAGAAAATGCATTTGGAGGAGACAATTCAACATCTAACAAAAAACACAGCAATCTTAATAAAAATAGCAGCACAGGTAAATTATAACTTGCATTTGTACCCAGTGTATTGGTTCATTGATCCTTTGCAAGCTTAAGCTCTGGATTTTTGTGCTTCCTCTTGAAGATGTAGGTCCTAGAGGGCATTCACATGTCACAGAGATCAGTTTCATCCAAATTAAAAATCCAATCCAATGTGTAGACTCTTTTGTCATAAAATTAAAATTTAACATAAAGGAAAATGTGTTCTGTTTCCTCATGTTTACTCCCTATTTCATCAGGAAACAGAGTGAAAAATACAGTGGCTCTGGAAACCACAAAGCCGGCCACTATTTGCATGAAAGAAAGGCCCTCTGTCAGTGTTCAACTTGTTTCTTAAGGTCTTCTCATTGTGCTAAAGCTTTCTGTTTAATTGGAAGAAAGCCTACCCCATTTGCTTCAAGATATAAATATCCTAGAAAAAGATTATATGAGAACCGCAGGACTTCCACATGATACTGGCATCACTCTCTCATTTACCAATCACATATTGCGTTTGCATTGGAGAAACAGGCATGGAACAGAACAGGCTGGATCCCCATTCCCACTTTATGGGGCATCTCAGAGGAGATGAGAGCAAATGGACATTTTTCAAGCATCCGCTAGGCATCAACTGTTCTGCTGGGCACTGTACATATTTATTATGATCCAATCTTCACAATTCTACTAAAATGTAAGTTCTTATCCCCATTTTACATATTAGAGAACTGAGGCTCACAAAGTAAATACCTCATTTAGGTTACTACAATAATATGTTAGGAGCAGAGCCAGGGTTTAAATTTTGGTCTTAAATTTTTGGCTTTCCAAGCTTGTGCTCTTTGCATCACATTGGTGAAATTTTATATTAGGATCCCACCACTTGCATTATTAGCTGAAAAGAAAGAGTTCTGCTCATTGCTATTAATAATTGTATTTAGAATGTCATGTATTCTTGAAATAATTTCCCCCTAAATCAAATAAAAGTATTTTACTAAGATCTAGAATCATTTACTAGTGATTCTAATTCATCAGCTTTTGTAATATTTTTTATTTTGTTGCATTTTTAGGACATTAGGGGTTTACTAAAAGAATTTCAAAACAATATTTCTCCTTTCATCGTTACAATAGTCATGTGATGTAGATAAGGCATAATATAGTATCCCCTTTGACAGATAATGGAATGAAGCCTCAGAGGGGTAAAGTAACTCGACTCCAAGTTAACCACTGGGACCCAAAACTAAAATCATGTTTTCTGGATCAAAATTCAGCCTCATCTTTATAACTGCTGAGGGGACCACCATTCAGAATTATCTCCTGTTAAGTCCTGTGCATTAGATTGTCTGTCATTAGAGCTACTGGGACTTGTTATCCTAAATGATTGGAAAGGTGATAAAAACACTGAAAAATAGAACAAGGAAAGAATGAGTTCACTGTGTTTATTATTATTGAAGATAATGATTGCTAGTACAGTAACGGATACCAAAAGCCAAAACAAATAAACAACAACAAAAAATGAATAATGAGGTCTAAGTGATGGTGCCTAATTTACTTACTAAAATAATTTTCTAGTACAGAGAACCAATATAGAATAGTAATGTAAATAATCATTATTTTTGGATAATAGAACCATAGCCTATGCAACTGGAAGAAAATAAGGAAGAACACGTGCTATCTTAAAGTGATACTAGAAGATTTTCCACCCACTCCCCATCCCCTTCTTGGCCAAACTTTTGCCCTTCTAATTTCTCAGGGTAGAATATCCAGCTACAAAGCCATTTCACATCATTTTATTGGGGATGTCAATTTAGAAGCACATAAACTTAATTGCTTAGCTCCTTGGTTTTCTGTTGTCTTCCATAATCCCTGGAATGGGTCAAATTCCATTTCAAAGGAAAAGGTTTTCAAAATGACAGGGCTAAAGTGAGAGACCCATGACCACTACTGACTAAGTCATGGGCCGGAAAGCCCTGGATTTGTGCCCAAAACATGCACCTCAAAGAGATCTAAGAAAATCTATGAAGACAAGGCAGGTATTCTTGTCCTCTCTGACTTGGAGTAGCAAGTTGTGAGTATGCTGGGGTCAGCCTCAGGCCCAAGTGGGCTGTGACTTCGCATTTTATAGATAACACTCAGACAATTAATGAATAGAATACCAGCCTTGCCCTTGTCACCTGGGTCCTCTCCTCTTCTCTCCTCTTTGCCCACTGCTTGGCGCCTTGGCCACAGGGAATAAAGGAATGAAGACTTGACAGGTCACTTTGAAAAAGTCGTTGCTGACCAGTAAAAAAAAAAAAAAAAAAAAAAAGAAATGCTTCCAACAAAGGAAAGAGCTGGCCATGAGGAAAGGCAAGCCCTTGCACTCACAAGCAGAATCCATGGCTTTGAGCTTTTTCTCTATGCCCTTTTTTCTTTTCATCAAACGCCCAGATGGCATGTATTCTCTAAGTGAGCAATATTAGAAGTCGACATGGATCTTTTCGCTGAGAACCTTCCTTTCCTGTTTCTTACTCTCTAGCTTTCTCACAGAGAAAGAGCTTACTTGAATGCTTTTGTGGGAGGATTAAAATAAAATCTTCATTTCTGAAATCATTCCTGCATATTCCCCCTGCAGCTAGAATGCCTGCGGGGTGAGCATCCGCAGAGCAGCCTTTGATTAGCCATCCTCCTGGCCTTTCCCTTCCTCACTCAGCTGCTCTCCTTCCCCCTTGCTTTGACTTGGACTCACTCTCTCATTTTCCTAGACATCCCTAGCCTATACTGGATGAGACTTTCTTGACTACCTTCAGATTGCCGAATTCAGCTTTCCCATAGGAAGTGTAACGTGATTGGCCCTGATAGTGCTGGTTTTGAGCCACCAGGGTCTTCAGAAACAAAAATCTTGCCTGTGTGCTCTTGGAGAGCTGAATTGAAGGGCCAAGTTTCCCTTACCCGGATAAACATTTTGCCTTACACAGATCTGCTAGATCCAGAGGCCTTCTTTGTGAGGGAATTCTGCTCTGTGTAGGGCCCGTAAGTCAACCCCTGCAACATTCTGGAACCCTATTAGTCTGGGTCCATGGGACAAGATCCCCACCTTCCTTACCAATTACTGCAACAGTGCACTGCACAGGACTCTTACAGAACTAGACAGAGATTTGCAGACTCCTAGAGTATCAAGGCTGGTCAGGGCTTTTGAAACCTGAGCAATTCCTATTATTTAACATCTTGTGGTCACAGCTCTTTGAAGGCAATGCTTCTGCAAAGTTACATTGCCAACTCAGTGAATGCAACAACCAAGAGTTATAAAGATTGTTTGTTTGTTCGTTTTTTACATTTTTCTAAACTCTCACACTGCAAGTCTGAAATCAAGGCGTTTGCAGGGCCAGTCTCTCTCTGAAACCTCCAGGGGAGAATCCTGACTTGCTCCTTCTAGTTTCTGGTGTTTGCCAGCAACCCTTGGCATTCCTAGGCATCACCCAACCTCTGCCTCTGCCATCACATGGCCATCTTCTCCTTGTGTGTCTCTGTCTAATTTCCCCCTTCTTTGATGACTCCAGTGACTGGATGTAGACTTAATCCTAAGGCAGTATGACTTCATTCTTAACTTGATTACATCTGCAAAAACCCTATTTCCAAATAAGGTCACATTCACAGGAGTCAGACGTAAGGACTCCAATGTACCCTTTTGGGAGGGATACAATTCAACTGATCCCAGGGCCCCTCCAGAGCTAACACACCTTTCACACTCTCTTCCCAACACTGGCCAAGTCGGTCTCCTGTTCACCAGCCAGTAAGCACATCAAGTACTTTCTAGCCTCCTCTGTTCTGATGAGGCTTACGTCTACCTCCGTTTCTTTCATTGTCTCTTGGGCCTTTTCTATGGGAGAGCAACTCCTCCCCTACCTGTGTTTGAGCTCAGGCTCCTCCAACTCCCTCCTTTCCTCCACACTCGGTCCTTGCTGGGCAAGCAGTGTCTGTGTCCAGCTCTGGGATCATTCCCATGAGGGAGGCACTGGTCATGCTCTTCCCCTAATCAACCCCTTTTCGTCCTTGGGCTTCAACACAAGTGTTCCTTCTTCAGGGTCTTGTGATACACGCTTGATATATGCGTCTCCACCATAGCACCTAACAATTGCAATTATATAATTACTTGCATAATTAGTTGTTTAATGTCTGTCTTTTCTGCTAGGAAGGAAACTTGAGGAGCTCGAGAACTACCTGTTTTGTTAACTGCAGTGTTATGCACATATTAGCTGCTTTAAAAATACGTATTGGCTAGGAGAACAGCCAGTAGAGGCACTGCATGGGCTGCACCCAGGTGGCTGGCCCCTCCCACATGATGACAGGCATATGAGGAAGAGGGCTTTGCATATCACATCCCTGTGGGGCCCAGAATGGAGAGATGTGTTTTCTGAGAAACCTGACCCACTCCTTGTTCCGGTCCCTGGGGTACAGGCTGGCTCTGGCTCTGAAATTCCATACTGATCCCACCCATGCTAATAATATACAGGCCTTACTAAGAATAATTATGCTGAGTCTTTTTCAAAAGGGAATTTCAGTCTGAGCCTGATCTCCCTAACTGAGCATTGGTGACAGAGTGACCCAGGGAGAGATATCAGAGCAAGGAGGAGCCAAATCTGCCCGAAGAAGAATTATTTGAGTGGTGGAGTAAGGGGTAGAGTGGCATTTGAATTATTTTACTCTCAGCTTAATTAATATTAGAGCAGAATTTCCAGGGGATAAGGACTCAGTTTTATCCTGGCTTCAATTAAAGGGTCTCCCTGTCTTGTCTTTGCTTGTCTTCATTCCTCTCCACTTTCCTACCCACCCAAGAGAGAGCCCTGCTACCCAAGCTCAATGATTGAAAGATGAGTAAGAAATCATAATTTGAAAACTGCCTCATGAGGCAGGTCATGAATCAGAAAGAGAAGAAAAGTAGGATTTAAATGTAAATACTGCTGGGAAGTGTAGGGAGAAGTAAAGCTGGACCTGGGGTCACTGGACAGAAAGCCAGTAAACCTTGCCCTTTCTGACAGATGAAGGTCATAGCCTCAGCCAAAATCTATCAGGCAGAGAGATCGACCCGACTGAGAAGCAGCTTGTTACAGTGGTGCAGCAAAGTGCAGACAGAAGGAGCTTTTTCCTGAAAATCTTGCAGAAAGGATTATCTTTGAGATAATTTGCTGCTTTCTTTGCACCTTTTATAATGTATTAAGCGCATTATTAAAAAAAATCTGAAGCAGAGTACTGTTGCAGTCAAACTCACTGCTCAGTGGTAATGAGAGAAAAAAGCCCAGCTTTACCTGGTGCCTACTCGGAATGTTTGTGACTGTACTTGTACGTTTCTGGGTAGCTCTGGGTGGTTGCGTGTAGTTCTGTGTGTACATCCCTCTGAATTTCACTGTGTATCTCTAACTATGCTTTGTGTAACAATGTATGCATAACTACACTATGCCCATTTCTCTCTCTCTCTCTCTGTGTGTGTGTGTGTGTGTGTGTGTGTGTGTGTGTGTGTGTGCGCGCGCGCGCTACTGATGGACTGATGGGAGGTATTCATTGCAGGCTTTAGGGGAAGTTCACAAAGTCTTTTTGTCCTCATCACAGAGTTCCCCTAACCCTAGCCATTTTCTACCCATGAGGACTGTGCATAGCACTGCTGGTCCCTGGTGGAGTGGCAATGTCTGGGCAGTGTGGACAGGGTGATGCCTACCCTCAGCACTGCCCTCAGTGCCCTGCTGCTACCAGGGACAGTGGTGGCAGGTCTGCTATTCATCTTGGCTGTGTCAAAGCCAAGAAGGTCTCAGGCTGTTTGTGGCACCCACTTCTCCTGTGCAGGTCAGGTCTAGAGATGAGGTTTCACCATGTTGGCCAGGCTGGTCTCAAATTCCTGACCTCAAGAGATCTGCCCACCTTGGCCTCCCAAAGTGCTGGTATTACAGGCATGAACCACCGTGCCTGGCTCAAGACTGAGGGTAATTTTTATCTGCCTGTCTCCAACTCCTTCATACCAATCCTCAGGATCTCCAGGGCTGATTTGACAGGTTTTTGCTTTTTCTTTTCCATAAAAAAGTGGACGGATGAGGGGGACAGGTTCAGACTCTGGGAAATGGGTTATTATGGGGGCAGACATGGCAGGATCAGAATGAGGGTTCCAGGACCTACAGGCAGATGCCAGTGTGGAGCTTTGTGCTGGTGGCACCTATTGACCCTGTGCCCTCGCTGTCTCCTCGGTCTCAGACAAACGTGATGGAGGCATCTGGGAAGCTGGGTCACAGTACAGGTGTTGCCACCCCGTGAAAAGAGGCTGAAGCCCAAGTGTGGCCTGGGGCCTTCGTGCTTCCCTGGGCTTGGAGAAGGAGAAGTTCTAAGATGACCGAAAATATACTTTCTTTTCCAGCCTGACAGGATGGGGATTTGGTGTGAGATTTACTTGGCTTTTTGAGAAATACAGTAATTGACACTTCTTACAATGCAAGTTTGTGAAATACAATTTATCTTCCCTGAAACAGTTGCAATGCAGGTTTTTCAAGTGTGCTCCAGGACTAGCAGGATCAGCACCATCTGGGAACTCACGTGACATGCAGATTCCTAGGCCCCTTCGGATCCATGAATCAGAAACTCTTGGGTGGGGTCCAGCAGTCTGTGTCTTTACAAGCCCTCCAGGAAGCTCTGGTCCCCAGGGAAGCATGAGAACCACAGGTTTCAATGGACACTAGTTTCTTTTCCCCTGTTATGTCTTGACAGGGTTTCCTCAGAATTTTCCCATGGTGATCCTGCCACGAGGTCCTCAATTTTCCTTTGTGAATATCAGCTTTTCTGGGTTTCTGGTGGCTGTCTGCCTTATTGTTTTGTTATAGAGTAACTGGAAATTGAGAAAGTTATAGGATCCTTTTCACTAGTTAGCGTTAAAATGTACATCTGGGCCGGACGTGGTGGCTCATGACTGTAATCCCAGCACTTTGGGAGGCCAAGGCTGGAGGATTACCTGAGGTCGGGAGTTCAAGACCAGCCTGACCAACATGGAGAAACCCTGTCTCTACTAAAAATACAAAATTAGCCAGGCGTGGTGGTGCATGCATGTAATCCCAGCTACTCGGGAGGCTGAGGCAGGAGAATCGCTTGAACCCAGGAGGTGGAGGCTGCGGTGAGCCAAGATCGCACCATTGCACTCCAGCCTGGGTAACAAGAGCAAAACTCTGTCTAAAAAAGAAAGAAAGAAAGAAAAGAAAACTGTACATCTGATATCTCTTGCCATGGAATAGGGATTCTGAGAGATGGGGAAGCGCTTACGGTAGCATCCATAACATTTACATAAGCTGTGACCAGGACGGGACTTGTCCTAGCATGGTTACCAGTTTACCATATGGGTTTTTACAAATCTAACAAAATCATACAAACCCCATTTTATGGATGAGGAGACCTAGGCCCAAGTTCAGAAGGCATAGTGTGATCCAAACCCTGCATTCCTCATACCATGCCAGAGAACTATTTCACCACACCACACTGGGAAAGTTCCAGAAAAGGTCTTTTTGCCCCCTTCTCAGGTGACATTGCTGAACACAGGGATCAATTGGGCAGTACAATATCATGAACGAAGGCCAAATTTTGTGAAAGGAAAGGCCCTACAGATTTCAGCATGGAAGCGATTGTGGCTGAAATGCATGCTCGCTCCCAGAAGCACAGTGAGGACAGAGGCTGCAGCTGAGACAATAATTCATGGGAATAATAGATAATGGGTGTGTGTGGGGTTGGTGGTGGTGAGATGAGGGTGCTGCCCACACCATGTCCTGGGATGACTGAAATTCATCACAGAACAAAGACCTCTGGAGCGTACATGAGCGGCAGGCCTGGCTTCCTCCAGCAGGTTCAGGATGGGCCGTGGCACCAGGTACTCACGGAGATTACCCTTGTAGGAAGGCTGTCTCTTGCCCCATGAGGGGAGGCTGGACCCTTCATGCCTGGTGCCCTAGAGCAGTATAGGAAATGAGTCTGATGCAGATGGGGCAGATTCTAGAGGAAGTGGAACAGCTGAGCTGTCCCCAAGTGGATCCAAGCAGTTAATGTGGGAAAGAGGGGCAGCAACAGCCAGGGCAATGTGAGGAAGAGCTGACAAAGGGAAAACGATCCAGGAAGGACAAGGGCACAGCTGGCAAATGGCCTGAGAGGAGGGGGCAGATGGCCAAGGAATGGCTCTGTTTGCAATTCCCAGAAGGAAACAGCAGCAAGGCAGAGGACATCAGCTGACATGAGAAGAGAGAAAGTAAGGAGGAGGAGGAACTGGTGGGCTTGGAAGAAAGTGAATCTCAGAAGTGGCAGAAACACAGAGTGTGGGAGGAACTGGGAGCTTGAGACAAGAGGAAGGAGCTGCAAGAGGAGTCAAAGGGGAAGGGGCTGAGGGAGATCAGAGGCGCCTTGAAGACTTAATGCAATTCATGATAAAACAGGGAGGCCTGCAGAGAGCAAGGCTGTGCAGAAGGATCGAGCAAGGCTGGAGGCTTCTTAGAGAGACAACCTGGGGGCTCTGAAGGATGGGAAAGTTGACACTACTTTAGCAGAAGGAACTTGACTGAATACTAAGAAGGGAAAATTATGCTTACAAAGGGACCGGATGGGCCTCTTCCTACTGATCAGAAGAGAAAGAAAGCCATGCTGAAATAGAGCTTTTGATTTAACCAGCATAAAGCTGTTATCCAGAGATTTATGGGATCCTATTGGGGCTCTGCCCACCAATGTCAGCTGATAAAAGGTAAAGATCAAGTTTGTGAGTGTGTACGTGAGCTCCAAATACAATCAGTTAATCAAAGATGTGACACCTTTCCTCGCATGTGTATGCCCTCTTTTCTCTTGGTAACATTAGACAGAACCAGTAATAATGAGAAGGTGACCTGTGAGGTCAAACATCAAGAACTGGTCTATAACAGAAGCATGGGAATGTTTATTTGAACACACATAACGGCATTCAGAAATATACCTGCCAAAAACAAAGCTGTGTAAACCATGCAAGTGTTCAGAGTCCAGCCCAGCTCATTTATCTGTTTCTCTTAAAGAGCAGGAATATCAGCAGCAGTTCAGAACTATTCCTTAGTTTAGTGGATTTATTCCAATCATAAGAAAGCACAAAGGAGCAAATTCTATCTGTTCATTATTTCAGGAGCTTTTTGGGAAGGAAATGCTCCTGGGGCTAGAAATAGCAGTCTAAAACAGAGAAGGAACACCTGGGGGAAAGTACAGTGGAGAATTAAATCAGAGTGAGAGATGAAGGTTGAGGACCTGGTAGGAGAAACTAGAAAACTTTAATAGCTATTAACGAGGTCTTCACTTACAAAGTAAAACCAGATGTATTAGAAGATGGTGATGTTAAAAAGATCTTGAAAGAACTGCATAAAATAGGGGAATTACGATGGAGTAGAGAGGTCTTAAGTACTGTCTTAAAGAACTGCTGATTAGGGGGATAAGCTGAATGTTCCACTTTTGGTGTCAAGTATGTTTCTAACAAATGGACTGTCTAGCAAACAAGAGAAGAAAAACATAAGAGAAGGAAAAAGAAAATAAAGGAAAAATGAACGGAAGATTCTGGAAACTGAACAGCACAGGGTTTTATCTTCTGTAGCTTTTCCCTAAGGGCAGCCATGGTCTGCTCAGTGGCTCAAACTGCAACAGAAAACCCCACCACCTTTCTGACTGGAGGAACCAAGGGAAGGAGTTCAGCACAATCAGGGCTGCTGGAGAGCTGAGGGAGAATCCCTAGAAACAAGATAACAAGGGAAAGGTAATACCAAATTCTGTGTATAAAGTCTTCCCAATTTTCTAGCTGAACCCTGAAACACGCATGTATAAGACAGATTAAAAACCATAAAAACTGGGGGCTGAGCTGTTGCCCACTGCAAACATGACAGAGTTTACAGGTTGAGTCTAACCAAGTTAATTTCCTGCTAAACCAAAAATACCAACACTCTGGTTCAGTGTAGCAGAATCCAATCACCACATCATAACATTCATGTTTATAATCCCAAACTTCTAGATGTGTAAAGAGCCAGGGAAATGTTTCCCATTTTAATGGGAAAAAAGCAAATAAGATGCCAATCCCAGGACCACCCAGATGTTAACATTATCAAATATTTTACAGTTGCTATTGTAGCTATGGTCAACGAGGTAAAGAAAAATATGCTTATGAATGATAAAAGGATAAAATATCTCAGCTGAGATTCTGAAACTATAAAAAAGGATTAACTAGAAAATATAGCTCTAAAAAACACAATTATTAGAAAAAAATCGCCAGAAGGGCTCAAAAACAAAACAAAGATGGCAAATGGTAAAATCAATGAGTTTGAAGATAGACCTGAAGAAGAGAAAGGAAAAATCAGGGAAAATAATGAACAGAACCTCAGGAACCTGTGGAACATTTTCAAAAGTTCTCCCTCTAAATAACTGCAGCCCTACCAGAAGGAGAAAAAAAAGAACAAAAATAATATTTGAAGAATATGGCTGAAAACTTTGCAAATATACAGAAAGACAGAAATTTATAGATCTTATAAAGCATAGAGAACCTCAAACAGGATAAATTTGGGGAAAAAAGTATGCTCAGGCATATCATAGTCAAGCTAAAAACTAAAGATAATGAGAAAATCTTGAAAGCAGCCAGAGAAATATGACACAGTATATATACGAATATATATGTATGTGTATATACATATATTTGTAAGAGAACAATGATTCAAGTAATTGTAGGATTTCTCATGGGAAGCCATGGTAACCACAAGACAATGAAACAATGTTAAAGTGATGAAAGAAAAACCAAACTATAAACCAGAATTGTATATTCAGCAAAAATATATTTCATAATAAATGCAAAATATAGACATTTCTCTGATAAAGGAAAACTAGGAGAATGCATTGCCAGAGACCTGCACTACAAAAAATGTTAAAGGTATTTCTTCAGACTGAAGGAATGATGCCAGAGGGAAACTTGGATCTTCAGGAATAAAGGAAGAACAAGAGAAATGATAACTATTCTGAGTCAATGAAAAACATTTTCCTCTTGATTTCTTTAAAATACACATGGCTGTTTAAAGCAAAAATTGTAACATTGTCTTTAGGACTATAAATGTATGTAGATGGAACATATATAACAATGATAACATCCCACAATGATAACATAGTGGGAGGGATGGGTAAATGGATCTATATGATATGATTATGTGTGGTCTCTATATTTTATGTAAAGTGGGAATATGAACCCTAAGTAGACTAGGAAAAATTAAGATATATATATTATATAAGCATATATTATATATTATTATGTTAATTCTAGAGTAACTGTGAAAAAAGCAAATGCAAAGAAGTAAAGCTGAAAATCAAGAATAAGTAAAAGTTAAGTGCCTATCCATCTCTGCCTGTACATGGGGTGGGGAGGGATGCAATACCACCTTGTCTCTGTGCCTCACCCAAGGGCCAATAGAGCCAGTGGCAAAGATGACAGCTGACTTGGACTCTACAGAGAATCCTTTGCTGGGCCTTTGGGAGGAAAAGAGGGAAAAGTAAAGCCAGAGAAACAGGCTTTCTAGAACATCACAAAGGACCAAAGTTGAGCAGGGAGTCTGGCACACTGTGGGGCCAGAGAGGGACTCACAGTGTCCTGAGCATTGGACTCAGAGTCTAGAGAACGAGACTGAAGGGCCAAAGCTGCCGCTGCAATAGCACGCTGTGTGGCTTGAGTAACTCATTTGACCACTCTGGGCCATGGATTCCTCATCCAAAAGTGAGGAGGTTGGGTTTACGGCAAATTCTTATTTCTTAATTGACTGTCAGGAGGAAAGGGACAATTGGACAGCTACTGTTCCTACCTTATGTACATCTGTATTGGCAAACTGGGCTCCTTCATGTCCAGAACCAGGCTCTTTTCCCATTCTATCCTTTCCCAAATGAAGTACATTTGCACCCACTGTTTTGTTTCTGTTTGTATGCCAATGATGATTCCTAAATGTGCATCTTCATTTGGACTTCTCCTCTATGCACCAAACGCACATATACAGCTGCCTATTCAGCAGCTCTACTGAGATATCCCACAGACACATAAAAGTCAAAATGGTTTAAACAAGTGTCTCTCAGAATTTTGTAAGTATCAAAATCATATGCAAAATTTTAGTAACAGTGAAAAAGTCCAGATTCTATTCTACTTCAATGAGTCTGTGCCTCTGTGCTCTGTATTAACTCTCCAGGTAAATCTGATACTCAATGACATTTGAGAATTTGAAAATTGAGAATTTGAGAATAACTATTCTGAATCAAATCCACAATCTATTCCTAACTCTTCTACTCCTTCAACCAATTTCTCTCCAGCATCCTCACTCTCAGAGAATGGAGCTGTCATCCATCCAGAGGCGCAGGCTGGATACTTGGAGTCATCCTCTGCCATCTGCCACTCTCACCTGTAAGTGCCATCTGCTGTCAAGTCCTTCTGCATCACCCCATTGGACCTTCTGGGCTTCATTCGCTGCATCCCAGCCCCATTGCCCTATAGCCTCCTGATGCATCTTCCCGTCTCTACTAGTGCCTCTCCCACCCATCCTCCACGCTGCAGTCAAGGTAAATTTAAAAATATATGTATTTTATTTGAGACAACTTCAAATATCTACAAAAGTTGCAGTTGCAAGACTACTACAATTAATGCCTGTATACTCTTCACTCAGGCACCCTACAATTGTCCCAGAGATGTCCTGGTAAGGATCACATGGCATACCCAGTGTCATGCCTCTCAATCTGGAGCAGTTTCTCAGTCTCCTTGACTTTCATGACCTTCACATTTTTGAAGCACATAGGCCACACATTTAATAGAATGTACCTCAATTTGAGGTAGTCTGATGTTTTCTCATGATGATCCCCAAGTTATAAATTTTGAACAGAGTATTGCAAGTGTTATGTTCTTTTCATTGCATCCTCTAAGCTGTACAGAATATCTACCTGTCCTGTTACTGCTGGTGTTAACTTTAATCACTTGATTCAGATGGCATTTGCCAAACTTCTCTGTAAAGCTACTTCCTCCATCTTTGTAATAAATAAATATTTTGGGGGGAGATACTTTGAAGATACGTAAAATCCTGTTTCTCTCCTGATGTTCCTCTCAAGTTTTAGCATCCACTGATGTTTCTTATCTGAATTAGCTATTAATCTGGTGGTTGCCAAATAGTGAATTTCTAATATCATCATTCTTTCCTCTACAGGGAAGAGCTTTCTCTGGTTTCTATTTATTTGTTCATTTATATGCATATTAGTGTGGACTCAATAGTCCCCATCTTATTCAGTAGATTATAACTTGTTACTATTATTAAATGTTGTGAGGCTCAAATTATCCAGATTTGGACATTTGGAGGCCCTTCAAGCTGGATGTTGTTTTTTTTAATATGTGCTCATTATTCTTTGAGTACTTTCTCATTTTCTGGCACAAAAAAAGACGTGTTGGTCTCATTTCACATTTTCCCTGTCCAGGCCTTGGAAGGGGCCACGTCTCTAATGAGTCCTGGTTGGTTTTAGGGGAGAATATGGAATCCAAGATCTGAGTGCCAGCTGTACTCCTTGCTATGTAGATGTTACTGCTTCAAAGCCACTCTCACCCTATATTTATTTCTCCATTTCTATATATTTAAAACCACCAGTTCACACTAATACCTCCAATTTTGATTCCACAGCATACAATTCATTCTACCTTTTATGCTTTCCATATTTATACCTCTGTTCCTACAGTTCCCATTATTTCCAATTTATTTTTAAATCTCCCTGTATATAGCTTATCTCTCAATCTTTCTGAGCCAGTAGCCCATTCACATGTGGGTCCTGATATCTGCTAGGGCTTGCCTCCCTTGTTTAGAACATCTACCCTGGTTGAGTCTGCTTAATGGCTTTTTTGGTGAAAGAAAACAGGAAGAAATCCAAGAAAGTTATTTCTAAAGAAGGCAAGGAAAGAGATTGGAAGGAAAAGGCTAAAGAAAAGCCAGTTTATTTTTCCAAAATTCAAAACCATCACTTTCGAACCACACGTGTGCATCTCTCTGTGTGCACAGCACACACACACGCACACACACACACACAACTAGAGAAAGGTTTACCATCGCTCTAAGGCTGCAACTCCTATCACAAGGGTTTGGGGAAGATCCTACATGATGGATGCCACAGGCCTCCTTGGATACTTCCTCCCTAATTCTCCAAATGCCCTAAACAGGGGTCCCTTCTGAGTTCTACCCCATCTTCCCTCTTGCCACAGGGCATTTGTATATGCTACCTCTCTGCCTCTGTAGTCCAACTTGCCACATTTAGTTGGGGCAGAATGCTATAGACTGAATGTTTATGTGTCCCCCAAATTCATATGTTTAAGTCCTAATCCCCAGTTGGATGATATTTGAAGGTGGAGCCTCTGGGAGGTGATTGCAGTTAGTTTATGTCATGAGGGTGGAGGCCCCAAGATGGGACTGACGTCCTTATAAAAGAGGAAGAGGCAAGATCTCTCTCTGTGCACATGCCAACAAAAGGCCATCTGAGGACATAACCAGGAATAGGGCCCTCAATAAGAATCCAACCGTGCTACTTAGCATCTTGATCTTGGACTTCCAAGCCTACAGATGATAAGAAATAAATGACCGCTGTTTAAGCCATCCGGTGTGTGGCAGTTTGCCATGGGAGCCCAGGCTGACTAAAATAGTGACTATTCTTTAAATCTCTGCTGTAGCACCATCTCTTCCTCTGGAAGCCCTCCTAGACACAGTTAGGCCACTCTGTTATCTATTGTTTTATTCATGCTCTCACAAAACATAGTGGTCCTTATTTCAGTTGGTAATTATGCACTAATTTGGGCATGTGTTTGATTAACGTTCCCAGTCCTCACTTAACTGAGAGCAGTAACAATGTCTCCTTTTGATCATAATTATGTCCCCTCAGCTTGTGGCCTAATGTTGACACATAGTAGATACTCAATAAATATTTGTCACGTGAATAAATTGTTTGTAGTTTTAGAAAAAATATTTGCTTAATAATCAAACATAATTTTTTCTATTTTGAACAAAAGGCAAAGTGTGAAGAAATGATATTAAAATATAGTGAGATAGGTGGCCATATGACTGTGTAGAATCCTGAAAACTCTTAGGCCTAAAAGTATAATAAGCTCTATCATCTAGAAAGACAATTACAAAATCACAGCAAGTAATCTAAATAATGTGTACAGAAAAATAATGTGGGAAATCTTTTACTGAAGAAACTTTTAATGTCATGTATATGTAAACGGTATATTTGGCTCACATCATCATTTAGGTGATTCAGGATCACTGAAATGTTAATCTTCCCAAAGAGAGAGTAGAATTTCAGTTAAAATCCACATGTGAGTGTACATGTATGTGTGCATGTTTTGAAACTGGACAGAAGATTTTAAATTGCACTTGAAAGAAAAGATATTTGAGAACAGTCAAGGAAGCTTTCAAAATCTATTTTAATGGATAATGGATAAGGATAATGAAGGATAACATGCTTTACCCACACAGTAAGACTTTTTTTTTTTTTTTTTTTGAGATGGGGTTTCCCTCTTGTTGCCCAGGCTGGAGTGCAATGGCACAATCTTGGCTCACTGCAACCTCTGCCTCCCAGGTTTAAGCAATTCTCCTGCCTCAGCCTCCCAAGTAGCTGGGATTACAGGCATGAGTCACCATACCCAGCTAATTTTTTGTATTTAGTAGGGTCGGGGTTTCACCATGTTGATCAGACTGGTCTCGAACTCCTGACCTCATGTGATCCACCCACCTCGGCCTCCCAAAGTGCTGGGATTATAGGCGTGAGCCACCATGCCCAGCCTACAGTAAGATTTTTAATAATATTACTATAATCAGAATATAGGCAGGAGCTAGCATTATTATAATCATGACAACATAGTTGAGCATAAGAATAAATAGATTATAAAAGCAGAATTGAGAATCAAAACATAGTTCATATAATGAACTTAATATGTCAAGGATGACATGTGATTCAATAAAAATGAATAATATATTTAATAAGTAGTGTTGGCATAATTGTTCACCTGAACAAAACAGTGTGAGAATATACCTCCAAATACATAGTCAAAAATGAATTCCAGAATATTTCTGGTGTCTATCAAAAAGAGAATGGACAAATAAACCATGGAATATTACTCAGCAATAAAAGGAACAAACTCCTGCTTCACACACAACATGAACGGTTCTCTTAAACATAATGCTAAGTGAAAGCAACCAGATGCAAAAAAGCATATGCTGTATGACTCCACTTATATGAAGTTATAAAACCAACTGATGGTCAAAAAAATTAGAACAGTGGTTGCCTCTGGGTATGGATGTGGGTGAGGATGCAATGGGGAGGGATGAGGTTGTGGGGGCTTCCTGGTTTGATGGCAATTTTCTGTATCTTGATGAGAGTTTGGGTTACACAGTTGTGTGCATTTTTAAAACCTCTATAAATGTACACTTGAGACTTGTGAGTTTCACTCTACGCACATTTTACCTTAAAAAAGAACATTAAACAAATACATGTGAGAGACATGTATGCTAAAGTGGCTAGGGGTGATATGTAATGATGTATGCAAGTCGCTTGGAAATACAACAAAACAATAGATGGTGTGATGGATGGGCAGAGGGATGGATAGACGAATAGTTACATGATAAAGCAAATGTACCAAGATATTAATTCTAGAATCTAGGTGGTAGGTATATGACTGTTCTCTGCCAAATTCTATCAAGTTCTCTGTGTGCTTGAAATTTTTCAAAATAAAATGGTGGGAAAAATAAATACATTTCACAGGTACTAAATACTCAAATATAAAACAAACACCCTTCCCAATAAAATAGCCCAGGACACTAGGAAATATTTTATAGCCTTGGAGTGAACATAACTTTTAAAATAAACCAGGTAACCCAAGAAGACAGCTATTTCATGAATGTTAACCACTTTATAAGCCAGAGGATATCATAAACAATATAAAAGAATAACAGATGGGGGAAAAGATAAATTATATCACACAGAGCAGGCAAAGGAGTAATATCTGTAATATAAAGAGACTTTCTATAAGTTTCTAAGAAATCAACAAACAACCCAGTAGAAAAATAGATAAGGACATGTACAAACAATAGAAGAGAAAACACAAATCCCTGCACCATGTGAAAAGATATCAATATCACTAGCAGTCAGTTGAAAATGTAAATTAAAACAAAATGATGCTACTTATATACAATGGAGTACTATTCAGCCATAAAAATGGATGAGATCCTGTCATTTGCAACAACACGGATGCAACTGAAGGTCATTATGTTAAGTGAAATAAGCCAGGCACAGAAAGATAAACATCATATGTTCTCACTTATTTGTGGGATCTAAAAATTAAAACAATTGAACTCATGGAGATAGAGAGTAGAAGGATGGTTACCAGAGGTTGGGAAGGGTGGTTGGGGAGGTGGGTGGTATAGGGGGTATGGTTAAATACAAAAAAAAAAAAAAACCCAGGAAAAGTGAATAAAACCTACTATTTGATAGCAAAACAGGGTAACTATAGTCAATAATAATTCAATTGTACATTTTAAACTGAAAGAGGCTGGGCATGGTGGCTCATGCCTATAATCCCAGCACTTTGGAAGGCCGAGGCGAGTGAATCACTTGAGGCCAGGATTTCGAGACCAGCCTGGCCAACATGGCAAAATCCCTTCTCTACTACAAATACAAAAAAAAAAAAAAAAGTTAGCAGTGCATGGTGGCGCACACCTGTAGTCCCAGCTACTCGGGAGGCTGAGGCAGGAGAATCGCCTGAACTCAGGAGGCAGAGGCTGCAATGAGCCGAGATCGCGCCACTGCACTCCAGCCTGTATGACAGACTAAAGACTGTCTCAAAAAATGAATAAATAGGCCAGGTGCAGTGACTCATGCCTATAATCCCACCAGCACTTTGGGAGGCCAAGGTGGCCAGATCAGCTGAGGTCAAGAGTTCGAGACCAGCCTGGCCGACATGGCAAAAACCCATCTCTACTAAAAATACAAAAACATTAGCTGAGCATGGTGGTGGGTGCCTGTAATCCCACCTACTTGGGAGGCTGAGGCAGGAGAATCTCTTGAACTCTGAAGGTAGAGGTTGCAGTGAGCTGAGATCATGCCATTGCACTCCAACCTGGATGACAAGAGTGAAACTCCATCTCCAAAAATTAAAAAAAAAATAAAAAATCAATTAAGATAACTAAAAGGGATTGTATGTAACACAAAGGATATATGCTTGAGAGAATGAATACCACGTTTTCCATGATGTATTATGCGTTGCATGCCCGTATCAAAACATCTCATAAACCTTTTACATATATACACCTGCTCTGTACCTACAAAAATTAAAAATCAAAAAATTAAATTTAAAAATTTTAAAAATGTAGACATATGTGAAATTTTAAAATGAGGCATCATTTTTCATTGTTGGAGCAGCAACCCTTTGTGAGGGCTGATCACCTCCAGGTCTGGTGAGGATGCTGAAGCCCAGCGCCATACATTCCCAGTGGATGGAGTGTGAATGTTTGCTAACTTTCAGAAAAGTAATCTTGGCAGCAACGATGCCCAAAAGACACCCCAGATCACAGAGGAATAGGCATAATATGATCCAAATTTTGTAGAATAAAAATGTTCAAATTTTTGACCGAAGAGAAAAATGCCAAGGAGGCACACCTAATTGTTGAAATTGGCAGGTGTAGATAAACTGTGGTCTGAAAGCTAAACTTGGCTGGTCCCTTTTTTAATAGTCCATGAGCTAAGAATGACATTTATAACTTCTTACGGGGTTAGTTACATTCTAAACGGTTATATAATTATCTACATGATATCCTTCATTTTGCCTCTTAGCCAGCAAAGCCTAAAATATTTATTAGACAACCCTTTGAGAAAAACTTTACCAATCCCTGCCTCAGGGGAATTTTAGTTTATTTTTTATTCTTTTTCTTTTAAAATTTTACTTTAAGTTCTGGGATACATGTGCAGAACATGCAGGTGTGTAACATAGGTATACGTGTGCCATGGTGGTTTGCTGTACCTATCAACCCATCATCTAGGTTTTAAGCCCTGAATGCATTAGGAATTTGTCCTAATGCTCTCCCTCCCCTTGCCCCTCACCCTCTGACAAGCCCTGGTATGTGATGTTCCTCTCCCTATGTCCATGTGTTCTCGTTGTTCAACTCCCACTTATGAGTGAGAACATGTAGTGATTGGTTTTCCGTTCCTGTGTTAGTTTGCTAAGAATGATGGTTTCCAGTTTCATCCATGTCCCTGCAAAGGACATGAACTCGTTCTTTTTTATGGCTCCATAGTATTCCATGGTGTATATGTGCCACATATACAGTCTTTATCCAGTCTATCATTGATGAGCATTTGGGTTGGTTCTGAGTCTTTGCTATTGTAAATAGTGCTGCAAAAAACATATATGTGCAGGTATCTTTATAGTAGAATGATTTATAAACCTTTGGGTATATACCCAGTAAAGGATTCCTGGGTCAAATGGTAATTCTGGTTCTAGATCCATGAGGAATCACAACACTGTCTTCCACAATGGTTGAACTAATTTACACTCCCACTAACAGTGTAAAAGCATTCCTATTTCTCCACAGCCTCACCAGCATCTGTTGTTTCCTGACTTTTTAATGATTGCCATTCTAATTGGCATTTCCTTTTACTTCTCTGTATTGTTTTGATTTTTGTAATAATCATGCATTACTTTCACAGGTTTAAAGAGGATGGACAGGTAGACAGGTAAGTAGGTAGATCAGTCACTTTGGGTGCTGTTGAAATGGATGTAAGGAGACAAAAGGAAACCAGGGACACCAGTTAGGAAGCCACTGTAACAATCCAGGTGAAAGGGAATAGTGCTTTGGAACAGATTGGGGGAAGCAGAGATGGAGACAGAGGGATAGATTTTTTGGTACCCTATGGGGGTCGCTGAGGGATTTAAAATAGATGGACACAGAAAGAAATCAAAGATCATTCCTAGGTTTCATCTTTTAGTTAAGTGGTGCCAACTACTGAGATGGAGGGACTAGGGAGAGGATATTGGAGAGTAAATCCCAAGCTCTATTTTGGGCTTGTTAAAGTTCTAAATGAAATTGTGTGAACTAAGCAGTTGGATATAGATGATTAGTGCTGCTCAGAATGTAGAGGGGGAGGCTGAGCAGGAAATACAAGTTTAAGAGTACTCATTGTGTAGACGGTACTTAGAGCTATTTGGAAGCAATACAGAGAGAAGAGAGAAGGGGATCAAGAGTCTACCTGGTGACACAGCGCCCAATCCAGCTGCAGATCAAAGGCCTCATGCATGCCTGGGGTCTGCTCTCTGCTGACAGATGCCTCTGGTGCCACTGTCTACCTGCTTGGATTCCCTCAAATCAGCTGTTCCAAAATTTCCTCTTCCCGAGGAACACTATAGCTTCATAAGAGACACTGTCCCTTCCTCACAGTCCAAGCCCAAATGCTTGCTTTCTTGCTTGAACAACCAGCTACTATGGCTTCTCCCGGCTGGATAGTCCTCCTGGCATCTTGGTCTCTCAGTGGAGAGCTCAGTTCAGATCCCATTCCCTCCCAGTGTGCTCTGCCACAGTTCCCAGCCACGCAGAGTCCCCTTTCACTCATGCCATGCTTCTACTTGAGAATGCCAAGAAGGACTCACCAAGGAGCTGGTGTAGGTGGGATCTGAGGTGTCATCCTGGAGGTAGCGGGAGAGGCCAAAGTCGGACACCTTGCACACCAGGTTACTGTTGACCAGAATGTTCCTAGCAGCCAGGTCCCGGTGCACATAATTCATCTCGGCCAGGTACTTCATGCCAGCAGCGATGCCCCTGAGCATACCCACAAGCTGGATCACGGTGAACTGCCCATCATTTTGCTGTAATAAGACATAGAGGGCATTGGGATCAAGACGGGCTTCAGTGGTTAAGCAGAGGGAGAGATGCTGCGGCCCTGCTGCTTGTCAGCTTCCATCTGCTCCAGGCCGAGCCACATACTGCATCCTCCTGCCTCCCCCACTCCCATCCCCCATCCCTCTCCATGAATGCTTTGTTCTCTTCTCCTTGCCAAGCCCTGTCAATTTTGTCTCCAAATTACATCTGAAACTCATCTACTTCTTTCCATCTCCACTGCCGCCAGTCCAACCAAGTCGCTGCCATCCATCACCTATAACAGCCTCCTTGCCCGCCCCCCAATCCATTCTCTCCAGCCAGAGCCATCTTTTTAAGACATAAATCAGGCCATGTCAGTCCCTGGCTTAAAAATATCTAATAGCCTCCCATTGCATTAAGAAAAATCTCCAAACTCCTTAGCATGGTCCACGAGACCGCTTGGGATCAGCTACTGCCTTACCTTAGGCCACCATATCCATCACTAATGTACTAAAGCCACAGTGACTGGCACCCTTTCTTCTTTTCCAAAACAAACTCTTCCTGACTTAGGGCCCTTAGCATGTGCTGTTTCCTCTGTTTTCCCTCCAACAATCGACATCTACTCGCCCTTCAGTTCTCCGCTTAAATATCACTTTCTTAGAGAGGGAACCCTTTAACTGCCCCCTCCCTCAAATACGACTAGCACTTTCTGATGACAACGTTTAGTGCATGCTCTTAGTCTTCTTCTTAGCACATATCACAAGTTTTAATCGTATGTGTGTATCTGTCTGTCTGTCTGTCTGTCTCTGCTGCTTGATTTTATACTCTTTGAGGACAAAAACTCTGTCTTCTTTGGTCACCATAGTATTATCAGTGCTGTAAACTTTAAGGTAGATAGAAAATCTTAATACACATAAGTTGAATGAATGATGAACACATCTTTTCCTCTTTCCAAAATCAAGCGTGTAAAGCACCTTCTCTGGGTAATCCCAGGGCTTTCAGCCTTTAGACTGGTATAACCACACCTTCCTCATAGGGACCGTGGGTCAGGAGAACTTCATGCACAGCGTCTGGCACAGGGAACTCTCCTAGTGAATGGGAGCTGTTGCTGCTCTTCTTCATGGCAACCTGCAGTGCTGCCCTCTCTCCCATCATTTGTGGGCTCAGAGTTTCTTGGGTGGATGCCCTCCCTCTGTTAGACAACAGACTCTTCAGTGAATAAAACAGTGTCTTCCTCCTGTCTCCCCAAAGCTCCTGGGTCTCGACTTTGTACACACCAGTTAAATCAGTAGACCCTAGGCTATACTGCCAAGAACATATTTCCCCATCTAGTCCAGCCCCAAATGCTCCCCAAAGGGCTGAGAATTATGTTCTACAAGTAGAGCACAGCCTAGTCATTAGAATGCTCTGACTGGAGGAGAGGTGGAAGTAGGACACTTGGGGTCTACTCTGTGTTTACTGCTAAACACAGGTACTCGGCAAAACAACCATGACCTGCGTCCCAGAGTCCTTATGTGAAATCCAGAAAGCATAGACAATGAGAAGAGCTCCCATCATTGAGTATCTACTGTATGCAAGATGTTACACAGTGCACTCACATGCATATGCTACTGCAAAAGCATTTCTATGCAAAAATAAGCAAGGAAAAATAAAAGACCTATTATAAAAATACTCTACTTATGAGCAACAACAACAGCAATCAAAAAGTCTAACAGTGATTGCATGAATTGTTGGAAACTCTGTTCCTCATGCAAGATTGCAAGCCTGGATCTATGTTCTGGGGGTTATGCTCCTTGATCAATTGAAGGAATAGAGCAAATTGACTTTCTTCCCTCCTGGAGATGTCTGCCAGTAGAAGGGCCCCCAAACACACTGTGTTTGACACACTCCAAGTTCCAGGCTATTTCTAACTCTAACCTTAACCACCTCCCAACCTGCCCAGGAGAAGGGATGTATGCTTTCTCCACAACATATTCTTCTAAGCAACTCAAAAAGAAAGTATAGAGCTACTTTTTGGAAACTCTGACTGGTTTTCAGCACATTGCCCATCTGTGAGAGCTGGATGTGCAGTGAGTGATGCGGATCTTCCTTCTCACTAATACACTTCAATCAACACCTTCTCAAGAAGTTAGCCAGGCTGTTGCTAGCACCAAGTGTTTTCTCCAAGTAGGTCTCTGTGGATTTGCCTCTTCAGAAAGTTGTCATGCAATTTCTGTATATTACAGAGGTGTATCTCAGCCACAAGTCACATGGCTTGTATTTTTTCAATTCAGTCTATTATTTCCTCTCTGTAAGTGTAGGCAACAGTGTCTACACATATGGAATGTCTCCCTAAAAACGATGGCATTTGGGGAGAGCACTGGGGTGGCTTAAACAACTTTGAGAAGAGTAATGTTGAAAGCGCATACAGCAATGTGTTTACGTTTTTGCTTTGATGTTTAAGTCTTCTTAGAGCTTATTTATTATCCGATTTGTTTTAAAATTTAGATTAGTCATCCTTATAGTTTCTTGGGTCAAAAAAGACCAAGAAATGATTAAAGGTCCAGGCTTTGGAACCAGCAGACCTGATTTGGATCCAGGCTCTGCAGCTTAGTGGTTGTGTGGGCTTAGGCAAGTTATTTAACCTGCAGAGCAGTTATTTCCGCACCTATAACATAAGAACATAGTGTCCATTCTTCATAGGGTTCTGGTGAGACTAGAAGAGATAACACATATGAAAGGTCCTAGCTCAGTGCCTTGTGGGCCCTAAGATGGTAGCAGTGATCCCTGCTAATATCAGCAGAGCCTTAGTAACGGCTCACAATTCAGTTTCCGTGTACCTCAGATGTGCGTGGTGAGAGAGACTGAGGACATCTGGGACCAGAACTCTGGTTCTCATGGCTTCCTGGGTGTGTGGGGGAAACATCCTGGGATCATTGTTCTTGGGGAGCCCAGTACTCAGCACATGCTGAGCTCAGTAGGTAACAGATAGGCATCTGTAATTGTAGTAGATGGTTGGGACCTAATGATGCAGGCCTAAACTTCGGATCAACTAGTCACAAATGTGGGTAGCATCCGTCACTTGACTTTTGAATGGTAAATAATACTTTACATGTTTTGATATGTTTTGATCCTTAAAATTGGTCCTGTGCAGTAGGCAAGGCAGGCAATATTATATTGTTTTCACAGACAACATAAAGGAGGTCCAGAAAATGTATGTGATCAGCCTTAAATCACGGTGTGGTTTTGAGTTATACCAGTAATCAAAGTTCAGAATGGTAAATCACTTCTCCACTGACAGCCCATCTCTGATCAACTGGTAATGGTGGCCTCAAATGCTGTGTGGAGAAAAACGCTGTGCATCAGCTTCGCAGGGAGAAGAACCATGATGGATTAGTGATGCTAGTCTTATCTGGGTCTTCTAACTCCTGTCTCGTGCTTTTGCCATTGGAATGTGCTGACTCTGCAACGGGCAACATATTTTCTTTAGAATCTTCAAGAGAACCACATATCAAGATAGGTAGGGTCATGTCTGTTGAATTTGTAACCTTGGTGAAATTTAAAAATAAAAACATATTAAGATTTTTCTGGCATGTTTAACTGTTACATGCTCAGTTGATTGGTATAATTCTCCAAAAAGAACTTCCAGAGATATGAACAGTAGCATTCAAAGATGAACAAGACACACACACACACACACACACACACACACACACACACACACACACTAACTGATTTCTTGGTGACTTTGGGAAAGGACCTGGCTCCATGCTGAGCACATAGTAAAAGCATAGCACAGAAAAGAAATACAGGTCTAGGTGAGGTGATTTAAACCTTCCTCCCTTCATGAAGTGCTTTCTGCTGAAATTGCTTTTCTGCAAATGCACCGAAGCCACTTGCTGGTCCTTATATTAGACAGGAAGGATTTAGGTATTTCAACTTTCATTGACGAATCCACTTCAGGAAATGAAATCCTTATTTGATTTGTTCAAAGAAAATGAATCATAGATTTTTCCTAACTGAAAGGGACCTTTCGAGCTCACCTAGCTCAATGCCTTTAGTTTATAAATTGGGAAATTGAGTTAACAGGTTTGCTCCAGGTCACAGGGTGACTCACAGCAGAAGCCAAAGCAGAACCTTGGTCTCAGGACTTCCAATCTGGTGTTCTCTTCGTGATTTCTGGGTTGCTATCTTCTAGCTGCAGCCCATGAATGAGCTTCTCTGATGAGAAATGTCCCCATTCGACATTACTCAGTGACTTTCAAGTGTCTTCCAGTTATGATTATCTGTGGAAGAACCAGCAGCAACCACAAAGCCAAGCTTTAGGCAAGAAGGCCTTATGGAGCATGTCAAGAACCATGTTAACTAAACCATGGGATACTGGCCACAGCTTCAGGAATTGTTCCTAATATTAGAGAAGAGCCACCAGGTTGAAGCCCTTGAATTTGAGTGTCAAGAAGGAAAAATTTAATTATGGATTTGTATGCTATATAATCCACAGCACAATAATTTTTAGAAAATTAGTAATAATGAACCATCTACTGAATGTGTGGTTGAAGCATAATGGTATCTCTCACATGCTGATTCAGGGCTAGAACTGTAGCCACTCTCCAAAGACGCTATGACCAGGGGGAAAGGAGAAGTTGGAGGGGAGGAAACAGTTGCAGAAATTGAGGACTAATCCTTTTCCTTTCTTCTCTGAGTAGGGATCCTAAAATTATCCTACTTCCCAGAAGATGGACCCTGTAGAACTGAACTGATGACCTATTTTTCGATTTTATCAAGCAGCAGATACGTCAATTAATGTTGCTATGCTCCAGGGTTCGGTAGTAAGGCTGAAATTAGATTTATAGATTACCTGCCTCCATGCAGTGTGAGGAGTCAGAAATGCTTCATTTCCCTCTCTCCTCCTGGCACTGCCTGATCCCACCACTCCTTTCTTACCATGCCTGCTCCTCTGTTTTCCTCTGCTCCTCTCTTGCCCCCAGGTTTTCTTCCCCTGCAAGCTCAGCTCATCAACATGAGAAATGCTGGTGTCCAACATGCCTCCGTGACCTGGGCCCCAAATGAAAACAGACCCTAGGAAGAACAGCAGTGTAGGGTTTTGATTTTCTGCCGGCTCCTGAGAATGAATCTCCCTGTTCTCCCGCATACTCCAGTGAGGGAGTGTGATCACAGTCCCCAAATCAAGCAGTGGCTCTCTCTGAAGTCCAATCAGTTGACTGGTAGGAAATAAATGACTCCCAAAAGGGTCTTGACAGTGGTTCCAGAAAATGCTTTTCCTTCTCACATTGCCTTTAATTCAAGTTTATTCAACTTTGTTTATTCAACTGTCTTCATGAGATCTCTGATCATAAATGAATGTCCCCAGGAAAGCATAGACAATGCCTTGCACTGACATGAGAGGTGTGGCAGCAAGGACAGTGAGAGATAATGTACACACAGGATGACTGGAGCTCTCATGCCACTCCCTAGCATTTTTGTTTGAGAAATAATTTTTCAGTCAACTAGCATTTACCAGGTGTGCACTGTGTTAGGTGTATATGTTTGTTTCCAAATACAAAGCATGACCCCATACCCTCAAGGAGGCTGTCCTAGGGAAGGTGCACGGGCCCAATAATCTACATCAGTTGTTCCCCACCCCTGCACCCCCAGAAAAACAAACGCCACTACTGCCTAGTGACCCAGACTGGGCAAAAAGCATGTTCCTGTTGTACAAAGGTAGCTTCAGCAGTGTGCTTCTAGACAAGTGCCCCAGCTACCCTTCCACACTACAGCCCCTAAGCTCTGTTTCTGAGTGCTGGAGCTACCATGTAGGGGTTGATAAATTACCAAACAGGTCCACACTTACTCTGGCCTTCATATACACTATTTTTGCTGTTCCATCAGCCTACCTGCCTGCTTCTTGCTTGTCTGACAAATTCCTCTTCTCTAATCTCAGATAAATTCTTCCCCCTCTTTGAAGCCTCCCCTAGATTCTCCAGGGAGATTTAAGAACTTCTCCACTTACTACATCTGTACTTAACTCATGGGGGAAAAAGTATAAGATAGGCAAATGATTGCTAGAAGCATTGGGTACTAGCAGGAGTAGGGACTACATTGGTGGCAGGCGGTACTCTCTAAGATGAACATAACAAAAGCTCCCAGCTATCATGTGTAAGAAGACATTGAGTTGATGTCCCTTCATCAAAATGTGGGGCCTGTTTTCTCCCCTTGTATCTGGGCCCGTCACTATGTTGGAAATGACACTATGTGGCTTCCTAGCCTGGGTCACAAAAGTAACACAGATTGCCCATTCTTCTCTTGGGATGCTTTTTCTTGAGACCCAGCTTGCTCTAAGGCAGTCCAAGCAGGCCACCTAGAAAGGTGGCAGCTGACACTCAGCATTGATCACCTAATATATGAATGAAGGAGGCTTCAGACAATTCTAAGCCTCAGCCCTTGAGCTACTGCAACTGACTCCACATGGATCAGAGGTGTCCCTCCCAAACCTTGCCCAAATTGCAGATTCATGATCTAAAGAAATTGTTGTTGTGCTAAGGCACTGAGGTCTTGGGGATGATTTGTTATGTAGCATTAGAGCAAGGTTTCCTTTATCTCTATAGGCACAACATCCAGAATAGGGCCTGGCCAGAGCAGTGATCCCAGCAATGTGTCCATGACTGACCATTTAATCTGCAGCCACAGCTATTGTTTGGTTGCTTTGGCAATGTAGCCAGCTACTGGGTATCACCCTGAAGTTCCTGCTCAGAAGGCTCTGCCCATTCTTTGATGCTGCCCACTGGACCCTCTGCTCTCAGTTTCTGCTTCCTGGCTGAAGCTATCAGCTTCCACTCCCCAGATATCAGCATCATGGCCATTCTCACTCACCCTTCATCTAGGTGCTCAGTGATAGCCTATGGAAATGAAAACGGTTTCACTGTGGGCCTGGCTCTACTTTGGGCATATTCTGACAATGATCTTTTACAGGTCTCCCAGCCAAAGGCCTTCAGCAACTCCCTACTTCTGCTGCAAGTTGGTTGGGAATCTTCACCAACCACAGAAATACCCATGGATGCTTGTGACACAGCCTTGTAAATGAACCTGTAAATGCAGAGCAGTCTGGGAGGGTGGCTGTGCTGGTGAAAGGCAGAGATGGCCACGGCTGTCTGCATGAATCACACAGGGCTATACAGCAGCCAAAAGTCTCTTCAATCTCTGTGATTCATGCAGATGCCAATGGCCATTCTTTGCCCCTCTCTATTCATTTTATTCATCCAACAAGCATTTGTCAATGCCCTACTCCATGCCATCCTCCTCCTGAGGATCCCACAAGCACTGTTTTGTTCTCTTCTTTCAGCAACAAATCTCTGCTAACATCTCCAATGCCCATTCACACTGGATCAGGCGATTCCTGAATGGTAGGTTGTACTCATGGAACCCCTCTCCCCAGCCACCATTCGCCTGCATCCAAGTGCGTCATCAAACCCCTGAGTTGCTCTTACCCTGAGGAAAGAATCCAATGCACCATTCTCCATGAACTCTGTGATGATCATGACAGGCCGACTCTTGGTGACCACACCCTCCAGGCGAATGATGTTGGGATGGTCGAACTGGCCCATGATGCTTGCCTCACTCAGGAAGTCCCGACGCTGCTTCTCCGAGTACCCTGCCTTCAGGGTCTTGATGGCCACATAGATTTCCCTCTTGCCTGGCAGTTTCAAACGCCCCTTGTACACTTCTCCAAACTCCCCTGCAACAGCAAAAATGCCATTAATATCCTCTTCCTTCTCAGTCTGTGGAACCAAGAGGGAAGGCATCTAATGGAGAACAATGGTGCTCCAAGTGGAATTGTGATTAAAGTGGCGGGAATTGAAACAGTCTTCTCTCATTGTAACTATATTGTTTTGGCTGTGACCAGTTCATGGCAAACACAAAAGGATTACTAAAGTACATGCCTTACCTTGATACTTAGAAAGAGTTTGGGTAACTAAAGTGGAATTTCAGAATATATATGAGTTTGTTTCTCCCCACATTTAATTTTTCCATTGTGTCCCAGCTGAATAATAGAAATGAAAGAGTCAGTTTCACTTTGGCAGGATCATGATTCATTTTGAGCAGATCCTGGTGCAAGAACGTTCAGGGGATAGGGGACATGTTCAGATACCTTGGCCCTCTGAATGAGATGTATACTGTTTATGTTCCTACACTGCTGGGAGAGCATTTGTGTTTACTGAGTGCCCCAGAAAACAGACACTGAGGAGTTAGGAAGGGAAGAGGTTCACTTGTGAAAGACAAAAGTGAGAGGAAGCAGGATTGGGCAGACAGCCCAAGATCACCACGCAGACCTGATGAAATCCCAGCTAACCCAAAAGGGAGAGCCAGAGCAGAGTTCTTACTGCAGAAGCAGCCCGGCCCTCACATCCCTGCCATGCTCAGTCACTGGCTGGGGGCTGCTGGGAAGAGCTGGGCCTCTGCAGGAAAGCCGGGGTCGACCCTGAAGGGGCTGCAGCTGGAGGCTATCAGCTAACTGCACTTTTGGCAGATGAATAGCAAGTTATTTCTCTAAACAGGCATGAGCTGCACACCTCCGTGCATGCCACAACATTGAAACATTTTTACAGTAAAGTCACCAACAGTAAAAACAATTATGGTGACACTACTTCATAGCTGCCTTAAAAAAAAAAAAACTGTTGAATCCTGTTTAACATGCTTTCAAAAGTTATTTTATTATTTAATTTGGCTTGGTAACTTCCAATTCTTTCATGTGAAGCAGTTAAGTGTCTACTTGTAAGAGCAGCAAAAGAAACATGGCTTTCTGCTGGGAAAACTTTCTCTCTCACTTTCCGATTCTGGAAGAAAATGTTGGAGCAAACTGAGCAATCAGAGAAATTACTCGCCATATTAGAAAGGCAAGTTAACATTGCTCCTGTGATTCATTTGAGAGTTCCTTTTGTTTTCTTGCTGCAAAAAAAAGATTGGAAGGAAGCTGTATGAAAGGACTATTATGAAAAACTGCTCCAGAGTCAACAGAACTTGATAGAAACTGGGGCTGGAGTAGAGGTTGGTTAAGCACCATTAGGAAGATTTCAACATGGACCTAACACTCAGATAAATATCATTTATAACACTATTTGTTTTGGGGGGCTGTTCTTTTTCGTTCCTCCCATCCTTCCTCCCTCTCTCTCTCCCTCCCATCTCCCTCCCTCCCTCTCTCCCTCCTTTCCTTCCTTCCTTCCTCTATTTTTTTTTTTTTTTTTTGAGACGGGGTCTCACTATGTTGCTCATGCTATATGTGAGCTCCTGGGCTAAGCAATCATCTTGCCTCAGCCTCCTGAGTAGGTGGGACTACAGGTATGCACCACTGCACCTGGCTGCAACACTGGTTTTCACATTGAATCATATGCTCTTTTGGTGAACTGCTGGAGGTCAGACCAAGTCTCATGCATGTTTGTAGCTTGCACATCCACTCCACTGTGGTGCTTGGCACATAGCAGACATGCCAGTAAAAGTTGTTGTATCATATTTATTATTATATGTTTGGCTTTTGCCTTGCTCACTCTTGGGTTACGAACTGCTGAAGATTCTTATCTCTGCTTTATCCAGAAGTAGAAGTACCAGTAAATTTGTATGTTAAAAATATATTTACTGCAGCATCATCTTCCATAGACAAACACTACAATAGCTTATTTAGTATTTAAAATGAGTAAAATTTAAAGAAAAGTACTAGACAATACAGACCTGTCACATACATGTGTGTGTATATAAGTGTGTGTATATATATGTGGATGTATGTATATATGTGTCTAGATATATGTATGCATGTATATATGTAACGTATATATGTATGCATGTAGATTCGTAGCATATATAGCATATATGTATGCTATATATATATAACTATGAGCTAAATTAACACAAATTACATATTTGATAAGTATACTAATGGAAGAATATTAGTTACTATTTCTTCCTTGTTGCCATAATAATGGGCTCTATTTTCTTTTAGAAAAAAGCCAGAGTTGATAGTTGAGGGTAAAGATGTGTTAATATTTCTTTGTGGAGGAGACAGTACACAAACATGTATTTATTAACCACCTACTATGTGCCAGGAACTGTGCTAGGCACTTTGTATGACTTATTCAATCTTCACAACACTCCTGGGAGGTAGGTATTACTATGGCCATTTAAATAATAAGGAAACTGAGGCACTAGGAAAACATGTCCCAATCACACAGGTGGGAGTCACAGCCAGGGTTGTTGTCCATACCCATCTCTTCCTGCCATACTGCCTCTAGATAGCTATGTTTCAGTTAGCAGGGCCATGGGGAATAAAGCTACATAGATATGAAGTTATAGTTCAGGGACTATCATGCCCCAAATATGCAGGTCCAAACAAGTCATATAGAGTGACTATCACAGCAACTCAATATCCAGGTGAGAGCAAAAGAAGTGATACTGTTTCATAGGCAGATGTCCTTTATGTAAGCCTCCTGCCTGGGAGCTGGGTGGCATCAGAATATTTGGAAGTCAGTGTATTTATCAGTTTCTATATATCAACGTGTGGAGTTTGGAAAAGTGCTCCAAGTAAATCTGATGTCCTCCACAACACACAAGAAGACTCCAGTTGAGAAGTTCTGTTCTACCTCAGTGGTTCTCAAAGCTGGCTGCCCACTGGAATCACCTGAAGAGACTTACAGAGTCCAGAGGCCTGGGCCTTACCTCAGAGATTCTGACGAATTGGTCTGGGTACAGCCTGCACATTGACATATTTAAAAGCTGCCCAAAGGATTGGCTACATAATTTGCAGAGCATGGTGCCAAGTAAAAGTGCAGGACTCCTTGTTCAAAAATGTGACCAACCACAGAGAAATAAACCAAGTGCAGGTCCTTCTGAACATCAGGCCCTGTGCAATGCACCGGTCACAGGTCCATGAAGCCAGGCCTGGCTGCCCAGTGATACTGACATGCCGCTCAGGCTGAAAACCATAGGCTTAAACCATCCAAGCACTTTTCAAATGAATTAGTGAACTGCCAAAAGCCATGGCATTCCTGAAATTTATCTCTGTACTTCTGAATACTTTTGAAAGCAAAGCACACATATAGGCTGCCTCATACTGCACAGGGCCTGGCACATAGTGTGGACTTAATAAATGTGAGAGGAGAGAAAGAAGAAAAGAAGGAAGGAAGAAATCAATGAAGATGTATAGGACAGTATGAATCAAACTACTTTCCTAATTGGGAAATGTTATTTAATTTTTAATCTGTGTGACTGGTCTTCAAGTCTAAAAACTCATACAGTTTTTAAAAATTATAAAATAGAAACATGCCTTCTTTGGGTAGGGCATGGTGGACTCTGTGATTGGTTACCTTCGTGGTCATGGTGTCACTGCTCTCAGAAATCTGCTCTGCAGTGACTTAAAGAATGGAAATTCTATAAAAAGAACTCCTTTTCTGTCTGGCAAAGAAATGTCTTCATATTCTCCAAGCTGGGAGGTTTTCAAAGCACCAACTACAAAGGATGTCACTTAATATCTAATCCTCACTAGGAGATTATGTTCTCCCCTGTAATTAAGTAGCGCCCTGAGTGCAGCTGGGGGGAAAATTGGTAGTGAGTGGAGGAAGAAGCTCCATGTCTATACCCAAACCACACCTGAGACATTGGATGTTGGCAGGCCCTTCATTTCTCCAGAACTTAGCTTTCTCATTGCTATACAATAAAAAGAAGTGACCAACTGTCTTGCCTTACTAACAGGGTGTTGGGAGAAGTCTAGGAGAAAGTGCTTTGTAAACTACAAACCGTTTGAAACACTTGTGGGTGGTTATTTATTTATTTATTTATTTATTTTTTGAGACAGAGACTTGCTGTGTCGCCCAGGCTGGATTGCAGTGGCATGATCTCGACTCACTGCAATCTCAGCCTTCCAGGTTCAAGCAATTCTCCTGCCTCAGCCTCCCACCACCACGCCCGATTAATTTTTACATTTTTAGTAGAGACGGCGGTTCACGATGTTGGCCAGGCTGGTCTTGAACTCCTGACCTCGTGATCTGCCCACCTCAGGCCCCCAAAATCCTGGGATTACAGGTGTGAACCATCATGCCTGGCCTTTATTTATTTATTTTTTAGACAGTCTCGCTCTGTTGCCCAGGCTGGAGTACAGTGATGTGATCTTGGCTCACTGTCACCTCCACTTCCCGGGTTCAAGTGATTCTCCTGCCTCAGCCTCCCAAGTAGCTGGGATTACAGGCTTGCGCCACCACTCCTAATTTTTGTATTTTTAGTAGAGACAGGGTTTCTCCATGTTGACCAGGCTGGTCTTGAACTCTGGACCTTGGGTGATCTGCCTGCCTCAGCCTCCCAAAGTGCTGGGATTACAGGCATGAGCCACCAGGCCAGTCCTGTTTTAAAAAGACAAAACAGAAGTAGGTAGTCGGCAGGGAGAGTGCAGAGCGGGGGGTCTCACCGGAAGAGAAAAGAGAGGAAAAGTAGGTTTCGGTAGCCTTTTGAGACTTATGGTGACTGATCTAAGACACATCAGAGCTTTCTGCCAGGGGACATGGTGAAGTTTCCCTGCCAGGTGCCTGAGCATGGAGGGTGTCTTCAGGTAAGCCTAGGATGCTAAAGTCTGGGCTTCTGGCCCTTGAGCACACCACAGCCTACAGCCTTATAAAGAGGTGGGAGTCAATGGGCGTATTGCTATTATTAATAACAAACAGGAAATCAAGATTGTGTGTCACTTACAATCTAAGAAATTGCTGTTGCCTGTGATCTTTGACTTCAGTTTAATATAGTATCTACAAGAAACTATTTTTGCTTTTTGATAATTTTCCTGCAATTAGGGCCAGGACTTGATGTCTATGCTACTTCGATTCGCCATCATCTGAACTCTAAAGAGCTTCCTTTTACATGAGCTCCAAATCATGGCCATAACGTTTTCATTTTTAATAAAAATTCATAATACCTAGAAAATATTTCTAGCAATTCAAGAATTAACATTATATTTAAGACAGACACTTAAAGGTAACGATTGTGCTGGGGAGTGGTTGTGGTTGATTCTTTTCACACACATTCTTTACTGACAGTAAATGCGGCCAGCCTAATTTTGGTCCGACTGGACTTTGATTGGCACATATCTTTGTGGCTGACATTGGGTCCTCTCCTATAGCCAAACATCTATTTGGTTAGGACCCAGATCCAGCTGTAGGCCAGTCTAGTGGCCGAAGGGCTCAGCAGTGGTTCTCGAACTGTGGTTCTTGACCAGTAGCATCAGTATCACCTAGGAACTTGTTAGAAAATGCACTTTTCCAAAACCCACCTAGACCCACAGCATCAGAAGCTCAGTAGGTGGGGCCTGTGACCTGGGTTTTAGCAGCCTCCACGTGATTCTAATGCCTGCTTCATCTGTTTGAGAACCTGGCCCTCAAGTCTGTCAGCTGAGGGTAATTTAACCAGTTCCTATGCGTTTCCTCCCAGAGAGCTGCTGAAATTATTCCGTACAAGTTTCAGCTCCTTGCCAATTCCTCTTTCCTACCTTCCTTGACAAAATGAGGAAGAGAGAAAAAGTGGTTCAGCAGCATTAAATGCCTCAATATTATATGTAAAATCAGAAGAAAAGAATTCTCAATTTTTGAAAACGAAACATTCACCTACCAGCAGATATTTCAAGCAGTAGCTGCTGGTTGTGCACAGCTCAAATCTACACAGAATTGCACTTTTTTTAAAAAAGCAGCATTCTGAAGTCAAAAACTGCCTTGGGGGAAAAAAAAGGAAAGCGGAGCTACTAGTTACTAATTCAAGCTTACACCAGAAATGGAATTTTTAAAGAATACATTTAAACTAGGTTTTAAAGCATGATTTCAAGCAAGTTTTAACACACTAGCCTGTGCAAGATAAATGAGTTATGGCTAAACCAGGGAGAGCAGAACCATGGTACACACTCCACCACTTCCTGACCCTGCACAGAGGACAGACATTATTAGTTGATCACAACCATCGTCAGCCTTTCACCAGAGCTCCTCAGATACTCATCACCAGACCTCTGAGTTGACACATGAGATGGAACCTGCTTGACAGCCATGGTATTCACAATACCTAATATCCAGGGAGGGAGGGAAAATGGTTTTCTCTTTTCTTGTAAGTTTTTATAGTTGTTAGACAACTGCATACCTATATATCACATATGTGTGTATATATCTTCACACACATACGTACATCTATATTTTATATGTAATTAGCTTATTTTCATAAGCAAGCACTTATAATTAAAGATGCTAAATGTCTCAGTCCTTGTTGTACTTCCTAATGCTGATAATTGATCACACTTAGAAGAAGAGAACCACAAGACAGGACCAAGGTATTCTATGAGGACCATGCTGTCTCCAGGGCATGTGGGACAGTCTTTGTAGCATCACAATAGAGTAATAATGAATTCTAGCACAGTATCACAATTCCCAACAAAGAGGCTTGAGTATTCCAAACTGCTAGACCGAAGCAATGGGTATTCCAAACTGCCATCAGAAGCAATGCCTCTGTATACTGAGCCGCTCTTTTCCACAGCAACTAGCCACTCTGTAACTATATGCAACAGCCCAAGGGTTACATTCATGTGAGGGTTACATTCTCCGGATCTAGATCAGCTCTAGCTGGGTTTAAATTCTAGCTCTACCATAAACTTAACTGGCAGCACAACCTTCGGCAAGCTATCCTCTGAATGTTGATTTCCTTACTAGTTGCAAGAAAATATACATGTGTACACATACATATGCTCTAACTCACAGAGTAATAAGAGAGTTAAATGAGACACATGCTTGTGAAGGATGTAGAGTACTGTCAGACACATGGTGAGTGTTCAAGAGATGCTAGCTACTTTGACTATGTTCCTGAAGACATGTCTATGATTTCCTCTCCTAGAAATGCTTCTTGCCGTAACTCCTATTCAACGTGGAGCTACCCTCATGCTGCCTATCTGCACGCTGAACGACCCCAGGACTCTCAAACTTGCTAGTGACCTTTCTGCCAAATCATCTCCAAGGAAACCTGGGCCTTTGTTGGCCTCACAGATGACTCCATCCCCATCCACACATATCACACATTCCCTCATCCCAGCTATTCTCACACAGCCCTTTCACTGCAGGCTTCCTTCTTCCAGACAATCATCCATTCCTGGAAATGTTGAATCAATAGCTGCTAGAGTCAGAGGAGAACGTATTTATTAATGAAAATACAAATGGCATGTCTTCTTCTGGCAACAACTTCTGGTGACACCTTTACCTACGTAGTCATGCTTAGGCTGTTGCATACAGTTATACGGGTTTCACACTGCACAACTCAGGAGTGCCATTCAAGCTGTAGAGCCCTGACTCATGTTCTGGGCAAGTCTACTGATCAAACTGACCAGAATTAACCAATACATTGGAGTTGACCTATGAGATGACGTCTGATAGTCAGACTCATGGTAACAATAAGCTGATATTCTCTGAACATATCAAGGTAACCTGCTGCCCTCTGTAAAGATACTTCAATTACTCTCATTATCTGCAGTGAGAAGAGGAAGGGTCAGCTTTCCTTCACTCCACTGGGCCACTTTCAGAGCATCAGATGATTCATGATCTCATGCCACCTCTCCAGTCTCTCTTCATTCTCCCAAACACTATCTAGTTCTCCAGATTTTTAACACTGCCATGTTCTCCCACCAAGAACCTACTTTCATTTGCCATATATAACAAATATTTAATTGAGCCATGCACTAGGCAGGTACCAGACCAACAAAACACATACACTCCTTTGCTCCCACAGAACTTTGAGCCTTGTGAGGAAAGATGGACATTAAACAAATGATTACTTAATAATTAATGATTTATTATTGTCTTCTTGGGTGGCATCACACCTGGCTCACAATTATTATATTTTTATTTCTTTGATCAACATTTGCAACAACTTTAGGAGAAACTTTGGCAGTTGATGCAACTCTTCAGCCTCACAGTTTCTTAATTGTCCTCCATGGGTCTTCACTCACATGCACAACTGCCACTCCCCACACCCTGGGTGCCAGGCAGCCTTCCTCTCCCTTAACCTGAGGCCCCTCATTTCTGATCACAGCCTCCATGCTACCACTCCCCATCAACTCCAGGCACCAAGCCCACTGGTCACTCCATTCATCACATTCATTTGGGTATACCCCAGTTTGGATAAGTTTAGTCACTTAAATGCAGCCTCGATCCTAGCATCAACCATCTCAAAGCCTCTCTGTACCATCTAAACAAAACCCCACAACCTCCAAGGTTTTACCCATTCTTTCCCATCCCCCTCTTCCAGTCCAATCCAAGCAGAGCATTTATAGGATTCGGCTCACTAGAACGTTGGTCCTTTCACCCACCCTGCTATGAAACCTATTTTCTATGGGATAAAATTCATATAGCAGCCTCTGGATCTCTAGATCTTGGCCTGATTCTCCAGATTTAGTGTTCAATACTTAACCACAGGAAATCCCTCCCCAGCAACTTTCTTTCCCCTTGTTCTCAGGATGTGACATACAATGTCAGTCCATCCAAAGCCTTCACAACCTCAGGGGCCACTTTGTTCCCTCTTCCCTGAGTCCTCTCCTGCCATCAAGCCTTCTCTCCCATCTCCAGGGCTACACATTCTCAGAGCCCTCCTCTGAGCTCTCAATCACTGCCTTCCTCTCACTGAGTGGCACTGAATGTCTGCACTTTAGACAATAACCCCTGCATGGCAGGACTTGTTAGGCATTGAGTGTATTTTTCCAGCATCCCCCGCCCCCTCCAGTCACATACACAGAAACAAAGTTTATTGAATAAAGTTCTTTCTGAACTCTAAACATAATCCCTCCTGCAACAAACATAGCCTTCTCCTCTGGCTCTATATTTAGTAGGTGCAGGGTGGTTCTTCTGCAACCTCTTTGAAATAACTTTACACAGTCTGGAGGGTGGGGGTGTGCTTATAAGTGTTCAACTACCAGCTCTCCAGGAAGGAAGGAAGAAGGGAGGGAGGCAGGGAGGAAAGGAAGGGAGGGAGGGAGGGAGGAAGGAAAGAAGGAAGGAAGGGAGGGAGGAAGGAAAGAAGGAAGGGAGGGAGGAAGGAAGGAAGGAAGGAACGAAGGAAGAAAGGAAGGAAGGGGCTCATGATTTGTAGCATTTGCCAATTCCCATAGTGTAAACACTCCCACTATGATTGATGTCAAGAAGAAACAAAGGAAGAAAGAGAGAAAGAGAAAGAGAAAGAGAAAGAAAGAAAGAGAGAAAGAAAGAAAGAGAGAAAGAGAGAAAGAAAAGAAGGAAGGAAGGAAGGAAAGAAGGGAGGGAGGGATGGAGGGAGGGAGGAAGGAAGGAAGGAAGGGAGGGAGGGAGGGAGGGAGGGAGGGAGGGGCTCATGATTTGTAGCATTTGCCAATTCCCATAGTGTAAATACTCCCATTATGATTGCTGTCAAGAAGAAAGAAAGGGCTGGGCGTGGTGACTCACGCCTGTAATCCCAGCACTTTGGGAGGCTGAGGCGGGTGGATCACGAGGTCAGGAGATCGAGACCATCCTGGCAAACATGGTGAAACCCCATCTCTACTAAAAATACAAAAAAAAATTAGCCGGGCATGGTGGTGGGCGCCTGTAGTCCCAGCTTCTCAGGAGGCTAAGGCAAGAGAATGGCGTGAACCTGGGAGGTGGTGGAGCTTGCAGGGAGTGGAGATCACGCCACTGCACTCCAGCCTGGGCGACAGAGTGAGACTCCGTCTCAAAAAAAAAAAAAAAAAAGAGAAAGAAAGGGAGAGAGAGAGAGAGAAAGAGAAAGAAAGAAAGAGAGAGAAAAAAAGAGAGAAAGAGAGAAAGAAAGAGAAAGAAAGAAGGAAGGAAGGAAGGAACAGAGGGACAAATAGAGGGCAGGCTCAGGATTTGTAGCATTTGCCCATTCCCACGGTGTAAATACTTCTACTATGGCGATGTCAAGCTACTAAAATGATGTCACTGAACATGGGGCTAGAAACAGATGTGCATAATTGGCTCTTGCAAGCTACCGCAGGCTGTCCAGCACAGCATGTCCACTGCTGGGAGGTCATATTCATTATCCTTCTTAAATCATTTAGTTTTCCTCTCTGTCACTATCTCATTCTCTCACATGCCTCATGAAAACTTACTTTTTCTACTAGTGTTTATCCTTGAAGACTCAGGCCAGAGGTCATTCTTTGCAGAGCCTTCCTGACATGCCCAGCCCCTCCTAGAACAGCAAGCTGGATGCTGCTCTGTGCTGGCCCCACACTTTGCATAATACATGCCTGTGTGGATGGTGTGGAATAATTAACCGTTACTGGCCTGATTTTTTCCCACTAAATCTGTCAGACCTCTGAGTCTGTTTATTCGCCTCTGGAACTCCACATCCAGCAAATAAGAAGTATTCAGTAAAAGCCTGAGGGAAGAAGAGGAGGGAGAGAGGAAGGAGGGAGGGAGAGAAAAAAATAAAGGAAGAATAAAGAACTTCTGGTTCTTCTTTTCATGTTTTGTTGCCATTTTGTAACCCAAGTTTCGCCCTGCTTCAAGTATTTCAAGTGACTAAGAGAAACATTGCCAGTTACATGGCATAAATCTTACCTTAACATATTCCTTACTTTTGAAACAATTTGACCTCCATGCCAGCTCTTTTAGCACTGAAGAGTCAGCCTCAGTGGGGCAGGGTATGAGGGAAATGAGAATGATGACAGAGGAGAAAAGGACCTGGAAAAAAATTGGTTCCCTGCAGGAGTGTATTCTGTTAAAATTGCATAAAGTTATGCACAGTAAGTTAATATCCACAGGGATTCACTCTGGGATATCCTGAATTACAAGGAGATGGGTCTCTCCTAGAGAGTGGTCAGCAGTAACTGGGAAGAGGTCTTTATGCCATGCTACTGGGCATCATAGAAACTACTAAATGCATAATTTCTCCCCAATACCACGTGAGTCATGGAGAGGACTGAACCTTCTCTGAGCAGAATGCACAAACATGGCAGCACTGGCAAATGCTACACACAAATGGAGGTGAAGGATGGGGCAGAACTATCAATTATCCTTTTACGGGCATCCAGCAGCTGGTGAGCTCACCCCAAATTGTAACTATCCAGGAGGGTCATAAAGTGAGAAGGCTCTTTACTCCTCCTCTGACAAAGGCAGGCGGGGGTGGGGCTGATGTGTGCTCTCTGGGATGAAATACAGTCCAGAACACATCGCTCTAAGCACATGACATAAATAACAACATTAAAGTCACTAACACCATTACCACAAGCCATAACAACAATTAATAACGCAAGCAAACAGAGTGCAGGACTGAAAGCCTGTCCCTCCTAAAACACTCTTTGATGTTTACTGGAGAAATCTGAGCCCTTAAGAGTTATCCAGTTCATCTGGTACCCAGCCTTCCAAGGCATGATCCTTAAATATGTCAGCATCTAAACGGGAAGAGAAAATTATTTGCACAGAAGTGAAAGTCGTGGCTCAGTAACACTCTTAATGTAAAAGTCAATGGGAAATATGTATAAACTCATGTGGATCTGAGTCTGGTGACCCAACTGAAACTCCTGAAGGGTTGGCAGGAGCAGGTGGTGTGTCATTTCCCAGCACCCACCACACATATGCTGAAAGAAGTGTGAGGACAAAGTTATTCAAGAGGGAAACCAGAGCAGGAAGATGGCGGCCTAATGGGGCAGAATCTCAAATGTGACTTCCAATTTCACAGATGGCTTTTTGACCCCTGAGTACATTAAGAGAGCAGTGAACAGAAGGATGGTGACATTCCCCCTAAAGATAATATATGAAGTAGCTGTAAGACTTTGACTAAACATATTTTATTGAGTTAAAATATTACTGAGAGAGGCAATTCTATGGCTTTCCCAATAATGATATGAATAAAGCACTTCTAGATCCAAGAACCTAAAAAAGATGACAGCATATTAGTGAAGAGAGCTTGGACCATGGCTAACAAGAACTGAAGAGGAAGAAAAGAAGAAGAACGTTATAGAAGAAAATAAATTTAACACATCTTTTAAGAAGGTTTATAAGACACAGGAATGAGATTTCTTTTAATGATATTTTGAGATGTTTTATCTGATTTACATTAATAAGGCTAGGTCCGTTACCAAATTGACTCAACTACTAGCCCATTAAAGGAAGATGAAAATTCTAGATCAGTCTTAGGTATGATTTCCTGAGAGCATCTCAGGCAGTGAGTTTCACGCTGGGCTGGGTTTCTATTCCAGTGCAGGAAGGTGGATGAGGGCACATACATTTCTTGAGAATGGAATTTGTCTTGTGTTGTTACCAGCTATACCGTAGACTTTTTGTAAAAAAAAAAAAAAAAAAAAAAAAAAAGAAGGCTATAGGTTGACTTTATTCTGGAAACAGTGGTCTCTCTTCTACTCATCATGGTCTGTCTTCAAATTCATGTACATAGGAAATGGAGAACTTACAGTATGGCAAGATATCTTGACTTTAAGGCATTGAGATATCATTGTTAGTAAGTGGAATACTAAAAATGTAGATTTCTTTCAAAGCCTTCTCAACTAAGTACCTTCTGTCTCTCTCCTTATCTGCATTTGGTGGTCCATTTCCAGAGTTATTTCTGAATCTATAAAACTGCAGCTGACTTTTCTGCAACAACAGACAAGCCTGGCCACCATGGTCAAGGTCCCCAAAGATCCCAAGTGATGTTTTCTCTCTGTCCTAGATACACAAGTAGATAGTTCAGACTCATCTTCTGAGGAGAAAGAAGATAGAAGCTCTCCTCCTAATGGGGTCTTTCATATTGAAAGAGACCATCTAGGTGGTGGAAAGAAGATGTTTGGACACCAGGAGAACAGAAATAAGACAGGGAAGAGCCATACCTGCTCCGATGACCTCTTCAATTTTCACGAAAGATACATCAATCTCCTTGGCGAACTCCCGGACAGCTTCGTTGGGATCCTCATAAGTGAAGGGGTCAATGTAGATCTTCATCCCTGGGGAGCCTTGTTGGAGGAGATAAGCAGGGTTAACATCCCAAAGAGGACACAGCTGTCATTCAGCACTGCTGATGTCCTCAACACTAAGGGCATTCCTGGGAGGAGCTCTCTTACACACCAGGCTGCAACCTTTCTCTGCCTCTCCTCCTCTTGCTGGGCTTCCCCATCTCCCTTCCTTCTGGGTCATTCTAGACTGATTCACTGTCCTCTACTTCTCCTCCATATTTTCTTCTTTTTTTTTTTTGAGCTTTTGATGAAATGTGGAGCAGATTACTTATAAGTGACAGATCAGGACCAGTTTCCACACCGGGCGCTCACAGAAGGCAAGGAAGCTGATTGATGCCAACCAAATGCATTAGCAGAAAAGTGGTGATAAAATGGTAGGGTAGATATCAATATTTATCAACTTGACAACTTTCCTGAGTGGAGGCCACTGTTAAGGTTATAACTGACGGCTGTGGTGCAGGGCTGTAAGAGGGATGAGGATGGATTTTTTTTACAAAGAAAGAAATTGCTGTTAGAAAAACCTGGAGATGGAAGTGCCAAGACGGTATACCAGAAAAGAAAATGTGAAGAGAAAAACTTAGAAAACACTAATAGAGAAAAGAGCAAAGTCTACATAGAAAAAAATGAGGTGGTATGAAAGAAAAATGGTGATTGAATCTTCATGACTTCGGACACACTGAAGTATGAAAAACAAATAAAATGGTGAATGAGAAATACATAAAGGAATATAGACCTTGTCACTGATATATACAGTGGCAAGATAAATAGGTGTGCATGGGGACAAAGTAGAGAATTGTCACTGCAGAAAAAATACATTCAAAAAGTAGAGGAGAGGGAACAAAAAAAGGAAATGGAACCCAAGAAACAAATGCATTCATTCACAATGTAATTTTTCAACACGTTTGATATGTCATTAGGCAAAGTACAGGAATTGTTTACATGGTGGTGGGTGGTGGAAAGGCTGAGGCTTCGAAGGTCAAATGACATGGTCTGGTATCACGGCCTTGGGAAGAGTAGGGGCTTTCCCTGCCAGGTACTGCTGTCTCATTCAAGAAACAGTCAGGTCAGCAGGGGCAAGCAGGCCTAAAAAAGCCACCCTGCAGGGTGCAGGGACTGGGGCGCAAGGCTGAGGTTAGGCCTCAGGTTTCACGAGCTCCATTTTAGCACCTCCCTCCTCTTCATGTCCCCCACCCCTCACCACTGCAGCTTGTTCCCTGGTGACCCCCAGCTCTAGTTTTGACATTTTCCATCCAAAAATCTTCTGATGGCTCTATAGCTCCCCCAAAACTGGTGTTGCTTGGTCACCGATTCAGGCAAGGAATGGAAATACTAGAGTGTAATCCAAATGAAGACGGAAGATACAGCAAATCATTGAGGGAAATTTTTATTTTTATTTTTATTTATTTATTTATTTTTTGAGACAGAGTCTTGCTCTGTCACCCAGGCTGGAGTGCAGTGGTGTGATCTCGGCTCACTGCAACCTCTGCCTCCTGGGTTCAAGCGATTCTTCTGCCTCAGCCTCTTGAGTAGCTGGGATTACAGGCGTGCACCACCACACCTGGCTAATTTTTGTATTTCTAGTAGAGATGGGGTTTCACTATCTTGGCCAGGCTGGTCTTGAACTCCTGACCTCGTGATCCACCTGCCTCGGCCTCCTAAAGTGCTGGGATTACAGGCGTGAGCCACCGTGCCTGGCCTGAAGGGATTATTTTTTAAGATAAGGAGGGCCGGGTGTCCTGCCCAGAGGAACAGTTTTTTTCTGAAAGATGAGTTATTCCCAGTCACTTGTTTTAGGGTTGTTCACATCATTCCAGAAGGCTCCTTGAAAGCTTTGAGAGGACACTGACTTGGGAATATAGAGACTGAAATGCGGACAGAGCAAATTGAGAGATCCTCACTTTTATGTAGAATATTCTAGTCCCTAGGACGGGATATGAGGGATGTGTGTATGTAGGAAGAGACTTCTGCTTTCATAACAGTGGACAAAGAGAAAAACAGAGATGGGGGTGCCAGGCTTTCCTCACTTGTTATAAAGAACAAGTGAAGAGTAAGAACAGATAAACCAGATTGGAAGCATATAGAGAACCCCGGTCAGCATCTCCAGGCCACCCCATCTTACCTTGGGTTCCCCCAGAAGCAGCCCTAGAGGCAAGATTTTTGAAAGTAAGTGGCTTATCTGGGTGGTGATCCCAAGAAGTACAAAGGAAGTAAGATAGAGAAAGGAAGGCAGCCTGTAAGAGGTGGGTTCTCAAGCCACCGACCATGTGGGTCATTGAGCAGGCCTAATTCCCCTGAGATTTACATCTAAACAATGTCTAGGTTAGCACATGCTTCAGAGTTGGCCCACACTGGGGTCGAGGGAGCTGTGATATTTCCACACAATTGGTCAGGGGCTGCTTGGCCTGTTGTACGGGTGGGCGGGGGAGGCTCCAGGGCCAGGGAAAGCAGTCAGGCAAAGCAACACTGATGCCGCAGGTGGAAGCCAGCTGATGTGCGACTGGCAGCAACAGATGCACTCAGAATGCAAAAGGGACAGCAGGTCAGTGTCAACAAGCTGTGACTTCTCCCAGATTGTGTGCTGTGATGAGAGGAGGTAAAGAGCCCAGATGCTAGGACCCAAAGGTAAGGTCAGGACCCCCAAACCTTTTACTAGCCCTGTGTAATGTGACAAGTCGGCACACATCTCTTAGCATGGTTTCCTCCAAGGTGGCTGTGAGATTAAAGAACATATTGCTGATGACATACCTAGCACAGTGCCTGATGTACAGTGATGACTCACTGACTGATAGACTTGTTATATCATCAGTAAATTGTTCTAGGAAGTGTTTGGGGAGGTAGGAAGAGGAAGCAAGCGGAGGGTGGGCAGTGGGGGTTGTAAGCCGCTTAGGGTTATATTAGTTACTTTAAAAATAACTACCTTGTTATTTTAGATCAAAGGCTTTTGAACGATGTATGCTAAGCTGTCCTACAGGAACTCTTCCATGGAAACTAATTAAACAATCTAGAATATGCGGTAATGAATGGTTTGCAAGTAAAGACATACATAAGGATGAATGGGAAAGGATTCTGAGTTAATGAGTTTTACAGATATTGGCCCCAGTCAGTTCAAGGAAGGAGCTATTCCCAGAAGGGAAAGGGCTCATCTCTTAATGATGCCAGGATTCTTTTGGGCCAGGAAGGTGCAAATAAGTACACACAAATGGAACAAAGTCTGCACTGTGAAGATGGGTGCACTTTACTGATGAAGAGAGGTATGCTGCTTTGCTAGCTTGTAGAATTAAGAAGCATGTGTGTGCGTGTGTGTGCACACACATATGTGATGTCGCAGCTGCTGTTCTGGGGCCATGGGCTTTGGTGTCACTGAGGTCTTTCACCAGAAGCCAAGTAGACTGCCTGGAGTAGTGATGCAATGTCAATTTAGAACATCTTAATGGCTGCATTTATGCAACCATTAGACTCAGTACTCATTTTCTCTGAAATTGAGGAAAGCATTGTCACATTGAAGAAGAGAAACTGAAAAAGTGAATCATTGGTCTAACAAATGGTTCAAACTCAATGACTTTCCCCTAAGGTCTGATAGGGTGGGCTGAGAAAGTGGCTTTGGTGTTGCTCCTCTGCGGGAGGCAGTAGACTGTGTTCTAAATCGGGAGAGTGACTTGGTTGAGCACTCTCAACCCAGCACGTAAGGGCTCCCCCTGCATCCACCTCATCTCAGAATGACATATCTTCCTAGACCTCTCTCCTACAGTACAGTTAGCCTTTCCAAATCTTAGATGATGAGGGAAAAAAAAGTCTTTAGCTAGGCAGAACAGGTCATTTGTCTTTTGGCTCATTTTGTGTTTCTGCATAAATCCTCCATCAGCCTGTTCCTGCTCCCACTTGCCAGTGAGCAGTTTTTAATTATCAGGAAAATGGTGTTTAGTGCAATGAATCATCAGACAGTGAACAAGGAATTCAAGTCAGCTACAGAGTAGGGCACAGCCAAACATTTAGAGACAGGGCTCAGAAAACGTTCTCAGATTTGTGAGTGTTGGGGAAATATTATTAGTGGCGGTAATAATAATATCAGATGTAATATATCCCTATAACGTAAAGCATTTTATAGTAATCTGTACTATGCTTTATATTATCATTATTGCTAATATAAATATTGTTAACGTATTTATATTTTATAGTTTCCAATTATTTTCATCATAGGTTACATACCTGTGGCACAAAAATGTTATGTATGGATTAAACTGATGATTATTAGTACCTCAAGAAAAATCTTTAATTTTGTGTTCTTTTAATTTATTAATTTCGATTAAAGATCTGATTTGCAGACATCTGTGTTCTTTGACCTAAAAATTCACTTATGCTATAGTTAAGATAAACTACAGCCTTAAAGGACCATAGTCTCAGGAGAATTACCAAATCTTAAACATGAACCAAGCCTTTAAATATATTAGGTTTGGGGAGAAATGATTTAGCCACTGTCCAGAACCTTGTTGCATGGAATGGAGTAGTTCTTGAAGCAGAAGAAACTTCTGACCATTGTCAAAGACCCGCATCAGTAGATGAGGATGCTCTCAAAAGTGAAAAGGCTGGGACATGTCTCTGGGGATGTCGCAGACATGTAGAGTGTATCTGAAAAGTGGGGGAGACCCTTTACAAGTGCCAGGGTCTCAGGGAAGAGCAGAAGAGGGCTGGAAAGAGCCATTTTAAACAGTAGGTGATATTTGGGGATTGAAAGCTGGAGGGAGAGGAGTGAATGCTTCTATCCAGGCCTCCTGTGCATTCAGGAAGTACAAAATCAATACCATAGACATCTTGGTGGAGACCACGAATACCCACATGGCTCCAGGGTTGCCAGGACAAACCTGGCACTTCCAAGCTGGTGGAGGATGCCTAGAATTCCACAGTATGGTTTCAGAGGTAGCGCATTAGGCTGTGTTTAGTCATTAATATTTTTGTGTCCCAGCAGGTTTGAACAGGCCCATGAGAAAGTGTGGCTTTTTGTTCTTTATTCTGGATTCAAGGCAAACGATGTCATTTTTGTGACTCCCCTAAATTTGGTTCAGATATTTAAGCACAAGGGGTTTTACGTGTTTGGAGATCTTTACATACAGGGACTTCATCCAATCTTCTGCCTCAGTATGTTGATCATCCCTTTTCCTCAACACTAATTAGGACTCCAAACCAGCACAGTGCTAAGAACTGTGGAAGCTATTGGCAAAACAAAGTTCACAAGGTTCTTTAGGCAATCAAGATATGAAATAACTGGAGAATGGTGCTGGATAGTCTTAGATCAGGAGCCCACATCTGGAAATGGGTTGCAAGTGCTGCAGAGACCAGAAAAGGCAGAGGCTATGGGTGCCAGTCTTCAGGGTCAGAATCCTGAAAACACCAGAACTCAGCTTGAGCCTGAAAGAACAAGTGCACATCGCATTGTACTGGAAAAGGCGAAGCCTGGAGTGTCGTGAGCCACAGCTAACGGAGCCCTGGGAGTGCATGAGTGGGAAGAGTGACACCAGCTTGAATGTGGAGGGAATCAGTGATAGTCAGAAGCATGAGAAGGCCTTGGTTACCAATAGAGGCATTAGGATTGATGTCATGGGACACACAGAGCTGACAATGGTTCCATCAGCAGGGGATGGATGTACTGAAAGTGGGGCATTGGGGGGCTCATTTTGCTGGCAAGCTGCAGCATTTGCAGGTAGTGTGGGGAAGGGGCTGGAGGTTGGAAAAATAGCTATGAGGTTGTTATTTAATGCTAATTCAGGTGTAAGATAATAGAGTTTTCAACTGGAGTGCTGCAACAAGAACAGCAGAAGAGACAAGACAAATTTCAAAGGAAGAAGTGGCTGCAGTTGATGAGCAGTCAGACGTGGGGAATTAGGGAGGGACAAGATGAATCCAAGTCAATGCCAAGACTTCTGGAATCACATGGCACTATTAACCAGGTGAAGGACTTTTGGAAAGAAATCCTATTGTAAGAGGTGCTGGCACATATGGTTTTAGACTTTGGATGTACAAATGAAATATGCAGGTGCTTAGAAGCTGGTCAGAAAACTCGAACTGAAAACAGAGTCAGAAGAGTGGAACTGGAGTTGTGGGTTTGGGAGGCACATGGGTCGTAGCTGAAAGGCTGGAGACTGGGCAGTTTCTTGGAGTAAACCTACTAGTGAAGGCTGAAGAGCACTAGAAATAGTTTGCCCCAGCTACCTCTGAGGGTTAAGACCAGGACAATGGGTGGTCGTCTTTTTCCATGAGAGCAGGGATCATGGGTGCCCAGCCAGTGCTTGAGGAAGAATCCAGGAGAGGACCCTCAGGGCAGACAAGGCAGGCTGGAAAAGCAGTGGGTGGGAGGAGGACCTTCCTGACACATTGTGTTTGGGGGTTTTACCACATTTTTGGGATTTGCTCCAAAAACCAGTTATTGCTGAACATCTATCTCCCAAAGAAGAAAAGTAGACCACAGCTGCTTCCTCTTGAGGAAAGTATTTCAGAAAAAAAGCTTAACATCTCTCTGCTTTGTGGGTATCAATGACCGGGACAGGCAGGTACTTCCCAGCAAGGCCCACTGATTCTGGGTCACTGAGGAGTTGTTGGGAAGCTGAGGGCAAAAGCTGATGATCTCAGGACCAAAAGAGTTCACATAGTTTCTTGAGTCTCTGGCTTAGAGCCAACAGCAGACACATGGGTGAATCTAGCTCATAAAATTTATTTGCCATTTAATAAGCCCCCACTGTAAACTCAGCCACCTTTAGTACCAAGGAGGCTTCCCTCCTCTCCCAATAAGTCTTCATTTACTCTTCTCAGTGACTAATGCTCTGGTTACCCTCCAGAAGAGGGAGCCAAAATTGCTAGTCTGTCTCCTTCCTCCAGGGACACACCTGACCTGTACTTTGGTTCCCGAGGTGATTTCTTCTGGGCTGGATGCTGTGTCCCTTGCAATTCTGAAATACAGGCACCACCCAGAATCCAGAAACTGGGCGTGGAATCTTGGAACTAGACATGTTTCTGGGTGTAATTTCATCCAACATCCTGTCTAAAGCAGAAATCTTCTCTCTAGCATCCTTTACTGACAGCTCTCTAGTCTCTGCTTGAATAGGAACAGAGAACTCACACCTCCCTGCAAGGCAGACTGTCTCTTTGCTGGACAGCTCTAGTGAGGAAGCAGTGCACTTACAATGAATAAATCTGGCCTACTTTGATATTTCACTTGACGGTGCCATTTAATCTCATGAAGCCAACAACATCTTTCTTTTGCCATAATGCCATTACACTGGATGATGACTTCCATGTCCCTGCCTGGGTGTCTGCAGCACTGAACAATGGCATTTCCAAGTCTCTTTGATAGCAGATCAGAACTTGCCACTGCTCCACAAGCAAGTTGCTCTCTTCTGGACAGGCACTTTGCAGACAATGTCCTTCTTGAAATAGGATCCCAGAACTAACATCACTCTAGATGTGTTCTTACCACAGTATCTTCCCACACAGAAGATACTGTTTATATATCACCTTTTCTGATCTGAACCCTAATCAAGACCACAGAGTCAGACAGATCTGAATTTTAAACCTTGTTTTGCAAATCATTAATTCCAAGACTCTCAACAGGTGACTTGTTCTCTCTGAGGCTTTGTTTCTTCATATGCAAAATGAACCTCATGGGGCTGTTAGGAGGATGAAACTAGTTAATATATGTAAAGTGGTTAACACAGTAAGTGTGCAATACTGGTGGTTATTAGTATTATACTGCATCAGTAACATTGCTTGGATTTTTATCAGCTATATATCACTGATATTAAGAATGTGGTCAACTAAATCATCTTTTTCACACAAATAAACAGCAAGTTAGGTCTCCTATTTGCACTGCTTTATTTTTGTTTTAACCTAAACACTAGATTCCAGATTTATCCTGCTAACATTTTGTCTTACAGATTTCAAATTAGCATTCAAAGCTGTTGGATAGTTCTGAATTTTGATTCATCTTCTCTGGTGTTAGTTATGCTCTCCAACTGTTACCTACACACTTGATAAGCTTCCCTATGCTTGCACCTGAGTCATGAATTTAAAAAACAATCAAACAAACAAGAGATTGAATAGGACAAGGACCAAAATAACACAAGGGACTTCCTTCCTGGCTGACAGAGTCACTAACCTACTTTCTTTGGGTAGGAAGACAAGCTTGGTATCCACTTAAAAATGCTTTCCCTTAGGAGACCATAAAATATTTTTGCCAAAATAAAAATTCACTCCATCTGCAATTCCTCTTGAATTTACTAAAGGTATAACCTTGGTAAATTAGATGAGGCCCTCATACTTTTTTCTTAATGAACCTTTGGGGGTTCCCAGTGATCACTGAATTCAAGTTTAAATGCCCAGAACCCATCTGCTTAATCGTCTCTCCAAATGTTTGGCAGGGATCAAGTTCAGACTCCTGTTCTGTAATCTCTGTGCTCTGCCCTCTTACCCTATGTGAAAACTAGGGTGTCTGTCAATCTAAAGTCTTTGGGCACATACCCCATTTGTTTGTGCTTTTCCCAAAGTTCACCAACAGTAGTGCTGTAATGTTATTTGCAGTTGCCTGCATACAGATGTGAGTCTGTCAGGGCCGCTTTCTGAAAGCTCTCGACCCTAAACCCCTTAACAAGTTCTCATCTTCCACTCTCCCTACCCCCACACATTCCACCCAACTCAGAAATCAGGGAGGTGTCAACCTCTACGAAGTATGTAGTAATCTAATCCTTGTAAATACCTTTTAGAGTCTACATTTCCCAAATGTAGAATCAACTGGAACTTTTCTCAAGATAGATTCCCAAACTTATCTTGCCTACCTAGATCATCCAGGTGGCCACCTGGACTGCCTAAATCATCCCACCCAGTCAATTGTTAGTCAGCCAGCACCTACTGAGAACTGGCCCACTAAAACAATGAAATAAACTGTCTCTCTGCCTCTTCCAGGACTCGGAAAGCCACATCCCCACCCTCCCACCCTTAAACATGCACGACAGGCTCAGAGGAAGAGCATCCAGCACCACACCCAGCACATCTTCTCTTCCAGCCTGCTTTCCAGCTATTCTCTTTCCACTCAATTCTGAATTCTCTTTACATTCCTGTTCACTGGGCTCCCGGCTCTGAGGAGGAACATAAACCAGTGCCCTAGAAGCCACATTATGTTCTCAGGTTTACCAGATCTGCCATGTCTCAACTAGCTAGAGAAGGTATTCTGTTTGCAAACATTTCTGTCATTTCTTCTTCAGCCTTTGCATCAGTTTGAAAGGAAGGTCTGGGAGGGGAGGGGCTGCCAGCCTCTCTGTAGTGTCCTGTGCTCTACCTGCAGGCAAGAGAGGCAGGGGCTTGCTCAGACATTAATGAACAAGCTGGGGAGCTGCTAGTTTTCTGTTACTCCCCAGTCGGGAAGATCTCAGAGCTCCAAATTGCTGTCTGCATCCCCCAGAAGTTCATGCCTGTGGATGGTCCAGGTATAATTATGTGCACACATTCTGATCAGACATTATCAATCTTTCTGCCTCCTGCAGTGGGATTCAGAGTGGGGAGCCACCAAACACCACCTTGGACAGCTGGGATTAGTCCTGGAGCTGTTCCTCATAATCAGGCCGTGGAAAGAGCATGGGCTCTGCAGCCAGGCTTAGAGGGTGTGCAGTCTGCCTTTGCTACTTAGTCATGTGCCCTAGATAAGTCACTTAACCTTCCTAGATTAGTTCATTTCTCTTAGAGTGGTTGTGAAGGTTCAATGAGTTTAAGAGAGCTACCAGAATAAAACTCCCAATGCTGGGAGTTCCCTCACCCATTACTTCTACCCCTACCCCCTCTTTGGCCAGGCCCTCCCTCCATCAGAGCCTTCCATTTCCCCTTCTGTTATATGTGTGCTGAGCCATCCACCAGCTCTACACTCCTTTGACCATGATTCTCCAACAGTAATAGCTTTAGTCAGGGAGATGGATATTCACAGGAGTAAATGCACAAATGCAATTCAACGCAAGAGACTGAGTTCAGATAACTTGGGTGCAAAGAGAAGTCAGGTGCCCAGGGTTGGATCAAAAGAGAATAGTTATGAATAGAGGGAAAGGACAAGATTTATAAAAGGCAAACCAAATTAAAAAGAGGACAGACTTCTAAGGAAGCCAAGGGAGTGAACCCAGACCCACAAAAAACCCTACATCCATCCTGAGTCCCAGGAATGGCGACTATGCAGCTGGCCAACAATGTTCCTTCAGCTGTGCTCTCTTGTTCCAGCAAGGCCACTATTACTGCAGACTGAGGACTGGTTTTTCTATGGATCTCAGGAACCAGTAAAATCTTCCTCTGTTGGTCTGAGAGGTGACAGAGTCCCCCAAAAGGTGGCTGTGAGCATTTTGGAAGCACACTTTTGTGCACATGGGTACCATGTGATGGCCTGGCATAGCTACTCCTCGAGAGCAGGAGAACAGGCAGATCTCAGGTTGCAGCAGCTGAAAGGGCAAAACGTTCCACCCCGTTCGATGTTTGGAGACCCTCTGTACCCCACCCAAGGGGTGAAGCCAAGATTTGGCTTGCACGCTTTTGGAAAGGGAGCTCTCACCTAAGGCATCCTAAGGCATCTTTGGCTATCTCTAGACTTCGAAGTGAGAGTCCTCCTTTTGAACCTAATGTATCTTTATGGTCCTGGCTCTGCTTTCAGGCTGACATGACCACCTCTAAATGTTTCATCCACAGCATTCACAGGATGCCAGATCTGAAATGGACCTTACAGTGGCTCATGATGAAAAGGAGTCAGCCCTGAGCAAGAGTCAGGGAAGCAATGTCAGGATCCTGAGGCAGAGGCAGGGAAGCAGGGAGACGAAGGTCGCCCTTGAGGAAATACTGAGGCACCCTGGTGGGTACACCATCACTTGAGAATCACAGGTACAGGCAAAGTCCCTGTTATCCAGGTGAGGAAGGTAAGGCCCTGCCTGGAAGGGCTAATGCACAGGCCAACATAAATAGAAGCATCCTGTAGATTATGCAGCAAGGCACACAGTCAGGCCATAGGAAAAGAAAGAGAACACAGTAGGGTGGATCCCTCTGAAATCAGTGACAATGGAGGCCTAGGGTGGCCCAGGGAGAGAAAGAAAGAGGAATAAGCAGGACTCTGAATATAGCAGGAGCTGTGCCTGTGGCCTAGAGGGGCCCCCCATTTGGGCTGCTGATGGTGGGGGCCGCCCTGGGATATCGTGGGAAAGCAGTGGTGCTCAAGCCAGTGAGGAACCCACAGCTCCCTCCAGCAATAAGTGCCCTGGGCAGCAGCCCAGCTGCCAGGGGCTTGGGCCTCTGCAAACCCTTGGCAGGGTCTTGATCTTAGATTGAAAGCCACATCCACGAAATGCCCTTTGCACAGTCCGAGTCAGCACTGGCTGCATTAGAACACAAGCTCCTTCATGGTGCAGCTGCTTCTGTGAACATCCTGGCATCACTTTCCCGCCTTGGGTAACCTTGGAGAAGCAGCAGTCTGGTCCATGAGAACTTTGGCCTGGGAGTCCATGTTCGCCCCCAGAAGAACCCCCATGTGGAAGCAGGCTTGGCATGTAGGTACCTGGGAGGTCTGTTTTCCATGCTTATTGCTGAGAGAACAGGAAGCACCGGCCTTACATCGCAACAAGGGGGATGAGGGGAGACACGAGGCTCACAGAAGAAGCCTCGACAGAGCATAGCACACAGTGCTGGGACAGATTTCTGAGGGCATCTGTCAAATTCAAAAGGAGTTATTTAGAAACAGAATGTGTCTGCTGTAAGGATCTGAGAATTCTGTTTTCTGGAGGCAGGAAGGTGGCCCAACTGACCTAGCGAGACCTTTCTCAGATCCTGCAATGCCGTCATTATACAGATGAGAAAATGAGTCTGATAGAGAACTTTATGTTGCACATTGGTGAAAAGAAATTTTAGTTATAAAGATATTATAAATATAGGTTTATAAAAGAGAGGGGAGGAGGATAATGAGTGAGAAAAACTTTTAAAGATACTGCGTAAAGGAAAACACTTGGGAGATATCCCAGCACTTTGGCCTCTTGGGCTCTGCTATCTTTTTAATTCCCTACATTCATGTTCTATGGCTTATCTGTGAATTTGGTTAACACATTCCCCAGCCACTCAATTGGATAAGATAAGGCAGAAGATGTTAATAGAGAGCCCTCCATCTTTTCCCACTGAGTCTGATGTGAGGATTCATTGACTTGCTAAACCCAATCTTTTCCCTGCATTCTGTGTCCTATATGGGCTTATCAACACAGACAATAATCTACCCACCAGGCATCCAGTGAGTACCCACAACAGGTAGACGGTAGATGGGAGGGCAGCCTGTTGCCCCTGGGAACCTGCAGAAAGGTGGCCAAGGCACTGGGGCTGAGAGGGAACTTGCCACCGGGACCAGCCAGTCTGGCTATAAAGAGCACTCTGAGCATTAGCCCAGAGGCCTATGGGGGTTAGACACTGGGTGTCTGCTTTCTACTTACCTCGGCCTGTGCTGTAATGCTGGAGCTTATCGCTGTACACAGCCTCTTTGCTATAAGCCCGTTTCCTGCGGATACAAAGAGGTGCTCGCTCAGCCACAGGACACACCCACCACTCTGTTCCAGGTACCTCCATCTAGGCCCCAGTCCAGATGGGGGCTCACCCGGGACATCTCCCAGGATTGGGGACTGGGCAACTCTCACTTCAGCCCTCCTGCTGCAGTTAGAGCTCTGGTTGATCACACCTCACCCCTGTGGGCAGATGGGTCTGCTTTCCAGTCAAGGGTTACAGAAGCCCAGCGGGGCTCTGGGATCCCATTTAGAGGGCAGAGCTGATGAGGGCAGAGGCAAAGAGGATGCCCGTCAGCACTTAAGCTACATTGCAGAACTGCTTGGGAGGGAGCCAACTACAGGGGTTTGCATGGCAGAATCTGGGCTAACCACTGAAGGCAGTAGCAGCAGTATTAAAAAAACCACAAGGCTTTCAGGGCTAGCTCTTCTGCAGAACTCAGAGTTTCCCCTTCCTCTTCATCTTCTCTCCTGCCAGTCTGCCTCCCTCTTGCTGGCTGCTGAGAGCCTGAGCTCTCTAACTGGAGGATGGGCTGTGCACAGGCTTGATGCTCCAGTGGGTCAAAGGCAATTTTGTAACTGTCACTCTGAAAAGCCACTGTGTGTAAGGGGGGCTAAAAGTCTTCGTTAAAATGAGGTTTGAGGATGGATACTGTTTACTCATAGCCTTGTCCAGCTCTCATACAATTTTTTTTTTTTCCCAGCTAAATAAATATCTGAAGAATTCTAGGCTGCTCTTGGATTGAGATGGAGTGATGATTGTGGTCGTGAATGGTCACACCCTATCTGATCCACACAGCCCGGGAAAGGGCATATGGAGAGGGGCTCTCTGGACCCAAGGAGAACAAGGGAGAGTGGAGGACCTACCTGCTACAGACGATAGAGATGGCCACCAAGGACACAACGAACACGACGCCGGCCGCTGCCGAGCCAGCAATCAGGGGCAGCTGCTCCCTCAGCTCTGACTTGTAATCATCTAGGTGAGAAAGAGGCATTAGAATCCTTCCCATGTGCCCTTTGCATACAGCTGATACTCAGTGCACGATACCAAACACATGATCTAAATACACATATATGTAGAGGACAGTGTCTATGTGTCAGAGCTGTAAGTCTAACCAAAACAAACAGCAATTTTTAAGTTATAAATAAACAAAAACAACCGTAAACAAAGGACAGTGAAAACAAAACAGCCGTGACAGAATCTGGGAACTACAGCTGATGACATTCCTGGAGCAGAGATGACTCCCAATCTACATTCCCTCAATTGGAAGGTCTCTCAAAGAACTGTCAGCCATGTTAAGGACATTCCAATGAAGGGGACTTATCTAAATGAAAACCACTGCTGAAATATCTTCTAAAGCATGAAGTTATGAAATGGCGCAGAGTCAACAGATTCATTGAGCAGATATTTAAAGAGTATCTGCAGTCAGCCAGCACTACCCCCAGGCACTGTGGAGGATGAAGAAATGCCTGAGAAATGAATGGCCCAGCACTCTGAGTTCCCACTCAAGAAGAAAATGATCAAGACTTCTGCCAAATGTTAGAACCATGCTGAATTATGCAGTGGAATGGGAAGCCTATGGGTCATAGAGGCAGACAGAGCTCACCTAAATCCTGGTGTTACTATGTGTAAGCTTTGTGATATTGGACACGTGATTTAGTCTTTCTGACCCTCAGACTGTTGAGAAAAACCAAATCATATGAAGCACATTTCACCCTGTCTGCTCTATCATGGGTGTCCTAAATACTACATCTCTTTTCTTTAATCTATACAAATCATTTCGCCCAGCTGGCTAGTATTAGTATTGTCCTAGTTATGCTTTCACTGGTGTTTGAAAGAACTATTATCTAATGTTCAGGACCTAGGCATATGGAAGTCAAGCTATTTATGTTCTATTACAATTAGAGTTGCCAGCTAGCAAATACGAATGTAGGACTGCCAATCACATTTGAATTTCTGATAAACAATGAATAAGGTTTTAGTATAAGTATGCCTGAAATATTGCTTGGGAGATACTTACACTAAAACACTATTTTTGTTTGTCTGAAATTCAAATTTAACTGTCCATCTTATATTTTATCTAGCAACCCTAATGACAATACTTCTTTTTTTTTTTTTTTTTAGACAGTCTTGCTCTGTCGTCCAGGCTGGAGCACAGTGGCACAAACTTGGCTCACTGTAACCTTCACCTCCCTAGTTTAAGCAATTCTCGTGTCTCAGCCTCCCGAGTAGCTGGAATTACAGGCACACGCCACCATACCTGGCTACTTTTTGTATTTTTAGTAGAGGTGGGGTTTCACCATGTTGGCCAGGCTGGTATTGAACTCCTGACCTTAAGTGATCCACCCGCCTCAGCCTCCCAAAGTGCTGGGATTACAGGTGTGAGCCACCATGCCCAGCCGACAATACTTCTTAAAGTGAGGTTCCCCATGAGCTATCAGAATTACCCGAGCCTGACTGTTAAACATGCCTATTTCCAGACCCCTTCTCAGATCTACTGAATAAGAACCTCTGGGTGAAGAGGAGGGTATCTGCATATTTAACAAACAGTCCAGGCGATTCTAATGTTCCCCAATGTTTGAGAACTATCCTTCAACCATGTTGGTGAAAAAGATTTCTAAGAACAAGGATATTGGTTCTTGAAGCCTCCCACTCTCTAGAATTTTAAAGATGGAAGTCAATTTTAAAGACTGAAGGTAAATTTTCAGTTGCCCTCAGCTGAGAGCTTTCTGTAATATGTGTATTTGCTTTCTGTAATATGTGTATTTAAAATATAAATTTGGCAATAGAAAAATACACAGGGAACCACAATGAAGCCTCCTTAACAACGTCTTTATAAATTAAAAACTTCATAATATAATATGAAACTTGAATGATTTTTTAAAAATTAGGCAGCTATGTCAAAGATCAGAACAGTGTAGCTAAGAGCAGCCCAGGGCCATAGTGGGTCTGCCCTGTGTGGAGGTCACCAGCCCAAAGTGTGGCCATTGACTCTGGGCGGGATTCCACAGGTCCTCCCTGCCCCAATGACCCTATCATCAATCAACCTTTTGACTACCTTCGCTCTGCAGACAGGCCTGCTTTCCCGGTGAACATAATCAGTACCCATGTGTGAACCTCAGTCGTTAAGATAAATACTCCCGAATTTGGCCACTTACCAGAACACTCTTACCTCCAGCCCCTCTTGGGTTTGCAACACTTAACTGCCAAATGTAAAAGAAATAGCCTTCTTGGGAGAAATTTGTTACTTCTTGATTTGTCTAGTAGAATTGCCAAGAGACCAGCACTCAGAGCATTTTGAGTTTTGGGCTTTTAATTCTGTGTACCTCCTGATGCCAGAGTGCCTATAAATCTAGACAGTAAGTGAGGTGCAAAGTGGGGGACAGAGTCCTTAAGGAAAAAGAAGACAGTCTGTGTTCTTTTCATACCAGTAGCCTCATTAACCTGAATTAACTGGCTTACCTCTCTACCCCATCTCACCATCCTCAAAATATAAGAGAAAGTTCACCTCAAATAAACTTAAAATAGGTTGCAAACTCCAATCCTACAGAGGCCAGATGGTTCATATCAAAGCATCCAGGTTAGAAATATTGGGAAGTGGTGGGTAACATATGGAGACAGCTGCCTCTCAACTTTAAGGCAAGGTCCTCACTCCAGAGTGCCCATGAGCATTTGCTTTTCTTACAATTTTTTCACAGAACATCAACATCCTGATTTGTATAAGAAACCACCTGATTTTAAATGTTTCCAATGAATTTCAAAATTGTTAAAAAATACAATGTGCATCAAGATAAAATCTCAAGCCCTATCAAACACCCAGACTAAGAGCATTGGCCTAAAATAAAATGCTCTATAAGGACAGACGGTTTTATGGATAATTTAATTAATGAAGGAAAAAATTGAAAGCTTTCAATTTGGGGAGTCAGGAATAGACTGACATTTGGAAAACTATCAGGAAACAGCTCATAAGTGAATAATAAATACAGATAATATAGGTAGGTAGGCAGATACACAAATGAGTACATAAACTATGGTAAATGGCTAGCTAAGAGAGAGAGTGGTGGGCACAGTCGGATGGATACACTTGAGCACAATGCTGAGGCTACTGGGAAATCAGATTTTTCAGAACTATTGAGGGGGGTGGTCTCAGAGGACCGGGGCAGATAGTGATAATAGGGAACTAATAAAACCCAAAGGTAGAAGTATATTTATGGTGATAGACTTTCTGGCCTTGAGGACACCTTGGCTGTTCTCTCTGGAGACATCTGAGCAGGATGTACTGGGGGTCACATATGAAGTTGCTTCAAATTTCTGAGATCCCAGGTGCCTGAGACTGCCACATCCCACATTTTGTCTCTCCATTTCCTCCCTGAAGACCTCGGCTCATGAAACTGGGCCATTAGCTCAGCTTTCAGACCATAAGCACGGAGGAGTGAAGTGGGCGTGAGGGTGAAACAGCAGAGGCATCTGGCCCTGGATACAGAGGCAAGAGGGCACACTGGCTCCATGAGACAGGAATGAGTCTCATTGCTGAAATGCAAGCTCACACATGGCAAGAGACCCTTCAAAGGCAAATCCAATCAGATGTTGGGAGAGAAATGAGCCAGACTTCAGGAAAATCTACATGGCCCTACTGGGAGGCAAACCATTTGAAGGGAATTCCCCTGGAATCCAGTTGGAGATTGGCATTTTGGCTAGTGCAGCATCTTTGGGGCTACTTTTTCTCCCACACTGCCTGCCCTGTGATTTTGCCACTGCCCTCCCCGACCCTTACCATCCGTCAGAGTTTGGAAGCACATCTTGCCACTGAACTTGCCGTAGCCAGCAACAGTGCGGGCGCGCACCTGTACCACATATACCATGCCAGGCCGCAGCCCATCAATCCTTGCTGTGTTGGTCTGACTCCTGGCCATGGAGGAGTTGAACTCATTGTGTTCCTAAAAGAAAGCAAGGGAAAGGGTCACCATCTCATTCCTGAAGGCTACACCCCCAGCCCATTCCACCCTGGAGTACGCAGGCCCCATTAGTTCTTGGTCCTGCAGATCTGCTAGAAGTTGTCATCAGCTCCAGGCCATTCCTCTGGATGGGGACAAGAAGTCTGATCTGGGCCAAGGGAATGCAGGGATTCAGGGTCAGGTCTGGACTATGAGGTGGCCACATTCTGAAGAAAGAGGCCCAGGGAAATGGCTGAGTGCTCAGGGACTGGCAAGGAAGCTTATAGTCATTCTCTAGTCCTCCTCCCCCACAGTTCAGAGGTGAAATAACATAGCACATCCAGCTTTGCAAAATCCCCTCAAGTCTCTGACCTCAGCAGAAGCAAACTAGGCAACATCCATCTGCCCCCTGCTGCCTCTCTTTGTCTTGCTTCTGCTGAGTTGTCCTGTTTTCTCCCCTGACTCAGGATCTCCCTAGACACTCCCCAAAGTGGCTGTTCTACATCACTTCCCTTCAGTTCCTTCAAGTGCTCAGGCAAAAGGCTTTGTGCCCACTCTGCTGAAGAGGTAGAGGCCACTCTGTACTGCCCTCCACACCTACTTCTGCCCTTACCTTGCCCTGTGTCTGGGTGTGCATCCCCCAGCTACTTCCTGCCAGCATTCAGAGCGGGCGTGTACCTTGTTCCTGGAAAGCGGCCCCTGTGTCCTCATCCCCCCACCTACTCAGGATCAGGTCCATTCTTCTGTCTGTCACTCTCTCCAGCACTTTCTGTGCTGACCACTATAGTCCCTGTCATCTGCACACTTGGGTCCTCTGATGTGCAGAGAGTTCTTCTGTTTTCCAGAAGCATGACTCGCCCATCATGAGTGTCCTTAAAGGTGGCTTTTTCTCCTTGCCGCTTATCTTACTAAACACGTGATTTGTGCCTGGACTTTTGCAGCCTCTTGTCTTTCCTGATGTTCCCCATCCACCCCACCCAATGCCACGCTTCTTTTCTTAAAAACTATCATCATGCAAAGGCAAAACTCTTAAATATAAATTCACAGGTCCTTCATGCTGAAGTCAATTCCAATCGCTCACATTCCCCTAAATCCGGGGACCACATCTTGGCCAGCAGGCATTTGCTTAGGCTGTTTTCTTTGTCTAAAATGTCTCTCTCCAGGGCTCCTCTACTCCATCCAGATTGCTTAAGCCTATGTATCCCAAGGCCTCCTCTCTTGGAAGGTTTCTCTCACCAGTCTGGGCTGTGGACTCTACACCACTGTCATTACGAATCACACCTCACCCCAGCACCTTCTTATATACCAGCCTGGCCTCTAATCATTTTCACATGAGCATATCTTTTGTTTGCAAAGATTCTGGGTTATCTGCAAGTATGCACGAACAGAAGCTTGAAGCCCGGGCCTGTCTTTGTCTGTACCATGAATCCCAGAGAAAAATGGGGATCTAGTGAAAATGAAGAGTTTGGATCACTAGGAGGGAGTGATCCAAGTCCTTGTGTCTTCTGTGCAGATCTGGGGTACTGAGATGAGTTCTAGGCACAGTGGTTCAAGAAGCATGCTTTACAAATTGTAAATTGCATTCTCAGTAAAATGACAGAAGAAAGAGAGTTGAGCTAGGATATAGTACAGTGATAAGAAATTCCCATTGTTTAAAATATATAAAAGCCTACTTTGCAAAATCAAAGATGACCTGATGTGTATTTACTCACTCATTCCTTCATTTGGCCAGCCAGTTACGTTTATGACACACTACTATGTCTGGGTGCTATACATGGGCTGCAGGTACAAAGGCATGGTCCCTTTCCTCTGGGGATGTAACATCTGTGGGTAGACTGATAAATAAACAGAAGGCGACAGCAGTGTTGACTGAGAGAGTTGGCAGAGAGCAGTTCAGGGGAATGTGGGGGCACAGCAGGGGACCATCCAGCCCAGACTTCAGAGGAGATGCAGAGTGACTCAGGGAAAGGGTGACCTGAGTTGAGTCACAAAAGATGAAATAAATTAGCCACATGGATGGATGTGGAGAGTGAGAACAGAATTAAATATACAGAAGCAAGGCCTGGAGGAGTTCAGGAGACTGCAAGTAATTGGCATATCTGAAGTGTGGGTGGCATAGAAATGCCCATAAATGATTCAGAAGCAATTGTGAGGGACCACAGGTCCCAGGTCAGCTCAAACACACAGTTGAAAGTTACAAAGAGGCCCAATCTCACTCTAATGAAGGGGATGTCTACTGGGCCCTGGGAGAGACTGCCTGCAGAGGAGCTGCCCACCCACTATTTGATCTATTTAAACACAAGGGGATCCTCCCCACCACCGATCAGGGATTCAGAAGAAAGGCTGTCCACTATAAAAGGGATGTCATCCAGAACTTTGATCATTTCTATTTTGACACAGTGCAGATCTGAGATCTGAAACTATGAAAATCACCAAGTCACCTTGCAAATAAGAATAAAATTCCATTGCTACAAAATCCAAGCAGCTGCCTGAATTCTCTGGTTTTACTAGAATCTGCTGAAATCAGGCGCTGGTTGATAAATGTGAAGCAGTGACTGGATAGCTGTTATTGAAAAACTATTTTAATACATCATTGGTATTTGGATTGTGAGGACCAAACATTACTCCATAATCACTTTATAGTCCAAACATTCTTGAAGAAGTTCAGTGATTAAAATGAATATTAGCTCTTGTTCCCCACAAAATCATTAATCAATTTCAGGCAAATCAGTAACAGCCACAAGTTACTTTTTTTTTTTCTATTGGTTGCTTATGACTGATTATAAGTTATGTCGGAGACAAAGGATGCAGGATGGAGAAGACAGCTATTGAGGGCAGAGACCATGTTTCCCTCATTTCTTCCTCTCCACCCCAACATGCAGCGCAGTGCTCATACCACCTGGGTGCTCAACAACTCAATGTTAAATGAATAAATAAACAGTACACTTCGGTCCAGTTATTTGAACCAATTGATTGAGCACAAGATATTGCCAAGGTCTGAAAGAGTCTCTATGAGAAAATGATCCTAAAATTTGAAAGGTAGGAATTCCCAAGGCCTAAACCAGCCAGTCCTAACCTATACAGTTATTATGAAGAGCGAGTAACCATAAACACTTAATCATTAAGACAGCTGAGAGCAGATGTAGATGCTCCTCCCATGGTTTGCCTACAAGCGCTGACACCAGGAGTGAAAAGTGCTACACGACAGTAAACAAGAGAGAATGATGAATGGAAATGTATTAAAATGGGGAAGGAGATGAACATGGGAAAGGCTCGGGGAATGTCATCAGCTCGATGGCATCTGAGCTCTCTATTAATGAGCTGGTGGAGGAAGCAAAAGCCTCATCAATTCTACTCATAGAGTGAAACTGAAAGGGGTCCTAAGTGCAAACCAAGGGTTATGTGGAGCAGAAGACCCATGGAAGGTTTTCAGGGGTTACAAAACTGCCCTCATGAACCAGCTACCTGTTTTGATAAAGTTCCACTGGCACCCAGCCACGCCCATCGATTTGCATATTGCCTATGGCTACTTTCCTGCTACAAAGGCAGAGTCCACTATAGCAGTTGGGGCAAAAACCATATGGCCCAGAAGCCTAAATTAATTACTTTCTGGTTCTTTACAGGAAAAGCTTGCTGACTCCTGGTTTAGATGAAGGGGCTGGGCCTTCCTTGTGGGGAGAGGAGATGGCACAAGATGAAGAAATAATGGGGTTTGCTTCTTTGGACCAAATCCAAGACACCCACTGCACTGAATTCTGTGTTTACATCTTCTAAAGACCAGGATTCCAAGGCCACACGGAGCAGATAGGCAGATCATTCTGTTCGCAAGTATTTGGATTTATTATTAAGATACAATCTCTTATTTTGGGAGCCACATTAATTTTGAGATCCTCAGCATCAGGGGTGCTTGCATCCATGCTCCTATCAAGCTCAGAAGTTTCCACCACTGAAGTATAATAAAAATGTGTAAAGTTCTGTTTCTGTGACTCCCTAGCTATGACCTGTGTTGTTATGGGTAAGTCATTTAACGTTTCCATGACATAGCTCCATCATCTATAAATTGGCTATATGTGTTTTCAAGTATACACTTTTTTTTTTCCTTTAAGGTTCAGAGCTAATAAATCTGTGTATATCTGGCACAGAATAGATACTCAGCATACGATGAATTATCATCATTGCTTCAAAAGGCCCTCATGGGCTAACATCTTTTTCTTTGGTTATCCTAGGAATAGTCAAAGCAATGTAACGGACTTTGTAGCTACGCACTCCATAAATGAAGGAGCATTCCACAGTAATATACTGAACGGTAACCAATGTTTGGGCAAATAACCTTCTGTGTTCCCAAGGAAAGCATTCTCTCCTCTGGAGTGGGGACAATAATATGCTTCACTGAGGTGTGGAAGCTGCTGCAGGCACTGGGCTGCTGTGTATGTGTGTCTGTTAATAATTAGTACAAATTACTAAGGAGCAGGGAGATAGCCTGAATGGGAGAATAAGCTGCTTTTATAGTATAAGAAGTTGAGGTTAATTACAGTTTTCAAGGGAAAGCTGTAAGGGGAAAGGCAGTGGAGGAGCTTGGGCTGGTTTGGGAGGAAGGAGCCAAGGCACACAGGCATGAGCCTCGTGGCTTCAGTGCTCAGCCTGTCATTAAGCCTTTGACCCCTACCCTGGCTGCCCACTGACATGACTGCTCTGGGCACAGCAGATAAGAATGGTCTCTAATACATTCTCCCCTCTTCCCAGCACCACCAACTGCTGCAGGGCAAAGGACCCAGGCTCGCTTCCCAGCTGTGGGACTCTGGACAAGGCTTTTGTTTTATTAACTTCTTTGTTTTCCTTTTAAAAACTTCTTTACCCATAGCAATGATACTAACATTGACCACATTGGCATGTGAAGAAGAAAGTAGATAATGTTTATAAAATCCCTGGCACACAATAGGTGCACACTGGGGAGAAATTATTACTATTTTTTCTGAGATGAGGTGTTATTTCAATAGAGCTACAAGCTTATGTGTGTGGGAAGGGGGACTGGGTGGGCCCTTGTTAGGTCAACTCTGATGACAAAATGAGACCATGTGGTCAGTTAGTCCAAACACATTGTTCCAAAACATGTTAAAAAGTCAACATTTACTTCATTAACTGACAAAAAATATCTAGCAAGTAAGAGCCCTAAATCCAAAATGGATTAGATATAGCAGATGCTTATGAATTCAGCTGGTTTAAATTATTTCCAATTCACTGAAGTATCTGAATCAACTCTTTATAAAACCCAATATTCTCTAAGTAGAATAGAATGCCGCTTAATCCTCCACCTTGCTTGCAAGTTCGGCCCTAATGGCTGAAGGGCATACCTCCTTACAGACTAGATTGGTGATCCATCTAGACCTCCGCTTTCAGGGAGGTAAACTGCTACCATTCTATAAATGTGAAAACTGTGACCTAGAGTGGTTAAGTCATTGGACCGCAGCTCCACGGCTGGTTAGCTGCACAGGGCACTGGAAATGAGGGCTTCTGCTTCCAGTGCAGTCATGTCCCACTATTCAGCACGGCTTCCCTGTTGCAGGGCTGCAGGTCTCTGTTTCTGATCCTCTGCTTATTTCCACTGACCCACCGCAAGACCTCACCAAGGCTCAGGACTTTCTTATCTACATATTGACAACTCCCAGATGATCATCTTCACCCAGTCCCCTCCCTTGAACTCCAGATGTGCACCTCTTGCTGCCTACCCCACATCTCTGCTTGGCCATTTTACAAGCATTTTAGACACTGAGCTGAACTTGTGTTCCTGTCCTCACATCAAATATGCTCTACCCACAGTGATCCCCTACTCAGTCAGTGCCGGTTACATTGTTCTAGTGGTTCAGGCCAAAACTTTCCCATGCCAGAAATCCAACTTGCTGAAAATCCTGTTGGCTCTGCCTTTAGCTGACATATCTAGAAATCAACTACATTTCAACAGCCCTCTGCTTTTACCCTGATTCAAGTCACCATCATCCTTGCTAATAATGGTAGATCTACCAGGCCCTGTTCTTAGTGGAACGGTTTAAATGATCTGTCCAAAATGTAAGTCAGATCTTGTCCCTCCTCTGCTCCTCAACCCGCTGTAGCTCCATATCTTACTCAGTGGAAAAGCTCCAGCGTTTTTTGTTTGTTTGTTTGTTTTGTTTTGTTTGTTTGTTTTTTGACAGAGTCTTGCTCTGTCACCCACGCTGGAGTGCAGTGGTGTGATCTAGGCTCACTGCAACCTCCACCTCCTGGGTTCAAGTCATTCTCCAGCCTCAGCCTCCCGAGTAGCTGGGATTACAGGTGCCTGCCACCACTCCTGGCGAATTTTTTGTATTTTTAGTAGAGATAGGGTTTCACTATGTTGGTCAGGCTGGTCTTGGACTCCTGAGCTCAAGTGATCTGCCTGCCTCAGCCTCCCAAAGTACTGGGATTGCAGGTGTGAGCCACTGTACCTGACCTAGTCTTTAAGGCCCAACATGATGACCTCCTCTGGTAACCTCTCTCATCTGTCTATTACTTCCCCATTTGCTTGCATCACTCCAGCCATGCTGGTTTCCTTCCTGCTCATTGAATCACCAGTCATGATCCTGCCTCAGGACCTTTGCATAGGCTGTTGCCCTTTCCTCCTCCAGATAACTGCTTCACAACAGTCTTACTTTCTTCACGTTTACTCAGATCTTACCTTCTCCAAGAGGCCTATCTCTACCCCTCTATTTAATTCTTCAACCAGCTCTTCCCCAAGCCAGACCCTCCTGATCCCATTTACCCTGCTCCTTTTTAAAAATTTTTTTTCCTCTATGCTGCTCATTTTCTAACACACTACATGATTTTCTTATTTGTTATGTTCACTGTTTATTGTCTGTTTCCCTCTGTTAGAAAGTAAGTTCCTCAAGCGCAGGAATCTTTGTCTGCTTGATCACTAATATATCCTAGAATAGTACCTGTCAAATAGTTGACAATACTTATTGAACAAATAAGTGAATGAATAGTGTGTTTTTACAAATAATGTGTTGGGTTAAAACAGAAGGCACTATACTTTCCTAAGATTTTTGCAAAGGCTGCAATTCGCCCTGGTTAAGAGAGAGGCCAGGGACCAGTTCCACCAGGCACCATTTCCCTTTTCTTGGCAGCACATACCCCACTGTCATCCCCAGGAGCAGCTGCTAAAGGGTAGTCAAAGAAAATAATATGTAAATTTCTATTTCTGTTAATTTTTATCTCATCCTTTTGAATAGGCTTTTGAAAAAAAAAATTTTACATGTTTTTTATCCTCCACAAATATATTAGTGCAGTAGTACGTGCATATAATTTATAAATAAGCTTATTTTGGAGGTACACAAACACTTTGGAAAACACTGATCGACCAAACCACATACTCCTCTGAAGGTCTGGGGACACCTGGCAGTTTTGTGGCATCTGCATCAGTATATCAAACACATGACTGGAAGAATGGGACTGGTCCTTCCCAGCCAGTGAACTATCCAGATTGCAGGATGGTGGACTGGAAGTTTCTCTCCTTAGTTGGCACAGAAAGTGCCTGGGCTTTGAACAAGACTTTTGCCAGGGCAGACCTGGAGAACTCTCCCAGGGACCTTCTGGCCTCTGTTACCAGAATCCTCCCTCCCTCAGCAGCCTATCTCCTTTGTGCCTTCAGCTAGCAACCATTCATGGAACAGTGGCTAGCCCTGGGTCTTGCAAGCTTGTAGGAAGAGCTGGCTCACCTTCTCATAGTACCGGATCTCATAGTCCAGGATGATGCCATTGGGCTGCTCCGGCTGTGGCCATGACAAGGTGATGCTCCTCATAGTGGCACTGACTTGGTGCATGATGGGAACGGTGGAGGGGGCTGTGGAGAGAGGAAGAAACAGGGCAGCTGAACAGACGCTCAATTATAGGGGAAGGGCCATCTTCCAGAGGTAAGCAGGGAGAAAAATGGCATTCAGTTTGAACTCTGCCCCTTCTTTATCAGCTGAACTGGATCTGCAGAACTTCTTGTGGGTTTTGCAGAATCAATGGAGTTTGGATAACAGAGGAGAGAGAAGGTAGCATTTAGGAGAGGAAAGCATGTGTGCACGGGAACTGGAATGGACATAGGACTTTCAGAGGCAGCAAAGCTTGACCAAAACAAGAGACAGTTGGAGGAATCAAAGGAAAAGACAGGAGGAAAGGAGGAACACTGTAATGTTTTTGAGAAGAAGGTGTCGAAGGAACCTCAGTCTTGCATTTGTGGGCTGAGCTATTGCAGAGATGAGAATCTGGGGCAAGAGATGATAATGAGAGAGTAGAACCAGTTGGTACAGAATTACTGTACAACAGAAAGGAACATTCTAGCAAACATCTCTTCCTAATACTTCAAGTTAGATTTTATTATACTTTAAAAGGAAGAGAGGAGGTATCTCTCAAAAAGACATGAACACAGACCAACAACAGAGGTATAGTCAGTTTTCCAAATGAGGGCATTTCCAGTAAGGAATTCACAAGTATAAATGAAGAAATGATAAACAAATCAAACCTTTGGAAACAAGATAATTCCAAATCTGTAAAGTTGATTCAGAAATCTCTGTTTGGAAATAATATTACTTATTTCCCAATTCAACATTTTTTCATGTGGTGTAAGTAAAATGAAAACAGTCTGGAAATAATAAATGAGGGCTGTCTTTCTAGGGGAAGAGGCAGGTAATGGATGAGGCTTCAATCTGTGCTCTGCTCAGGGGCTGCTCCATTTAGTCCTGGCACTTTTGCAGTGATGAAGGTCTTTTCCTTACTCGAACTCCACTTTACAAAGGTTTCTCTGGGGACCACAGCTGAATGACATTTACTATCCTCAATTCAAGTTAACAGATTGCCCTCAAAGACCTGGAATTACACAGCACAGCTACGGGGTCACAAGGGGGCTGCTGCTTTCTCCACTACTCATTGGACCCTCAATGAGTCCCTACTATGTGCAGCCCCTGGAGGAGAGGAGGCAGAGCACTTGTTCCGAAGATGCTTCTAGTCCAGGAAAGCCATAGAGTAGTAAGTGTGATAAGGGCTCAGAGTCAGAGTGTCCTCTGGGACCTTGAAGGCAGGTATGCCTGGTTCCCATTAGAGACCTTGTGGTGTCTGTGAAATGCACCTCTCAGAGTTCCTAATCCTTGAAGAGTAATTAACTAACGGCCCCAGTTCCTGCACTCTGCAGTCCATCACCATATTCACACAGAGGCCCTGACTCCCACAGGCTGCACCCAGCCAATGACTGGGAGCAGCAGGGATGCCATGGCAGACCCATTCCTGCGACATATGGGACTACTCTGATGGGCCATTTCCACTCAAAGACTCCAGAGTGGCCTTTCCAGCACTACCTTATAACCCACACAGCAGGCTATAGCGCTTCCTACCCTACCCAATCCTCCTTCCTTCCCTCTCTCCTTTACAGAGATCAGACCTTTCTTATGATCTGATGGCTCTCCCAGCCTCCTCCAGCTCGCATCTCATTTCTCCGGTAAATCTTTCATACATCTAATCCCATCTTTGTGTCTGCTTCATGGAGGGTCTGAATTAATGTAGTTTTGATTCCCCCTTCAACGTCCTTGTCGGGAATTTGCTGCCAAGCTCCTGCTGTGCCCCCAGAGAGGGAGACTTCTTGCCTCCAGGAGCTGCTGTTCTATACTTGGGTAAGTCTCACCAATTTACATATCTTCCTATCTTTATTTGAAAGTTATCTTCTTCCCACTGGTTTCCATTCTGCCAACTGAAGTAAGAAAGGATGTTCCCCCTCCCACAAAATGTCTTGTCAAATATCTAAGGAAACTAGTTAGATCTTCCTTGAGTTATTCCTGCTGAAAAAAAAAAATAGTCAAATATTTTTCCCATGACCATTACATGCCACCCAAGATGGCTCTTTTCCAGATGAGACCATGTTCCCTAAATTCTCTTTAGGCATGAGGCTCGGAGGTGAACCCAATTCTCTTTCCACTCTTTGAGCAGCAAAGATTAGAATAAAACTAATATCTACCATGACCTGTGTATTATATATCTATTAATATGACCATTAGCCTTTGGATGAAAAACATGTCCCTGCTGTTCAGTCCTGAAATGGCAGTCATATATACCTTTAGGTTTCTCCATGGTATGCTCCTCATCTTTTGTCTGTAGAGTTGGCTTTTGGCTTTGACTATGAGAATGTACATGTATCTCAACCTTTATGGTGTTAAATTTGGCCTATTTGTTTAGTAAGTGGAAATAATTTCTTATCGTGATTGGGCCATCAAGTGTATTTTCTCTTGCCTCCAACTTAGTAATATCTATAACCCAGGTTAATTAATTAATTAAACATATTTATTGAGTATCTGCCATGTACCAGTCACTTTTTAGGTTCTAGAGGCACCACAGTGAACAAATAAAATTTCTTGCCCTCATAGAGCTTACTTTCTAGTGGGGGGATTCAGCAGAGACTAGAGGTAATAAATGAATCATAAGCTATGTTAAAATATATTAAGTACAATAAAAAAAATGGAGCGGGGAAAGGGACGCAGGATGCCAGAGGTGGGAGGTGTGTGGTCAGGGAAGGCCGCCTGAGAAGCAGATACAGGAGCACAGGGTTGAAGGAGGGGAGGGAGGGAGCCAAGAGGATATTTGGAGCAGCCAGGACAAAAGGGCTGATCTAGGGGCATCAGAGAGTCAGTGGGACCCAGAAGAGAGGAATCCGTGGGGGCAGGACCCTGAGGGACACTAGAAGGAGTTTGGCTTCTACCCTGAGCAAGCTAGGGAGCCACAGGAGGACTGTCAACAAGGCATAGTGATGTAACCTGACTTATATGATACTGTCATCACTCTCTGCTGTGTTCCAAATAGAATGCAGGGGCCATGTAAAAGCAGGAAGCTGATCACAGCACTGCTGTAGTAATATACCTGGGAAACAATGGCTGCTGAGACCTGGCCTGAGCAGTGCAGTGGGCAGATTCTGAATCTATTTAGAATATTTCCAGGAATTTGGGATGTGGAAGAAAGAGAAGAGTCAAGTGACTACAAGGGTTTTGGCCTAAACATCTGGAGAAATGGGGCTGCCATCAACTGAGATCAGGGAGACATTTCTAGAAGCAGTTTGAGAGGAGAGACCAGGTGCTCCACTTCAGACCTATTAGATTTGAGATGTCCAAGGTGTCCCAGAGCAGAGGCTGAGTACCAGATAGGTGCATAAGGTCCATGCTGGAGACCAATTGGGAGTCACCAATCTTTCACAGATATTGAAATCAGTGGAACTTACAGAGATCACCAAGAGAATCGATAGATAGAAAAAATTCAAGATTCAGAAGATGAGGAGAAAACACTAAAGAGGCCTGAGAAGGAAAGACCAATGAAGCAGAAGGAAAACCAGGAGAGTGTGATCGCCTAGAAACCAAGTGGAAATAAGGTGCTCCCAGGAGGAGAGAATACATTAAATGCTACTGCTAAGTCAGGTAAAATGAAACTAAGAACTGAGCCCTGGACTTATCAACAAGGCTTGATGGTTAAATACGTGAATGGCCTGTGATCATCTTTCCCAACACCTTGCAATCACAGGACAGAGTCATGGGGGAGGATAAAGACAGTTCAGGGAAGGCGAGGCAGTTTTCTGGAATCAATCCAGATCATTTGAGGATCCCAATGGGTCCACAAAGACAGAGTGAACAAATAGCTCCTGAGAGCTCTTTCCTTCCACTGCACGCCATGACTCTCAGGCTGCCCTTGCAGACCTCTGTGGAGGCACAATCTACATGTTGTGAATCACATCAGTTTCATAGAGGATTTCAGAGTCCCTCTGTCTTGAGAGCTGAAACATCATGTATTTAAAAACGGAAAGATCAATGCTAGCAGCCTGAGGATTTTGCTGGGCTTGGTTCTTCTCCTTGTCTCTACTGTCTGGAAAGCCATCATTAAAAACGCAAGATATTTGCCAACCACTGTGCCAGTCCTGTTCTAAGCACTGGGGACAGAAGAACAAGTAAGAAAGTCACAGCCCTGCACTTCGGGTCCTTGGAGTCTAGTTGGGGTCAGATGGTAAAGAGGCAATCACAGGACAGACTGATCCAGAGGCAATTGACTGCAAAATCCATGGAGAGAAATGCTCCTGTCGCTACACATGGTACGAACCCCCTAGCAGTCAGCAGCACATGGGTCTGGGAGGAGCTGCCAAAGGGTGATGGCCATCCCTGCCTGCATTTCTCACATTCATGGCAATGACTTAAGCGTTGCAGGCATTGTGGAAGACTGTGTGTTCTCGCACAGGTCATTCTAAATTGTTTACATTTTATTGCGATGGGATTTAGCACATGGGAGAAAGCAAAAAAGCATTTCTTATCCTGCCTGAAAATCAGGGGCAGCTTATGTTCAGTGCTCTGCCATCAAAAATCACCTGCAGTGATAAATTTGGTTTTTCCCTCTCCAAAGGCAAATGCCACCTCTTGATCTGTTGCTTTATGTGCTATGAAAGTTTCAGACAAAACAGAAAATAAGAAGAATGAACTCTGGTATTCACTCAAACACCAACTTCTTCTAGCAAAACTGAAGCTAAAGATTAAAGAGGATGAGAAGATTAATTCAAAGAAGCATCCCCTTTTGCCCCCAAATACAACGGTTTTCACAGTAAGTCCTGGCTAGCTGTCTTTTCTCCGTACTCCTCAGATGAAGGGATAGTTTGATTGAACACCTGAAAGAGTCTCTTTTTGGCAAACACACACAAAGCTTTTGAATAAATTAAACATTCTACTGAGAGAAAGAAATGAAAATAAAGAGTTCACAAGATTATTCAAATTTAGCAAAGAAACAAATATGGACCCTTCTTCAGAAAAGGTAAGGAGAAAGAATTAGTTTAGGGTTACTTGGAAAGAAGTTGATGAAGGTCCAAGAAAGATGTGTTAGGTATAAAGAGGTGGTGCCCAATAAATCCAAATGGAATCAAAGGTGCCCTGCACCCTTTCTTAGCAAAGGAAGAGGCTGACCCAAAAGAGAACAGGGACCCAAAGAGGAGAGCAAAGAGCAAAGAAGAGTGTCATCAGACTACAAGGTAAAATCAACTAGGGTTCAAACAGAATCAGAACCAGAGTGTTGAAGAAGAGAGTTATAGCCAATAATAAACGGCCTTGTAAATGTGTCAGAAGCAGAAAGACTTAAAACATCACTGGTCAAGGGGCTCCGGAATGGAGAAAAAAGCAAAGGCAGGCTGAGTGAGTGAATCCTTTGTCTCTGTTTTTGCCACCAAAAACTCTGGGGAAAACTTACTCCCAAATTGCTTTTAAAGCAGACAGATCCAAGATAGTATATCACACACAGCAGAGGAAGAGCACAGACTGTTCTTGCCTGAACTGACAGAGGAGATGTGAATAAATTGCAGGGACAGGATGGCCCTCGCTGCAAGTTGTGAAAGAGCTCACAGATGACGTGGAACAAATATTGGCCCAAACTGGCCACTGATCACTGGCCACTGCCAGTAGTATCGAAGATGGGGCCTGGCAGACCACCAGACAGCCCTCCATTTGTACGAAGGGCCCCAAAGGGAACTGTGGAGTCCCAGGAGACTCAGGCTGGGTCTGAGACGGTGGCATGACTCTGTCTCAAAAGTTAATAACCCAGACTCTGGACCCTAGAGTTCTGATGTGCAGGAGTTTTACTGTCATATCACAGGTTCACCTGGGTCATGCATTTTATGTTTATGACATTCCTTGACACTTTAATTTAGTTACTGACTCAGTTATGTTCAAAGGTTTCTTCTTACTCATTTTGCTTTCCTTATTTGATAGGAGCATCCTCCTCCAACAATTAAGTGTCTCAGATTCCAAAAATACGAGATTTACTTGATGCTTTTTTCTAGGACAATTACTAAGTTTTAATGCATTACAATGCTTATTAAAAATACTTCACAACCTTTTAGTTGATTTTTGTGCCGAAACAATTCTGTCAACAGTTTTAACCATAATCAGTTTTGGGACCTAACAAAGGATATAACAGTTCACTGTGTTAAAATTAATGCACATACACTCAGACTTCAGTTGATCTATTGGAGTAAAATGTTTAAAGAGGTTATAAAATTATGAAACTCAGATTTCAGTGTTCAGCAAATCTAAACTAAAAGGGAAAACAGTGTTGTGAGTGTGGGTGGAAACTGTGACAGGGACAGCCTTGCTTGAGGCCATCTCTCACCAGCTCTAGGAAGGTGCAGGTCACAGCTGAGCTGCCTCTGCCTTAGCTCGGGCAAATGCTCTAGCAACTCTTCTAGGAGGCAAATGCTGTTTCCAGTGACAGGTACTTTCACATCTAAAATTCCCAAGGAGACCCATACAAAGAGGAGGCCATCTGCCTCCCCCGCACAATAAATCATGGATGGGCAGGGTAGAGCAGTTTTCCTTGGCCCTTCCATACAGTGTGTGTGTTTGGGGGGTGTCCTCCCAGTGACCCCCCAGAGTGATGCTGCTGCCCCAACCTGCACAGTGTGCACCTAAGGCTTGGTAACCACTTTTACCCTCATTGGGCATTGCTTTGTCTGGCAGAAATGCTCCTCAGTCGAGGAATATGTGGGTTGAAGAATAATCCTTCTATAAACATTCATACACAAGTTTCTGTGTGGACATATGTTTATATTTCTCTGGGGAATCAACCTAGGATTGGAACTGCTGGATCATATGGTAACACTAACCTCTTCTATTCTCTCTAGAACAGCATTTCCCAGCCAAATCATCCTTGGACTAACTACCTGTGATCTATAGCACAGACCATAGCTGTGAAGAAAACGGGTAAGGTAAGGAATAGTAGGGAGCCTAGGGCCCAGCCCAGAGCAGCAGGAATTAGCAGAAATAAAGAAGGGCTATTGTCAGGGCCCTCCAGGTGTTGCAGAGAGATGTGTGTGCCTATTCTGGCTCTGCCATTTGCTTATTATGTGATCTTGGGAGAAGGTTAACCCAAGGCCTTGTCTTCTTTGGGCCTCAAGTTCTTCAACTGTGAAATAGGAATATTAATTCTTGTGTTATTAATTTCCCAAATGTTCTGAAGATGTTCTCTGTGTGGTCTCTTGCTCCTTTCAACCAGATCCCACCTGCCAGGCTGGGGACTTGGCAACCACCCCAAACTCTCCTTCTGGCTCCACTGCTGTTCACATAGGCAAATCAATCACTGGGCATCATTCCCCAAGGTAAACGTAAAAAGTGGGATCCAGTGACAGCCTCAGGTATTTATCTGATAAATATCTTTGAGGGGATATATACACGTCGACTAAGCCATGGTGGATGTGATAGATACAAATGGGCTTGGAGAAAGGGAAAGCTAGCAAAGAGCTGGGTTCCCCAGAGGCTGGAGTGATAAACGCTCCAGAAGAGAGCTGGTTTCCCCTGAACATTCTGAGATAACCTGAAGCAACCTAGAAAGTAAGTGATAGGGTGTCTTGTCCCTAAGGAGAAGAAGACCTAGTGACTCTGGAGAGTGGACAAGCATAGCCTACCCATCTAATGGTACGGCTCAGGCCCAGGAGCCCCCGACGCTCCCATGGCCCTGCCACTGCCTCTCTACAGGTCTCGTCACCTGTATCTCATTGTGCCTCATGTACTTACTGTCCTAACTCTCTTGTCCACCTCTAACTCATTCACTTCAAACTACTCTGTAGCCATATTAATCTTTCTAAACTCAGTTTTTCCTTTGTTACTCCAATGCTCAAAACCTTCAATGGATCCCCACTGGAAAAAGCCCTAATTCCCTCTTAAACATTTAGCAATGTGACAGCCACTCACCATTCCAGACTCTTCCCCACGGTTCCCTCTCAGGAACTTATCACTCTTATCTAACTGCTCTATTCATAATATCCAAAAAGAGCTCATCTTTTGGAGTCTCTTCCAAGAAGGCCATTCCCTGTGGGCACCTCTTTTCATGACCCTGCCGGCCTTTGAAGGCACAGAGGGAGCCACACACTGCCCCACACTGCTTATCCTTGCCTGGTCACGCCTACCAGAGTGCCCTTTCCTGCCTCCCAACCCAAAGCCCCTTGGGGTGTGATCTCCACGCTGGGACACAGTGCACTGTGATCTACCTTCCGAGGTGCTCACCTGTGCTCTCCATCACTGCAATAAAGTCTTTAGGGAAGGACCATGTTTTCAGCCTCTTCACAGTGTGCTAGCACATAATAAATGTTCAACAAAAATTTACTTATTGCAATGATTGCGGGCTTTTCTCTAAAGACCTCAGAGGTGAAAGGAGTCAGAAAATCCCTTTGTTGTAACGAACATGAACATTGGCCTTTGAAGGAGCATGAGGTGGAAAAGGGAGCCAGGGTTGTGATTTGGCGGCCCGCACCTCACAAAGATCATAGAAGATGGTAGTCACAAGGGATAAGAGACAGAAGTTCTCTGTGGTGTAGATGAAGAAACCTAGCAGGTTGGGTCCATCCCCATCTCACTGGGATTGTTTAATTGTAATGTGACCCTAACATTGGCGGTTTTCTATTTTTTAAAGCTGTGAAATCCTTTCTCCAAACAAAGTTCTCCCTGAAGCATAAAATGTGAAACAGAACAATTCAGAGCTGCTCTGGGTGAATCAGAGCTGCTAGGGCCTTGAAGTCAGTCCATTTTCTATCTCCCCAACCCAGACTCTGTAAGGTTTATAGAGAGACCCAAACAATGCTGAGCAGTCTCCAGATGTCCCCTCGAGGGAATTCTGTGAGATCCTAGAAGCTATGAGTGACGGGGTTGGGAATGAAGGATTGGGCTGGCTGGCCATCTTTTTTTTTTTTTTTAAATATACGAAACACATCCCATATCCAAAAACCAAAGTTCGTATTTAAATATCAGCTAAAGACTTCCGGCCCTCTAGTACTCATGACCAAAGAAGAACAATTTGCAATACAGATGAACTGTGTTTGCTCTGACATTTCTATTCTAGGAGGTAACTTTGCTGAAAAGGTCCTGCTTAGATAACTGGTTCTCCCACTGCAGAGAAAACTCATTCCATTGCACAAATATGCTTGAATTTTACGTTAGAAGACCTGACTCATTAAATATTTTTGGTGCAGTAACACTTCTGGTCAAAGTAGATTAAACAAATAAGCAATTAACTCGGAGACTGGGTATAAATACAAAAGCAGAATTAATTCTTCTTCTCATTGTTTTCCTCTATTGTGGACATTGGTTTCTTGTTTGCTTTTACTCTGGGCTTTGCCTTGAGATGTCTCTGACATTCGCTTCCTATCTTCCTCCCTACCCCGGGAGTCACCTGGGGAAAGAGGACTTCCTTAGGTGTGTACCCTGCTCCGTGCTGTTCTAGAATTCTGGCTGAATTTGAGATGTGAATGGGATAATAAATGAGGGCTTCAGGCCTGGCCTTCAGTCTCACACCCCCAAGGCAGGGAGCCACAGGCTCCTCTTTCACTGGTCCATCCACTGAGGGTTTTTCGGTTCCATGACAAAGGGGAATGGGGGAGTGACAGGTGGGGGTTAAGGGTTGGTGGCTGATCTGGGAATGTGGGTTTATAGCAGCGGCCCTCATTTATGATATTGCTTTTGATGTGTACGTGTTTGGGGGCGGGGTGCCGTTCTTTATTGGGATCATACATCTGACTCTGTAAGTTCTCAAAATGTAGTCCCAGATCAGCCTCATCTGGGAACTGGTAAGATAGGCAGACTCCAGAGCAACATCCTAGACTCAGTGAATCAGAAACTCTGGGTGTGGGCCCAGCAATCTGTGTTTTAACAAGTCTTTCACAGGAGTCTGACACATGCTCAAGTTTGAGAACTGCTTGTCTAGAAACCTAGAAATCAGAATGTTAAACTTTGACGGGGCATCTGAGACCATTCAGTTTTGGTCAGCTCTTACAATTTATAGATTAGAGCAATGAAGATGAGAGAGGGGAAAATGACATCCCCAAGTCCGCAGAAGGTTAGTGCAGAGCCAGAAACAGCAGGGACTCCTTTCCCTGAGACCAGTGTAGGGCTCCCTCCTCACAACTCATGCACTCTGCATTTCCAGAGCCTTGAGGAGGCCAGGCATAGGGGTGGGGGACATTGAGTTACACCAGCATCACTAATGGATGGGCACTGCCTTCTGGGACCCCTTGTGCCCTCAGGGAGATCAGGGGTCCCCACCCATGGTGGAAGTGTGCAGAGCCCTGTGCCTGGAGGAGGAGGCAGGCTGCAGTGTGTTCCTGGTGGTGCCTCTGCCTCCTGGGTCGCTGCAACCTGGCATTTTCCCACAGCTCCTCCTCCCTGCTGTGGGAATCAAAAGGTGCCTTAGAAGGTGCTATTTATGTGAAAACTATAGCAAACCTGCACTCTGTGACCCTGCAACTGTGGGAGGCTGTGGAGGTGTGTGTGGAGCAGGATACTCTTCAGGCAGGCATCTAAGCACTGTTGACAGCTGCTGAGGACACAACCATCGGTACTCACATGTCAGCTGGGGCATGTCACAGGGCTCTGCCTCCCCTCAGGTCTGCCAGCCTTTCCCAGGTGTGGGGCAAGAGCAGAGCACTGGCAGCTTTGGTCTGTTTAATGATTGGTCATGAACGGCAGTCCACTCCAAACACTACCAGTGGAGAGGCCACAGGAGATACCCCATCACAGGTTGTGTGCCCCTGTTACATCTGGCTCTCACCCTCACACATTCAGCTGAATCCCCAATGCAGCTGGAGGACCTACCACTACCACCCTAAGGCTGACATCACTGCCACCAACGCTGGGCAGGGGAGCTGCACCTGCAGTCACTGTGACCATCCTCCTCCAGGCCTGGAGGTCTGAGTCTTCTGGCTTGAAGGTCCAGAGCCCCTCCTCCTCAGAGCAGCCCACCAGGCTCCACAGGCCAGCTTCCATCCTGCCATGCCCACTCTAGCCCCTTTCTGGACATCACCAACCCCATGGAGTTCTGGGTCTCTTCTCCTTGATTCTGACTTTCCTTTGACGACTGAGCACACCCCTACCCTGGGCCCTCCATTTACAAATCAGGAAACTCCCTTGTACCCACCACCTTCCCTCAGAGCCTTCACTCCACGTCTGCATTAAGGAAGAGCAGCTGTCCCTCGAGGACACCTTTGCCTTGCAGCCCTCTCAACTGGTGACAGTTTATGATTTTGCATCCAGCACACCGCAGGGTCAGGAAGTGGGGTTTGTCATCCTTGCTCCTGTCTGTCTGTTTCACACCATCAATCGCCATCTCCTGCACCCTTCGCAAAAATGCCATTTGGCTAGACCACCACTCTCCAGGTCTTGGGACCACCATATACTCCCTCCCACCATCACACCCCCATTCCTTGGAGGCATGAGCTTCTGTCTTTGTCTTCCTCTCTGCCCTGAGTCTTGCCCTCCTGTGTGTGACTTCAATGTTCACTTAAACAATATAATCTCAGTTCCCTGGCCTCTGCAGCTCTTCCATGCCTGCCAATTCCCATGGCACACTTAGACTCTGCTTTGCCTAAAGTCACTCAATTTGCAAAATCACAAGTCTAAATATTCTGCTTCCTCACCACCTCAGATGAGCCCACTGCAACTCTTTTTGGCCTCATCTGGCCTCTTGGCATTTACTTCCACCAAATGCATCAGCCTTCTCCTTTATTCATATCCATTATTATCCATCTTAGGCTCCATCTTTGCAATAACATAATCCACAATACTCCCCAAACCCTTAGGCATACGTTGCCTTTATCTTTTCAGAGCATATGACTGTCAAAGCTCAACCAGAGATATATTTGTGATGTTTCCAGTAGGGCCTGCTGTCCAGGAGCCATATACTGCTGAGAAAGCCATACAAGAGGAAAAAGAGGTGGCTTTCTAAACATGTGATCACCAACTTCAAATGAGCTCTCAGTACTTTCCAGAAATATTGAATTTACCTGAATAGCTCCATTTCCCATTCTCTTCAATAGCACTGCCAAGCTTTTTCCATTCTCCTCAAACCTTCAACCCCAATGCTTTCCCCTTCACTCTCAGCAACCAATCTTATTTCCCACCTTCCAGAGAAAATAGAAGCCTGAATATCCAACTGCATAAGTAATATCCTGATTTCAGTACTCAAACTCTCCACAAATTATGCATGTGCAGAACCAAAATCTGTTTTCTGTTGATGCAGTCCCTGAATACTTCTGGGAGACACTGGGGATGTCTCCTCTGCACTCCCAAACTATACTCTTATTCTCCTGCTTTGCTTTCTTTGTTCTCCATGTCAGCTGCCTGTGAGACCCCTCAAGGAACATTGCTTATTAAGCCAGATGGCCAGGCACCCCCCTCCCCCAAGGACCTGCGGTCCTGTGGGAACGTGGTTTTCAGTGCTTCCTCGGGCAGTGCCAGGCTCAGTGCCCCTCTGAGAGCCCTCCCTCCATGGTTACTGATGGCACCTCATCACATAGTCTCAAGACTGCCTCTCTGTGCCTCAAACTTCATAGCATCCCTCACGCAAAGCCACTTTTCTTGCTCTTCCAGTCTTCTATCCCAGGCACTCACTCCCATCCAGGCCATCAGATGAGGAAACAGATGGTAGCAGGACCTCACTCTTCTTCTAGGGACCCAGTCCCCTGCGCACCCACCTCCTAGCAAGCTTCCCTCCCTACACGCAAGCCTCTTCCTGCAAACAAAATCCAGCCCACTGGTTTAGGAGGCAGCACCAGAGTGTGACATGGTATAAGGTCAGCCAGGACACCTTATAGCAGACGACACATTGCTGAGGGGCAGGGTCTACTGGGAGGAGAAAGACATGGCCTTTTCCCTTGGGAGCCCTCAGTCTGCCAGGAGAAATAGAGCCTAAGCACATAAACAACTAATGCACATCCAAGAAATCACCATACTGTCCCTTTAACAAGTACAATTCAGAGAAGGGCAACATACATCACATTGGGAGTTTGTACAGGGCAGATGCACTCCTAGGGGGCATGACTGGGCTCTTGTTCCCCCAAGCTCTTCTAAATGGTGAAAGCATTTGCTCTACTGTCAAAAAAGAAAAAAAAAAGAAAGAAAGAAAGAAACACACACACTTTAAAATCCTAGGGCTCAATTCTACAGCTAAGGCTTTCCTGCAGTTTGGCTGTCAGAAGGAAACTGATCCCGAGGCCTGAGGGATTGGCAAAGAGTCTCCCTTGCACTGAAAAATAATTGTGGTCCAGCGTTGCCTTTATTTACCCAGAACATTCAATGTGCCTTTTTCCTCCATCTTTCACATCCGCTCAGAGAAGATGTTAATTTTCTGAAATTAAACACTTAGCTTGATTACTGTTTTGTTAATTGCTGCATTCAGAAACCCCTGGTGCTCCTGCCTGTTTAACATGGATGGTACTGTGAAAATGATAGGCGCGGGACTGGCATGCAGGGGGACAGACAACAGTGCTGGGATGCCATCCTAACCACCCTCCCTGCATTTGCTCAAGCAGCTGGGACCCTGCCAGTGGGGGAGGTGGGACAGGCCAGGTCGTAGAAGAGCAGCTCCTACAGAGCCATGGTTATGGTTTGGGGATGCAGTGCACACAGGAAGCCTCAGGTCTTACCAACATCTAGGAGAATATAGGGGGAAACTGCAATCACAGCTCCCCACCCAAAGATGCCTGATAAAGGAAAGATCACAGAGACAGCTAAAGCTGCACCATTTGCTGATGCCTGAGATTACTTTAAGAAAGACTGAAGCACTCATGCATGTATTTATTTAACAAGTTATTAGTTCATTCAATGAACATTTATTGATTGCTTTCTATATTTCAGGCACCCAACTAGACACCTATCTGGACACAATAGTCAACAGGATGGATACAGGGCTTTCTCTCCTGGAGATGCCAGTTAGCTCATGGAGTTGACTTGCCACAGGAGCATGGAGTGGATGGATCCCCTGGATCCTCTTCCTTCCCATCCTCTTTGCCTCTTTATGAGATACCTCTTTATGAGATAGTTCACAAGGTGAACCACAACTATCTCATAATCCAACTGGTGTCCCCTCTCCAATAAGGGTTATAACAATCTCATGTGGATATAAGATCCTTACAGAGTAAGAAATTTCCTCCAGTCTCATTGTCAGTAGCCATTTTTACTCCTGAAGCTATATACTTGGAGTGCCTGGCCCAAGATGGAGTAAACAAGCAAATAGGTCCCTGAGTCCTGTGGGCACTCTGGTAATCCTGGCAGAGTGAAGGCAGTTCTGGAGCTGTTAGCAGCATCACAAGTCACTGCTCATGACCTGGAAAGAAGAATTCTCATACCCAACCACTGTGTGGCCCAGCGTGTGATATCCACCCACAAGGAGTTCATTCAAATTGGTCTGTTGAACAATAAAATATCCCATCCAACACACTGTCACTGTATAGCTACATCCACCACCAACTGAAATGCCCTCTGGCAATAACATGTAGTTCCATCCTAACTTTTGGAATGTAAGAGTGGGCACCACAGAAGAGGGTGGTACCAAGATCCCAGCTGAGGGTGCAGCTGCACCCCATCAAGTCACTTCCCAATTCAGTCACCTGCTTACTTTGTGACTTTTCTGGGCCTCTGATCCCAGTCTCAGTGAGTGCTGTTGACTAGAATGCAAGCTCCACAAAGGCACAGGTTTTTGTCTGTTATGTGTGCTGCTGTGTTCCCAGTGTTTACAGCAGTATATGGCATGCAGAAAGGCCTTGAAAATATTCGACAAGTAGGCGAATGAATGAGAGACCCTAAGAAGCAGTACCCTTGAGCCAGTACTTGCAAGCAGTACTTGGTAAGCAGTCATAAAGAATGTGTTAAGTGAATGAATACATTTCCAAAGTTAAAGTGCCCAAACAAACCAATCCCTTTGAGAGTGGTTGAGTCTCTCTGTGTTCCTCTGAGTGGATCAGGGCTTGTAGCATCATCCTAAGCAACATTCCCTAAGTCTTGCTGCAAGGAGTCACAGCAGAGGAAGACTCCAGATTACCTGACTCATCTGGGAGGCTATCTTACGATGTTACCTGTGGGTCACCAGGACACATTCTCATCACCACTCCCCAGCCAAACACTTACATACTAATGCTCATCTGTGGGGACTGAAGCCATCTGGCAAATATTAATCAAGGCTCTCTGTGCCTGGCATTGTGCGGCCGTTCCCTCAGGAAACTGGTGGTAGGTGAGAAAGTGTGATTCTCCACACAGCTCACCATCTGGTGGAGGACCCCAAGGTTGCCAAGGATAGAAGCCAGGACATTGGTCAGGGGCAGTGCCATCTGCCGACCCTCTGAGCTCAATGGAGAACACATCATTGTTTGCAAATGGCCAGGGCCCTTCTGAGGCCAACTGGAAGTTCCTTCTCAATGCCAGAGCTTAAGAAACAATAAAAACAACCTTTTCTAGAATTAACAATGAGAAGAAAGCAACGAAACGAACTAAGAAATTGAATTAAGAACAGTGAAAATTTTATTTGCTTAAGTTTTTTTTTAACTTTTCTTTATTAACTTCAATGAAAGTTTTCTTTCAAGTCCTTCTAGTCTTTAAAATTCTCACTCAATCTTTTCTCTGCATTGGAGCAAATTTTGCCTGCTAATTTCCAATGAGCACAGCCCTTAAAAATGAACTGGCTTTAGCATATGGATCTTAACACTCTACATTTTTACAGGCAGCAGTGTAATATTGTTTTAATATTTAATTTTGAGATTTACATAATATCTTTCCTCCAAAGAGCTCAATACATTGCAATATCATAAAATTCCTTTTCATATTCAAAGATTACTCTTTATGCATGCAAATACTATATTTAACCAAGGAATAATGCAAATTAGGTGATGTATTCAGAGGAGTTGATGGGCTAGGTAATTCTTTTGTAAGAAAATTAGTGTATTCGAGTGACTTTAACTGTCTAAGAACTTCAAAAGTGTCTTAAAAATGGACAAACTATATGGGCTTGTAACTATTAACAGAAATAGTGTAGCATTTTTTTAAAGAAAGTAAGTAATGGGTTGTGTCTGTGTTGTGGGCATGATGAATAGTATTCCACATGGAAGTGGCATGCAGGCCATACATGAACTGCATATAATATAAATGTCAAATATAAATTGTGCTGATAGGATCATGCAAGTAAGGGGGAAATTGTTGCTTCTTCAAATACACAATGAGAAAAGATAGACAGGCTCCTCTGAACATCAGAATCATCCAGTGGCAGGTATCCAGGTTCTGGGCTCCAGTTCCTCCCTCATCATTAGCTCATTGGGATACAGACTTTGTCACTCTCGTTTCTGGTGCCTATTCCTCCCAGCACAGAATGGAGAAACCAATATCTGTTATGTATCTGATACAGATAACATCAGTCCCAAACAAAGAAACTGTGAAGCCTTGGAAGGAAACAGTCTAGGGAGAAAAAGTACAGCAAATTGCCCTCTAGCTCAAGACATATTCCCAGAAATGATGCTAATCTCTCAGTCCATAGCATAGTTTACAGAGTGATTTTCTATCTGCTGTCTCATTTGCTTGTCACTATAGTACTAGGAAGCAGGTATCATGACTCATATTTTATAGGTGAGAAATGAGGGATCTTGCCAGTTCAATGAACTTGCATGATTCATGTGAGGAGCAGAGAGGGAAAGAAAGCCCAGGAATACCCCACTGCACGCTGCCACCATGAGCCCAGAGGTGAGGAAGATGACTGCCCCACGGTGGAATGAGAATGGAAAACAGAGCATGCTCGGCAGTAAGACTTGGGTTAATCAGATTCACCCTCTGAATCAGAGGTTACAAACCATCGCCAACAGGCTAAATCCAGAATTGGATTTGTTTGGCTCTCAAGTGCTTTAAAATTTTCTAATCAGTTGTCAACATTTTAAATCTGGATTTTCAGCTTATAAAATCAGGCAGTGCTGGGCATGGCAACTCTTGCTGGAGCTGAACAATGGCTGCCTCTCTGTTTTTTAGTTCCCTGAAGTCCCCACCACTCCCTATTGCCTTGTACCTGGCCCTGCTTTGCTCCTCTCCATTACCTGCCTGGCCTTAGGGGTCTTTGAGTTTGTTCTCTTTGGCTTAGATGGTCCCAAGTTCATGTGCTGGTCGGATTCATCTTTTATACCCCCAAGATTTCCTCTGAGGTCTTCTTTTCCAACTTTGACACTCCAAGTCTATTTGGCAGAAGAGAGAAGTAAAGTTTGTCATTCACTTAATTCTCTCTGACAGCCAGATGATCCGGCCATCAGTCTGAATCTGGAGCCAGATGCCAGAGAGTGACTGCAGGAGTTAGTGGTGATAACAATCTCTCTGCAGATCACTTGGCCACTGGAACAGAGAGAGTTGCACCTGATCTGGTCTATTTTAAACTCATGGCAGCTGTATTCAGTGCAAGGATGTATCCCTGAAGACCTCACGTAAATTTGAGCTTGCATAATTCATGACCAATCCTGACCAAAGATGATGGACATTTTTTTGACAGCTAAAGTGGCCTAGCAATGTGGCAACAGCTTAGAGAGAGCTTATGACTTACACAGTCCACTACAATGTGATTTTTCATCAGTCTGAGGATAAAACGGCCACAAACCATCTCACAGCCAAGAAATGATGTTTCTCAGAAATATCTGTAGCCTAGGGAGGTGCAAATGATGTTTCTCAGAATCATTTGTTGGCTGTGAGATGCTGAGCAAATTCAAAACTGCTCTGACCTAAGTTTCTTCATCTGACCCACCTTCTCTATAAAAAGAACAAAAACAAAAACAAAAAAACATGTGGTAGGGGTTGGCACATTGGAGGTGCTCAAAGATGTCAGTTCTCTGCCACTGCCTTTGGACTGGGTAAGGATCCAGTCCTGAAACTCTTCAAGTGATACCTGGTCCTTGAATAGTTATGACTATAGACACAACTGGGGTCATGATGGGAGAAGATGAAGGCTCTCTGAATCTCAGAACTCAACAGACAAGCTTGTCTCTGAGTGAAAAACTGTATCTACCATGTGCCCAATGACCAAAAACAAATGATAGCAAAAATCTCCAAGGTCTCTTCTTAGATCTCATCTCTTGGAATCAAGAAGAGCCTATTGTTGGAGACTATGAAATGGGGGGCCCAGAGGTACTGCCCACTTTGAGGACAGAACACCATAAGGTAGACACAGACAAGGGACATCCTGTTGATCTCTTTCTAATCCTAGACTCTCCAAATCCCTTTAAGTCTCTGCTTTCTTATCAGAAAAATAGGAACAATAATCCCCAAGTCATTGTGTAATTACGAGGATTAAATGAGTCCACATAATTCCAAAATTCTTCGTGAACTCAAAAGAAACACAAACAGGAGGTGTCAACTATAATCATTATTACTCATCTATTTCTCAATCCGGGCCCACTCAGTAGTCCAAAGCCACTTCACAGTTTGGGCAGTTCCAAACATAGAGTATGCATTCAATAAACACAGGTTGACTTAATGATTGATCCCAGGACTCCTCTTGGTCAAATTCTTTGCCTTCCATCTAGCTACTAATGACCCAAACAGTAGGACAGGTGGCCACAGGTACAAAGAGGGGTCATACCATACAATGAAGCCAGGGGAGGAAGACCGAGCTAGATCTGACCCAGAGTGAACCAGCTCAGGGGTATTCTGGGAAGGTTAGACATGTCAGGACCTATTGGTAACACATGGGTCCACCCACCTCAGCCTGTCATGGATCTGAGTCATTAGAGTTTTTATGATGCCTACTTTTTAGTCTCTCTTCCACCTCTGGTAAAATACATAGCTTCTATTCATGGTTCTAAACTGTTCTCACAGAAGTTCAGGTTTGAATGTTTATTTGATGGTTCTCATCTTTAAAAAAATACTATCTGTTGGTTGAAAATAATTTGTATTTACACATAGATTCATCAAATCAGTGCAATGGCAGCCTGTTCCTCAGTCCACAGCCCATAGATTAGGAACTACTGGTCAACTTGATATTTGTTTTGCAATAACCATGTGCTCCCAAGAAGCAATTGGATCCTTCTCTCAGTGAGTGTAAACTCTCTGACACCAGAATTCCAGAGTGACCAAACAGGAATCATAGATTGGAAGGTGATAATGGAGGCTAGGACTACAAAATCAGGGATAATTAAGATTAAAGGGCCTGCCAGAGGGAGAACAAAGCACACGAGAAGTGTGCTCATGGAGGAGCAAAAGGGTGAGGATAAAAATGAATATTTTACATGTTGGTAATGCAGGGCCCCTTGCAAGAGCCTTGGTCCCCCAGCTCCACTGCAGTCTAGGAAGGTGCAGATGGCAAGACAAGCAGATGGGCAGGTTCGGGAATAGCAGGGTAAGAGAAGGGAGGGCAGAAATAAAAGCAAACCGATATAAGTGGCAGGTTTGTTCGCACATGCTTAGAGAGAGAGAAAAGACAGCCAAGCCCAGTGTAACATGACAGCCTGGCAAGATTGTCATTCCCAGAAGCTGGGACACTAAAATATTTCAGCCAGTTTTCTGCCTAAACTCTTCAAGGGAAATACTGCTAACAAAGGCTGCCCATGTTACATGCTTAACATAATGCAGAAATTACCATTCTCCTTTCTTTGGGTAAGACAAAATGTCACAACCTTTGTCTCACGGCACCAACACTGTGGTCACCAGCTGGAGGCTTCTACACTTCCACTCTTATTTTCTCACTACATGCGTATGCATGTAAACACGTGACCATACACATACATACAAACACACCACATGAACACACACACACACACACACACACACACACACACACACGCACAGAGCAACAACGCAGCCATCTGGACAGACACGCTCTCCTACGACACCTTTTTTCTTCTCAGTTCTGACAGCTTAAACTCAAGATTCATCTGCCATCAAAGATGCCTAAGATGCCTGGTTTTAAAAGAAGCAGAATGAGTCTGAGGGTGGGGAGGTGAGTAGGAAAGGACAGAGTAGAAAAGAGAAGGTCAGGGAGGCGCAGATACACAGAGGAAGAGAGAGCCGAGATAGATGCTTGGCTCCTGCTATTCTACTAACAAGCTGTCCTTTTAGAATTTGTTAATTGAGAAAAAAATCTATAATTCCAAATAACATCACGGTCCACTGCCTATGACCCTCATTGCCTGTACACGTGATGTTCACTTCCCCTCTGCAGCCTTGCACAGTAACCCCGGGAGGGAGATTGCTCATTTTTCTCTAACTCCCTTGGTATTTACTGCATGCGTACAGCATTTTACCTTGCAGCTTTGTGCTTTGTATCTATATCCTCTAAATTCGTCAGTTAATGAGTTTCATGAGAGGAACAATAGTGTCCAAGTATCACTGCATCCTTCACTGTGTCTAATCCACAGCGTGGCACACAGTACATGCTAAATGACTATCTCTTAATGATGAATGAATAAATAAGTGCATGAATGGACTGGTTAAATTGATAAAAAAATAAACAGATTCTTGCAAGAGCTGTGAAAAGTAATGAAGAGAAAAGATCAGAAGAGTGCAAGATTCAGAAATAAAGAAAAAGAAAATGTGTTCTGAGCTGTGCCAGAGGATGTGCTCGTTATTGGAAGCAATCTATTGCCATCTATCTGAGGTCTCAATAGCAGCATATCATTAATCAGAGCAAGCTATAAAGGAGAATACACTTTTGAACTACATAGGTTTAATTGGAAAATGAAGGCAATATTGATTTTATCATATGATTTCTGGAAAATTTCTGTCATTGGGTTTCCATAAAGCATCATTGGTGGTCCTGTTCTCAAAGCCTTTCAGTGCCTCCACTCACTCACCATCTGTCTGTCCATCCGTCCACCTACCCACCCCTCTGTCCATCTGTCCATCCATTTACACAATCCTCTGTTTGTCCACTCACACACCTGTCTGTCCATCTCTTCATCCATCTTTCCAACAGGATTTGTTGAGCTCAGGCTGGATGAAGAGCACTAGGTCCTATTCCGGCTTGGATACACCTCTTTGCTTTTGTGCTGGGCACAAGAAAATCCCCTAGTCTGCAGCTCATTCTCAGAAGCGCAACACTACACCTGCCTTCTCCATGTGATCACAAATGCCCATCACCTGACACGTTCACTCCTGGACAGAGGCCTGACAGCACACTGGCAGGATGGGTGTGTCTGCAGCTGTGTCCCTGCCTAGAGACAAAGAGCCAGCCACACATCCACACAGGAGCACAGAAGCCTCCAGACTTACCGGCTTGGTTTGTGGTGATGTTGACAGAGACATGCTGTGGGGGAAAGGGACTCTTGCTGGAGACTCCATTGATGGCCTGGATGTCAAAGGTGTAGGGGGTGTGAGCCCACAGGCTGCTGATGGAGACACGACACTCAGTCAGGCCCAGCTGCCTGGGCACAAACTCCACATTGTCGTCACAGCGGGAGCAGCTCCGGCGGTCTGCCCGGCACTTTTTGCAGATGATGTTGTAGGTCACATCATCCCGCCCACCTGTCTCCCTTGGAGGGTGCCACTCCAGAATGATGGATGTCTCATTGACGATGGAGATAACATTGCGGGGACCTGATGGGACACCTGCAGGGAGACAAAGAAGGGTCCAGTGAGGCCAGACATAAGCTTCCTTGTCCAGCATCTCTCTTGTCTGCCTCTGGTGCATTCCCATCCTCATCTGTGCGCTCGCCTCCCACTCCTTCCTCAACCCCAAATGTCTATGCTCCTATTCATTTTGAAAAAATAATAGGTGAACAGAGATGACACCGTGTCCCTAGCTCCCATTTCAATCATCTTCACTGAGGCTTTTCTTCTTTCAATCACATGTGCCAAGGGAAAGAAGGTTCCAGGACCTGGGTTTAAGGCCTTTTGTTCTCAGGATCAAGCCGCATCCTCCAACCAGGTTTAGGATTAATAAAATGTATATATATTGAACATTTACCGGATTCTTTGTCTAATCTTAATTGGTGCAGAACTCAACGGTAGAGGGATATGAGTGGCCCCTCCAAAAGCCCTAACATATTCTGAAATTCTGCACAAAATCTCACACAATTTAGGATCTATGTGGTGTGTGCGTGGTAGCAGGGATGCATCTCTGTAGGACAGGCTTCCAGAGCACCTGAATAAATGCATATTTACATTGCACCAACTTTGACACATGAGACAAGAAGCAGAATTGGGTGGGAGAGGTCCATGTAGTCACTTTGGGCCCCATGACATAAGAAAACATGAGTGTGTTTAGACGTTCTGCTTGCTGCTTTATATACATTACCTCATTTATTCCCCCACAAGACCCCTACCAGGAAGATACACTAATTATCTCAGTTTAATAGAAAGGGGAAGTAAAACTTAGAAAGGAGGCTGGCTGTAGATTGCATAGGTCTGTAAGAACTGAAGCCGGTGTGAAAGACCATACCTGCCTGATTCCAAAGCTCACGTTCTCAACTATAGCCCTGCTCTGAACAGACCTTCTCTTACAAACCAGATAGGGTCGCTGGGACTCACAGAGGGCAGCCTCCTTCCTCTGGAAAGCTCTGTTTATGGCCACTTTACACAATCTGGCGAAAATTGAAATGCCCTGTTGCAAAACTGTGGAAATCCTGGTGCTTCATAGAAGACCAAAATATTGCTGAATTAATGGTCACAATGCTGGGCATTTTTGAGATTAAGTTGGAGAATCTGTTGCCCAAAACCAGAACAGATCATAGCCTCAGGTTCCCAAGTCTGAGCCTTGCATCTCCTCAGTGTCTAACCGATAAAAATGAATCCTGCCCGGAAGCCCCACTTTCGAATGGCAGGTCTGCTGGAGCAGCCGCTTCGGATAGTAATGCATTCAGAATTCATGCACGTGACTGTCACCAGCTGAACGAAGACATGTGTAAAGTGGTTCATGCTGGAGACAGGAATCAAATGCCAACACACAAAATGAGGGAATAACAACAAGGTCGGGGGGCACCAGGGAAGGATTCTGTGTTGAATCAGTCAACAGCAAGCAGCTACAGCAGAAAGCAAATATTAAATCAGGTTCTATTAAAACATGAAAGAAAATCAGTACTGTACCATATAAAGCCCATTAGGCCTGAACTAAAGCACAGCGTTCATGCACGCTTGTGACAGGGCAGAATTCATGAAGCATTTTTACTGAAGTCTTGCAAACAGCATTCAAGAATTCCCCACCCATCTGCCCAGGAATAAACATCTATCTCTTTCCAAATAATCACATAGCTAGTGCTGGGAAGGTAGTCAGTACTGTCCCACGTAGGCTCTTACGGGGCTGGGCCAACCTTGCCCCATAGTGCACAATTCATTACCATCCACATTGGTCACTGCCTGTCTTAGATATGTCTGTTTGCTTCTGACTGAAGGGACACAGACCATAAGCTCTCAGCAGTCAACGCCACTCTTGTTAGTCTCACTTTTATAGCAGAGAGCCTACACTCACCCACGGGCCCCTGTTTCTCATCTCAAAATAAAGACATTCACTGAGTGCTTGCTTTATACTAGGTGTGGGGTGAATCTTTTTATCTCAATGCATCCTTGGGACATCCTAGGCTATCACTCAGAAGGCAGCCTTGGGTGAAGGGAGAAGCAGGCACTGACCAAGAGAGTGACCATCCATCCCTCTCACCCATTGAGACTTTCCTCGTTCAATTATCTCCTCTTTCCTTTGAGCTTTGGCTACACTCTCCCCACTGACTCCAGCTTCTCAATGTAAACTCATACAAGTCTTTGCCATTTTCAAACCAAAACATCATCACCTGGCATCTCTCTAAACTGCACACCCTCTCTTCTTTACTCTTGGCTGAGCCAAGCTTTTCCAAACAAGATCCTACACTTACTGTCTTTCTTCTCTCCCTGCTCAGCCAACTGAAGCCTGGTTACTTCCCCACTTCTCTGCTATGACTGCTTTTCCTTTGGCTTTCTATGTGACAAATCCATGGAACACAATTCAATCCTTACCTTCCTTAAAACCTCTGTAGTCACCAGTCAGGCTCTGGGAGCCACATGTTCTGCATCCCCTAACATAGGGACTATTAGCACAATCTGTCCATCTTCCACTACTTTTCCTTAGATATGTCCCTTCCTCTCTATCCCCATGGCCTCAGAATTCTTGGCCTTATCATTTTTCCTACCCTACTGCAAAAGCCTCCTAATTCATTCTCCAACATTGCTTCTGCATCTCTCTGATACAGTCTCTTCTGCCAGAGTGTGAGTTCTAAATTGCACATGGAGTCATAGCGTTCCGCACAATTCCCCCCCTGCTTCCTGATTATCCAAAATGCTTGCCCTCCTTTCCATGCCATTCAAGTCCCCGTGGGATCTTGCTGTTCTTGATCTCATCCCTGGCAGTTGACCTTCACCCCTCGTATTCTGGCTAGTAGAAATGTTCCCGAAATTTCCTGTGCACACTAAACTCTCTTCTTACCTCTGAGCCTCAACACAATGTTCTTCCCTCTGTCTCAAGTTCTTTTCCCTCTGTATCAACTTGATGAACTCCTGCCTACTCTTCAAGGTCTAGCACCCATTCCACTAGGACCCTTCCCTGAGGTCCAGCAGTCATGCTCTCCCCATCTGGGCTTCCATAGCTCATTTCCAGGTGCCTAAGTGAGGCTCCATCACTGCATTGTGATAGTCTCCTTCTCTTTGTCATCCTCACCACACTGTAGCCTCCTGGTAGGCAGGGGCTGCTGTCTGGTCTGTTTCTGTGATTCCTATCCCCAGACAGCACTTTGCCCTCCAACCTGGTTTTCTACCTTTGCTCAGTGTGCATAGAAAAAGGTTCCCCACATATGCCCCTCTCCAGCATAAGACAGGATGCCCTGCTGTAGGTGGATGGAGGGGCTTTGGAGAGGCCTTGAAGCAGCAGCAGTAATCAGTTGTGACCCACTGCTTGTTACTCTAAGAGGCAGAGGCTTTGGTGAGGCAAAGGTGGCAAATGAAGAGCTGGATGGAGAATTTTGCCCAGTCTCTGATCTAGTGGCCTCCCTGAGAGCTAGGAAGACCCACCCTGGTCGATGCTGCTCCATGTCTGTTCATTTGCTCCCAGCTGCTCAGGAGGAACAGGAGGAAATGCAGTGAGTTTCCCCCCAACCCCCAACTCCCTTTCCAAGGGAAGGGATTTTTCATGTTGATTAGGAAAAGTCTTTATATAAAGCAGCCACTGCCCCCTTCCCATTCATGTGTGCTTTTCAGAACAAATGCATCTGTGGGGCATGAATAGGGGCTTGTGAGGGTCATGGTTGTTGAGTACAGGAGTACATAAATCTGAATCCTTTCCTTCCAAGGAGCAGAAACAGACATTAAGGGCCTTCCCTGGAGAATGGGCTCAGAGGGTTAGGAGAGCCAGACATGCCCTGCAGTGTATCATTCCCCTGCCTCCTTGAGGGCAGGGGTGCGTCTTGTTCCTCCCACAAAGCAAGTGCCAGTGCATATTTCTGGAGGTGACCAGAATCTGGGCCACAAAAAAATGACCATTCATTATTTACTCATTCACTCATTTACTCCCTTAACAAATACTCCTGGCATTCTTTTCAGCACTTGAGAGGCAGAAAAACCAAGATGGGCAAGCTTCTTCTCTTATGGAGCTTATATTCCAGTGAGAGAAAACTAATAGACTAGAAGGAAACAGAGAAATAAATGAAATTATTTTAAATAAGAATAAGTGTTATGAAGAAAAAGCACCAGGGCTCAGATGGCCTCCTAACGATGCTGGGCTCTGTCTCTTATTCCCATGAGGCCCGCTCCAGGGCTGGCAAACCAGGGTCTCATGTCTGGGTGGTTAAAATGATGATGGCCCCAGATGTCTGTGCTGTAGCATCCTGATGAGATGGGCATATTCCTGCAGGTAGACTGCTCAGTCTCCCTCATGCCTAAATGAAAGTCTGACCAGGGTAGATTTGGCCCCTGCATAAATCTCCCTGGAGGAAGGTGCTAAGCCACTTCCCTACCCATCCAGGCACTGCCTCCTTGGCTTGGAGCCCTACTCTTGCAGGGAGTATTCATCCAGAATCTGGGTCCCCAGCAACATCTCTAGGAAGGAGGCCAATTGAGACCACTAAACAAAAACATTACAAGGGGAAGCAGAGAGGGAAGCCAGAACAGCGAAAGAAAATCTGCCATCTCCTTCAGCAAAAGCCCTCGATGAATGCAGTGGCAGGGCTCAGCACCGTGGTCTCCCCGTCTGAGCTCCCTGCTCTTCCTCATTTTTCTTAATTACATACAGACAGGCTTTTTGAAGCCTCTCTGATCTGTTACCAGGGTTACTTCTGATGAATGCATTCTGTTTAAAGGGCTAAGGAAATTCAGTCCTTTTAAAGGGTGGGAGAAGTGTTGAGCTGTGATTTTCTGTTTGGGTGAGGAGGGAGTGTGGTGGGTCATGAGTTATGAAGATGGGTCTCCAATGTCCTCCAGGATGTGCCTGAGAGGTTGGCTCAGACTGCATGGAGGATGGTTGTCACTGGGATCAGAAAGGGTTAAACAGGATCCTTCTAGACCCACAGGGCCAGCCCAAGTGTTGTCATATTAAGATAGAATCTCCTGCTTCTTAATGTGATTTGGGCCAGATAATTTCTTAAAGAATGGTGAGACAGGGTGTGTGGGAGGGAGTGGGTGATTTTATTTGAAGGCATTAAACTGGAAATAAGAGCACTCCTGAGTAATCAAAGGGAAAATCTGCTGAAGACAGGTAGGCCCCCAAAGCCAATTCTTTTATCAGGAATTTAGTAGTAAATTTCAGGCTGGTATAAGGTGCCAAGCAGGCAGGGTATAGCTCATTGTGCACTGCTGAAGCCAGGGTCTGTGTCCTGGGATCCATCCCCATTGGGTGCTGGTGAAGGTTGCAACCATAGTGGTTGTCCACAAGGTTGGAACTATAACCTGAGAGAAACGCTCCCCTGGAAAACCCCACCTTCAGGCTGGGATCATGCTCCTCTGCATCAGGCCAGAGGTGGGGCCCTCCCTACTCTGTGCATGACCACTTAGAGAATCTGATAAAACAAAGCTTTTCCCCCAGAAAAGTGAACATGTGTTGGAACACATGAGTTTTCAGACTCCGAGTGGGTTCTTAGTCCCCTGAAACCAACTGATGAACCTCCTAAGTGTTCACGGTGACCAAGTTAAAATATATTCTCTAGTTGGTTGACCTTGAGAAAGTGAACTTCTAAGTCTCAGTCTCCTTATCTGAAAAATGGTAAGTCAGAGAATTTAATGAGATGACATGCCTAAAGAGTTTAGCTGTAGCTGGTCCACAGAGAAACTGAGTAACATCTCAGGCTATTAGTAGTAGTAGTATTTGTATTGTCATTATTGGATTATCTGGAACCTTCACCTGCTCATGTAATTAAGACTGACCTAATTCAGCCACCCTTTCTTGAGCAGAGACCCCTCATTCAGAATTATGCTAAAGACTGTGAAAGCCATGAGGTCGTGGAATCTATGTTGGGGAAACCTGACGTAGGAGTCCATACCTAAGGAGTACTGGAAACTGTGAACACACACAGTAAAGGATCAAAGTGATACAGATGCAAAGGGTTACAGATGTTTGGGAAAAGACATGACCAGTGCAAATCAATAGATTCAGAGATGATCTCTGGCACCTGTCCAAAGAAACACCTTGGAGTCTGCCTGCCACAATCTGCACCTTCCAGGCCACATAGCCCCAGCAAGCACTTCTACCAAGGGGTAGAACCTTAACCTTGAGCATGGGGCTGTGTTTCTAGAATAGGTCCAGTTCTTATTAGGTACTGGGCTTGTGGCTTCTGTCCACACCTGTGTCTCTGCTTCCTGGCCTCCCTAGCGGTAGCCTGACTTTAACTTGGTATCTGGTATTCATTGTCCTCCCCTGACCTATGGGAAAATAAACTTTTCCTTTACTCCCACAGCAAACTGTGCCCTCTTTTCATTCTCCCTTTAGGTGAAAGAATTGCAGTGGGGTCCGGGAATGAGCCAGGAAGGACACTTGATACTCAAGACTCCTAGGTATTATCAGGAGAGCAACAAATGTAATGTTCTCCATGGCTGAGAAGATTCAAGATTGTAGTTTGGAAAAAGTACTTCAATATGAACTTCAATATTGAATATGTACTTCAATATCGACTTTAGCACTCTTCAATATGAAATGAAGGTGAAGAGGTGGTAGAGAGGGTGACCAGAAAATGATATCAAGCATATGGATGGTGGGAGTGTGGTGTGAGTGGCTGGGAAGGTAGCATGGTCCAGAATTCACTTTTCAAAATAAGGATTCTACCAGAGTGTTTCTTTCTCTGTTGGTTATTGTGACACAGCTACTTAAATGAACCATGTCTGAGTGACTGGAAGGCTTCCTGGAGAAGGTAAAAGGATCTTTGAGATTTTATGGGGAAGTAGAATTCAAGAAACAGAAGCAGACAGGGAAATGGGGGCTGTAGAAGTTTGAAGAGGTCTTCTATGGGAGCAAAATATGCAGGGAACCAACTCAGGCTGGTTATTATACCTAGCCCAAAGTATGGCACACAGGGCTAAAAGCAGGATAGGTTGGAGGATAACATAAGCCAAAAGAGGGAAAGTTTCAACTGTCAGCGATGTAGTACCATTATCAAATAAACATGAATTCAACTTCATATGCAGTGGTCTTTTCTTCTTGATAAATGGTTATTTGAAAACAATGCCAAAACAAAAGGAAACAACACCAAACCTTTATTCTTTCTAAGTGCCATTTGTGGCTATGATGCTCTCTAGCCTAAGTTCAGCTCTTACTCTCCTTCTCTTGCCCATCCTAAGTATGATAGTAATTCCTTTTCCATCATTCCCTCAACAGGAGCACATCAAACAAGAATGACCAGCGTCCTAGAGGAAAGGGCTGTGATGTGGTGCTGCATGTTGGTTCAGGACCTTGGAGAGTGACATAAGCCTGTGTGTTCCCGGTCCCTTTCACTGAGTTCTCTCGCCAACAGTGGGGGTGCTTCTAAAGATTCTATGTCAGGCATCATAATAAGACCCCGATAACAGAGGCCAGTGGTACAAGGGTTGCCCTGTTTTACCATGGGAAGGAGGTTATTGAGGCAATATGGGAAACCAGGAATAAGTTACCAGGGATCTGTGGAAAGTAGTGGCCCCAAAATGGACAGACTAGTAAGTCATTTAAAGGATGCCAAAGACATCCCCCTCTCAATACCAGAAGCTTGGACGGGCTCAGGATCTTTAGAAAAAAATAGACCAAGAATTGTCTGCAGTCTGCTGACAATGAATATCAGACATATGGGACATTGTTTTGCTCCATATGGAATAAGTGGTGTCTGAAATTCTGAGGTGTCCCTCCAAGAGAGAGAATTGTGCTGAGGGTCCAAGGCAGCAGGGGCTGGCTAGAAGGTTGGTTGATGCCCGTCCCACCGCAAGCTCAGGCATCCTTTGAGGCTCCTCTCCTCAAAGTACAGGATATCTCTCTGGGTCAAGGAGGAGAGGGCATTAAAGTTCAGGAAAATCATGTTGGTTTACTTTTTCTAACAGCCATGTGAGCACAACCTTATCAGAGAAAATTTTATACTACCTTTGAAATCAGTTTTAAATGAACCCCAGCAGCAAATTACTAAGGATGGGAAGTCACAGATCTTCAGACACAGACAGAACTGAGTTGAATTCTGGATTTTGGCATAACCTGTCTAAACCTCAGCGTACTCACTGGTAAAATCTGCATGATGATCACAGCAACCTGTAGAAGTGTTGTAATGGACTACCAAATGAGCAGTGTAAGTGAAGGGTTAGAACAGTGCCTGTCACTTAGGATGGCTTCTCTATTGGCAGCTGTAATTTTTAACTCATTGTTATATGGTAATGATGAATGTGAAGACAATGTCGCAGGCACTGCCCTCATGGAGTATATTGTCTAGTGAAGGAGTCAGGTAACATTTCAATAAGTAGATAAATGAATAGTATCAGCAGTAACAGGGCTTTGGTGATACATAGAGAAGGAGGAGGGGAGACAGCATGCCAGCGTGGTGTGGGGAGCTCTCTCAGAGCAGAGGCCATCTGGACAGAGACCTGAGTGTGATGAGACAGAAGCAATGCAAATATCTAGAGGGAGTGTTCCCCAGCCCAAAGTACTGGCATGTGCAAAGGCCGTGAGGTGGGAATATACTTGGTTCCTTCTTTGAGGAAGATCAAGGAAGCAGCATGGTGGACATATAATAATCAAGAAGGAGAGGGGTCATAACAAAGATTAGAAAGGTAGTGGGGGAGGCAGACTCATAAGTCCTGGTTTCAGCCTGCCAGGAATTTTACTGTAACTGAGGTTTTACTGTAAAGAGGGCTCTGAGCAAGAAATGGCATGCTTAGACTTATGCTGCCTTGGGGAGGACAGGCTAGAAGAGGATAAAGGTGGAAGAAGGCAGAGCAATCAGGAGGCCACAGCAGTCATCTAGGGGAGAGGTGATGGTGGCTTGGGCCAGAGTGACATCAGCAGAGGAGATGAGAAGAGGCAGATTCTGAATACTTTGTAACATCTCTAAATAGCACAGATAGTCTTTTTACAGATACTATATCACTATTTTCTCTCGAAAACTCTATGAGGCATTATTATCCCCATCTTAAAAATAAGAAAACAAAGGCCCAGAGTGGCAGAATGTCTTGTCTCTGGTCACACAGTCACTAGCGGAGGCATATTTGTCACACAGGTGTGCATGCCCAGCACTGGTGCTGGGCATGGTGCTTGCCTTCTAAGTGACCAAAAGGGCTCCCTGTCCCATTGCCTTCCTGTGGACCTGGCTCTGACTTGATGAAACTTGTTCATATCACTGCCTAAATAACCAGTTTTGGGTCCTTTCCCTGGAGCAGATTTCTACCTGACCTTGAATTGTCTTTGGAACCAAGAAAGATAAATTGAACTTTTGGATACTACATGCATCTGAAAGAGGAGTAGAGGTCAACATGGAAATTTGAATTTTCTTTTATTGATAAATACTGTATGCAAAGTACTGTCTTAGGTATCTTGTGGATTACTTAATGTAATCTTATCTTTCCAACACTCTTTGAAGTAAGAACTACTGTCTACTGTTTATTTATGAGAAAACTCTAGCTCAGAGCATAAAGAAACTTGCCCAACTCATGCACTGGTGGAACCAAGACTTGAGTGCAGGGCTGGCAGGTTCCAAATCTCATCCTTAACAACTCTTCCACCTGGGGTAGAGGCACCTAATGGTGTACAGCACAGCTGTGATGCAAAGCATTTTCTGGGGGCTGGGGGAAGATTTCATGGAGGCAGGAAGAAGCTCCTGTCCCTGAGGCATCTCAGCAGCTTCCCTGAGGCAACAGAACAACCATGATTCCAGGACTATGCTAAGCGAGTCTGCACGTGTTGCTCATTAGGGTCTTGGAAACACTGGGCCTGTACTCAGGCAATTCTCCTAATCATAACAGTTAGTAATAAGAAGAAATGATTAGTCAAAACAAGGAGGGACCCTGCTGAGAGGGATTTCAGAAGCATCAAAGAGCCTAGTGTTACACATTTCACCAAAACCAATGTTTGTAGAAAGTACTTCTTGTTTCTCCTGCTTCAATGGAGCCAATTGTCTGGGAGAAAGAAAGTAGGTTATACATTCTGGGAAAAGAGACAGCCCCTCTACCTAGCCTGAGCTCAAGTCTGAGAGTCTAAGTTTCCTTGGGGCTGCAGAAGCCCTTAGAGGATGGCTGAGGACCCTGGATCCTGGGAGGCAGTGCACCTCAGTAGGGAGGTATCTGTGACCAGTCTCAGGTTACTGTCCATGTGGGAGAGGGATAGAAGGTTGAATCTTCTAGCTGTGGCCCAAGGTGAGGCCAAAGAGAGGAAAGCTACAATATGCTCCTACCCCTGAAAATCCCCTGGAAATGCTCCAAATCAAGAACTATAGGTCATGTCATAAAAACACGGCCTTCAAGATCCCTTTCGTACCCCTGAAATGCAGCTTCAAAAGCTTTCTACAGTGAGGAAAGATGCACTGGACTCAAAGAAAAAAACCGGGGCTGAGTCTTAGCCTTGCCAAAGTGTGACCTTAAGCAGTCACTTATCTTCTCTCAGCCTAATCATTCACTGATCCTTGACAGATCAATCCATCTGTGTTTACTGAGACCCTCCTGTGTGCTGTGCTGTGTATGTGGGGTTATGAAAAGTTCACTGATGTCTACCCTGAGAAGCTGAAGGTCTGCAAAGGAGACTGGCACCTGTGCAACAGCTACACAAACCACTGACTGACAAAGCTAGCGGAGATCTCGCCCCCTGAGCCTGGAGACGGCCAGGCATTGTGCTATGGGAACTTGGAGGGAACACTGCCCTCTTTATGGGAGAATCAAAAGGCATAACAGAGGTTAAAGCATTCCGTGATCCTTAGTGTACTTTATATGCATAAGGGACTGCCTGGTATAGTTACCCAGGAGTCCCTTTCCATCTCTTCACTTTCTGGAAGGGAAACAGGGAGCAAGTGCACACCTGTACAATTAAAAAAAAAAAGACTTAGTGCAGAACACTTGACCTGAAGGCCCTGTGAAGCAGGAAAAACATCTCCCTGCCTAGGGCCCCTGAGACCCCCAAGCAGACCTCCTGTATAGGTTCTCCCAGGCCTTCAGGTAGGGTCCTTGTGCCAAGCCCTGCTCACAGCACCTCTGACCTAGTCAGTCTCAGAGAAAGAATCCCCAGAGCACTTCCTGCTGAAAGATCACTACACTAGGCCACGTACTGCCAGGACAGGCTCCAAGGCATTTGCTGTCACTGGAGGCAACAGTCCAAGCAAGCCGGTGAGAGTCTTCTTGAAGTGAAAAGACATTGAGACACACTTCAGTTTTTGGCACAACAGAGGAATAGGTCTTACTGGACAGAACTTGTACAGAGTTCCTTGTTCTGGACATTATTTCTAATTGATGCACTCAGGCCCTGAACCACCCAAAACTACTGGTTTGATTTAGCATATCTTGATGCAGCCCGGAGCTCAGTAATTCTCTCCATGCAGATGCAAGTGTGGAGACTCAGATCTGGATAGGAATTTGCTATGCATCTAGAGATCTGGCCAAAGTCCATTGGGCATGGAGGTCACATACGATGAAAGCCTTGCAGGTGAAGGATCTCAGCTCCTCGCAAGCTACTCTCAGGAGTGCAGAACCTGGCTAGTTCCATACAACACATACCTTACTGAACTTTTGGATACTAGGCACTGATGAGGGAAGGGTAAGGGACTTCTAAAGTGCTTCTTTTACAAGAAGACAACCATCTGGACCATACTTGGGGAGTCCCTGCTTCATGCAGGTAGGATGGAACCTCTGGGCTACTCTATGGTCAGAAGTCCTATCTCCCCACCATTCCTGAGAGACAGGGATGCCCGTGGAGGAGTCCTGCATCTCCACAGTCCATCAAAAATGATTAAGGGCCCCCTTCCTAGATGACAGAATATTTTTCTAGTTGTTATAACTTTCCATCTTTTTCTAGAGACTGCAGCTCAGACTGGCATCAAGATAACAGCTGGGAAGTGACTATGGGTTAAATATTCATGGATTACTCATTCCATTTTCCTTGGGAATACACAGAAGACTCTTCCAGGCACTGGCTTATGCAGCTGTAAAAGAGACACGTGCTGCCTCTCTCCAGGTATCCAGAAAAGGCCCTGGTTCCTGAGACAACAATTCAAGGTCAAGAGAACAAAAAAGAAATTGAAAAAGGTAAGTATACTTTCCAGGGTGTTATAGGTCCCCCAAGAGAAAGTCCTGATTCTGACATTTCATAGACACAGTAATTCATGGCATGCAATGAAACCTTGGTGGTCAGTGTGTCTCTGGTAACGAACGCCCTCTACAGTCCCTCCCTGTTGGCCAGCCTCTGTTAGATGCCCACTAACAGAAGATGCCCAGTGGAGGAAAGCTCACTACTCCCATCATTACAGTGTAATCTATTAATAATCATAACCTGTTTGAAAATATAATAAAAAAGTATTTATTCACGATAGCCACAAAACCATAAAATACCTAGGATTAAATCTCACAAGACCTCTATGAAGATGACTACAAAACTTTACTGAAGAACGTGAAAGAAGACTTGAATACCTCATGCCTGGACGGAATAAAGAATACCATAAAGAACAGAATCATCCCCAAAGTAATCTATATATCCAATGCAATTCCACCCCTGATTAAACAGGATTGTTTAATGAAATTTGTTAAGCTGGTTGTAAGATTCATCTTGAAGAAAAAAAATGTTTAAGAATGGGATAGCCATTTTTGAGAAGGAATCATAAACAGAGACTTAGTTCACCAGTCATTGAGACATATCAGAAAGCTACCATCTTTAGAACAGTTTAGAACTGGTGCCAGAACAGACAGAACCACCAATGAGAAAGAATAAAGACAAACATACACAAACAGTTAGCATATAACAAAAGAAACATCTCACCAAAATGTGGACAATTCAGGTGGAGTTCTTGGGATGTTATTTTTAATAAGATAAAAAAGAATACTGATATCACATCCTATGCAAAATAAAGTTCCAGATGGAAGAAAGAATTAAACATAAACACCATACAGAGAATTAAAAGAAAGCACCAAGGCCAATCTTGGTGGCTCATGCACATAATTCCAGCACTTTGGGAGGCCGAGACAGGGGGATCACTTGAGTCCACGGGTTTGAGACTGGTCTGGCCAGCATGGCAAAACCCCGCCTCTACTAAAAATACAAAAATTAGCCAGGCATGGTGGTGCGTACTTGTAGCCCAGCTACTCAGGAGGCTGAGGTGGGAGAATTGCTTGAACCCGGGAGGCAGAAGTTGAAAAAAAAAAAAAAAAGAAAAGAAAAAAGAAAGAAAGTATAATATAGAGTGTTTTCATGCCTTAGAGTGGGAAGGACATACATAAAATGTAGTCAAAAGCTCAAGACACCAATCTCCAAACCAGAAAGAAAAAGATGGTCAGATTTGAGTTCAAAAATTTAAAACCTCAATATGACAAAACAAGTATCCACAGAGTTAAAAATAAGTGGAGGGCTGGAGGGCAGGATGTCACATATAATTAATTGTCATCTAGAAATCAATTTTTAAATATAGAAAATGGCAAGGGTTATAAACAGACAATTCCCAGAAGACAAAATAAATTGGTCAATAAACATATAAAAAATACACACTCATTTATAATCAGAGAAATACTAATCAAAATGGCTAGAAGGTCAGCCAACTTGGCAAAAAATAAAAGTCTTGATAACATTATCAGGCCAGTGTGTGGAGAAGCCTGAGGCACACTGCTGTGAGGAGTGTATACTGGCCAACGCCTCTGGAAAAGCACTTTGTAATATTGATTGGTTCTAAGTGCATGCACCCCGTAGCCCAGCAATTCTATTTCTAGGTGAATTTCCTCTACAAATATAGGGATATGCATTTTTGTGGTAGTATTATTGTTTATGTTAATGAAACACTGAATGGGCCCAAACACCCACCCATGGGGAACTGCATACTTGGTAGGAGTTTCTCGGGCCTCCCTGTCCAATTCTGTTCTCTTCTCAAGTCTCACAGAAGACACCTTTCCCAGCCACCTTGCATGGAACACACATAACTAGTTCTAATCAACAAAATGTGATCCTTCCTCATCTTACCTGGGATTCTATGAATTTGGTGCCAGGTCATATCAGAGGCAATAGTCCTCCTCTTTCCTGAGGGAAGTAGATAGCACTGAGGGTGAAGAGCTGGAGACCTGAACCTTGTCAGGCCTGGAAGGAAATATGGGCTTTGCTGCTCACTAAGGTGGAAACTTGGGCAAGTCATTTAGCCCTTCTGGGCCTCAATTCCTTCATCTATAAATTGGAACTAGTTGTAGTACTTGTCTTATAATCTCTGAGGTTAATTGAGAAAAACCATGTCAGAGGCTTAGCACAGGGCTTAAACTGCAGCAACACTTTAATAAATGCCAGTTATTAGTATTAGGGGTATGCACGTGTGTTCTTATTCCAATCAGTTATCACTGCATAGTGGAGCACCATGGCACACAGCACGGTAATGGTGTATGGTCTCTGTCTCCAAATCCTTGGTGCTTCACAGTCTGACCTGTGCAGACAGGTGTGGGTGTGGACATGGCTAACCTCATAGAGCCTCATGCAGACCCTGTCCCTGGGCGTGGGCACAAAGCCTGCCTTTCACTTAAAGGGAGAGCCAATTCTCACCTGGTGCTCAATTCCTCTTTGCTGGCCGGCAGATGACAATCTCTTTGTGAGAACTGAGTAGCTTTCCATTATTGCTCACGGAGTACTGGCAGGGCAGGGCAGTGACTATGGGTTCTCACTGACCATTGCCCCCCACCCCACCCCAGCCCCCACCTTCTGGGCACCTCTGTCCCAGAAGAGCCAGCCTGCACCTGGCTTCATCTCACTACACAGCTGTCATGCAGGTTCACTCCAACTGCACAACGGAGCACCCTTCATTGCCATTTCCAAGGTAAGCCTGGAAAAGTAAACCTCTGAGGTGACTCAGAAGAGCTGCTTAAAAGGCCACCTTGGGCATCTCCTGCAAGTCTAAGCCACAGCCAAGGAGGGGCCAGCACACCATTCTGATTAGTACCATTGCCATAACCTCCTAGTCTCCAGAATGGGGAGGGGGGACAGATTGACCTTAGTGTTCAACTAGCCTCTAGTTATCTATCCTTCAGCCTCTTGAAGACAAGCCACCCTTCTTGATGTGGCTTCAGAGCCAGAACACTTTTTATTTAATGGGGTGGAGGCAGTCTCTGGCACAGGGTGGAGGGAATCATAAGCCTTCTGTAGGTTGACTTCAGACTGCAGCCTGCTCTGGGTCTTCAAAATCATCAGTGATTATTTATAGATTGGAAAGTCCAGATTTTAAGCCCACAGCCAATCCCATATCATAGCAGTTCTCAGGTGTCTGGCTCAGACTTGGCATTTTCCAGCCAATTGTGGGGAAAGCTTCTCAGAAAAAGCAAACACACAGTTTCAAAATAAATCACTACAAAATGCTGGCTTTCACATCCTATGGCACATATAATCCAGAAAGCATGGACTTGCTCATACTGACTATAAGACCCATTCCTGTCTACTTTGCCTAACTTCATATATTATTCAGAAACCCTCTTGGCAGGTATCACCAGAACCTTTTTGTACACTTCCAGTTATGGAGAGATCACTAGGCAGGCAGCCTCTGCTCTTTGTGGATATCATTCAGAATCTACCTTTATGCCAAGTGGAAAGTGGCTTCCCTCTAAATACCTGATGACAGTCAAAGACATTGGGATCCCTGTCACACCTAAGTGAAGCTATCAGTGATGTGTGGGGGTTTCTGGCTTTAGCGTCCATGCGACATCCACATGTATTACCAAACCAGGGAATCTGGAAAGTCACAGTCCTGGTTTGGGAAAGGTTGGCTGGTACCAGATTTCCAACATGGCAGCTGGAGACTTGGAGAATGAAGAAGAGTATAGGTGGTCTCCAGGAAATGTCAGGAAATATACTGGTCCTTGGAGAGGGGAGAAGCCTGCAAGCTCAGATGTAGGGACAGACTTTGAGAAGCATACTGATGAAAGGTGAGTGTACAGCCAAGGGCCCACCCAGTGTAATGGGATTCAGAGTAGATTCTGAACCTGACTTCGGGACAAAGTGAGTGGTCAGCAACAGGGGGTGCAGTGGATCAACACAGGTTCCAGGACTGACCAGCAGTGGTGACTCTGAAAAGTGACCACCAAAAGGACACTGGCAAGAGGTCTAGGAATGAGCCACAGCTCAGATCCCACTGTGAAATTTGGGCTTGGTTTCTGGCCATATGAAATCAGGATCCGGTGCTCATGGATGGGAGATGGGAGACAAAGGGGACCAAAAGGCCATCTGGGGACCACCTGTGAGAAGCAAGGGATCAACATGGTAGCACAGGTCGCACACAGATTTGTAATCACATTGTGATGAGGTGGAGACAGGGGAGTGATGGAGTCAGAATTTAGCCAACCTAGGATGACTCTCCAGGAGATTTGATCTAAAAGCCTTTGCACCTATACTTTTAATGTTTTCTTTTATTCTTTTTCTTCTTTTTTTTTCTCTTTGAGACAGAGTCTCGCTCTGTTACCCAGGCTGGAGTGCAGTGGCACGATCTCAGCTCACTGCAACCTCCTCCTGCTGGATTCCAGTGATTATCCTGCCTCAGCCTCCTGAGTAGCTGGGTCTACAGGTGTGTGCTACCATGTCCAGCTAATTTTTCTATTTTTAGTAGAGATGGGGTTTCACCATGTTGGCCAGGATGGTCTCAATCTCTTGACCTCGTGATCCACCCGCCTCGGCCTCCTAAAGTGCTGGGATTACAGGCGTGAGCCACTGCACCTGGCCATGTTTTCTTATTTTTAATTGCATACCTTAGAGACTCAAAACCCACTTCTTAAACATTATTCATAAAAACCCAAAGAAAGACAACAATTTATTGAGCACTGTGCATGTGTCTAACACTGAGTTAGGCATTTTACATACCATTCACAATGGACACAATAATAAACAATATCCTCATTCTGGGGGACATAAAATAGAGATAAAATCAGGTAAGTTGGGTAACCTACCCAAGGCCACACTGTGAGGAAGGAGTGGAGCTGAGAGTCAACCCTGGTTTACCTGATTCCACAGTAGGACTCTTACCACTTGACTGCGTTGGACACACCTGCTCTGTAAGGTCATGAAGCAAATAAAAAAAAAAAAAAATCAAATCAGCATGTCAAAGAGCTTCCAGTCCAGTGAACAGGCATGATTCTGGTGCCAGAATAGCTCTGAATAGCTGAGAATGCTCAGGGTGTGCAAAGCAAGGTCTCCTCCCACCTGGGGAGGAGGTGAGAGGCTGGTAGAGAACAGAGGATGCAGAGCTGCTCACTCCTGACTGTCTTCGCCTTAGAGGTGAACAATTAGAGCAGAGAATATTGAAGAAGCTGAGCTGTGGCAACCATTAAGTTCCAGCATCCATTCCAGTCCAGTTCTGCCTTGTACCAGAACCTATACATTTGACATCAAGACAATTGCCTGAAACCACAAAGGAGCATTCATGGCAAGACGGAACCCTAAAGTCATGGAGAGGACAGCTTTGTTCTGATTTTTAAAATAGAGAAGGGAGTAGATTACATGGATGCACTTCATCTTAATCCCTTCCTTCTGGAACTTCACAAGTAAATTGGTGCTTTGTAATCCTCAAGGAAAGACCAACAAGAAATTGTGTGTGTTCTCTATGGGTAAGTCAGGCCAGTCAATATTCTTTCTTTCTCTAAAAATGCATTAGCCTGCAAAGAAAAAGAGTATAGAGTATACAGTAAACCTAGATTTCCACAAGAGTAACTTCTAAAAGTATACAAATACTTGTATATTGAAGGAAGAAATGTTAACTAAATAATAGTGCCAGTGCTTGTATTTTAGCTGCTTTGAAAATTACATCAAAGTAGGGTAGACAACTCTGATAATAGTAATAAAATAAAATCGCTTACTTTTATTGAATTCTTCCTGTATGCCAAATATTGTTTTTATTTATTTATTTATTTATTTATTGAGATAGAATCTCACTCTGTCTCCCAGGTTGGAATGCAGTGGTGTGATCTCAGCTCACTGTAACCTCTGCCTCCCAGGTTCAAGCGATTCTTCTGCCTCAGCCTCCGAGTAGCTGGGGCTACAGGCATGTGTCACCACGCCTGGCTAATTTTTCTATTTTCTTTTTAGTAGAGACAGAGTTTCACCATATTGGCCAGGCTGGTCTCGAACTCCTGACCTCATGATTTGCCTGCCTCGGCCTCCCAAAGTGCTGGGATTACAGGCATGAGCCACTGTGCCCAGCCTAAATCGTATACTGCATTTAATTCCCATAATAGTGCAGTGAGGCAGATTCTAATATTGTCCCCATTTTATGGATTAGGAAATAGAGACAGAAAAGCTTTGTCACTTGTCCCATGTCGCTGTTCAGTAGTAGAGCAGGACTTGAACCTGGGCACAGGCTCCAGAGCCCACAATCTTAGCAATTATGCTAACACTGATTATCTGAAAGATGATAAAAATCAGTATTTAAAATGATCTGTATGTGAAAGTGCACTGTGCCTAAATCCACAAGGCAGAATGTCTGAAATCATACTGATAAATAAATGCACATAGGGGAGACCTAAACGGACAGCATTTCCTAGGAGACAAACAAAAGCACTGGCTGTTTAGTGGCTGCCACATCTGGTGGGAGCTCACAGTTTCACTGACTGCAACCAAAGTGAACACACGGTTGCAATCTCCCAATCACAAGGAAAATCCATGACTTTTCTACTGAACCTTGCTCTGGAGTGAGGATCACAAGTCTCATTCTGGCTGCCATATTTTGACAGCTTTATCGATAAATGTGAGAGATTCAGAAAAGGCCAGCCAGGAGCCTGGATGTATGGCAGAGGGGCAGGGGCGTGGGTCAGGAAATTTGGGCAACAGTTAAAGCAACAAGTGTTTAGCCTCAAGGAGATAATTTTAAAAAGATGAGAACATTGTTCTTAAGCATTAAAATCACCAGCCTGCTAAGCATTGGTCCTCCAGGACTGACCAATGGACAGGAGTGAGGAAGGAGTGCCCAGTCTGAAGTCCAGAAGGCCTCTCTCCCAGCAATGGGTTACTGCTGTTGGCAATGGAGTGATGCTGCCCCACACAAGACATGAGCTGTCATCACAAATGCTCAGAAAAATAAAAGTGGCATGAACGCCTCTGCCTCTCTGGGTTACTGGAGGGAGAAGGCTAACATTGGGAAGATTTGGGGTGGCAGTGCTCAGAGTGTCAACAATCTGTGACTCCAAATGCTCTTATGAAATTCTGAAACAGATGTGTTAGCTAGTGTGCCTGGTTTTTAGCTTAAAACTTAGAGCTATACAATTCCTCAAAAAGGTTACACTCACTTGGGTCAAACAACTATGAAAAGAAATTGTAGATTACAGAAGTATGAAAGCACATTTACACAGGCAGCGCGGACCCTTCCTGATGTGGCAGTGACAGTTATAAACAGCTTCCGGTTTGCAGTCACACTCCCTCCTTTTGCATCCAGGTGTATAAACCATCTACTGTCCAGCATGGGGCAGGGGCCCAAATCTAGGCTTGTCCTCTGACTCTTATTGATCTTTGACCTTTGCCTGAAGTTCACCTCAAGGAGAACACAAACTACCTCCCTTTCAAAAACACAAATGTATTTTTTATAGGCAACATGGATTACACATCAGGGTAATATCAAACAGTCTCTTTACCTACCGAATAGAACACACAGGGCAACTTACACTAAAGCCCTGGTCAGCGATGGGTAGAGCTCAGCTGGAGCAAAGCAGCCTTCTTTTACTATTTTGCAAGCCCTAGATTAACCCAAGTAAACACTTGTAAAAAGGTCGACTTTTCAAAAGTATTTAAAATCACCCTCATTGTGTAGACATGGAGACAAGCAAGCAGTCCCCGATTTACGACACTAGATTCCTGTCTCATGTGGAGTGCTTATTGCCCTATTGGCCTGAAGAGCTCCTCCCTGCAGCAGCAGCCTCAGAGGTTTCCTCTTGGCCTGATTTCCTCCCAGGTGAGCTGGGGCCCATCACCCATTTACACTGGATACCCTCTGTATCCTCCCTCTGAATTCAGGGAAATGGTGTCCATCAGTCACTTTCCTTCTGTTTCAGTTTCTCCTTCAGCCCCCTCCCTGAGCTCACTCTAGCCACGTTGTGCTTCCTGGCTTCCATTTGCTTCTCTCCCCCATTACTGCTCCCAGCCCCAGCTAACAATGTCCTTTGCAGGTCTTCACACTGCTCTGACCACTCAAGAGTGAAAATGGGCCAGGCGCAGTGTCTCACGCGTATAATCCCAGCACTTACGGAGGCTGAGGCGGGTGGATCATGAGATCAGTTCGAGACCAGCCTGACCAACATGGTGAAACCCCACCTCTACTAAAAATACAAAAATTAGCTGGGTGTGGTGGCAAGCGCCTGTAATCCCAGCTACTTGGGAGGCTGAGGAAGGAGAAATCGCTTGAACCTGGGAGATAGAGGTTGCAGCAAGCTGAGATCACACCACTGCACTCCAGCCTGGGTGATAGAGTAAGACTCTATCTCAAAAAAAAAAAAAAAAAAAAAAAAGAGTGAAAATGAAATAGAAACTGAGCCAGAACAGGTAGGGATTATTCTGAGAAATAGTGAGACCCTCCTTTGAACCACTCAAATAAACACAGATGCACTCACATTCACACTCACAACACACCCCATCCCTCCTCTCTCTCATATACATATTCACAGCCCCACTCCCTACAGCCTTCCAGTCTGGCACATAGGACATTGATGAGGAGGGGAAGGCCCTGTGGTTCCAGTCTGTGAGAATTCACCCAATGGCCTTTCTCCCCAGAAGTCATAAAGCAAAGGACAGAGGAACATGACCCAACTCTCAAGCAATGTTCCCAAACTTTCACAGCCTTCAGAGTTACTCCCAAGGCTTGTTAAAACTCTGATCACTGGGCTCCACCTCCAGAGCATCTCATTCAGTGGCTCTGGGGTGGGGCTGAGAATTTTTATTTTTAGTAAGTTCTTAGGTGACACAGAGGCTGCTTGTCCAGGGACTGCATTTTAAAACCGCTGACCTAAAGGAAACCATCAGTGGGGATCTTATTGAGCACGAAGCAGCAGATCCTGTGCCCAAGACCAGAGGGCTTATAAGCTGATGTCCTTACAGACCCACAATGCTCTATGGCCACCAAACCTGGCTGCAGAGGCCACTTGCAGAGGACATCCTTCTGTTCCTGTCACCCCAAGGCCATTTCTACCCTCTAAGCCCTATGCACTCTTCTCCATCCACCCTGCTTCCCTGGAAAGATCAGGGTCTAGGCCCTGGGAATGTCCCACTCCTGAGCAGTCTGTCCAAGGGACATGACCCTTATGCCACAGGGACACCACCTCCCACCCCCACCCCACCACTGCCCTGTCATGCCTGGGATAAAAGAGGGAAACAACTGCCAGCACCTTAAAAATGAAACATGAACTTAAAGGAGAGAAACCAGACTATGCAGAAATGGGACAGGGAAGAGCAGATTCTTATCCTTCTCTATGCAAGGTAGATTCACGAGTGAGAATAACAGCCAATCACCATCATTGCCACAATGGTTTGCAACATCATTCTCAGAGCTCCCAAATTTTAGCTGCCACTGAGGTCATGGCATTGGAGTCAGACAGACCTGACTTTTCATCCCGGAGCTTCATTTGCTTTCTGGCTTTTAATTCTCACAACCTCCTAATTCGAGTTCCAGCATACCCAATTTTATCCAGGAGGAAGCTCATGTTCCAAAAGGCTAAGTAACTTGCCCCAGGTCTTACCGTCAGGAGACAAACTCAAAATCCCTGCCCTTGCCACTAATCTTCCCTGTCTCTCAGTGTCAGTCAGGAGGGAGGACAGGGATGGCCTCCAGGGGAACCTTGAAAGACTGGCAGGCACTGAGTCCCTCATCTAAGGGGTTGGTAGGTGGGCTCAGGGGACACAATGACCTCTGAAGCTCCTTTTTCATTCCATTTCAAATGATCAAAACTGCAGAGAGAAGTCCATTGCGTTTGAAGAAGAAATAAAAGAAACAATGCAAGCACTAGCTTGCCACTGTGATCCATCAAAATTTATTCCATGTGAGTGACAGAAAAGGGGTTTTTGTGGTCAGCAATGTAAAAAGGTAATTATTTTCACACCAATCCTTCTGTATAGTTTTTCACAGACAGCAATTTTATAAGGCATAATTATCTATTTTCACCTGCTTCATAAATTCCTCCTTTCCATTTCGTCCCCCAGTAAACTAGAAATTATTTAAAACAGAAGCCAAGCCCTGCATCGTGGTGCTGGGTTTCACATTGCTGTGCACCTCTGAGTGCGTTCCTGGCTGCCCCCCTGCCCAGCTGACCCCACCATGTCTCCCTTGCCATCTGGTCCTCCTGTGGAAGGACGTGTGTCTCAGTGTGAGGAGCTGCTAGGCCTCTGCTGCCTGGGAATGGAAAGCCAGTATTGTGAGCCATTGCTCTTGCCCAGCTTCTTGGCACCTCTCATCCAGGAGGAGCGAGCTCGCCAGCTTCTCAAAAGCTCTTCCTGTGCCTCCTTCCTTCTCCCACCGCACACCAGGTCACAGGGTAGGGCAGTCACCTTCTCGTTTGTTTTCAGCAGGATCTTTAGGCCAAGATGACTGTGTGGTTTGGGACCATACCATGGATTCTGCTGTGATGCTCAGTGATGGCGTCAAGCCTGGGCTCCCCCTACAACATCACTTTTATTTTCAGATATCCAACATCCTCTCATGCTGGAAGCTTCAATATCTGCTGCAATCTTCACACTTTCCAAGGATGTAACCAAAGCAAGTTCTAACATCAATTGAGAGTTTACTATGAACCAGGCACTGTGCCAAGGACTCTACAATACTATTTGGCTGAATCCTCATAATAACTCAGAAAAGCATGCATTATTATGAAGTTGTGAGAATAAAATGACAGAATGTAAGAAAGCTAAGAATTTAGACCAAAGTCACAGAGAAGGCAAGAGACAGAATCAAGCTTCAAACTTTTGTCTCTGAAGTGCCAAAGCCCATCTTCTACCCACTACATGAAATCAAAGATTCTATGAGCTGTCCCAGAACCCACTCAAGACTGAGGCAGTTTGGGGATGCCAGAACTCAACAGGGAAACTGAGGGCCTCTGGGCAGTGCCTCAGTAAGCAGTACAGGGAGGAAGGCAGCAGTTTTTTCAGCGGAAGCACAGCAAGCCCAAAGCTCACAGCTGGTTCCTCAGTCCATAACCTTAGCAACCCCTCCCTGCTGGTGGGGCTGCACCATCCCCTTGTCCCCTCCCATTGTCTTTTCATATGACCCCTCCCCTTACTATCAGTAGCCCTTCAGTGACTTCTCACTGAAGGTGAGCCCCACTGTTCAGGTAGTCTGGCTTTATTCAGGGAGTTTCATGAGCAGGGAGTGGTGGAGTCACTTGTCACCTGCCTCTAGCTATCCCCCAAGCTCCCACCTCATTCCATACATGACCTAGGTTTGAGCGAAGAGGCATCCTCTTGGATATGAGCAAGTACTGGGAAGATCCAGAGCTGCAGGCCTGGGTAGAGGTGAAGGGAGGAGAGAGAAGAAGGAAGAAGGGAGCTAGTCATCCAGAGACCAGCAGCAGTGATGTGACTGCAGACTCAAAACACAGAGCTCTCTAAGCCACCCTTCTCTGACGTCATCTGGAGCCCACACCAGCCCCTTTGACACTGTCTTGAGGTGCACCTGCATCTCTGCGCAGTCCACTGACAAAATTCAAGGACAAGGCTGGACACACAGGCACCTCAGAGGTCAAGGGGCGGGGTGTCCCTGGGTCTCCCAGTAGATTAAAAAGAAAACAAACAAATGCCTAAACAGGGCTCCAAAGGTACCATGCATTCCAAATGGTTACATGAAATAAATTTAACACTTGTAGCACTACAAAAATACAATGACTATATGTGTGCCAGCCCGAAGGGATCAACAGGATTCATTAAAAATATTAATTCTTAGTGCACTATAGGTTTTATGGCCTTGTCAAATGACACATTTTAAAGTTCTAAAACTCTTTATAAACTTTCCAATACTGCCAGTGAATGCGTGTGACTGCTGATATAATCCATTTAAAGTCAACAGCTGCACACTAAACCTGAGGCCCCTCCAGACTTCCAGACCTGGGCTCTTGATCTCTCCTGACACTTCCTCCCTCCCTCATGTCCACAGGACCTGAACACTATAGATGTCCACTGCCCTGTACATTTCAGAAAGACAAAGCTCTCCTTCTTTACCTGGGTACCCATAGTGCCCAGTCAGGTTGTGTTTGTCTCTCGATGGAATCGATGGAAGAGTGAATGTGCAAAGTGAACCAGCACCCGTGCCTTCTTCACCCCAACCAGTGTATCTCAGGCTGGGCTGGGCCCTTGCACTCCTGCCCTGCTCAACCCGCTGAACCAGCAGGAGCCCCAAGGCCACAGTACAGGGCTGTGCCTTGCCTCAACAACTCCAGATATGTTCCTTGTATCTGAAAAATTATTTACTGTGGTGATGTACAATGCCTTTATAAGAGAACAGATGGCACCTCCAATTAGAATGCCTTAAAAGGAAACCCTAATGAGATTATAAAAGCCAACAAATTGACTTTTTCATACAATACTTTCCTGGCACACAATAAATCAAATATCTAATGAGTTTCAATAAAATAATAGATTTATTTATACGTGTTTTGCCTAGCATGGCGTTGCACCTCAGCCCTGCCCTATGGGTCCCTTCAATGAGTGCTTGTCCCTGCATACCAAGGCAGAGAGCTGGACAGTGCATCTATGAGCTTCTCTCAGGCCTGGCCACCACAGCCACATGTGGCTTTGATTCAGCGATTTCTGGTCTGACCCAAGCATGCTAAAGCCTGCTATATCTGGAGAGTAGAGGCATGCAAAGGGTGTGGTGGCTGTAGTCACACATATAGGCATGTCTAATAATCACCTCCATTCTGGGTAAGATGGGGACACTGTGGTGGGACTATAGGGGGTATATGTAACCCCAGAGCTAACTGGACCAGAGACAGGAGGAAGATGCCTATACGGTATGATTTATTAATAATTATTATTATTAAATTATTATCATTAGTTTAGAGATGGGAGTCTTGTTATGTCACCCACACTGGAATTGAACTCCTAAGCTAAAGTGATCACCCTTCTTCAGCCTCTCAAGTAGCAGGGACTACTGGTGCATGCCACCATGCCTGGTTCAGGTCTGATTTTAAGGAGGGTAGACTCAGGATATGAGTAGGTCCAGTGGAGTGAGGATCTAGAAAGTACATACTGGAGGCTTTGGGCAATTCCTGCTTCCCACCCCCCAGTCCCAGCCCAGCTATTAACCAGGCATTAGTCCTCCTGGTTCAAGTACATCAGATCAGATGGCTGGAAAATAGGCCTTGAGAGAGAGAAGAGAGAGATGCTATAGCAAGGAGGGCAGCAGCACATCAACATTCTGAGCATTTAGTCATTGGTCTACCTTTCCTCTAGGTGACCGTACCCAGGGACTGGATGAATTTACAGGGTGTGTCTGCTGAAGTGGGAAGCTTGGACGCCGAGCCTTCTATTTGCATGGTTGATCTGTAGAAGGAGGCCGGCTAGTGAGAGGGGTTAATGAGAAAGAATGGAAAGGAGTGTTTTCAGGAGGAATAGTGTGAGACCCTGGGCATATACTTTGGCAATCATGGAGACTAGTCTTTGGTCTGAACATCCAGGGAGCAGTGATTCAGCATCCTTAAGTGGTTTCTAAAGAAGTACATTAAACAATGCTTTTTGGGCTCATGGAAGACCCCCAGGGCAACCTCAGAAGTCAGTGGAGGAGACAGCACGACAGAAAAACAAGACCTCTGGTCAGCAGATACAATAATTTTTGTTAATATTAACTCACCAGAGAGAGAGGTCTGTAGAAAATCAATTCAAATCTATACACATTGATTGAACTGAGGAACTTGATCTAGAAGATACTTTTATTCGCCCTCTTTACTCAGTAAAGGTTACATACACTACAAGGCTAGAATTAAGAAGTTCTTCCACTCGGAGTCCAGTCACTTTTTCTGTTCATCAAACAGAAAGTATATATGAAACATTCTTCTGTGCTGGGGATGGATGGAAGGGATTTGGTCCAGGGAGGTGTAAGGAAAGGTCCCTGCTCACAGGGAGGCAGGCAACATTATCCAATGAGAAGAAAATTCTAACATATTAGAGGCTAACCTGGAGCACTGACTCCCAAATACAATGGGAATACTGAAAAGAGAGGTCATCCCCATTTCAGGGCTAAAATGCTCAGAGGAGTGGGAGCAAATTATCCAAAGTACTGTGCAGGGACAGTAGTGATTGTCTCCTCCCACAATTATGGGGGAGAATATTGGGAGAAATGCACCCCTTCTCACATCCCTATCCAGAGAGTGTAGCTGCCTTTCTCCATTTTTGGCAGGGAGACTGCTCTTCCCTCTGTATTATATAATGGGACAGTGATGTAGCCAATGCATTAGCTCCAGTCCATAGAATTTCTGCCTTGGAGATGCACTCTGTGGTCAGGCCACTGGTCTTGTCATTTGACAGGAGCACAAGTGCTACATCAGGCTGGGCATTGGAAGGCACACAAGATGAATATATGGTCCTGACACACAATAGTCTTCATTTGATAACTGAGATAAGTACAGAATAACTGGACAATTAATAAAATGATGAGCACTCTGAGGGGAGTCTGGTTACAAATATACAGGAAACCCAGCAAAGAGGTAGGAGATTCTCAGCTACAGGCACCAGGAGGGACTTCTTGGAGGAGGTGATAATAGATTATGATTTTGCATCCAAAGAACTCTCCAGTCTGGCATCTGATGAACAGAAATTATCTTTCTGGGGTGGGAGAAAGGCCCTGTTATATGGGAGGAAGGGTGAAGGAAAAAACCGTAATCTTCACCCAGTGATAAGTAGGGACAAGGCCCCTGAACTCCGAGCACAGGAGATGTATGTTTCAGCACCACGGCCAGCAATTCTGCTTTGCTCTGGGATCAAAGGATGATGTCTTCTCTTCCCTGCCCCAGACCCACCACTTGCACCATCAGGGAACCAAACTCTCCAGCCCAAAGCCGTTACTAGACACTTACTAGTGCATGCCACTTCTGGAGGGTCAAAGTCCGCTCGGTAATAACCAGTCCGACAGGTGCAGATGGGAGACGCCTCTGCAGGGGAGCGGCTGTTGGAGGGGCAGTGGGAGCAGCCCTCAGCTTCCTGGCTGGCCTTGAATGTCCCTGCAGGGCAGGCTAGAACACAAAGAGACCATGTGATAATTAATGGAAGTGTGGCAGCCAGAAACTCTGCCCTACAACTGGAAAAGGAGTGTCTTCCTCTTTAAAGAGAACGGGAAACCCATATTTAACACTTCCAGTTCTTCAGAAATCCCTTGTGAAATATACATTCCTGGTACCAATGACCTCTCTCACTTGAACAAAATGCATAATAATTCTTCCCTTCCAGGTGTGTCAAGAGATTGAATTGAGAAAACAAATCTAATGTGTAGCTCAGTTCCTGGGACATAAGTGCTCTATAAATGGTTACTTCCTCCTCTGTCTACCTGGTTAACATCCATGGCCTTTCTCTGAGACACTCACTAAAGACATCTCATCTTATGGCCTCAGATAGAAAGGGGTCCGAGGTTTTTCAATGACATGTTGGACCTACGGTTTTTCAATGCCATGTTGTAGCACACATGAGGAACACTATGAGATGTATTAACAAGCTCTTGTTATGAATGATGGTAAAGGGCTGAAATTCATAAGTGATTCTTTAAAACTAGAGTGATTTCAAGGTTACTGCCTTAACAACATCATTCTCCTTTAACTGCATTTTGATATGCTTTCAGGGGCGGGGCAAGGAAAGGATGACTTTGCAGACAGCGCACCAGGGAATATGTCATGCACTTGGTGTCATCTATCATGCACATGGCAGTGGGGAAGGTTGGGAACACCTGCTACAACCTGATCTCCACTGGAGGGGTGCTCACATGTACAGCACATCCTCTTAATTTCCTGTGGGATCAGCTTATAATGAGTCATTCCCTGAAAAGTCTGGCTCCAAGCTGTCCCTTGGGTCTTAACTTTGTCTCATCTGTAGAGACTTTTGAGCCCAGACATCTGGTCTCTTCCTTGCTGATCCCTCCCAAGATTGATCCTGCCTACCCTAGTTCCCCAAGGCCCTCCCTTATTATCTCAGCCCTCACTCTTCCTGTCCCCGTGAAACCTACTCTGGCTCATCCTCCTTTGAGACTGGGTAAAACTTACTGACTGGTCAACTTGTTTGGCTTTCTTACACACCTCATTACTTCATTCAACAAACATTTACTGTGTTCCTGCTGAAAACATGGCATAGGGAATTCAAGAATAGAGCCTGCCTTCAAGGAGCTCTTGATCCAATGAAGTCATATAAATCTAATACAATGTGATCGTTGTATAATGGAAGAGCCATTATAATGGTTTCTACTTATAGAAAGTTAATCTTCTCAAATGTATTGTTCCCTCCTGTAAAGTGCAGAATATTCTTTAATAACAGCAGTAGCCACCATCTGTTAACTTGTCTTGTTAAGTGCTTTACATGCATTACTCTATGCGGTAGACATTATTATCCCCATTTTGCTAATGAGGAAACTGGGACACGGAGAGGTTACAAAACTTACCAAGGATCACACAGTGGGAGAAATGATAGTGACGACATACACATAGCTCTTTGAAAAATATCCACTGCTTTTCTGCTAAGACTAGAAGAAAGAATTGTTTTCTATGCTGTGAAAGTTATCTCACTCCATTGCTCACTTAAGGTGAGGAAAAGGTTTCAGTTTCTCCAATCGTGTGCTGGGTGGGGTCCCATTTTGGACAGGAAGGAATCTCTGAAACACAGTGTTCTGGAATGGCACGACCCAAATGTGTTCCATGGGATCCACGTTCTTTGGATTGTTAACACCTATGACAAAAGGGTACTGTGGCCAGATATTTACAAATGCTAATTTTAAAAGTTCATCTTATTCTTTGTTGAGAATTTCTCAGAACTTTTAAAAATGCTATGTTTTTTCACCAAGAAGCCTTACTTTGCAGAGCATCCCTTGGGATCAGGGAAGACACTGGAGCGAATGTTGTTTCCCAGTTTTGGGGAAACAATGCCAGTTGTGACCCACGTAAAAAGGGACCACTTCCTGACTCATCTCAGCACATTCAGAAGAAACTTCTCTGTAGAAAGAAAAAAAGTACATCTGAGTCTTTACTACAGATCTAACAAATAAAACATGAAAGGGAGAAGCTCTGAATGGCAAAAGTATGCGAGACTTTGACTTACTAATCCATCTTTCCCAGCCCACTCAGTACGGTCCCTCCCTCTGTTTTTCTCCCTCTTTCCTTTTCTTCTTTCCATATCTCTCCTCATCTCCTGTGAGAAACGCTTGGCTCTTTTCCTAATAAATCCCCAGCCTTCCTGGCCCTGTTTGGTTCTGCAGCCAGTGAATACAAACGAATCCCAGGCCTGTGCTGCCTGGACTTGGCAGGAGCTCTGTCTCTGGAGAGTGGGGGAGGCGTAGTGGTGACGACTCAAGCATTCATATTTGGCCCCTGCCATGCCGTAATTTTCTTAATGTACCAGTCCAAGAAGAACAAGGTGTTTCTAGCACATAAATGCCTCCTCACTTTACATTTAATAAGTTAAGAGCATAAACAATTGTCCTGATATCCACAAGTGGCAGGGGAAATGGAAAGTGCCTCTTCTGAGGTTTCTGATGGAGGACGGTAGGCTCTGGGTGACTGAGTCTCTGAATTCCAAGGTGTACACAAGAGGAGCAAGTGGAGGGGAGGAGGTCCAAGCTGGCCATTAGGGAGAGAAGCTTGGGGAGTGGTTGCGGAGAGAGTTTCCAGGATGGGGTCTGACTCCATTCTCCCCAGAGAAAAAAGCATTTGGCAATGGTCAGACAGTCCTGAGGTCAATTCTTGGCTCTGCCAGCTCCTAGCTTGGTGACCACTGGCAAGTTATATCATCCCTCAGAGCCTCAATTTGCTCATCTGTATAAAAGGTCTATGAAAAAGAACTGTAACTTTCTCACAATAACTCCCACAAATCATAATACATTAATAATAAACTCAAATATGAAATGTCGCTAGCATCAATGTGTGCTGAATAATGCTAACTCCTCTCCATCCCAACTTACCCACTCCCAAAAAAAACCCAAAACAAACAAACAAACAAACAAAAAAACAAGGTTTCTTTCCAGGGACGTTTAGAATTCAGGGTCAGAATACAAATTTCAAGTCCCAAAGTGGGAAAATAAATCCCGGAACCCAATGGAAGACTGTGTTTCTACATATATGATTTCTGTTATGTATAATGGGTGAATCATATCTACAAAATATATTTTACATATAATTACAAAATGTATGAATCTCCTTAATACTCAGACTTTATAACTTAGTACTTTCATAAAATCTATCTAGGCATGCCTTAATTTATAAAAGAAGCAGTATTCCTAAATTCATTTATTAAAAATTTTTTTTAAACTTTAAGTTATGGGACACATGAGCAGAATGTGCAGGTTTATTACATAGCAATACATGTGCCACTGTAGCTTGCTGCACCTATCAACCCATCATCTAGGTTTTAAGCCCCACACGCATTAGCTATTTGTCCTAATGCTCTCCTTCCCCTTGCCCCCCACCCCCCAACAGGCCCCAATGTGTGATCTTCCCCTCCCTGTGTCTATGGGTTCTCATTGTTCAACTCCTACTTACGAGTGAGAACATGTGGTGTTTGGTTTTCTGTTCCTGTGTTACTTTGCTGAGAATGATGGTTTCCAGCTTCATCCATGTCCCTGCAAAGGGCATGAACTCATTCTTTTTTATGGCTGCATAGTATTCCATGGTGTATGTATGTCACTTTTTCTTTATCCAGTCTATCATTGATGGGCATTTGGGTTGGTTCCAAGTCTTTGCTATTGTAAACAGTGCTACAATAAATATACGTGTGCATGTGTCTTTATCATAGTATGATTTACAATCTTTTGGGTATATGCCCAGTAATTTATAAAACTTTTAAATGGTTGTGCTATACATTCTCATAGAATTCATGCTTTAAACAAGGGTTAAAGTGCCAGGCTAATCCACAAAGCCTTTTTAACTTACCTTGTATGGGGTGCCATTAATCAGAAACAAAAGTTAACAATATTGTTGTTTCACTAGAAATTTAACATAGAAATATAAATAAGAAAACTATGCTGCCCCTTGAGAAAAAGTAGCTTTAACTTGGGTTGATAAATAGAGCTTCTGGGTGGATTCTGATGGAGGATATTCAGGTCAAGAGAAGCAAAAGCAAATGGCCTTTGGAGCCAGGTCAGTCACTTAAGAATATAAAGCAGCCGCGAGTCACACAGTGCAGAGTGACGGAGACTCCGGCAGCCTGGAGACTGCTCACCTGCATAAAGACTCTACGATTTCAAACAATAATAATTAAATACGGCAGTAGCCTAACCAAACACATCTCAGCACTTTCAGGCAATCTGAGGTAAATAACAGAGTTCTCTGCTTTCATATCATTTCAAAACTCCGGAGTTCCTTTGCAGAATTATGGTCAGCACTATTGCTACAGTTGGGAGCCCCTTGTTCAACAGAAATTTAATTGACTCCTAGCCAGACACCAGACTATAGGAATAGAACAGAGCACAGATGGGGTAGATGACATTAGGAAGCTCCTTCCTGGTGAGAGAGGTGGATGATAGAATGCTGCTTCTGATACAGCAGGATCTGTGCTATGCTTGTATGCACACAGGGGACCAGGTGGCTGGATATACACCTTTTGCAGAGTCTCCTTATAAGATGAGAGTCATAAGAAACTTTATAAGAGAAGCAGTATTCCTGAGTTCATTTATTAACCTTTTAGATTGTAACTTGTAACCACACTTGTGCTATACTTTCTCATAGAATTCGTGCTTTAAACAATGGTTAAAAGTGTCACTTCAGGCCAGGTGTGATGGCTCACGCTTGTAATCCCAATACTTTGGGAGGCCGAGGCGGGTGGATCACCTGGGATCAGAAGTTTGAGACCAGCCTGACAAACATGGCAAAACACTGTCTCTACTAAAAATACAAAAAAGAAAAAAAAATTAGCTGGGCATTGTGGCATGTGCCTGTAATCCCAGCTACTCAGGATGCTGACGCAGGAGAATCGCTTGAACCCAGGAGGTGGAGGTTGCAGTGAGCCGAGATTGCGCCACTCCACTCCAGCCTGGGTGACAGAGTGAGACTCTGTCTCATAAAAAAAAAAAAAAAAAAAAAAAAAAAAAAAAAAAAAAAAAAGTGCCATTTCTTGGTAGTTGGCAATGGTGATTAAAAAGCTTATTGTGATGGTTAGGAGATGAAATTCAGAAGGAGAGGAAAAGACAAAGGGAGAAGAAAAGAGGTGGAAGAACAGGAGAAGTGGGAAGGGAAATTAGGTCAGAAAGTGGTCAGCTTCGAACTTCATGGGGGAGAGTTCCATTACGTTTCCAGGAGGTGGGTAGAAAGAGAAGAGCCACCTGCACCTTGCTGTGTATTCGTATTAATACAATGGGACAACATAACTTGGAGGACTGGACATTTCTAACACCAGTGCAGCCTACAACTGCCTCGTTTCCTTAAGAGAAGGGGGTTTGCTTTCCTCCATTGTAAGTGATCTCAGTTCAGACAGAAGGCCTAGAAACTTGCATAGCCAAGGCTTTTGGGTGGCACTCCTCCCCCTGACCTCACCACACATCTCTTTCCCCACCCCCAACTTCAGAAAAGGAGAGGAGACAAGATCTGAGCACCCCATGCCTAAACATGTGTATATTTTCCATTCAACAGACAAAACACACATTTGCCTCCCTGTTCAAGTGCCAAGGGTTGGCTGCACGTCTCCTCTGGCTGGTATCCAGAAGGTCACCTTGAAACGTCCACCGAACTTCTCAGCACCTCAGCAATGTAACAAATGACCTTCTGCTTACAATACTCTCGAGACACCCCTCTCCGCCTGTCCATGCACGCAGACTTCCAGTGGCACTGAGTCCATCACCTACAGTACTGTTACTTTATAAAGAAACAGATTAAGTGTCTCATAAACAGTACAGTGATTGAGATAATGGAAAGCGCTTCTCGTACCCATCTGCAGCATCAGGTTATGAAGCATTTCCAAGCAGCCAGGAAGAGGAAATTAATAGAAGCAAGAGGGAATAACCACTTTTATGCAATTTCCTCAGGAGATAGTGGACCATCTAATCTTTATTGGAGCCCTTTAACCTGTCACTCAGCACTCACCAGAGCCTCTTTAGCTCTCACAATTTTTCTTCATATCAAAGGAAGATAAAATGAAGACCTCAAAATATTGTTTTATAATTTTCAGATGTAGAGGGTGCGTGTTACCGCTGCCCCTCCCCCTCTCAAATGAGGCCTCAAAAACGACATTTTTATGCAGCATAAATGTGGGAGAGCTTAACTATTCTCAGTGCATGGTCGAGGGGGTCAGAGCTACACCGCAGGGAGGAAATCTCTCCTTGCATTTTAAATGTGATTCTTCCCTCCACCGCCACCTTCTGTCCTTGCTCTTTCTTTTTAATAATCTGATTACTTCTTCTGATCTATTTTTTTTTCCCCAAATGAGTTTGCAAAGGTTCATGCCAATGAATATTCATCCCCTGCTTAAGAACCGGGTGCCTTTCTCAAGGCAGGTGCAGCTCAGCAGCTGGCTCAGGGAAGTCAGTCTGCCTCATGGGGCAACTGGGAGAGAGGCAAGGCACATGCTTCTGGCCAGGAAGAAGGAGGTTCACAGTCCACAGTTCATTGCTCCTACAACCTCCCCTTCCTTTGTCTTACGCTTTGCTCTCATTCTGTAAGAGAGGCAGAAGAGCCTCTCTCAGCAGCTGCTAAGAATTGTGCGATAGGTGTGGTGTTGGCGGGCAAGAAATTCCTGTGGGTCATGCAAACAGCTCTACATAGCTCCTTCCATAGGTCTTGTGATTGGGCCACCATTTAAAGTCACTTCTGTGGCCAAATGTCTCCATCACCTTCACATTACTGGTGGCTGACCAAATAGGTTCCCAGCTCTGAAATTTCAGGCCTGGTGAAACTCCCTGGAAGGAGGTGGCATGAGGTCTCTGCACTGGGATTCCTCTGTCTATTCTCAAAAGCAATCTTTGCTTTCCCAGAATGGGTTTTCCTGAATAGCCCCAGGACATTCCACTGGGACTCAAAGCTTTATGGAAACTCCCAATTCCCCTTATATTTATGGCAATGTGTTGAGAAAACTGACGGCAAATAAATATTTCCCAAGCACCCATCCATTCATCCATCCATCCATCCATCCATCCATCCATCCATCCATCCATCCATCGAATGTACTAGTTTGAAAGTTCTCTGAAGGCTGACACTAGGTGTTTTCATCATCTTTGTATTTCCCTTTCCCCAGCACTTAGCACAAACTTTACACATAGGCATACACATTCTATGGCTAGTCGAATGAGTGTTTGCTGAAGGACTGCTGTGATAAGACCCAAAAGATAAAAGCTGTGATGATAATAATAATAACAACAAATAGGGTATTAATATTAGAGAATGTAAGATAATGAGCAGTCCCACACAAAGTGTGAATTCTTTTTTTTTTTTTTGAGACAGGGTCTCACTCTGTTGCCCAGACTGGAGTGCAGTGGCGTGATCTCAGCTCACCGCAACCTCCGCCTCCCAGGGTCAAGCGATTCTCCTGCCTCAGCCTCCTGAGTAACTGGGATTACAGGCATGCACCACTACCACCTAAGTTTTGTGTTTTTAGTACAGATGTGATTTACCGAGTTGGCTAGGCTGGTCCTGAGCACCTGACCTCAAATGATCCATCTGCCTCGGCTTCCCAAAGTGCTGGAATTACTGGAGTAAGTCAATGTGCCCAGCCAAAGTGTGGACTCTTATTGTTTCCTGGGAGAGTTATTTGATGTGTATTAAGAGCTTCAAAATGTTGAAAGCTTTGATTCAACAAACTTATTTCTAAAAACTTATTCTAGAAAAAAAAGCAAGCAGGTGTAGGAAAAGATCTATGTTCATTGATGTTCATCACAGTGTTGTTTATAATAGGGAAGAAAGAAAAAAGAGAAGAAGAGGGAGGGAAGAACTTAAAAGTCTGATAATAAGGTATTGGCTAAATAAATTATGCAACATTCATATCATTCATACAATGGAATATTGCACAGCCAAGGAGCTGAGCTGAGCATAGCAGGTCAGGGTGAAGTGTTTACCAATCAAATTTCTACGGCAGAGGTGGAGAGGCTGTGTGCCAGAGGTCTTTAGAGGAAGGGGAGAGTGGGTTGCCATTGGAAGGCTGTCTAGAGGAGGTGTTTCATGCATAGGGCCTCAAAGTATGGGTAAAAGTTGGCACCGAGGGAGGATGGGAGTATGAGGCAAAGGGAAAAGATTGCACCAAGACTCAGAGACAGCAGGATCCCTAGCTCACCTGGGGAAACTTTGAGAGTAGTTGTAGAAGGTGCCAAAAATACAAAGCATTTATGGGGGCCATGGTGGGAGGAGGGCTGGAGCGCATTTACTTCTACATCAACCTGGGCACTTGGAGCCAAATGAGTCTCCAGTTCTTGCCTCCCTGGGCCTGCTGCCAGCTGTAATGGCCTGTGCAGAGGGGACACTTAGCTGTGTCATACACTTGTATCACTCATGGTGACACTTGCTGAAATTGATGAATGCTGCAGGCACCATGACACAGAAGAGACTGTAACTTACTGTGCTATTAAGTTGTTCAGACAGCAGTAGGAGTAGCAAGCCTAGAATGCATCCGCATGGAAGTTGTTAAAGAGGTGGGCCAGGGTGGGGGTGCTTTGCCTTGATGAAATGGGGCGATCACTGGTCAGGACTGAAGTGTGACAAACAGAAGAGCAGTGTCTCAAGCGAGAGGGACAGACACTCAGGTCCTGATGGCAGCCTGTTCCCAGAGTGTAGCCAGGGCCTTCAGAGCCAGGGTCCTGTTCGGTTGTAGGAGGCTGTGCTGGGCATCAGTTTCTCTCAGAAGAGAGTCCAGGCCTGGATCCTACAATTCTGGTCCAAGGTCAGTGATTAGGGTGTGAGGATCGCCATAAAGCAAGCCCAGGTGTTTTGTAATGATCTAGGCCAGGTTCTCAAATTGGTCTCCAAATCAGCAGTGCTATGGACTAAAAGTTGCCCCTCAAAAAAAAAAAAAAAAAAAAAAAAAAAAAAAAAAATTCATACGTTGAAGCCTAATTCTGAATGCAATTTTTTTTCTTTTTTTTTTTTTTTTTAAGACAGAGTCTCACTCTGTCACCCAGGCTGGAGTGCAGTGGCGTGACCTCAGCTCACTGCAACCTCCGCCTCCAGGGTTCAAGCGCTTCTCCTGCCTCAGCCTCTAATGCAGCTGGGACTACAGGCATGTGCCACCACGCCTAACTTTGTATTTTTAGTAGAGTTGGGGTTTCACCATGTTAGCCAGGATGGTCTTGATCTCTGCCCCTCTCGGCCTCCCAAAGTGCTGGCACTACAGGCATGAGCCATCGTGCCCACCCCCGAATGTGATACTATTTGAAGGTGAGGGCTCTGTGGAGTAATTAAATCACGAGGGTGGAGCCCTCATAAATGGGATTAATGGCCTAATAAGAAGAAATACGAGAGAGCTTTCTTTCTTTCTGCCATGTAAGGATATAATGAACAGATGGTCACCTGCAAACCAGGAAGTGGGCCCTCACCAGACCCTGGATCTTCTGGCACCTTGATCTTGGACTTCCTAGTATTCAGAACTGTGAGAAATAAATGTTTATTGTTTAAGCCACCCAGTATTTGTTACAGCAACTTGAACGAAGACAAGCAGCATCAGTGTCACCTGGGAACGGACAGAAATGCAGAATCTCAGACCCTCCTCCAGGCCTACTGAACCAGAAAATCTGGAGGCATGACTCACTAATCCAAATTTTATCAAGCCCACCAGGCGATTCTGATATGGCTCTAGTTTGAGGACCACTGCTCTAGGTCTTCTGGAAGAATGCACACATGGGGTCTGAAAAACTTCCATGTGCTGGCTGTGTGATCTTAAGCAAGTTATTTAAACTTTGACCCTCAGCCCACCCATTTGTAAAAAGGGGTGCTAAGGTGACTTCCTTCCCATAGCTATTGTGAAGATCAGTGTAATACATGTAAAATTCCTGGAATATAGTATCTCCTCAATAAATATCTTCAAGATGTTTTCCACAAGAAGCCAGGATGAATGTTTTCATCAACAATTCATTTGAAAGTATTTATTAACATACTTGGAGGTATGCTAGGCACTGTGATACATCAATGGAGGAAAAACGCAAAGATATTTCCCATGTGGAATTGACATCGTGGTGGAGGAAGACAGACTTTAAGCTGGAAATTCCAGTGGATGGGATTAATGTGGCATAGAAGCGCTATAGTAGCGACCTAACCCTGTCTGGGAGGGTCTTGGGAAAGCGACATCTAAGTTAAGGCATAAAGAAGATATAAGCCTCCTATGATAGGCAGAGGCAAGGTGGGTTAGTGAGAGGAGATAGAGAAGCTTCCAGGTGGAGAGAGCAGCCTGTGAAAAGGCCCTGGAGAATGAAAATGACTCCATCAAGGACCTGAGTACAGTGCCTGCAGGGGCCCTGAGTGCTCAGGCTCGGCAGAGAGCCTGCGTGGGGTGGGTGGGATCCGTAGGCAAGTGAGGCGGCTGAGCGCTTGGAGGGGCAGCCTGAGCTCATGTCACCCACTCAGCCCATGACTTTATCCTGAGGTCCATGGAACCACTTGATGGGCTTGAAATTGGGAAGAAACAGAATCAGATTTTGTTTCTAAAGGATCACACTGGCTGCTGGGAAATGAATGGACTGGAGGAGTGGGGACACTTACAGGAAGATTCAGTAGCCCATAAAAAGTGATAATGGACTAGCGTAGTGGGAACAGAGAGAAGTAGATGGATTCAAGAGCTATCTAGAAGAGAAGGGTCTGGCAATTGATTGGGGATTGCTCCTTCATTCAACAGATAGGCACTGAGCCCCTACTAGATGCCAGGCACTGGGTTGGGTGTGAGGAGTCAAAGACTGCAACCTGTTGTCTGCTTGTGTCCCTGCTATCCTGCTGACCCCAGAAAGCCTGCCCTCTACATTTCATCCTCTAGGGCTAGGCATTTTCCTCTTCTTGGAGTCCTCTTTTAGAAATCCAATACTTTAGCAGTAGGCTCACTGTCCCTATAACTTTGGGGGGAATATTGGGGAGTGGCAGTATGAAAGGTCCAGAGCAGAGAAGGTGAGAGTCTCACTCAGAGACTAGGACTGATTTGGCTCTTCCTGCAGCTGCTGCATCTGTGCCCCAAGTCTGTCCCTTGACCACTGGCCTGCAGACAAAGTCAGAGAAACAATGTGTGTGTCTATGTGGGAGAGAACCCAATCTTCAGACTCAGGAATCTGCAGAGTGGCCAGAAGAGCCTTCTGGACTTTGGAATGGTACAGGGAACAGACCTCTGACCAGAGATTCCTGTCCCTGAAGCTGCAGCATTACCTGTATCTCCTCCACAGCAGGCCAACTGGACAGCCAGTAACTGCTGAGCGTCCCATGGGCTGGTTCCTTAGCTTTAGGCCAACAGAGGGGACAGGAAGGGGTACGATGCTGCAGCACCAAGTAAGACAGAGACAGCAGGGAAGAGGGAAAGCAGGAGGGAGAAGGTTTAGCTGGGAACAATTGCGCTTCCTTACACAGAGGGAAACTGAGGCCAGAGAAGGCACTTGACTTTCTCAGGTCACCCAAGAAGCAGGGACTCAGCTGAACTTATTCCTTGGCCCTGCCTGCCTCAGAATAGAAGGAAAAGGGAAGGACACAGGAGGAGTTGTGGAGGAGGCAGCTGAGAGGCCCCTCCTGTCCACAGCCCAGCCCCAGAAGAAACAGCACGAATATCTTGGTCTGCCCCCACAGACACCCGACATTCTAAAGCCTACACCCTGGACATGGGGGATCCCTGGGGAAGGAGGCAATAATGCAGCTAACTGGGAAGTAAGGGACCACTGGGCAGAGACTGGGAAGGGGCAGGGCCTGGTCCTTCACTCTCCCAGGCTCTTACAACCTTGAAATGATCAGCATGGAGGGGAGTGGGACAGAGCAGGGTCACAACAGCCAGACACCAGCGAGGCTGATGCTGCTGTGTGCTGGCCTGCCCTCTTTTCCAGGGCTTGGTGGAGAACTGGGACCCAGAGAGGCAAATGGCCTAATGGTGCTCAAGCTCCTCTCTCTATGGAATTTATATTAATGAAATAATCACAGGTAGCTCAAAGATTTAACTATGCGGGTATTCATGACAATATTGTTTATAGCATGAAAAAACTAATAACAGCTTAAAAGCCCTAAAATAAGATGTCAGATCAATAAATTATAGTGCATCCATAAATGGAAAATCATACCCAATCAAGGAAGATGGTGAAAACCTGTGGTTAGTGACATCTAAAAACATTGGCAAATAGTGGGAACAAATATTGTTCTCAAATATGTCACTCTTTTATAAAGATGAGATTATACACATTTAAAACATCTTTTATGATCTATATTTTCCAATTTTTATGCAGTGAACTTATATTAGTTTTTTGAATTGCAAAAGATTTCTTTATTTGAGACAGGGTCTCACTCTGTTACCCAGGTTGGAGTGTAGTGGTGTGATCTTAGCTTGCTGCAACCTCTGCCTTGAGGGTTCAAGAGATTCTCCCACCACAGCCTCCTGAATACCTGGGACTACAGGCACGTGCCACCATGCCTGGCTAATTATTTTTGTATTTTTTAGCAGAGACAGGGTTTCATCATGTTGGCCACGCTGGTCTTGAACTCCTGACCTCAAGTGATCTGCCCATCTTGATCTCTGAAAGTGCTGGGATTACAGGCGTGGGCCACCATGCCTAGCTAAAAAAGATTTTTTCAAACAGTGGAAGATCAGAGGGCAGTGCTAGGCAGGAGTAGTGTGACTGGTGTGGGAAGAAGGCAAGAAGTGAGGCCCCACTGGCAGCAGGACAAGGCAGAGAAGGCGGTGGAGTGTGGGGAGTGGCCTGGGAGTTGGCACAGAAGGCCCCCACTCAAGCCTAGCCTTTCTGTGAGCCATCATGTCTCTGTGTCCCCAACTCCACCTCTTCACTCACGTTAGCGTCCCCTAAAAAATCTCTTTTGAAGGATGAGCTGTTTTCCTTTTATAGGCATTCTCTCGTTCACTCAACACACATCTGGGGAGCACTTTCTGTGTGCCCTGAGATAGATATCAGATAGTCACTGCCTTTACATTGGGTAAGAAGAGGGCCATTGTCAAGGAGTGAGGAATTCCAGATATGCAGGAATCAGAAGGGTAAGGGGGTCTGGAGGAGCCCCCAATGCAGAGGCAGCATGCAGCTAAATGGGGGTGGAATTCTTAAGATGTTGAACTCCAGGCTAGGCGTAGTGGCTCCCGCCTGTAATCCCAGCACTTTAGGAGGCTAAGGCCGGTGGATCACTTGAGCCCAGGAGTTCGAGATCAGCCTGGTCAACATGGCAAAACCTCGTTTCCACTAAAAATAGAAAAAATTAGCCGGGAGTAGTGGCGCATGTCTGTAGTCCCAGCTACTCAGGAGGCTGAGGCAGGAGAATCGCTTGAACCTGGGAAGTGGAGGTTTCAGTGAGCTGAGATTGCACCACTGCACTCCAGCCAGGGCGACAGACACTCTGTCTCAAGAAAGAAAGAGAGAAAGAGAGAGAGAGAGAGAGAAAGAGAGAAAGAGAGAGAGAGAGAGAGGAGAGGGAGGGAGGGAGAGAGAGAGGGGAGAGGGAGGGAGGGAGGAAGGAAGGATGTTGGACTCCAGAGGCAGGACCGTGCCCTCCTTGAGAAGATCTGATGTCACAGCTAAGCAGGAGACAGGGAAACAGTGTCAGTTCCCAGAGGGCAGAGCAGGGAGGTAAACGAAGTGGTAAGCCCATGCTGGAGGGCAGTGGAGAGGAACCTGTGCTTTAGAAGACAGCAGAAGCACCCTGCCAGCAGCCAGGATGGACTCTTTAAAGGGAGATAGGTATCCCCTTGACACCTCACTCTCAACCATGAGGGAGACGCTTCAAGGGGCCCCTGGGACCCAACAGAAGGGAGGGTCCCATCACTTTGGTCACTCTGAGAGCCCCAGGTCATTTATCCTTCTTGGGTGCTAGGCCTAGGTCTCTGCTGCATCAGCAAGGACAGGGGAACCCCCAATTGTCCCCTCCTGAGGCCCAGTCTCCACCCTCATCAGTGCCCAGCTGCCAGTGTTCTAAAAACACCATCAATCTGGTAGCTCCAGGCAGGGGATGAGCAGGACATATGCTGGCAGTCAGGCTGCTTCCCATGTTTTCAAACTGAAGTGTTTTCCTTTTGAGAAAAACCTCATTTTTTAAGCACTTTCCCTGACACGGACCTTAATGGATTCCCTTAAAAAAAAATTTATAACCAAGTTCTTAAGATAAATGAAGATGATTTCTCACTGTATTTCTATCTAAAGGCTGGACAATGACAAGAAGCCACACAGAGTTTCTCACTTTTTCCAGAGCCCCAGAGGCACAGGCTCGCCACCAGGGCACACACAGGTCAGCCAGGTCTGCTGGATGGTCACACCCAGGACAGACACTGCTTTCATTTGCTCTCTCTGCTTTTCACAGAGCGAATAGGAAACACACACACACAAGCAACTGTGTTTAGATGTATCACACAAATCTCATTTACTCTCCAAACTCTGACCAGGTAAATACAACTCTTCTCTTAGGGAAGGTTGCTCTTGTTCCTTCCTTTCCTGGCTTCCTCACCCCAGAGTTTGGTGAGCCCACAAATCACAGACAGACAGGGCTGGAAAAGACCTTAGAAATACCTTTTAGAATAGGGGCTGCCGATACCCAGCACAGATACTGTCACCACCTCTCCATGCCTGCCGTGGCAGACATTGCTAATCAATCTTGGCACTCATTCCTACTCAACCCACAGCAGAGTGCTGACCCTTTAACACAATGTTCCACGCAGAAACTACCTGTGATTGAATTGCCACATCACAGACTTATGATGGCAAAAATGAGGCCCAGAGAAGGCAATGACTTGGCCAGAGGTGCAGGAGAACCAAAACAAGTCACGGTGCCAGTGTCTGCTCCACCTGCCCAGATGGCCCCATCATAAGCATGAGCCTGCTGCAGCTCTGTGGAGCTCACCCCCGCCCCCACCCCAACTGCCTCAACTCTTTCTCCTTCTCAGCTTTGAAGCTGGTCCCACTGCACAGCCTCCTCTCCAACTTGGATGCAAGGGCATCTAATTATTCTCTCTGTATGCATCAGGGAAGAGCTGCATTCTGTTTAAGCAAGTGTAGCTAAGAGGTGCTGCATCTCAAGAGAAGGTCAAGTGCTGCATATGTATAATATAAGATTAAGATTTTCCCCTTCTGTGGTGTACTTGATAAAATAATTTTGCTGTGACCTTTACAGAAACCCAGGAGTAGAAATGGAGAGAAGTGGAATTTCCAGCTTCTCCCCAGGTCACAAAGTCATAAACACGTAAATCTATAATGATATTACACGGCATTCAAGTGGGACAAGTAAGCAAAAGAAATAATTTTTACTTCTTTTAATGGCAAAGCAAAAGCTTTGAGGCTGAAATTCTCAGGCTAAATTATCAGAGCTGTCTTGACAGATAAGGGGCAGAAACCCTTCCCCCTACACTGCCCTGTCCTTGCCTGTCTGCCCAAACAGTGTGGCACTGCAGACATGGGCATGGACCTCCCTAAGCAGATTATTTAGAGGAAAGTGGCCTGTCCAAGGTCACGAAGGAATCAGTCAGGTCTAACTGGCTCTGCCACAATGTTGCCAGGGGGGGTTGTTCAGCCAGATCTCAGCTCCTAAATTGCAGTGATAGTGGATGTAGCACTTTGCAAGTCGAGTCAATTCTTAAAAAGTGAAGTAACCATGAGTAATAATCAATATTGAAATAAGGTTATAGTCATCCCAAAAGATTCTCCAAGTAAGAGTTACTATGACAAGGCAGAATATATGCATGAGATTTATCCAAAAGGCTGAAGGCAGAGAGATTTGGCAGTATTCATTTTGTCTGACCTGCAACTTTTGCTTAGGACCTCATCAACTCTGAAGCAGCCTTTGAAAAGAGAAGTGGGGCTTGCAAGTTCTGGAATAGGGAGGACACTCTCCTTTTGAGTACCCAGGCAGAGCCAGCCTTAGGCGCTGGATCCCTGGAGATCATGTGAATGGACCGGTGGGTATTGCGAATCAGATCAGCTGGGTGAGGCCTCCCACTGCGACAGAGACAGCAAACGGTTGGATAGTCACATTCTTTCCTGTGACCATTTATTCCTAGGTGCTGAGAAGTAATTTCCAGAGTGCCCTGTGTCCTCCTTATTTGCAGTTTCCTGGATGAACATTAGTATCACCAACTGCCTTCAGGTTTGTCAGTGAAACACAATTAGAGCAGAAGCTTGCAGCAGAGATTAGAGGTGTTAAGGATACACTTAGCACTTAGATTTCAATGCACACTTAGGGAAGCCATTCAACTGGGCTCAGCACATCAGGAAGAACCTAGGGAAGGAACAGCAGGTGAGGATTTCAGGGAAGGCCCAGAGGGAGGAATGGAGTGAGGGAGCAGCAGGCACTGCTGAGCAACTTGAGAAAAGACTCCCCCAAAGCAAACAGCAGGACATGAGCCCAGAGCTGGAGGAATGACAGGAGTCTAGCTGGACAGGTGAACACGACATTGCTCCCTCTCCCGCCCAGGAAGGGGCCGGCTCTCCTGTGCCCAATCTCACCTTTCAACCTTTGGGATCAGACCAGCAAAGGCCTCTTAATTGCCCTCCTACCCTCAGCACCTGATGTGTCTCACTTCACCCTTCCAAGGCAAGGTCTGTGTGCCAAGCTACCCCCGACGTGTTAAAATTGGTTATAAAGTTGTGTTGGTATTAATTACAATTGTTTCATTAATAATAACAACAAGAATTAAGCATTCATCACAGGCCAGGTATGTTACTCAGAATAATCCCATGTTATCCTCACAACAGCCCCAAGAGATAAGTGCTACAATTACTCCCATTTTGCACATTAAAAAACTGAGGCTCAAATAAGTCCAGCAGCTTGTTCAAAATCCCACAGCTGGTGGTACAGATAGGAATTGAATGCAGGCTGCTGACTCCAGAGACTTGATAGCTCATTGGAATATTTTTATACCAAGTAAATTTACCTGGAATAAACAAAAACTACTGTGTATAACTACTTATGTTAAACATCAACTATGCCAACATAACTTCCTGGAGAAAGGAGTACCAGCTTCAGTTACAGACTCTACTACTTAGAGTCATGCGAAGCAAGTTCTATAACATTTTTGAGCCTCAGTTTCCTCATGTGTAAAAATTAGTCCCTGTCTCATAGAGCTGTTTTGATGATTGAATGAGATAGAAAATATAAATGTTTGGTACAATATCTGGCATGAAATAACTGCTCAATTCAAAGTATTAATAGCAGTTAATATTTTCTATTATAAAATGCTAATATGTTCAGTATAGACAATGTGTCATCACCTTGCTAATGTTTTCTATTTTTCAGAGTCAACATTTTCCCCCACTATATGGGACATTCCCATCAAGCTTTGATAATGCATGCGTATTGGCTTGAATCACTAAGATCTAGGGATACAAGGAGAAGTAGTACCCTATGTGACTTCTGAGAGAAAGTTAGCTCTTCTTCCATCCTTCCTCATTTTTGCTGGCTGAAAAGTAGACATGATAGTTGGAACTCAAGCAGCCATCTTCAACTAGGAGATGGAAACTGTGTGCTCTGAATTTCAAAGCAACAAAGTAGAATGCACCTGGGTTTCCAACATCACATCATGGAGTGCCATCCAACCTGGATTTATTTTACATGACAAAAAAACCAGTATTTTTAAAACCACAATTATCTTTCATTTTCATGTTTCTTATAGACAAATGTAATCTTAACATTTCTTTTCGATGAAACTATATGAGAAAGATAGTAGCATTTCCATTTCACTGACAGTGATACTGAGGCTCAGAGATAAAACAATTTGCCCAATATTTCCCAGCTAGTCTGTCATGGAGGTATAATTCACCACCAGGTCTGTCTGGCTTCATAGCTGATTTCCTTTCCAGCTATTTACTATGGTAAGTTATCTATGGGGGTGGGGACATTCTGTATTCATGGGTATATGCACTCAGGCTCAAAAAGTCACATGTTCAAGTCAACATGAGTTCAGATGAGAGGCTTACGAAAGGGACAAGATGAATATCTTTTCTGCTCACTTAGGGCATCTTGTCCTACTTTTCCTGCCTCTAAAGGAAGAGAAAAAAAAAATAAGTATGGTCTATGTCATATGCTGGCTCTGAGTCCCTCTGAGTTCCTGCCTGCCTGAATTCCTGACCAGATGTGAAAACGTGATGCATGGATGTGTCTGCTGGGTATTCTACAGAGGCCTGCTCTGAAAGGCAAATTCATCCTTACAGTGGCTTCTGGTGCACACAGAGAAATGAATAGAGTGTGAATGCTGGTGAGATGGGCTGCTTTTTCCAGAGGACCCTTGGCAAGCTCAGCAGCAGGGCGGGCAGTGAGCATTCACTGATGTGAACTGTTCCTACCTCTAGTGGATGTCGGCTCCCTAGAATATAAGTTTTTTGCTATTTGCATAACATATGGGCACCTATAATTATTATTGTGCATGGATATCCCAATCCAGATTTGCTAGAGGAGCCAACTACATTTATGCCTACTTCCCATATAACTTCAGGATGGGATGTTAGGGACAGATGCAGCCAGGCTGCTGCCCATCAGCATAAAGGGCACAGAACAGAGAATGCCAAGGAAACCACATGCATCGAAGCCTGGATTTCATCATCATTAGGCTAATAATCATTATAATCCTATGAAACTTCATTATTGAATTCCCCCTTTACCATTTCCACATGTAACGCTCATTTGTTAATAACCAAGATAAAGGTCCATAAAACAATATTGCTCCCATGTAACACGGCTTCCTCCTCATTCTCAGTAAGAAACCAGACTTTCATCAGAGGAATCTAAGTGCCTCACCAAGATGTGTCAATTATTTCAAGATGACAGGTATTCGATTCCCAAATTCATCAGTGGGGGCTAAAAATGTATTGGTTCATCAAGCAAAGCACATTTCTAGAAGCACTCTCACCATTTGGGAATCAAATAATAATTGCAATACCAACACCTTGACTTTCTAATGGAATTTTTCAGGAGCTAAAGGGTTTTGACACATTCCCCCAACAACCCACTCTCAGATTTATCTTCTTTGCAGGCTATTGCAATAGTAAAGGTACTGGTTTTATTTTTCTCATTTTGCAGAAGAAACTCAGATTCTCAACTCAAAAGTCGAGTGACTTACATAAGCAAAGCATGCCGGAGGCAAAAAATAGCGAAGAGCTCTTTCACTGTGAGGCTCCAACCACTTGACTACACAGTTTCAGCAACATCACTCCTTGAATTCAAGCCCTGAGCTGGCTACTTTGACTTTACAGAGAGGAGTACGCTAGAGTCCCCATTCTCAAGGAACAGAAAACTCAGTGAAAGAACGAAATGTTAACAATAATTATACAACAGCATGTGAATGTGAAAAGAGAAGCATACAGAGGGGTGGAGAAAGAAGTCTCCTCTCTATATTAGTTGGGAGAGTGAGGCTCCTGGCGGAGATGACAACTGATATGGGCCTTGAAGCATTCATAGGAGTTTACTAGGTAGGTAAAATGAAGGTAGGCACTCCAGGGCAAGGAAAATGTCATGCACAAAGGCATGGTGGTGGAAAGAGTCAAGGATGTTTAGCAGCTTGCTAGTGTCATTGCCATATACCCATCACCAACCTAATCAAGCAGAAGACTTTGTCTTTGTAGGGAGAGAGACTGAGTGTTCCAAATAAACTGGGAAGTCTTAAAGAGGGGCATGATGTCAAGCTGAGTCTTGAAATAAGTAGGGAGCATGGATATGTTTCAGGAACACCCTCTCCCACCCCCACTACTGAGTTTCTCTCGAGGCGTGCCTGCGATTCCTCACTCTTCTGGTCCTCCTCTCTCCCACCGTCAGAGGTCATTAAGGATCCTGTTGGGCCTGGCTGATTCTGGACGGCTGAGTGTAGGCAGCTCGGTCCTGGAAGGGGCTGCCTGGACTTCCTAACCCTAACATAGATGCTCTCCTACCACTCCCCACGTATCTGTCTGCATCCTCTCATATGTCTTTTGTGCAGAGTATAACAACAGAAATGCAAAGAGGCCCTTCTGTGCAAAGGGAGTTAGTAAGAAGCTTCTTTCTTCTCTCCAGGGCCCTGGCCTTTCCTCTAGGCACACATTGATGCCTTTCTCCTGGGGAGGCCTCCCCTCAGCTCTTAATCAGGGGCTGCACTTCAGTTCTTTGCAGAGCCCACTGCGGATTTATGATTTAATTTGTGTGTATGGCACTAAGAAATGATTTCAGGGCTGGTCACTTAAGAAATGATTAAAGACCATCATTTCAAACCCACAGCACTCCCTGGGGGAAAGGAAGCGATCTGAGACAGAAGGAGGTGTTAATAATAGGCTGAGATGGACATGTGGCAGGGGATGCCAGTCAACTGGGGAAGACAGAGGCAGGGAGGGCAAGGCCCAGCTGCCTCATTGCTATGAGCTATGTGTGTGTGCTGAGGAGCACTGGGCAATGCTGAGAGGCTTGGGGTCCTCAGGACAAGACGAGACACCCGCATCAAACATTCGTGATGCTACCTTTGTCCAGACAGGCAGATTCCATTTGAGGCAGGCACAATAAAAAACCAGGCTGTCTCCATTCCTTGGCATCTTTACAATCTCGGAGCAGTAAACCTGGGCTCCAAGGTGAGTGATTCCAGTTGGGAGAAGGAAGCAACCATTCATAAAGGCTTCAGCCCTCCAGAAGCTTTCCATGTGTTGACACTGACCGGAAACCTGCATGCAGGAGTTCTAAATCACTCTTGATGTCTCTTCCAAGAGAGCAGCCAAATGTCTCACCACACCAGTTTATGAGGTGTGGCTATAAAGTTCTGAGACCAGGTAATGAACTTGGGAAGACACACTTAGCTTCCCTTTAGGAATTTCTCAAAGTCAGGGTTGCTCTGGTTGCCTCTTTGTGTTAATCAACTAACTCAGCCACTGGAGAACACAGGTGAGCCCTAGGCCAGGTCTGCTTGTGGCTGCACAGATAAGGGGTCATTATTATTAAAGTCGGTGGCTCAGAATGTTGCAGAAGACAGTAATGGGTCAATGAAATTCACCCTGAATATCCGGGTTCTAGAACCAGTTCCTAAACCCTTGCTACCTGTGAGGTTTGGGCAAGTTCTGTTGTAGCCTCTCTGAGCCACAGCGAACTCATCCGCAAAATGGGGATAAGGAGGGTAAATAAGAGTCATTCCCTCACCTTTGCTGTTTATCGGTGAACATATACAAGGCTTGATTTTAGTGTTTATTATAGCTCCTATGTCTGCTTATCTGGGCCTACCAAACATCCATCATGATAAGTGATACTTTGACTTTTGTAAGCTTCTTATATTGTGAATAGCAAAAATAACTGCAAGTGTACATTCTCATTCGTGTTCTACAACATCTCGCAATAGAAGGACCATGGAGCTGCTGGGTAGAACCATGGGGAGGCCCCTGGGAATGAGGGAGCTGAACCTCAGCCAGCTCTGCAGCAAACGAGTGTGACTCACCCTCTCTGGACTGCAATTGCCTTCTCTGTGAAATGAATGGTTAGATTAGATGCATAGACCTGCCATTCCTTTAACACAGGCTTGCTCTCTGTCGTTCATTCACCATGCAGCCAGTCAGCACACACCTTCGTTAAGCAAGGGTCCTATATGACACAACAGCCAGCAAGGTGCAGTCCTTGCCACAAGGAGCTGCTCATGCCCCGACCTCGAAGACTTCTTCCAGCTCCACGAGGCTAATCTAACCATGGGCACTGTCTTTTCTAGGCTGTACGGGTGGGTGAGCTGAGGAACCCAGGAATTAAAGGATGTGCTCACCCAGCGTGTCAGAAGCAAGGTGGAGACTCAGCTCATCAGGATTTGGGCCTCCTGGAGAGATTTTCCCATTAGTCTGCAGGGCATCTCCATCAATAATGATACCACCCATAATGAAGATAAATATTTTGCAATAAACTGTTGCTTTTTCACATGGCAAAAAGCTATTCCAATTAAACATACTTTGGTCTTTCTTTCCTTTACTTTTATTTCATTTTTTCTTGGCATATCCCTGAGCTAAAGAAAAGAAAAAAAATATCTATTCTCGAAAAGGCAGGCAGAGGGAGAGCCATCTCCAACAAAGATTCTACCCACTGCCTCGGTAGCGATTTCACCATCCTGCCACCACAAACACACCTACTGAACTGTCATCATCACCTGCCCAAAGGAAGGGAGGGCGCCCCAAGGTGGGACTGGAGCCTCATGTAGACCAGGGGCTCAAGAACTAGTTCTGTGTCTTCTGGGCAGCTTGGGGATGGAGTGAGAGGGACAAAGCATACAATGGATTCGTTTGGCCTCTATTATTTTTAATATGCGGGCCTTAATTAACATGTGTAGCATTAACTTCTACATACTACGCACATAACTAAAAGCTCCAGTTAGAAAAATAGGAGAACAGCAGGTGGGAGTATCACCACCTCCTCCCACCTGCACCTCCTCAGCTTGGGAGGTGTTCCTGGTGACAGAAATTAATTCCCCCACCATCCACCCTCCTTACTCTCATCCTCAGTCTCATTTCATGCCATTTCTTCTGGGATCCGAGCCTTGCCCTAATGGCTTCATCCTCTCTTCTGTATTTTCAACCTGTCTATTGGACTTTTCCTGTGGACAGCCCAAGGCAAATGTCTCAAAGCCTATTGCTTTCCTAACGTTCCCTCCCTTCCCACATCCAACTGTCACCAGGTCCTGTCATGTTGACATTCTGAGCTATTGTTAAATCTCCCTCTTTCTACCCCTGCCTTGGCCTGGCCTTCCTCTCGTCACTAGCTTCCTAATTTCCCTCCTGCTGCTTTCTTCTCTCTACACCTGCCAGAGATCCCATAACCCAGATCTGACAATGCCCTTTCCTGTCTAAAACCCTGAGGGCTCCCCAGCCTTCACAATGGAGCCCAGTGCCCTGACATGACTTTTCTACAGCTGCTCTGATGGGATCATCTGGCCCTGCTCGCTTTTCCAGCCTCTCCCTGTCCCAGCCTCCCAAATACCATCTAGAATTCCAGGCAAATGGAAGACTGGCCCCCGGTGAACACAGCTGGATATGGCTTTCTGGCTTCCTCTGCCTGGCTGCCTGAGAAACTCCCACCCACATGCAGAATTGCTCAGGCCCCTTGTGCAGAAGCACTTCTTGCTTTGTGCCAGCTCTTGACTTCCACATGCCTCAACTGCAGAACGTCCCACGCTGGGTATGACTGTCTGCTCACCTGCTTGCCTCCCCTGCCAAGCTGCTCCCTGCTCCCCCAGTACCCTATGAATCAGCCTGCCAGTACCTAGACAGTACTCATGGACTTGTATTAAATAAGCAGAAATTTGGGGATAGACAGGTGAGACTTTTAAGAGCTCTTTTGTACTTTTCTCTACTATGTGACTTATGCTCCTCCACTATTTTGCTCACATGAATCCCACTATCTTGAGTGTCCTTCTCTCCCATCTCTAAACCTGAAATGTGTCCTATTCTCTATGGCTTAGCTCACATTCCACCCTATCCATGAAAGTATCCCTCATTTCCAGTTGGCATGAATGTCTCCTTCCAGAATCTCCTTACCACTGTCCCTACGGGATGTGGAGTCTGGGATCCGAGGAATAGATCCTTTCAAAAGCTATGTGGTGACCACAGGCAAGTCACTAACTTCTCTAAGCCTCAGGATCCCCATCTGTAAATTAGGAATGTGATAATGCATGTACAGTGATTTGCATGGCAAGCACTTAGAAGAGTTAGTTCATCATCATCATCATCATCATCATCATCATCATTTGGTCTCTCGAGAAACTCTTCTGAGAGCACAGCCTGTAACCAGCTTATCTTTGCACACTTCTGTGTCCAAGGTCCTGCCCAGACCACGTGGCTGTTTCAAGTACTTGTTGAATTGAGTTAATTATAAGACTGTATATCTGCAATGGTTCTTTGGCTCTCATGTCTGTCCACAGTGCCCCTGCAGTTCTCCCATGGAACATGCTTCCCCAGTCTCTTCTATCAGTCCTGACCCAGTTTTAGGGTCCTTTGGGGACAAGGCACATTTTCTGTAAGCCTCTGAGTCCTGCCTCTCCTGCCAATCACCCATGCTGGGAAGAGCCTGCATTTCATGCCTCCCAGCCTGGGCCTTCTGCTTGGATCTCCCCACTCCTGCTGCTGTTCCATCTGCCTGACAGGGAAGCACACACAGCCCTCCTCCTCTTCTTCTCCTCTTTCCCCGCAGAAGTTACGCAGCTCTGTGTCTTCTGCCTACAGCAAATTGGTGAGCATTCTGTGCCCTCTTGCTGCCCTGGTGTTGGCCCTGCCTCTGCATCCATGATCACTGCCATTTAGGTATTGAAGAAGTCACATTCACATCAGTGGATTGTCTGCTGGCAAATCAGCCCCCATTATACTCCTCTCAGGCTCAGAGGGGCTGGAAACATGTAAGCCATATTTCTCAGAACACCAGCCTCTAGGGGTCTGGGTTAGAGTCCATCAATGAGAAGCTCTCCTACCAGACACAGGAAGTGAAGAGAACAGAAGCTCCTTGGGCAGTGGTGGAGAGCAGCCCACGCGTTTTGGCAGACATGACGTTTTGCAGTAACCTCCAGGTGTTTTCTATGCCCTACCTGCCTCGGTGCTAGAAGCAGTGACCATCCCTGCCAGGGTCTTCTGGCTATTGGTTCCCTAATAATTAGTGGCCAACCTAAAAGTGCTCAGTGGCCTATGCTAACCTTTGTCTCTCCATCCTTGTGAGAATTTTGTAAGCCCCTTTAGCAAATCTGATTCTACTCGAAAACCCCAGAATATTTTTACATAATCTCCCTCCACCCTCCATACACATGGTTAATACACAGCTTTTTGTTCTAAAATAGGTTAAAACAATTCTCCCCAAACACTTAAGCTGCACATTCTGAGAACTTCTGAGCAACATATTCAAAAGCACCAAGACTATGAAATTCCTCAGACTCCACATGCTCTGGTGATGATAGAGGAGAAGGTAAGGTAGAACCCTGAGCTAACCTCCTCCTTCCTCCTCCCCTCCCCTCCTTCACCTGATTCTCCTCAAGTCTCTAGATGGAGATAGGATGGATATCTGCAATGGAGGATGCCTGTCTGAATTGGAAGACGCTGGATGTAAAAGCAACAGTCAATGGTGAATATTCAGTAGTTAAGTTCCAAGCACTGTGCTAGATGCTGTACAGGAATTATATCACTCAATTCTCAAAACAACACAATAGCAATGCACAATAATGACAGTGAATAACCATCATGGGCAAGGACTTGCTCTGGGTGGGCATTGTGCTAAGGGCTTAGCTATATTGTCATGTGGGATTCTCCCACTAGACTATGAAGTAGGTGCTATTATTACACCATTTCACAGATGCAGGAACTAAGCTACAGAGAGGTTAAGTAGCTCACTCAAGCCTGATCAAAGTACAAGGAAGGTGTGGTTTGAAGCTTCTGACTGTGACTTCCAGCCATTCTCACCAGCACTGAAATCCTAAAGATGCCAAATTGTCCCACTGCCACCACCCCAGTCTCTGAACCCTTTTCACACCTGCTGCCCCTCCCTTCCTCCAGGACCACTCTCTCCTCAGACTATTCAATCTTGGATCTCTGATGGTGCTACCTGTGCCCCACCCCCAAGTGTCCCCAGGGGTAATTAGACTGGAGCAATTCACCCTTTATTATTAAGAAGGCTTCACTTACCCCAGAAACAATTTCCTTTCAAAAGAATCTGATTAACTTTGTCCTTAGCCATAGGAGTTTTGGTTTTGGGCAGAATTTCTCCTCCTGCACCCCTCCCCCTTCTCTCTGGGCCCACTTTTTCCCTTCTGAAATCTTGCCCTTGGGCACTCTACCTCCTCTGTGAAGCCTCCCTCTGAGCCCATGGTTTTGCCCTGCAGAGAGCATCACACCTGGACCAGGCTTTGCAGGAATACCTCGCTTCCCCAGGAGATTCCTCTCTCCCCTTTCTCTTTCTCAACCTTACAAATAACAGCTAGGGAGAAGTGCGCAGGCCAGGGAGGCAGCGTTGCCACACAATGACAATCCCATGAAGTACAGTGGAACATTTGCCCATCCCTCATTATCCACTAAAGCCACCTCAAACAAACAGGATCTCTGTTAAAACAGTGCACTTGCTACACAGATGCATTGTCCTAAGTTTATCCAGCCAGGGGCACCCTTAAGTTCCAGGTACCTCGCCGGACACAGGAAATTGGCTTGGGATGGCCATGTCTACTCAACGCTCCAGCTGGGGTGAAGGGAGGCAGCAAAGGGGAGAACAGCAAAGCTACAATGAAGAGAGAGCCATGTCTCTGGATTCCTCTGCAGTGCCTCTGAGAGAGGGTACCCAGGAATGATAATTAGCGTACATACAACCACACACTAACAAAATGCAGAACCATTATTTTGTAATTTCCATAACGAGGCCTTTGGAATAACAATCAAGCTGAGGGGAAAGAGAAGGAGAGCTGCCACAAGGGAGCTCAGGACTGCAGGACTCCACTGCCATGGTCTCCTACCCAGCGCTCCACTATCACCATCTATGTGATGATGGCTGGGTTCTAGGAGGTGAGGTGCTGATGGAGGCCTACTCCCAAACCAGGATTTAGAGCAGAGCCTTTCAGAGTGTTTGCACTAATGGGGTCAGGGGATCTGTGGCAGCAACAGCACGCAGAAGTCTCCACATGAACCAGTTGGATGGAGGCATGGGTTCCATTTAAACTGAGGCATAAGCCCCTTTTTGAGGAAGGCTATGGGTCTCAATTGGATAAAGGGGCATATATTTTGTTTGAATGAAGGCAGAAGTCTCCTCATGTGGCACCAACTGAATGCAGGCATGGGTATCCATTTGGACGTAGGCATGGGCCCAGAAATATGTCACCATCACTCTGTAGGCTCAACACTCCATTATCAACTCATTCTAGCCTTCCGGGTTATTACTGTCTAAGCCCAAGAGAGGCATTAATCCTCTGAGAAGATGCAATCATGGGTAACTGTTTAGTGTTTCTTTGGTTTGGGGTTTTTTTTTGTTTGTTTGTTTGGTTTTTTTGCTTGTTTTTACTTATGTCCATGATTTCTGATACATTCCTAACCCAGAACTATTTGGGCTTAACACTGTGATGCTGGTTGCTAGATATTGGAGCACTGTGCTGTCTGCTCACAAGAACTCTTAGGCCAGTGACCTCCCAATGAGGTTACTGCAGTTATAGAAACCAGAGAAAAGGAAAGAGGACTCAGCAAAGGGCGTGAGCCTGCCAAGTTCTTTTTTTTTTTTTTTTTTTCTTTTTTGAGATGGAGTCTTGCTCTATGCCCCAGGCTGGAGTGCAGTGGCGCGATCTCGGCTCACTGCAAGCTCCGCCCCCCCGGGTTCACGCCATTCTCCTGCCTCAGCCTCCCGAGTAGCTGGGACTACAGGCGCCCACCACCTCGCCCGGCTAATTTTCTTGTATTTTTAGTAGAGACGGGGTTTCACCGTGTTAACCAGGATGGTCTCGATCTCCTGACCTCGTGATCCGCCCACCTCGGCCTCCCAAAGTGCTGGGATTACAGGCTTGAGCCACCGCGCCCGGCCTGAGCCTGCCAAGTTCTATGCACAGTTCTCTGTCCAGGAAGCTAGGCACATAGTACGTGCTCAAAAAGTGCAGGTTGAATATCAAGGCATATGAGAGATGTTAAAATTTCTGTGGAATTTTAAGATTCCTTTGTCACTGGAATGTTTTTAGGCCCGGGCCTCTCTTTGCTATGATCCCTAAGAAAGATACATGACTAGGTTTCTCTGGGCACAGCCTGTGCCAGCTCCCAAACTCCCTCTTCCTCTCTCTTTCATAGATTGTGCTGGCAATGCCTTTCTCTGTCCATTTGTCCATCAGCACACAGGTCTTACAGACCATTCTTTCAAAAGATCCCAAGCATCTGGCTGTGGCCAGAGAAGGTGGTAGTTTTGCAGTGTTCAGGGCTGAGGGCGCAAGAGGGTGGACAGACCTGCTGGTCCAGGCTTCTACCTATCTGCACATTACTAATGTAGCTGGGTGTGCAGCTGGTCTTTCTTGCCATCTGGGGTTGAGGTTTGGGCGTGGGGTGCCCTGCCCAGCATGGTTCCTCTCCCACCAGGAGACAGGCAGCCTCAGGCCCCTTGGGGTCTCAGAACACCTCCTTGGGAAGACCTGTCCCTCTCTTCTGAGGGAGGAGACATCAGCTTCTTCTCTTAGTCTTTTCCATACTCTTCCCCTGCCAGGCACAGTGGATACACTTGTCTGAAGGTCTGAAGTCTTCCCACACTGGGCCTTTAGGAGTCTGGTATCTTACCCCACCAAATCTATCCTTGAGCAAGAACCTGGGGGAATGCAGGAACTGAGATAACTGTGATCGATTCTCATACTTTGAATAACTTACTTTACTCTCTGGACCGTCGTTCCATCATCTGCAAAATGGAGTGGTAATAATAGCACCTACTTCAAAGGATTTTGTGAAGATTAAACAAATCAGTGCTATCACATGCTTTCTATAGAGTCTTCCACATAATAAGGGCTCCAAAATTAGGGCTGCTTTATACATGGAAGTAAACTAAACCAATGGCAAAGATCAACCTTCTGGTATGGGGGATGTGAGGGGAGCAAAGTGTATCTTGTTTCTCAAAATCCAGCAAAGTCAACCACAAACTCCTTTGCAGCTTCTGAGCTTCCTACTTCCAGTCACTAGGTTGTGGCCCTGGAATGGGCCTTCCTGGGTCTGCTCTAGTTCCTCCTGTAGCACCAGGATGCACCATGTATGCATCTCAGGGTCTTTATGTTTCCCCTCCACCCATGTCCCACACTCTGTTCCTTCAGCTCCTGCTACCCCACCCTTCTCTGTCCAGTAAGCTCCTCTACCGTATCTTCCTCCTACCTAGGTTTGAGACCATCTCCCAACAACTCTAAGCCTAGCCATCCATGGCCCAGTGATGTACACTAGAAAGCAGGGCATGCTCATCAGAGGACCTAGGCTTCAGAACAATGGAGTGGGCAAGAGGGATGGTGACATCAGAGCAGGGAGAGGGGCAAGTCTGTGACTGCAAGTCAAAGGCATGGTGGCTGAGGGGTTCAGAGAACAGGAATGGTCCCAGATATGTGGGTGAGAGAGAGAACAAGCCTGGGAGCAGGGTACTGTAAGCTGATGCTGTCCAAGACTGCCACTTCTGCAGAGGGGAATGGCACGTCCTCACACCAGTGGCCTGAAGCCTTCCCTGGAGACTGAGACTTGTCCCATGGGGTCCTAAGCCCACTCTCCCCTTCTCTCCTTGTCCTAGGCGGTTCCTTTGGCAAAATGCATTCTGGAGTCTACCTGTCTTTCTTTCTTTTTTATCTTAAGCAGTTTTATGGAGGTATAATTAACATATCATAAAATTCATTGTAAATTATTCAATGAATTTGAGTAAATTTATAAAGTTCAGTGATTCTTGGTAAATTCATAGAGTTCTTACCACAATCGAATTTTAGAGCATGTCTACCACCCCGTAAATGTCCCTCAGGCGCCGTAACTCCTCTTACCCCTAATTCTAGGCAGCCACTGATCTACTTTCTGTTTCTGTAGATTTGTCATTTCTGGACATTTCTAGGATTCATTCAACATTTTTAAAATCTGGCCTCAATAACCTAGCACAATGTTTTGGCATTCATCCATATTGTAATGTGTGTCAGTATTTCATTCCTTTTTATTGATGAACAATATTCCATTGTATGGATATACCACATTTTGTTTATCCATTCACCAGCTGATAAACATTTGGATGGTTTCCACCTTTTGGCTATTATGAATAATGCTGCTGTGAATATCTGCATGCAAGTCATTTCATGGACATATGTTTTCATTCTCTTGAGTAAAAAACTTAGGAGTGGAATTGCTGGGTCATATGGTAAACTTATAATTAACTTAAGAAACTGTCAAACTGTTTTCCAAAGCAGCTGTACAATTTTACATTCCCAGCAGTATTGTATAAGACTTCCATTTTTGAATTTAAAATTATATCCATTCTAGTGAGTGTAAAGTAGTATATCATTGTGTTTTTAATTTGCATTTCCCTACTGACTAATGATGTTGGGCATATTTTCATGTGTATAAAAACCATTTGTGTATCTTCTTTGCTGAAATCCCCATGCATATTTTTGCTCATTTTTAAATTGAGTTGTTTGACTTTTTACTAATGTATTTAAGGGTTCTATATACATATATAGAGAATATAAGTCCCTTATCAGATATATGATGTACAAATATTTTTCCCAAATCCAATTTATCAATGTTTCACCTATGGATTGTGCTTTTGGAGTCATATCTAAGAAATCTTTGCCCTAAGGTCAAAACATTTTCATAGAAGTTTTACGGTTTTTGCTTTTCTTTTCAGGTCTATGATCTACTTGGAGTTAATATTTGTATATGGTGTGAGGTAATCTTGTTTTTCCTGCTTGTGGATATCCAATTGTTTCAGCACTTCCAAATAAACACCAGGAGGCCATCTCTTGGGATGGTTTCCAACCACTGATGTGACTGACCATCTACTCATCCATCCCTAACCGCATCAAATGGGAGAAAGGGCTAACATTACCTACAGGTGCTCTCCATCATGCAAGCCCCTTGCAGGTAAAGAGCATCTCTCCTCCTTCATAGAGTGACCTACCCACTGTCCACACTCAGTAAGAATTAGCAATGGCAGTGATTAAGAAGAACTGTGAGTCTGATGGACTGGAGGCAGGATAGTAGCCTCCTGCCAGCTGCTTCTCTCTTTCTACCACCTAGGGACTGAGAAGAGCTGTGGATGATGCCATATAAGCCACCACACCCTATCATCAGCCAAGCCCTTATTCCTGAAGGAGCACAAAGCCCATCAGCTGCTAGCTGTTGGTAGCTAGTGTGGGAGGCAGAAGAAAGAGACATTTCATCATCTTAAGATACCTCAGCAGGTCCATGGGAGCATCAGGTCAACAGGCCTTCTACCTGGGTGCTTGGGTTGCATGATGAAATGGACAGGGAAATGGGGGCCCTGCAATTGGAGGGTGAAAAGCAGACAACAGCTCAGCAGCAGGTCTGCTCATCAAATGGCTCATGGATTCTGGCTACCGATTACCAGGCAATCTAACCCTGCAGTTGACAAAAGGGAGAGTCAGCAGACTCTGGCACTCCAGATGTCTGAATTCTCATATGGGCAGGGCAGTTGGCAAGGTTGTCTCAGCCTCCAAAAAGGGCAACAGTGACAGGTGGTAGAGATGACTGAACAGGAAGCCCAGGGCTGGTGGGGGACAGTTCAGACATCCAATCAACATGCTTAAAGGCTCATACTTTGAAACTGCTTCTTGTATCCAGCACCTAGTCTTTCCTCCTTTGGAGACTACCAAAGAATCTCAGAAATCTTTCCTAACCTAGTTGGCACCTCCTGCTCCCACCAAACTCCAGGAAGTTATTAAACAAAACCACACAGGCAATGGTAGGTGTATTATAGCGAGGGGTCCTTTTGAGCTGCTTGTTGGATTATGCAGGGTAGGCTCTCACCGTGGCCTGTGGGTCTCACTCCTCATTCCCACCCTACCATCCTGAAACCTTGCTTGCCCCTCTGATGCTGCTTACACGGCCTTTACTTAGAGGTCACATGTAGTATGCAGGAAGGAGAGCTCCCCAAAATGTAAGGATAGGAAAGAGCCTTCATAATGACATAGTGCCATCCCTACATGTTCATATGGGGAAACTGAGGCCCAGAGGGGGAGGGGATGGCCCAAAGCCACAGTATAGGAGCTGGGGCCAAGACTAGGTAAGTGCAATTGATCAGTGACCAACACCTTCCCAGGTGGGAAACACTTCAGCAGGTTTCAAGAAAATATTTAACATCTAATTTAAAATGGTGTGATTAGTAGCAGATGGATAAAGGTATCCATAAAAGTAAGGCTTATGTTGTTCATTCAGTAAAAATCCTAGGGTACTAAGGACATACTCAAGCAGTAGAATTAACCCTAGAACAAAATCATACAACAGTTTTACTTACAAAATCTGGGACTACAAAGTCTGGAGTGGAGAAAAAAAACCTGAAAGCATAGAGACAATTCTAAACTTGCTTTTATTCAGTTTCTCATTCATTCAACAAATATCGATTGATTGAAATGCATCAAGTATGTTTAAATCTATGAGCTCATGATGATATTTAAACACTCCACTGATCAACTGGACAATGTAGAGACCAACTCATTATCTTGAAAACTGATCAAGGGAGAGAATCAAGCATTTATATGCCTTTCTTATACAAACTATACCTAAATAAGGGCAATTTTCTTCTTATAAAATATTTCAGTTAATATATGCAGAAAGAGTGATAGAATTGGAATAGTAACATTTTGCAAACCCTAATGAAAGACTGGATCTGGACAACGAGAATCAACATCCCTACCACCACCGAGAGAAAATCAGACATGATGTGCCTCCATGGATGAATATGAAGTTGAAGTATTCTTTCCAAATAAATATGCCTAAATCTTATCAAACTTTTTAATTCCCATTTACAGAAATTGCAGAGGATGGAGGAACATGCTAAACACCACCACTGGAATGCAATGAGTAAACTCAGACTATGGAACACTCCACAGGACAAACAACCTGGTTTCTTAAACAAACAGATTTCAAGAAAGAAAAAAGAAAGGGAGAAAACTATAGATTAAAAGAGACTAAAAAGAGATAATAAACCCACTGCAATTTAAGGAACTTCTTAGCCTGATTCAAATAAATTTTAAAAAAAAGAGAGAGAGAGAGAAAGAGAGAGAACACTTAGGAAATTTTGAACACTCTCTGCATATTTGATGATATTCAGAGATTATTATAAATTTGCTTAGATGTGATAATGGTATTGTGGTTATTTACTCTAAATAATTCTTATGTCTTAGAGATATGCTCTGAAATATTTACTGATAAAATGACATGATGTCTTGAATCTGCTTCAACATAAAGAATTAGTTAAAGTCAGATTGGTCTTGGTTTGACAATTGTTGAAGCTGAATGATGGGTAAAAGTTAGTTTGTTATACTACTCTCTCTACTTTTGCATGTGCTTAAAATTTTCCATTATAAATATGTTAAAAATACTTTTGTGAACTCCTACTAGGTGACAGGTGCAGAGGATGCAACAGCAGGTTTTGATAATAAAATAATTCAAGATCTAATTAAAACTCTTGTGTTCAGTAGCAGATGGATAAAAGTCTCCATAAAAGCAGGGCCTATGTTGTTTATTCAATAAATCCCCAGAGTACTAAGAAAATACTCAAATAGTAGAATTAACCCTAGAAAAAAATCATACAATGATTTTTCATATAAAATCTGGGACTATAAACTCTGAAAAGAAAGAAAAAAAAAAACCTGAGAGCCTATAGAAAGTTCTTAACTTGCATTCATTCAATGTCCCATTCATTAAACAAATATCTATTGGTTGAAATGCATGAAGTATGTTTACATCTATGAACTCATGATGAGACTTAGAATAAATAGCCCCTCCGATCAACTGGAGAATGTACGGACCAACTCAAATCAAGCAAAACAGATCAAGAAGAAAAAAGAGCAACACTCTCGTGGAGCTTCCATTCCAGTGAGAAAAGAAGAAAGATGAGACAATAAATAAACAACTGCACAAGAAGGTTTCATATATGGATTCACTTTATAGAAAGTAAAACAGGATAAAATGTGGTAACAAAGATGGAGAAGAGAGGGCATGTTAGACTGCAAGGTCAGAGCCAGCCACACAAAGAATCGGGAAATAGCTTCTGAGGCAGAGGCAGTGACATGTGCCAAGGGCCCCAGGCAGGAGTGAGGCTGGTGGTGGGGATCGGCGGGAAGTCTTGTGTGGCTGCAGCTCGGAGACCAGGCAGAGTGGAGGGAGCCGCAGTTGGAGAGCAGAACGGAGTCAGTTTCCAGAGGGCTGGTAAAAAATTTGATTTCATTATAAGTGAATTAAGTCACTGGGGGTGTTTAAAGAGGAAAGTGGCTGATCTACTTGAGTGTTTGTTTGTTTGTTTGTTTGTTTGTTTGTTTTTGAAATGGAGTCTCACTCTGTCACCCAGGCTGGAGTGCAGTGGCATGATCTTGGCTCACTGCAGCCTCCCCCTCCTAGGTTCAAGCATTTCTCCTGTCTCAGCCTCCTGAATAGCTGGGATTACAGGTGTGCATGCCAGCACACTCAGTTAATTTTTTTATATTTTTAGTAGAGATGGTGTTTCATCATATTGGCCAGGCTGGTCTTGAGCTCCTGACCTCAGGCCTCAGGTGACCCACCTGACTCAGTCTCCCAAAGAGCTGGGACTACAGGTGTGAGCCATCACACCTGACCCTACTTGTGTTTTTAAAGCCATTCATCTGCCTGCTGTGTGGAGTGGTCTGTAGAAGGCAAGAACAGACATGGCAGCTGGAACTTATTCTGGAGAAAGAGCTGACATAATGTGCTGGGGGACTGGGGGCAGGGCTGGGAAAGATGTTGAGCAGAGAAATCAAGAATGGCCTGACTTTTCTTCATTCAGCAACTGGATCTGTGGTAGTGTTATTTATTTAGATGGTGAAAAGTGGGGAGCAACCAAAGTGAAAAAGGAAATCAAGAGTTCAGTGTGGGATGCACTCAGTTTGAAATGCCTATTAGCCATCCAGGGAGAGATGTCAAATCAGCAGGTGAGTATGTGTCTGGAGCTCAGGTCTGGGATGAGATGTAAATTTTGGAGTCATTAGCGTACAGATGGCATTTAGAGCCATGAGTTTTTTCACTCATCATCAAAATAAAGCACTAAGGGGAGGTCTCCCAGAACGTCAAAGGAAATGGTGCTGGAGCAGAAAGAGTGTCAAACTGCTTTAAATTTTCTATCCCCAGAGTCCACAATGTGAGACTCTACACATTCTGGTCCAGCACTTAATCTCATCACATAACTGCAGCTTGCCTTCTGGAGCTCTCAGAAGAAGCCACCTAAATCCTTTCCCCAGTGCAGCATATTCAACTCCTACATTTGTTTTAGTCTTACAAAGACTTTCTACCTCTCAGATTAGCTGGAAATGATCTTTGCCTCTTTTGAGCTCCCAAATCTGTACCTGTCTTTTTCTGAGATCTTACCGCTCTCAGCCTAAACCTAAAATTACCTGGATCCAGTCACCCCTGATATTCCCAGGAGTAGAGATTGTATGGTTTCACCTTTGCATCCCAACACAAAGGGAATCAATGTGTGGAATCTGGGTCTCCTTAGTGGTTCTACTAGCAAAGCCTTCTACATTGTTGGCTTAAAAGCCTTGTGCCATAGCAGAGTCAAAACAGATCAGCAAAGGAAGACTAGCTGGATGGATCTCCTTAGTCCTTGAAGGGGACAGTATTTGAGGATACATTGCTCATTCCATGAAAGCTTCCAGGTTGAGGAGGAGGAGCATAGACCAGAGAGACCACCCATCTGACCCTCCCTGGCCAGAGTGACGCTGTAGTATAATGAACGCTTGACCATGCACATCATTTTTTACTATGTGCAGAATAAGAGCCTATGATCTGATCTCCCTTTGCATCTACTTGTTGCAGTTACAGAGCTTTCTCTCCTATGCCCAATACTCATTCTGACCCCACCATCCATCACACAACTCTCAATACTTACTTTAGGAATGCAAAACAATGGAAACATTTGTCTTAAAATGTCTAAAACCAAGGAGTTAAATAGAATGCAAAAAGGATATATTATAAAATTATTAATGAAGTATAAATTAAATTGTTACTGTGCATTATTTTTTTCCTTCATTATTATTATTACCTACTCCATCCCAAACTGCTCATAATAATAAGGAAATGCCCTGGACTGATGAAAAGAGAAAGGTCATTTTGCACAGTGGCCTTGTAAGTCCCTTTCTTACTTCTTTGAACCTGGGACTCATTCCCAAACACCAGGGCTCAGTTTCACAGTTCTGGCCAGTTTATAGTGGTCAGTACTGCAAGGAATGCTGGTGCATAAGTCCGGAGACACTCTGGCTTTCTACCTGTGACGTGATCAAGCCCAATAGTCTAAAGCAGGTCAAGTAAACTCTAGGGTTTCGTAGAGTTTCATTGCTGCCCAAAAGAGGAATGCAGGCAGCCCTGAATGTCAGACCAACCTGGTGGGAAGATTGGAAGGCCTTACAGGACCAGAGTCCCTTTCCATAACCTAGGCCAGCTTCATGGACTTTTTTTAGGCAGCAACAGAGTGTGAAGTTCTGGGAGGCATAACTCTGTGTATCAGGTTGGATAACGTGGCTTGTGACCCACACAACATCACACACAGATGAAAGTCCAGCTCCACTCAATGACGGTGGTTTCATTTGCACTGTTTGAACTGGAAAGGATTCCATTTTGCAATAACTCTTCCCCAGTTAAACACTGTGGAAGCTGCATAGCACATCCCCCTTCTATAGATTCAGGCTACGTGTTCTGAGAAAGGCTCTGAAAAGTCTTGCAGTAAAAACATGTTTGTATTTGATTTAGTGAGTGTCAGTCATTTGACCAAACAAGTACTTTTTCTCTCATTTCCCCAGATGGCAAACATCTGGGGAAACACTACTTGATGCTGCCATAATCAAATCATTCTAGCTTTAAAAAAAAATCATGTATTAGTGGGACTCAAGTGATCATCAAAATTTGAACACAAGGTTATTGGTGTCGAGCTTCAGGGCAAGTACTGAAAGCTCAAAGTGGTTCAGTGACTGGCCTGGGATCACATAGCTGGTTATAGTAAACTAGCAAGAGGATCCAGATCTCCAGAAACCATGCCAGCACTTGGGCTCTGGAAGGACATGTATAGGTGAGCATGCCAGGCCTGAAGCCCACAGAACCTGGGATCCGTTTCAATCCCACGTGGTAAGGCCTCACCCAGCTGTGGAGCCGGCTTGCGAGTACATTCATGTTCATACGCCCTTTCTCATCAGGGTAGCCAGCACATTTCCCGGCCCTAGGACAGCTCCCATCAGTGCCTACTGCTACTGTAAGTCTTGTTCCAAACTGTCTTCCTTGGGGTCTGGGTTACTCCCCATTAAGTCAGAAAAGACTGTGAGTCTGACAGAAGAGCAGCAGAGAGAACTACGAAATCCCCTGCTCAGAACTTGCAAAACTGGTGACCCATATGCCTATTTGACTTGGCCCAACTCAGAGGTTTTGTTTTGTTTTTAATTGAATTGATGGCTTAACAAAGTGCAATACAAAAATTAACTCAAAATGGATAAAAGAGCTAAATGAAAAAAGCTAAAACTATAAAAAAAATTTTTTAAATCATAAGCATAAATGTTTGTGACCTTGGATCAGGTAATGGGGCTTCTTAGATATGACACCAAAGCACAAGCAATACAAAGGAATAAGAGGTAAACCGGGTTTCATCAAAATTAAAAACTTTTGTGCCTCAAAAATCCCTATCAATAAAGTAAAAATACAACTCACAAAATGGTAGAAAATATTTGTAAATCATATATCTGACAAGACAATAGTATCCAGAATACACAACACTCACAACAACAATAAAAAGACAAACCAATTTAAAAATGGGTAAAGAAATAGAACAGATAAGCCCAACAGCCCCACTAAACACATGAAAAGATGCTCAACATCATTAACAACTAAGGAAATGCAAATTGAAACCACAATATCACTTCATACCTACTAGGAAGGCTATAATAAAAATGACAGATATTAACAAGTATTGGTGAGGATGTAGAGAATTAAATCTTCATACATTGCTGGTGGGAATGTAAAATGGAATAGCCACTTTGAAAAACAGTTTGGATTGGTTCTCGATCATCATGGCAGATGGGAGGCAGGGCTAGATTGCAGCTCTGTCTTGGACAGACAGAGCAGAGGACGGAGGCTCACATCATGCATTTTAGCTCCAGAATGACTGCAGGAATAAACCAGGAATCCCGAGAGGACCCACAGACCCTCTGAAGGAAGTGACCTGCTCCTGCAAGACCTGAGAGACACCCCAAATACTGTGAGTGTCCAAACTGCGGAAGTGGGAAAGGCAGATCCTCTGACCCTGAACACACCACCCCGACTGGGGAAACCGAAGGTCTAGTTTATGGGAGAAGATTCAGACCTTACCTGGAGCAGAGTCAATTTAGAGAGCTGAGCGAAATACAGGGGCAGAGGAAGCTGCGAGAAAGGCTCTGGGAGCTCACTGGGTTCCCCAAGCAGGCAATTCCTGCCTGGTACCACAGGGATCCTTCAGGAGGGCGGCCAGAGACACTGGGAAAACGCCATAGGGAGAAGGTAGTCTCTAGCTGAACTGTGTAACAATATGAACTTGTATGTAACAATATGAACTTTGTAACAATATGAACTTGGGAAGCCTTCTGGCCAGAACTCAGGGGAGGGCACGAATCTGGCATGCAGACTCCACAGGCAGGGGAAGAACTAAAGCCCTTTTCTTTCCCAGCTGGGAGGCAGGTAACCTGTGGCAAGTTCTCAGCCCTCCTTGCCCACTGCCTGGAAACAGACTCTGTGCTGTTGGAGCGGGGATGGTGGGAGTGAGACAGGCCCTTCAGATTGCATGGGAGCTAGGAGCTAGGTGAGACTGCCAGCTTTCCTCCACTTCCCTGACAGCCTGCATGACTCAGCAGAGGCAGCCATAATCCTCCTAAGTACACAACTCCATTAACCTGAAAACCTCACCCCCATCCCCCACAGCAGCCACAGCAAGACACACCCAAGGAGGGTCTGAGCTCAGACATGCCTAGCCCTGCCCCCACCTGATGGCCCTTCCCTACCCACTCTGGTAGCTGAAGACAAAGAGCATGTACTCTTGGGAGTTCTAGGCCCCCCATTCCTCACACTAGTGCCTCTCCGTACTACCACAGCTGATGCTCTCTTGAAAGCACCACCTCCTGGCAGTAGGCCAACCAGCACAAAAACAGAACATCAAGCCACCAAAGCTAAGAACCCTCACAGAGTCTATTTCACCCCTCTGCCACCTCCACCAGAATGTGCTGGTATCCACAGCTGAGAGATTCACAGACAGTTCACATCACAGGACTCTGTGCAGACAACCCCCAGTACCAGCCCAGAGCCTGGTAGATTTGCTGGGTGGCTAGACCCAGAAGAGAGGTAACAATCACTGCAGCCTGGCTCTCAGGAAGTCACATCCATAGGAAAAGGGGGAGAGTTCTACATCAAGGGAACATACTGTGGGACAAAAGAATCTGAATAGCAGCCTTCAGCCCTTTCCCTCTGACAGAGCCTACTCAATGAGAAGGAAACAGAAAACCAACTCTGGTAATATGACAAAACAAGATCCTTTAACACCTCCAAAAAAAATCACTCTATCTCACCAACAATGGATCCAAACCAAGAAGAAATCCCTGATTTACCTGAAAAAGAATTCAGGAGGTTACTTATTATGCTAATCCAAGAGGCACCAGAGAAAGGCGAGGCCCAGTGCAATAAAATCCAAAAAATGATATAAGAAGTGAAGGGAGAAATATTCAAGGAAATACATAGCATAAAGAAAAAACAATCAAAACTTCAGGAAACACTGGACACACTTATAGAAATGCATAATGCTCTGGAAAGTCTCAGCAATAGAACTGAATGAGTAGAAGAAAGAAAGTCAGAGCTTGAAGACAAGGTCTTTGAATTAATCCAGTCCAACAAAGACAAAGAAAAAAGAATAAGAAAACGTGAAAAAAGCCTCCAAGAATTTTGGGATTTTGTTAAACGACAAAACCTGAGAATAATTGGTGTTCCTGAGGAAGAAGAGAAATCTAAATGTTTGGAAAACATATTTGGGGAAATAATTGAGGAAAGCTTTCCCAGCCTTGCCAGAGACCTAGATATCCAACTACAAGAAGCTCAGAAAACACCTGGGAAATTCATTGCAAAAAGATCATTGCCTAGGCACATTGCCATCAGGTTATCTAAAGTTAAGACAAAGGAAAGAATCTTAAGAGTTGTGAGACAAAAGCACCAGGTAAGCTATCAAGGAAAACCTGTCCGATTAACAGCAGATTTCTCAGCAGAAACCCTACAAATTAGAAGTGACTTGGACCCTATCTTTAGCCTCCTCAAGCAAAACAATTATCACTCAAGAATTTTGTATCCAGTGAAACTAAGCATCATATATGAAGGAAATATACAGTCTTTTTCAGACAAACAAATGCTGAGAGAATTTGCCACTACCAAGCCACCACTATAAGAACTGCTAAAAGGAGCTCTAAATCTTGAAACAAATGCTGGAAACACATCAAAACAGAACCTCTTTAAACATAAATCTCACAGAACCTATAAAACAAAAGTACAATTTAAAAAGCAAAAACAACAAGGTACACAGGCAACAAATAGCATGATAAATGGAATGGTACCTCACATCTCAATACTAACATTGAATGTAAATGGTCTAAACACTCCACTTAAAAGATACAAAACTGCAGAATGGATAAGAACTCATCAACCAACTATCTGCTGCCTTCAAGAGACTCATCTAACACAGAAGGACTCACATAACTGAAACTTAAATGGTGGAAAAAGGCATTTCATGCAAATTGACACCAAAAGCAAGCAGGGTAAGCTATTCTAATATCAGACAAAATAAACTTTAAAAAGATGAAGAAGGATATTATATAATGGTAAAAGGCCTTGTCCAACAGGAAAATATCACAATCCTAAACATATATGCACCTAACACTAGAGCTCCCAAATTTATAAAACAATTACTAATAGACCTAAGAAATGAGACAGAGAGCAACACAATAATAGTGTGGGACTTCAATACTCCACTGACAGCACTAAACAGGTCATCAAGACAGAAAACCAACAAAGAAACAACCGATTTAAACTATCCACTTGGAACAAATGGACTTAATAAATATATACAGAAGATTCCATCCAACAACTGCATAATACACATTCTATTCAACTGTGCATGAAACTTTCTCCAAAATAGACCATATGACAGGCCACAAAACGAGCCTCAATGCATTAAAAAAAAATTGAAATTATATCAGGCACTCTCTCAGACCACAGTAGAATAAAATGAAATCAACTCCAAAAGGAACCTTCAAAACCATGCAAATACATGGAAATTAAATAACCTGTCCTGAATGAGCATTAGGTCAAAAACAAAATCAAGATGGAAATTTAAAAATTCTTCAAACTGAAGGACAATAGTGATGCAACCTATCAAAACCTCTGGGATACAGCAAAGGCAGTGCTAAGAGGAAAGTTCATAGCCCTAAATACCTACATCAAAAAGACTAAAAGAGCACAAACTGACATTCTAAGGTCACACCTCAAAGAACTAGAGAAATAAGAACAAACTAAACCCAAAGCCAGCAGAAGAAAGGAAATAACCAAGAACAGAGCAGAATTAAATGAAATTGAAACAACAGTTAAAAAAATAGTACAAAAGATAAATGAAACAAAAAGTGGTTTTTTGAAAAGATAAATAAAATTGATAGACCATTAGCAAGATTAACCATGACAAGGAGAGGGAAAATCCAAATAATCTCAATAAGAAATGAAACAAGAGATGTTACAACTGACATCACAGAAATACAAAAGATCATTCAAGGCTACTATGAACACCTTTATGCACATATATTTGAAAACCTAGAAGACATGGATAAAGTCCTGGAAAAACACAACCCTCCTAGCTTAAATCAGGAAGAATTAGATATACTGAACAGGCCAATAAGAAGTAGCGATACTGAAATGGTAATTTAAAAATTACCAACAACAAAAAAGCCCAGGACCAGACAGATTCACAGCAGAATTCTACAAGCCATTCAAACAAGGATTGGTACCAATACATCTGACACTATTCCACAAGATAGAAAAAGGTGGAACCCTCCCTAGTTCGTTCTATGAAACCAGCATCACCCTAATACCAAAGCCAGGAAAGGACATAACCAAATAAGAAAACTACAGACTAATATCCCTGATGAACACACATTCTAAAATTCTTAACAAAATACTAGCTAACTGAATCCAACAACATATGAAAAAGATAATCAACCATGATTAAGTGGGTTTCACACCAGGAACACAGGGATAGTTTAACATATGCAAGTCAATAAATGTGATATACCACATAAACAGAATTAAAAACAAAAACCACATAATCATCTCAATAGATGCGGAAAATGCATTCAACAAAATCAAGCATCTCTTTATGATTAAAACGCTCAGCAAAATCAGCATACAAGGAACACATCTCAATGTGATAAAAGCCATCTACGACAAACCCACAGCCAACATAATAGTGAATGGGGAAAACTGAAAGCATTTCTTCTGAGAATTGGAACAAGACAAGGATGCCCACTCTCACCACTCCTCTTCAGCACAGTACTGGAAGTTCTAGCCAGAGCAATCACACAAGAAATAAAGAGCATCCAAATTGGTAAAGAAAAAGTGAAACTGTCACTGTTCACTGATGATATGATTATTTACCTCAAAAACCCTGAAGACTTCTCTAGAAAGCCTCTAGAACTGATAAAAGAATTCAGCAAAGCTTCTGGATACAAGATTAATGTACAAAAATCAGTAGCTCTTCTCTACACCAACCGCAACCAAGCAGAGAATCAAATCAAGAATTCAACCCCTTTTACAATAGCTGCAAAAAATAAAATAAAGTACTTAGGAATATACATAACCAAGGAGGTGAAAGACCTCTACAAGGAAAACAACAGAACATTGTTGAAAGAAACCACAGATGACATAATCAAATGGAAACACATCCCATGCTCATGGATGGGAAGAATCAATATTGTCAAAATGACCATACTGCCAAAGGCAATCCACAAATTCAACACGATCCCCATCAAAATACCACCACTATTCTTCACAGAATCAGAAAAAAACAATTTTAAAACTCATATGGATCCAAAAAAGAGCCCACATAGCCAAAGCAAGACTAAGCAAAAAGAACAAATCTGGAGGCATCACACTACCTGATTTCAAACTATACTATAAGGTTACAGTCACCAAAACAGCCTGGTACTGTTATAAAAATAGGCACATAGACCAATGGAATACAAAAGAGAACCCAGAAATAAACCGAAATACTTAGAGCCAACTGATCTTCAACAAAGCAAACAAAAACATAAAGCGAGGAAAGGACACCCTTTTCAACAAATCATCCTGGGATAATTTGGCTAACCACGTGTTGTGTGGAGAATGAAGCTGGATCCTCATCTGTCACTTTATACAAAAATCAACTCAAGATGAATTAAATACTTAAATCCAAGACCTGAAACTATAAAAATCCTGGAAGATAACATTGGAAAAAACCTTCTAGACATTGGCTTAGGCAAGAAGTTCATGACCAAGAACCCAAAAGCAAATGAAATGAAAACAAAGATAAATAGCTGGGACTTAATTAAACTGAAGAGCTTTGCACAGCAAAAGAAACAGTCAGCAGAGTAAACAGACAACCCACAGAGTGGGAAAAAGTCTTCACAATCTATACATCCGACAAAGGACTAACATCCAGAATCTACAACAAACTCAAACAAATCAGCAAGAAAAAAAATAATAATCCCATCATAAAGTGGGCTAAGGACATGAATAGACAATTCTCAAAAGAAGATATACAAATGGCCAATAGACATATGAAAAAATGCTCAACATCACTAATGATCAGGGAAATGCAAATCCAAACCACGATGCAACACCACTTTACTCCTGCAAGAATAGCCATAATCAAAAAATATATTTCAATAAAAACAGTAGATGTTGGTGTGGATGCAGTGATCGGGGAACACTTCTACAATGCTGGTGGGAATGTAAACTAGTACAGCCACTATGAAAAATAGTGTGGAGATCTCTTAAAGAACTAAAAGTGGAACTACCATTTGATCCAGCAATCCCACTACAGGATATCTACCCAGAGGAAAGGAAGTCATTATATGAAAAAGATACTTGCACATGCATGTTTATAGCAGCACAATTAACAATTGCAAAGATATGGAACCAGCCCAAATGCCCAACAATCAACGAGTGGACAAAGAAACTGTAGCAAATATATACGATGGAATACTACTCAGCCATAAAAAAGGAATGAATTAACAGCATTTGCAGTGACCTAGATGAGATTGGAGACTATTATTCTATGTGAAGTAACTCGGGAATAGAAAACCAAACATCATACGTTCTCACTCATAAGTGGGAGCTAAGCCACGAGGATGCAAAAGCATAAGAATGATACAGTGGACTTTGGGGACTTGGGTTGGGGGTGCTCATCCATAAGCGGGAGCTAAGCTATGAGGATGCAAAAGCATAGGAACGATACAATGGACTTTGGGGACTTGGGGGAAAGGTGGGAGGGGGCAAGAGATAAAAGGCTACAAATAGTGTGCAGTGTATACTGCTCAGGTGATGGGTGCACCAAAATCTCACAAATCACCACTGAAGAACTTTCTCATGTAACCAAACACCACCTGTACTCCAATAACCTATGGAAATTTTTTTTTAAATGAGATCCAATCATTTGCAACAACATGGAGGGAACTGGAGATCATTATGGTAAGTGAAATAAGCCAGGAACAGAAAGACAAACATTACATATTCTCATTTATTTGGGGATCTAAAAATCAAAACAACTGAACTCATGGACATAGAGAGTAGAAGGATGGTTACCAGAGGCTGGGAAGGGTAGTGAGGGTGTTGAGAGGAGGTAGGGATGGCGAATGGGTACAAAAAAGAAAAATAGAAAGAATGAATAAGACCGACTGTTTGATAGCAAGACAGGGTGACTATAGTCAATAACAACTTAATTGTATATTTAAAAATAACTAAAACAGTATAATTGGATTGTTTATAATGCAAAGGATAAATGAAATGCTTGAGGGAATGGATAACCCCTTCTCCATGGCATGCCTATATCAAACATCTCATGTGTCCCGTAAATAATACACCTACTATGTACCCACAGAAACTAAAAATAAAAAAGTTTTAAAAATAATACTACCATAAAAAACACTGATAATGCTTCACAGACTCAAACATTGAGTTTGCATGTGACCCAGAAATTCCAATCCTAGGTATATACCAAACAAAATTAAAAACATATGTCCATACAAAAAGTTAGACATAAATAATTATAGTAGCATTATTTGTAATAGCTAAAAAAATGGAAATAACCCGAAAGTCCATCTACTGATTAATGCATAAATGAAATGTGGTATATCCATACAATCAAATATTATTCGGTCACAGAAAGGAATAAAATACTGACACATGCTACAACATAGACAATCTTAAACACATTATGCTAAGTGAACAAGGCCAATCACAAAAGATCACATACTGTGTGATTCCATTTATATAAAATGTCCAGAGTAAACAAATCCATAGGGACAGAAAGTGGATTAATGGTCACCAGGGGCGGAGGGGAGTTGGAAATGTTGTGTGATTGTTAATAAGTATGGCTTTCTTTTGGGGTTGATGAAATGGTTTTTAATAAGATCATGGTAATGATCGCACAGCTTTGTGGATATACTAAAAACCATCTTAAAGAGTGAATTTTGCAGTATGTTAAATATATTTCAATATTGTCTTTTCTTTCAGAAATAGATGATGAACACACTGGTGCACTCATTCCTTCCCTGGCTTTGCCTCTGGGTTCCCTTTGCTAATCTACAGTGCTTGCTGGGCTCTGCAGGCACTGCATCTGAGTACCAGTGACCCAGATGGATTCTCATCTCTTACATCAGCACGCTGAGGCCCAAACAGGCCACAGAAACGGGGCAAAGGTCACGCGTTAGTGGTGGCAGAACTGGAGTCAGAGCCCATATCTCCAACCTCTGGGTGTCTCAAGGCCTGTTCAGCTTCCCCAGGAGTTTAAGACCCTGGGATGCTATTTGTAGTGAAATAGATAGTTTGTTGTGTCCAAATAATCACCACCTGCATCAAATCCCATTATTAAGCAAATATCCACCACACCTAAAACAGGTAAAAACCCTGCACCCGTCACGGTCAACAAACTCCAACAGTCAAGGTAGGAGACTCAGCAACAATTGCTTCCCAAAGCTCCCACTGGGTGCCAGGCAATGCTTGTGCCTCACATTCCACCCTCCATTTAATCATTCTCCTGCCTTTCCCTCTCCGTCTCCCTCCCCTCTTTCTCTCACCCCTTCTTGAGTTGTTTCAAACAAGTGGGAGTTCACTCCTCAAGTAATGGCAAATTGAAAGACCTTCCTGTAATGGGGTGAGCTGCCAGGGACCAACCCTCCAGGAGAAAAGTGACCCATGTCATAATATTCCAGACAACATGGTACTCAGGCATACTCAGTGACACCTGAATTCCAAATGCCAGCTTAGTAGCTGTGAAGCAGTAAATAATTGTGTTTCACCCAGAGAGGGCTCCTTCTGTAATAAAATTTTTTCTACTTCAGAAGTAAACTTGTGGAGAAGAGAAACATAAGTTCCCCAGTTTTACCACAGAATAGAATCTGTACAGAAGAATCTGCTGCACATTGGGGATCAACTTGATATGCTGTACATAGACGACACATGAGAAATATTTGCTGATATGATTTGTTTGATAATATCTGTCACACTTGATTTTCACAAACTTGAGTGACAAGTACATTTTAAAAAAGAGTTGCTTTATCCCAAACCCCTTCCCCAAATTGTATTCTGTGAGGTGTCATTGAGTGTTCTGAGAATAAAATCTTCCTATGGCAAATTAAGGTTAGGAAAAGGTTCATACTAAACCCTCCATTGGAGACTTAAAAAGTACACTGTAATATGAAAATGTTGGAGGAGCCCTGCAGGGAAGAAACCCACCTACAAGCCCTCATCTGTATGAACATGAATCCCTTCCCTGCAGAATCCCCATGTAGCCGAAGGCACAAGAGCTCTGTGGAGCAGAGGATGCTCTGACTGGGCCCCAGCTGTACTGCGGGGAATAGTCGATGTTGAAGGAGCAGGTAAAGCTTCCAATGCTGGCGATGTTAGCAAGTGAAGTGTTTTTAAAGGCTTTGAACTTACCCATGAAGATAGGATGAAAAGGTTGAATGGGAGCACCCTCAGGATTGTGGACTGATGTGTGTACTCAAGAAGTTTATGTAGACAGAAACCCAACGACACTGTGGAGACCTTTTATACGGCAGCAGGAGAGCAGTAACCTTGAGATCTGGAATGGTGGTAAAGACGTGACCTGGCCCTCCTCCTCTCCAGGATGCACAGGGGCCCATTCACAGCAGGGAAGGGACTGGAGAGGAGAGGTGGGTACAGCTCACCACCTGCTGCCAGGTGGGCCACCATTCCCATTCACAGCACATCCCATAGCACAGGGGTCGAATATTAGCGCTATGATGGGGGCACTTCATTCACCCTCTGCCACATTCATCAGGTGTGATTAGAGCAGAGGAATGAGGGAGACGGTGAGGCAGACAGAATGCACCAGCCCAAACGCAGAAGCTCGTGGCTCCAGGGCTCAGCACAGTCTGCCTTTTTTCCAGTCTCATTCTTCTGTCTCCCCATCTGTATCTGTCCCCGACTTGCAGCCCCCTCAGTCTGTATGTGTCTCCCTGTCGGTCCCATCTTGCCTCAGAGAACCCACACCAGCTTTACAGGGGCTGCCTCCTGGGCAAAATCCCAGTGTTTCAGTATCTGATTGCTGTCTACAGCCGATCAAATGTGATTTTCCAGTTGAGAGAGAAAAATAAACTCGCTTTAAAATAAGGGAGCTAAAATGAAGCCAACCTAAAAGACAAAGGCTCCCACAACGGCCTGAGCAGGTGGAGGCTCAGTCCTTCAGGTTAGGTTTTCTGAGACTTTCAGTAAATGCAACATAGGACACGCTTTCATGTATCATACAGATATATGTACACATATGTAGGCAGTATATGTACCTTATATACTGCATATACATACATATGACATATGTGCACATAGGTCAAGGAATCTGACATTGAGATTGGAAAATATGGCCACCATACTCAGAGAACCTACAAAAAAGTGAGAGTAGCCAAAGCCCTGGAGATAAAAGGGACAGGACCCCTATGAAGAGCGGGGCAAGGGAGCCAGAATCCAGACTGCCTGACTCTGTAGAGAAGGAAGAAGGCAGGACAAGTGGACATCAGTGAGCATCACAGATGGGAAGGACCCAGCAGAGACCCTGGCCCTTCTACTGGGGTTGCCACGGGTTTAAGGAGTGGAGCTGGGGACTCAGGGGACTTGATAACCCAAACTTATTGTCAGGGCGTGCCAGAACCTCCTCAAAGGAGAAGAGAATAATGAGAGGAAAGAAAGTGGCAAAGGAAAAAGAAGAGAAGAGAAGCAAGTGCTGCTGTCCAGAGAGCAGAATACGGAATGAGCCAGCTGGCCTCAGCCGTGGACACTAAGGAATCACAGGTCCCCTCCCATGGAGTCTCCTCTCCATCCCTTTCATCTGGTCTGTGACCTCTTCTCTTTCTCCTACAAGCCTTCATCATCTGGGGACTCCTGCTGGGAAAGACACTCTCTAAAGATATCCTGGGCTGAACATGGCATGTGGAGCTCATCTTTGCAACCATGAAGCCTTGCTCCTTCTCCAGCCCCTTCCTCACCAGATTCTGGGAGCAGCGGCAGCAGGAAGAATGTGGCTGTGATGTGCTTGAGGTCTGAATCCAGCAACCAATTTATTAGGGGGGGTTCACTGAGCAGGTCCAGAGGGGACTCCCCATACTGCCACTCTGCATAACAGATGTCCTTTCATTCTACATGGGTGGGTGCTGAGCTGAGCCGGGGAGGAGCAGGTGCCCTGAGTAACAAGCGCTTGGGTAGGAATCTTCTCCCAGCATGGCAGTCCTTGGGGGCTCACCTCCTGGATGCCTCCCCTACTCCTCAGGCTCTGCTTACAAGTGTCCCTGCTGCCAGAGCCCACCCTCTTACCACAGAGCCACTACTCCCTCATCTGCGAGGGCTCCAAGAAACCCCAAGCATGTTTGTGTGGCAAATACATTTGGAAGCATGAAATCTATTGGAAATCTAATGAGACTGCAGTAGAATAGAGAGATGAATTTAACTTCTTTCTCCGAGTTCTGGATTTGATGTTGCTATCTAACATTTGCCTGGTTGTGGGCCTGCCTTTGCTCAGAAGTGCCCTAGGGCACAGTCAGCACCACCTGAGTGAGTCTCCATGCCAGTGCTGGCCCTTCTGGGGAATCTGTTGCTTCAAGGGTAAAACAGAGAACATCACATCAGCTTTGCCTGTGACAAGCCCTTCCAGAGGCTCTAGAGAGTTCAAACACCTGCTGAGAAGAGGGTATCCCAAGAGAGCCCGGCACGGCTTCTCTGCCTGAACGGGGGAAGGGTGTGTCAAGCACATGGAGAGATGATGCAGCCTGGCAGGCAGAGGAGGCCACAGAGGGTGAGCAGGTTCCCAGAGCACCAGCTCCACAGAAGGGAGCGCTACCTTTTTCATGCACACTGGCAGCCACCAGCCCTATGGGGGCTTTGCAGGCAGAAGTGCAGAAGGATCTGCTAAGAGAAGCCTGATGTTCCACACTGGTGTGCAGGCTTACTGGCAGCACAGTAACTTGGAAACTGACAGCCCGGACTCAGAAATGGACAGTCTTTCTTCTCCTGTGAGTCAGTGGTCTGAGAGGTGGGCCATCAGTGCTAAGATGGAGGAAGTCAGGAAGAGTTCCAGGCCAGAACAGACGGTGGTGTGAGGGAAGCCCCCAAGTGGAAGAGAGCCCAGGTAAACACTGTTGTGTTTCCTGCTTCCCTGTCCTTTGGTCACAGGACAGGAAGGTGCACAGATACAGAGAGTAGGAGAGAGTCTTCCTAAAGGTCAGGAAGATGAGCCCATCCTCAGACCTCTGTGGTGACAGTTTTCACCCTAGAAATGACAGCAGCTGTCTTTTGTGAGCACCTACCAAGTGCCAGGCTTGTGTTGCGACTTGACATGTGTGACCCCGTTCATCCTCCCACAACAACCCTGGGCGTGAACAAGGATGACAAGACAGGTTCGCTCAGGACAGGGACTTACCAGGACTATCTTTTAGAAAGCAACCTGGTGATCTGTATGGGAAGCCTTGGAAGATGCCCAGGCCCTCAACCTAGTGAGTGCTGACGTGTGTCAGGAGCAGACTGCCTAGGTTCAAAGAGCTCTGCCACTTTTTAGCTGATGGCCATTGTGGACAAGGGCCAGCCACCTTATCTTCCTGTACCTTGGTATTCTCGTCTGAAAAAATGGGGATCGTGGTATGAGTTCTGTAAGATAACTGTGAGGAACACCTGGGCAAGCACAGGCAAAGCTCTCAGCACAGACAGAGGCTGGCCCACGGGAGGGCCTGAGAGACGTGAGCTGGTGTTATGATCAAGTATCTTTCCTAAACACATAACCCAAAAGGCAGACTGAGATTTAAGGGCAATATGTTCTTTGAAGTGTTATGCATAATCATTTTTTGAAAAACAGATACAAACCAAATGTCCAACATTACAGAAACTGTTTAGCAAATGATATTATACCCAAAGGTAGACTGCCAAATGGGCAGACATTAAAAATAAGGTTCTTGACTTTTTTATATCAAAATGCTTAGACTAGATTGGTGGGTACAAAATGATAGTAAACTGGATAAAGAGGCTACAAGTTAAATAGACCAAAATATTAACAGAATTATGGGTACTATTTTGCCTACTTCTTTATTATGTCTCACTTTTCAAATGTTTGGCAGTAGGCATCTGTTAATTTCATACTAAATTTTAAAAAATTTGAACAAAAATGAAAGCATAGGCGGTATAAGGGAAGGAAGCATAAGGACAAATGCAGGCCTTCAGAGGAAGCACTTAGAAGGTCAGGAAAACATACAGAAAGGAAAGGGATAAAACCCATGCAGAGGCAAAAAAGCTAAGTCCATAATAAATTTGAGTTTATAAAGAATGAATATGTAATGTTTGTGGAAATTGTGTTGTGTCTGGAAAAAATAACAATAAATATGTATACAATATAAATCTTTTATAATAAATCTGTGAAGATCCTGTGAGCTAACATCCATGCTAGCTGGCGCTGCAAGAAGTCTGAGGTGCCCTGCAGGTAAGTGCGGCTACTGATACAACAGTAATGGGGGGGATTAGTTGGCTGTGCTCCGTTCTCTGGGCAGTTGCTTCCTTCACCCCTGAGTGATGCTATTGGAGGTCTACAAAAGCAGAGTGAAGTGAGATATTCAGTGTACAGCACCCCTTTCTAAGCATCTACTTAGAGTTCTCTGAACTTATATACACACACACACACACACACACACACACACACACACATATATATATATCTCCTGAAAAATACAGTTGGATGAAGGAATATATATATAAATACACACACACACACACACACACACACACACACACAGAGAGAGAGAGAGAGAGAGAGAGAGAGAGAATTGGCTCATGCAAGTGTGGGGACTGGCAAGTCCAAAATCTACAGAATAGGCTGGCAGGCTGAAGACCCAGGGAAGAGTTACAGTTCAAGTCCAAAGGAAGTCTGCTGGCAGAATTCCTCTTACTTGGAGGAGGTAAGCTTTGTTTTTAGGGGTTTTTTTGGTAACTTAATTTGAGGCTTTCAACTGATTGGATGAGGCCCATTCACATAATGGGGGATAATCTGCTTCAAAATCTAATTTAAATGTCAATATTTTGTTAATTATATGACATAAATTTGTCATATAAATAATGCTATATGCGTGTGTGTATATATATACATATATGCATACACACATATGCACATGTATATATATTTAGAGACAGGGTCTCATTCTGTCACCCAAGCTAGAGTGCAGTGAAGCAATCATAGTTTACTGCAGCCTTGAACTCGTAGGCTCAAACTATCCTCCCGCCTTAGCCTCCCAAGTAGCTAAGACAACAGGCACGTGCCACCACACCCAGCTATTTTTGAAAAAACTCTTTTTTGCAGGGACTGGTCTCACTATGTTGCTTGGGCTGTTCTCAAACTTCCAACCTCAAGTGGTCTTGCCACCTCGGCCCCCCAAAGTGCGGGGATTACAGGCGTGAGCCACCATGCCCAGCTTAACTTTACTGTTTGACCATCTTCATATAGCATCTCTTCACTTACCACTATATTTTCATCAACATGAATGCTATTTCAGGAAACAATTGCCCAGGAAAATAAAAGGTGCATATACAGAGAGCATCAAACTATTGATATGCTAAGACTCCCCTCAAAGACCTCATCTTAAAATCTTCATCTTGCTGTGTTGCCAGTCCTACACTGTTACATCATGATCCTTACCATTCTAATTAAACCCCCACACTAAAAATCTCACCTTAAACCAGTTCCCAAAAGGTCTCATAAAGTTTCCAACTTTTCTTATGGTGACTATATATTTAACTTGTTGAGTAACTGCCAAACTGTTTTCTTCTCCTTCCTTTTTATAGAATATATATATATAATATGTTACATATTTATGGGCTCCATATGATATTTTGTTAGACGCATAGTGTGTGTAATGATCAAGTCAGGGTATTTGGGGGTATCCATCTCCTTGAGTATTTATCATTTCTACATGTTGGGACATTTTTTAAAATGTTAATCCTATCTAAAAAATACCTTCATAGAAACATCTAAAATCTAAACATCTAACAAAATGTTTGAACAAATACCTGGATACCATGGACTCCCAAGTTGAACGTAACATTAACCATCACACCTACTTTATATTTTTATAAGGTTTCTTTATGAGAAAGAAAGCTGATCCTTGGAGACACCATGACTTGGCCACAGTGTTGTCAGAGCCTAAACTCAAATTCAAACCCCATGACTAAGCAACTTCCCTTTTCCACACTTCACCTCTTAAATAAAAAGCAAACATTGTTTCCTTTTTCTTTTTCTCTAACCAGCATTTTCTTCTAACCCAGGAGCCCGATTTCCAGAGCTTGTTATTCAAACTCAAGAGACAATCTTAAAGGAGTCATCAACCATGCTGATCAATTTTCTAGAATTCTCCAAAATATTCAGTCAACACACACCAGAAATGCATTCACTGTTCCATCAAGTTCATTCAATGTGTCCAGTTCAGCCTTTGACCTGTATCTCTTTATATAACTCCAGTTTGATATCTGCTCTGACCAGGGCTGAATATTGACCAGCTTTCTCTACAAGGATCTGGAATTTTTCTCTAAATGCTCAAATAGAGCCAAATCTTGCTTTCCCAGGACAGATTAACATTATACTGACAAAGTCATGTGTTACATTATTGGGTTACCTATATAAAATTGCCAATAATTGACCTACAGAAGTAGCTTTTCATATAGTTCACGAAAAAATTAGCTCATCTTTTCCTGGTCATATCTCGTTTTCCTCAGTGTCCTTTCTTTGTGAAGGAAGAATCTCGACTCCCTCAGTGGATGGGAATGAAAGATGCTGTTATTAAAAACATTCTAAAGTGATTTGAGGAGTGACAGCATCTCTTAGAAAAATGAGGTAATGCCTCCAGTCTGCCTTCTCTGCCGTTTAACTTCCTGACAGGAGGCATGGAACGTGAAAAAATTGATTGTCCTGTACAAAGTCAAGTAAATAAATAGCAATACTTAATGCAATCATTTTCCATATTGCCTCATCAAAACCCATGCAGTCAAAGCCATTTATGAATTCCTTAGGTCCTGCTGTTGTCATCTTTTCAGCATGTTGCTCTCAAAGATGCCTCCAGGTGGGGAGAAATAGGAGAGCAGGTACTAATCAATCTTGAAGCTATGATCAGAAACCATTTAGAAGGATGACAGCTTGTTTGAGCCATTCCTAAATTTCAGAGAGGAAACCTCCAAGGAACTAAGTTATTAATACAGTGATAGGAAGGAATTTGGGGGATTTATTATTAGCAAATAATCACCTTGGTGCCTTTGTCTTGCTTTAAGTTTTCAAAGAAAAAATAAATAAACTTTGGAAGGTGGTTAGTACCCAGGCCCAGAGTAAAGGTGGGTTAGAATGAAATGACCCTGCCAATCTAGCTTGTGGGACTTCTTATTTCCCTTCCTTGTAGCAATTCTCAAAGTTAAGATAACAGAGCCCCAGAAACTAAGGGATAGATGGACTCTTAGCTATGATAGCTGACTGGACATTTGAATTATTCTATTAGCTCCTACCAGTGGATCTGAGGCAAATACTTATGAAATGAGGTAAGGTCCTGTGTTGGTTTGTTTGTGTTGCCATAAAGAAATACCTAATGCTGGGTAATTTATATTTTTAAAAAGGAGGTTTATGGAAGACCCACTTGGGTGCCCTTCTGTCTCTGCAGCAGAAGGAGCTATTCTCCTTTCTCTTTCTTTTGCCTATTAAACCTCCGTTCTTAAACTCACAAACACACATACACACACAAACACACACGTGCACACACACACACACACACACAGGGTTTAGTTGGCTCACGTTTCTGCAGGCTGTACAGGAAGCATGGTACTGCAGTCTGCTTCTGGTGAGGCCTCAGGAAGCTTACAAAATCCTGGCAGAAGGTGAAGGGGGAGCAGGCGTGTCATATGGCAAGAGAGGAAGCAAGAGAGCATGGGAGAGGTGCCACATTCTTTTAAACAACCAGAGCTCACCTGAACTCAGAGTGAGGACTCACTTATTACATGGGGACAGCACCAGGCCATTCATAAGGGAGCTAACCCCGTTACCCAAATTACACCTCCTATTAGGCCCACCTCCAACACTGGAAGTCACTTTTCAACATGAGATTTGGAGGGGACAAAACATCCAAACCATATCATGCCCAAAGCAGCAAGAAGCAGAAACCAGGCCTTACTAATCCAAAGCCACTCACCTTCCCACATGAAGAGGATGGGCACCAGGAAGACAATGCCCATAACACTCATCGGTGTTTGCAATATGATGGTAAAAATATGACAAATGCAACATATTTTTAAAATATATAAGTTCATTTTAATTTAAAGAACTATGCTGTATCATTATGTCCTTGCCATTTGGGGCATGGGGATCAAGGTGGCTTTTCTTTTACAGAATAACAGTGGCTGTAGGTGGTCATTACATTTTCAAGAGAGTCACATCTAACTCAAAGGTTAGGATCTAAAGTCATCAAATAAAGCAAAATCATGCATAATCTAATCCTAGAAAATCCCCTCAATCAGCCATCCACATTAGTCATGTATACATGATGTCTTGAATGTATCTCTATATCATTTCCTCTAACTTGCCTTTAGTCAATGATTTATATCAATTTGGATCCCAGCAACAGAAGACGAACTGCACATGACCTTAAACTTCAAAGAAAATGCCTTGGCTATGGAGAAAAAGGGTAAGAGGAGGCAGGCTCCACGCCCAGGATGGCGCTCCTCAGGGTCCTGGGGTACCACTGGAAGCACAAAGGAGAGCAACATCAGGGACCAACCAGCTTTTGCCCTATCTCATGTTTCCAACAGGAAAAACACTCAGAGCACGGAATTCAAAGGTCCAGAAGTTAGTCCACAAGCTGTGCATTCCTCACGGGCAGGAGGCCTGGCTTTGTCACCTGTGTCCTCACATAGAAACTGACACAAATTTGGTGCTCAGGAGTTTTTGATGGATGAATACACATCCATTCACTCTTCTCTGATCACATGTTATAAACAGGTATCAAAACTGGGTCCCCAAAGTACCTGATACTCCTTCTTTCCAGAAGTGGGGTCTATGTCTCCTCCCTTAAATCTGGACTCTGTAAATGGTTAACCAACCTAATACAATGAAAGCTATGGTATGCCAGTTTCTAGGCCAAGGTCTTAAGAAACTGGTGGCATTCAATTCCTGTCTCTTGGGATGCTCCCTTTTGAAAGCTAGCCACCATGCTGCGAGGGAGCCCAGGTCACAGGGAGAGGACAGGTGTAGGTATTCTGAAAGATAGCCCCAGCTGAGTTCTCAGTTGATGCCACCATCAACCACCGGATCTGTGAGTGAAGAAGCCTTTGTGATGACCCCAGCCCCAGCCATCATCTGACTGCAATTGCACAAAAGAAGGTGAGCAAGAAGTGCCTAGCTGAGCCCAGCAAATTCCCAGAACTGTGAGAAATAATGACATGATTGGCGTTGTTTTTACCCAATGCATTTGTTACACAATAGATTATCAGAACACATTAAGTGGCTTAAAGATGTAATCTGATTGATTCAAAGATTCAGGCAAAGAGGTGCTTTTAAAGACAGCAAAAAATCTCAATGGCTATGCATCTCTCTAGCTCACCTGTTCAATGATGGATGCAGCCCAGTGGTGGGGAAAAAGGAAGCAGAAGGCAGTGTTTGCAGAATAGGCAGCTCCACTTAGATCCCAAAAAAGCCAGTGGACCGTAGTGGCCAAAGGCACCTTCTATAGATAGCCCACTTCTGAGTCTGTAAGGAAGCATCCACAGGGGCTAGAACTCCCAGCTCTACAGATCCTCACACACACCAGCAATGTGTGCTTAGCAACAAAGCCCACAGATGAAGCAAGCAGGAATTAACTGACTATCAGTTGGGCATTTGAGTTGTTTCAGCATCTCCTGAAACAGACACTCATAGGATGAGGCACAAAGCTGGAAGAAGCATAAGCCACAGTGGCCCTTTAGCAAAGGTCACTCAGCCCTAGTATGGAGGAGTTAGGTCCAGGAACATGGTGCCCACTGCATGCCAGACATGGCTAGATGCCAGCATGTGCATGCATGACTGGCAGGTGTGGTGACGACTTGGCTACTCTACTCCCTAATGCTTCATGACATCTGCTTCAAATCTAATTTATGGGACCTTGGCAAGAGGGGAGTATTTTTGGCAGGGTGCAGTGGCTCAGGCCTGTAATTCCCACAGTTTGGGAGGCCTAGGCAGGCAGACTGCTTGAGGCCAGAAGTTCAAGACCAGCCTGGGCAACATGCTGAAACCCCATGTCTATTAAAATTACAAAAAACAGCCAGGCATGGTGGCACACACCCATAGTCCCAGCTACTGGGGAGGCTGAGGTGGGAGAATCACCTGAGCCCAGGAGGTCGAGGCTGCAGTGAGCCATGATGGTGGTGATGGTGCCACTACACTCCAGCCTGGGCCACAGAGTGAGACCCTATCTCAAAAAAAAAAAAAAAAAAAAAAAAAAAAGAGAGAGAGAGAGAGAAGAAAAGTATTTTTTTTAAGACTTGAAAGAGATTCAGACAGAAAAGAGACTAAGGAAGGATTCCCTTCCCTCCTCCTTCCCTAGCACCTCCACCCTTGCCCTCCACTGACTCTTAGAGCACCCTTCAGTTTCCCTACGTTTCTTTTTTGAGCCATCACTCCATTGTTTTTAGCTCTTCACTGCCCATCTCGCCAATGTGGTCAGTATCTGCTCTCTCCATTGCCTATTCAGTCCCTTTGTAACCCACAAATGTCCATCTCTCATCTATGGCAAGGTTTCTCAACCTTGACACTGTTGACATTTGGGGTCAAATAACTATTTGTTGTTGGGGGGGTGGCTGTCCTGTGCATTTAGGATGTGTAACAGCATCATCTCCACCCACTATTTTTCAATATACTCTCCAGTTTTGACAACCAAAATGTTTCCAGACATGGCCAAATATCCCAGGAGGGAAGGGTGGGAAACTGCTTCTGTTTTGGAAGTACTGGCCTACAGTAAAAAGAAACTGTCACAAGGGTGTAAGTAAATGTTTGTTAAGGGAAGAAACAAATAAACAGAAACGAATGAGTGAATGAATAAACGGAGTAGATGAATGAGTGAATCAATGCACTACAGAGAAAGCATACTGCCTCGGGAACCTCTGAGTACATAAAGCTGAGAGCTGCAGGCAGGGAAGCAGTTAATAGGTCAGTCAGTCCTGCAGAGGCCCTGAATCCTCAACGGGCTTTTGCTGGCTGTGCAGTTCCATGCTTTTCCAATTAGCAAGAAGACTTGCAGATGCCAATGGACCTTTAATAGGGTCACGGAAAGGGGTCCTCTAATAAGCCAGGCTGGAGAGTGTGACACTGGGAAACTCAGGCACCTGTCTGCCAAGGTACTGATTCATTCTCTTTGTGAAAGTTGCAATTTGGAATGACAGTTTCTCACCTTCTGTTTCCCCAGCTGCCATCTGAAAAGGTTACTTGCTCTAATTTGCCCAGCATTTCTCCTCTGTCGACCTCTCTCTAAGCTGTCACTTCTTTTCCTCTCTCTCCCTCCATCAGGGCCTTTTTTGAGTTCATTGGACTGTTGTGTGCTGTCCCTCACTATGTAGGAGAAGTGAACCTGCCAGGCTAATGGTCAACAAGTTTTCATCAAGGAGGAGAGAAGAAAACATAAGCCTTGGGGCCTTGGCCACACACTATCCTCCTCAGCTTCCTGGGTCCCTCCACTTTTCTCTCCAACTCAGTCAGACTCACTACATCAAGCTCAGGGCCACAGAATGCGAACAAGGGGCTGTGGCTGTGGGCAAGGAAATAGTTCAGTCAAATAAAAAATAGTCTATATTTCCTTGTCTTTTACAATAAGAATAGGTACTGTTTATTGAGTGTTCAGGCACTGTCACTAAGTGTTTTATGTGTATTATCTCATGTAATCTGCAAGTAACTTCACAGAGTAAGAGTTATATTTCCCATGTTAGAGGAGAATAAAAGATACATAGCAGTTCTCAAACTTTAGGGGACATCAGAATCACCTGGAGGGCTTGTTAAGCCACAGATTGCTCGGCCCCACCCCCAGAATTTCTGACTTAATTAGTCTTGCCTGGGACTGGGGAATTTGTATTTCTCAATTGAAGGATTAGTATCTTAGACCTGAAATTGTATAACTTGACCAAATACACAGACACCAAGGGGTAGATATAAATGGGAACCAGGTTTCTTGTATGGTAGAGTCTCCATCAAAACCTGATATTATTTCAGGCCAAGAGGAACTTTTATAGATGGAAAGATGATCAAACATGCATTATCCCATTCATTAAATATTTACCAAACATATACTGCCCTGTGCTAGCTGATATGGATACAAACAAAAAGAAGAGATCCTCAAGGAGCTTGCGTGACCAGCTAGTAACAGAAGTTCACAGGCAATAATGACAATACAACGTAGCAAGAGCTATAGTTTAGAAAGAACAAAGCATTTGCTAGAGCAACAGTTCTCAAACTTTTTTGGTTTCATGGCCTCTTCTCACTCTTGAAAATTATCAGACTCCAATAATAAAATCATTACATATTAACTCGGAGAACATATTTTTATGAAAAATAACTCTTTTCAAAAAACAGCGAGAAAACTGGGACTGTTTTACAGCGTTGCAAATCTCTTCATGCCTGGTCCAGTAGAAGAGAGCTATAGTCTCACTTTTGCTTCCAGACTGAGCCTGATGTAATATGTTATTATTTTTGTTAAATTACATGAAGAAAATCCATTTTACATATATGTGTAGTTGAAAAATGGAAATGAACTGTAATAGCTCTTTCAGATAATTGGGAATATTCTTTGCCACTACACCAAAACTCAGTAAGTTAAGTTGCAATGTGGAATCTTAAACCTAGTCAATGAAAGTTTTGCATTAATATTGCATTAAAATACATTTATCTATTTTGAACTTCCAATAGAACTTTTACCTCTGGCTTGATTTGGTCACATCATACATTGGTCATTTGGCAAATATCAGTACACCTAATTATGTAGCTCTTCTGAATGTGGACACATGAAGTATGGAAAACCCATATTCATTAATATCAGCTGTTAGATAGTGGGAAGCTGTCAAGTTTCCCAAAGCTCCAATTTTCACTTGAAAACTCAAATTTAATCATTTGCAACAAACACTTTCAGTTGTCTGCTTTGGAGTGATAAACTCACTCCCTTTATTTTCACAAAAATATCCTCCAAATATCCAAGTCTGAATACCCACAGCTTATGTATGTTCATTGTTATTTCAGGAAAAATAATATTACATGAAAATAATTGGCTAGTTCAGCTTGCAACTCAATCACATGGGTGCTTTTCCTTGCAACAACTATGATACCACAGTATGTAGCAAAAGTATTTTATTTGAACTTACCATTTTATCACACAGAATGTCAAAAGGATTCAAGGATAAAAATTTAATCACACACTAACCTTACTAGTTCATCAATGACAAAGACATCCTTAAGCAAAATTTGCTTTCTTTTTCTTTTTTCTTTTCTTTTCTTTTTTTTTTCAGTGACTGGTGTGAAGGATAGCAATGACTACTCGTGCATTTTGGTGTCATTGCAATACTGGTTTCATAGCCAGACAGAACAAAACTTTACCTATCAATGCTTTCACACCTTCCACACAAATGTCAATGCACCGAAACAGGCAATGGCATCTCTAAGTGTTATTGTGAAAACAGTTTTGACCTTGTAGATCACCCTGACAGGATCTCCCAGGGGTCTGTGGGCACACTTTGACCACCATGCTATAGCAGCATTAAATTCCTTGGCACTTCTCAGGCATCTCCTGAACCTATCTTGTTCATATTCAGCCTTGATTCTTAGATGCCTGAAAACATTAAAAGCCTCAAACAAAGAAAATACAAAAGGTGAAACTACGGAAGAAAAAAATGTAGAAAAAACATTTCTATGCTATAATGCATCAGCTAAGAGTACTCACATACAGTCAAAATGAGTAGGCAGTTTATTTTAGCTTTAAAGACATCCCTTTAAAAACAACCAAATATGTTAGGATATTACAGACCTAGTTAATATGTTTTCTAAGAACAATCAGTGTCATTTATTAAGCATTTGCTCAAGAATAGACATTGTGCTTGTTTAATCTTTCCAACAACCCTATGAAACAAGTTGTAATTTTGCCTCCATTTGAGGCCAGGAAACTAAGACCTAGAGAGGTGAAGCAGAGGGCTCCATATTAAACAGCCAAAAATAAGTAAGCAGAATTGGGATTATGAACTGGTTCTGTCTGACCATGAAGCTGGTGTTCTTAACCTCTCTTCTTTGCAGCATGCTAGTCAGCAGCACCCAGAGTGCTGCAAAGAAGAGCTGAAATTGCTCTGCTTGCTGAGGACTGGATACTGGCCTTTACCACATGGACTGGTCCCTTAGGGCAGATGTAGGCAGAGCCACTCTCTGCCAGGAAAGCATGGCTTGGCCACACTTGCAAACCCTCAGGAGATGGTCTTGCCTTCTGATGACTTCCATTCCCTTTATCTGCTACACTAACAATGCAGCCACCATACTCCCCACAAAGCATCAGGATCCTCCCACTACGCTTGTGACATATACAGAAACGTCTGCCCCTTCACATCCTGGGGAGCTGCAATAAATAGAGGCAAATCTTTTTATTCCCCTTAAGTTAGTCATTTGTAAGTGAGTCAAATTTAGTTTTAATTAGAATCTATTTTCTGATAAATGTACGGTTCGGGACATTGATTATACAAACTCTGCCTGCTAATCAGTGCCTGTCCTATTTGTTCTCTCATTAGCCCAGCCCTGACATTCAGACCCCTGCCAAGAGTGGAGGCTTCAGGAGGCTCCATGGCAGGGCTGTGTGAAGATCATTGAGAGGCCAACATGGCCTGACCTCAGTGCCTCTCCTTCATTGACCTCTTACCTCCAGGACTCAGGGAATAGGCAGGTCAGCTTCTGTCCTGCTTCTTCCTTCCCAAGCATTAGCATGGGAAATAATTTGTGAAGGTGTCATCCATGGAAGAGGCAGCTGCATTTCTATGGATGCAAGAGTCTTCCGCTAAAGGAACACATCTTAGGAATGTCTGTATCAGGATGGAGCAGGACCTTACGTGGAGGAGAGGAGGGAGCACCAGGTGCAGGGAATCCTCAGGGAGTCACAAACAAGACACAGAAACAGGTGATTCCCTGACAGGGAGGTCAGTGAGGCCTTCTCCTTGATAATCGAAGCAGAGAAGATGGTATGGAAAGGAATAGGGAGGAAGACAGAAGAGCTCAAGCTGGCGAGAGACTTCACTCCAGACTTCCACCCCAGGAAGGCATCGAACCCACAGACATTTTTCATGGAGGGCTTCTCACTCTGAAATTGAGATTTGGGAATGATGGAGACCCCAACTACAGCGTTGATTAAGCCTGAACCTGGCTTTCTAACAGAAGATTACAGAGAAAAGTACCAAACTATTTAGGGGCTCAGATAGCCCACATTATTATTATTATAATTATTTTGATATGTGTGTAAGATATCCACAAGAAAATAAAATCCTAGGAATGGACTTCTTTAAATTCAATAGTCTGGCATTTGCAGTTTGATATAGGGAGCTGTTTAAATACTTTAAGAGCTGGGCACAATGGCTCACACCTGTAATCCCAGCACTTTGGGAATCCGAGGCAGGTGGATTGCTTGAGCTCAGGAGTTCAAGACTAGCCTCAGCAACATGGCAAAACTTGTCTCTACCCAAAATACAAAAAATTAGCCAGGCATGGTGGCGTACGCCTGTAGTCTCAGCTACTTGGGAGACTGAGGCACAAGAGTTGCTTGAACCTGGGAGGTGGAGGTTGCAGTGAGCCAAGATCATGCCACTGCACTCCAGCCTGGGCGACAGATGGAGACTGTCTCAAAAAAATAAAAAATAAAAATAAATAAATACACGCTTTAGAAAGGGGTCTTAGAGGATGAGTCATGAGAATTTTCTTGTGATCAGTTAAAGAATGAGCTTGTTGTTTGGACAGACCAGATAATAAGGCAGCACCTTACCTACCTAGAGTCACCAACCTCAGTGCAAGTGGATTTTTCAAGAGGAAACAATCAGCCCAGTGAAGGCTGCCCTGCAAACTCGACAAACTCAGCTCAATAAGCAAGACCCAGACCACCAGCACTGCAGGAGAGGCAGCCCTCCTCGGCAGGGTGGTTGCTGGATTTAGCAAATAAAAATACAGGACACTCAGTTGAGTTGGAATTTCAGACAAACAGTGAATTTTTTTTCATATACTCATACATGCATGTCCTAAATATTTCATGGGTCATACTTATGCTAAAATGCTATTCTTTGTGAAAACTCCATTTGAGACTGTTAAGGTTTGCATGTTTCTCCCGAAAAGCATATTTTGGAAATGTAATTCCCAATGTAACAGTGTTGAGAAGTGGGGCCAAATGAGAGGTGATTAGGCTATAAGGGCTCTGCCCTCATGAACAGATTAAGGATATTATCACAGAAGTGGGTTCCCTATAAAAAGATGAAGCCGGGTATGGTGGCTCATACCATAGTACCAGCACTTTAGGAAGCTGAGGCAGTTGGATCATTTGAGTCCAGGAGTTTGAGCCCAGCCTGGACAACACGGCAAAACTTCGTCTCTACAAACAGATACAAACAAGTTAGCTGGCATGGTGGTGCAGGCCTGTAGTCTCAGCTACTTGGGAGGCCGAGGTGGGAGGACTGCTTGAGCCCAGGAGGTCGGGGCTGCAGTGAGCCATGTTCATGCCACTGTACTCCACCCTGGGTTAAAGAGTGAAACTCTGTCTCAAAAAATAAATAAATGAAAGCACAAGTTCAGTCCCTTCCTGTGTGCGCGCTCTCCCTCTCTCTCTCTCGTGTGCAGGTGCCCTCTCTTTGCCCATCTGCTTTCCACTATGGGATGATGCAGCAAGAAGGCCCTCCCCAGATGTGGCCCCTCAGTCTTAAACTTCCCAGCCTTCAGAAACATGAGTCAACAAATTTGTGTTTATTATAAATTACACAGTCTGTGGTATTCCTTTATAGCAGCACAAAATGACTAAAACAGGGATGTACTTATACTAAAAAAAATTCATTGTTTCTCTAAAATTCAAATCTAACTTGGCATCCTATATTTTAGCTAGCAACCCTAGCCTATTTGGGGTCTCAAATCTCAGGCTTCAAGTCTCTACCTTCTGGCCCATAGTACTCAGCAGTTTGGACCTTCCTTTTCCTTTTCGTAGGGGTGAACCTGCCCAGGGCTGTCAGGAGAGAGTGAGACCTTGGGGTTCTTTGCACAAATGTAGTTGGAATACCTGCATTTGAGGAACCCCATGTGAGGAGGTATCTTTATAGGAAGGCCATGAACACCAGCATCACAGCTCACACTTCCACGGGTCACAGAAGGCCCCCCAGACACTGTGCCTCCCAGCATCCCACTGGTACTGAGCCAGACAAATGAACTCCAGGGAATACCACATTATGGTCTGGGGGAGGGCTGGGGGATTGAAAGCTCTGGGAGCTATTCTCTCTGAGGCAAAAACAAGAAGAGAGAAAATAGAATAGCAGGCTGAAAGTTCTCAGGATGTTGGCTAGCACGCCCACCACTACACACTGCAGAGCGGATGCATCCCTGCTCTTCTGGTTTACAGGAGTCCAGGGAAGAGGCCCCAGGTGGTGGAATATATCCCTTACCAGCAGGGAACTTTTCACCACAAAAGAAAATCCCCTCTAAGGGGATTCATTAAATAAAGTCCTAGCTGAGCCTTTCCTAAGGGGCTCCAGGCCTTCTGCAGCTGGACGCTCACTAATCCCCCATAAAATTCCGATGTGGTAGGAAGGGGAAGGAATTATAGATGTAAAATTGTTATCAGGCGGATTCAGGCGGATTTCTCCTCATCCACTTCCTCTATCTCCTCCTCCTCCTTGTCATGCTATTAAGAATAATGCCTTGCACACATAGAATGCTTTACAGTTTAGAAAGAGCTTTCTCTTGCGATATCTTTGAGGCCGGGCAGAGCAGTGACCCGCCAGGGCTGTGACATGATTCCCTGAGTTCTCACAGCTCCTGGCTTCAGGACCCCTCACAGCCATGTTTATTGAGCTGAACATCCTCAACAGCAGCCCCTTCTCCTTCCCTTTGATGTGTGCACATGTCTGTGCAAGGGCACACAAACACGCATGTGGATGCAGGTGTGTCTCGCCTACAAATCCAGTGTCAGTCCTGCACTCCTGCAGGTCAGGGTTGGGCCTGTTTTACCAAATGCCCCCCAACCCCAGGGCTCTGTGTCTCTGCATGGCCCATCCTTCCCAACGCTGCAGGTCCCCAAGAGGACAAGCCAGGGGCTGCTCTGAGGATGTCACACTGCATGTGGGGAGCTATTCCTGCCTGACAGAATTCTGGGTGGCTGAGAAAATTCCAAAGATCAGCTTGGGCTTATTGCACACCTACTATGTGCCATGCCCTTTATACCACACTATGGTGTATGCATCTAGAATCTCCTGAAAGGAAAGTAGTATTACCCCAGATACGGATGGTGGAACCCAGGTTCAGAGATGAACAGCATTTGCCTGAGAACACACAGCAAGTAAGTGGCAGAGTTTGGATTCAAACCCAAGAAACTTGACTCCAAACTCAAAATTTCTGTTACAAAGATTTTGCAGGTCAGGAACTCAGACAGAGGTTGGTAATTGGTAGCGGAACTCTTCTGTTCCATGTGGCATGGACTAGGGTCCCTCAATGTACTCAGTTGGTGGCTGGGGGGGGTCTGCAGGAGCCAAAATGGCCCAACTCAGCAACCTGGCACCTTGACAGGGTCAGCTGCCAGACCGGGCCTCTCTCTCTCTTCCTGAAGTTTCAGGGATTCTCTATGTACTCCCCTCTTGCAGAGGAGCAGGATATACATGTTTACTCGGGGCAAGAACTGACCAAAGAGGAAGCAGCACATGCTGTTAAAGGCAAGACTTGGAACTGGTAAAGTGCTATTTTGCCACAGTCCATTGGTCAAAATAATTACAGGCCAGCCCAGATTCAAAGGGAGGAGAAGTGGGCACCATCTCTCCTTTGGATATGTGTCAAACAATTTTCTGTCATCCCTACCCCACCACCGGTGAAAAGTAAACTCACACATGTTATATCAGCAGGACTTAGGGAGGCTACCCCAGTGGAGTTTACACTATTCACTGGAGCTACAGATGGCTAACTTGTCCCTCACACCTTACTTCAGTGAGGATAGGGAGAAGCAAACTTGCAGGAAGGGGTCACACCTGAGCTCTGTGATAAGCCCACACATTCCTGTGGGAGATCTGGTAGGTAAACAATGACTGGGATAAGAAAAGGGTAGAGCCTAATATGGGGCACACCAATTCTAACACTAACTGCAGATTTCCTGCAAATTTCTTTGGTAAGTCATTTAACCAATCAATGTCTGAGGAGGCAGAGAAAACCTGGTTTAATAAAATTCACCACTCAAAGAACATAGATTAATTAGTACCCACTCAACGCAGAAATCATGAAACCTCCATTTTAATCTTGTACCTCTTGGCTTGTTCAGTAATAAGACTTTTATCCAAAGTGGATCTAAGATACAATGCAAACTTTTAGCTGGTTCATTTACTCCTTTTCTTTTTTTAATTTTATTTATTTATTTATTTACTTTTTTTTATTATTATACTTTAAGTTCTAGAGTACATGTGCACAACGTGCAGGTTTGTTACATATGTATACATGTGCCATGTTGGTGTGCTGCACCCATTAACTCATAATTTACATTAGGTATCTCCTAATGCCATTTACTCCTTTTCTACCATTATACAGAAAGCATCACTGATGGGAGGTGGGGAGATAGATGGTAAATCAATGGTGTCCCTGGTCATAGGCAAGTCACCTAAACTCTCTGGACCCCAGTCTCCCCTTCTGTCAAATGGACTTGGTCTATGTGATTTCTAAATCCCTTCCAACATTTTTATGTTGGGAGCTAATGCTAGTGACCTTTAAAAGCTAAATTCATGCAAAACCAGTCATTTTCTCCAGTACATATCTAACGAGTGCTTTCCTGTACAAAGCATTTGTCCTCAAGGGATGTCTCCCTGAGGATTTGAACCTCCTCCAGTTTTCAAGGCCAAGACCAGGGAGCATTCTATCAAATCCTCCCCAGAGGCCAGAGTCTGATCCCAGTATTCTTCCTGTCTCTTGGAGATTTGAAACAAAAAACAGACTTTTCATTTTCAGTGTGCATCTGGAGTAAGGAGATTCAGTTTCAAAGTGATTTGCTGCACAGAAAACCCTCTATTTTGCTTCCAAGCCTGAGCAGTTACTCTAGCTCCTCAGCATGTGCTAATTCTCTCATTACTGGGCCTGGGGTGAGGGTGGCGATATCCCAGGTCAAGATGTTCCCTGTGCCTTGAAAGAATGCCTGATTAAAGAACAACAATCCATCTATCTTCTCTGTAGTCTAGTTACCATCCCATTGCTCTGGTCCTGCCCACTTGGCCTGGTATTCGGCTGCCTGAATCAATCAATCAGGAGAGCAGAAAGCTGTCCTAATAGCCACATCAGGACTGCTCGTCAAGCCCCACTGCTCACTTTTGTAAACCTCTGCAACCCTGGAAGCCAGACACATCAGTCCACTGCCACCATCCACAGATCTGAGATACGGTTTCCACATTTGGGTTTCCTGACCTAGCTCCCTGTTGACCCAGCTGATCTAGCTGCTAGATATTCTAGAAATATCCTAAATAGACATAGGACCCGACTGATCACAGAGGTTAAGGAACCTATCCCACGCTTATACAACAGTTCAGAAGAAGGTGAAGGCCAGAACACCCATCAGTCATGCTTTCATGGTGACTGAGCTAGGAAGGCCCTCCACAGGTCTGAAGGGTGAAGTTAACGTAGAAGACAGCAACACTTGAACTGTGCAGGCCTGCAGGTGCCCATCTCTCTCAGTCTCAGGGTATAGTAGCCTGTACACTGCAGAGCACCCACATGGTGAAGACAGCACAGAATGGGAAAACAGTGAGGGGTCAGCTGACCTCACAGGCCATGCAGACCTGCCTCCTCCATCCTGACCAGTTTGAATGCGTATATGCCAATTCCACCACTTCCCTGATTAATTTTCTCCCTGTCCAATTCAAGCAGGCCCCAGCTGCTTGGTTGCACTGGCCTCAGTCCTCTGTGGCATCACCCTCCCCCAGTAGTTACGATATGGGCCTGAGGCTCTAGTTCTCCAGAGATAGCACCTCACGGGCCTTGCTGTGCTACCTATGCCGACAGCCTCCTCTGTCTTCTCACCCAACCATAGGCTCCTGGGGTCAGAAGCGGCTTCTTACCTCTCTGTCCTCAGTATTTAGACCAAAGCCTGGCAGCCACTGGAAAGTACTAAGTGGATGCATGTGGAAATAGTGAAAGGATGGAGAGACGAGTGGATGGAAGGAAAAATGAATGGAGAGGTAGATAAATGAATGTTCGCTCCAAAGAGGATTTCCATACACTTACACCCCTCTTTTCCTCAAACCTGGGGACCAGGTAGGACCAGATACTTTGGCAAATCCCATCAGCCAACCACCCTAGGGACCAAACTTGTCTTTTTGGTGGTATAGCAGTGCTGGCATGTTACAGACAGGCCTCCACATGGGCCAGTCACCTGACCCTGCCACAAGCTCATATGTTGTGGAATGGTCTATGACAAATGCATCATGTAAGGATATGTGCAGTGGCAAGAGGTGCTGGAGTAGTATCTCAAGGCCAGTGGACAGTAGGTCTCCAGCTGTCCAGCCTTTCCCAGAAACAGAAGCCAGACCCATGCAAATGAGTACGAGAGGGACTGTGCTGATGAGCAGAAGGGTCCTGGTGGGATTCCAAGCCCCAAAACAGAACACGCTGGATTTCAGCCTCCTCCTCTAATTACCCAGGGATGTGCTCCCTAGGATGTACTTTAAGTATAAAAGACTCCCTAATTAAAGGTAATTCACTTTTCCCAATTCTATTTACCATTGCACGTAATTATTGTAAATACTGGCTTGGAATAAGAGAATGTTCTTTTTTCCCCCGTGCAAGTCTACCTTCTCCTTCTGTGGAAGTAGGCAGCAAAATCTCAACTCTGTGGGTAGAAGCCAGTTTCTTTCAGTGGAAAAAGGCTGAAGGTGAAGCCCTGCGGACAAGGGAAACAAGACCCCTAAGCAGGGGTGATGGCAGGTTTTGGTGCAGCCTCTCTAAGGAGCAATGGATACAAGACAGGAGAGGGAAGCAGGGGAGTTGTTCGGCACAACCCATGCCCACTTTGTGTGGGCAGCAGAACCCTAGGCTAAGGCCATGTGACTCCAAAATCCCACTGAGTTAGAAGCATGAGTTTGGAATGTAGCAACGGAGGAAGCTGGCCCTAGAAATGGCTATGAGCTGGCAGAAGGAAGGAGTGCACCGCAAGAAGATTTCTCCAGCCTGGGTAGCATGTGAGCACTCAGCTTTCTTCTCAGCCTTTCATACTCTGTATCTTTCTTCAGCTCCAGATGACAGCCTCCTTGTCCGTTGTCCTCCTTCCTCTGGCTGTGCATCCTATTTGGGTCCTACAGGCAGAGGCTATCCTGTAGGATCTACACCCAGAAAGGTTTCAAAAGGCTTCCAGGCAATAAAGTGCTGCACTTACAAGTCAGCTACAGGCTGGGGTCCCCACCTACTTGAGCATTCACAGGGTCCCAGGTGGGAACCTTAGAAAGTGCCTGCCTCTGGGAGCCATGACAGCTGCCTTGGCAGAGCCCCCCAGGCAGAGCCACATGGCAGGACTTGTCCAGAGTCCCTGCGGCTGTGACTTGAGACTGAATCTTGTCTAGACACTAAAGTGCAAGATTTAGCTATCAATTGGTCACAATCCACCTGTCCAGTTTCCTGCATGGCTTTTAGCCTCTAATCCTCCCCCAGGTAGACAGCACCTGCCTCTCACAGCAGTCAGAAACTGTTTACAGATGCACAGTCAAGAGCCTGCAGCCCTCACACGTGATTCCCAGATCTAGCCTCTGGTGCTGCACAGGACCTTTTCCTGTGAGATCCTCCCAGGCAGACTTGGCTATACTTTGAAGTCCGCCTGCCCCTTGCACTCCCTGAACGGGAGGTGCATATTTTATCTCCAGTGGACCATGAAGGTCTGAGGGAGGCAGGCTGATTTATCAGAGACATAACCATACAGTCGAAATTGTGTCAATATATCTTTGCATAGTGGATTCTGAAGGATGCCCCCTATTTCTCTGGTAAATCATATACATTTAAAGTCCCCAAATGCCTAAATATATATTTATCCAGTAAATCAGCTCAGCTTTGAAGTGGCTCATTTCTTTCCTGAAGAAATACAGGATACAGTTGCTAACCTTGTTTTTCTTTCCTTCTCAGAGTTTAAAAAAAAAGAGAAGCAGAGAAATGAAATTCTGAATAATGAATGTTTAAATATTGACGAAGGTTTGACACTAATGGTGTGAGGGAGAGCGTGCAGCACGATAGCTCCTCTGCAGCAGGATCTACAAAGGGAGGCATTTTGCTAGAACCTCTGGGGCCCCTTCCAGCAACAAAATTCTCTGAATCTGTGACACATTATTCAGCTTTCAGAGGCCAGGGCAGGGGTACATTGGACTTGGATGGTGCCTTCTCCATGCAATAGGAAAGAGTTAACTTATTAGTCTTCATTTCCTGGTTCTGTCTCTCAACCTATTTGCAAACAATTTATTCAGAAACTGCAGTTTCTCATTTTTTAAGATACTACCCTGGATATCCTTAAGGATGGCTCTTGTTATCTCCCATCTTCCTAGGAGGGCATCAAAATCCATTATGAAGAATTTACCTCTGTGGAATCCCTAATGCTATGCCTGTGCACAGTAGGTCCTCGATGAATAGTGGTAACTTTCCTAGACTCTCCAAATGCATGTGCACATTGTTTTTCACAGCCACAGGCCCCAGAATGCTGAAACATTTCCCCGCTTTAGAGCCAGGAGGATTGAGAACCAGTGAATACACATATCAGAGAGAACAGTTGCCTATGTGCTTCCTACAGGTGTGGGTTGACTGGTTGATTCTGGAGACTCTATTAGCTGTAAAGGCAAGGCATGGGTCCCCAAAAGGAGCTGACCTTCCACACAAGGTGCATGCTACCCTTTCTTCAGGATGGCCATGGCCTGGGCTCTCTGAGACTGTCTCTCTGTCTTTAAGGCGAACCCACCGTAAACAATTCCAGAATCTACCCTGACTGTCACATTGGCAGGAAAGGAATTTCCCCATGCTGCTCTATCCCAACACAAACTGAATCCTTCACTGAAGTCCATCAGCTATTGTGGTGGTCACTGCTCATAGTGCTAGTCATTCTTCAGGCAGACAGACTTTTATCACTAATGTCATCTGCATTCAAAGCTCTGACTCAAACATGCTTCTCTTTGCTGCTTTTTGGAATCCCATTGCAATGACAATAAAGAATAGGAAAGGTGTAAACTACCCCTGGACAAAGAGCACTGGGAGGAAGACTCAGCACACAAGAGGTCTGTATACATTTTCGAAGAGAGGAGTAGACACTGACTTTGAGAAATGGCCACAATTTTCATGTCTCTGGAGGGGCTATATGAGCTTCTTTGTCACTGGAACTCCTCAAAGGCACAGTTCTGGGAAGCAGGGGATGGAGCACGCCCCAAACAAATGAATAAATAAAATTCAGTGATTAGAGAAATCTTCTCCTTAAAAACTGTACGGCATCTGAGAAAAGATCTCTGGATACTAACTTGAGAGAAGTGATCATCTTGCCATCTGACCACCCAACAATGGCACCCATTCATCAATCAGCCCCTGCCACTCACATAGAGCCGCTGATCACCTTTCAGTGCCTCACACTAAAATATGAAGAGATGGCCTGGGTGCTCAGATACACTTTTTTAAGCCCGCAGTCTGAGATAACAAAACCTACAAACAGAGGATTCAGAAGAAAAAGAAGCAAAGCAGATAATTGAAGAAAATGTCTAAAACTAGAATAAATATCGTCAGAGAGATGGAACAATATTGCACTCATGAAAGAAAAACAGGATGCCATGAAAATAAATGTCTTAGAAAATAAAAATAAAAGCTAATATAAAAACAAATCAATAAAATAGTTGTATGATGAAGTTGGAGAAATGACCTAAAAAAAGAACAAAAATATCAGTGATAGAAAAAAGATATTTAAAAATAAATAAATAAAAGAATCCATACGGGAAGTCTCATATCTTACTAACAAGAGTTTGAGAAAGATAACTGGTAAAAGGGATAGCAGTTATCCAAAAAGCACTAAAATAAATTTTATCAGATAAAAGGACACCAAACTCCAGACTGAAATACTTGTGCAGTACCCAGGCGAGGAGGAGGAGGAGGAGGAGGAGGAGGAGGAGGAGGAGGAGGAGGAGAAGGAGAAGGAGAAGGAGAAGGAGAAGGAGAAAGAGAAGGAGAGGAAGAGGAAGAGGAAGAGGAAGAGGAAGAAGAGGAAGAAGAAGAAGAAGAAGAAGAAGAAGAAGAAGAAGAAGAAGAAGAAGAAGAAGAAGAAGAAGAAGAAGAAGAAGAAGAAGAAGGAGCAGAAGCAGCAGAAGCAGCAGAAGCAGAAGCAGAAGCAGCATGAAATTTCAGAATTTCAGGAATAAAAGAGAAGAACTTAAATGCTTCCAGCAAAGAAAATCAAACCAAACCCAAAAACAAAATAAGGAAAATCGAAATGTCACTGACTATCCCAACAAGCACTGACAAGCAGAAGAAGCCAAATCAATATATTCAAATTTTGGAGGAAAAATGATTTTTAACTTAGACATCATACCCAGCCAATCAACAAAAGATAAGGGTAGAATAATCGTATTTTCAGAGAGGTGAGGATATAAAACATTTACCTTTCAAGCATACTTTTGAACAGAGGCTTCAGGAAGGAGCTGGGAGATCAACTGAACCATCTGAGCATTTGGAAAATAATATTTGTTATTATAATACAAATTTGATTGACTTTGTGGAAAAAAGTACAAGAGAAAGAAAATAATAATGTTTAACTCTACTTGGCTAAGCATTGAAAAATAGTTGCAGCTGGATGCAGTGGCTCATGCCTATAATCCCAGCACTTTGGGAAGTCCACGCAGTCAGATCACTTGAGCCCAAGAGTTCAAGACCAGCATGGACAACATGGAGAAACCCTGTCTCTACAACAAATACAAAATTTAGCCAGGCATGGTGGCGCACACCTGTAGTCCCAGCTACTCTGGAGGCTGAGGCAGGAGGATTATTTGAGTCCAGGCGGCAGAAGTTGCAGTGAGCTGGGACTAGGCCACTGCAGTCCAGATAGGGCAACAGAGTGAGACCCCATCAAGAAACAGAGAAAGAGAGAAAGGGAGAGAGAGAAGGAAGAAAAGAAAGAGAGAAAGAGAGAAGGAAGGAAGGAAGGAAGGAAGGAAGGAAGGAAGGAAGGAAGGAAGGAAGGAAGGAGGGAGGGAGGGAGGGAGGGAGGGAGGGAGGGAGGGAGGGAGGGAGGGAGGAGGGAGGGACGAAGGAAGGTTCTATAGCTATAAGAATCTAAACATGCTAGATTTTTTTTAAAAGTTGTAAATATATGTTAAAGTGAATGAATATACATTCTGTATTATATATATGTAGATATCAAAAATCATATGTATAAAATTAACACAGAGATATATAATACATAGAGTGAAAGATATTAGCAAAATAACAGAAGAGGAAAAATATAGAAAGGGGCAAGAGATCCAAATCCTCAGCATTGATAAAGGGAAGTCAAAAGGCAATATCTAAATTGACATCAATAAAACACATTAAGCATACAATTCAAAAAATGGGAGTATATCTACGAAACAGGTAAAAAGTGTTAGGGAAAAGAATGGGGTAGGGGAGATGAGAGGAGACTGATTTTTCCGTTTAGTACTCATGGAATTGTTTAATCCACTACTTTAGTAAAAATAGAAATTAATTTAAGAAATGAAAAGCTGCCATTTCCGCAAGTGGGTCCACTACCACAGGAAGGAAGAAGGTGCTAGACAACCTCCTGGTGTAGGATGGAGGGAGACCAGACGAAAAGGGAGCCCCCAGACACGCGCTCTGCTCTGGCTGGGAACTAGCACACTTTTAAATTCTGGCGACGTCCATCCGTGTTTCTAAACCACATAGTTGAAAGGTTTTAAAGAAGGTGGCTTTAGCAGATTAGTTGGAACTTTCCCTCTCTGGGATTAAAACAGAAGAAGTAAAAGTCGTATTTTCACAACTAGAGCAACACTAGAGCCCTGTTTTCATTCCACCCAACAGTTTGTGACATGAAAATAAACAATATGGAAAGGAGGTGTTTCTATATTTTTCCCGAGTCTCTTGAGATGAAGTTGGGCAAAGGGTATGCAGCCAAACTGTTTTCACACCATGCCTCAACTGAGTCTCACACTTCTTTGCATTTAGAGGGGATTTTCATCACTGCCTGGTTTCAGAATTGACTAGGTAGAAACTGCAAGCTGATAGCTCAGCTCAGCCATCATTACCATGTGTGGCCTGAACCAAGAGTCGGTGGTGTCTGGAAGAGCTGATCACATGTATTTAAAGTTGCCGTGGGGCCCCTTTCCAGTTTGGCCCAAAATAAACTACTTCATTGGTCATCACAAATTATAATCTTAACCCGGTGATAGATTCACCTAAAACACCAAAATATATATTCAAAACAATTCCCCTAAGAAACAGGAATTATTTTTTAAAGAGTTTAAAGTATAAACATGCACAGGGTGAGAAAATTCACATAAAAAGGAGAATGGTATAAAATAGTGGCCAGACAGCAATGCCTGACGCAGTTTCTCCCAGATTCCCACTAAAATACCAGTAAAAACTAGAAGTAAAAACTTAAAGCCTGCATACACTACAAATTCTAGGACACAGTCCTAGAACCTTCAGGGATTTGCATCAATTATTAGGCCATGAAAGTGAAATTTAAAAACATAAACTGAGGCACACAAATGGATTTTTGCCTGAAACAGAGCAAACTTGAAATAAAATAGTGGCAATGATCTATTTCTATCCCTAAGTTCTAAACATAAAAAAATACAAGTCAGGCTACCTTCTGTTGATTCTCAACAGGGGACGATTTTGACACCAACCCCCAACCTCAGGAAACATTTAACAATTTCTGGAGGTATTCTGGCTGTCACAACTTGAGGAGAGGGGGTGCTACTGGCATCTAATGAACAGCCAAGGATGCTGCTAAATGTTCTACAATGCACAGGACAGCTCCCCACAACAAAGAATTATTCAGACCAAAATTTCAGTAATGCAGAGGATGAGAAAAACTGCTGTACTCCATGGAAGATGTATTTTAAGGCAGTAAGAACGTCTGTTTCTCATCATACTGAACGTATTAATCTCTCACTCTTGTTAACACACACACATACAAACACACACACAGAAACAACTTAATACATCTTAATACATTATGTTTGAAGGCCCTCATATTTATCCAAAAGGTCTTTTAAAAATCAACAAGTATTCAGACAGGAGAAAAAGTAAAAGAAGAAACCAGGTAACCAATGAAAGACTAGCCTCCCATCATCTCACAAGGGCAAGAACAGAACACGCTGGACAATACTGAGTTTTGCAGAAAATGATTGTGGCCAGACATTTTATACTTAACCAACACACCGTCTAAATGTGGAGCAACAAACACACTTCAAGACACACATGAACTCTAAAATTATAACACATATCATTTTAGAAAAAACATCATACTTGAAAACACACTCCACCCTGTTGAGTAACGAATCCAAATGAAGAATTTGAGAATGAGGAAGCTGGAGGTGAGTGATAAAACCCATTTAAATGCAAAGTTCTTTATATTATTGTTGTAAATAATGAGAATGAGAGAAAATAAATAATACAAGTAATAAGAAAGTGGATACAACAACAGACAGTGTTGTCTTCTGTTTAAAAATCTTTCTATATAGCTCCGTGCTCATGAATTGAAAAATCCCAGCAAATTGAATATTTTTTCTGCAAAATGTAAATTATCAAATTGTGACACAAGAACAAATAAAAACTTAAGAGATTGATTATGAGGAGAGAATTTTTCCAAACTACCAAAGTTTACATCTGAGAAAGATTCCAAGACCGAGTAGTTTTACAAGCGGGTTCCTTCAAACTTTTAAGAAACAATTCCATGCTATATTAACTGCCTCATGAATTAAAAAATATAAAATTCTGTCTAGTTCATTTTATGAAGTTAGTAAAAATCTTATACCAAAATGTGGCAATGTAACTAAAAAAAAGAGAGAGAAATTTACATATTAATACAGATGTGAGCATTAAACAAAGAGTACTGTAAAACAAACACAGCAGGCCAGGCACGGTAGCTCATGCCTGTAATCCCAGCACTTTGCAAGGATAGGCAGGTGGATCACAAGATCAGGAGATCGAGACCATCCTGGCTAACACGGTGAAACCCCATCAATACAAAACATTAGCTGGGCGTGGTGGCAGGCGCCTGTAGTCCCAGCTACTTGGGAGGCTGAGGCAGGAGAATGGCGTGAACCTGGGAGGTGGAGCTTGCAGTGAGCCAAGATGGTGCCACTGCACTCCAGCCTGGGCGACAGAGTGAGACTCCGTCTAAAACAAACAAACAAACAAAAAACAAACACAACATTCAGCATGACTAAGGTTGATCCTAAAATCGAAAATAAGTTTCATATGTTTTCATTAATAGTAATCAAAATTTCATGTCAGTTGGTCAACAAGGAAAACAATACGCTTATTTCCAAACACATATATTCTTCTTTACTATTCTTTCTAGTTAATATATGTTATTTTCTTCCTAATATTCTACTTTAAACCTACACAATTTTTACTGATGAAACAAGTAAAGGGAGTCCCATTAAAATTAGAGAGAAATAAGCTTATTCCCCTTCACTGATGCTTTACACTTTTCAAAGATCAGGCCAGGGCAATAAGAAATGAAACAGAAATTAGAGATGTAACTGTTAAAAAGGAAGAAAAAAATAATCATTGCTTCATACAGTATGATTAGAGACATAGAAATTGCAAAGGAAACAACTGGAAAATATCTTAAAATTTTCTAAGAGTGTTGAGAAAAGTAAACCGGCAGTGGGGGCGGTGGTGGAGGGGGCAGAGATAGATTTCTTTAATACCAGAAATAACCAGTTTTAAAAATCCACTCACAATAGCAATAAAAAAAAAAAAAAAGCAATCAAGACATCGAGAAGGCCCTAAATTGTGGCACAGAAATAGAAAAAATTAAAAACATAATAAAATATATAAAATAAGATTTGACAATATGAAAGATATGTTACCAGATGGGAGACTGAATACAATCAATTCTCAAATTAATGTATTATTTTAAAAACACAACCAATAAAATTACTGGCAGCTATTTACTGGTGGGGAAAATGCATGGCTAAAAAGAAGAGAGATAGATGTGATAAAATAATTCTAAGATCTTCTGGTAAAATGAATAGGCAAAGGAATTAAGACTGTAAAAAGAATAGAAGAGGTGACTTGTGTAACCAGGCTGTAGCTTAGTTTACAACTGTTACAATTAGAAAATACAGCACTGGTACAATCATAGATAAACAAGGCACTGTAACAGAGAGGCCTTGAAATAGACCCAAGTACATTTAAGAACTTAATAAATTATGAAGGAAGCAGTAAAGTACCAGCAAATGGGGTAGAAATGCACTAGGACAATTGACTATTGGGAAAAAAAATTAAATTAGACTCTCACCCTATTACTATTTACGAAAATACATTCCAGGTAGATTGAAGAATTAATGTAAAAACTAAAGTCACTTACAACAAGACTATATCCATATATTACCTTGAGATTTAATTATTTTAATGTTTTAACAAAGCAATTTTAAAAAAATTAGCAGAAAATATAGTTGTAAATTTAACTGGCGGACACCTAACCTCTGAGAAGAGGAGGGGTAGATCACAAAGGGAAAGCTTGAAACATTCAATACATAAAAATTTAAAACTGCTGTTATTAAAAATCCTAAGAAAGTCTAATGGCAAATTGAGGTATTGAGACATGCTACAAACTTGAAAACATTTTGCTAGGCAAAAGAAGCCAATTATAAAAGGCCATATAGTGCATGATTCCATTTATGTGAAATGTCCACAATAGGCAAATCCATAGAGACGGCAAGTGGATTGGTGGATGCCTAGGGCTGGGGAAGGAGGAGTTGAAGTGAAATGGAGAGGGGCTGCTATTGGGCAAGGGTTTCCTTTTGGGAAGATGAAACTGTTCTAAAATTGATTGTGGTGATGGTTGCACAACTCTATGAATATACTAAAAACCACTGGATTGTACACTTTAATTGGGTGAACAGTATGGTATGTGAATTATAGCTCAACACAGCTATTATAAAAAAATTAATGGCAAATAACCAATGGGAAGAAATATTGTAACATGTCTGGGGAAATAGTAATAAACTTGACATATAAGGAACACTTAAAATAATAAGTAAAACACTGACACACCATTGGAAAACTGGGAAAAAAATCAATGAACAGATAAACTAATGAACACCGTTTGCTGTACCAAGTTAGCAGAGGTTTGAGAAGCAGTAATGCTCAATGCGGATGAAGGTGCTGGGACAAGGGCATTCTCAGCTGTTGAGGCAAAGCCTGCATCTGGAGACCAGGAGCTTGGCGGTAGGTATTCAGACTCATTGCCAAGTACACAGCCTTTGATTCCAGTTCTAGGAACCTATTCTAAAGAAATAAGCACGAAAGTGCCTATAGATTTACGATGAAGTTGTTCACCGCATTATTATTTGTGGATATTGTTAATATTCACAAATTAGAAATAACTTAAATGCTCAAAAAGGAGGAGATGGTTAAATAAATTATGGATCAGCCACAAGATTGAATATTATGAAGCCATTAAAAATAATGTTTTCCAATAAATTTAATGATAGGGAAAATGATCACAATGTAATGTTCAATGGACGAAGGATATAAAAATGCTTACAATGTGATCCCATACACACACAATGCTAAAATAAAAGATGTCAACGGGCCGGTAGAAACTATCCAGATGGTGTCATTCTGAGTGATTGTCATTTTTTCTTTGTATCTCCCATATCTTCCATGTTTCTACGATAGGCATATTTTATTTCTGTGATTAGAAAAGAAAATACCGTTTTTCTGAAATATTCATCTACAGGCAAGTCTTTGGACAGAAGAGATGAATAACTGCATTGCTATTCCTTTAAAGGCTTGTGTCTGCTTTGCATACACGTGACTCCCCTTTGGCCTCCAGAGTCCTGGGGTGGAAGCCGTTTTAAAGCCCCACGCTGCTTGACCAGCCTAAAGGACTTCAGGTACATGTTCCATTCTTATCCCTGGGGGATAAGAGTGCCTCCTGATGGGATTTCAGGCCTTTGGAAGAGGTAGGAAAGACTCTTGCTCAGCCAACAAGCCTACTGCTGTGGGGGCAGCCACCTCCTGTGCTGGCGCTAAAAACTTGGGGTCTGAGGTGTGGGGTGTGGGGCCTCCAGGTATTGTGGAGTAGGGCACGCAGAGCTCCCTTTGGTGGCTGTGATGGTTAAATCCCCAGTAGGAAATGCCACTGAACACGTGGTGCTCACAGACAGACTTCCCTGATGCTCCCTCTGTCCCCTGTCCTCTCTGCCTCAGGCCTCTCCAAGGCACAGCCTCAGCTCAGAATTCCTATCTCAGTCCCTATCAGCTGGCGAGGCTCATTCCTGTTCAGCATTGAGGAGTAAATGAGACCATCACACAAAGCCCATATGCAATCCCTGTCACATCGTAGTCACTGAAAACATGTTAGTAGATTGGTCTGCGGAGGAAATGAGGCCGGCATTCACTCAGCAGTCACAATGCTAGGCTACGTGTCCCCAAGAAGAATGAGACGCTGTTTGTGTCCTGCGAGGCCCACAGATGGGTCTGTCATAGGAAAAGGTGGGTGGATTGTGATCGCTGGTGTAAGCAGAGGTTTCAAGAATCTGCTAAATTTGTTCAAAAGTATCTGCTAAATTTGTTCAAAAGAATCTACTAAATATGTTCACAACAAAGGTTGCTGGGAAGCTGTAGGGATCTGGGAAGATTTCATGGAGGAGATTGGTGGGTGCTTTAAGGAAGAGTGGGATTACAGTGGGCTGAGGAAGGGAGGAAGGTGACATCTGAGCTGGTCTTTGAAGAAAGGGAGGGCAGTGTTGGGGAGAAAGGCCATTATAGAATGAAGTGACAGCGTCAGCAAATTCCTGGAGGTGGAAGGAACATCAGATGGGCTGTGTAGACTTAGGAAGCCGCCAGGAAGTCAGATCTTAGTAGCCAAAAGGCCTTGTTAGCCACTTGTCAGCACATTATCTCAAAGTACCTCTGCTCAATGGGTCTAAGTTAGTCAGAACATGGGGAAGATGGGATGATCGCTGGGCCTGCTTGGAAGTACAAGCACCCCTCATTTGGGGGGCTTCACATCGACCTTCTGGAGAAGAAGATGTTTTTCCCCTTTACATCAAAGACCTGTCCACATTTTGAGGCCCAGGTTAAACATTATCTCCTACCTGACTGCTTCTCCTACCTCTTCTGCCCTCACTGGAGCTCTCATCATGCCCCACCTCACAGCCCAGGCACGGTGCATGTGCCTGCCTCCCCAGCCACAACGGCAGCTGCAGTGAAAGGTCACAGTGGGACAACCTCAATGTCTCTGAATGTATAACGGCCCCATCATTAATTCAACAAACACAGACTGAGTGACCACAGCAGTCCAGGCTCTGCATGGACACTTGGGCATGCCCCAGTGAAAAGACACAGTCCTTGACCCCAACATACTCAGCCTCTAAGTAATGAGACAAAGGAAAAAGACAAGCCCAGTGCCACCAGGTGCTTGGGCGACAGGAGCCTGTCAAGACTCCCAAGTACTGAACACAGGGATGGCCAGTCCCACAGAGAGGGGAGCATAGGAGGCAGCATAGAAAAGGAGTGAACAGAAGCTCCACCAACCATGACTGGGAGGGCCTACCCCAGTCCCCCAGCCCCAAGCCCAGCAGAAGAGCTGTGGGAGCTACGGGAAGCAGGTGCCGGGACACCAGAGCCACAGCCATGGTCCGATACCCCTGCCTACTCTACCTCACAGGCACCTGAATTTAAGATTCATTGGAGGGCTCCGGCTGCCAGTGAAATAATGATTTATTCTCTCTCATTCACACACGCACACTATTTGCAATCCTTTGTTCTCAGTTTCCTACACATTTAATTACGTTAGGATAAATCCGATTTCCCCTCTTGGAAAATCTCTCTTTTGTTTTCTTTTAATTTCCCTTTCTTTCACGTTACATTTGACAAAGTCGGGAGAGGCAAACAAGACAGATGAGCAGGGAGGGTGGGAGATGCAGGAGTGCCAGCCTGACAGTGAAGGCAGTGCTTGGTGACACAGACCCTGCCCTTGCATACAGAGCTGTGAATTAGGAGAAGTGCCCTGTACTTACATTTAATTCAATCACAAATACTTATTCACATAAGCATCACGTATTTTCATTCTGGGAGGGTAAGGACTAAATTTGAACAATATGTCCCCAGCCTGCCTAAGGAAGAAGTCCTCCGGTTCTGCCTCCTTCTTCCCTTCAAGCTTCAGGGATGCCTGCAGAGGAGGGAAGGGAGCTGTCTGGGGTGAGCTACAGCCCATATAAGCAGGAGAACTCTGGGAATCTCTGCAGCGGGCAAACATTCCTCGCCAGAGTCCTGACAAAGGAGCCTGATGGGATCTCTTAAGGAAAAGACATCACATGGATGGGATGGAAGCAATGCTACATCAGTGAAATTTTTATTTTGATCATGAAAGAAGGAAAAAAACCTATTAATTTTCCCAGGCAAGAGGAAGGCACTGGCACCCCAGGAGGGAGGGTGCTGCCATGTAGGGGAGCCTGGGCTCACCTGGCCTGCCAGGCCCTGGCCAGGGTGGGTCTTCAGGCCTGATCCTGCCTATGACTGATGCACTGAGTGGCCATGGGAGAGGCAACCAACATTTCTCGCCCTCAGCCCCTCAAAGTCCGCTCTTCCACACTGGCTGCACTGCAACCAGCTCTGTGCACACATTGTCCAGAGTGGTGGTAGTTGTAGTTATTAGAATTATTGTTTCACTTAGGTTGGATCACTTGTTCCCCTCCTCCAATCTCTCCAACAGCTTCCTTCCCACTTACAGAGGGAATAAACTTCAGCCCGAGCTTGTTTCTCTGCAAAGAGTATATTATTGGCAAATGGTGAATCAGGAGAAAATCTGAAACCACCAATCCCACTGACCCAGATCCTAGATGAAACCACATACCCCTATCATTTCATATGCTATTATCGCATATCTGCATTTTATTGGAAAACAGAGGTTGTTGCTGGAAGTACTTTAAGGTGACCCAAAGCTTGCTTCTTTAGTATTCTCTCAAACTATGACATCAAAGTAGACGTGGAAGCTGATCACTTCAGAATGAAGGCCCTTCAGTCTCCACAATCATCCCCACCTTTACCCATTTATGATTGCACCAACCAGGAGGGCTAGCTTTCTCCACTTGTCAGGAAGGAAAGTTGAGGTGAGAGTTAGGGTGAGAGCAGACAGACAGAAAAGAAGGCATCAACCATTGGGTTGAGAATCCTAGGGCCAAGTTGCCTTAGGAAAGGAGACCAGTTTCAGTGGTTTATAGTCCATATTACAACCACTCCTTCCCCCACACCCAGCCTGCCCAGCTTGGGACAACTTAGCTCTATAAGGGGGCTATGCTGCTTATGAAGCTGCATAAGCTTATGCTGAAGGAACGCCTATGCTGCTGCCAGTAGCTCCTGGCTACTTCCCAGGCCTCATCTCAACCACTCTCCTCCTGGCACTGTGCTACTTCCAGCCCATGGTCCTATCTGATCCTTGACACCGCCAAGATCTTCCCACCTTGGGGCCTTTGTCCTGTCTGGATCCTCTGCCTGGAATGCCTTTCCCACTTCTCTATGTGCAGTTGGCTCCTCGTTTTTCTGGCCTTAGTTCAGGTGTCACCTCTTCAGAGAGGCCTTCCCAGACTATCCAGCTAAAGCAGTCCCAGTCACAGACACTCTCCCATCTTTATTTAAAACCTCCCCAGGCCATTTTCAAGTTCACCCAGGTTAAAAGATCAGCACTTTCTGGATCTGTCCCACCTTTTCATAATCGGCAGATCTCTCTCTGCTCTCAGGGACATGCAAAAGGCCACTTGGTCATTGGTAAGCAGCCAAGGAGTCTGAGGCTCCCAGTGACCTAGATGCCCAGTGACATTAGGAATGGCAAAACAAGCTGGGCATGGTGGCTCACGCCTGTAATCCCAGCACTTTGGGAGGCAGAGGTGGGCGGATCACCTGAGGTCAGGAGTTGGAGACAAGCCTGGTCAACATGGTGAAACCCCATCTCTACTAAGAATACTAAAAATTAGTTGGGTGTGGTGGCATGTGACTGTAATCCCAGCTACTTGGGAGGCTGAGGCAGGAGAATCTCTTGAATCCAGGAGGTGGAGGTTGTAGTGAGCCGAGATCATGCCACTGCACTCCAGTCTGGGCAACAGAGCAAAACTCCATCTAAATAAAACAAAACACAAAACAAAACAGAACAAAAAGAAAAACAGGCACTGGACAACTGGACAGCACTGAGAAAAGCACTGACACTGGGAGATGAAAGCGGCAGTCTGGACCACAGAAGGATATGGTCAGACTCCATGAGCAAAAGGCAAGAGGGCAGTTGCTAGAATGGTCACGCACAGGGGGAGTCAGGACCAAAGGTGGATGTGAGGTCCTGTGAGGCTGGGGTGCCATACATGGGAGTCTCTAACACACCCCCCTCCCCTCCACACACACCTACAGCCCGGGGTCCTTTTGCTCCTAAAGACAGGGGGTTAATCTGTGATTGGCTGTGACCAGAAATTCTCTCCCTCTTGAGGTCTATTAAATAAGAAGAAAGGAAAGGAAAACCAGAAAGCAAAAACTGGAAGAAACAACTGTAACAACTCACAAAGAGAGGGTGATTTATGCCTGCATGAAAGCCAGCTCCAGGTGGGCCATCACTGTGGAATGCCAGGGCCTTGCTCTGTGTGACTCCACTAAGGCCTGCAGGGAACCTGCTTCGTGAATGACACATGCTCTCATCAGGCAAGGCAGGCTTCAAAATGTGATCCATTTGGAAGGGTGACCTGGAAGCTGGGCAGGCATGTCTCCTCCACTGGTCTGCAGCCCCACAAGGACACGTTTTCCCAATGTTTAGCACAGCCACCAGTACATACTCAATAGCCAATTTGCTGCATTAACATTAAACATTTATCAGTCTACTCAATATGTATGGTCTTCCTGCTAAAAGGAGTCTTCCCCTACTAAATAGATACCTGGATAACTCAAAGCTCAGCGCCACTCTTGTATCAGTTAGGATTTCTGACTGTAAGCAACAGAAATGAACTGTGAGTAAAAGAAACAGAAAAGGAAGGCTCCCTTTTGGAAAACTTTGAAGCAGTTCTCAGAATCAAGTCAGGCTGGGCCACAGAGCCTGGGCCATACCACAGTGATTGAGTGACCTGGCTGGACATTCTGGATGGCACTTCTGCCCCTGCCTACCCTCCAAACACTTGCTGCAGATGCAGATGTCTCAGTTCTCCCTGAATCTTCAAGTCCTTCCATTAACAATCAAAGCCTGAGTCAGGAGCATCGAGGTAGCTGGTTTGAGATCAGATGCCCACACCCTAGCTCCCCAGAAGTAGGAGGGAAGACCACCTGGGTCCTTTGGATTTCCTGGCACTCTCACAGGACAGACCTCCCCCTCTCATTAGCCCACCTCCACCTTTCCCACCCCAAGAATCCCATCCCCCATGGCTCCTGACTCAAGCAGGAATGAACATTTGGATTCTGGGTAGTGTTTCCACCACCGCCATTAGACATAGGGCCATCACAGCATAGAATCTCATCTTCAACCTTCAGAATCACTTTTTCCATCAGGCCTTTTTAAAGTACCTGAATTTAAGCAGAAATAAGCTCTCTTGCTTGATGTGCAATTGAGTCAGTCGTATATTCAAGTGTTTACAATGTGCTAAAATCCACAGCCAAGAGAAAATACTGTTAAAGTTGTAACTTGAGCCTCTGGTTACCAAGGGAGGTTGTGGACATTCTCTTTGGGAACGTATTTGGAAAGAAGATTAGCCCCCTTATAGAGCTAAGTTGTTCCAAGCTGGGTAGGCTGGGTGTGGGGGAAGGAGTGGTTGCAATATGGACTATAAACCACTGAAACTGGTCGCCTTTCCTAAGGCAACTTGGGCCCAGGATTCTCAACCCAATGGTTGATGCCTCCTTTTCTGTCTGTCTGCTCTCACCCTAAGATTGTCTGTCTAAATCACCCACTAGCTCTCCCAGATGTGTCTTCCGACATATGGATTCCTCACTATGCGGTGGTGATACAGCAGGTCAGGCTGCTACCTTCCATAGTTTGCAATCTGCTCATTTCCCACTCCCCCTGACAGGCAGGCACTGATTCTACAGCTGTCCTGATGAGAGGTGTGAGCACTGCAGAGTTGGCACTGCAGGGGTAGGCCACACAATGATGGTGCAGGGGCAAACCTCTGCTACTCACTCAATCCCTAGATTGCTGTTACTAAGGTCCTGAGAGGGTGGGACTGTTGTCATTTTTCACATTTGGGGTATAGACAAGGTAGGCGAGCGATTGCATTCCTGTGCTGTCAGTTTTTCTTCTGACAAACGGAAATGACCCCCCATCCTTTTTGGCCCATTCAGAAGTAGTGTAAAGGTGGGGATGATTTTGGAGGTTGAAAGGCTTTCATTCTGAAATCATCAGGTGCCACATCTATTATGATGTCTCAGCTTGAAAATGTACTGGAAAAGGCAGATTTTGGTCACCTTGAAATACTTCCAGCGAAGTCCCTGGTTTTCAGTAAAATATGGACATGCAAATGTATTACAGAAATGCTGGGTGTATGTGGCTTTTACTCAAGGATCTGGATCAGTGAGTTCAGTGGGGTGAGAGTTTCTGTGAGTTCACCATTTGCCAATAAAATGGCCTTTGCAGAGAATAAGCTGAGAAGCTTGAGCTGATGTTCATTTCCCCTCTGAGGGAGTTGGCTTGGGATCCTCACAGGCCTGACCTCCTACAGCTGCAGGAGACAGGGCAGTGGGGACAGAGAGCCAGGCACCTCCTGGAATGTGTCCCTCTATTAGCCATGTTAATTGGGGAAACGAGAGAAGAAATGTGACAACTAAATCCAACAAATTTGAACCACAATCTGGCCTTGGCCAAGACAGAAAAGTAGGGGAAAATGAAGTTTTTCTGAAGCTCTCTATGTCCTCTGTCATGTCTCTAGGTAAATGTATAAATGAAGGGTATTTTTCTTGTTTTAATAAGCGACACACCTTCATGAACATTCCAGAACAAGGCAACTGACGGAGGATGTTCTAAGTGTGTGTGTACAAGCCAGCCATGAGTGAGCGGCTGCTTCACGGACTGCCGCCATGTGCTATTCCAGGAAGTCAGCCTTGAGGACTGGCCGTGCTTACTGAGCACACACCAGCCCACTGCCACATGGCAGCCAAATGCACACCAAGCACAAACCAAGCTACTATGTTGATGCCTTGGGAGCAAAGAGTGCCCCGGTGTAGTGCTCAGCTGAGCGCTACTCTGTCCTGGAGCAACAACGGTCCTGATTGCCCAGTCATTGCTTGGTGGTCCTGAATTTATACATTGTATTATTCAGAGATGATTGATTCCTTCTGGACAAGGCACCTTCGGTTTGAATCACTGCCACCAGATCAAGTGGTCCCTCATTAAGTATATAGAAGACTCTGGTGGACTCTACCTGGCATGGAATAGCTAAAAGGAAAGAATATGAAAATCAAGTTAGTTAGTATTGCTTTATTCACTAAAAAGAAATCTGGACTGCATTGTCCAGATACAATTTTTCCATACCCTGTTCTCTTGACATCCTTCAAAACAGGGGATAGGAAAAAAGAGAAGAAAAATCAGTCTTCAAGAAAACAAAGAAACAGTGGCATTACAAACCACCTAGTAGAAAATGCAGTGGAATTTGGAAGAATAATGAAAGCAGACTCACACCTCCTCAGACTTTGGCCAAGACTTGGGTTTCTCTAAAGGCAAATGTTGCATCCTAAGAGGCCCTGCAGTAATAAGAGAGCCACATAATGTAGCGGAAGTTTGGGGACCTGTGGGATAGCTCAGAAGGTGTTCTTTCTGTTTCTGTTTCCCCCACTCCCATCTTCGCTGCCTCCTGGCTGAAAGAAACTTCCAGAAAAGAGTGTGAAGGAGGCACAGCAGCAGCCTCAGTAGCCACGACCCCCAGCACCCTCAGTAGAAGGCACACTCCTGGGCGTCCCACGACATGAGCTTCATTTGTACTCTGGAGAGGAGAACACCAACAAATATAACAGAAAACTATTCAAAGACACACAGAAGAAAGGCTTCTTGAATTAAAGTCTTGGAACTGCCATTTGAAAAAGTCAAAATACATCCTAAGGTAAAATCAAGACACATCCTGGTGAAATTACTAAATCTCCAGGATAAAGAAGGAATCCTCTGGATATCCAGGTAGAAAAAATCAAATGACCTAAAAGAAGTAAAAATGAGGCCTGCCCTAAACTGACCACAGCAATGTCACGTTCAGCTGACCACGTTCAATGTCAGAAGACACTGAAGCAACGTCCATGAATCCTGAGCAAAGGAATTTATGTGGCCCATGCATATAAACCAGGCAGGTTGCTCCCACAACCCCTTGTACATGAATAGACAAGAAAATTCAAGCATTCTCAAAACTTCAGGGAACAGAGCATCAATGAGCTATGGAGGGTGGGAGGTGGGTGGTGAATGACCTGAAAATGGAATTGGGATATCTGGTTAAACAAAAAGTAACATAAACCAAAAATGTTAGAACTTGTCTATCCAAGTGTGGCTCTTGCAGCCGCAGTACTGACATCATGGAGACTGGGGGCAGGCATTAAAAATACAGACCCTCGGCCAGGTGATTCACATCTGTAATCCCAGCACTTTGGGAGGGCAAGGTGGGTGGATCACAAGGTCAGAAGTTCACCTGGCCAAGATGGTGAAACCCCATCTCTACTAAAAATACAAAAATTACCTGGGCGTGGTGGCGCACGCCTACAGTCCCAGCTACCTGGGAGGCTGAGGCAGGAGATTCACTTGAACCCGGGAGTCAGAGGTTGCAGTGAGCCAAGATTGTGCCATTGCACTGCAGCCTGGGTGACAAGAGTGAAACACCGTGTAAAAAAAAACAAAAACAAAAACAAAAACAAAAAAAAAAAACAGACCCTTAGGGCCCACCTCAGACTCACTGCACCAGAATTCTTATTCTAACAAAATACCCAAGCAGTTAGTATACTCTTTAAACCTTCAGAACCACTTTTCTAGGACAAAGAAACCATAGTAGAAGAACAGGCAATGGCAGTCTGTGCATTATGGCAGAGAACAGAATGTAACAGCTACACACCTCATCAATGTAAAAGTAGTAACATAAGAAATCCAGAGTAGGGGAATGAGGGAAGGAGAGGAAGTAGGAAATCAAGAGATACTGTAAAATTTTTAAAATGTGAATAAATCTCATCTTCACTCTGCCCAAAAAACTTTACAGAAATTGAAATAACTTCTAATGAAGAAAAACATTTTTGAACTTCAGCAATTTTTGCAATTTCATTTTGATTTTTCAATCCATTAAATTCAAATCAAACATATTGCTTTTAATTTTAAAAAAGATGTACAGTAAGTTTCTATTTTTATAAATGTGTTCGAATTTACCTAATTAGCTATCATTCTATCAGAGAGATAGCTGTGCACCAAATGTTAATGATTTCCTCTGGATGGTGGAATTTAAAGTAATTGTTTCTTTGTCATTTTAAAATTTGTACTTTTGTATATTACTTGATTTAAAAAGCAAATAATAGCATATACTATTTTCACACAAAAATTTATTTAAAAGAGTAATCAGAAAGGTTTTTATTTTAAATAACAGAACAGATGTAAATAACGCTCTAAGCAGTACTTAGATTCTATAAATTTGAAGGACAAGGTAATTAAAATTAGGTTAAAAGAAGCCAAAGTGGGTGATAAGCTGCCTAAAACCTGACCTGCTCCCCATCACTAAACACTGCTTCTTCATTAGGATGTTAGAAAACCTTAGCAATACCTTCTGTTAGGAAGCTTCTCAGGTATTTGCAAACCCTCTGTCTCTCCCGGGCCGGGGGACCCTCAAGCTCAGTGCCTGCAGCTTTGGCAGTGGGAAAAGCTTGGTATTTTCTGGCCCTACTTGGGCTCACCAAGGCCTGCCTTTCTTTCTCTGTCCTTTTCTGCTTTCTGCATCTCAAAGACACGGGATAAATCATATCCAGATACAGGAAAGCCCCCAAATTATAGTAGCTGAGCTGCACAATAAGACACCTAGGCCCTTTAATATATGACTTTCTGAGCCATACCCCAGACCAGTGGTTCTTAAATTTTGATGGTTATCAGAATCACCAGAGAACGTTAGTAAAAATATTAAAGCCCAGGCCCTGTCCTCCTCATGGCTCTGGGGCCTGTCATCTTCAGCCGCTGTCAGGTGAGTCAGAGGGAACTGAATCCAACTCTGGAGATGGGCCAGGGCATCAGAGGGCCTCAAACCTTTCCTGGTGGCTTTCATTGCAGCCAGAGTTGCAAATCCCTACCCTCACATCTGCTCCTGGATCTGTATTCCTCCCAGTCAGACAAGGAGGGATGGGGGTTTATGCTGTTCCTCTTCTTCCAGGCAGCCCATGGCCCTGGGACTCTGTTGAGCTTTTCAAGGCCATAGAGTGAAATGCTTAAGAACACACTCTGTAGCCAGCCTGTTTAGGTTCAAACCCCAGTGGCATGACTCAGGGAAACTATTTAACCTTTCTCTGTGCTTCAGTGTCCTCATCTGTAAAATGGGGATAATAATGATATTTGCTTTATAGGAGTGCTTGGGAATTAAATGAGTTCACATTGTAAGTGTGCACAGGACACATAGTAAGCACTATGTATATGTTTGTTATGACTATTCCCTAATTCTACCTACGTGTCTGAGTGGAACCAGCCTCCTCTCTTCTTTCAGTTCCATGTACCAAGCTGATGCTGTGCCCTGCGTGCCCCCATCTAGTTCACCATCTAGTTCTTCCTTGGTAGTTAGAGCTCAGGCAGCAATGGTAGCTTTCTAGTTTTGTCCCCTGCCTCCTCCCACAATCCCGGTTGACCTGATTTCAGCAGAGCATTTGAGCCTGCCCTCATGATTTTGTCATGGATATGAAGGCTTCCTGGGGCCTCGGCCATCCCCTTAGTAATAATTCTGTTAAATAACTGTATCCCATCAGCCCTGAGAAATGGGATGTCATCACCTGGCGCTGCCCTTGGTCCTGACCTGACCAACAGCTTAATCCATGAAGTAGAGGAAAAGTATTTAACGAGTTGTATATCAAATCAGGAAGTGACAGAAAGCTGGAAAAATGACTAAAATGCTGGGGAGTGCGTTAAGATTCAGATTGATCACATGGGGATTGAAATTCTGGATTGAAGCCAAGAGAAGGTGCTCTTTATACAGTACAAATGTAAATCATAAATCGGGGAGCCTTGGCTTTGCAGTACAATATGTGAAGGAGATGGAGGTGTGCAGGTGAATATGCACTTCCTGCAATGACCTAGGGTGAGTCTGCATCCCAGAAAGGGCCCACTCACTATCCTCTGAATTAAGGACATCCCTTCCAACGAGTTCTGTATTGTTATGGAAGCCAAAGATAATAAGAACATCAGTGACTAGAGTTTGCACATAATTCATTTATTCACGAATCCACTCACTATTATTTATTTCAGGTTTTATTTTTGCAAGTAATTGGCCTAAGAACTACTAAAAGAAGAATGTCTGGTTCTTCAGAAAGTCTAAGATTAGGGGCTGGAGACCACTAGAAGGTGCATTTGATGAAGCATAATCTTTCCAACAATCAGAAAAAAAGTGAACTTCCTGGCATTTGCTGTGTACCCAGGCTCTGCAAGGGAGGTAAGGGAGTGTCTAGAGAATCGCTACTGCGTTAGGCAGCTGGGAACCTCAGGTCCTCTTTCAAGGTGCTATTCCATGGTCCTACGAATCACATGATAAAGTTGAGGCAGGCAGTGGGAAACTGAAAAGGAGGTAGATTAAACCAGAAGTCCTTCTTTCATATCCCAGGCAGCCAGCCTTCCTTTTGTCTCTAGGCTTCTCCTGACCTGCTTCTGCTTTGATCTGGAACCAAAGTGACTCCTGATCCATTGAGTCTAACCTCCATTCACACAGCATAAACCCAGAAGAGAAATGCAAGTTAAATCTACAAGGGTACCATATTTCAGATGTCGGGTTGGCAAAGATCAAAATATTTGATACTAGCTGGTGGTCGGCCTTCATACTTCGTGGGTTCGAGCATTATCAAGCACAATATTTTGAAAAAAAAAAAACTTGACATCACATATCAAAATTTAAAACGCATACACTTTCCCACTTTGCAACCCCATTTCTGGGAATGTATCATATAGATATACTTGGATTCCTACAGAGCACTCTATTGTACAAGGATGTTCACTGCAGCATTCTCCTCTCTCTCTCTCTCTCTCTTTCTCTCTCTCTCTTTTTAGAAACAGGGTCTCACTATGTTGCCCAGACTGGAATTGAATTCTTGGAGTTAAGCAATCCTCCTCTCTCAGCCTCCCAAGTAGCTAGGATTACAGATATGTGCATCATTCTCTTTCTTAGGCTTTGGCAAAACCTTTCTATCTTTTATTGTCATTTTTATGGTGTAAAATACATGTAACTAAATATTTACCATTTTAACCATTTGTAAGAATATAACTTAGTTGCATTAAATCCATTCACAATATTGTATAACCACCACTACTATCTATATTCAGAACATTTTCATCATCCCCAACATGAAATTTTGTACTCATTAAACAATAACTCCCCATTTGCCCGTGGTAACCTATATTCTACTTTCTGTCTCTATGAATTTGCCTCTTCTTCCCTATGTAAGTGGAATCATACAATATTTGTCCTTCTGCGTCTGGCTTCTTTCACTCAGTACTTGTATTAGTCCATTCTTTCACTGCTGTACAGAAACACCTAAGACTGGTTAATTTATAAAGGAAGGAGGTTTAATTGACTCACAGTTCAGCACGGCTAGGGAGGCCTCAGGACACTTACAATCACGGTGGAAGGTGAAGGGGAAGCAAAGACCTTCTTCACAGGGTGGCAGGAGAAAGAAGAGTGAGCAGGAGAAATACCAGACGCTTATAAGACCATCAGATGTCGTGAGGACTTACTCACTATTACAAGAACAGCATGGTGGAAACCGCCCCTATAATCCAATCACCTCTCTCCCTCGACACATGATTACAATTTGAGATGAGATTTGGGTGGTGACATAGACCCAAAACATGTCAGTACTGTATGTTGTTTTCAAGGTCCATCCATATTGCAGCATACATCAATATTTCATTCGTTTTTATGGCTGGATAGTATGCCATTGAATGTATACACCACATTTTGTTTATCGATTCGTCTCTTGATGAACACTTGGTTTGTTCCCACCTTTTGCCTATTGTGAATAATGCTGCTATGAATGTTGCTGTATAAATGATATGTTCAAGTCTCTGCTTTCAGCTCTTTTGGGCAGCATTCTTTTTGATAACAAAAAGATTGAAAACAACCACAACAACTATTAATAGGAGACTAGTTAAATAAGTTATGGTGCATCCATACATGAGAATACTATGCAACTCTTTATAATGAGGCAGGTTTATGAGTCTTGGTATGGAATCACCTATAAGATACATTATCAGGAAAGAAGAAGGAGGAAGAGAAGGATGACGCAGAGGAGGCAAGAAGGAAGCAGCAGCAGCAGCAGCAAAGGGAGGAACTAAGTGCATGCCCAACACCTAGGCTGTCCCTGGAAGCCTCCACAAAAGAGTGGTGCTCTGGGAGGCCATTGGACCTGGGGTTAGCGTGAGGAAAGGCTTTGCTATTTAACCTTTAACCTTTGGAAATATTTTAATGAACTGAACGTTTTACCTTCTCGAAATTTGTCAATGCTTTAAATTGGCATATGATCTTTTAAAGTCCTGAGTGTGGTCATGGGTCCAGCAGCAGGTGGGAGTGTTTGACAGCCACGAGGCTACAGAGCAGCCCTGGGAGATGGAGGCAGAGGACCAGCCGACATTTATCCCTGCAAGCCCTGGACACATCACCACTGCCACCCCATCTTCAAACACAGAGCTCACTGTTAACAGCCTCCCAGATGCCTTATAGCCTCTTGATTCCAATCCCCCACTTCTTCTTTTCTTCCTCTCCTCCCTGGAAAAGTAATTTGGAAAGCTGCAAGATGAAAGGTGCAGGCTCCCCTGCCTGGCTGCTCATGCTTCACACTGCTGGAGAGAGAGGCCATGGAGCGAGGCTTCAAAGTTGCAAGAACACCTTGCCCCAAGGAGGGTCAGCGCTCAATCAGGAAAGGCCTGTGGCACCCTCCTCCAGGTCAGATACATGGAAAAGGTGTCTGCTCCGAGCCAGATGAACAGACCTCACATGATGATAATCAAATCATATTTGAAAATGAGATGAGGAGGGGAGTCAGAACAAAAGCCTATGAAAAGAAAAATAAGGTGGAAGTTGCAGAAATTGGTGTTCTGTATTCTAAGGCCTTCCTGGCTCCTGGCAGGCTTTGAGATTAGTGTTGATAATAGCTTCACCATAGGACCACAAAAAATCAATGGAACTGGGACTGAGGCAGGATCCATTTATCTTCTTGGGGTGAAATAGGAGGTGTGATTTTAAAAAGACAAATTATACCAAATGCGTGTAATTGATGTGCATACACAGAACCATGCAAGGCGGGCCAACTGCACACAATTGCACAATATCAGGCATTATTCTCATCAAGAGTTTTTGTAACAATGCCAACCCCAGGACACAGTTCAAGTACTCTGGAGAGTAGTACTAGGAATTGAGTTCTAGAATGTGTTGCGTTATTTTTGCATGATTAATTATTTGTTTGAAAAGGTGAGGAAGAATACTAAAAGGAAAAACCAATTTGCAGGTCCTGCTTTATAACAAAATGACTTGCTTGGGACAGGGCTTCAGAGGTCACTTAATCTATCCCTCTGCCTCTCACTTAAATGGACTATTTCCCCATTGAATGATTTTTTTCCCCCCTTAAAGGTCTTTATGTCAGTTTCCTGTACTGAGCTATATGTACCCTTTTCATGGGCAGAGATCACCTCTATGGTGTCAATAACTGACACACAGAAGGCTGTCAAAAGATGCTGTATTATTAATTGATTAATTCTCTAATTAAGAGAGACCTCATTTTTCAACAGAAGGCTATCTTTCTATTTCAAAGCTAGGTTTTTCATAGGCAGCTTTCTTATCCAGCTGGTAGTGCTAAGCCAGTCTCGTTGAAATATTCAAGTTAGTTCCTGGAGAATTAAATTTCCAGTGAGAAGGTGGGCAGGATGCATAGGGGTGAGAGAACTGCTTTCCATGTCTGGTAAGTACCAGCCTGGGGACCAGAAGACCCAGGACAAGCAGCACCTCCGCAGAGTGCATTGTGTGCCTGTAGCCTATGTACTTAACATCTTTGGAGACAGAATTATGGAGCAATACTCTGCAAGAAAAGTGAGAAAGAGCAGACCTTGGTCCAAGGGAGATCTTCCTTCCTGGCTTAATCAAGGCCACTTTTAAAAGTTTTCCTTAGCCTCCCAGAAAGCCAGTCAATGTTACCACAGAGTCACAAGGCCACCTGAGGCAAGACACTTTATAGGCTCTCTGGTGGTACTACCCCATAACATGTCTACAAGCTTCTTCTGCTCCTACCCTGGGCCTGGGAGCTGCCAGGCAATCTTTTTATCCTTCTTTTTTCTTCTTCATAAGGCCTGGGCTGTGCCCTACCCTTCTTCTCCTCTGAAGATGATTCTTCTTCCTTTACTAAGATGCAGGAGATGAGGAGTGAGCAGCTGACCGTCTTTCCTTCTCACCCCAAGATATTTTTACCACAGTCCATAGTATTTCTGCATCCAAGTCACCTACACTTTCCTTACTTGGGGACCTCACCAATTCTGGTAAGAAGCAGCCCTTGTCCTCAAGGAACTCTCAGATCATTCCTTCTCTCCTCATATCTGATTTTATCCTCTTCAGATTAGACTCAGAATGTTTTTTTCAAACATCCCTTCTCTGTCTTGCAGATTGCTCTTTCTAGTCACAATGTCCTTCCCTTAGGATATGAAGCTGATCAAATCTTCCCCATTCCAACAACAGTAACTCATACACAAAACCTTCTGGCATGCTGATTTTCCCTCAAGTTCTCTTTTCTTCTTTCCCCTTTCTTTTTAAATCTGTGCCTAACTGCTTCCACTTTCTCAACCCACTCAGCCTTCCAACTAGGGAAGGGGTTGTCTCCATTATGGTTCTGAAATTAACCATCACCAGTGACTGACCAGGCATTGGGTTTACCTGAATCACTACCTTGCATAGCCATCTGGCTGACACTGATGCCATGGACCTGTCTTCCCAGCCCAGTCAGCCTGTGCAGCCTTGTGCTTCCGGCTCTGCTCTCTTCCTGCTTCTCTGACTGTGACTTCTTTGTTTCCTTCCTGGCTTATCTTCTTCCTCCTATCGCCCTCATGTCAGTCAAGGATAGCCCAGGGCCTATCCTTGATCCCTTTTCTCCATCTCTACAGTCTCTCCCTTGGCAGTCTCATCCCAGGATACATTTTAAAAATCTATCAAATACTATGAATGAGACACTGTGTTAGGCACTGTTGATGTAGTGGTAAATTATAATTCTTTCAAAGTCTCACAGACAAATGGTGATGGAAAAGACAGTTAAATGAATAAATGATTTAACATAATATATTAACAAGCTTCTGTCTCAAAATGGGAACGGTATCCCCAAAGCACTCACACAATTTTTAGCAAATTTATCATAGTGTCGGAAAAATGTTGAAACTTCACAACAACCTCTCTTTAATACTGACAAATAACCCAGTGTCAGAATGGGTGGTATCTGCATCACAGATGGTTTGAGAAAAGCTCCCCAGGCATAGTACTTGCTCATCCTAACTCTACTGCCTAAAACAGAGATTGCATGCAGAAAAAGGTAATAAAGTCCACCTTCCGCCCTGCCTTAGAGACCCAGGGCTACTACCAATGAGGAAATGGGCTACGTTGTGAATCAAGAAAGTTTTCACTTCATTACTTACATTATTTTCCTTGCCCAGAAAGCATCTATACATAGCATAGCTACCCAAGGACCAGAAATGGTGCAATGCCTTCTGAGAACCTAGAAGTGGTCCTAGGGGAAAAGCACTCTGTGAGAGGGGGAAAAGACAGTCATGCCCCAGAAGTGGTGCATGCAGGAAACTGTATTTTTCACATATTGCATCAGACCAGAAGAACTAAAGAACCAGATGCTTTAGATCTGCCGTGCCACCTGAGCAGAGCAGAGACACATCAAGAGAAAGCATTTTAGATATGAGAAATTGAACTAAGACCTACACACATTGATCTCCTCCACAGCTGGTGCAAACTGAGAAGATAATTAAATCACCCTGAAAGAGAACAGAAATGGAGTCCTAGGAGAAGCTATGAACCCTGACTGTAAAACCTCACTGGGTCTCAGCAAAGTCCATTTTGCTTAAAATAGAATAGGGAAAATACCAGCTACTGCAGGAATGGGAACACTATTCTATTGTGTGAAAGGAAGAGCACCCCTCTAAAAATGAGATACTGCAGAATTGAGAAGAAAAATTCAGGAAACTGTTTGCTTTTTCAGGAGTACACAAGAAGGCATGACCTCTAAGTCAGAGGGAGAGAAAGTCACAAGAGAGGAAAATAAACAAGTTTAGATGAAAAGAACGGTTTATCCAAAATGGAAGAATAGTAAGGAAACTAAAAGCGTTATAGCAGAAACAAAGCCACTTTGCAGGGAGGAAAGAGTAGTACTGAAGCTTCAGAATATTAAGTTAGTAATGTCAAAAGCAAATGTGAAAGAAATTAAAACATTTGGGCAGAAGGTGAAAGATCTGGAAAACAGAGATAATGAAGACCACAGGTAGACAATAAAGATTCCTAAAATAGAACGCACCACCAATAAAGAAGAGAAACGAAAGATATAGTGTAGTAAAATGTTACTGAATTAAAGATAAAGGTTTCTGCCTACAGACAGATGGGCTCACCAGGAAAAATCAGCAGAAGAAGACCCCAGACACATCGCGGAAAATTAAGATAATGTCACAGAGAGAAAGTGGGCTATTCACAAGCTGAATAAGGTGGCTTTAGACATTTCTGTGAGACGGCAGACCTGAGAAGTTAGGAAACACAGACAATGACAAAGCAGACCTTTTCAATCAGTGGTGAAGGATAAATTTCCCAGGGAATGAGGCTGAGACACAAGTTAGCTACTGGGAAACAAGCTAAATCCCTACTGTATACCCAATCCCTAAATGAATCCCTGCTGGATTAAATATTTAAAAGAAAAATTGGGCCATAAAAGTAGTATGATAAAACACAGATGACCATTTATACAACTTTAGAGTGAGGAGGAACTTCCAAAGAAGGAACCAAAGGGAAAAGCACATAAGGAAAAAGACTGATAGACCAAACTACATTAAAAATGTTAAATTTTGCTAAAAACAAAAACTACAGGTCTAAAACAAATTATGAAACTCGAAAGAAATGAAATATACATGACAAAGGTTTATTCATGCAACTAAATGAAAAATGGGTAAAGAATATGAACAGGCATTCAAGATAGAAGAAATACAAATAAGTTTTTTAGTCCAACTGGCAATCAGTTTTTAAGATCCCAATTAACATACCTAAGATTTAACATTTTTCAGCTATCAGACTAACAAATAATCAAAAGAATTACAATGATCATTGTTGGAAATACTAGGGAAAAGCAGTCACTCTCATGGGCAACTGGGATATGAAGGGTTCATCAGTATAGCATTTCTAAACAGCCATTTACAATTTTTATTAAAAGCCTTAAAAATGAGAAAAACTTTAATCCAAAACTTCTACATGATGGATTTATCTTAAGAATATTATCCATTATGGCCCAGCATGGTGGTGCACAGCTGTAAATCCCAGCACTTTGGGAAGCTAAAGTGGACAGATCACTTGAGCCTAACTGGTCAAGACTAGCCTTGGCAACATGTCAAAAACCCATCTCTTCAAAAAATTGGCTGGGTGTGGTGTTGTGTGCCTGTAGTCCCAGCTACTTGGGAGGCTGAAGTTGGAGGACTGCCTGAGCCTGGAAGGATGAGGCTGCAGTGAGTCATGATTGCACCACTGCACTCCCACCTGGGTGGCAGAGTGATATCCTGTCTTCAAATAAATAAATAAATAAAAGAATATTATTCATTAAGTTACCAAAAATATGTAAATAAGGAACCTAATTTATTAGGTTCATTATTATTAGGAAATTGAAATTACCTAGATGTCTAAGTTTAGTGAAATAAGTTGCTAAATTTAATATAAGGCAAATGTTTTTTTTTTGTTTTTTGTTTTTTGTTTTTTTTTTTGAGACGGAGTCTCGCTCTGTCGCCTAGGCTGGAGTGCAGTGGCCGGATCTCAGCTCACTACAAGCTCTGCCTCCCAGGTTCCCGCCATTCTCCTGCCTCAGCCTCCCGAGTAGCTGGGACTACAGGCGCCCGCCACCTCGCCCGGCTAGTATTTTGTACTTTTTAGTAGAGACGGAGTTTCACCGTGTTAGCCAGGATGGTCTTGATCTCCTGACCTTGTGATCCGCCCGTCTCGGCCTCCCAAAGTGCTGGGATTACAGGCTTGAGCCACCGCGCCCGGCCAAGGCAAATGTTAACATGATAGTATGGGCATCCATTAACAAGAAGGAGAGACATAATATATTGTAAAAAAAAAAAAAAGTCATAAAGCATTATGGCATAATTTTTTATCATAATAATACACGCCATTATACCAAAATATTGGCGGTAGTTATGTCTACATAGCAGTGTTACAGGAGATATTTTCTTTATGTTTATTTGTATTTCTACTACTTCTACCATGAATATGAATTATGTATACATTTTTTAAAACTTGTTTTAAAATACAATTAAAATTCTCAAGAGTTCATTTGCTGGGTCACATGATATGCACATGTTTAGGTTTGTAAGAAACAGTGATATTCTTTTTTAAAGTGGTTGTACCATTTTATATTCCCACTAGCAATGGATGTAATCCAGTTTTTCCACATTCTCACCAGCATTTGTTGTAATCTTTTTTTTATTTTAGCCATTCTGATTGGGGGTAGTGACATATCATTGTGGTCTTAATTTGCATTTGTCTTAATTTGTAATCTTCTAATGGCTAATGATGTTAAACTTCTTTTCATATGCTTATTGGTCATCTCTAGAAAAATGAAAACAAAATACACGTTCACATAAAAAAACATGTACATGAAAGTTATAGCAGCTTCATTCTTAATTGCCAAAAACTGGAAACAACCCAAATGTCCCTCAATGGATGAATGGTTAAACAATCTGTAGTACATCCATACCACGGAATGCTACTCAGCAGTAAAAGGAATGGTCCATTAACATTCACAACAACTTGCATGGATCTCAAGGAAGTGAGATCCACCCAGGTTGAGATTATGTTGAGTGAAAAAAAGCCCATCCCTAAAGGTTGCACACTATATGATTCCAGTTATACAGCACCTTGAAATGACAAAATTATAGAGATGAAGAACAGATTGGTTATCAGTGATCAGGGAGAAGAAGGAGGAAAGGTGTTGGCCATGGCTATAAAAGGGTATCACCAGGGAAGCTTGTGATGAAACTGTTCTGTGTCTTAACTATGGCAGTAGTCATACAACTCTACATGTGATAAAACTGAACAGATCTAAATACACACACATACACGCACACACACGTGTATGTAAAACTGGTGATATCTGACTCAAGTCAACCAATTGTATCAAAGTTAATTTCCTGATCACGATTTGGTACTATAGTTACATGAGGTGTTACCATTAGGATAAACTGGATGAAGGGTGAATGTGTCTTTCTTAATATTTCTTACAACTTCATGAGAATATATAATTATCTAAATAAAAAGCTTTAGAAAACCACAATGAGAAGATGGCCGAATAGGAACAGCTCCAGTCTCCAACTCCCAGCGCGAGCAACACAGAAGACCGGTGATTTCTGCATTTTCAACTGAGGTACTGGGTTCATCTCACTGGGGAGTGCCGGACGATCGGTGCTGGTCAGCTGCTGCAGCCCGACCAGCGAGAGCTGAAGCAGGGCGAGGCATTGCCTCACCTGGGAAGTGCAAGGGGGAAGGGAATCCCTTTTCCTAGCCAGGGGAACTGAGACACACAACACCTGGAAAATCGGGTAACTCCCACCCCAATACTGCGCTTTAAGCAAACAGGCACACCAGGAGATCATATCCCACACCTGGCCGGGAGGGTCCCACACCGACGGAGCCTCCCTCATTGCTAGCACATCAGTCTGTGATCTACCAGCAAGGCAGCAGCCAGGCTGGGGGAGGGGCGCCCGCCATTGCTGAGGCTTAAGTAGGTAAACAAAGCTGCTGGGAAGCTCGAACTGGGTGGAGCTCACAGCAGCTCAAGGAAACCTGCCTGTCTCTGTAGACTCCACCTCTGGGGACAGGGCACAGTAAATAATAACAAACTTGGCAGAAACCTCTGCAGACGCAAACGACTCTGTCTGACAGCTTTGAAGAGAGCAGTGGATCTCCCAACACGGAGGTTGAGATCTGAGAAGGGACAGACTCCCTGCTCAAGTGGGTCCCTGACCCCTGAGTAGCCTAACTGGGAGACATCCCCCACTAAGGGCAGTCTGACACCCCACACCTCACAAGGTGGAGTACACCCCTGAGAGGAAGCTTCCAAAGCAAGAATCAGACAGGTACAATCGCTGTTCAGAAATATTCTATCTTCTGCAGCCTCTGCTGCTGATACCCAGGCAAACAGGGTCTGGAGTGGACCTCAAGCAATCTCCAGCAGACCTACAGCTGAAGGTCCTGACTGTTAGAAGGAAAACTATCAAACAGGAAGGACACCTACACCAAAACCCCATCAGTACGTCACCATCATCAAAGACCAGAGGCAGATAAAACCACAAAGATGGGGAAAAAGCAGGGCAGAAAAGCTGGAAATTCAAATCAGGATTTGGAAAGCCAAATCAGGAATGAACTTCCATTCACAATTGCTTCAAAGAGAATAAAATACCTAGGAATCCAACTTACAAGGGATGTAAAGGACCTCTTCAAGGAGAACTACAAACCACTGCTCAGTGAAATAAAAGAGGACACAAACAAATGGAAGAACATACCATGCTCATGGATAGGAAGAATCAATATCGTGAAAATGGCCATACTGCCCAAGGTAATTTATAGATTCAATGCCATCCCCATCAAGCTACCAATGAGTTTCTTCACAGAATTGGAAAAAACTGCTTTAAAGTTCATATGGAACCAAAAAAGAGCCCGCATCTCCAAGACAATCCTAAGTCAAAAGAACAAAGCTGGAGGCATCACGCTACCTGACTTCAAACTATACTACAAGGCTACAGTAACCAAAACAGCATGGTACTGGTACCAAAACAGAGATATAGACCAATGGAACAGAACAGAGTCCTCAGAAATAATACCACACATCTACAGCCATCTGATCTTTGACAAACCTGAGAGAAACAAGAAATGGGGAAAGGATTCCCTATTTAATAAATGGTGCTGGGAAAATTGGCTAGCCATAAGTAGAAAGCTGAAACTGGATCCTTTCCTTACTCCTTATACGAAAATTAATTCAAGATGGATTAGAGACTTAAATGTTAGACCTAATACCATAAAAATCCTAGAGGAAAACCTAGGTAGTACCATTCAGGACATAGGCATGGGCAAAGACTTCATATCTAAAACACCAAAAGCAACAGCAGCAAAAGCCAAAATTGACAAATGGGATCTCATTAAACTAAAGAGCTTCTGCACAGCAAAAGAAACTACCATCAGAGTGAACAGGCAACCTACAGAATGGGAGAAAATTTTTGCAATCTACTCATCTGACAAAGGGCTAATATCCAGAACCTACAAAGAACTCAAACAAATTTACAAGAAAAAAACAAACAACCCCATCAAAAAGTGGGCAAAGGATATGAACAGACATTTCTCAAAAGAAGACATTCATACAGCCAACAGACACATGAAAAAATGCTCATCATCACTGGCCATCAGAGAAATGCAAATCAAAACCACAATGAGATACCATCTCACACCAGTTAGAATGGCGATCATTCAAAAGTCAGGAAACAACAGGTGCTGGAGAGGATGTGGAGAAATAGGAACACTTTTACACTGTTGGTGGGATTGTAAACTAGTTCAACCATTATGGAAAACAGTATGGCGATTCCTCAAGGATCTAGAACTAGATGTACCATATGACCCAGCCATCCCATTACTGGGTATATACCCAAAGGATTATAAATTATGCTGCTATAAAGACACATGCACACGTATGTTTATTGCGGCACTATTCACAATAGCAAAGACTTGGAATCAACCCAAATGTCCATCTGTGACAGATTGGATTAAGAAAATGTGGCACATATACACCATGGAATACTATGCAGCCATCAAAAACGATGAGTTTGTGTCCTTTGTAGGGACATGGATGCAGCTGGAAACCATCATTCTTAGCAAACTATCACAAGAACAGAAAACCAAACACCGCATGTTCTCACTCATAGGTGGGAACTGAACAATGAGATCACTTGGACTCAGGAAGGGGAACATCACACACCGGGGCCTATCATGGGGAGGGGGGAGTGGGGAGGGATTGCATTGGGAGTTATACCTGATGTAAATGATGAGTTGATGGGTGCAGCACAGCAACATGGCACAAGTATACATATGTAACAAACCTGCACGTTATGCACATGTACCCTACAACTTAAAGTATAATAATAATAAATAAATTAAAAAAAAAAAACCACAATGAAACATTAAAACATGCAATGAAAATGCAACGAAGAAAGTGCTAAGATATAGCTAGATAGGCTGGGAACAGTGGCATATGCCTGAAGTTCCAGCTACATGGGAGGCTGAGGCAGGAGGATCACTTGAGCCTAGGAGTTCAATGCTAGCCTGGGCAACATAGTGAGACCTCAGTTCTAAAAAAATAATAAATGAAGACACAGCTATGCAAGGAACACTGAGAGGCCTTGAGGGTGGGGCAGGCACGGTGGGTATTTTGCCAGACAAGAAATTCCAGGGTCCTTCGTGGAAGAAGCTATGACTTGAGGAGTCTGGAGGTACTGTGAGGAAGAAGAACATTCCCAGGCATGGGATGTCAGAAGATGGGGATGTGGCATCAGTGAGTGATGACTGTATCTTAAGAGTGTCAGATGCCTGCCACGCAGGGGTCAAAAGCAGTGCAGACAGGGAGAGGGGATACCCTGGTCCAACTTTTTTCCTACTGTCATGATATTTCATGTATTTATCATATCATTTATTTATTCATTCACTTATTTGTTCAATAAATATTCTCCATGTGTCAGATGCAGCATGATGCCCTAAGAATAAAACGATAAATAAAATGATAAACATCCTTTCCCACCCCACCCCACAAAGATCTTGCTGGGGAGATAGACAAGTACACAGAAAATGCAAATACATTGTGTGACAAGGGCCATGACAGAATGTATTATGTGCACATGCAAGGGGTACCTAACCCTGGAGGGCTTCATGGAAGAGATGGCATCTGGGCTAAAACCTGAAGCATCGGTGAAAGAAACTCAAATGAATAGAAAGTGGGGAAGAATGGCCTTCAAGGCTAAAGGAATCAACAGCTTGTATGACAGCCCAGAGGTGAGAGTTTACATCACAACTGGGGAAACCCAAGACTTTAAATGTGGCTGGAACACAGAGGTGGAAACCCTGTAAGATGTAAATGAAGCTAGCAAGCTCATCAACCTAAGACCTCACAAAGTCCTGACTGCCACGCCAAGGAGACTAGTCTGAGTCTTAAGGGGGATGGGGAGCCACTGAAATCTTTTCCAAAAAGGAGGCTCATAATCAACTGGGCTGAGAGCAGTGACAGAATGAACTGGGGAAGTTCAGGGAAGCTCCTTCCTAGCCCTCATCTGTGCTGCAGGCCAACACTGTACATCCCTCCAGAGCTCTCAGTCAGTTTCCTGGGCTCCCTGTACTGGGGCCAGTGCAGGTCCCCCAAGGAAGTGCTGAGCTCCGAAGTTTTATGGAGTTCTGAATTCCCAGGCCAAGCTCTCTCCAGTCCCCGATCAATTGCTCCCTGTCACAAGCTGATCTTGTTCCAGTTCTTTACTTTCTGGATCATAAAGTTGTCCTCTGAGTGACTTAGGAGGCTCTCTGGTGCTGGGCATTTATAACCCAGAGATACCTGTGCAGTCAGCAGCCCCTATTAGTGTGCTGCTTGACAATTTAGCTGTCCCCTCCGAGGCCAGAATGAGATCTATCTGTTTCCCCGGGACTTACTCACCTAACATCAGGATGAGGCTGGACTGCTTCCCAGGCCGTGCTTTGGCAGCAGGGCAGCCAACTGCCTGTGCTGTTTTGGCTTAGAAAGAGACAGAGCAAGAACTGCAGACCAGCAACCTCTTAAGGGGAATTACTGGGGAACAGGACCCCTTCCAACCAGGCAGGACATCATTCTGGACTTTGAGATGCCTGTTGGGAGCAAGTGCAATCTCAGGAAAAGCTTTCAGAAAGGTTCACAAGGCAGGTGACACATGAGGATGGGCCAGGGCTGGCAGAGCTGGCAGTGGGGAGTCCACCAGTCAGCCTCAAACACTGGAGGGAAATGAAGGGCAGAAATCCAGTATTCAGGGGCTGTGACGATGGGGTCAGTGTGGGTTAGGTCAGAAAGGATGGAATTCAAGCATCCAGGGAAGCAAATACGGCAATAAGGAAGTGGGTGAGATTTTGTTCCATTTCCTGCCTCACTGGGAGTGGAGAGGTGAATGACACAGGCCCTGCCTTCAGGGAACTCACAGTGTGGAGAGGGTGAGACAAGACCACAAGGCTGCCCCTCTCTTCCCCTTTCAGATTCTACACGCTCTGTTTCCTTTAGGCAGGCACTTGAAGGCTGCGGGCCCCAGGGATTTTGAGGCCATTTACCTTGGAAGTCAAAGCACGAGGAAAGACCCTTCTGCTGTGCACGGATCACCTTGTACTTGTGCTCAAAAGGCTCAGGACAGGGCCTGACACGCAGTAGATGCTCAGTCAGTATTCGCGGCATGGTTGTCTTGCTTAAACCCCTTTTTCTCAGGAAACGAGAACTGAAACAAACTTGCCTTTGCCACATTGACCGGAGGCTTGGCAATGTCGTCCTGGGACCAGAGTGAAGCTTGCAGCATGTGCCCTTTGCGCAGAGAGCTGTGCATGGTTGGCTCTCCCAGAGGCAAAGCCCAGGCCCCGCAGCCTACAGTTTGAAATGAGAGACTCCTACGGAGCAGGACCCTGGAAACAGACTTCAGGCCATCATCTTCTTCAAGAGCAGCCTGCCTGTTCCCTGGATCACCCCATGGAGTGCTGGGCCAGTGTCCCAGTGCCATAAATCACAGGCTTCCCTGGCCCCCGTGTTGTCTTTTTGGTGCCAACATTAAGCTCATTGAAAGTGTGACCTTTAAAAAACTAAAAAAGGCAAGCCAGTTTTTCCTCACAGATGACCTGAAATTAAAGTTTCTAAAATGCATTTTAAAAAAAATGGGGGCTGAGGGAGTCGCAGGGAGAGAAGGATAATGGAAATAAGCAGCCCGGGAAATAGACCTGCTTCTAGATTTACCCATCAAAGGGAAGTCCTGGAAAAGTGTAACCACACGCCACAACCTGGAGAAGCAGCAAAATATTTACCACGGGGAGCAGAGAGCTGTGCATGCAAATAACAGGGGCTCTGCCTTGTTGGAGGGGTCAGCAAGACTCCCTGGGGACATGACGTTCAGGTGAGACTGACTTGGGGAATGAGGAGGGAAGAAAGGGAGGTGCAATCCAGGCAGAGGCATCAATATTGGAAAGGCCTCAAGTTGAAAGAAAATATGGGGCAGGCAAGGACCAAAAAGCATGCCCTCAGTAGGGGTGCTCAGCCAGGGGACAGTGTTTGTACTGGGGCAAGGGGTGAGGTCTATGGGGTCAGTGCCAGCTGCACTAGTGAGCTAGAGTTCTGAGAAATCCCTCTAGACTCCTTCATCTGGAGGGCTGGAAAGGAGCATGCTGAGAGGGTATTTTTAAAAATATTTTTCTTTTCAGGGCTGATGCCTGTATAGAAACATAAACTGCAGGTCTCTACTCTGAAGCAGGAAAAGAATTTGAATACCAAGGCTTTACCCCACCACCACCTCAAACCAAGGAAGACCAGCCCTGGTTGCAAGCATTTAACAAAGTCTAAGAGGGAGAGAAGACAGTGATAGTGCATCAAAGGCTGTAAGCCGATGCAATGAACTTTCCAGCCCTCCTCCACAGTTACAGAAAGGTGGATGGGAGGAATATCCAGGCAATTAAACTGTGGCGTGGGTATAAAGACAAATGAACCTCAGACAAAGTGGGCAGAGTCAAGGAGAAACAGCCCAGCCCACATTAGAGCCAACAAGAGGTCTGCACAGAGCTGCCCTTAAGTGTGAGCACAAATGAAAAGAAATGGAAATGGCAGGGCAAATATGCAAATTCACTATCAATTGTATAAGAAAAAACAAGAAAGAAATATAGCAGCATAGCATGAAAAAGACAGAAAAAGAACTCCATCTGGAAGAAAATACAGCTCAAGAAACAGAAAAAAGTTATCCATAAGGATTTAACTTCCAAAATAATTCAATAATACAAAAGCTCAAAAGCCAAATACAATGGAATAAAATATAAAAGGGAGATTGCCAAGTTCAGGAAACAAATTGTGGATCAAAGTAACAATACAGTTGGCCCTCTGCTTCCACGGGTTCCACATGTGCAGATTCAACATACCACGGATCGAAAACATTTTTTTAATGCAACAATAAAAATAATACAGTATAACAGCTATTTAAAGTATACTAGGTACCATAAGTAGTCAAGAGATGATTTAAAATATACAGGAGAATGAGCACAGATTATACCATTTTATCTAAGGGACTTAGATCCCCAACATCCCCAGGAGTCCTGGTACCAATCCTCGGCAGATACTGAGAGATGAGTGCATTGTAAAACTAGTAAATAAAGTAGAAATGGCTAAAGAATTGATAGAGTTTAAAACTAAACGATTAACATGGAGAAAATACATGGAAAATAAGCTCTGAACAAAGAAACAGCTCACAATAGTATATGAAGGATTACTAGCATCCCTAAGTTAGAAGCTCTAACCAAAAACAAAAACTAACAAACAAAAAAGATATTCAGAGAGCTTATAATAAAAAATTTTCTTAAAATGAAGGAAGAATCAGCAGGGTCAAAGGCACAGCCTGGTGAAATTGTTGAATTTCAAAGATAAAGAAAGAATTACTCAGCCAGCAAATAGAATAAATAAATCACCTCAAAAGAAAACATAGGTTAGCTTCAGACTTCTCTATGGCTATATTCATAGGCTGAGGTTCTCCTGAATGTACTAGAATCTCAGGGAAGGGAGAGTCCTTCTAGAGGGGACAGTTTTTTGATAACAAAATTCAATCAACCAAGAGATAAATTAATGAATTCGGTAAGGAGAAATTGTGATAAAGCAGCCAAGAATTGTTACATTCTTTTAAATACATAAATAAAACCAAAGCAAGTTATAAACCTTAAAATAAAAAGATAAATTAAAAGTAGTAAAAATTGGGAGGTGGAGAAAGGTGAAGAGATATTAGAAATAGTCAAGTATACCAACTTCCTCATCTTTCACAGCAAGGGGTTAATTGGTACTATTTAAAATTGAAGTGTGACGTTTAAAATAGTGATTTAAAACTCATTGTTTCCATAAAATTATTTCTTAATCTTAAAATAAACTTTCAGGAAATAGTATATTTTGTGGTGAAGAAGCATTTATCAAATGTAGCAATTCCTTCCATTTATATTCATTTATTTTTCTTTCTCTACATTTAACACAATTAATGTGTTAAAGATTACCATGATCACATCTTGCTAAAATTAGTTTTGACTTGCCTTCCATCTTTCTAGTTATAGCGAAGACAGCTTATAGATACAGATCTAAAGTGATGTTGACCCAAATTTAACAATAGTAGTTTCTGGATTATTTTGAGTCATTCATATACGTGTGTGTGTGTGTGTGTGTGTGTGTGTGTGTGTGTGTGTGTATGTGTATTGAAATGTCAACAGAAATGTGTAACTTTAATAAAAACAAAGTCTTTTCTAATATAAAAACATGATACACACATAAGTAGAATATCAATATTTTGTATAAGTTATAGTAATAATGATTTCCATGTTAGTTAATTCCCATTTGCTAGCCTTGAATGCAAAAATTTTCAGAATCTCCCTCTCCACAATTTCAATAAGGCATTTGTAACGTTCCCCCGTTGGTGTAGTAAATTCACTTTCCTCCCTATCTTGTCCTCCAATCAAATATTCAGAGCCTTTCTGATTTATGTCACCTGTGATCCTGCTTCACCACTTCCACTGTGGTGCCAGAGACACACAGTAATCGGGATGTTTGAAACACTTGCAGGAATCTTTATGTAACTTACTCAGAAGAGCTCTGTAAGGGTCCAATTCTCAGCTCCCTTAAAAACATGGCATGATAGATAGCAGAGCTCTTCAGCCCCTGGCCTAGAGTTCTGAGCTCAGGTCAGCACATCTCAATTCCCTTCCCAGAGCAGATGTGAACAGGGGAAGGCACTCCCAGGTCTTCCGCCAAGGCTGCATTGTGAAACGTCTCCTGTTCTGCCTTCTACTCACTCTTTTCTCCTACCACCCACCAGTTTCTCTATTTCTAAATTATGCCCAACAGCAGTGACTCAAAAACCTGAATATCCTAGAACAGAAATTCTCCACGTATACAGAAATAAATCCAAGGATACCAGAATTTCATAAAAAGAGAATCTGTGGTTGGGGATTGACTACTATACATACAAATCACTGTGAGTAATACAAGTAAAAACCGCGTGATAGGGTTACCTGAATACTTGTATCATGTATCTGTCATGGGCAGCCAACTCTAATAAATGGGGAAGGAGGAGGAGTGGGCATATTCTGGTATTGATGATCCTGTTTTCAGCCTAATGGTGCATTCATTTACTGTGGATGCTCTTATTAGGGCAGTTAGCATTTCAAGACACAATTTATAGAACCCGACAGTCATTAGTTCTGCTTATGTTTACTCATTTGATTAGGCTAACTGCTCTTTTTTGAGAAAAAAAATACAGTCTTTTTAGGACTGTGACCGCACACATGAAGTTGAAGACAAGGGAATGCCAATGACGATACTGCTCGTTAATTTGTTCAGCAGATTCCATTCGCATCTCTTGAGCTCCCTCCTTTGTGCCCAGCCCTGAGTTTAGGACTTTCTATTCTTTCCTTTCTGTAATAAAAGCCCCTCTGGCATGGCAGTTATTCCACAACAGAGTCTTGTACAGTGGCTCAAAAGGACAGAACTACTGGCTTAGACTGGAGATCAAGGACTTGGGCCTTCCTCCCATCTCAACATAAAGCCTGGTTCTTAATGAATGCCAACTGAGAATTGAACAAGACCAAGCTCCATGATTTCTATTTGACCTTGTTCATGCTAGTCACAACTCTGGGATTCAAGGTCCCCTTTAGCATAACGGAGCTGATAAAAGTACATACTCATAAGGCTGTTGTATAGTCAGCTTGGGCTGCTATTAAAAAAATACCAGTCTGGGTAGCTCAAACAACAGAATTCATTGTCTTACAGTTCTGGAGGCTGGAAGTCCAAGATCAAGGTATCAGCAGGGCTGTTTTCTGGTGAAGCCTCCGTCCTTGGTTTGCAGATGCCACCTTCTTGCTATGTCCTCACGTGGTTTTTCGTTTTTTGTGTTTTTTTTTTTTTTGAGACAGAGTCTCGCACTGTCACTCAGGCTGGAGCACAGTGATGCGATCTTGGCTCACTGCAACCTCCGCCTCCTGGGTTCAAGTGGTTCTCCTGCCTCAGCCTCCAGAGTAGCTGGGACTACAGGCATGTGCCACCACACCCAGCCGATTTTTTTTTTTTTTTTTTTAGTAGAGATGGGGTTTCATCGTGTTAGCCAGGATGGTCTTGATCTCCTGACCTCGTGAGCCGCTGGCCTCAGCCTCCCAAAGTGCTGGGATAACAGGCGTGAGCCACTGTGCCTGGCCTCACATGGTCTTTTCTGTGTGCATGTACAGAAACAGCACTCTGGTGCTTCTTTTTATAAAAACACTGGTTTAAGGTCCCACCTTTATGATCTCATTTAACCTTAATTATCTCCTTAAAGGTTTTATAACCAAATGCCATCAGAGGACATTAGGGCATTAGGCCCTATAGGGCATTAGGGCCTCAACACAGGAATTTTAAGGGAACATAATTCAGTCTATGACAGCTGTGATGATTAGATAAATTAATGCAAGTAATATACTTAGGACAATGCCTGTACATATTATATGCTTAATAAATGTTAGTAATTGTTATTATTGTCATTGTTACTGTTATTATTATTATTGAGGCATGATAGGCTAACATTTGAGGAATAGTGAGTGCCCAGTATTTCATGGTCAAAGTCCCCCCTGCATAAGTATATTGATGGGTTGTGTAAGGTAAGAAAGGGAATGGCCTTCATTCTATTAATAAATTCAGGTTAGTCCAGCTGTTTTCACACTCAGATCTGACAAAGGTGAGAAGACTGTATGAACACAAGAGGGCTAAATGCAATGTGGTGAGATTTTCACAAAGATTGAATTTTTGCAATAATTTTCATAAATATTGAATCCTTAAATGTTTAAATTCTGAGATTATACTTAAAAAATTTTTGTTGGTGTTAAGCTGACCTTCCTTTAATGAATGATGCACCAGTGATGGAAAATAGTTATCTTGTTTTTGTTCCGGATGCGTGTGTGTGTGTGTGTGTGTGTGTGTGTGTTAACATTCTTAAATCAAAAGTTTATAATAGCAACCTGACATTTTAGAGAACATTTTTGGCTGCAAAGTCTGAAGAACACAGGCTAGACTAAGGTCCAATATGGACTGGAAAATAAGAGTTTTATGTCCCAGGCCTCCATCCTCCAGCTGCGTAAGTGGGATCATGTCACTACTTGGGTGTTTCTAAGTGCTTTGGCTGATGCTGAACCTGAGTCGGCCCCTCAAGCTAACATCTGGAATCAGAAGCACGTTGGCTGGGATGCTCCATGCCATGCACATGTCAATGCACATGCTCATTTGTGAGAAATGGCAATTAAGAAAGCCTTGTCTATGCCACACTGCATTTGACAGGAATGACTTAAAAGGAACCATCTCAGAGATAAAGCACCCCTACTTGGCCCACCCTTGATAAATTCACTGAACACCCTGTCACCACATTTCCCAAGTGAAAAAGATGGTTTCACGGAATAATCATGAGGGATTCTTCCAGCACTCACATTCTTTAATCATCTGGAAAAGAGTCACTCCCTGTGCTTGTGGAATAAAGCTGAAGAGCTGGCATCTGAGCCATCACATCCTGACCTAATGTGTTAAGCCTGAATTTATAATCTAAGGCGACATGCGAATCCAGACTTCCTTATTTGTGTCTCATTCCCAAGTTATTGGGAGTGAAATCTGTGTCTGACAGCCACTATCTTAGGCAAACATGTTTTCTGCTTAGCTGTAATTCTGCATGTGTGACTCCTGACCAGGGGTTTCCCAGCAGGCCCCAAAGTCATTTGCTGTTATGAATAAGCCAGTGATTCAGGCTTAAACTGTACTAATCTCAGAATTATGGGCTTCTGCTATCTAAAGCCAACATATAACACTGACACCCCCTCTCGAATCAACCTAGGTGGAGGCAGATGCTTTTGGAAGAAAGGAGCCTCAGTGAACTAAAAGAACAAAACAGGAGTAACTTGAGTAGCTAATATTTAGTGAGGGTTTTCTCTGTCCCTCAAATATGCTGGGTGTGTAACTCATCTCATTTAGTCCTCACTACAGCCCTAGGAAATAGGTTCTATTATGATCTCATTTTAGAGATGAGGACACTGAGGCACAAGTAGCCAGTGGTAGATACAGAAACATCCTTCTTGCTTTTGAATCTCTGGTGAAATAAAGTATAAAGGACCAGCTCACAATGATTCCAAAAGAAAACCGTCTTTAATTGTTCTGCTGCACTCCATTAAAGCCCACCGGCTGGGCGTGGTGGCTCCTGTCTGTAATCCCAGCACTTTGGGAGGCTGAGGTGGGCAGATCACTTGAGGTCAGGAGTTCAAACCAGCTTAGCCAACACGGTGAAACCCCATCCCTACTAAAAATACAAAAATTAGCCAGGCATGGTGGTACACACCTGTAGTCCCAGCTACTCGGGAGACTGAGGCAGGAGAATCACTTGAAACCAGGAGGTGGTTGCAATTTGCTGAGATCACGCCACTGGACTGCAGCCTGGGCAACAGAGCCAGACCCTGACTCAAAAAACAAAACAAAACAAAACACACCAAGGTCCCAGGGAATAAACCAAGTCTTGTAGGGTAGTCTACTGAAAGTGGTCAAGAGTCAGAAACCAAGAGTCAGGAACTGGGAAGCCAAGTTCCATGGTGCAATAAAAAGTACTCAACAGAAAACATTACATCAGGGTGCTGGTCCACACTGGTCCAGCTGCTCCCACTCATCCACAGCTCTTTTTTGATGCCATCAAGCTATCTAACTCCAGCCATAAAGCAGACTGTGACATAACTACTCTACCTCTGCTACCTTGCTTTTCCTTTTGCCTGGGGCCACATCCTCACACCCTCCTCTTTGGCTTCTTACAGCATGCTCTCCCCTCACCCCCAGCCCCCGCACTCAGTTCACTAGGCCTCTTCAAGGTTTCCCCCCCCATTATTCCCCTGACCACACACACACTGGAGGCACACACCTGGATCTGCTGTGATCCCTCTAATGTGGCAAGGCTGGCTCAGTTCTGACCCCCTCGGGGCCCAGGTGAGGGCCCTTCCCTCTCTAAGGCCCGGAAGAATAGCTGATTCCCCGACCCCAGACCTTCCAGAAAGGCTTCTTGGAGAGTTTTAAATATTCTATTTGTTCCAACGTTGTCTCAGACACATCCTGGCTTTTATTCTTCCTTTGGACCCTGCCTGCTTCCACTCCTCCCTTCTCTGAAGCCCCATCCCATCCAGACTTCAAGCTGCGGAGACGGGCTCTCAGAAGGCTACTCTCAGAGTCACTGTTCACATGGGTGGTGGGATCAGCTGGGAGGGGAAGACAGCCAAGCTGCAGTGGAGCCCGCAGCTGTGGGGCCACCAAGAGGATGATCCTCACCCAGAAGAGGATCATCCAAGGCTGTTCTCAGACCTCTGTTTTCCACTGGCAATGCGGAGAGGCACAGACACAGTGAATGAAACTCAGGGTCAGGAGTTCTACTCTAGTTCCTACTTCTTCATCCTCTTTATCCCTTTAGTGAGTTTTACCATGAAAATATTACAAGGGAGAAACGCCCTATGACCACCCAAGAGTCACCCTGATCCCTTGCAGGACAGAGCATTTGATCTTCACTAGGCAAGTCCACATTCACCTAACCCTTGAGGAACCCTGGAGTCCCACCAGGAAGGTGGAGGAGGGTGCCACCCCTACTTTGCAGATGAATTGCGGGGACGAAAGGTGCAGCCATCACACAGCAGGTGGCAATATTGCTGAGAGAGTAAACACTTTCTAAAAACTTGTCCAGACTTCCATCAACCACCTGTCTATGAGGTTTTGGGTCACTGCCTATGCAAAGGGTCTAAGGAGAGACACAGATGCCCTCTGCAGATCCTTCAGAAAGCCAACACCCGGATTATAAATCATGCTGCTATAAAGACACATGCACACGTATGTTTATTGCGGCACTATTCACAATAGCAAAGACTTGGAATCAACCCAAATGTCCATCAGTGACAGACTGGATTAAGAAAATGTGGCACATATACACCATGGAATACTATGCAGCCATAAAAAAGGATGAGTTTGTGTCCTTTGTAGGGACATGGATGCAGCTGGAAACCATCATTCTCAGCAAACTATTGCAAGAACAGAAAACCAAACACCGCATGTTCTCACTCATAAGTGGGAACTGAACAATGAGATCACTTGGACTCGGGAAGGGGAACATCACACACCGGGGCCTATCACGGGGAGGGGGGAGGGATTGCACTGGGAGTTATACCTGATGTAAATGACGAGTTGATGGGTGCTGACGAGTTGATGGGTGCAGCACAGCAACATGGCACAAGTACACATATGTAACAAACCTGCACGTTATGCACATGTACCCTAGAACTTAAAGTATAATAAAAAAAAAAAAAAAAGAAAGCCAACACCCCTCACAGGGGCCCCAACCAATGAGATCCCAGGTCCTGATATGGAGGTCCAAAAACATGGCTAGTCCTCTGCTTTGCACATGCAGCAGGGTGGGGAAGACGCTCATAGCTAAGCTTCTGACTCCCTGCAGTCTCTCAGGCACTCTGTCCTGCTCCCCTTCACCTCCATTTCCCTTCTTGCTCTAAAACAGCACTCCTGCCTCCCCAACAAGGCCCCTCTCCTGAGGAGATCCTCTGGCCAGTGGATGAGTCTGAACCCAGATGGTGAGAGAGAATTAGCATTGAGCCCCACTGAGCCAAGAAGGGAACTGAAGAGGTGAATATTTTACACCTGTAATTAGTCACACATGCAGAACTGTGCTCACAACTAGTTGCACCTGCAAGTGGTTAATTGCTAAATAGCAAATGCAATTAAGCACTTACACATTATCTCCAGGATGAAAGTTGCCAACACAGTAGTCACTAGCATATGCATGATCATGCACACATAGACATATACACACATGCATATATAGGGGTACAAACACACTCCCCGATGAAGGAGTGAACACAGACAAAGCAATTCGACCTGTGAGGCTGGAGACTGAAAGACACTAAGGGAGGCCTCTTTATTAAGACGTTTAGCAGCTGCGTTATTACATGAATCCAGGTTACTCCAAGCCTTATATCGATATATAGGACACAGTCTCAGGCTCCAGCACCAGATAAGAACAGCATGGGATTGCAGATTGTCCTTTTGATAAGGACAGAGTAATCGTGGAAAACAAATTGAACCTGGGCACGCAGGGTCAGTTTGCAGAAAAAGCCAGTGCTTTCAGGCCTCACTGACTGTTGTTGATCCCCGATGTAAACCATTATTTAACTGCACAGGACAGAGGCTAGTCATAATTGCTATATTCACAGTTATTTTTTTTTAATCTGAAAATATCTCTTTGGAAAGTAACACACAAAATCAGAGAGTGACCTTTAAAAACTCTGTTTAATGCCTCCTTTGTAGCCCTTTCTTCCTTCCTCCAGTTTCTTCGAGCTGTGATACTGACTTGTCATATTTTTCAAAAATATTTCCTTTTTAGCAGCCGAGTGAGGAGGAATACATCTGTGTATTTAATTGTGGTTGGTTCAGACGTGGTAGACTGAAGAACCTCTTCAGCGGTAATGAGACGTGCTGAGGCACAGAACTGGTAGACTGAGGGACAAAACTGATGATCAGGTTATGAGAGCAATGCCAACGATTTGCATAACACCTTTCTTCAGGATACGAGCATTTGCCTGCCTTCTCGTGCAGGGACACACCACCTCACTGGCAAGATTTGCATTCCATGTGAAAAGAATCAGCTCCTCTCTCCTCCTTCACTCCTCCTTCTTTTTCCTTCTTTGCTTTTCTCTATTCTCCCTTTCTTCTTTCCCTCTCTCCTTCTCTCCCTCCCTTATTCATTCATCAAAAAAGAATCCAATGATCAGAAATCACTGGATGATTTCTGCCTTCTAAGCCCTCACAGTACAACTGCAGAGGATAATCTTTGTCTGTTTGTTGTTTCCAGGTCTATGATTTAGAGAAAAAAATTGTGTGAGCATTAAAGATAAGTGTAATGTAGCCATTGAAGAGTAAGGACTTGGACTCGGAAAGTCCAAATTTAAATCTCAATTCTGCCACCTTGTAGCTCTATGACATTGAACAAGCAACTTAACCCCTGTGAGGTTAAACTTACTCATTTGTAAATGGCATAATATAGCCTACCACTCAAAGCTGCAGTGTGGGTTAAATTAGACTTAGAAAATTATCTGGCTTATTGTAAGAGCTCAATAATAACTAAATATTAATAATAATTATGCTCCAGCATCAAGGACATGTTGTCAAGGAAGAATCCATTAATACTGGCTGTCTTCATGGAGAGTCCAGCTATAGCCTGGAAAAACTGGACAGATTTTGAACGACTTCAGCAAAATTATTAACTTCTCCAAAGAACATTTCTATCTCCATATGCTTAGCACCTAAAGCCATACCTGGCACAGGGTGGGTACTCACTAAACATTTGATAAGTGGGTGGGTGTGTGCATAGATGCATGCAGGCATGGATGCAGAGATAAAAATGTGGAGAAGAAAAAAAGAATGACAGCTTGTGGTTGTCATGTGGTACTCAATGCAATTTGCCATTTTTTTCTAGCTGTATTCCAGGTATATGGTAAAACTATACTTTCTGGCCATTTTGAGGTGGGATTAGACCATAAGTTTAGCTCTGGACAGTGAGTTGTAAATAGAAGTAGTATGTGTCACTCCTGAACCAGGACATTTAATGCCAATCCAAGACCCTCTAGTGCTCCCTTTCCTTCTGCCAAATGACTACCAGTGACATGGAATGACACCTGCCTACCCTTGATGAACATGCAAGATGAGGGAGAGGTAAATTTGTGCTGTTTTAAGGCATTAAGAGTTGGGGAATGTTTGTTATTGCAACACAACCTAGCCCCCGCTGACCAGTACAGGTACCGTGAATCATGATGATCTAATGACAAAATCTAGCATGGCCAGAGTGCTGGTAAGAGGAGTACCATGTGGGAAATGAGGTATAAAAGGTTATTTGGGGCCACCTTTGTCTACCAAGAATAAAGCAGATGGGAATCTGTGTTTCAGGAGACCCCAGTGTGTTAGCAATGGTTTGGTACAACAAATATGACCCTGTAAGGTCTGATACTCTGCTTGCCCTGTGCTTATCTCCCCTGATTAAGGCTTGAAGGAGAGGAACTTGCTGAGCTCATGGATAAAGTGCCTTGAATTCCCAGGAATCTGTTTCTTTGGCTTCTCCTCACTCACAGAGGTTCTTAGTGCCTTTATTCTGAAGGATTATGGCAGATGAAATATTGTCCCTCCAAGGTGATACAATGTTATGACTCATGAGCAGCAAACAGAGAATCCTCAAGCCTTATAATACTTAAGCCCCTAGCGTAGCCTGGTGCCAGGTAACTCATCTTACATGAAGACACACAAGCATTGAGTATTTATCCCCAGCAAAGGATGGCAAGAGTCACCTCTTCTCTGACCTGGTATGCCAAGGAGAACTAAATGGAACAATCTGTCAGGCCTCTCTTCTCATGTGGATGGAGAAATCTAGAGCCCATTGCTAGCACGGCTCTCTAGATCTCTAGAGATTACCTTGCTCGTTTCCTTTCTTCTAGATAGCACTGTACATATAGCAATCTAGTCCGAAGAGAAACAGTCTCTTGTGAGTGTAAGAAAAGGCTTCAAATTCTTGACACCCTTCCCATTGGGAAGTGGTATCTGTCTCTTCCTTTTGGATCTGGCTGGGCTTGTGACTTCTTTAACCAATGGGGTATGGCAGAAGTGATCATATGTGACTTCTGAGACTAAGTCATAAAAGCCATAAGGCTTTTTCCTTCTTCACTGGAACAGTCTCCTTTAGAATCCTGGAGCACTGCATAAGAAATCCAATTGCACTGAGACCACCATGCTATGAGGAAGCCCAAGTCACATGGAGAGGGCATATGTGAGAGCTCCAGTCAACAGTCTCAGCTGAGTTCTGCCTTCTGGTCATCTCAGTCCAGGTACCATGCATGTGATAAGTCTCTGGATGATTCCATCTCCCGGCCATTCAAATTTTGCAGCTGAGGCCCTAGATATAATGAAGCAGAGATAACTCATTCCTGTCATGCCTGTCAAAAACTACCACTGAGGTGTTTTACTATGCAGCAATTGGTAATAAAAACACAATCTTTCCAGTTAAGGTCTCCAGCAGTGCAATGTGGGATAACCCAAATAACTTTTGCATTTTGGCCTCAAAGTAACAACAACAACAACAAAAATACGATTAAGGGAGAGAGGGTCTAGACACAAATACCACCTATAACCATGTACTGACTAGATGGTCATGGGTTGGTCATTCAAGCACTCTTGTTTCCATTTTCTTTCCTTCTACAAAACAAAGAAAATCATCATCAGAGTACAGATGCTCCTCGGCTTACAATGGGTTGCTCCTGATCAACCCATTATAAGCTGAAAATGCATTTAACACACCTAACATCATAGTTTAGTCTATATGGTTTCTACTGAAATACATATTACTTTTGCGCCATTATAAAATTGAAAAATCGTAAGTTGAACCATTGTAAGTTGGAGGCCATCTGTGGTAACTCCCTTATAAGATTGTTTAAAAAGCAAATGGGAATGCGCAACTTGCTTAGCCCTGTACAAACGCTCACTGTTGCTGTCAATAGAGTGAAAGAAGCCCTTTCTAAAATGCCTTCTTGAAGTGAAGACCATACTCTGAAGCTATTTATGGGGAATGGAATGACTTTCAAACACATACACAGGCACATCCTTGGCTGCTTTTCTAAAGACGACGGATTCCTTTGGAATAAAAATCTAAAGTTACAGAAAGAACTGAAACGTACCAATCTGGTTGGCCTTTTCTTCCCCCCTTTGAACATGCTCCTTTACCAAAGTTTAAGAATTACACAATAGCTTCCAAAGATCTAATCACTCGATTTCTTCTTCTTAATATTCCAAGTTAAAAATAGTTCAAGTACACTTCTCTGTCAGTCAAATCACAAGGTAGAAGACACTGTACCATTCTAAATATAAGGTGAGAGTAATTCCTTCCCCAAAGAAAAATCTTCCAACATCTTGATTTTGTCTCCTTGGAAGCTTTTATAAGCCACATTATAAGGTCAGAAATCCTAAGTGTTTGCCTGGTTTTGGGATGCCAGACCCCAAGGCCCCTGGCCCCACCCTCCATGAGGACAACATCATCGAGGAGAAAACCCAAGAAAGCTGGTCCTATTTTACTCCTCTGAAGCCAGATGGCAGTAGTGTTGCCACCTCTCACCTTACTGGGTAGGTCCCACAATGTTCTCTCATTCATTCCACACACCTGTGGTGAGTTTCTCATAATAGCCCCACCATGCTAGGGGCCAGAGCCACAGGAGCAACCTGGAGGCCGTCCTGCCACAGCTCACAGTCTCGTGGGAGGACCAGGCAAGAACACTCTGCCTGTCCAATGCAACCAATGACACTGAATTCAGATGCTCAAAAAGCACTGAAGACACTGAAGCAAGAGCTACTGCATGCTGTTGAGAGTGGAAGATAGGGAAGGCTTAGTAAGGCTGAACTGTTTCAGCAGACCCGGAGTTGTGCCAACTGAAAGGAAAGAGAAGGGAAATCCAGGAAGAGGAAAGAGTGTGTAGGTGACATTGGAGCATGAAAGACCAGACTCAGTTCTGGGAACCCCTTAGCACTGAGTGGCCAGACACTTAAAGTGGGGCTGCAGGAGATGAAGCTAGAGAGGAGGGGTGGGGGCAGATTGCTAAATGCCCTGGTGCTAAGGCAGGGTTTTCAGACTTTCTAATGGGAGTAATGAAGATGTCTAAAGAAGAGTCTCCCATAGGTGGACAGGACCAGCTTTACTTTTTGGGAAAATCCCTGGAGCAACCATGTGGAAGATGCTCTGAGGGGCCAGGGCAGGATCCAGGAAGACCAGAGAGGGCCCAACTACAGTGGCTTAGGGTAGGGGCAACAGAGAGAAAGGGAAGGTTGAGCTCTTCTACAGTGGAATGAATAGGACTTGGTAACTCAGTGGCTTGCAGGAGTGGAGGGCTTCTGAGGGAAGAAAGGGAAAACTTGGATCTCCAATTTTTGAGGCTCCACAAGCAAGTCACCTGCTTCCTCAGAGGGGATGGATGCAGAGGAGGCTGTGTGAGTGTGGCAGAAATGCCAGGATCCTCCAATGTCAATCCTGCTGTCTAAGGATCCTCCAAAAAGGCCTGGATGCTGTGGAAAGAAAAACAGAATGTATGGCATCAGGCAAATGCCTCCTTCCATTCTCTCCTTCACAGGTAGAACCAGGGCTGGGGTGGCAGAAGGCTCTGGTGTCAGCTCTGTTACAGGGCTTAAGGTGGTTTCCAACATCTCCTGGGGTCAGGCCTCTACTTCTATCCCTCTGTGGAGCAACCCGTGGGCTCTAGGGGTGTTTTAGGGGAATAGAAGAATCCATCCTCCCAACGACGGAGGGGGCGGGAGAAGAAGCTGAGAAGGAAGGCAGAGGGGAGGACGCTGAAGGAAAGTCACAGAAAACAAAGGAGCACCCTCTACACACAGATGGAAAACCAAAGCAGGCAGTTCACCAGGAGCAAGTCAGGGGGCCCAGGTGACACTTGGCCCTGGAGAAGACTGAATGTGGTCAGCATGGCAGGAGAAATGGAGGCAGGGGATGTGGAGAAAAAGGGACAAACAAGGATGTCCTGGCCACTAAAGGAAAGTCTGCCAGATACATTCTTGGCCTTTCTATCTTTCTTGAAATGAAGGTGTGTAAATGAAGGAACAGGTATTTGGGGGTAGTCTGCCATGGCATGGGCTCTAGAGGGAGAATCAAAGGAATGCAGGATGCAGGAGTCCATTCTTGGTGAAGATGGATTTTCTGCAGGTCCATCCACCCCTCCTAGAGCACACTTTTGCTGAAAGGCCACAGGCCTGGAGCTAGATTTTCCAAGGCATTCTCCTTCACATCCCAGGCCACTCGCGACAGTGGTGGCGCCTTGCGAAGTGTGAAGCACAAGCTGGAAGTCCACACAAGTGCCTCCTCTAGTGTGTGTTGTGGCTGGTTTGGAGGCTTCAAGCACCTCTACTCCTCCGTTCTGCTAAGCTGTGAAGGTGAAAATGCAGATGGAGAAGCTACAAAGACGTTCCTCCTGTGTGAAAACATCCTCAAGGAAGTTTCAGAATTTTTCCTCAGCTTTATTGAGGTAAAATTGTCAAATAAAAATTGTCAGAGTTTGAATGATGAACTGGGTTTCAAGTAGAAATGAATGCCCTCTAGCACCTACATTTCCAAGGAGAAGGCAGAACCCCAAAGTTCAAGGCCACAAAGTCTCCACCTACTGGGAGGCTAGGTGCAAGAGATTTATCTGAGCTGCTGTTTCTATTAGGATGGTCGTTTTTCTTAGGGCTTTTGATCCAGAGTTCTGCAGGTGTTGAAGGACAAGCCCTAACCTTTTTTATTTCTTTAACCCCATAAGCACTGCTATTTGGAGTGCAGTTTTGCATACAAGGTTGTTTATGGAAGTATATGTGGCATCACAGAAGAAACGTTTGGGCCATGATGGATGTTATAGATGCACAGAGGAGGAGATGGGGCGACGCCTGGAGAAAGTGAGCCCTAAGCTGAGATGCAACACCAGAGAAGCTCGCTAGATAAAAAGGGGAGCAAGAAGGTTTCAAACCAAACAAGACAAACTGTGCTGCAACAAAATTAGATTTATCTTTGATGATATTAGAAAGTTAGCAAGCAGGCCAAAGGTTTCCTGTCATCTCAGTTTGGTTTGATCACCTTTCAACTTCCCGGTGAATTGACCCTGCCTGGTGCTGCCCGTACAGAGTCAGGTGAGGAGCTGTTCTCCTGCATTTGCCAGGGGGCTGCCAGGCTGCAGTGCAAAGGAGCTGTTGCATCCATCCCATCCTGCTCTTGGCCCCTCCTCTCTGCTTTTGCCCTGGAATCTTTCAGATGACATCTGTGCCTGCTCCTCTCCTAGCTGCTCCCATAGATCTTTGAATTCATATAGGGGAATGGCAGTCCCAGTTAATGGCTGCAGAACCTGGCAAGAGCAGAAGTGTGTGTGTGGATCTGACCTGGTGACAACTAACTAACCCATACAGAGGGCCTGAAATACTCCATTCAGGGCCCAGGCCATGGCAGACTCCCCCTAAGTGCCTGTTCCGTCTTGCATTCTGTTAATCCACCCACCTCTGGCTATGGGTGTCAGGACCTGCAGCCACATATCATCTTATTTCTCTGTCTTTATTTCCCTTTCATCCAATATCCTCATCTAGTGGCTTGATTCTGTTCTTTTGTTTTTACATGTCTGGCCCCATCTCCAGAAGATTTAATGTGGCCAACATGTGTGCACATGTATGCATCTGCACACGCCCTTTTGGAAGCAAAATGTTGTCTTTCTCGCCCCCACTCTGCCCTCTTAAATCTTTCTATTATTCTATCTTTATGAAGAGTTAAAAAAAAAAAAAAAACAACACTGTCCTTCACTAGCTTTAACCTATTCCTATAATGACTTCCCATCCATAAAGTGAGATGTAAATCATGTGACCTGCCTCCTGAGGTTATTGGTAAGATTAAATGAGATCATGTAAGCAAAGTCGTCAGTACAGGACCAGGCAGTACATTGGTGTCGGGTGTTGGGTCAGTATGTGCTGCATGAGGGGCTAGGGGAGACAGGCCTGGGAGGCTGTCTCTGATGCCAGAGTAGCAGAGTATCAGGAGCTGTGGCCCCCCGCAGCAAATTCCCACCACTATTCTTCCCCGCAAGCCTGCCCTTCACTCCCGAACAGCCTTTAGCATTTCTGTTTTGACTTTGCTCACTCTCTGTGCATGCTCTTTAGCCTTACCCAGAAATCCACCCCAGTTCTGCATCCCCCAACCTGCCCAAGGCTCTCTGACACCAAACCCAGGCCTGCAAAAGGGATGGCAACCCTGATCTCAGCTCATTAGATATGGCATCTCAGGTCCCTGAGCTCTCTGACTCCCCAGAAAAGAGTTTCCAACATCGACTCCCTAACTCAATAGAACGAAGTCAACAGCTTTGGAAACAGCCTTCTTCCTACATTTAAAAATAAGATCATGAAAAGTCCCCCAGAAAAATCAATGCCGGCTTTTTAAAACTCCAAATCAATATGATGTGTGAAAGTTCTCATTAAGAGAGAGGTGGGGGAGGTCAGAGAAGCAAGGAGAATCAACAGGGAAGAGATGGAGAGAGGGGAGGAACAAAGAGAGACACAGGGAGGATGGGTGGTGGCAGGGAGGGGAGAGGAGAAGGAAGAAGGACACGGAGGTGCAAGGCACAGGAGCAGCTCAAGCAGGAAGGGTGTGCTGAGAGCCCCGCCCCTGCAGGAAACAGGGAAACGCTGCCAGGGATCAGAGATGAAGTCATGGGACTGCGGACTGCTTCAGGGAGCTCACAGTCTGACTCAAGGACTTGGGAAACAAAAGGGCAAAGAGGAAAGAAACAGGCAATATGCCGAGGCAGGTGCCAACAAGAGGCCATTAGGATGTCAGCTGGCACTGGAGTAGGAAATCAAAAACTCTTCACAGAAGAGGTAGAGTTTAGGCAAGGCTTGAGGAAGGTTTGATGAGATTCACAATTTAAACTGTTGGCGTTGAAGAGGTGGGGCGGAGGTGGGGACACAGCACGCTATGCATGCAAGATGGAAAATAATAACAGCTAATACATACTGAATGCTCTCTGAGGGCCAGCAGTGTTTTAGGCACCTTACAAGCATTAATTCACTCAATTCCCATACCACCCTAGGAAGTAGATTACTATCATTCCCATTTTACAACAAGGAAACCAACGCACATAGAGGTAAAGTAACTTACCCAAGGTCATACAGCCAGTAAGTGGCAGCACCAGAGTTCCAACCCAGGCAGTCTGGCTCCAGAGTCTACACTCTTAAACAAACTGGGTTTGGGGCCTGTGTGTGTGTGTGTGTGTGTGCACGCAGCACGCATGCATCCTTGAATGCCTACCTGTTACTCAGTCTTGGATTCAGGAAGATGTATCTGTGGTTACAGGGTGTGGTTAGAGACCACTATGACTGGATAAAGGCTAAAGGCAGAGGAATGGGATATTCCCCCAGCCCAGATGCAGCTCTATATCACTCCACAGCACTCTCTGAAGACTTGCCTTCCAGGCAAATCACCAACTTCCTGCTGGCCTTTGGGTCATCTCTCCTGCAGACATGCTCCTCTTGTTTTTCCAGGTCACACAAAACTTCTCAGCATTTCCCTAAAGGAATAAGGTACACTCTCCAGGCCAGGCCTTGAATCCTGCAGCTGCAGAGGCTTTCTCTAGGATTGAGTATTCCAGAAATGCTTTCTCCCAAGGCTTTTTGACAAGCCTTACCCTATCCCACTCCTACCAACTCTGGGCATTTTAATTCTGCTCACATAATTTATTTTTTAATACTAGAAGACAGGCCAAGCGCGGTGGCTCACGCCTGTAATCCTAGCACTTTTGGAGGCCAAGGCAGGTGGATCACCTGAGGTCAGGAGTTCAAGACTAGCCTGGCCAGCATGGCGAAACCCCGTCTCTGCTAAAAATACAAAAATTGGCCAGGCATGGTGGTGCATGCCTGTAATTCCTGCTACTTAGGAGGCTAAGGAGAAAGAATCGCTTGAACCCAGGAGGTGGAGGTTGCAGTGAGCCAAGATCGTGCCACTGCACTCCAGCCTGAGCGACGGGAGTGAGACTTCATCTCCAACAACAACAACAACAACAAAGACTAGAAGACAGACAAGGAGCACTTCCGCTCAGCTCCTCTCCCACTGCCAGACCTACCATTGGTTGCCATAATAAAGAAGCAGGGGGCATCTCTTCCAGGTTGAGCCAGAAACTTGCTTTGGACCTTGTTGGTCAACCCTGCCCTTCACTATCAGGTTCCTACTGTCCCCATCCCTGAAGAAGGCAAGGGAGCCAGTGAATATAGCCAGAGAAAGCAATCCTGTTGTTGTGTGTCTGCCCTTGGAAAGGGCTGAAGACTTGAGGCTACACGGTGTGCCACAGCTGGAGCTCCTGCAGGAGGACACATTCCCCACACCCAAGAAAGGTAAGTAACTGTGCCAGATTTATCTATGGTCTGAACCAGACTCCAATGCCTTATTGCTCAACACCTATCCAGGCTGTGGAGGGAGCAAGAAGGGAAGCCAGGTCAAACCCCCTAGGCCAGAGATGGGCAGCTGAGGCCCAACCTGGGGTGTGCAGGAGCACAACGGACATACCTCTGTCAGAGCTGCCCACCCACCCAGACTCTGGGGCCAAATAGGGTTGTCACAACAAGGCAGGAAGGCCATTTGACCTGCTCCCATTCAAGAAAGGCCTCAAATTCACACTGAGTGAAATACACTCACAGGACTGAAATGAGAAGTCCATCCACAACTTCAAACTGTGTCCCATTATCCAACCAGCCTGCCTCTTGGGCCATGTGCATGTATACATTTTATACAACTGGCAAGTCTCTTCTTGCAGTATAACACACAGTATTGCGATTTTTGTGTTAAAAGTATTTGTTTGTTGAATACAAATACTACTGCAATTTTTGCAACCCTGCTTTGACATTACCTCTTTAATATACATTATATAGCCGGGCGTGGTGGCTCACGCCTGTAATCCCAGCACTTTGGGAGGCCGAGGTGGGCGGATCACAAGGTCAGGAGATCGAGACCATGGTGAAACCCCGTCTCTACTAAAAATAGAAAAAATTAGCCGGGCGCAGGGGCGGGCGCCTGTAGTCCCAGCTACTCGGGAGGCTGAGGCAGGAGAATGGCGTGAACCCGGGAGGCGGAGCTTGCAGTGAGCCGAGATTGTGCCACTGCACTCCAGCCTGGGCGACAGAGCGAGACTCCGTCTCAAAAAAAATATATATATATACATTATATACATTTAACATATATTTTATATTCATAATACATATATAATATATATTACCTCTTTAATATATGTTATATAAAAGATATATAATATACTTATATATTTATATACAAATTTCTATAAACACATATATGATATATATTTATATACACACACACACACACACACACACACACACACTCTTAGAGAAAGACCCCAAGATCCAGATGCTCTTTGTACAGTTAAGAAGCCCCACATGCAGCACTGACTCATAGCAAGGATGCTCTGAAGGAGAAGGAAAAGAAGGGGAAGGAAGGGAAAAGGACAGGTGAAGAGAGACTGCCTCTTCTCTTAGGGGAGCCCTGGGAGGCAGGTGTGGCCATGAGGACTGGTCCACACAGGGGAGAGGCAACTCGCAGACACGCTAGTTTCTGTTTCTGATCTGTAATTAAGACCTTCATTTAAGGAAGACATTTCAGCCAGCTCTGCTTGGGCTTCTTTTCTGTGAATTATTGTAAGTGTTAATGGGAGTCTTCATTAAAGTATCATTTAAGAAATATTACAAGTTAAGTTCCTCTCACCCTCATAGGTCTGATGACTAAAAATCAGCAGCTCCTCCCATTGAACTGAAACAAATTTATCAAAAAAGAATATTAGCCAACTTGATCAATCCAGTGCTGAAAATGAGATGGAAACAGAAGATAACATGAGTTTGCTTTTCTGAGAACAAACATAGTATGTGACCCAATTTCAAACAGACCAGGAGCCTTAGCTGTTCAGAGATAATCAAAGAATAGGGCTGTTTGACAGGATCTGCTGAACCTGCAGGGCATCCTGCTGGGGTGGGAGATGGGATGGTATCTAAAGGGACTAGTGTCCCTGCATTGAGGAAGGAGAAGGACCAGCAACCTCTGCAAATGCTTCACACCAGCCCTCACCAGTCAGGGCCTGCCTCTCATCCTATTCCCATCAGTGCCCCCTGCACTACAAATAAACACTGACATTAAGAACAGTGTGCTTGCTGTGCAGAGGCAGTCCAGCTGCCCTTGCTCCATCCACCCTTCCATCCAGACTGTTGTCCCTAAGCTCCTCCTACAAATTCCAGAGCAGACCCCAGGGAGACGGCATGTCACACATCCACTCTACCTACTACTGGAAAGACCAAGGGCAAAATGATGCCACTGGTGAGGAATGTAAATTGGAACTCAGGGTAAGGTCAGAATGAAGAGGAGGAGCTCCATTTGCAGGGAACAAGAATCCACTAAGCCCACTCCCAGTTCATTTAATCTGCCTATTTTCTTCTGGTCTCTCTGTATCTTTGTGCTGTTTGCATCTCAGATTCCCTGGGCCCCACACTTGATAAGTTAAGCCTCACTGTTGGAGTTGAAGCACTGTTAGCCAGTTGAAAGCTTCCATTCTAGCCAACTTTGCCTCCTAAACAGCTCTCCCCTCCATCCTGCCCACCACCTCATCTATGAGTCACTTCTAACACCCAGGATTGAGGGCTGATTAGAATTTAAGATTATTTTCCCAGGGCATTAGAGCACTTCCTTTCTTTCAAGAGGTATCGGGGTGAAAAAATGATAAAGCTTATATTTCAAGGAACAAATAATTTAAGACTGAGGAGGAAAACGGTTTAACTGTTTATGTTCTTATTAGCCTCATTCAATATGGTAGGCAGGTGGGTGAGAGAAGAGCTTCAGAGTATTAACTGTGACAAACCTGTTTCGCCTGATGAACATGTGAGACAGAGTCCAGCTCGCATCTGATAGCTGCTGCTGGCCTTGGAGCCTCAGCAACTGTCCCTACACTGTGGATCTCGGAAACTGTATGGCCTAGGGGACTCCAGCCTCTTCATTCTTCAAATGCGTGCTAATCACTCAGGATACATCAGTTAACAAGCAGACCCCTTCCCTACATACACACACACATACACACTGAAATACCCCTGCCCTCGTAAAGCCTACATACTAGTGAGGAAAGACAGATAATACACATCATAAATCAGTAAAGCTTACATGATAGTAAGTGCCATGAAGTAAGACAAAGCCATGGAGGGAGACGGGAGGCTGCTGAAGGTGATTCACACTGGGAGTAGTGGTCAGGGGAGGGCTCCTGAGAACATAATATTCAAGTAAAGGCTTGGAAAAAGTGAAAGAGCCACTTACACAGCTCTCTCCATGTTGAAATAACTGGACATCATAGGCAAAATGATGATAAAATGAACTGTATACCTTCAACAAAAATTAACTCAAATTGATTATAGACCTAAATGTAAAACATAAAACTAAAACTTTAGAAGACAGCAGAGAAGAAAATCTTTGTGCCAAGGTTAGGCAAAGAATTATTGAATTTGATCTGGCTCAGGTGAAAAATAATTGGTTAGATAAACTTGAACATATGGATTAACTGGACTTCATCAAACTTTAAAATGTTTGCTTTGTGAAAGACATTATTAAGAGAATAAAGAGATAAGTTACAGACTGAAAGAAAATATTTGCAAATCACATATTCAATAAAAGGACTTATATCCAAAATATATGAGGAACTCTTGAAACTTGAAAGAAAGACACCAACGCAAACAACCTAATTGAAACTTGGGCAAAAACCTAGAACAGACACTTCACAAAAGAGGATAAACATAAACAGATGGCAACAAGCACATGAAAGATCATCAACAGCATGATTTACTAGAGAAATGCAAATTAATATCACCATGAGATACCATGATGCACATAGTAGAATGGCTAACATTAAAAAATACTGATAATACCAAGTGCTGCCAAGGAGGCAGAACAACTGAAACTCTCACACTGACGCTAATGGTAATGGAAAATGGTATAGGCACCCTGAAAAATGATCTAGCAGTTAAATATGCAATTTCCATATGACCCAATAAGTCCTTGCCTGGGTATTTGCCCTAAAGAAATGAAAATGTATGTCCTCTAGTTATAATCAAAAATTGGAAACAATCCACACTCTCTTTGACAAGCAAATGGATACACAAATTATGGTACATTCATACAATGAAATACTACTCAGCAATTAAAAGCAACAAACTATTACTACATGATACAATTTAAATGAGTCTCACAGGCATTATGCTGAGTGAAAGAAGCCAGTCTCAAAAGGTTGCCATAATGCATCATTTCATTTAAAAAGACAATACAATCATAATGAAAAACAAATCACTGGTTGCCCTGGGGGTGGAGGATGGAAAAAGAGGCGACTATAAAGGGGTAGCAGAAAGGAGCTCTTGGTATCCCAATTGTGATACTGATTACACAAATCTATGCATGTATCAAAATTCATAAAACTGTCTACTTAAGTCAAGAAGTCAAATTTTTTGTATTATAACTTTTAAAAATAGAATTTAGAGTCACAAAAATTAAAAAACGTTAACAAAAAAACAAGTTAATCTTGCAGTAACAAACTGGACAACCCGTAGCATTTATGACTAGATGGATGGCTTCCACTATCTTCAGGGGCTCTACTTTAAAACATTTTATCTATCTATGAACCAGATCATGTTGCCTAAGCCTTCTTGATATTTACTGGATCTCTTTAAATTTTTTACGTTCTTCCCACAGTTCATATATGGTTCAACCAAAGATAGACAGAAAATTACCTCCTGGCTTGTTTAATAATAAAAATGTTGACATCAACATCCATTTTTAAACCTTTGCAAGGTGTCAAGATTTTTGTTCAGCTCTACACATGCAGATTCTCATAAAATCTTCACAGCAAACATGAGCTCAGTGCTGTTATGTCATCATTTAATATACTGAGGCTCAGACAAGTCACTCCATTAATAAACACAGATCCAGGATTCAACAACTCAAGCTACCAGCTCTTAAAAACTATACTTCTATGGCTGTTTTCTCTAAAGCCTTTTCCCCCCTAGCTAGTTGCATGGTACATTGACTCACGCCCTTGCTTTCTAGAGAGGTCCTTGGACAGGGCCAAGATAGACTGCACTGAGGGTTCAGGGAGACACATTGTGTGTTAGAGAGAGGTCCACTGAGTGTGGACTCCTGAAAAGTCCACTTTGAGACCTCATCTCAGAATGAGCAGATTTTTTCCAACAGACTCCAGTGGGATATTCTTCTAATGCATCCATCACCTTAAAAAGTCACCAATGAAAGAGGATAAATCAATTATCATCCTTTTGTCTTAGGACTAAAGACAAAGTCTGTTGTTATATCTAAAAACCAGAGACTTGGTAATTAATAAAGAAAAAGGAATTTATTGCTTACAGTTCTGAAGACTGGGAGGTCCACGGTCAAGGTGCTGCTTCTGGTGAAGGCCTTCTTGCTGGTGGGGACTCTGCAAAGCCCTGAAGTGGTGCAGGGCATCACATGGTGAGGGACTCATGAGAGATGGCCAAAATGGTAACAATATAACCACTGTAATATAGTTATTATAGGATCCACTCTAGTAATAACTAACCCACTCCCTTGATAACTCATTCATCCATGAATGGATTAATTCATTCATGAGTGCTGAGCTCTCATTATCCAATCACCTTGCAAAGGTCCTACCTCTCAACACTGCTGCATTGTGGACCAAGTTTCTAACCCACAAACTTTTGGGGGACACATTCAAACCATAGCACGTGTCTTCCCAGGTTCCATTTCCTTTTCCTTTCTTCCTCCCTGACTAGTTAGTACCAGTGTGTATTGTGATGAGGCTTCCACCACTCTCATTTTCATTTTTTTACACTCACATGAAATCAGAAAATGACCTAAGTTTTTCAATGTGCATAGCACTTACTTAAAAGTCTTTATATATCTGGGCCATCAGTCCATTCATCTCATGCCTGGAGAAAATGCATCTCTAGAGGAGTCTTGTCACCATGTGTCCCTCCCTCTGCCTCACAACTCTCTGAAGTTGGTCCTTCTGGGACCTCCCAGCCTTTAGAGTGAGGCTGGCTGAATAAAGGACAAGGCGGCTCTATTCTAAGCCATGGCAGAGCTGCCATGCAGGTGCCCCCATCCCTGGTTGCTGTGGTGGCCAGAACCTTCTTGAGCATGAGTGGGTTTTCAGAACTCAGGGCCAGAGTGGGGCCCTGTTCTAACACTGACTGCCATTCCCCCGGCCTTGCACTGGGCAGGCACTTCAGCACCAAATATCAAGGCTGCTCTGGGCAAACAGAATGGCAGGAATGCAGATGGGAAAAGAAATCACTAGGTGAACCAAGAATAGGGTAGAGTGATGGGGACAAAATCCTGAAAGAAAGTTTTGACTTGTTGGGACATATTTTCCAAGCTTGGACTTCCTGGTGACTTAGCAGTTCCTGCAAGGGCAAGCTCCCTGCCTGGGGAAGCCAGGCCTGCCTGGGAAGAGAAGCCACCAATTGCTCACTCTCTATCAGCCAGAACAAAAATTATCAATAAAAGGATACACTTAAATGTCCCTAAATAGAGACTATTGTTTACTGGGCTATTGAGGGAGTGAAAAAGACAAGAAGAGCCAGGGTAGGTGGAGGCTGGCAGTGGGAGTTCACAAGAAACTCTCTGTCATTTCTTGTTTCCTCCCCTTTTATGATAGGAGGTTAAGACAAAGCCCTCTTTGCCATTCTGAAGAAGCTTTGTTGCTTATTTTGTCAAAATATCCTTCCCAAGCCCTGTCAAGGCCCCCTCCTTGTCTCTTTCCTCACTGGCTCTTAAAAGCCGGCTGATTTGCACGGGGGCTGGCCTCTCTGTTATGTCTCTCTTCCAGGCTCACTCTCATTCTCTTGCTCTAATTAGCAACTGCTTTAAAAAAATTTTTGTATTCTCATTCAAAGACAGAGAGAAGGAGGAGAGTGAAAAGGAGAAAGCAAAGGTCTGTGTGAAAGGAGCGAGCAGATGGCCTCTCCCTCGCCCCTCTGTGTACCCAGCGCGGTGTTGGCAAACAGCACACAGCTTCTGTCTACAGAGCCCTTTGTGGCCTGAAAGGAAGGGCCAGTGAACAGCTACAGGCAGGGAAGGCAGGAGATGGGAAAAGACCTGAAGAGGCATGGCCACTGGGGAAGCAGATCAGAGAGTCAAGGCCACCAACCTCTGGGATGCACAGGTGCAGGCACTTCTGCCTCCCAAAGAAGTGGTTGTGTGGATGTCCAAGTCAGTGTGACTTGTGCACTGAGGCTATCAGCTCTCTGAGTAGTCAATCGGTAGCCCCCAGGGCTGCAGAAAGTGCTCAACGTGGAGGTGGTGGTGGGAGGGCTGCTGCACTGCTTAGACATGGTTAACTCGAATTTAGGCTCTCTCTACAGGCAGGCAGAAAGGTAGTTGACCCCTTGATGGGGGTCAGAGAAAAAATGATTGAGAAAAGCAACCTCCACAAATAAAACACTCTCCAAAATAACTGTCTTTATTAGAGGAAATTCTCTTTTTTTTTTTTTAGAGACAGGGTCTCACTCTGTCAGCCAGGCGGCAGTGCAGTGGCACTACCATATCTCACTTCAGCCTCCAACTCCGGAGCTGAAGCAGTCCTCCTACCATGGCCTCCCAAAGTGCTGGAACTACAGGCATGAGCCACCTCGCCTGGCCCTAGAGGGAATTCTTAGATAAGTGGGCAGGGTAGGTAGGCAGAGATAGGCAGGGTAGGTAGAGCAGGGGAAGGAGCAACGTCATCCTGCAAGGTGGAAGCAGTCACTCTCATCGGGTATGTAAAATTCAACAATGAACAGCTTTGGCTACTGGTTCTTAATGAGTATCTGGAATGAAAGATGCAAACTATGTTAGAAGAAAAGGGAGCTTGAAATAATTCTCATAAGCCAAAAGTAATCAAGAATGGGGCTGAAGAAGGTGAAGCAAGCAAAGAATGCTTCAGAAAAATAATGAGAAGAAAGAAGGAAGGCATCCTACAAAGACACTTTAAAATTTTTTAAAGCTACTGTTCTTTTTAATTAATGATCTTATTGTCCAAATGTGATTATTAATTATTTTGATGACAAAATCACTTGTGATATTTGCTATCGATTCAATGATAATCATTGGTTTCCTGTATTTTACTATTAAAAGAGTTCATTTTTAAAATTGCTAGAGACAAAATAAAAACAATGAATGGAAATAGCCATTCACTTATTAAGAGTCTACCAAAGAAACACATGTTTCTTTTCCCTCTTTTCGAATCAAGTCTAAAGAGAAGACAGACAAGAGAACAGAATAAATGGAGGAAAAGAAGAGAAAACAGAGCAGACAAATTTGACCAAAGATGCAGAGGGAAAAGACAAACAGAGCCAGTGAGAAAAAGCAAAGCAAAGCCTGAAGTCACAAGGGCCTCCACATTCAGATCCATGTGGGCATGTGTGTGACAGACCCAGAAACCAAATGGAAGCCCTGAAATCGCCTAATTCCCAGAACAGGCACATTTTTGCCAAGTTCATGATTTGGCAGAGTTCTTGCATATTCCATACAATTTCAATGAGAAGCTCTATCCATCTTGTGCAAAGAGCAGATTGTCATTTTCCACTTGAAATACACACGTTGCACTGACCTTATGTCCTCTGTCAAACTGAGACATTATCACCAACTTTTAGTGAAAGAGTTTCATAACGTATGGGCTTGCGACCATTCTGTTGTTTTTGTTCTGTATGTTTGTGCACAATGTGTCACTATATTGGACAACAGACAGACAAGGCCTCTGCCATCACTGGTTACTGCCTCCATCTGGTTCTGCCATCATCACCTCCACAAGTGCAAGCCTTGTGCCTGATTCCTCCCCAGTTTCTTTGGAGCTCCCTCTACTCAATGCTGCTGGGATGTTTTCTTACACATCCTAATGCAAAGACTCTCCCTTCTCAGCTAGCATTCTCCTTCCACAAGTTTTGTTTTCAATGTGTTGTGTTCTGTTTTCATTTAACAGATGGCACAGAGCAAGCAGGAATTCAGAGATGCATCATGCATGGCCACTGCCCCTGAGAAGCTTAGGGAGAAGAGGAATGAGAATGTGAGCTGGGCATGATGATGCAGGTGACACGTGCAGTGACAGTGACTTCAGTTCACTCTCACCAGTGAATATGATCACTCCATGAACTTCCCGGTTCATCCCTTACCAATGGGAAATGAACACTATCCATGAAGTCCCCAAATGTAGATCAAACTCTGATGACTTTTCTTTGTGCATGTTAGTAAAGGCTTACACCTTAGTCCAAATGGAACACTGATGCCAACTCCCATCAAAAATCAGAAATCTACCCCTAAGTGAATCTTGGCTCTTCTTTAGCTTGGGAGGCATAGAGAATAGTGGTTACCAGCAGGGCCTCAGAGTCCTGTCTCATACGATCTTGAGAAAATTACTTAGCTTCTCTGTGCCTCGGTATCTTCAATGGAAAAATGAGGCTAATAATCACATGTACCTCATAAAGCTCTGTGAGGATTTAAGAGATAATGCAGAACAAGAATTTGGCAGAGCATCTAGCACACAGTCAGTGCTTTATAAATGACAGCCACACGGTATCAGCATTTCGACACAAGATGGAAGCCAATCCAGAAGTGTGCTCCACATCCGGGTCATAACTATCATATAACCATCACTAGGGTGTGGCAGTGGAATGTGGGGCTATACTAAAGAGTACATAAGCTGCTCTCCTAGCCCAGGTAAACTGGGCATCAACATTCTTTTCAAATATCAGTCGTTTGCCTATTATCTTTATTCCTTTTTGCCATACTTATATGTAGCAAGTTTTAAATGTATTATTATTATTTATTATTTTTCTTTAAATTAACTCACTTTTTAACGTGAATATATTTATTTTAGAAGAAAAGTACTGAAGAAGGAAGGAAGGAAGGAAGGAGCAAGAGAAGGTCTAAGAAGGGAAAGGAGGGGAAGGGAGGGGAAAGGGAAACTGAGGTAAGTAAGAGAGGTAGGGAGTGCATGGCCCCAGACAGAAAGAGCTGCCACAGAGCAGGGGGACAAAAACCAAACAGGCATACACATAGCTGCAGCAAGCAACAGCCCAGAGCTGAGCCAACACCCCTGGCAGAGACAAGGCCTGGGCTTCAGCAGAGTAGCAGAGTGGGAAGGTGTATGCTCCAGTAGAGGGTAGACACCTGATCAGGGAAGGGGATGAGACTGATTTGGGGCTGCTGGGGAAGGGACAGCAGGTCTGGTGAAGGCTGAAGAAATGAAGAGGAGGTGGGAGGAGGGGAGGGCAGAGGGCTGGTGATCTAGGAAGGTGTGGCCATGGAGGTGTCAACATGGTGAGCTGAGGCCAGAGGCCCCAGAGGTAAGCTGGGAAAGTTAAAGGAAAGGATGCGGGGTGAAGGGCCAAAAGGTGAGAGCTGAGAGATGCATGGGGCAGGGCAGGAAGCCCCGAAACAGGCCCAGGGGCAGGAGAAGACAGATGGGAAAAGCAAGGTGTGTTTCTTAGCAAACCAGGAAGAGTCAGCCTTCCTGAGACTGGACTATGAGAATGGGGTGGTCTTCCAGCCTCAAGCACCTGCACTTGTCCTGTCCCATCTGCAGACATTTCACCTACCACAGCTTGGGAAGTGCCAAAATCGGTGGGAGGCATGTGTCAAAATGTCCTGATACTAGAGATGGACAAAGAGTACATACAGAGGATGATGGAGGGTTGGAAGGAATGGGACAGAAGAGAGTGAAGGGCAGACCGGGCCCCAAACTGCCTGCAGCACACAAACACACCCAACTTAATGTATTCTGTTGGAATGCTTGAGTCTCAGTTCTTGAACAGGGCATTTTATGGAACTTTGCAAAGTCAAATGCAAATGGAAACAACAATGGGATGCCATTTTTCACCTCTCAGATCGGCAAAGATAAAAATGATTGATATTTTATTATCTTGGCAAAGGTATAGGGAACAGGAATTCTCAAACACTGCTGGTGTGAACAAAAATTGGTAGAAAATATCTTTCGGGGTAGGACAGTTTGGGAATATCTATCAAAATTAAAAATTTATATACTCTTATTCAGCAGTTTTACTTCTGAGAATTTACTGCATTCTTAGTGCTTAGGAAAGCGCTTGGCACATAGAAAATCCTCAATAAATATTCATTGAATAAATTAATTAATTTTTCTCACAGATATACTCACATATAGGTGCAAAGATTAATGCACAAGGATCTCTGTTGCAACATTGTTCGGAAATAGCAAAAGAGAGAAAACAATCTAAATGTATATAAATGACCAATTAAGTAAAATATATTCATGTAATAAAATAATAACACTCATTGGAAAGAATGAGGCAGATCTATATGTAATACAACCAAACTACTGTTAAATTTCAGTGTTAACTGAGAAGAGAGATGGGGAAACTAGGTGCAAAGTCCGCTGTAGTGTGCTCCTACACAAGGGGGAAAAGTTGCAAAATCCATCAACTCTCTGCAAGAGAGTATTAGAAACTGACAATGAGAGAGCCTGGTGACAACCACAGTGGAGGGAAACTGACCTTTCACATACATTACCTATTCAAAATGTTTTCAGTAACGACAAAAAAAGATCAATTGCATGAGTGGAGATTTGTATAAAAGTTCCACTCCAAGGAAGAAAGGTTCAGAAATTAACCAGGCTTCCTTGGGAAGTGCGGGTGCTCCATCCCTAGAAGTGTCTAAAATTAGGCTGAGGACCACTGTGGAAGAGCAAAGTTAAGTGTCATGGGGTGTGCTTGACTCGCTGTCCTTTGAGGCTTTATCTAGCCAGATGTAGCCATGCTTCATCAGGTTCTCCAGGGCAACAGCACCACTTGCAGCCCCAGCATCCTCTGGACGTTGCAAACACTTTCTAAGAGCTAAGAATGCAACACATTCCTGGAAGAAAAACTGCTGAATCTCATGTACAAGCATATAGGGCCCAGTACCAGTTGGTGCCCAATAAGTAGCTGAAGAAAGAAAAGACATGGGACCATCCAACCCGCATGACCTAAAGAGTGGAATCCAATTTGAATGAGGAAGGAGAAGGTCAGAACTGCTGAGGTCTGCAAGGAGATGATCAGAGTGGGCCCCAAGGACCACACCCTAAGACCCAGGGACTCCAGCTCTGACCAGGAATGTGGGCTGACGCAGGGACCCTGAAGGTGAGTAGGCTACTCCAGATAGAGGCCAGGGAAAAGCCAGAAACCAAAATGCCTGTTTCCTTCTGCAGCCTTTCTAATGAACTAGGTCCTACTCTCAGTGAAAAGACTCATTAGGGCTGGGTTTGGCCTTGCTGGCCCAAATGTACGCCCAGTGATTCCAGGAGGCTTCCTGAGGCTCTCAACAATGCCTCCTTCTCACCAACCTCTCCAGGGCCCTATTGTAGCTAAGCTCATTTCTTCCTGGCCTCCCTGGCCATGCAAACACAAGAGGATGAGTCCAACATACCTGCAGCTTCACAGACTCATCCTGCAGCAGGCTAGGTGGGTACATAGGAAGATGAGATACTCTCTGCCTCATGGATGGCTTATGGGACCCAAAACAGACCCAGCCATACTCTTCTGGATTAAACCACAACTCCCCAGACTTTGCCTGCTCAGTATTATTAACTGGCCCTTGAAACAAAAATGGGGGCTCAACAGCCTTGCCAGAGCACTCAAGCTCTTTGTTTAGACTGAACATTTACAGCCAGAGACCCTTCTCCTAGGGAAAGGCAAGGTTGCACCTCTCTCAACATGCCTGTCAAAGCCCTGTTGGCAAAATAAGGCTTGTTCCTGGGTGGTTTGTCAGTGTTTGAGGTGCATTCCTTCTCCATTTGCAACAGCCCTGAAGTGGCTCTTTCCAGTCTTCTTCACCCTACTGCACGGAGGGAGACCCAGGTCTTAAGGCCCTGTCAACGCAACTCATCAATGGCCAAAAGCAGTGGAAACAGAACTCAGACTCCCAGAGCTCCTAAGGGCCCAGAACCAAAAGACTACACTGCAGGCAGGCTTGGATTCAGTATAATTTTTCATCTCCATGTTTCAAACTGAAAAGTGGTGAGTCTCCATCCATGCAAAAAAAAAAAAAGAAAAAATTGTGCAGATGCTTGTGCTCAAATTCTGCAGAAAGGGACTGTCCAGCCACAGCGAGAGATGGGGACCAAAAGCAAAGGATAAGTCTGACAACAGCCCTGACTGAGCTAGGATACAGCCCTCACAGGCCCATGCCGGGTCCTTGATACAAATAAGAGACACACAATCCCTCAGTCCGCAGCTCCCTTCCTTCCCTCTGCCCTTTCCTGTAAGCACAAAACCTCAGAGTCTTTTCTTCCCTGGTGAGCCTGAGATTGCCCTCTGAGGGGCTGTATACTATCTAGATGGTTCATAAGCAGCTTAACATGTCAGAGCTCTCTGAAGAGATGGAGCTGCCCCTAGTGGGATTAAAAAGGAGATGGTGATAGTGGACATGGAGTCCTGTGCAGAGGGACAGTGCAGAAATGTGTAACCGCAGAACCACCAGAATTCCCAGAAGAAATAAGGTATAAAAATACAAGAGAGAGAGTCATTTGTGAGAGACAGTTGAGAGAAGTTAGATATTCATGAAAATACATGGTGTGCTTTAAAGGATGGCTATTTTTAGCAAAATCTAGTCTCAGAAGTGGAGACAGACAGTGGCCTCTCTAGACCTGAGTTCTAATCCCAATGCTAACATTAACTAGCCATGGCTCTCTAGACTGGTGCCCAAAAATGCTCCCTGGCAGACCCCTCTCTGTGGATAAATGAGGCAGTCTCTCAGCATCCCCACACCACTCACTCCAGCAGTTTCAGACCCCAGAGGTCTTCACGGGCAGATGTTGGTGATGAAAATGGTGGCATTAGGGCCCCTATTGGACTCCTGATGTGGCGATGTTCCCACTACCCACCCCACCTCAGTAATAACCATATGATGTCTCTGTCATCATCTTTGATAATACATAAATATTAAGTCATGGATGACCAAGTTCAAACAAAATCCACCTAGGGCAGCTCTCATGCATGGGACGCTGCCAAATCGTGATCAGGAGCTCTAACAATGGCCTGGAAGATTCACGATTATTTGCTCAACACCAGTGGAATTTGGATGCTTCTAGCCCTGTGTCTCAAAGGCAGAAAGGGTGATGCTGCAGAGTACAAGGGGGTTTGGAACTGAAACTCCCGCCTGGCATCCTCTGCCATCTCCAGAACCTGGCATCCTGGAGTCCATGCTGCAGAGGGGCATCCTTCCAGCTCCCTGTGCTGTTGCTCATGCCGGTGTCACAGTCGATTACAGACAGCCAGTTACATCTGATTCCTCTCTGGGGGTCGCTGGGTAGGGCCACCACGGGGAGCAGAGGAGGCCCGAGAGGTTCTAAATGAAATAGCCTGTTGGGAAATCCTATTATGAAGCTCATGTTACAGGGCTGCGGTGTTAATGACCCTGGCCTCCCCTGGCCCTGAACAGAGCCAGTCTCCCTGGGGCTTGAGAGGAGGCTGTCTGGGCTGTGGTTTCCCCCTCACTCACCAGCCAACCGCTGATGAGACCGAGAGAGCAGAGGTGCCCTCGAATGTGGCTTCCAGCACTGAGGCCTCACACACACCACACACACACACACACACACACACACACACACACACACACACTCCTTCGTGTTCTTCACCTTCTCTTTCAGCAGCTCAGCATTAGGAGGCAGAGGGAGCCCGGAGCTGGGATCAGCAACCCTAAGGGAGATGGAAGCAGGCCCTGAAAACCTCTTTTTCCAAGAAGAGCTAAATTAGAAGTATTTTTTCCACTTTCAAATCCTGCAAATTTTTCATCTCAACTCCCCCAGGCTTATAAAGTGGCTCATCTCAGCTGCTCAAGCTGACAAAGGTGCAGAAACTGTTGAAAGGTTCAAAACGTCCCTTGGGTTTCCAGGCATGAAGGAATTTACATGTAGGTTTTTTTACTAAAGAAAAAAGTCCCCACTTGGAGGGGGGGGAGGAGTGAAGAAGCAGCTAGGAAGGAGGGGAGACCTTCAGGGAGAGGGCAAGCAAGTGTCTGACAAGAGGAGAACCTAAGGCAGTGCAGGTGGGATCACCAGCCATAACTTGCGGAGAGACACTAAATGGGAAGACAGGCACATCGAGAGCTGTTCTGTTCTTCTGTTAGAGTTGTAAAGGCCCCACCAATGTCCAGAGTCAGAATGGTCATAGGCGATCTGAGAGCCCTCTAGAAAACCCACACAGATTCCAAGTTGAAGTCACGCATCCTCATTGCCAGCCCTAATCTGTAGGACTGAGCAGAAAATAGGAGTCCTGCAGGTTTGACCATGCTGCTGGGACCAGTAGTGGCACCCCTGGCATTCTTAAGACAGTACCTAGGGACCCAGCTAGTGCTGGCTAGCTTCAGGGAAATTTGTTTCTATAACACCCAGACAGTCAGTTCTCAGCATCTGCCCCTCTTTTCCCTGCCAAGAGCCCCTTTTGGGCTTTATTAGCTGTGCCATCATGTTGATACTCTGGGTTGTTCAGGGCTGCCCTGTATGGCTTTCCCCAGCCCCCAGCCTTTACTCAAGGGGTAGTGATGCTCTGGATACCTTCCTCGTGGTGGCCTGTAGGCCTTGCTTTTGGTTTACCCAGCTGTCAGCCTGCTCCTGCAGTCCTCTCTCCCAGACTCCTTCTTCATCCCCTCAGGCACCCAGGTTCATCCTGTCTACAAATCCCAGAAACCCAAGAATATCTTCAGTGACCTACCCTGGGGTCCCTTTCTTCTGGACACTAGCCACATAGATGGTCCTGTCTGCTGCTTAGAGCTGGGGTTCTTGGATTTTTTAAAATTCCCATGTTTGGGCCATATACAAGACTTATCACCATCTCAGAAGGAGGCAACTGGGGATGCCACTTTGTAAAACCTTTCTGAGGGTTCTCTTGCCTGCCCTGGGGTCAAAAACTGCTGGTTCTGAAGACCATGGCTCTCCTGGGCTTGGAGAGTCTTCTCTCTCCACTTGGTCCTTCATTTCACAAAGACCACCTGCCTAGACCACCTGCCTCATGGCAGGCCATGTGAGCCACAGCATTCAAACATGTGTTAACTGGCCCTTTGATCAGTTGAGGAACAGTGGCTTATTCCTTTTTGCTGTTTTCACTTGTCACTGCTTGGCGGTCATGGAGCTGGGCCTGGGCAGGTGCAGGAAGGTGATGACTAGGAATTCAGGATTCCTGCTGACCTGTGTCTCTGGACGGGGGAGTCCCATGCCATCTTCATCCCAGAATCTTACTTTCTTAATAAGGATGATTCAGAGCTTAAGCACAATGACACCTAGCAATATGTAGCATGACACGGCTTAGAAAATATTCTCATACCCGTTTTCGCACACTCTGAGAAATAGGCAGAGAAGATATGACTGTCAACAGAAAGGGACTTACCTAAAACCACACAGCAAGTTCTCAGCAGAGCCAAGACTAAAACCAGCCCCTATCTCTAGGTTAGGTCTCTTCCACCCAAGCATACCCCCTTCCTCTTTCATTCACCTGCACCTCCTGTGCATGACAGCCCCAGACAATGAAGGCCTAGGCACCATAAGTTGGCGTGTGCCCTCTGTAATAGCAAGCTAAGGTCAACCTGGGGCAGAGGCAGAGGCAAGAGAGGATGGCAGGGAGAATTATGCATAGCATTGTCATTTTTCCCCAGTGTGGCTAAAGAGGCAGCCTAATGAAGCAGCTTCTTCTGGAAACTCCAAGGACTATGCCCTGGGAAGGAAAGCCAAGCCCTCAGGCAGCACTCAGGGGAAGAACAGATCCATGGGCACACAGGCACAGTGCTCCAGCTAGAATCTGGCCACTCAGGGGCTGTCACAGAAGATATAACAGTCATATCTTCTCTGCCTTATTTCTGAGACACCTCCATGGACATCCTTATGGGATACTGCAGGCCCCAAGCTTCTAGCACATAGATAAGGAGCCTGCCCCTGCCAGGTTCCTTCTAACAGCCCCAGTCTCCTCCCCATCCTCCCTGCAGTCCAACTTCAGCTAAGGCAATATTTTAGGCTACACAGCACAGAGAGAGAGAGAGGGTCTGCTGAGAGTCAACTCGGCCTCCCTGGCACAGGAAGGACCAGGCTGCCTGGGACCTACACAGAGAACAGACTTAGCCACCAACCTCAGCAGGGAAGAGGGGAGAAGTGAAGACAAAGCTATGATTTCTCATTAATCCGCTACACTATGAGCACAACTTGAAATTGGGGTAGATGGGCCATTTTCCTAGTAATTAACAATTTTATAAAGACAAATGCATGATGAGGTCAGAGTCACTAGTGAGATGAGGTCAAAAGGCCGATGTGACTCTGCCTGATGGGACCAGCCTGTGTGTACAGAAAGGATGTCAGGAACAGGCCTTAGGCCAAGGAACCCTCTGAAAAATGCATGAGCCGCTTGCCATACATTCTAATGCACAAGTTCTCCCCATGGCTTCCTCTACTCCCCTCTCACCTGTTCTCTTCTCACCACCCACGCTCTTCACAACAGAAACAGCTCTAGGCCAGGACCACTCTTTGCTGGCTGTGCTGTCTAATTGGTCTCCAGGTGCCTCTGCACAGCCAAGCGACTGGTCACCATGATTTTGACAGGCGACGGTTTCGCAGAAGCAAAGTGAAAGCCAAGAAAATACGGTTCCCTGGCCATAATGAAAGTCTGTTCTTCCAGGAAAAATAGCATGGAACCAGAAGGAGATGGATTATTCTTTCTGCCACCCTATAAAGTCCCAGTTTCACATACGCAGAAAAGATGTATCAAATCAGCACAGCTGTATGAATCATAGAACCATCAGCATTTGGCCCAGCCAGGCTCAGAGGACACCAATTCTCAGGGCTGTGTTGGGAGAGAACTAGCTGTTGAAGGCTCACTGTGTCTCAATTGCAATTCTCTGTTATCCACCATTCTGCCTGCTTCTGCCCTCATGATGATTGTGCTAAGTGGGCTACACCAAAACCATTGTGAATGGCCACCGTGTCCATCTGGCAGCACTCCGTGAGCACCAAAAATGAGTGGAAAGCCTTTCCCTGAAGGCTTTCCATGGAGACCAGTAACAAGTACCTCCACATGTACTTCCCAACCCCCACCAAAGAGTGCAGAGTCTTCCCAAGATCACCATTTTTGACTGAAGGTCCCCTTGCCAGCCGTCAGAGTCCAGTTACCAGCAGAGTTAAGGGCAAAGATTTCAGAGGATTCAACTGAAATTTCTTGAGACAAGGGTAAGAGGCCCTTCTCTTCCCTTCCAGGGCACTGACCTTGGCCAGGATGCTGGGCCACAAGACCCATGATGCCACTCTCCACTCTCAGAAATGTGGCTTCCTGTGCCTCTGAAGTGGCCAAGTGATGGTGCCATGGGTTCCCCATTTCCTCTACCCTCCAATGAGTTTGCAATAAGTAGTTTGTAAAGTCAAGCCATGTTCACAATAGCTAGAGATTAGAAATGTCCAACAAAACTCAGGAGGGGATTGAGACTGGGAAGGAGAAATGGAAAGAAACAATTTGGATTTACATATTTGTCCTCACAGGCCCTCTCAGGACAGCCACAGGAGGTAGCTGACAAGCTACATGGACAGCAAAACCCTCTAAAAAAGAAAAGTTCCAATTAGCCCAAAGAAATGAAAGCCTGTTCCCAGAGACCCAATTAAATCAGAACCAATAATGCTAGCTCTGGTTCCTGCCATTCTGCTCAGGATGTAATGAGAAAAATGAGAGTGCCCCAGCCAGCAAGTGTGGTGTGGCAGCCCTCTGAAAACCAGAGAAATCACCCACCATGCACTGCTGCGAGCATGCCACATAGCTGCTGCACCTGTGCCTTTAATAACTCGGCCTGGTGCCTTGGTCCCCACTTAGATCCAGACAAATGGCAAAGATAGTGACCCATCCCAACCAACGGCACAAAGAGGAGGACTGTGGGACCAGGCTGGGATGGTTTTAAAACTGTCAACGTTGATTCATCACTGGATCTGGGATCTGGCACTCTCTCTCCTCTGTTTCCACACCATCCATCATGGGTACCAGGACCAAGAAATCCAATAAAGACACAAAGGTGCAGCTCCCTACTCTCAGCAGGCCTCAGAAAGGCTGTGTGAGTGTTCTGGCCCAGGCAATTAGCTGAGTCCAAAGGATTGCAGAGCTGATGGTACTAACAAGCCTGTGCTTGGCACTTCACCCGCAGGTGTCAGGGAAGCAAGGTAAGAGGGGAAGTAAACTGGCATAGGCTGGTCTGGTGCTCAGGCAGGGTGGGGGTGACATCAGAGAGGGAAGCGGACAGGAGGCTCACAATAGAGAATAAGTTGCTAATGCAGCCTTCAAGCCCCAAAGGACTAAGGGCAACCTTGGGGGTTCATTAAGGTTAAGGTGGTCATTTCTGAGGTCCATATAGGAAGGCTTCGTTGTAAAAGAATCAGGACCTTTGAAGGTTCCAAGCAAAATTTAATAAGGGAAAGCAGTCTTCTCTTCCCCAACCCTGGATTCCCCCCACGTTCAGCTTCCATGCACTTAGACAATGCATAAGCTGTGGGGCCTCCAGATCCTTCTATTCACTCCCAGAGCAGACTGAGCCTGCAGCCAGTTCAGCACATTTATTGCCACATGTTGAATATGGGCTTTCTAGGGTTAGTGCTAGTGATGGCTAATATGAGCACATAGTATCCTGACACTCTCAAACTGCAAAGTTTGCATCACTCTGTGTCATTTAGAAGCAAAAGTTAATACAATACATGATACAGCCCCACTCCCATTCCAATAGTTTCATCTCCTTCCAGGGCCTGGCAATGAGCCCCTAGAGAAAGACAGCCAAGCCAGAGGGCTTTGAGTTAATGAGCTACATGGGTTCAGTACCAAGTTGAGTGCTGTGGGAGCTGGACTGAAATGAACTAAAATATTTTCCAAATTCAGTCACTTCTCAATTACCCTTGAGTGAATTGTCCATGGCAACCCAAATTCCGAAGTCTCCAGCCACAGAGCTTAGGGCTGGATGCAGGATACAGGGGTGTGTGTGGGTGTGTGTGTGTGTGTGTGTGTGAGAGAGAGAGAGAGACAGAGAGAGAGAGGAGAAAGAGATATAAATCCAACACTTCAACACTAAATATTATGCACTGGTTATTAAGTTATTTTCCACTGTTTGAAATTCTCCCCATCTCTTCCTCTCACCACGAATAATAAATATGGACAATCTGGTTGGACATGATTGGAAAATCATCAGGCCTAGCACTAGGAATAGGAGTCCTCAGAACTTTATAATAAGCCATTAGACTCTTTTCTGTTCCTATATGACCCAGAATTATTAGTGGAGAAACCTTGCAGATCTGGCCCTGCCATAAGTGGGCAGGAAGCAGAGGCTCCAGAGCTTACCCTTGCATGCCACGCTGTTCTCAGGCTCATAGCCAGGCTTGCAGGTGCATCGCCCAATGGGCACCATCCATTCCCCATCCCCGTTGCAGTAGAGTTTGATGGGCACGTCCACTTCCTCTGCGTTGGGGATGCATGTGCCCCGAGCAATCACCAGAGATGTGCTCTCTGCCCCCGTCATGGTCTCTGGAAACACTGCAAAATTTTGCACAATGCTGGGACACTTTTTGAAGAAGACACGGACAGAAAGAAGAGACATACAGGCTCCATAATCCTGAAAAGCGAGGTAAAAACCATTCCGAGTAAGAGGCCCAAAGCTCCTGACTTCTGTGTTTACCTTCATCAGCCTTCCCCCAAAGTCCACCTGGGAGAAGCTCTCATCTGCAGCAATGGTGTCTACTTTGAGGTAGGGGGCCTCAGACCAGAAGGCCGACTTCTTGGTGGCAATGACAGAGTCAGTCTCATAGTAATACAAGTTGAAGGTCTCCTTGCAGGATCCTGGGACATTAGGGAGGCTGCTGCAGTCTCTCACAGTGAAGCGCATCTCTGTGTAGATGCGATGGGCCCCCCGCCGGTTGATGAAGGTGGTGAGCAGCCAATTGTTCTGGTTGGGCTCGAAGACATTGCACACCTGGTAGGTGCGGATGGTGTTCAGGTTTTCATCATAGCCACTGACTTCTTCCCACTGTACATAGCAGGCCACAGGTACACACATGCAAAAACACAAAATAGAGAGTGAGAATACAAAAATAGGCATAGCAGAGGAGAATCCTGGGGCTAAGGGGCCTTAAGAGCTCACCAGTTCAGCACATTGACTTGAGAAATGAAGACATCTAAGCGCAACTTGATTTTAAAAATCTTATAAGAAAACTTCATATTTCTTTGCAGCCCATCCCAAAATATAACACACTTCATTCAAGAAAGCTGTCCCTTGCCTAACCCATAATGCTCATTCTGTGACTGGCTTATTACATCCATGGGGACAACATGCAGCTTTCAGCCCATGTGGTGGCAGGGACTTTCTTCCTCACTCCCACAGTCCCTGCTCTGAAAGCCAATCTGTGGATTAGAGGTCCAATTACTTGACACCCACACTTTGGAAATCCCCATCTTTGAACCTAATTTCTTTATTGTGGTGAAATTCCTTTATGTCTCTGTAAAGCACACGAATTTAAAGCTTTTCAGGGTTTCTCAACAAACTTAGATTCTCATAAACTTTTTTTCAATAACATCTATCTCTGAAAGACTGATATGGTTTGGATGTTTCTCCCCTCCAAATCTCATGTGAAATGTGATTCCCAGTGTTGGAGGTGGGGCCTGGTGGGAGGTGATTTGATCATGGAGGCAGATCCCTCATGAATGGTTTAGCACCATCCCTTTGGTGATGAGTGACATCTGGCTGTTTAAAAGAATCTGGGAGCTCCCCTTCTCTCTCTCTTGCTTCATCTCTCACCATGTGACATGCTGGCTCCCCTGGCCTGCCATGAGTGGAAGCTTCCTGAGGCCCTCAGCAGAAGTAGATGCTGGCACTATGTTTCATGTTCAGTCTGCAGAACTATGAACAAGTTAAACCTCTTTTCTTTATAAATTACTCAGCTCAGGTGTTTCTTCACAGCAATGCAAGAGTGGACTAACACAAAGACCTAGACTATAAAACTGGTAAAAGTGAAGGCTGCTAAGAAGAACCCCTAATGTAGCAAATGAAGCTCTATTGTGTGCAAATTTCAAGGAAGGCTATGATGGAGGAAAATGTTGGAGGGTGTTACTTTAGTGAATAATGAAACTTTCTTAAGGGAAAGACAATCATGATTCACATTAGAAAAGTGAGCTCCCATTTATAACAGTCTTGTAGATTGGAATAAAAGAGAAGAACAACACATGTGTTAAGTGATGTCTTTCACTATTCCCAACAACTTTCAGAACTAGGTATTATTATCCCCAATTTACAGATGAAAAGACATCATGCAACTCACCCATACTTATATGGCTAAAAGAAATTACAAGAGAAGCTAGTAGAAAATACTTTGAATGGTCAAATAAAATCACCTAAGAACTTCTAGAAGATTACTTCAATAACAGGCAGTGAGGGTTGGAGGGGAGTCAGGAGGGGTCTAGGGCAGGGGTCAAAGAAGAGTTGCTGGATCGTTCCTTCTTCCTTGTGCTTGGAGAAAAGGAGTTAAGGAAGAATCTGCCCACATCTGGTAGCTCCCCAGATCCTGGTCTCAAGAACTGAGAATATTTCCAGGAATAAATTTAAACTTACATTCTGTTTGCCTAGAATAAAAAAAAATAGAGAAAAGAAATTAAACTTTCTAAAGTGAAAATGAATTAGGATCCTTGACTATTTAGCAGTGGTGATCAAGGTAACCAAATCATACCAGTATCTTTGAATACTGTGCTAATTGCTTATTATTTACAGTGGTGGACTTTAAATATATAGACTAGAATTCTTCATTAACGGAGCTAAAAGCCATTATGTGTGCATGGAAAATATACTGCAATTGCTCCTTGAAAAGAGTAAAGCCCCCTGTGGATAGCAGGTGGATAGAAGCAAGGCTGTCCTCTAAACTTGTGTGAAGGAAACCAAAAAACAGGCATAGTGTGGAGAGGTGGGGAAATGGGCACGTTCAGAGCTGGCCCTGCATGCCCAGGTCTGTAAAGTGACCTCATTCATGGTCACTCTCGCTGTCTGGGCCTCTGCCACCAAGGCACCTAAACTGCAGTCAATCCAGGGTCCTCCTGGCCCCCAGTCTCTCCCAGGACTCCTAGAGTGCCAATTCCCTCACCAACTTGAAGTCCTGCCAGTCCCTCACCAACAGATCAGCTCCTGCCAGTATCCTTGCAGCAGTTCTGGGACACACAGGCCATCATGATTCGCTACCCTGGATAGTCTCAGCTCCAGGCCAAATATCACCCAGCACTCTACCTTTCACTTGACCTCCAATCACACCATTCATAACCCACCAGCATCTCCCCCCACTCCACTCCACCTTCTGCAATGCCAAGAACTAATATCCCCAAACTCACAAATCTGTTTCCCAGTTCCAAGCCTGTTCTTATGCTGTGCTTTCTACCTAGGATGACTTTTTGTTCTTCTTTACCTGAGTTACTCCAGCTCTGGAAAATCCCCTGGCTGAATTAGATAGCATATTATAGCATATTAGTACATCCTCCACACAACAGGTAAGAACCTGTGCACACTGACCCTGGTGCACCTACCTCCCCCAGGAGTCAGTGAGACCTGAGGGGGCTGCAGGGCATCCCTGGAGTGGTGCATCCACAGTCCACATAGCTACTTCACAGCCTGCCTTGTGCCCAGCACATGGACCTCCCTGTGCCCAGGTCCCACCATGTGGCCAACCTGGAAGAGAGATCTCACCTTTGTGGCCTGCATGGAGTATAAATTCACACTGTCGAGGCTCACCTGGACTTTGCTTAATTTGTTATTGATTCTCTAGATGTAAAAGAACCACTTTTTCTGTCTTCTTGAACACTGTGTTTTGTTCTATCAAATGTGTTTATTAAAGTTATGCTCTGCTTGTCTATTTTTTTTCAGCCAGGGAGAAGTCACTGACAATGTTTCAGATCAAATTTTTAGACCTCCCTCTCTTTCCATGGCTGTTATAAAACAACATTTTCTCAGTTGACCCTACATGACTTTTGAGGAAAGGAATTTTCTTTTCTTTTTTTTTTTTTTTTTTTTAACTCTTCTGCAATTGTTGAAACACAACAGGTCTCATGACCCATTATTCCTGTTGGGTCTCAGTACACACATGGGGCCCCTCTGTCAATGTGAAGCATGTGGCCCCATTTAGAGTGGGGGTCTGGTCACAGCCAGAGTTCTTGACCCACCCAAGATTAATGGAGCTCTGCTGTGGGAGTAGGATGGAAGCCCATCCTATGGGCTTCACCTTACCACTGAGACAATCACCACCAGGAGGTATTTAAATAAGCAAAATGAGGCCAGGTACAGTGGCTTATGCCTACAATTCTAGCACTTTGGAAGGGTGAGGTGGGAGGATGGCTTGAGCTCAGGACTCAAGGCCAGCAACACAGAGAGACCCCCATCTCTACAAAAATAAAAATGAAAAAATTAACCAAGATTGGTGGCTTGTGCTTGTAGAACCAGCTATTCAGGAGGCTGAAGTGAGAGGATCGCTTGAGCCCAGGAGGTCAAGGCTGCAGTAAGCCATGCTCGCACCACTGTACTCTAGACTGGGTGACCGAGCAAGACTTTGTCTCAAAAAAAGAAATAAAATAAAACAAGCAGCATGAGGATTTCTACTCTCATGGAGCTGGGATATTGAGAAAATGTATCTTAGAAAATGACACTGATTGGTATTATATGACCCAGCAGAAGTAATTGTTTCAAACATTAACCTCTCTGGGCCTCAGTTTTCTTATCTGTAAAATGAGAAATCATACTGGATGACCCCGAGTTGTAAAATTCTACAGATCTGATTGATTCCATGATAGCTCCTAGGGGAGTGATCAAAGCAAATTAGAGGAAATTCAGCTGCATATTCAAAGGGAAAGAGTAGAAAGAAATTGAGAGAAAGGAAGATAACTCCCTGTTGTTGGGAAAAGGCCATCATAGAGCTTCCCATTAATTTCTTTGTCTCTTTCATTCTTCTTCTGTCAACGAAAGCTCTGCAGGGGTTGAAGAAATAAGTGATCAGAGTGGGCTTCAGGAGGTACACATACTTTCCACAGCAAGTGGTAATTAGAACTGGGGGCATCAAAGAAAGAGGAGATTTTGGTTAATAGGGATAAGGGTAGAATGCCATTCCCAACAGAGAGAGACAAACATCATTCGTTTACAACATTTGGAATCAGTCTCATTGCTTTATATTTATTCCTCATTCATTCATCAATGAAAAAAATGTCTACTGAATGTTAGGTTTGTGCCAGGCATCCCATTAGCCACTGGGGATATAACAATAAGAAGCTTATAATCTAGTGAGAGAAGCAGAAATTAGAAAATGGTTATTAAAATAAGCAATAATTACATTTGTGTTAACTGCTGTGAAGGAAAATTACAGGAAGCCATGCAAGGGGGTGCAACGGATATACAGAAGATTGTCAGGAAAGACCCTCTGTATGAGTCCATTTTCTGTTGCTATAAAGGAATACCTGAAGCTGGGTAATTTATAACGAAAAGAGGTTTATCTGGCTTATAGTTCTGCAGCCTGTACAAGAAGCATGGCACCATGATCTACTTCTGGTGAGGCCTCAGAAAGTTTCCAATCATGGAAGAAGGTAAAGGAGAAGCAGGCGTGTCACATGGTGAGAGAGGCAGCAAGAGAGATGCCAGGTTCTTTTAAACCACCAGCTCCTGTGTGAACTAATAGAGTGAGACTCACTCATTACCATAAGGAGGGCATCAAGCCATTGATGAGGGATCCCCTAACATGATCCAAATACCTCCTGCTAGGCGACACCTCCAACATTGGAGATCATGCTTTAATATGAGATTAGGAGGGAACAAACATCCAAACATTACCCTCCAAGCTGAGAGGGACAGGTAGATAGAAGTTAGCCAGGACAAGTGTGCACCTTCTGGGAGCAAAGTAGGAGCAGAGCCTCCGGGCCCAGCAAAGGCAGGTACAAAGGCCTCATGGTAGGAAAAGTGGCCTGGTGCCATTGAGGAATGAAGGCTGTGTGACAGACAGCCATAAGAAGTTGGGGGTGGCAGGAACAGGACTGAGAGGAAGAGGAATGCAGTTGAGAATTTTGAGTTTCATCCTGAGTGTAACTAGAAGTCGCTGCTGAGTTAGGGAGAAAAAACACAGGCGATCAGAGCTGAGCTTTTAAAAGCTCTCTCTGATGCACTATAGAGACTGGTTTGAAGGGCAGTCTGAGTGTATGGGCAGGACAACTGGAGGTCATTGTGGGTATCCAGGCAAGAGATGGTAGGTTGGAACACACCAGCAAAAACTGGAAAGATGCTTTACGGGAGAATCCCTAGACCTTCACTGAGCCACAGACTCAAGGGGCCATGTGTCCCCTGAACACTCAGGCATCAGTCCTGCCTCGCCATCCAGGCTTTGGGCTTCCCAGATCCTTAGGAATGATGATTCCTCACCTCTTCCCTCTCTCTTTACTTAAAAAAAGGGGGAATTTTACCAGTCTTGCATGTACTACACTGTAGACGCCCAATTTCCTATTCAGGGCCAAATTTCTTTTACCCAAAGCCTGTGCTGGTCCTAGTTCTGGTAATGTATTCGCACTGCCTGCCCCAAAGTCAATTTCCTAAAGATCTCCATTCAATGGCTGCTTCTTAGCCTCCACTTCTAGGCATTTGACATATTGCTTCTTGTATTCCTTCCTGTAATTATCTCCTCCCATTAAAACAACAGCAAAACACCATGATTTGCTTATCAGATTTGCAAAAAATTTAAAAGATAAAATGTCAAGTCTTGGTAAGAAAGTGGGAAAAAGGGCACTGACCAAGCCTATTGATGGAAGTATAAACTGGTGAAATCTTTTAGAAATCAGTTCAGCAGCTTCTCTCAGTACTTCAAGTGTGGGCCAGAACTGAAATCAATATGAAGAAGGTAAATCATTTTAAAAATTGTAGTGATAATTAGGTATCTATCTGGGGGTAGAAAAAACATAACTTTTGTTCCATACTTATACCTTACTCCAGAATAAATTTCTGGTGAATCCAAGATTTAAACATTAAAAATGAAACTACAAAGATACTAAAAGAAACCATGGAGAAAATTTTTGTATACTAATTGTGATATGAAACTCAGAAGCCATAAACAAACATATTGATAAATTCATCTCTATACAATTTTAAAAACTGGCATGACAGAAATAGCCATAAGCAAATTTAAAAGTGGGGGGGAAAGAAAACCTGATAGAAAAAAAAATTATTTGTCACTTATCACAGATAGAGTGTTAATATCCCCTAATATATAAAGACAATCCATATGTCAATAACAAGATAGAAAATTGTGCAAAGGGTATCAACAAACTGTTCATTAAAAAATACACAAATATAGCTCTTAAATATTTGAAAAGATGCTGAATCTCACTCTTCATAAAGTGTGAGTTGTTAATTAGCCACATTATGATACTTTTCGGGGGATGTCAAAGAACAAAAATGTGATAGCACACTGTGTTGGAGGGGACATGGAAGATAAGAATTCTGACACACAAATGGAAGAGTAGCAAATCTGTACAACTTCTATGGAAATTTTGGTTTTATTTATAAAAATTATGACTACATACACCCTTTGACCCAGCAATTCCACTTCAAGGATAATTTATCAGATAAACTTTTATCTACATGAAATTAGGTACACACAAAGTTATCAACTGCAGCCACCGCCACCTCCAGAACTTTATTCACATCCAGAAAACCTACAGGTGGACCACTAGCCTTTGGACAATACAGCAGCCTTCCCAGAATTTGCTGAGTAAGACCTGTGGGAGCATAGTCCTAGTGGAAAGAGAAACCGTTAATTGAACTTGAACTTCTCACCAACCAGTGGTATAGGGGACTCAGAAGAATCCGAAATAATTAGACTAAAAGAAAATAAGGTATAGGACATTTCTCGTACATCTTTATATGAGGAGTAAGCTTTATACTTGCCTCATGCTAATCTGACTGCTGTCCTCCTTTCTTGAACTGGACTCAGCTGGACTCTTCAATATGTCACCTTAGACCCTTTGCTGTCAAGTGGTGAGTGCATAAACAAAATCTGATGTGCCCATACAATGGAACACTATTCCAAAATAAAAATGAATGAAGTACTAGTATGTACGGCAACATGATGAACCTCTAAAGCATTATGTTAAGTGAAGAAAACTGTATGTCTCAAAAGACCACATACTGTGTGATTATATACACATGAAATGTTCAGAAGAGGCAAATCTACAGACAGAGAGGTAGGTTAGCATTTGCCTGGGGCCAGAGAGGGAAATGGGGAGTGACTACAAACTGGCATAAAGAATATTTTTAGAAGTGCTAAAAAATGTTCTAAAATGAGATTGTGGTGATGGGTTATAAATTCTGTATGTTTACAAAAAAATTACTGAATTGATTAAAATTTTAATACACTTAAAGTGAGTGAATTTATTGCAGGTAAATAATACCTTAATATGGCTTTAAAATAAAACCCCTCTGTTATTTGGTCCAACCCCCACCTCAATATCCCAACAATGCTGGCACGGTCTCCATTATCCACACGTAGCTTGTTAATGGTGACTTCATGCCCCTGCTCATTCTATCCTCTGTACCTTGGATGACCTTCTTATCCCTTTATCCCTGTATCCCAAGTGCCAATCATTCATTCAATCAAACGTGTATGAATGATGCCTAAGTTGAGGCAAAGGTGGCATCTAGAGGGGCTAGGTGGCCAAGGAAGCATCCCTATGACTGATAATGAGGGCCTGGGGAGTATCGGGGTGTGGTCCAAAGACAGTATTAGAATCTTGGGCTCAGGACCCCATTCCAGGACCACTAGATTTTCCAACCTGGAGGTCAGTTGGGTAGTCAAAAGGCCAAAAGCGCTCCCCAAGTTCAACACACCCATGTCATCACCACAATGTGCCATTTGTTCCAGAACAATCCATATCTCCCCATCTGGCCTGTCTGTTGCATTCCCATGACCAATGCACTAGGGCTGGCATTACCTCACGGCCTGGACAGAACATGGAGACAACAGACAGGGCAAGAGATGTCAAGGGCCCAAAGCAGGGCCATATCTTCTCATAGCTGGACAACAGAGCCCATACCCATTTCTGCCCCTCGATGTTGTTGCTGACGTTCTGACTGACCCTGATGTCCTTCTTTTACCTCGCCCACATCCCATCTGAACTAAGCCAGAGAAAGGCAGATGTGGCTTGGAAGCCATTCTAGACCATGTTGGTCATGATGTTTTATTGACAAATGGGCAAAGTGAGGCCCAGAGACATTCAATACCAGGACCAAAGTCAGGTGGTGGATACATGGCAGGGCTGGATTCTCTTTGCAGCTCCTTCCTTCAAGGTGGCTACGGTCTTATTTCCTCCATAATTCTTTCCCTGGCTTAGATTTATCTACCATTTTTCTGAATGCATAAAGTATGATTGAGTTTATTCCACACAATTTAGCATTTGATAATATACTGTTTTGAAATATTATTTAATTGCTTCATGTGTGTGACTTTGGTTTCTGCTACCAGGCTGTGAGCTCCTTGAGGACAGGAAATTAAATTTTGACTTATTTATTAGTTCATTTCAACAAGAAAAATAATTCCATGCATTTAGCTTCACAACACTGGAATTATGGAACACTATTTTATTCAGTAACATCTGGGACCACCAGTGAAATCCACTTCATTTTCATCTCACTTTTTATCCTAGGTGATCTCATCCACATACGAGGCTTCAACCATCACGGAGTGCATCACCAGCTTGACCTCTCCCCAGCACCCCAGACTTGTACATTCTGCTGCCTGCTGGATGCCTCCTGATAAATACCTGGGATGCACCACCTTGACCTTTGCAGCCCTGATGCAGTCTCACCTCCATCTGAGAATGACACCTTGATCACCCAGTACCAGATGCCTAGGAAGCAATCTAGACTCTGCCCTCTCCATTTTGTTTTGTTTTGCTCCTCATCATAGGAGGTTAACCCTCAAATTCGTCTCCTATCTCCTTCATAGCTCTTCTATTCAGTCTCCCCTTCTGTTTCATCATTGAACTCTCTTTACTCTCCAAGTAACTCTTCCAGTCATTCTCCTTAATTCCCTTGCTCATATGAGTTTTCTAAAATACAAACCCATCTCCCACATGAACCCAATCCTACAGGTTGGGACTGTGTTGGGTATCGCTCCATATTCCCAGTGCCAAGCCCTCAAAATATCCTGGAAGACTGAGGCAATGAGCAGGGCCCTGGCCTGTTCTTTAACTTCTCTCCCTTCTTTACTGCAGGTGCCACCAGGCTAACCTGTCTTTGTGAAAGGAAGAAACAAATCAACCTTGCACAACCAACAGATTATTAACAGCCTTTGAAAGAGCACTATTATTGACACAAATGGACCACCTGTCCTTGAGATAAGCATAATAAAGGAAACAATGACATCCATTAGAAAGTACTTGTTCGGGCTTTCAGACCATGACTTTGATGTATGAGTAAGACACTTTCGGGTCTCTCCAAGATCTAGGTTTGTTAGGCTTGCTTATTGGAAGTCAGAGCTTGCAGATCTATTGCTAGAGTGCCTGTTGACATTGGGACAGTGCATATTGACTATTTGCAGTCTGTCTGATTGTGTGTGTGTGTGCACATGCATGTGCATGTGTGTCTGTGTGCATATGTAAAGCATGCTATCAAAACTCATTTATCTGTATAAACTGTTCCCCTTTTAAAATCATTGTCAGGGGCTCTACCCATTGGTCCATCTACACTACCTTCCAGAACAACCTTCAGAAACTCTGACACATTCTTTATGCCCCAAGAGTGGATTTGAATTTCAGAAACAGGCAAAGGTCATTTGGAACCAAATCTGATTAATGAGATGGATAAGCAAATTAAGAAGTAATATTACTGGTCAAAAGGAAGAGCCACTATAAAATGAAGGTGAGAGATTGGAGCTGATTCCACTCTGTGCCTCTGAAGACAGTTCCAAGCATAAAATTCTGGAAAGATTTTTGATTACTGGCCCCTCCCTGGACTGCTGCAATGTCCCCCATCCCACACAGGCTCACCCCTCTAAGAATGCCCTATGACTATCATGATGCTGCGTCATTATAACCTCCACGAATAAACCAATTCTACAGGGCCCGGCTGGAAAGGGGCACTTCCTCGGGATACCTTTATTTAAGACAGGAATAGAAATAATTGAAATAGGCTTTTTGGCCTCTGTTGGCCTAATAAGATCCCAGCTATTCTGATTTGTTTCAAACCCAACTCATTTATCTCATTTATTTAATAAAGAGTCAAACATCTACTACAGCAGCCCAAGCAACATTTTAGGAGTTGGTGAAACAGGAGTAAATAAGAGAAAAAGTCCCTGCCCCCATGGACCTTATATTCCAATAGAGTTAACCAAAGGATGAACAAACAAATGAATAATATAAAGTCAGGTAGCATTAACAACTACAAAGAAGCAGGAAAGGAAATAGAGTGACAGCTGGCAGTGGGGTAATCAGGGAAGATCTCCCTTTGAGCTGAGATCTGAATGAAACACAGGAGCTAGCCTGGAGGGTACACCAGGGAGGAGCATCCCAGGCACAGAGGACAACCAGAACAAGTTTCCCAGGGCAAGAAGGTGCCTGGCCCACTGCTGAGAAAGCCAGGATGCCAGCATGGCTACAGAAGATTAAACAGCAAGAGAAACACTGAAAGAGAGGAAGCTGTAGAGGTTGCCAGGGCAGGCAGACCCCACCTCTGCCAGTTACAGCTCTGTGATCACAGACAACTTTCTGAGCTTCAGTTTCCTCACCTGCAAAATACTATTTACTTTTCAGGGTAATACGAAGACTGAAAGATCATGGATGCGGAAGGAGCTCATCTAGTGCTGTGCCTGCACATAACTACCATTCACTGAGTACCAATTATTGCCATTATTATTATGATGATCATCATCATGATTATGTTAACCTCAGGATCCACCTCTAGCTGAGTCACCAGGGTGTGGAAATCATCTAGATCCTATATAAATAATCCTACCCTTTGGTCAGCAGAATGCAGGAACTAAAATGCTAAACTCCCTCTCCTTACAGTCACAGAGAAACAACTAGCAGTCCCCTTCCCTTTCCCTCTGGGAATCTCCAGGGCTTCCTCTGAGCTGTTTCATCAGAGCCTCTCTTCTCTCAAGCCAGCAATCTCAGGACCACTGTCAGTCACCAGCTCAGACCACAAGGAGACAAAATTGGACACATCTTACAGGCTCTGGTCCCATTCAGCAGTCTGTTTTTGGGTACAAACTGCTGTTAGGGGAAGCTGCTGTTTTGCAAACAGTTGCTGCCACCGTGCCCTGTGGGACCATAATGGAGCTTTCTGGGCATTGCCCAATCTGGGGAGATGTCTGCCCCTCTGAACAAGAAGTCCCCTGGAGCCCGGGCAGCACACAACTTCACAGAGCCCACAGGAGACCAAAGATTCTTCAGGGCAGCAGATGCTCAGGGCTGGGCTGGAGCCACCACTACCAAACCTTCCCCACCAATCAGCCTGGACCCCAAGGACAAAGCTCCTGCGTAGACAGTAGACTAAGCCTGAAAGAGCTTGGATATTAGACAAGCTAGAGGGCTAATTAAAATGTAAAATGTGGTCCGTGGGGCATAAATTCCTACAAGCCCAGAGGGATCTACCATTTAGTACACCAACCAACCAAGGCAGGGATTTACTCAAAGGCTCCCCTGAGGGCTGCAAGCACCAGCTTACCTTCCAATATGCTTGATTTACCTCCCAGACGTGCTGGGCTGAGAAGACAGGAATTCCCCTCCCCCATCCCCCATTCATTACCATGGCCTGATGTGGTATTCCATTGAGAAAGGTGACCGGCTCAGGGTTGGGGACTCTTTTGAAAGCCCAGTGCCTTGGAAGGGCTTCCATGTTGTAGCAGTACAAAGCAATGAAATCCCTAAACTGTGAACTCACAGCAAAGATGCCCTCCTGGAAATGCATCACAGCAAGGGGATGGGGGTGAGGGACATAACTGGAACATCACAAACATATACATATTGTTTCCCAATGCAATATTTAAGAGCAGAGCTCCACAGAATCTTGGATGGTAGAGAAATGCAGACAATATTGCAACAAGGTCAAGGAGGAGGAAATGTCCCCAAGCAGAGTATATTCAGATTGCTAGGAAGGAGGTTTTTGTGATGATCAAAAAAGGGATGGGGGTTTAAAAACAGCACTGCTCTAACCTTGCCCAACCCAGAATCATGGGGATCCCCATCTTAGCTGGGGGTAAGTTCACAGGATCTGGAGTCCACCAGACCCAGCTGTGTGACCATGGGCAAGTCTTTAAATTACTCTGAGCCTCGACTTCCTCCTCTGCAATACAGGGATAGTACCTAATAGTACCTATCTCATAAGGCAATTGTGAGGATCAAATGTGACTTAAGCTTGCAAAGTAATTAAACCCCAGTGAGAGCCCCTTGTGAGCCAGTTATCATGAATATCTGCCCTCTGGGGACACACACACAGCCTCTCTCTGAGTGCACATCAGTTATTTTTTTCTTGGAAGTCCTCTCTCCCTCCGTGATGTGTATGATCTAAGACTCTTCTGTCTGTCCATCAGCACCTGTGCATCTATCACTGATATGTGCGCGCGTGTGTGTACGTGTGTGCAAGTGCAAGTGCAGGCAGCTGAGGTGTTGGCCGTGGCCCTCCCTTGGGTATGCATACCATCGGAAAGCCGTGTGAGCGCTGGTCAGCTCTGTCCACTGCTTAAAGACCCTGTGACTATAGAACCACACTACTAGAGGGCAAGGCCAGCAGGGCACGAGGTCTGAAGGGTGCACACCCCTTTACATTCTGGCATATTTCACACCCAGGTTTCTACCAGCATGCTAGGGAAAATACTGCAGGCTTGGGTCTGGGCAGGGGCTCCCTATCTATAGGCCCCTGGGCCACTGTAACCTCCAGCAGGCAGCAGCATTGCGTACCAGGCCCTGCCTGGAGTGGGGTCCTCAGCCATTATGACAGCTGCTGCTGCTGTTGACACTGCAACAGTGACAAATTCATCCTTCTGACAAGATCCCTTTAAATAATTCACAGGGAGCTAGGGATTAAGACACTGTTTCTCTCTGTCTCTGTTGAGATTTAAAACACCTCCAGCTGGGGTATTTAAAGAGAGTATAATGGGCTGCCCCTCCTGGGTCTCTCCTCCCCCTTTCCTCCTTTCCCATTTCCCCAACTCATCACCCACCCCACCAGCCAGCCCTATAACAAGGAGGTCCAGAAAACAAGAAAGGAAAAAAAAAAAAGGAGGGAACCAGTGCTTGGCTGGTCACTATGGCAACGGCGGCAGGGTATTCAGCTGCCATTATTGCAGTGCCTCACACATGTGATTATCTTAAGCTGTCGATTGAATGTGGTTCTCACTGCTGCCCAACACGGCCTTGGGGGTGGGAGCTGGAGGCCCCAGGCCCCAGGCCCCAGCTGCTTAATACTGCTATGCCCAGGCCTGGACTCCATTGATAGAGGAGCAGAGAGTCACCCCTGGGAGAGACTGATGGCATTTCCCTTCAGCTTGGAGGGATTTCTGCTCAGAACGTATAGCAGAGGCCAGCCTCAAGCTGGCCCATCGTGCTGGGTTATAGGCTAGGGAAATGGGCTCCTCATTCCATGAGCTCGGGAAGTTTTGACTGAGCATGAGCCATGCTGGCTGGGGCCAGCCAAAGCTGCCTTGGAGACAAGAGAGCCAGCCATGGGAGAAGGAAGGGGCGGGGCCTCTGGCAGGAGCTCTTGGCTTCATTCCCATTCTCAGGATGGAGGCAATTCCCAGTCTCTGGGTGAAAAAAAAGCCACATCTGGCCTCAAGAGAGGACACCCCCACCACATCCTGTGTGTTCTCCCAATTGGGTGGGAATGTGGCCACCATGTGTGATCCACTTACGGGGACTGCTTTTTCCTGGGACTTTAGATGCTGAAGCTTGGCCCTAAGAAGCCTGCAGAGAACTCTGCCTCCATTGAGAAAAAGTATTCCACTCCTTTGCCTCCTGGACTTGGTTTCCCAGGTGCAAGAATATTCTTCAAATGACACGACCCCTGGTTAACCCCAATAGACACACTCTGATTTTTCCAATGTGTCCTTTAAAATTCAGCTCCCATATTAAGCCTCTCATGACAGCTATGCTCAGGCCAGCAATGCACACAGTGGGGCCACCATTACTTTCATCTGGGACCAGGACTGTTCCAAATGGCAGAGATCAGTCTGGCCTTCCCTGCATTTGCATCCCACAGTCAGCCCTGTGAAGATATGGCCAACCATACACAGGTGCCCATCACTTGAGGCACCACTCACCTGGGTCACCCCTGCCTTGTTACATAATGAACTGCTTGCACCTAAATGCAAACGTGGACCATTACCATTTGCCACATTGGTTTAAAGGCAAAGCTCTTGATCAGCAAATAAGTCAGAATCTTGACTCCTACATTTGTCATGTAGGCTGTCCTTCGCGACACTGGGAAATGTATTGGACATGCCTATCTCCACTAGAAAGAGCAACAAGTGGGACAGCATGCATGGAGATGAGGATGTGCCACGATGGGACCCCAGCCCCATTCTATTGGCAGAGCAGCGTCTCAAATGGTGGAGGGGTGCGTTCAGCCCCACTGGCACCGAGGACAATGGATGAGACAAAGGAGATCTCTGGAGCCCCTCACAGCTCTCCCTTCCCTTCCCAGCAATTCTCACTTCCTGAACACTTGTCAGGACCTAGGGGGTGGGAGGGAATCCTCTTGGGCTCCTCTATCACTGCCTGGACCCGGACATACACATGGACCACCTGTATCTCTTGAGGATCCCTGGCCAGGGCTCACCTGCTCCAGGTTCCTCTTGGACTTGCTGCTGTTTGGTCCCCCAACCCCACACTTCCCCAAACCACCTCCTCTACCTCCCCCCATAGAGCTTACTTTAAAAAATGATTTATCAGGTGCTTATCACATGCACAACTCACTGGTTTGCTACTTTAAAAAGCTACACTTTTTCTTTTTGAACATTTGCCCCTCCTTATTCCCACTCCTCCCCACCGCAGCTCCATTCTCTGGTTTCTCAACAGTCTGTGAGTCTGAGTTCGTCTCCTCACACTCCTTGAGGGGCAAAGATACAAAAGTGAGCTTTGTGGTCAGACAAGCCTAGGGTCAGTCTCAGAGGCACCCCCACCCAGTCCTGGAACTTTGGATAATGGCTCTTTGGAAACAGAACTTTGGAAATGGGAGAGATGCCACCTTCCTTCCTTGCAGTGTCCCGGTGAGAAGTGAGGTCATACAAGTAAAGCTTGATGCCTGGCACACCGTTGGTATATAATTAATGTTGACGATTAGTGTAACAGTTATGATTATTAATAATAACACTGATATTAATAACAGGGTGTGCTCTCTGACATTGTTCACGTGAGAATCACAACCTACCATGCTGATCTTGTGTCTCCAGGGGCCCTCCTTCATCACTTCCCACCCTCATCCCATGCAAGTTAGGTCTTTCGAACAAGAGTCCGTTGTTACCACTAGTACTAGTCAGGGTAAGTGGTACTGCACTGAGCCTTACAGTTTACAAACAAAGGTAAACACAATGTAATCCCAATCACTCTATAGATAAGATCTTATATTACCCATGTTATAAAGGCAGCATATGTACTTAAAGAGGTTGAAGAACTTAACAGAAAATGCAAATAAGTCCAGGACATCAGATCCCAAATCCTGGACATGATCCTTCATACTACTGAAAGTATAGTGGGATTTTGGCCAACTTATTCTAACGCTTTTGCACATAACTGGAAGTAAGGCCAAAGCCAACATCCCAAGGCTGCCCTGTTCCTGCAGAGGCTATAAATTCCTCCTTCCGGGAACCAGGCTCATCTTCTGACAACCCTGATCCTCCCTTCTTCACCTGTTTTCCTCCTGTTCGTCTTATCCTCACTCTCCTTCTAATGCTTTGTCTTTCCCAATAATACGTTTCTTTCCTTCACCAAGGTCACCAGTGGGAGTGCTGTGAGTTCAGGCTGTCAGGGCAATGCTGACCCTCCTCAGTTCCAACCCAGTGCCTGCGTCAGGAGCCCTGTGTCCTCTCCTGCCCTGGAGAGCCACTTGTCCTTCAATTTGATAAGTGCTGTCATCAAAGGGTCAGTCCTCAGGCTCACATGCTAGTTGCATAAAGGTTTCCAAGATTGGGACAAAGGGCGTAGTGGGGCAACTGTCCTCTTGGGGAAGGTTTTAGAGAAGTGGAAAGACACCTGTCTGGACCAACAAGGGTTAAGCATTCCTCCAAGAGGGGGAAGGTGGGCTTGGGTAACCTCTGGAATTCCCTCCCAGAGTCTGTGGACAGAAATGTCTCTGCTGTGTTGATGAATGAGTCTATGAGCCATTTCCAAGAGCAAGAAAATAAATCTGCCAGACAGTAAGGTTCTGGTGAACCACCACAACTCCCAAAGTTGTTTAATACAGCAAGCTAGAGAAGCTTCTGTCTCTCTCTCTCTCTCTCCCCCCCGCCGTCCACTCCCCTCCCCCCACCCATACCGCACACACACAAAGTCATATCCAATATATTTCTGCAATCAGTGTAATGATTGACATTCTACTCTACAACACGGGTCATCTGTGGCATCCTATTCACCTTTCTGTTAAATGCATACACATGTCCACAAAAACAGTCTCATAGGAAAGCCCCATGAGGGCAACCACAAGCGATGAAGCCAGGCAGAATAGTGACCTCACTGTTCATCTGGCCCAATTCTCCTCCCCTGGGGATCCATTGAGGTAGGTCCACCCATGCACGGCCCTGGAGTCTCTTCCCAGAGCAGCATCTGAATCTCGTGGCCGCCGCCTTCCGTCTCCTGGAGGAGGACCTGCTTCCTGGCTCTCACCCGAGCCCCTCAAGCCTTTGTCTATCACTGTCTCTGTCAGGCAGGTGATTTTAAACTTCCATTCCTAAAAGATGCATATTATATAAAAAATGTTTTAAGTGCCTCGGGTGTTTTGTTCCTCATTGCTTCATAGAAGTGACATTAATAGCCAGGGAAGAGCTCTGCTGAGTGCAATTATGGAGGATGTTTCAGGTATGAAAGCTGTTTTGAGCCTGCTAATGTTTCCTAATTACAGGCCTTTTGGTAGAGAGAGAAAAAGATAAAGAGTGGGTGGGAGGCCTAGGGTGGGGAGCTCTGACTTATCTCAGTGGTTTACCTGAAGAGGAAATAGGAGGGGAGGGAATGAGGGAGGGAACAGGGAGGTCAGAGGCCCAACAGCAGGGGAGGCTGGGCCTCTCTGTTGAGAAAGTGGTACTAATTCCCAGGGAACAGCTCAGAGAAAGAATACCACCCATGTATCTTACTGTGAGAAAAAAAAAAACAAAAAAACCTTTTGCAGACTGACTGAGCCTAAATTTAAGGAGGCTTAGTCTGGGAGTTCCTTCTGGAACTCAGCCTCTGAAGATACCACGGTGGGTAGCATTTCATTGGGAAAGACAGTGGAGCATAATTGTTGGCAGGAGAGCCAGCCTCCAGGAAGTTAAAGGTCAGCATTGGCACTTTTTCACCATGAGACCTTAGGCAATTTACAAGCTGCTCCGTGCTTTAGTTTCCTCATCTGTAAAATGGGGCTATTGTGAGGATTAATGTGTGCCTGGCTATAAGGCACTTAGGGTCTGTCATACAGTGATAGATTTTTTTTTTCCTACCTAGTCCATCTTTCTGTTACCTATATCCTGATTCCCTCTGTTACTCTCTCCTGCCTTTCTCCCTGGCCTTCCAGTAGGCTCTCCACAACACAGGAATGGACACAGGACCTCAGTGTCAATTTCCTCCCCAGGGGATGGTCCAGAGTGAGCATGAGAAGGATTCACGCCAAGCCAGCCAGGCCCACTCAGAGCTAATTCCAGTGCTTTTGCTGGGGGACCCAGGACGGGATGTCTGCTCTTCTCCAGGGCATACAGATGAAAGAGGCTATAAGGGCTAGAGCTACTGCAGGCAGACATCTTATGACCAAGAAGAACTCCAGTATGGAACTTACACTGTGGGAGTAGAGAGAGGAGAAAAAAGGATGGGAAGACAGAGAGAAAAGAGATAAAACAAGAGGGTGGGGAGGAGGGATCAATTGATGACCACCCAAACTTGAAGCCACACCAGCCCCTGGACCATTCAGTTTCATGAGCCAACCTATCCTTCGAGGCTGGGTTTTGCTTTTCTGTCATTGGCCATCAAAAAGCCCTGACAGATACTAAAGCATAGAATGAGAATAGCTTCCAGCAATCAGCGCTCAGGTCCAAAGCTCCCAGGTCCCCATTCAGTGGTGCCTGTCTGAGAAATCATGGCCAGCCCCATTACCTTCTTTTGACCTTCTGCCTCTGGCATGTCCTGAAATTCAAATGTGGTGAACTTCTATGCACAAAACCATTTTGCCCAGAGCTAAATTTCTCTTGGATTTTTCTAATCTAGCTCGGGCTTTTCTGTCTTAATAAGCATGATTGAATCATTAAAGGAAGAAAAGAGAAAATTCAGCCCTCCAGAGGGTTAGTGATGTGCTAGCATTTCCTAAGTGTTTACCAAGAAAAACTTTTTACTGATATTGTTTCATATATGACAGAGTTATCATCCTTACCCCATTGAGCAGAAGTGAAACCTGAGACCGAAGGAGTCTAAATAACAGGCCCAAGATCACACAGGCAGGGAGTGCAGACCCAGAAAAATAGCCAGTTTATTTGATGCCAGGACCTGAGGCCTTAACTGCTCCTCCATAAAGGTCTTACCCATCAGACCAGATAAATTGTAATTGATTTTGCTTGGCCTTGGAATGGATGAGGTGTTATTAGAGTGGGTTTCTCTTCAGAGTGTACTTTCCTGAGTCACTTGAGGTGGGCAGCTGGTGGGGGATCTGACAGGGACTGAGGAGACAGCCAGGGACTGCCAAATGGCCTAGACAGTGCACACATAAACAACCAAGCAGCAGCTGTGCATTCGGCCTGCGCGCCGGTACTCATGGGCATGCATTTCGTATCAGGAGTTAATTACCAAACACGGACATTCAAATACATGTTGTTCCCTTCACGGTAGCCTGCTCTGAAGCTCTCCATTCAGTCTAATAATCCTCCCATTATTGAAAGTGTTTCCAGAACTCTAGAACTGCTTACAGAAGCACAGGGTGAGATCAGCTAATTTAACTTCATACATATATACAAACACATACACACACACACACACACACAAGCATATGTACACAGACACACACATATATACACATACATATATACATTTATACACATATATACAGATACACATATATACACACTATATACACATGTATATGTATACATACATGCAGACACATAGCACATATATACATATATACAAACATATATAGACCCATATATACAGACATATAGACACATGTATACGTATACACACAAATATATATACACAATATATACATGCACACACACATACTTACATTTCTACAGATATATATATGCACACACACACACACGGAGCACACATGAGCCCAGCTCACTCATCCTGAAGGTTCACGAGGCTTGGCTTTGGACTTCCTTCCTGTTTTTCCTCTATCACATCCCCCTTCCTATGGTGAAGATCTGCCAGTGTTACAGTAGTCAACAGAGCACGCCATGGGCCCTGAAGGTGGTTCCACAGCACAGCACAGAAGGAGGTGGAGACTGGAAGCCCTCACGGCACTTTTTTGAAAGTAAGAACTCAGGTAGATGTTTACACATAAGCCACACATCTCACCAACACAGAAACTTACACACACAGAGGCCAATGGTGGCCCAGGTACAAATGGCCAGTGAGCCCTGGCCAACCACTTCAAAAGTAAAAGAACTCTGGACTGAGATTTCCAACAAGCAAGTTAAATAAGCCTCTTGATCAGAGGGACTAGGTTTACCTTTCTAATCCATCACAGCCGGGGGCCGAAAGCAACGGGGGACTTTCTTCTGCCTGTCCTGGTCCCCTTTATCGTGCTTATCTCAGGAGAAGTGGCTCCATGTGCATCACTAATTATGCTCTTTAAAAAGATATTGACCACCAATTGGGTGTTACGAGGCCTACAACAAACATGTTACAGTGTATTTGAGTTACAGTACACCTAAATTGAGTGTCTCCTAAGTTTAGGGGTCTGGGTTGGAGATGCAGACAAGTATCAAGAATGATCGTAATTCATTTATTCAGTCAGTCAACAAAACATTAATCTGATCCTGTCCTATGCCAGGCTGGTGCTGGGCACCAGGGACACAGAGAGGGAGCTGACTCATTCTCTGACCAGTGCAAAAGACTGACACATCAACAGATATTTAACTTACAGAGTGAAGGACAGTATGTTAGAGGTTGGTACCAAGACCCCCAGGCTTAAATAAATGGGGGACCCACCCCAGCCATGGTGGGAGGAGCATCCAGGAGCGTCCCAGAGGGGCTGAGAACAAAGCTGACACCTGAGAGACAGAGTGTCGGGGAGAAGGAACAGAGTAGGGAGGCCAGGGAGCATCTAGGAACTGCAGCAGAACTGGAGGTGCAACCAGAAAGACTACTGTTTACAAAGCACTACCCATGGCTGGGCACGGCACTGACTGTTTATCCACGGGACCTCTCTGAACTCCCCACTGCCTAGAGGTCCAGAAATGTAAAGGTTAGGGAATCTTTCAGGGCAGGGCTAGAAGCCATCCCAAAAAGGTCACCAGGGGTTGTGGTAAAAGTCCCTGGGATAGCTCGTTAGTGGGAGCTCAGCCTCTCCCTGGCATTTGTTACTTTGTAAATGTGTTTGTTACCTTTTTCCTCTGTTCACCAGGTAGCCCCTGATTTAGATTAAACCTAAAGGCCTTCAATGAAAGGCAGGGTGCTACAATAGATTATAAAGCAGCAATTTTAATCTGGGAACACTTTCTGGTTTTGCCATGTAATATTGCTTTCCAACAATAAAACTGGGAATGATCTGTGGGCTTTGTGTAGGTGAGTGGTCCAACCCCTTCTTATATCTAGTAGTTCTCAAGTACAGCAGCAAAGGCACACACAAAGCCCCATAAAAGGAAGAGTCCCTTGGCCTCTCTCTGGGTCTGGGAAGCCTGCCACACAGGCTATGCACTGTGGATGGGGCCCATTGCAATGCCAGCTGGGCCCCTGGCAGCATTGTGTGACTCCTCTGGATGAGGCAAACCCAGTTCCTTTGAGGCCTCCAGAACAATGCCACCCACCATCTCCACCTTAAGCATCCACACGTGGTGTCCTGACTGCAGAGAAACAATCTGAGGACATTCCCTCCTGTTTGGCCTGACAGTCCATCTCCCTCCCCAATCTTCTCCACACTAGGTCTCAGAAAAAGGTGAACCCCTGCTCTCCCAAGCCTCCTGGCTTCTCAAACACCTGAGCTCCTCAGTGCCATGAAGTTCATCCTCCTCTGCTCCAGCAGCTCACACGGTGATCCACTCAGAGCCTCTTCATCACCTGGAAGAGCTCTGTGTGTCTTAAATCTGATGTCAAGGTGCCAGGTCTTCCTCCAGTCCCAGCCATGCCATCACATCTGTTCTTTAGCCTCACTGAGACCTACATCTGGGGCCCCTGGGCTGGTCACACCAGTCCTCCTGGCCTCACTCTCCTTCCTGTGGGATAGATGTCATGAAATAAGGTGCCAGCGTCCTCAGTCCCTGGCCCCTTCAGTCCCGCCATTTTTTCCTGTGCAACCAGAACTCTGATGATCCCACTGCCACAGCTCTTCCAGGCAGTCAGGCAGCTGAAGGAGGCCTATAGATCAGGATCCTCATGCGTGCACAGTTGTCAGCCACAATCCAGCTCTTACTCCTTGCCATATTCCTCCAAAACATGGCCAGCCTCTCTGCAGCTCTCAGTAGCAGTTCCTTTTGTGCCCTCTCAACACCTGCTACCCGGACTCCACATGCCTCACCCTCCAAACCTCACTTCCAACCCAGAGAGAAGATACGAAGCTGAGAGGAATTTTCTATTCCATGGCTCTGTCATGTCAAAACTGAGCACTCTCAGCTCTCCGTAGGCGCCTTTATCTGTGTCTTGCTATTTCAACAGGAAAAGAGCCGTTTCCCTGGGAAAGGCAAATGCGCCCACAGCCCCTTGTTCCCTCCATCTACCAAGCTCTGTCCTCCCTCCCCTTACCAATTGCTGTCTCCACTGCCCCACCTCCTACTGACTCTTCACCTCTCTGCTTTCTGGCTTCCCGCCCTGGGCCCCTCTGAAACCATCTGTATACTTAACCTCAGGGTTTCCGGCAGCTAAACCCAGTGGAAATGTTTAACACCTAGAGGCATTTGCCACTTTTGTGCCCTCCTCCCTGACACACTCTTCTCCTGGCTTCTAAAACTGGACCTCCTCTTGGTTTTCTCCTGCTCCCAGCCCACTCTTTCCCAGTCTCCATGTCAGGTTCTATTTGGCACTTCAGTGCAGGTTATCCATCCAAAGCTCTCAACTCTTTCCCCTGTGGACACACCCCTGGGAGACTGCAGCCACGCCCCAGGCTCCCATCTCACTGACATGTGGCCGCCTTCTGATTCCATTGCCCCAAAGTCAAATGCTGACGGCACACCTTCCCGTGGGTGCCTCAGAGACGCTTCAAGCTTGACAGGTCCCAGATTGACTCATCCTCTTCCCACCCAAGCATACTCCTCCTCCTGTGTCCTCTGACTTCAAGGATGGCACCATCATCCACCCACTTGCTCAAGTCAGAAACTTTCAACAGGGAAACATTGAGTTAGGTAGTGAACTAGGTGTAAGCTGCCAATGATGAACAAATGCACAGAGTCCTGGCCACCCTGGAGGTTATAATATGGCTGAAGGGGGGCTAGAAGTGAATCAAATTCTAACACAGAGAGATGTAAACTTTGGGACTGTGTATTGTGCTATCAGTAAAGCTCCCTGGCACTGAGAAGACCTGTGATGGGGACTCTAACATGACTGGGATGCAGAGAGCATGTCCCTGAGGATGGACACGAGCAGAGATCTGAAGATGATAAAAGGCGAAGTCAAGAATCACTTCTGGTTTCTGGCCTTTATAAATGTGCTAAGATTTGGATAGAGAATGCACATGTGTGGGTGGGGAAAGGAAAAGGGGGTGAGATCTGCTTGGGCCACGTTGAGACTGATATGCCCATGAGCATCCAGTGAAAGAAGTGAGACTGATATGCCCATGAGCATCCAGTGAAAGAAGTGGCAGTTAGACATGTGAGTCTGAGCCAGATACTGGTGTGTTCACAGAATTGGAGGGTACTGTCCCGGAAGAGCACGGAGGAAACAGACAAGCAGGCCTGGGATGGAAGCATAGTCCTTGAGTCCTCCTTTTCCACCCAGACCAAGGGCCACGTTGACCCTCCCCTGGTTGCTGTAAACTAGACAAACTCAGAAGCTACTCGGGGCACCAGGAGAAGAACGACCTGGCTGTGTGTTGCCTCACAATGAGTGCTGGGGAAAGGCAGCTGAGCATGCTGGTAGCAAGTGGGGAGGGCAAACAGGGAGAGCCCAGGCAGCTGCTGTCTCTAAAGGGCATGCCTTGACTTTGAATGTTTCCCTCAAGGAGAATCTTCCTTGGGAAAGGATATCAGAAGTATAAAGAAAACAGGTGTTGTGTATAAAAACCAAGGGAAAAATTAACCATAAATCCTGTCAGGGCCTTGTAAAAACACACAAGCCTTCAAACAATAACATAATTTGTAAAAGACGGCAAGTTCCTAATATCCAGGTGATATGGAAGAACTGCTGCCTCATCAGCTTTACATAAAGTCCCAAGTAAAAGTGGGAAGGTTTTCCTGGTTGCCCACAGTGTTTCTGGCATGATTTGGACTTGTTCAGTGTGGTCAGGCTCTGCCCCTGTGCCCGCTCCCTGCTTTAGGGAATGCCAGCTCATTCTGGACCTTGCTTCCCTGTTCCAAGGCATGATGCTTATGCCTCGAGCAATGCAGTTCTTCAAATGCTGGGATAGGGTAACAGTGAGAACCCAGTGGAGAATGCACAGGTGAGATAACTGTCTGCCCTGTGACCCGAATGTCCCAAATAGAACCATCCCTGCAGCAGAACCAGGGCATGGTGATGAAGTGCTATGCTGGAGATCCTTCACGGGGTATAGAGATTACAGGGACAGGATGCAGAGAGAAGGTCTGGGACAGATGAGGAGGCCTAGGGTCACCCTGTCCCAGCCAGACATCACCCACTGGCTGGGATGAAGAGCCCACTCTCACCTCCTCTTGCCTTCTCCCTTCATGATTAAGCTCTGAAATTAGCCAACTGCCCAAGCCAGGGAAATGAACATCATCTCCACCTCCCCTATCTTTCTCTCCTTCCTGCCATAGTCCATCCATTGCCAATTCGTCCTCCTTAACTTTTCTCAAACTAGCCTCTGCATATCCTATTTTAACTTGATTCTTTTGTCACATCCAAGACTGCTTAAAGAGCCTCTTAAATGCTTTTCTCTTAACTGTTCTCTACAATTCTGTCAACAAATGTGACCATTTCCTTCTCCTGCTCAGGATCTCGCCATTACCTATGGGATAAAATCCAAGTTCCCTGCTCAGCATGGCAGTCACAGTCCATCGCCACCATTCCAGGTTCCAACTTACCCTCCAGCCCCATCTCAGCAGCACTCACACCATGCTCTGTTCCATACACACAGACTCTTCCCTCTTATGTGTTTTCATAATCTCATCATCCCTTTCAACCAGCATTCCTCCTACTTAGAACATCTTTCCAGGCTCTCGGTACAACATCTGTCTATCTCCTACCCATGCTCTAAAACCCAGCTTGCTTGCACCTTGTCTATAAAGGCTTCTTGTCTAACCTCATGGCTTCCCATTCCCAACTCTGTGCCCACACCTGCCTATTGATCTCCACTGCCACACACTGGTTCCCACAGGAGGCCATGAGCTCCTCAAGGATAATCTATCTTGGTAGTTGACCAGGTACATGAACACTATACAAATAAATCATGACTGTCTCTCCAAGGCAAGGTCTAGGTGAAAGAGAGCCTTGGCCATTCTGAACTCTACCTCCTCCCTCATGTCTTTGCCTTTGCTGCAGCCCTTTGGGCATCACAGATCTCTGATCTGCCTCAGTGTCACCACCCTGCCCCCATCCCCACATAGCCATGGCCCCAGTTGTCTAGGTATCAGCTTTCAGAAACGACTGTGTCAAGAGATGGTCTACATCACCACACGAGGCAGCAGCTCAGGTCTGAGACGCCCAGTGCTGTCCTTACATCAGGATGGGCAGTGGACACACCCATTCACACCTGTATTCCATTCCCCACAGGTACTGCTCTGGGTAGTCTCTACTCTCCTAGATATCACATGGGTCCAGGAACTCACAGCAAGACTGAAAGACGAATGGTGTGATACTCACCCCTGATGCAGGATTGGCCGTCCAGCCCAGCTCTGCAGTAGCCGTTCTGGTGTCCATTAACGTTTCTGTAGATTAAAAAGAAAAAAGAATAAACGATGAGTCAGAAGGATTGCTATGCAGTAGTCCTCAAGATCATGAAGTTGTTTGTGATAGTAAATGACAGTAGTACAAGGAGCTTTGTGCACTTTTAAGCCCAGGCCCCTCTGTGAAGCCCAAGGCTCAGATAGCAAAAGAAGCCTGCTAAGATTATGCAGCTTATGGCAAAGTTTGATACAGACCTCAGGTCTGACGCTAAGTCCAGTGCTGTCTCCCCAGTGACCCCAAGGCTCCTGTGTTGGATGAAGTCATCTGTGCACCCACCACTTTACCCCCAAGACCCAGCTTCTTCCCAGAGATTCTACCAGGGCCGTGTTGACCAAGTAGCCAAATTTAATTCCTTCCTCGGGCCTTTCTAGGCCACCTCTTTCTGCCTTCTTCCTCCCCATTGTGAGGTTTCTCTGGCCTCATCTGTCTGCCCTCCTTCCTCTCCACACATTCTCCTCTGCCTCCCCATCAGGCATCTATATTGACACCCTTGGGTGACTTCCCATCAACTCCAAAGGGCTCACATAGCTTTGGCAAAGGTTTCACATAGAACACAAACACACATCTTATATCCCAGCAGCCTACCATGCAGGTGATGAAGTTGCAAGGGTGGCCACAGCAGCCAGCTGGTTACCTTCCTTCCTCTGGCCACAGGAAAGGAAAGATAGACAGCTGGATGCTGCTGTGAGCTCCTAGGAGCCATCAGGGATAAACTGCACATATTTAAAATGTATCATTTGACACATTTTGATATATATGTACACCAGTGAAACCATCACTACAAATTAATAAACATATTCATCATACCCAAAAGTTTCTTTAGTCCCTTTGTAATACTTTCCTTCCTCCTACTCCTAACCCACCATGTCCCTGTCCCAGGCAATGACTCATATGTTTCTGTCACTGTAGATTAAATGGCATTTTCTCACATTTCATATAAATGGAACCATATAGTATACGCCATTTTTTACAAATCTGGCTTCTCTCACTCAGCATAATTATTTTAAGACTTATTCATATTGTTGTGTATACCAATAGCTAATTTCTTTTTATCGTTGAGTAATACTCTCTTGTGTGATGTGCCACCATTTGTTTATTCATTCACCTGTTGTTCCCAGTTTGGGGTTATTATTGTGAGAGTCTATGGGAATTCCAGTTCCTCCATATTTTCATTGACACTTGGCATGGTCATTTGTTTTTAACTTTAGCCATTTTAATCAGTGTGTAGTGCTATATCATTATGGTCCTAATGTTCATTTCCTTGCTGGCGAATGGTATTAAACATCTTGTCACATACTTATTTGTCATCCATAAATCTTCTTTGAAGTGTCTATTCAAATCTTTTTCTCCTTTTTAAATGGATTATTTTCTTATTATTGAGTTTGAGAGGTCTTTATATATTCTGAATACAACTCCTTTTTCAGATACATGCTTTGCAAATATTTTCTCCCGGTCTGTGGCTTATGTTTTCATTTTCGTAACAGTGTCTTTCAAAAATCAGAAGTTTTTAATTTTGATGAAGTACAATTTATCATTTTGTTTTCTTTTACACTTTAGTGCTGCGTCTGAAAAATCTTTGCCTAACCCAAGGTCGCAAATATTTTTTTCTCCTACCTAGGTCTATGATTCAAGTTAATTTTTGCATAAGGTGGAAGGTATAGGATCAATGCACTTTTTTCTTGATGTGGATATCCAATTGTTGCAGAGGGGCACTTTTAAAAATTTACACAATGGTGCTATATGGGCAGGTGATGGTGTCCTAGCCACCTGCGTTCCCAGGATATGTATCAAGGGAACAGACACAGCACCTCCCAGCTGCATAGCTACTCAACAAACAGGGAAGGGTACAATATAAATGATGCATCGTTTGGGGTTTTTTTCTCCTCTTGTCCTTCCCACTGCCTCTCCTTCCCATCACCATGAGAACAGCTACTCCTTGCTTACCGCATCAGGGAGGAGATGTCAATGCAGAGTCACAAAATCTTGGGCCCATTATGAAATAGAAGAACCCTGTCATAAACCAAAAGTTTGCAGAGAAACCCACCCTAAGGGGCAGGACTAAGGGAATTAAAACAGAAGTGATAAATGGGGAGCTGTGTGGAAGAAAGGGTCTTCCTATGCTCTCATTGCTCACTCAATCCCAAAGAGCTACCCACTCCACAGGAGAAATGCTGAGAGCCTCTCTAGGACACGGGCTTGGATATTCAGCATCCTAGGGAGGTGAGGGAGTGGCCAAAGGCCCCGCCAGACTAACATGGCACTCAGGGACAGCAGGCGGGCCAAAGGGCCTGAGTGGGTCTAATGAGGGGGACCTGGGAGCATCCAGTGGTGACCTGCATGGGATATGAGCAGGGTTCAGGTGGGGTACAGGGTATCTCAGCAGGTGCCCGTGTGGACAGGAGCCAACAGAGCCAGGGAGCGCCTTCCTCCAAAGTTTAACATGATGGGCCTACTTGTAACCCAGATAGCACTTCTGCTACCCCAGCGAAACAGGGGCTCAAACTGGAAATGAACAGGCATAAAATGAAATAAAGAAAGCTGCATTTTCCTACCCATGTGAGTTTGTGTTTGGATTGAGTCGTGCCCCATGCATATTTGAAGGAACATAAGCACTGGAGCAGGTTTCTTAAGTTTGTTTTCGTCTCCAGTTCTTCTGACAGCTGGGGAGGCTGGTCTCTGCTTGGAGCAGCTCTCCCTCCCTCCTCCCATCTCCACTTCGCCGCACTAATAATGATCATCATGACACACCAAATTTACATAATACACTTCTCAGAAGACACTCCATGAGGCTCTGTAGAAACTCATCTCCATGATTATTAAAATGTCTCTGCCAGGAGGGCCTGAAACAGGGGCAACTGAGTCCCTGCGGCAGAGCTAGGAATCGGGGTACAGAAAGCTGCAGTGCTTTCTGCCAAGTCACACAGTTTCCCACCCTGACACCAACAGCCTGAAATCTCAGCACATGAACCACAAGGCCGACTTGGGCTTTTGAAGGGCTCTGAAGAAGCTCTGGGGTTGGGCAGGAGTGGGATCCTCACTCATAAAGCCAAGAAGCCACAAAAGCTCCCAGAATAATGCATCCCCCAACCCAGTAGCAAGATCATGCTGGAGGAGCAGGGAGCAGGCAGAGGATGGTGGCAAGGAAAACAGTCCAGAAGCAAATAAAAGAATCAACTTTACTTCTTTGTCGTCCAAGGACTCATTTGTTTTTTTAACCCCATAAATACAGCCCAGGACTTCATATTAGTCATGATCACCTGCTCTAGGGCTGTAATTAAATCTGCTTCTAAATAATGTTTTCCACACACTCTGTGGGACAGAATTTGCAGCAAGAGAAATCCATTTCTTTATATCTGCCCATTGTGGAGACAGAAGACCACAAAACCATAAACCATCCACTCGATATGATTAAGGGCAGTTTCTTTTCTGGCACAGAGAGCTCCTGATGATGGCACTACACTCTGGTGGGGGCTGAATAAAAGTGATTTGAGCAGGTTTACATCTCCCTGGAGAGGAAGAGCACGCTCATTTGCATTTATAAAGCATATTGAGAGTTCTGGCAGAAAGTTATGGTGGAAGCACAATTAAATATTTACCATCACTTCTGCTCTCAAACAGTGGCATGGGGACCAACCCAGCTGGAAGTGCATGTGGTGCTGTCAGATCTGGGGATTCCTGCAGAGGACACGACTCTGGGACCCATGCCCACCACCCTCTGGGAGCACATACTCAGTGCCCAAGGGGAGATTGCCGGGAAGGGCACATGCAGGGTAGAGAGAGTGCTGGTGTGGGCAGACCAGATTGCAAGTCCCATCTTCACTACCTAGAAGAGATATGACTTTGCTCGTGTCATACAACCTCCCCTGTCCCTCCGCCCTCCCTGTGTCTCTCTCCATTTCTCTCTCCGTCTGCACCCCTCAACTTCAGGATGGGTCTAGTGCTAACTAGCAGCCAGGATTATGGGGGGAGAATGTGAGGCTGAGTGAAATAAAACACTGGAACATGCGGTATTGCTATTACTATAACTTAATCACTCCAAGCTTCAGTCTCTTTAGCTACAACAAGAATCCGAGATGGTATATCCTAAATGATATCAATAAAGTATCTTTAAGAATCTAATTATGTTACACATCTAATGATATTTCATCTCCTTTCTTCTTTGTATTGTTGTAAAGACCAAGGGAATAACACATGTTGGGGCTATAACAATGCATATAAATTGATGTGTGCCCTAGAGAAATTAATGGTTTAGTTGAGGAAAGGACAAGAAGCAAAGTCATAACTGGCGCCCTATTCTGGCTAAGCCTATGAGAAAAACACTGGAAAAAAGAACCGGAAATATTCTTCTGTATGTGGGGAACAGGTGTGCCTGTCCCAACAGCGAGCATCAGGGAGTCTCGCCCTGTGTGTAGGCAATGGGAAATGCTTGAGGTTTCCTGGAAAGGGGTGGGCAATGGTAAGGAGGAAAGAATGGAGTATCTCCCCCTGCTTCTTGGGACAGAGATGGGAGAGTGACTCCTAAAAGCAACAGTGGGAGGGGCAAGGACCGGTTGAAGGGAATGAAGTAGGAGTCATCCCAAGCAGATGGGAGAGTGAGAAAAACAGTGAGCAAAAGGAGAAGGGAGGCTAAGAAGGGAGATAGAAGGGATCTCTGGCAAAGGTTGGCTTGACTTGCAGGAACCTGGGGAGGATGGGATGCATAAGAAACCTGACATAGAGCCAGGTACTGTGGTGTGCACCTGTAATCCCAGCTATTCAGGGGAGACTGAGGTGGGACATCTCTTGAACCTAGAGTTTGAGACCAACCTTAGCAACATAGCAAGAGCCCATCTCAAAAAATATGTTTTTGTTTGTTGGAAGAACAAACAACAAACAAACAAACAAAAAACCTGACAGAGATCCCATATTCCCAGGGAACACTTCCCTGTAGAAGCTTCAGTATGGAAACCCTCAGGGCATTCCCACCAACCAGTGGGGCCACCGGCTGGGGGTCCAGATGATGGGGCCAGGTCTGAGCCTCCCAGGAGGAAGAAGAGGCAGCTACTGCCTGGCCCTGCAGGCAGTTTCTGTTTCTGTCTGGATTGGCACCTTTGGATATACTGACATTTGGGAAAAATTAGACACCCATCATGTTGAAAAGGAAATAAATAAACCCTCTTTTTACAGCTCTGCCATGCTTTTTGGAGAGACATTAATCAGATATTCAGTTGAAATATTTACAGTGTCCTTCCATCATGATAACAAAATACAACATATACTGACAGATGGAATAGCAGCTTCCAGGCCTTTTCTGAGCAGTGCCTTATGTGTATTTGATAAGGCAAGTCCACAGACCTTTCAAGCAGGACAGGGCTAGTGCCACCATGCAGTCATTTCCCTGTGTTATTCTCCACAGCCCACAGAACTCTTTAAGCCTGAAAGCCACACCATGGAAAAGCTCAAGAACAAAGCTGCTATGATGTAAATGCAAGCAGCCGAGAGTTGGTCCCACTGCACAAAGGACACACGGCAGCCCCAACTCCTTCCATCTACCTCCACAGAGGATCCTTGTAAGAGAGCTGTAAGGTGGTGAAAAGGGGTTCAGGTATGCATTCAACAAAGAATTTTTAGTAACTTCCATGGAGATGTGGGGAAGGGAGTGCTGTGCAAGCAGAGATGAACAGGGAATAGATAGACATTCCAGCCCTCAGGGAGCTTGCAGCCACACAGAAAACAGAAATTATTCCAATAGCCGTGCAAATAGATCTGCAATGGCAGCCTCAGTGAATGGTAGAAGACAGACTCATAGGAACAATGTGAGCACGGAACAAAATGACAAGTGTATGGAGCCTAGCAGGCAGCTGGAACCTCCTCTTTCTTTTTCCCAGCCCCTGGCTGTTGAAAGAACAGAGACCACCCCCATCCCCTTCACATATTTGTGTATGAGCACACACACAGGCGCATGCATACATACACACACACACACACACACACACACACACACACACACACACGCCCCTGACCTAAGACAGTCCATACTGGCAAGAGTGGGACATATTAAATAATAACCGCCAGTCCCAAATCCAGACTGCATTAGATGCCGAGGGTGTGCGTGGCCAGGTCCTCTGCCTTCCCTAGGGCTCTTTGGGCTGCCCTCTGGACCTGGTCTGCACATGGTCTTCTGGCTGGGCAGGCCAGCCCTATTGGCATGGAACTCCTGTATGATGCCCATATGGCTCCTCAGGGTGTCTGCTGCCCTTGACCCTCAGCCCCTGCAACAGGGGCCAGCACTAAAGGTGTTTAAACCCCAACTTCACACCATGTCCGGACCTCCTGCTGCCTGTACAGGCTGGTCTCCCTGTAATCTCGTCCCTATTGGTCCGAATTGGCCTCACGTTGCCTGCTGGCTTTGGATTTTGGGATCGGCTTGGTTGACTGTAAACTGTCAAGGGCACCAGTCTGTGTTCTATCATGACCACTGCCTGGGCCCAGCACAGCCACAGAAGTTCAAAGACAACGTGTTCCAAGCAAACTTTCCACAACTCATCTCCCATGTGTCTACCCCATCTAAATCTTCTCCCTCCAGCAATTCTCTTCTTCTTCACATCAAACCCTTCCAAACTTCCTGGAGCCCAGTTGTGAAACTTCAGCAGCATTTAGTTTTGATTCCTTCCTCTACTTCAGTCTTTTACCCAATCATTCAACATATTCCAATGGTTCTTTCTTCCTTTACAGCATCTATTTCAGCTGTGTATTCATTCCTGCACATGAGGACCACAGCGTCCACCTCGTAACTGGTGTCTCATTCAGGAGGCCTCATCTGAGTTGCTCTTTATGCAGCTGGTGACTTCATTGTCTGACAATGTAAATAGTTCAGCTTTTTAAAAAGTAATATGGCCACACTAAAGAAAGGCTTATAGAGTCTCCAGCCCTCTGACCACCTAATAATTTCACTCCCAAGAATTTGTTCAAAGAAAATAATTTCAGAAGAAAACAAAAAGCCCTATATCATGAAGCTGATCATTGCATCATTATCTAGACTATGAGAAAAGCTGGAACCAGCCCATCCATAGGGGAAGGAAGATGTGCAGGATAGCACATTCACACGCCTGGAGTGTTATGAAGACAATGTAGCAGTGAGCAGAATGTGAGCAGTGAAACAGAAAGCAGGAAGCAGAACTGTGTGAGCCAACAGATGCAACTCAGAAGACAGTGTTTCAACCGAGTGAAATAGCAACTACCCAAAAAGAGTAGGTAGCGAGATGGAACAGCTGCTAGGTGGGGGATGTTGGTTTACAGATGAGCTTCCTAATTATTACTGTGCTATTTTACACGACACAAATTCAGAAATAAAAATTTAACCAATTTTCAGAAAATGACTCTTTCATCACATCTCATTCCTCTACTTTATGATTTTCAAAGTCTCTCCACTAACTCCGAGATACGCCACAAATGCCTGGCCTTTAAGAGCTTTCTGATCTAAACCCATCTCTTCCAAATTGATCTTCAGTTCCCTAAAGGAAGCCCTTCTTCCAGTGCCCCATTTCTGCTCATGGTGTCACTCCTGCCTGGACTGTCTTCCTACTCCCCCTGCATACCTGAAAGACTCGACCTAGTCCTACCCATGGAGGTCTTCCTTCCTCCACAGAACTCGTACTGTTTGAATGGTTAGTTTTCATTATCACTTTATATACCTGAGTATATCTGAAGTACGTTCACAGAGCAGAGCTGTGACTTCTGTCCCACAGAGCTTGGTCAGATGCCCTCATACAATATAAATGTTCAATAAACCCTGAAGATCTAGGTTCAAACCCCAGCTCCACAACTGATGAGCAAATCAAGCCAGGCTGAGTGTCAAAATCCTAATGTACAACACGGGAAGAGGCTTTCCCTCTTGCTTTCTGCCCTGAGTCAACAGAGCCATGCCCATAAAGATGTTCTGTGTTTTCTTAAGAACACTCATTTGACTAACATTTATTTACTGTCCTTGCCAGTGTAAAATGCTAGGCAAACGGAAGCTCTTATTGTATAAGTCTCCACTGGTTGATGTGTGGCAAAGGCCAGTGAGAAAGATAAGAAACAAGCCTGAGGAAACTGAAGGTGCCAACCCAACCCATCTACTGACTGACTGACTGAATGAGTCTGAAAAGGCATTTAAATTGTAGAACAAACTGTGAAATTTGCTCTTTTAAAGGATGTACAGATCAGCACAGTCCTACCCACTACGTCCTCCTCCTTCTGTTTCTTTTATATTCCAAGGTGCAATTAGTTATGGTAACTAGAAAGAAGCCGCAGCTTAGATGGGTCACAGCATAGAAATGTGCCTGAAGAAGTTGGGACAGGCCCTAGATTAGGTACTGGTTCACACGTGGCATAGCCCACGAACAAGCGGGAAGGCCCAGAGCCATTTCTCTCCCTCCAGGACTCTTCCAAGGTAGACTTCCAGAGAAGCAGACCAGAGCATGGGGACATGGGAAGGTCTGCTCAATGTACAGAGCTGTGTAAGGCTGGGAATCGGCTTCGGAAGGGCTGCCCTACCTGCCCAGCCCAGCTCAGCGCTTGGTACATGGCTTTTGATGGTTGTTCTCCTCTCTGGTTCAGAGGGTTTCTTCTGGCTCTTAGTTCTTAGGTTGGTATCTGAGAAACGTGACAAGAAACTAGAGGGGACCTCTGGATCTACGATGGACTTTCTGTCTCTGGAATCCCCAGGTCTGGCATGGTCTTACAGTGGCTTAGTAGTGTGTATGCTTGTACTATGTGAGTGCTTTTCACTAATAAAATATGGAACTTACTTCAGAAGCTGTATTAGTTTCTTAGGACTGCTGTAACAGCACCACAACCTCAGTGGCTTAAAACAACAGAGGTGTCCAGGAGGCTAAAAATCCCAAATCAAGATGGTATCAGGGCCATACTTCCTCTGAACCTGTCGGGGAGGATCTTTCCTGACCACTTCTTGCTTCTGGTGGTTTGCCTGGGATCTCTGGTGTTCCTTGGCTTGCAGCTGCCAACTCCAATCTGCCTACCTCATCGCATGCTGCTCTCCCTGTCTCTGCCTTTACGTGGCATGACTATTTTATAAGGATGCCAGTCATATTGGATGAGGGGTCTGTCATACTGTAGTATGACTTCGTCTTAACTGTTTACATCTGCAGTAACCCTGTTTCCAAATAAGGCTGCATTGTGAGGTACTCAGGGTCAGGACTCCAACATATCTTTTTTGTGAGGGACACAGTTCAACCCATTACAAGAGGGTTAGGACACTGGGAAATAGGGCCGTTGGATTTCCTCCAACAAATACTAGGGGCTGCGCTGGGAGCTTGGAGGACACAGACACAAGGAAGGCCAGGCGCTTCCTCCAAAGATATCCATTCTAGCAGGTGAGTGATGGTTTCTATTTGCTCCTCAAGGCCCACTCTCTACCCTTCTCTTCCCTGCCCTGGGCAGAGAGAGGCATCCACTGGGCCCCTTCACCAGCAGGAGCCATAGGACATGGGAAGTGAGATGGTCCTGCCTGCTGACAGGGAGAGGCTGGTGGCCCCTCCTGTAGCTGCAGCTCTTGCCTAGTTCTGGGAAGATGGCTCCCTCCCCACATCCTTCAAACGTAAGTGTGGTAAAAGCCCCCTGCTGCTGCTAGTCCCTGAGTGCTTTGTCATTCTTGTTGCCTGTCTTTAACTCTGTGCAACCTTTGTAAACAGACCTTCATTAATCTCCCCTCAATCACCTCTTTCTACTGTGCCATCTGTTTCTGCCAGACGCCTGATGATGCTCAGGGCTTAAATTAGTAGCCCATGGAAGGTAGCCCCAAAGTCTCCAACCACCCTCCCCACAGAGTCCTGCAGTGCCCCACACAAGGAGGCAGCTACACGCCAGTGTGGCCAAGTCCTGACCACACTGGACATTGATCTGACAGACTTGGGTGTGAGTTTCAGCTTTATTGCTGTCTGGTTGTGCGACCTTGAGCAAATTACTCAGACATCTAAGGCTCATGTTCAGCCATCCGCTAAATGAGGATAATAATGTCCACTTCATAAGGCATTTGTGGGAAGTCAGTAAAATATTATTTACCAAGCACCTATTGCAGCCTCTGACAAGTGGTAGTTGGTCTGCAAAGAGCAGTCATTGTTATGTTTCCATGTTTGGTCCTGATGTGGGAAGAACCGCTCACAAACCCAAGTCTCTTAGCTACATCCTTTGAGACTGGGCTGGCCACTGAGTCTCCAATCCTACTGTTCACTCTGAAGGGTGGACCTTGGTTCCTTTGGGCCCTGGAAGCCCTGGCTCCAAACCCATCCTTCAGCTTCAGTTCATTGAGAAACTCATCTTAGCCATTCAGTCACATTCTCCACAGCCAACTCCTGCGCAACCACAGATGTGGGCACTTGGTGCAGCCTCCACCTTCCCACATACACCCTGCATGGGGGCATCTGGGATGGGCTTCTCTCTAGCTAGAGGTTACCCTGTGTGGCCCCAACTGGGTCTAACGCAATGTAGGTCACCAAGGAGCCCAAATAGCTACACCACCATCGACCGTCACCAATATACACTGAGACATGGAACTGCACTGGGCATTTTTGAAGAGCCTTTCTCTCCATGCCTGGCGCATATGCAGAGCACAGGAGACTGGCATTGAAGGGGCTTTAGCCACTGACTCTGCTCTGGATGAAGAGGGCCACATTCCAAACACAGTGCTCCCAGCATTGCCCTCCTCGCACCCTGCCCTCGACCCCTAGATGGAAGTGGGCTCTCCAGCCCTGGCACTGGTTGGTGGCTTGGGGGTTAGGGTTCCCTGCCATAGGTGTTTCCTCTCGGGAAGCAATCTAAAACTTAAGACGATAGTCTTTCCTCACATCCACAGCACTTGGGAAGGGGGTGAGAAAGCAGCTCTATTATCCCTTTGAGTTTTCCCAAAGTCAGGGATGGTGCTTCAGAACAGGGGCAGCAGCAACCTCCCAGAAAACATGCTGCTTATCTCCCTGATGTGTCGGACCTCGCAGGTTTACAGTAAAATGATTCTGATGGTATTCTTGCCTGATGTCAGATGAAAGCTCAGCGCTGGGCCTGCTCTCAGGAGACTGTTCTCATGAAAGGCTGGTGCCCAGGACTCTGAGCTCCCCTCTCACCCCTCCCATGCCCCTGCAGCCTCCACTACCTCTGTGTGCTCCCCACCACTGAGGGTGTTCCTGGGCCTCCCTCGCTTTGGCCTCCCCACCCTTAGCACAGCCTGCATCTCCACATGATTCACTGATGGACAGGGGCAACTGTGGATGCAAGGACTGGTGCTGCTCTCCAACAAAGGTGAAGTCCTGAGCCAGTGAGACAAACATGGGAACAAGGAAAATGGAAGGCCAAAAAGCCTTTCATTTGGGATACCAAAGTCCCAAATAGCCACAGTCCTTTTGCCTTATTTTCCTCCTATCTTAGCTCCTTTTTCCATTCTGATATCAGGAAATGTCAGATTCCCCTAAATCCTAAAAGATGGCCAGACACCCTTTCATGCCCACATGTGCCCTTTCCTATGTCTGAACATATGCCACAGCCAGAGAACCAAGAAGAAAACTGGGTCTTACCACCATGGCTGGGGACCCCAAGACCTCTCCAGCATCAAACATCTGTAGGCAGGAGCCAAACTGGCCAAACCATGTCAGTGGGCACATATAGGGCAGGCCTCAGAGGCTGCTCTCTGGCTCAGGCATGGTGCTGGGCAGCCCCACCCACTCCCAGGCCATCAGGCCTCAGGAGGCATTTAATCAGACCTGTAGGCAGGCTTCTTTCCAAGCCTTACCTTCTCCTGACTCAGATTCCTTCCTGACACAGAGCATATCCTTCTCCCAATCCAGCAGCAAAGAGAGAGAGGCAGAGGCCAGGGGAGGAAAGAGCCACATAGGCATGCCGGGGTCCAGAAACAGCCTTTAAATCAATGTCCCAGCATGCTGATGGTGCAGGCCTGGCCAGAAGCCCACTGCTACTCAGTGCTACACCTATTTGCATTTTTGTAGTGAGAGTCAAAGACCTATTAAAATTTAGGAGCCTGGCATTTTCTAGTCTTCCAGCACCATGAATTCTAAGGGAGATTAAATCTGTTTGCCCCAGCCATTCTGACAGACCAATGAGTTTGCGCCAATGGCACACGGGTAAGAACCGTGCATAATAAACCTGCTGCCTCCTGCTCTTTCTGGGTGTGATGAGAGAAGGCCTCTCACTTCATGGGGATGCAGGCACCCAGGGGGCATCAATCACCCTGGAGAAGAGCGGGGAGGAGAGCCTGCACGCCCATGCAAAATGACTCTCTGCAGCCCTAATGAAGGCCGGCGATGGATGGTGGCCCACGCTCGTTAATCAGAAGGAATACGCTGCCGTCTGCCTCTCCCTGCCAGGCCCTCCTGGGCCCTCAGTCCTGATTGATCTGTGGCACAGTAATTCTCAGATGGCACAGGCACTGAGCTGTACCCTTAGGGTCCCTGCATGCACTGGCAGCAGCTCTGGAGAGCCAGGAGCCCTGGGTGGGATGGCTGTGGGGGGGCTTGGGGATGTGCCAGTGAGGGGCAATCAGTCAGGGAAGGAAAGAGTGGGGGCTGGCCCAGAAGTCTCTCAAGTTCTCCTGGACACATCCCAGACCAGAATGGTGCTGCTGAGACTCCAAAGGCTGCATCACCATGCAGCTACTCCCACCGGGCGGCTGACACCGGCTGCTGCCATCTTCTTCCAAGTATTCACCATTCTCAGTGTTGTCGTTCAGCGGCTGCTGCCCCATGGGTACCACTCCCCTCACATACAGTCTTCATGGCCTACTTCACTGCCACCTCTCCAGCTCAAGACCTCAGCCACCCCTCTTCAGAGAGCCAGGCTGACCTACTGCAGCCCCCAGACTCCTACCCAGCGTCTTCCTTCAGACAGAAGCTGACCACATCATACTCTGACTCCACCCCACCAAATCCCTCCAGCCCTCTAAAACCACACCATCATCCCTCTCGGCCCCTCTGGGAAGTTTGCCTAACTGCCCAGCCTTGGCCCTCCTCCTCCCCGGAAGATGTAGCCCACCTTGCACAAACAGCCCTAGCCCAACTCTTCATGACTTACATTCTGTGCTGCCTTTTCTGTGGTTTCCTGCTCCATTTCCCTGCAGGCTCTGAGAGAACAGTGCCAGGATCTTCACTCTCACCTATGGGCTGCCACACCTCGCAGATTACCCTGCGCTAGATATGCCCTGTCCACTGCATCTACTGATGGCCAATGAGCCTTTCCTGCTGCATGATTCAGGCCCAGGAGTTCAAAGGCTGCAGGATGCAAGGTGGAGGCCTGGTCCCTTTTCCTCCAGGTGCCCCCCCCCCCCCCCCCGCCAAATAACTTAAGCCACTGAGTCTGTCCCATCCCTGAACTCTGTACAGTCTCACCATTCAGTGCAGGTCTCAATCACTCCAGTTTTTATCAATCTCTCCATGTTCCACGGGATTGATTGTGAAGTGCTTGCAACAGCTTTTCTGTCCCAGTTCTCACCCTGTCCTGTTGTACTACATGACCACTGTCAACTGCCTAGCAGGTCAAGGGGAGGGTGGTGCTGGAATCAATGGACCACCAAGAGCCAACCCATGAGAGAAGCCTAATGAGAGTACAGCACACTCTTGGCTGTGAGATCATAGTTCTGACCTCCTCTAGCTGTGCAGTTGCCAGGGGTCAATGGGAAGATGCCCAAGGCCCCTCCAGTGCTACCCTTCTGACTCCACAGATGCTCCCACCTGCAGGAATGAACCTTTTGCCGTTCCACCCCTTCTTGTTAGGGAATGCATGTTCAGCCCTGCCTGTCACTCATGCTCCTCAGTCCTCTGTTATCACCAGGATATCTGGAGAGTACTCTGGGAAGACTTCTATTTGTGTTTCCCAATCAATAGCATTGACTGGCTCCTGGCATCCAGCATGTCCTGAGATCCCAAATATTCACAATGCCATAAATGTCCTCCTTACAAGCCTCCCAGAGCTCTTGCAGTGAATGCCTCTGTGCATAAATGTCTTTGGAGGAATTTGAAGGTCCAGGTAGAGCTCCTATGCTGATCTTAGAGGTGTCCTGGTTTTCCACAGTGGGGGGCAAACAGGCATGAAGGCCTTAGAGTCCTCCTGCCCTCCTACTCTGCTGTGAGCATTGGGTCTACCCACTGTAGCAGGAAAGCAGGGCAGGGGCAAGTCCTGGGCCTCAAACCTCCCAAGGCCAGAGCTGTCACACTCACAATGCTACTTGCAGCCTTGGGGACTAGATAACTTCCACATCACAACCCAGATGCCTCAGGCCTAAGGATGACACTCTTAGCTACACTGCAGACATTTTATGGAATCATTCCCTTAGCAGCTAAACTGAGATTGAAGAAGAAAGGCCTTACATATTAGCTTGTCAGAGGGAATGGACTAGGAGGCAGCTGACCACACTGTGTGGGGCTGGACCTCTCTCTGCTCAGTCTTCCTGGGGCTGGCTGGTCACTCTAGGCCCTTTTGGACTGAAGTCTGAGGCTTGTACCTGAGTGGAAATTTAAGTGCTGATCCAGGTCTCCTAACACTGGGCAGTCGGGCAATCTGGAAGTCACCTCTTCCTCTTGTAATGCTGGAAGCTCAAGGAGAGAGTCATTTGTCGATTCGGCTTTGAATTCTCCCTGTGGAGGTGGGGGCGAATGTTTCCTTGAGGGGCTGTGGCCTCAAGACTCCCCATCCTTTTCCTGAGGCCAAAAGAGCAGACTTCAGGAAAAACGACACCAGTTGTTCTCTTTCTTCTGAACTGAGAAAAGATCAGGGTCAGTAGCTTCAGGATCTGGAGGTTTGTTCTGTGTCTTTCAGTTTGGATATGATGGGGTCCAGATTTCATCTGCTCATTCACAGCACTGCCTGCTATCCAAATGCAATGGGAGATGGGCCCTAAGTCTGGGCCTGGCTCTCATTTCAGAAGCTCTCAAGGTTTGAAAAGCTCCGGAAGCATGGGGCACTCCTCCACTCCAAGCTTGAGCCTTGGCCACAGCACCCTCCCCAGGTGGTCATGCAGTCTCCACTTGCTCACTTCCAAAGATGAGGCACTTACTACCTTCCCAGGTAGACATTTTCTCTTTAGCTGGTTCCAACTTTCAGAAGGCTGTCTCCTTGGGATTCCCTTTCCTTGGTCCTTGTTGTATTCCTCAAAGGCCCCCCACAGAATCAACTGCTCCCCTTTCTCCATGGCAGCCCTTCGAATTATGAGAGGCCAGGACCTCCTGAGCATTCTGTTTCCTAGCAACCACACTCTTGGGTGCATCAGCTTTTCTTCCAGCCCCCACTACCTTATGTGTACTGTTCTCTGATGGGCCATCACCCATTGCTGAGCTCCATATGCTCCACGGGGTCTGATCAGCCCGGGGAAAAAGGGGGCTGTCACGTTCCTGGTGGGCACATCCTACCTCTGTTGATGGATTCCAGGACCACAACAACTGTCTGAGGAGCCCCACGGCACCATCAGGCTCACTTCATCTCTCTATCTGTTCCCTTATGAATTCCACTGAACATCCTACCAGCTCTCCAGGAGAAATGTGGCTCTGCAGAATCCACATGCAGGACCTAAAGGACTCTGACAAGAAGCTCCTCTTCCATGCTGTAGGTGCCCTTCCTCATTGCCGTCACCTTCCTCCTCCTCCCCCTCCTCACCTCTCTTTCCTTCTCCCTCCTCACGCCTTCTCCCTCCTTGTTTCCAACTCTCTCCTCTCTCCTCCCTCTTTGTGCTGTTATTGCTGCTTAACAGGGTGCTTCTGGGATGAATAGTGTTTTCAGCTCTGGCCAGGAATATATCAGGTCTTTCCCAGTCCTGCCCCTGCCCTCACCATGCTGGTGGAGCTCTGTGGAGAGTTGGGCCAGACAATGGGCCAGTGGGTTCACTTGGGAACTCACAAAAGCCCCATTGCCCTCCACACAGCAAAGAGTGGCAGGCACAGGGAACAAATCCCCTTCCCTGCAGGCTGCCAGGGTAGGATACTATGGGGGCACAGGGCCTCTGGAAGCATGGCTGGAGTCCTGGGCCCTGGGCTCTGGGCCCAAGACAGCCTATGGAGAGGGCCAGCCCCTCTATCACTCAGAACTCACAGAGCTGCAGAGTCACAGAGGCTTGGCATGGCCCCAATCCTCGCGTTTGTTGGGAATGTTAGCACCTCCATGTTGACACACTGAAGCCTCTAGATGCATACTCAGAAGGCCCCACACCATGTGTTTGGGGTCTGAGAGAAGAGGGTTTGCAAAAAGGAAGATGAGATACACAGCTTACTGCACTAAAGCGTGGGCTTTCTAAGGGCAGGAACTATTCCCAGGCAAGGGCTGGACACGAAGCACAAGCCCATCAGTGACTGCATCAGTGAGAGAAGATGGAAGTGGGACCCTAGCCTGGCTACCAGCTGTGGTGTGCAGCACCTCAAAGGAGGAAGCTTAGAAATTTCTGGTCTCTAACCCTGCACCAGGAGGACTCTGGATATAAGAGCAGGAGCATGTTGGAGGCCTGGAGAGGGGAGGCCACATTCTAGCAGGCTGGAGAGGAGAGTACATGTGGGGCAAACACAGGCATAGACAATTATTCTTCACTTCCGAAATGCAATCAGTCAATGACATCTACTGTGGGCATGGCCCAAGACTTTACTGAATTTTAAAATTGAGTAATACTGCCAATGGGGGGGGTTTAGTCACTTTTCCCCCACTTCATGGGAGTTAATCTAATGTATGTAATATAAAGATGATAACTGGCAAACAGCAAAGCACTTGCATCCCTCCTGACTGGTACCTTAGTGCCCGTGGGTCAAATTCACATCTCAGCAAAATGGCATGGAACTTCACTCTACAACATTCAAATCTCAGTGTTAAATCTGGTAATGGCCAGAGACAACTGAGCTGTGTTTTCTTTATGTTTCACCAAGCACTTTGGGCCCACCTGCCCATCCTTTAGAAAAATGATGCAAAGCTTTGTCTACCAGAAGAAGAAAACACACATCTACTTCCTTTAGTGGACCCCTACCTAGCCAGCCACAGCGCAGCTAAGACAGCACTGGAGTTGAAGTCAAAAGACAAAGGTTCCAGTCTAAGCTGTGTGGATAATGGCAGTGTGGCACTGGGTAACCCACACAACCTCTCCGAGACCCAGATTTCTCATCGGTAGCATGGGTACAATATACCTGTTTCCCAAGTTAATTTGAAGATCAAATGAAATGCTTTTTGTGAACTGTCTAGCACTGTACCTTGCCCATAATAATCACTTGTCAATGCTAATTATTATTATTCCTAAACAGTTGGATTCAGATATATGCCTTTTATAGTTTATAAACTCTAATGGCTAGACAAGTGCATTTTTTCAGGCATTATCTTATCTTAGAAGACCATTAAGAGACAGGTATTGGCCCTACTGTTTGAGATCTCATTACACAAACTGAACACAACACCATCAGTTGAACAGGGGCTCAACTTGCATTCCCTAGACCTCTGGAGTGATAGCATCTGGGCTGCAAAGCAGCACAGGTCAAAGCAGCCCAGGTCTAGGTAAAGTCCTCTAGTCCAGCACATTCTCCAAGAGGGCCTTGGTTTACCACTGACCCACTGACTGCTCTGATGAGTGTTATGATGGTCTACTCTGGCGTCTGGAAAACTTAATATTTTAGGCTTTGTGAGCCATTAGGTCTCTGTTGCAACTACTCAATTCTCAATTCTGCCATTGCCATTACCTCATGTAAGCAAACTATAGGTTGTATTTGGCCCATAATATATAATTTTCCCACCACTAGATAGTGAAGGGCTGTGGCCTGGACAAAGATGCTAGAAGAATTTGATCAGTGATATTTAAAATTTGTCTTTTCATGTTTGATCAATTCATTCATTATTTTACTGTACAATTAAAAGAAAAAACTCTTACAGCTATCAGCATACCTATAAACTTCCACAAAGTTTGTGTGACCTCTAGAATACCAGAAAATCCCCAGCTGGGACCCAGAGGATACTCACTGAACAAAAAAATGAAATTAAATAAAATTTATATTACGTCATCTAAATAAAGTGTAACTACAGTGTAATAAATACAGTGTAAATACATAAATACATAAATACATAAATACATAAAAAAATAAAGTGTAAATACAGTGTAATAAAATTTATATTAAGTCATCTAAATAAAGTGTAACTACAGAAGATAACTGGCCTAATTCTGATCTATGATGCTATCCCCTTGGGCTGAATGGTTTCAACAAAATTCAAAAGGGAATCTGAGTCCTTCCAAAAGGGTATAAAGGGAAACAGAATAAACATGGGGAACACAGGCCTCATTTGCCGCTAATGAATTTGCAGAGGAACGAGTATAATTAGTGTGTTTGTCAGCTGGGGTTCTGTAGACTTGGCACATCAATGGGATCGTATCACCATGGGAGTGCTCAGAAGGGGGATGGACCCTGGGCTCTCGGAAGAGTCTCCTCTGATCTTATGGAAACCACCAATCAGAGGCATGATAAAGGAGATTAGTCAAGAGAAAATGCAATACTGCAAAACCAGGTGGCAGAGGAGTGAAGCTAGCAGATGGGCAAAGGGGGCTTCAGAAGGGAAGCCAACAGCAAGATGCTCAATCAAAACAGGCCAAGGACTGCCTGGGAATCATGGGGAAACGGCAAGGCTCTGTCTGGCTTCACAGCTTAGAGGGCAGTTGGGAGGAAATGTCCACAGCAAGGTCCCTGGTCACCACCAAGAGGAAACATAAGTCAAGAGTCAGTCCAGGTTTGGCCAGACCTCAGCACAGGAAAAGAGGAAGCCAGAAGTGTGGTGTACTCCACAGGCCACACTGACTGGCCCCTGTAAAACCACCTCACCACCTGCTGCCTTTGCTCTTCCTCTTTTCCTTAGGCTTCCACACCATTGCACCTTTTCCCAGCAGGTGGTCCCTACAGGTGTGCTGGGCTGATGAATAAACCACATGTGCTTCCCAAAGCAGAATGCTTGCCCTGCCCCCTGGTTGGCAATGCTGGGCAGTCAATAATGCCTGGAATAACAAGAGAAATGCCTGACATTGTGGAAAGTGACAAGAGAAGTGTATGGAAGGTGTGGCAGGGAGTGGCTGAAGTGGGCAGACTCCATGATCAGTTTGGTAGGCCAGCAGCATGTGCAAACTCACAGAGATGTGTCAGCTTCAGAGAGAGGCTCCTGGGCACCCCTCAGCCAGCACTTTGGATAGCTCCAAAGAGGAAAGTGGAGGAAGGCTGATCCCCAGTGTCTGTCCAACCTTCTCTATCTGCAACTTACAAGAGTATTCTAAAGAAACCCTGATGCAGCTATTGGGGAGTGGAGCAGGACCCTCACCCACAGCCACCACCACTCCCACATGGCCTCAGGGGCTGACTCATGGTGACCAATGCTGTGGAATTACTTTTGTTTTACAGTTTCAGCTCCCGTAGAGATCATTTGTCTCTCCAAGTGCAGTCCTGTGACTGGGCACTCTGCCACCTGGTGCAAAGCCCTCTTCCCCAAAAGGCCCCTGGTTAAAGCAGAGAAGGAAAAGAGCTAGGCATAGCAGACCCAAACAAGAGCATTTTGTCAAAAACAGATCTCTTTCACCAACTAAGCTTGAGCAAATTGTATAAACACTATATTTAGACACTTTGAAGGAATATTTAAAGTGTGTGTTTCCTAAATGACAGTCAGATGTCTTCCCCGACTCTCTGTGATCAGCTGTAGAATTCACTTCCCCATCCCATACTTGGGATCTCCAAGAGACTAGCTACTCAGTGTGTGCGCCAGAATCTCTCAGTCATAGCCCCTTGGTGAGGAGGTATTTCTCCCAGCTATGAACTTTTTCCTATGCAGAATTAAACCATCCGCTGGCTCAGCAAGTGTAAAGCCCCAACAACTGTGGGCTGTTGCTTCTGAGACATGTCCACCCCCGTGGTGCTTCCCTGCCATCCCCCAACACAGACCACAGACCACAGACCACAGACGTGCTGGCCCAGGCTGACACTCACTCGCAGGCACCCCTCCACCACCCTAGCAGCTGCCTGCTTTCACACGCTGCCTCAGAGATGAAAGCGACTATGTCCCTTCAACAGAAGAGAATATTTTGAACAGAGAATTAACAGCAAATTAAACTGGTTTCACTGTACTCATTCATGCACAAAATTAGTGTGGGAGTTAAACCGAGAAAAACCAAACAGGCGATGTGTTGCGATAATCAGAGGGCAGAATCCAGCCTCGGAAAGAAATGATCACTCAGAGGAGGAAAGCCCGGGAGCTACAGGCTCCTAATTGGGCAAGAGTGCTACCTCTTGTCCCATCTGGAGCCAGCCTCCTTTCCAGGGCTGGGGGATCCAAAAGGGCTTGGAGATCTCCTAGGCCAGCAGCAGACAGCCCCATGACAGGTAGACACACCCTCCTGAAAAGGCCCCCGGTACTTGCCTGCTCTGCTCCCTGGGCAGCTGCTTGCACTGCCACTGCATGATCAATGAAAAACATTACAGAAACAACCAATTAGGGCCCAAAATGCCTTCAGGCTTTTTCCTTCATAGGCACATCTGGCTGCAGTGGGGTCACAGTGAAACTCCTCTCCTGTGGATTCATTGGGACCCAGAATTAGCAGCAATGGAATAATAACCAGCTTTAGAACACCAAGCAATTTTTGATAACTTCACAAATCTTTCCTTCCAACTCTGCCTGGTTAATCTATTATCTAATTCTCACCTTTGGTAGATTTCTTACCTTTGGTCCCTCCATTTACCATGGCTCCATCATTCCCATCCCTAAAATAAAACCTGGTCCAGGTGCACACAGTCCAGGCTGGGTGGAAGGGAAGTGTACATGAGTGGAAAGTGAAAGAACCCCAAACTTCCAGCCCCAAGGATCTTCTGAGAAGGAGATTCTCAGAAAGGGCAGTAGCGATCCCATGTAAATTCATTTTAATGACAAGTGATGCTGCTAAAGGCGCCGGTGCTCACTGTGCACGTCAGCGCATCCCAGGCCTTGAGGCAAGCTGAGGCTTCTCTCCTGGGCACGCTGCTGAAGAGACCAGAGCGGCTGGATGTGAAGAGTCAGCCTCTCTCATTTCACATACTCACCCTTGTCTTGCCAGCACCAGTAGGAGCTACCCTAAAGCTTCAGGGGATGCCTGGAGTACAGGAGCCCAGACTGGAGCCCTGAGCAGGCTCTCAGAGCCCCGCTCCTTCCCATGACCTCCAAATAAGCTCTTTGTTGTCCCCAGCTTGGCACGGAGCCACCCAGAGCTCCAAGCGGAGTGTCCGCACTTTTATTTCTATTTATTTTTAATACATCAAGTAAGATGAGAGAAACATAAGTTTTAGTAATATCAAATATACAAATGGGTCCTAGTACCCTCAACTTGGGCCATAGTCAGGCCCATGTGTCCTGAAAAGCCTGCAAGGGCAACCTGCGGAAGGGTGGCCAGGGTGCCCTAACTCTATGTTCATTATCAGCGTGGAATATTGCAATTTACAGATGCCTGGTGAAGAGCATTTCCGGGCCACATTATCTGGTTTAGACTAAACGAACCCTTACAGAGATGGAATAAGTGGCTTTCAGAGATTCCTGCAAAAGATACTCAGGTCGAACCACTCTGAAACCATAAAGCAGAAATAAAGCCCAAGAGCCTGAGGCTGCTGACCTCACCCTGCTCCCAGTAGTAGCTCTTCATCAGCCACATGAAGAGCTAAAAACTAGGATAATCTAATATGACAAGAAATTGGCAAAAACATCAAATAACCAAAAAGGCTATATTAAATAGTTATACATCCACTATTGTTAATGATGAATCTTACCCTGAATGTCTATTCTGTCTTGCTGTGCCAGCTAATGAGATTAAGAAGCCATTTTAATCATAGCAAGATCTTTTAAAATACTGTTTATTTCATCTTTATCTGATTTTTAAATACTTTCCTTTTATTGCATATATTAAAATGTACAAAATACATTAGCACAGTAGCACATGCACACATTCACTACATACATAAATATAAGAGTCTTGGGGCTGATGCTTGGTCTGGGATCCTGGAGTTTTGGAGACCACTTCCCATCTCAGTGGGTGGCACCTTCCTCCTGCCAATGACTCAAGCCAAAAACCTGTACACCCTCCTGGACTCCTGGCTCCCCTCTCTCATCTGCTTTGTCTATCGCTTCTTCTCTGCGCTTCCTCTCTGAATACCTCCCAATAATTCCGTCTATCTCCATACCCACTGACATTGCCCCCATACAGCCACAGCCCCCTCTCTCCTAGGCACCTGCATCAGCCCCTAACTACTGTCTCGACCCTTTTCTTGAACCTCCCAAATTCACTCTTCATCTCACAGACCGGTCAGCCTTCTATAAATGCAAATTTGATTATATGTGTCCCTTATGCCAAAGTTTTCAATAGCTGCCCATGGATCTCAGAGAAAAGTCCAAGATCCCTTTCCCTCCTCCTCCACACTGTCACTGTCATCAGCATCACAAATAACAAGTATTGCTCTGTTCCTATTGGCCAGACACTGGTGCTGAATATGTCGCATCCACTCTTTTAACATCCACAACCCCTTTAAGGGGTAGTTACAGGTATTGCGGTCACTTTACAGACGAAGATACAGAGGCTGAGGGAGCAGTCCACATTTCTGCAGCTTTTTTCTGTCTCTGCCTCCTGCAGTTCTCCCTGGCCACCTACACAGCTCCCCAGAATTGCCCTCAGTTCCACCCCCATCCTTTCTCATGCCCAAGCTGCACCCGTGTCTTCCTTTGCCTTGAACACCACCATTCCTTTCCCCTGGATGACTCTTCTTGCCCTGCTGGCTGTAGCTTAGAGGCTGTACTCAGTGAGATGCCTTTCCCATATGGGCCACCAGTGGCTGTCAAACCAGCAGGTAAGAAGCCTGTGGGGAAACCAAATTGCACCCAAACCTGCGCAAGCCTCCAGGTGTAACTCTCAGTTTGCAGGATGTCCAGGGAACTGAGGAACATGCTATCAGACACCATGGGGATACAATCAGCAAAAACCAGACTCTGGGAAATGCTACAGGACATGTAGCCTGGTTTATCCAACAAAGAAATTACATGAAAAAATAAGAAGGGTGAAGGAGCCTAAGGAGTCTTTTAAGAGACAAATCAACCAAGTGTTACGTGTAGATTTTGTTTAGATCCTGATTTAAATAAACCAACTGTAAAACTTTTATGAGACACAGAGGAAAATCTGAATACTGACTGGGTATTTGATAGCACTAAAGAATTATTGTTAATTATTTTGGATGTGATAATGATATTGTGGTTGTTAAAGAAAGAAAATACGGTACATATTTGTGTAAAATATTTAAACTATGTTCAATAAAATTATAATAAATAAGATGAAAAAATAAAAGTTTTTTTTTTTAAAGTTGTACATCCCAAGCCCCAAGTGTGAATTAAATTAGGTACTGTATGAATTCTCAGAGTCCCCTAATTTTTCATCAGGCCAATCACCACACTTTCAACTAACATCATTTCATTAACATTAACATTAACATTAACATTTCATTAACATCATTTCATTAACATCATTCTTCCCCACGTAACTGTATGCTACGTGAGGACATAAATGTGTCTATCGGTCCACTGAGACCTGCCAACACAATGTACACACACAACACCCCCCAACACACACCCATGGGCCCCTCATGACTATACACACCTGTACCGACATACAAATGTACACCATGCACACACCCATGCCCCCTCACACCTACATACACCTGTGCTCACACACACACCCACACACATGCACCCATGTCCTCCTCGCACCTACATACACCCATGCCCACACACAAATGCACACCACACACACTTGCTTTCATGTTCCCACATGTTTTTTCTCATGTCTCTGCCAGGTCTACCTCCTCACTAGGCCCCGTTAACCCAGGCGGGAGGGCAGGAGGAAGAGGCAGCATGATATCCTGCAGGCCTGAAGTCCATGTTATTTTAGATGTGTACTGAAAATATCCTGATTTCTCAAGCCCAAGATTCTGCCCCTCCACCCACCCCCTAAGCTGTCCTACCCACACACCACCAGTCTCATTCCTTGACTACCATTTTATTCTATTTCTTCCAGGTTCCAAATCCTTTTTAGGATATCTCTATTCAGCTACTACTACAAAAAAATAATAATAAGCAGCAGCCAGCAAGCACAGGCACTATGCTGGGACCACTAGGAGACCTAAAGATGTAAAAGTAAGATTCCTGCTTCCAAGGGCCGTGGCTTCTCAGCCAGGACTATCTCCATGACAGTCACCATGTCCAAGCACCAACTGTGGCCTTTACCTGCCATGACTTCCCAGCAGCCTATGAGACAGGCTCTATTGTCACATTTCTATAGAAGGAGAAACCAAGGCTCAAGAATCCAAAGCCTCAGTATATACTGCAACCAGAGCCCGCTTCTAACCGGAGTCTTGTCTAGTCCCAAAGTCCATTCTCCTACAGTGGTTTCATCACCTTAGACACAATGACCTCCATAGTCCATGGCCTACAACTCCCAGCCTGGAACAAATCTCTGGGTCCATCTGTCTACTACCTTGCAAACTCACCAGGTATAGTCATGACTCTCTGTTATACCGTTGCTGTGCCTCCACCTGGAAAGCCCTTTTCCTGGAGAAGCTCCACCAGGCATGGTGGCATGTGCCTGTAGTCCCAGATATTTGGGAGGTTGGGGCAGGAGGATGGCTTGAGCCCAGGAGTTCAAGGCTGCAGTCAGCTATGATCGTGCCACTGCACTCAAGCCTGGGTGACAGAATGAGACCCTGTCTCTTCAAAATAAAATGAACCAAAACAAAAAACAAAAAACAAAAAAAAAAAACGGAAGCTTCAAGTCTAAGAGTGTGTTTTGGCCGGGCGCGGTGGCTCAAGCCTGTAATCCCAGCACTTTGGGAGGCCGAGACGGGCGGATCACGAGGTCAGGAGATCGAGACCATCCTAGCTAACACGGTGAAACCCTGTCTCTACTAAAAAATACACACACACAAAAAAAACTAGCCGGGCGAAGTGGTGGGCACCTGTAGTCCCAGCTACTCAGGAGGCTGAGGCAGGAGAATGGCATAAACCCGGGAGGCGGAGCTTGCAGTGAGCTGAGATCTGGCCACTGCACTCCAGCTTGGGCGACAGTGCGAGACTCCGTCTCAACAACAACAAAAAAAAGAGTGTGCTTTGAATGTCTGAAAATAAGGAAGATATCAACTTTAGGATGTGATAAACACTATATTTAGAAAGATATTTATTCTGCCTTTGGGGAAGTGAAGGGGAAATGAGGGAGCTCGAGCTGAGGCTTAGCACATGAGTAGGAATGTGCTAGTCAAAGAAGTATGGAAGGGCATTCTAGGCAGAAAAAACAGCAGGGCAAAGGCCCTGAAGCATGCAAGATCTGGGGGTTTTGGGGGTCAACAAGCTGCCCAGTGTAGGATCTTGGGGCAACGAGGAGAGTAAAGGAACATCGCAGGCCAATCTCAGGACTAATCTCACTCTTTACTTAGAAGAGCTAGCAAAAACACTCCACAATCCCTGAGGCCCTGCAGCTGAGAATGATGGTAAAGACGATGATGATGATGAACTTCATGCATCAGGGGTCTAAGGCGTCTTTTCTGCTCCTAACTACTCGTGGGAAGTGCCCTGTCAACTGTCAAATGGTGTGAAGAGCCCGTGACTCCATTATCTCCTCCTCCACCCCACAGTCCAGCACATTGGGAAAATAAGAAAATAGAAAGTGATAAGTAGGGGTGTCTTCCTCATCTACTGGGAGACTATCAGAACTGACACAGGACATCCTCCAGACCACGCCTCGCCGGCAGTACCCTCCACGTCCACTCCCTGCCCTCCACAGCAGAGGCTGCAGAGGTCTTCTGGAGACCGCCTAGAATCAGAGTTCCGGGCTACGCCTGAGCTCCAGGCTGGTCCACAGCACACCCAGCGCGGCACAAACTTCATTCCAATGTGGAAGAAAAATGTCAAGGTGCTTCCCAAGGCCTGAAAGCTGAGCTCCTCTGAAGGCTAGATCCACGTCCTGAGGATCCCTGGAACTCCTCTGCTTGAAAACGAAATGACACACGTGAAAGGGCAGACATTCCCACTCCTGAGCAGCAGTTGTTTCCTCCATAAGCAAACACACCCCGTACAGACACTGCTCTCCTCTCACAGATGGGTGCCTAGAAAACACAAAATCGCTTCCAAACTACAGATTGTGCCGAAGCCCTGTATCACCTGTTAGTGTGCAGACTCTACCGTCACTTGTCTGGAGTCTCCAGGGAGTCAGGAGCATGGGGATTGGCCTGCCACCAAGTACAGACAGAAGCTGAATCAGTGCCATTCGATGGGGCTTGGATTTTAGATGACGGGGTCAGCAGGAAGAGGAGTCAGTGGAGACTGGGCTGGAAATCCTACACACTCAAGTTCTCAGCGCCATCCTGCCTCGAGCAGAACTTGGTGTCATCATGATCAAGTGATTTTTTTCATCCGAAAAGGGGACTGTTAATGACATCCATTTACAGGAACAATATTTGGAGTGATGAGATAAATATAAAAGTGTAACTTACAGGAGGTTGGCCATGAAGTTGATCAGCTGAGATCACAAAGCTCTTGGCCCATGTGCAGTCACTCCCCACTGCCTTCCCAGGCACATTCATCCACCAAGGTACGGTCCCTCTGACCACAGCCCACCCCACAGACTCCCGAATCGATCTCAGCTGGCACAAGAGATAACACTGATTTATTTGCCTTCCTGGGATTAATCAGAGAGGCCCCGAGTCATCATGGAACCTAAGGATTACTTAGTGGTAGAATATGGGGAATGCTACACTCCATATACAGCTTGGGCTCCCAATAGGAAGAAGAGCTACCATGGAAGGGCTTTAACCTCCGCCCTTTGTCGCAGCACTGAGAGCCCCAGCTGTCTGAGCAGAAAGATATTTCTCCCCGTGGAGGGAGCGCAGACACAGCCCACTCAGGCTGACATCCACAACCAGGCACGGTCTTTCTTTCACAGACAATCCCAGGGTTTTCAAGCCAACATGAAGGAGGGTGTGTGAGGAGGAATAAAGGCCCCAAAGGGAGAAGTGGCCATTCATCCATCATCCATTCAATGTGCCAATCAAGACTGCAAGGGAATGATGGGGGCTGGCCACTTCAAAGTGGGTGGTCAGGGGAGGCTGCCCAGAGGAAATGCCACCTTGAGTTGTGGATGAGCTGTGGGCCTGAAAAGACCCATGGAGAAAATATCCTGGGCAGAAGAAAGGATGGTGCCAGAAGATCAAACACACCTGTGATGTGAGGCGTGCCTTAAGAGGCCCACGTGTGATGCAACCGCCCCTTGCTTTGCTGGCCTGCACTGAGGGTCCCTGCAGGGCTGCTGCTTCACTGGCCCTTTCTCTGCCCACCAGCAGTTGCTCCTCTCCCCACCCTCCCTCACCCTCGACCCAGGAAAGACATTGCCAGGAGACTCAGGTCTGAGTCCAGAGGGTTAGAAAGGAGCTGGGATTGGGGTATCCCTTCCTTACAGATGCTGTGGCCGCTCAAGGCCCCCCAGGCCAAAATGAGGTTGGGCTCTTCCAGAACCCTACAGATGATGTGCTGACCAAGAAAATCCTTCAAGAACAAATATGATAGGGGGCTGGGCTGGGCTGGGCCCCAGGTTCCCTGACTTAACTCTGATTGTGGCAGAGAATCATGGAGTACCTTTGCCCTCTGCTTTTCAGAAAAACCCTCCCAGAAACAGTCATCTCATCGCAGGGCCCTTTGTGGTCCAGGTCCACACTCCACACAGCCCCCTGGTGACAGGCAGACACTATGCAAGGAGCATGACACTCACCAGGAGGGACCCCCATCCAGCTCCCTTGCTCCCCATTAGGAGGCAGAGCCACCAGGCTGGCCATTCACCAACCTCTACTCCTTTGGGCAGCCAAGGGCTCTTGGGCGGGACCTGACGACAATAGCAGCAGTCGGCATACAGATTGCGGTTTCTGTCACCACTACCAAACCTGTGGCGGTTTCCAGCAAATCTGCCCAAGCGGGGGTTCCCCCTGAGCCTGGCACCTCAGGGAATTATCTCTGATGAGCCAAGGCTTCAGAGTAGAGAGCAGGGTGTGGAGAAGGTTAATGGCATTGGGATCTACAGTGAAGACCAGCATGCTTAGTGGGGCCATCGATGAAGGAGCAGGCCCTTGACAGAGGAAATCATAAGGTCACTCATCAGAGAGAATGGTCAGCAACAACACATCGTTGGGGGTGGGAATAATCATTGTCTGAATAACAACAGTAATATTCATGACAACAAGAGCAACTATTATTGGGTGCTCACCATGTGCCAGGCATGGTCTCAGTGCTTCTGTTAATGCTCAATAAGCTTATGAGATTGTCCACCCTGTACTGATGAGGCAACCCACATCCAAAGCACCAGGTCATGGAAGAGGGCAGCCAAGGCCAAGGAAAACTGGTAAAGAACAAGCTCAGCAGCCAGAAGACTCAAGTCAAACACAGCTCAACAGGTCTGAGATGACCTCTGCAGGGAGGATACGAAGGAGCTTATGGGCCTGTGAGCAGCTGGAGGTCTCGGTGGTCTAGGTGGCATCTTAGTTAGAGCTTAGCCCCTGGTCTCAACATGCCACAATATATGTCCTGGTGTACCCGTAAAATACTTCTATTTCTTCACCTCCCCAGTGATCCTAGGAAGACTACACCTCCCTGCTGGCAGATATGTGAAGAAAACTAAAGAAGGAGTCAAAGGGAATATTGTAGCTCCTAGCTTCTCCCCAGGCCCTACCTCATCTTCAAGCCTGTTTGCTGGCTCCAGAGATGGGTTGGCAAAGGCTGCAGAAATTGGGACATTTTGCTATAACTAAAGGGAAAAGTAGAGGACAGCCTTATGAAGGGACCCATGCTCATTTTGATTTGGATTTGAATCGTACAAACTCCTTCACCCTGTCCGTCCTTTTCAAAATGCAGAAGTAAACCTGGCTCGCTCCTCTGGTATCAGCCCACTTTCTCTAGCAGTTTAAACTTGAATAGAAACTTAAGCTGCCCTGCTTAACATTCGGGTGGCTTTTCCTCTTAGAGCTTATAAACACCGAATTCACTTTTGCTTACATGAGTGCTGGGAAGATATCTGAGCATTCTGAACTGAAAAAGTGCATGTTCTCAGATTCTGTATCTGCACATAAAAGGTCTTAGCACCATATTTTAATTTTCAGCTTCATCCAAGCCTGGAAAATTTCCACTTCAAAGCTGTGGCTTTCTTATTTTCCTTGCGGAAAAAATGCATTGGTAACAGAGATGATTCTCTCCCAGCTTATCGTCTCTCTGCATGATGTTGGAAGGATAGCCACTCACTCTCCTACACACTCCTTCTGCACAGGACACCAAGACTACCGCTGTGTCCATCTGGACCCTGACTCTCTGTGACTGGGCAAAATGTTACATTCACAGAGTATCTGGTGAGCCAGCAAATAAAGAATGAGAAGACAAGATCAAGGCGGTATGGATCTCTGTGGGTGTCAACTGCTGGGGCCAAGCTGAGCTGGAAAGAGCAAGGTGGCCCTCAATGCAGTGGAAAGGAAGCAGGGAAAAGCAGAGGGCGCTGGGGTTCTCCTAATGTAGACTCCTATTTTGCATTAATTTTGTTTAAATCACATCTTTTAAACTGCAAATCCCCAGAAGAGAGGAAAACAATTATTAAAGTAGAAGATCTGGTTGTGCGTGAGAGAGTGAAAAGCCTGTTTCAATGTAGAAGTCCAAGGCTGGAGGCTGCCACTCCTTTCACACGCTGGAGATTTGTTGAACTCAAACAAGAAAAGAAGAGGCTCTGGCATAACAGCCACAGCACTTCATTCCCAGGAAAGAAGAGAAAAGAGAAACCAGAGAAAAACACCAGTTAGGGGAATAAAACCAACAGAAGGAGATGTTTTCCCGGAACAAAGCACTTGGCTCTTCAACGTGTTTCTGCAGATCAGAGGTGACCACAAGGAGGACGCAGAGAAAATCCTACCTTCTATGGCAGGTGTATTCATGAAACGCCCAACTAAGGAGTGAGGGTTGAAAAGCGCACAGCAGAGAGTTTGGGTACTGAGTCTGGCTGGTCTGCTATATCAGAGCGCTGTCTCTGAACTGAACCTCCCCATTGTTCTTCCAGAGCCTTCTTTCACTTATCAGAACCCAAGAAAATCAAACCAACAATCTGGGCTTTATGAACAGTGTTTAGACAGGGAGAAGGACGATACAGAGAACATAGGCTTTCAGAGAAGAAATGGGCACATGAGGCGCAACCTGTCCTGGAGGCTGAGGCAAAGTTAAACAGCCTCTTAGAAGGTTTCTAGGCTAGGAAGCTTTCATCTTTGCATTTTTCCTCCCGAAAGTTCAAATCATAGGATTACAAGGAGCCTTAGATAAGAAAAGTGAGGCCCAAGAGAGGAGTGACCTGAGTCTCACAGCCAGTCCAAGTCCTCTTTCCACAAGCCACACCATGCTGAACTCCGAAGTGGTGAAAAGGGGACATCCAGGGAAGTGTCTCTGTGTCCCAAGGCACCTCAAGATGAAGTCACCAACTCAGTTTCCGGAATATTAGGAGAGTTCCACATGTGCTGAGATGCAGAGATCCTTGGAAGACGGGACAGTGCTCTTTTCAGTTTAGGATCCCTCCTTTGGTAGAAAGAAGCCAAACAGGCTCAGCTTGGTAAGCAGGGAGGAAGAACTGCCATGCACACTGAAATAAAAGAGATGTGGAATAAGGATGAAAAACAGAGGAAGCAAATTTAAGAGAGCTCCTAACACCTTAGGGAAGAAAGATACTGTTGTCCTTGGCATTCATTCCTGACTTCATTTGCTCAGTTGGGTCCACAGTTTGGCCACAGGCTCCTGCTCTGTGAGGCACTCTGCTAGGCCTGTGGATGAAATTCAGAACATAATAGGACCCCAACCCCCACACAGTTCATGATCTGGAGGGACAGACAGACAGGTATGCTGTAAGGAGTTACCCAAATGCCTTAGGTGACACAGTATGACAGCATGTGTGTGGAACAGATAACGGAGGCCCTGGTTCGACATAAGGATGAAAATATTTCCTAGAAGCAGCAGCCTCAAGGCTGGGACTAGAGGGATGAGAAGAAGGAGCCTGATGATGGCGAGGAGGCTGGTGCTGGGTAGGACTTGTCGGGCAGAGGCAAGGACAAGTCCAGAGCCCTTGAGACAGCCCTGTGATCCCTCACTTCCAAGCAAGTGCAAGGCTCTTGAAGTGGGCATGTGAGTGTGGGGGGTGTGGGAGGGAGAGTATGCGCTTGCACTGGAGAGAGGAGTGGAAGATCAGGCAGGCTGGACTTTGCAGGCCACGTTAAGGTTGTTCTTTGTTTGGATTTATGATTTGTTTCCTTGTTTTTTCCACTTCATTCTCAGAGCAAAGGGAAACCACTGAAGTGTTCCAGGCAGAGCGGCCTGTGAACAGATTTATTCATTCTTCATTTCAGTTAACATAGTTTAGGTTTACAGTCTTTATGAGCATTCCAGATGCAAACAAACAACAACAAAAGAAAGGTTTTATAGGCTTACACTTGCTAATTATGCAACTAATTAAGTCTGTAATCAGAACAATCTCTACACCCCCTGGGACCATCAGCACCCAGGGCCACATTACAGGGAGGTGGACCGTACTGGGGGTATCTCTTCTTACATTCTTGTAACTGAATTGGTTCTCAGATGGATGAGGAGATTTTTCATTATATCTAGCTAGAGAAAGATGCAGGGGGCTGATACCGTGTGTGTGTGTGAGCATGTGCCTCTGTGCAGGATGCATCCTCTGTTTGCAAGGGGCTTGACCCAGTCCGAGCAAATGGTGTTGAACTAGCTGGGGCTCAGCAAAGCAATCCATTTATTATAATTCTGCTGAGAAGAGGCCCAGTAAATCAAAGAGACAACCTGACTGCAAACAAATTACACACCAAGAGTTAGGATAGAGGGAGGGAGGGAGGGAGGGGAGGGCAGAGTAGTGGCCAATTGGGAAAAGTGAGAGTAAAAAGGAAGGGCCTAAGGAAAGCCAGAGAATAGAGACCTACAGAGATGTCTAGAGTCAGAAAGAAATAAAAATGGAGCCTAATTTGTCCATTAGGAAGAAAAAGAAAAAGAAAAGACTCCTACCAAGAGAGATCCCATTTGTTGGAAACCCCTAACTTACAAACACTTGACTTTAAAAACCAACTGCTCTTTGTTCTCCTGAGGGGTCACCTAGGGAGTGATTGATGGGCAGTTACTTTCTCCTGTGCAAATGTTCATAGTTCTCTTTTCTCATGCAAATAGAGTTGGGAACCTCTTCTTAATACAGAGTTAACCTGTTGTTGGTACCCCTACTGCAAGTATGCATCCCAGCCTGGGAATCCTCCAGAAACAACTGCCCATTGGTGAAGGCCCTCTTGCTGGGCCAAAGTCAGGAAAGATGAATTTCCGGGGTCTCAGCATGGAACTAAGCCCATGTTCCTATCTCAAGAACTGTGACAACTAGTGGGTAGCTGTGGTTGGTATTGTCATGCCCACACCCCTGGCAAGACATTAAGCAATAAATAGGCTCCAAGGCCATGTTGAGGATGTAGCTCGACTACCACTTAGAACATCCTTTCTGTGGAAAAGTACATTCTCACATCCAAGTAGCTCCTTGATAAATACAACTCTGAAAAAGAACCGGCTTTAAAACTGCAAAGTACTTTTATGGGAGCAGCACAAGTTTGGAGAGGATCTGCTGAGACAGTTACATCACAGTAATCCAAAACTCACTTATAAGAACAGAAGCCTAGCTAAAGAGAGAATGGTATGAGCTACAGTAGGAGGCTGCAGTCTATGGTCATTCCCAAGGAATCTGAGTAAACTCCCTCCTATCTAAGATGGCATAGTGTGATGCAACTATAGAGAAGAAAACTGGTTCCTACTGTAAATGCTGAGGCTGTAAGGAGGGCTCTAACACCCAGGTCCTACCAGGATGGTTCATACGCAGTTTCCCAACCCTCAGACAGAGTTTTGGATCCATCTTGCTTATGAATATCAATGCAAAAGTCCTAAATAAGTCATTGGTGGAGAATCTAACAACACACTGAAGGACAAAGTAAAATTTGTTATAAGGCAAGGATAGTTTGACAATAGAGAATCTATTATATAATTAACCATATTTATAGATCCAAAATACTATCTAAGTGTCTCAATGAACATCGAAAAGGCAACTAATAGTATTTAACACCCATTCTTGATTTTTTTAAAACAATAGATGGATACTTTCTGTTTTGGTGAAATATATCTTCTTCAAACTCAAAATGCTTAATGAAAAACATCAGAAATTTTCCCATAAAAATTAGCAATAGGCCAGGAGCAGTGGCTCATGCTTGTAATCCCAGCACTTTGGGAGGCCAAGGCAGGTGGATCTTTTGAGCTCTGGAGTTCGAGATGAGACTGGGCAACATGGTGAAACCCTGTCTCTATAAAAAATACAAAAATTATCCGGGCATGGTGGCACATGCCTATAGTCCCAGCTACTCTGGAGACTGAGGTGGGAAGATTGCTTGGGCCTAGGAGGCAGGCGCAAGTTGCAGTAAGCCAAGATCATGTCACTGCACTCCAGCCTGGGTGAGGGAGTAAGACCCTGTCTTAAAAAATAAAAAATAGAACAAGATTAAAATGTCACATTTACTGTGATTGCTTAGCATTGTTGTGGGAACAGTAGGCAAACAATTAGCCTAGGATATTAGATGTATAAATTGCAAAGGAGGAAAGCATGGTCAACATTAGTAGGTAATATGATCATATATGTGACAAAGCCAAGACAATTAACTGGCAATCTGTTTTAGATAGTAAAAAGGCAGTCTATTAAAGTCATATATAGAAAGCAATGGTTTTTTATCATTACAAACAAGATAAATTGAAAGAGAAAAAACCCACTTATAATAGCAACAAAAGAGACAAAATACTTGAAAATATACTTAAGAAGAAAAAGGATAAGGTCCACGTTTTTGGTTAAGAATTCTAAACATCACAAAGATTTTATTTCTTCCTAAATTAATCCATAAACTTAACCCAATAAAAGTATTATTTATTTATACATTCATTAGGAAATAGTCAAGCTAATTTTAAAGTTCAAACAAAAACAAACAAGTGCACTTATTCCAAAGAACAGTCTGGCTCTATCTATGAGGGCTGAACAATTCCATATCCCATGAACAAGCAATTCCATTCCCAGCAATATACCCAAAAGAGCCAAGAGAAATTCTCAGAAACATACAAATGAGACATACGCAAGAGTGTTAGTGTGAAAAATTGCATACATCAATTTTCAACAGGAAATGCCCATCTAGAGGAAAATTAATAAATCGAGGTATTTCCATACAACAAAATACCATAGAGCTTTGGCAGTAATGGACTAGAGCAACTTGTCTCAACATGGATGAATCTCTCAAACATAATATTTAGTGGAGAACAAAGGGGACATGATTCAGAAAAACATATATTGCATAATACCATTTATATAAAATCTAGAAACATCTAGATTGCTGTTTTGCTTAGGTTCATATGCACAGGCATTAAACATGAATAAAATGCATGGAAATACAAAACGTCAAAGTCAGTGGGTACCCCTGGTGGAAGGACGGGCAGTGACTGTGGAGAGGTGGATGGGGGCTTCCCCTGCATTTGTAGAGTATATTGGGGATATTTCAGAAGCTGGATGGTAGGTAGGTAGCTGTTTACAACACATCTCTCTTTCCTTTCTTGAAGTGTTGCATATCCTTTTTGTCGGTCTGAAACACTTTTAAATCATTTTAATATAAAATAAATAAGCTTTGGGAGGCCGAGGCGGGCAAATCATGAGGTCAGGAGATTGAGACCATCCTGGCTAACACAGTGAAACCCCGTCTCTACTAAAAATACAAAAAAATTAGCCCAGTGTGGTGGTGGGTGCCTGTAGTCCCAGCTACTCAGGAGGCTGAGGCAGGAGAATGGCGTGAACCCGGGAGGGAGAGCTTGCAGTGAGCGGAGATCACGCCACTGCACTCCATCCTGGGCAACAGAGGGAGACTCTGTCTCTAAATAAATAAATAAGCAAGAATAACCAGGAAAACTTTTTTAAAAAAAGGAGCCTTAAGAGGCAACTAGTCCTAGCAGATATTAAAACATATTATCACGCCATAGCTAGTATAAAGAGTGTGGTAGTGGTATAAAAAGAGACTGATTGATATAATAAAATATAAAGTTTAGAAACACCCCCATTATTTCTTTTTCCAGAGGGATATCTACTTGTCCTAACACAATAGTTTCTGCATGATAGTGCTTCTCAGTCTTCACCTTGTCTCCCTTACCATAAGGTGGCAGGACGTGGGCTGGAGCCACAGCCCAAAGTGGCCCATCATGAGGGTCAAGTTTCTTTGAAGATTCAAGCATTGCTGTTGAAATGAGTGCAGAATTTGCAATCTACTAAATATATATACACATACACACATTCTTGGTTTGTAATCACCCTAGCCCAAGCCACCATCTCACCAGGCTGAGCCTCCTGCATCTCTTCCTTCCCTCCTTATCTCCACCCAAAAGTGTCTTCACTACCAGATTCTTCTCTTGCCTCCCTTCCCAACAGCTTAGAAGGACTTTTTAAACATGTGAATCATATCTGCTCACCCTTAAACTCTTTAACAGCCTCCATCACACTGAGCAGAAAATCTAAATTTCTTACCAGCACTTATAAGTGGATGCTAATGGGTCTACTTCAGCCCACCTCCAAGCCCTCAGTCCCTGCTAAGTTACCATCCCTCTGCTACTGTAATCTGCCAAATTCCTCTAGGCTCAGAACTTTTGCAGGGGCCCCCTCCCCTTCCGGAGCACTCTTTGAAGCTCCAGGAGAGCAGAGATTGTGTCCACCTTGCCCATGGCTGAGCCTCCATTCCCAGAACAGTGTCCAGCACATGGTGCCACTCAAATATTTAATGAATACACACATTACACTGGCCCTCTGCGAAGATATGCCTTAAGAAAAGTTTTTTCTCTCCCTCTCTCTCTCTCTCTTTCTCTCTTTCTTTTGAGATAGAGTCTCGCTCTGTCGCCAGGCTGGAGTGCAGTGGCACGATTTCAGCTCACTGCAACCTCCAACTCCCTAGTTCAAGCGATTCTCCGGCCTCAGCCTCCCTAGTAGCTGGGATTACAGGCAAGTGCCACCATGCACAGCTAATTTTTGTATTGTTTAGTAGAGTCGGGGTTTCACCATGTTGGCCAGGATGGTCTCAATCTCCTGACCTCGTGATCTGCCTGCCTCAGCCTCCCAAAGTGCTGGGATTACAGGCTTGAGACACCGCGCCCGGCCCAGAAAAAGGTATCTTTCTCTAGAAGGGACTAGGGATATAGGCCACATCAGATCACAAAACAGCTCTCACCACAGGTCCTCAGCTGCCCTACGGGAATCCCCCTCCCTCATGGCTTGGAGTGCACAGAGGAGATCTTCCAGGTAAGTGTGGAACTGAGATCTGTGTGGGTTTCAATTCCAGTAAAATGTGCATTTCTCCAAGTCCGACTCAGTCAAGGAAGGCCCCCAGTGCTTTGGCTGGCTGTCCCTGTGATGAAAGGGCAGCTACCGCTTGTCAGAGGTCCTTCCTCACCCTCAGAAGGGATTTCCTCTGCTCAGCTTGCCTCTCTGCCCCTCTTTTCAAGGACAGGGAGAGGGGCTGCACCAGAGGTAGAACCTTCCATACACACTGACCCCTTGCTCCTTGGGAAGAGGGGTCAAGTCCTTCCTTAGTACAAAGTCACCTGTAAATGCTAAACTTGCAAAAGCTCTCACTCTACTCCTTGTCAAGGGAAGTAGGCAAAATGAATCAACACAAATCCAGGCTGGAAGGCCCCTGAAAATCAGAAGATAATTCTTCCAGGTGGGAAATAGTACCTGTCTTCTCTTAAATGGCATTTTGATAGCTGTTTGATGATTACTCTAATATTGATGTAGTTCTCTCCTTACAAGAAGCTCTAAATACTTCATGGATATGTTCTCATTAATCGTCAACTTTTTCTTAACTTATAAAATGAATCATCCTACAGTGATAAAACAACAAAAGCTTGAGTTTCCTTTATCATCACTCCCCAAACAACTCTTTTTCATTATTCAGATTTATAATGAGATTTTTGGTATCCTTTGAGTTAGAATTAAAAGATATAAATGGAAACAAATACTTCCTGTTCTTTCTATGCAAATGCCATTCTCTTCCTGGCTGCCTTTTGTCCTCAACCTAGCATGGTAGATGGTTATAATAATGGCTCCCAATGTCTATGTGTCTTAGGAATGTGACTTTCCCAATACTTCCCTCCATAAATGAGATTTCTCCATCTTCCTGATGCCAGGCTGTCCTTGTGACTTGCTTTGACCAATAGCATAGGTGAAAGTGAGGTGTGAATTTGGGAGCTTACGAGACCAGACAGCTTCCAGTCTTGTCTTCTTGGACCCTGAGCTCACCATGCTATGAAGAAGTCCAGTGGAGTCTACTAGAAGATGATGGTCACATGGGGAGAACACAAGCCCCAGCCAACAGCCAGCACCAACTGCCAGACCCGAGAGTGAGGCCAGTTTGGAGCTTCCAACCCTACAACTAAATGCAGCTACATGAATGAGCCAAGTAAAACCAGAAGAGGAACAACCTGGCCAACCCACAGAATAATGAGGAATAAACTGCTATTGTTTGAAGCCACTAAATCTGCAGATGGTTACCCAGCAATGGAGAACCACTGCCCCATATCTGTTGCTCCATGATTCTATATCTCCAATTTTTTTTCCTATTTCCCTATTTCCTCCCCGATGAATTCACTCTTTGGGAAGATGTGTGATTCAGAATTTTAATCACTTTTTAACAGTTTCCGGTCTTTGACAGAAGTCATGATGCCTCCTCAGCTCCACCAGTCACTAATTGTATGACTATGTATATGAAACTCAAAATCACCCTCTGCCTGAATTTCCTCACCTATTTAAAAAAAAGAGGATAATTAATGTGCCAGCCTAGGGTTGCTGTGAGCTTAAGATATAACATGCAAAAGGTTTGCACACTTCCCAGCACATAGTGAGTGCTCAAGAAATATTACATGCTATTAGAGCTGTAAAACATTTATTCAAGTAATACCTTTATTAAGTGCTCCATAAAATTATTATGTACAGGAAGGAAAGCCCTAACATTTGAGGGATCACTTTATCTGTGCCATAGATCCGATAGATCTTTGTTTGTTTTTTTACCTTTACAACATCCCATGTGGGTATGGCAGAAAATAATCTCTGAGTTTGATTCTCATCACTGCCATTTATAAGCTGGGTGACCTTGGCTAAATAACTTAACATCTCTGTGTCTCTGTTTTCTCAAAAAGCGTACTTCCGGGTTTGTTGTGAGAAGAAATCAGTTACTTCCTGTCAAGCCTGTAGAGAATGACTGGCCAGAGTAAGTGTTCAAAAGATATTAGTAACAGGTTATAATCCCCCTGGGGCAGATGATGGTGCTGGGACTCAGAAAACATAAGACAAGTGAACAGGACCACGCAGGTAACAAGCACGCCTTCTGTTCTTGCTACTGTCATTGTGGAAATGGGCCCCCACACCCTCCTGCTTCCACTTAACCACAAGGGGCAGAGCCTGCCTCTTTACACTTCACCTTTCCTTTTTCTGTAACTAACTTCAACTGCTGCTGAGTCACCACCTTCCCCCAAGGAGACTTTTTGTTTTTAATTAACTTTTACACCGATGCTCAGTTCCACGAGGCATCACTCGGTATGTGGATTTAGCCTCCAACACCGCTCAGTCTGGGTTCTTTGTTGGCCAGCTTTCAACTGGTCTGGGCACCTGTGCTCTCTCTCTCATGTTGCCCATCTTCAGGCTCACACGCACCACACTGTAGATGCCACTCATTCTCCAAAAGGTGGTCATGAGAGGGCACAGCCTTCCTTGAAGGGGTTCCTCGGTCAAAGAAGACTGGGAAATACTGCTTGCTCTCTCCTCCATCAGAGACCGGAGCTCTACCGAGACAACAGTAACTAAGCCCGCTGGGTTCTGTTAACCCATAAGTTTTCCAAACGTTCTCAGCTATGGAACCCTTTGTCCTCACAATTATGTTCCACAAAACTCCTTGGATGCTATAGAAGGAAATTGGTTTAGAGAGTTATATAGCTACAGAACTGGAGAAAACTATCTGACTGTTGCCTCTTGGTCAACTCTCCTCAAACCTGGGGTGGACTGCCTCTCAAACACATGGACATGGGCATATTCAGTTTTCTGCAAGAAATTGCAAGGCACTGGGAATAATGGTAATCACTGGGGAAAGAATGGGGCTGAAGACTGGGGAGAGAGCCCATTCATCACTTTTCATTCTGCAGTGGTGTCTACTGTTTGAGTTTCCTAACATTATACACATACTATTTTGTTGTCATTGTTGTTTAATGTCAACAGTTCATGGATGCTCTGTTCATTGTTCTTCAACTTTTATCTTTCCGTGTTTCATTTTGGATTGTTTCTGTTGTGATGTCAAACTCACTAATCCTTTCTCCTGCAAGGCCTCATCTTCCATCAATCCCATCCAGTACATTCCTCATCTCAGATGCTCATCTCTAGATGTTCTATTTGGACTTTTTAAAAATATCTGCTATGTCTCTCCTTACCATGGCTCATGCTTTCTTCTACCTTTCTGAAAAGCAGAAGAAATTCTTTGCACCATTAGAATCCAAAACACTTTACTTCAATTACTTGGGGAATTCCAAACAAAATCACCCTTTAAGACCTGCAGTAAAGGTGTCATTACATCCATTCCGTGTTTCCGCTCAGGCACTGTCAACTCCAGCACGCCTGTATGTACACACATACTCAATAAAAGTCTGCTGATTGACTGACTGTAGGTCTTAAGATCAGGTTTAAATAGGTAGATTGTTCAATTGTGGTTCATCAGGTGGGTGCCTCCCTGGTGCCCACACACAGCAGCACAGCTCAATCCACACAAGAGAGGAAACTGAGACACCACTATTCCACTGTGCCCCATACCTTGTTCTCTTAAAATGCAAGGATTCAGAATAGCCAAAGGAAATGTGGTCTGGGTCATTCCAGTCTTTTCAAAGGAAACAGTATTATTAAACTCCTCTTGCTTATCTATGCCAATTTTTGATATTCTACTTAACAGAAATGTGTCTGATGCTCACTCAGTCTTTGAATCCCAACTAATTATAAGCCACCATGCTCTCTAGCAAGAAGAGATCACCTTCTGATCAAACAAATTTCTCAGTCCCCAGGAATGGCATCTGAGCAGCTTTGGCTTCAAGCAGATATTGTCAGAGTTAAAAGAAAGTTGTACTCATTTATTTACAATAAGCATATGCATACAAAAAGGCTTCTTGGAGGCTGAATAAAGTAATAGAATTGTGATCACTCATACCCAGAATTCTTCCAGCAGTGCACTACCCAACAAGAAGCATTCAAACTCCTGGCCTCTCCACACCATCCCTGCTCTCTGCACATGCTCCAAGGTGGTACCTCAGCTTTCCTGCAGGCTTAGCACATGCGACTCAGCCAGTGGTGACTCACACTGGAGTGTTGCCTGGACATTTTGACATCACTGGCTTGGAAGTCTGACTAGAGTCACAGGGGCTGAGGGATGGAGGCCAGAACGAATGGTGGCACAGGGCAGTGCACACAGCTCTAATACGGATGGACCTGGGTTCAAATCCCATCCCGCTTGCCACCTTGCCGTGGCCTGGCTTATGTCATTTAAATTCATGGTGGCTGCATTTCTTCACCTCCTAAACTGGGGGAAATGGATCATGACTCATAGAGTTGTCATGAGATGATGTATGAAGTGAATTTAGTACAATGCTCAGCACCAAGAAGGTACCTAAGAGTATTTACCCTGACCACTCACCCACCTCTTGCATCTAAGGCAGGGCAGTATCTGCCCTCTAAGTCTCTGGCCTCACTGGGAACTGCTACAGAGGCTCCATGATAACCACAGCTTACTCAGGAAGGTCTAATCTCAGAACAGAAGGGATCCCCTTGTCTACACAAATACATTCTGAATGAAGCAGTGTACTTTGATTTCTGATGGCTAACTCAGGGCTCATACTTTGAGGGCCAGTTGTTAAAACCTAGCCCAGGAACCCTCTCTTCCTCCAAAAAAACCACAACTTAAATCACTTAAACTTTCTGGGAGGGTTTAAATTTGGTCAGACTTGCATTCTCAGAATTATAAAGCACAAAGGATTAAATAGGACCTTTGAATCCAGTTCTCAAATCTTCCTCAAGGTTTCTGCCAAGAGACTGTGCCATCTCTCTGTGGGACGGAATGCTCACCACCCTCCATGGCAGAACATTTAATTTTGGTCAGCTTGGGTTTAAATCAGGGACTTGGCACAAACTCTGAATGAGGGTCCCCTCTTCCTTATGGCCACTCATGTCTGCCTGTGGATCTTTTGTCTCAGACGGTCCTCATTTATTCGTGTTATGTTTGGATATGTTTTCAGTTTCTGCTTCTCTAAACAGACAATGGTTTCTTTTGCCTTCTTCAAAGTGGAGTGCCAACATGTTGGAATGAGCAAAGCAAGGGACCTTTCATATTCCTATTCAATCCTAAGAAAGCTTAATTGCAGAGCTGGGCATGGTGGCTCATGCTTGTAATCCCAGCACTTTGGGAGGCCAAGGCAGGTGGATCACAAGGTCAGGAGATTGAGACCATCCTGGCTAACACGGTGAAACTCCATCTCTACTAAAAACACAAAAAATTAGCCGGACATGGTGGCACACACCTGTAGTCCCAGCTATTCAGGAGGCTGAGGCAGGAGAATCGCTTGAAACCAAGAGGCGGAGGTTGCAGTGAGCCAAGATCGCGCCACTGCACTCCATGCACTCCAGCCTGGCGACAGAGTGAGACTCCATCTCAAAAAGAAAGAAGGAAGAAAGAAGGAAAGAACAAAAGAAGGAAAGCATAATTGCAAGAGAAAGACATGTTCAGGTCTTCAAGTCTATCATTTCAGAGTAGACTCCCCCTCCCCACAAGTTGATTCCTCGTGGTTAAACTGTGTTATGGCCATCTGGATGCTGATGCTTCATAATTGGGAATTTTTTATAGCTTTAATTATTTCCTCTGTTCTCTTTTCTTTTTTATATACAATGAATCATTCTGGTCCTGAGAGAAAAGATAAAAAGATTTTTGAAAGTTATGGCTGTAATTTCAATAGAAGGAGATGGGGCTTTGAGGAATATGAGCATTTGTTGTATTTTCTGAGTCCATTTTTCATCCCCACTGGTTAATGAAGATGTTATTTCTCTCTCACATTTTGGTTGTTAATTTCTGACAAGTTTTTCTTTTAGTTATGGCTGGTAATGTTCCTCTCAGTTCATTCCTCTTTTGTCTACCTTATGAAATATTCAGTTCTTCCTGACAGGATGAGGTTTGATTCACCCCAGCTATGATTAATTGTGCCAGTATTTTGGGACCTAATTTATGTGTATATGATTCTGCTAGTGTTTCCATTTTCTTTTCTCATTATCAATTTTTTCCCCATCTTTTTTCCTGAAATTAGTACTGAATTAGCTTGCCTCTGATTACAGTCTTGGATGCATCCCAAAGAATATTGTTGGACAGCTCCCATTATCATTTCATTCCATGAATTTTTTTTTTTTTTTTTTTTTTGCAATAAAGCTTTGTTAATCCTCTGTGAACCCTTATTTCCATTTGCTCAGTCATCTTTGATTGGAAACTGCACCAGACCATGGTCAAATGCCATGACAGTCACTCACACATTTTCTTCTACTGCCTGCCAAGTCAACTTCTTTTTAAAAAGTCAGAATTCTGGGGATTAAAAATAAAATCCATGCCTGTGTTGAGGGACTGATGCAGTCTAAGAGGTTCTTCCTCCCTTTCAATTGTTCATCTATTTATCACTCTAAAGTGGGTATCTGCTGAAGGCCATTAACCGATTAGTACCCTTTTGTCAGGCCTCTTTCTCTTGAAAGTCTTGCCTGTTTTAAAGAGAGATCCCTTCAGAATAGCACCCCTTTTGACCCAGGTCTACAGCTGTTTAGCCATCAGTCTCCACTAGTAGGTCTTTCCAATAACTGCATCAGTCTGAGATAGCAGGTGGGGCCCCAGGTGAGGTTGCTTTAGAATGGAGGTTTCTCTCATCCAGCACCAGCTAAGGTACCTTCGCTCAGGTCAGCCTGGGGTCTGCGTTTTGCTTCTCAGGTTCTTCTTTCTGACAATTCCATGCCTCCCTCTGCTTGCACATACCTGCATGCCCTGTCCTGCCAAGCACACATCTACATACAACATACTGCTACATACATGTTACACCCCAGCCCACCTGTCCACACATGAAACACACACCTACACTTCCCACAGAGCCTCTGGAGCCTCTGCCTCCCAGGAGATGCTGTTTCCTGCTTTAGGGACATCCATACAAGGGTTCTGGGCCATTGCTAACAAAAGATCCTCCCACAACTAACAAAGGCTTGGCTACCCCAAATCCTCCAGTAGAACAGAGTGCTCAGACTTTTTTGACCAAGTTCCCTCTACTATCCTTGATCTGCCAAGGTGAGCATGGAAATGGTGCCGCTCTAGTGAGAAACAATTTTACTCACTTTAACTGCATCCCAACTCCCAGAACCCTTGGCCATGTAATTCTCACATCATCTCTTCCTCTCACAGATAAAGCAATAATATTCCATCCCTCTTAAAAGGAAGACCCAGAAACCCAATTCCTGACTGCTTAATCTGTGTGTGAAGACACACTTGGGATTCTCATCAGTTTTGAGTGTGCCTGGAAGGGCGGCTGTCCCTCAGTCTCACAGCTTGGCTCTAAGGCCCAGATGCTCATCTACTGCTCTGCCCAAGCACTGATTGGGTGCTGAGAGGGTGGTCCAACAATATGAATCTTGGCTGAGCAGTGGTATGGGCCCAGCTGTCTGGCCTTGTGGCCTCTGGTGATGGGCCCTCAATGCCACACCCTTGGGAGTGGTTGGAGCCATCTCTTGGCTGTGTGGGGGGGGCTACAGCAGTCTCCATGAAGGGACTCCTTGTTAGGATGACAACAGGCAGCCGCCACAGAGTGCCTTCCCTGAGGAACATTTCAGGCCAGTGACAAGAGGAATGGACAAATGAGGAAAGAGCAGAACTAGCCTTTACCTCCTATGGGCAGTGCCCAGCAAGTACCCTGTGCAGAGTTGCCAAACCAGCCCTGAAGGTATCCTCACCAAAGCCCCTTTGTTGACCCAGGAGCTTTTTTATAATCCTAAGCTGTCATGAAGTGTCTTAAAGGAACACTCTTCCACAGAACTCCCAGGGCAAAGCAGCCCGGGTCTGTCACATTATATCCTCACACTTTCCAGTCAGCTGTTCAACAGCTGGAGAACAGCACCATTCTTGTCTCCCTTTTGCTCCATGGGTAATGTTTGACCAGCTGCCCTTGGGCCAGTTCAGCCTGGAGCAGAGTGCTTCTTCCCAGAGGGTTCTTCCAGCCTCTGAGCAAAAGGCACAGTTGCTGAGAAAGAAGAGGAAAGTGCAGCATCAAGGAAGGCCACTGAACTCCAGCATTTGGCATTGATAATAAAACAACTGGAGCCCAGGGTTCTCAAAGAATGCTTTTATTATTTGTTCTTTAAGTCTGATACATCCTCTAGGGTATGTTGATTTTTTTCCCCTGGCCTCATTTATTTTACTTCTCTGACCTTCTTTATCTTTGTAGAAATTTCTTTAAGACTTAGACCTCAACAACCCGCACTTTTTTTTCTTTTTTTTTTTTTGGATTTGGTTTTTCTCATGTTGATGACATCAGGCTAGGTTTAGATATAAACCTTTCTGAAACACTGTAGGCCTGGCTTATCTCTACCAGAACTTTGTGCAAACTAGATTCCCTTCCTCTAATGCCAGGACCAATTTCCTCCATCGAATCTCCATTCTATTTATTTATTTATTTGGAGACAAGATCTCACTCTGTCACCCAGGCTGAAGTGCACTGGCACAATCTGGGCTCACTGCAACCTCCACATCCCAGACTCAAGTGATCCTCCCACCTCAGCCTCCCGAGTAGTTGGGACTACAGGTGTGCCCCACTACATTCAGCTATTTTGTGTGTGTGTGTGTGTGTGTGTGTGTGTGTGTGTGTGTGTGTATTTTTAGTAGAGACAGGGTCTCACCATGTTGCCCAGGCTGATCTCAAACTCCTGAGCTCAAGTGATCCACTCACCTCGGCCTCTCAAAATGCTAGGATTACAAGCATGAGCCACTGTGCCCTGCCTTCATTCTCTTCATTTATTGATGGGATCTGTGCTTGGCAAGTGGTTTTGGCTTGGGATTTGGATCAGATTTTGGTTTTACAGGCTGAGTAGTGATTCAACGATTTCAGTTCTTTAGACAATCCTAAGAGCTGGGCTCTATTCTGTGCTGCCTCTAGCCAGCTCTGAGCACCTTGGATATGCTACTCCATGTATGAGCCTTAGTCACACCTCCTGCAAAAGGGGAGGAGAGTTTCCTGGGTGCGGGAAGGGAGTCAGGCACCACTAGCGACTTACAAAGTGATTTTACGGTGCACCAGACAAGGACACATGGAGTGACATGCCCCTTTCAACTTCCTTTTCCATCCCTCTGATCATCCTAATGGAGAAAGTCTTGGCATGGGTATGGTGTTTCTTTAACACCTCTCAAACACTTATTATCCAAAAACAAGAAAGCAGGCTTTAGATTTTAGCAAGAGTGAGTGTTATTTTTTTCATCAAAAGTTGTCCTCTATTCATTGCATATATCCAATTTCCCATGTATCGTACTGATTGTTTTACAAATGAACACGCTGAAGGTTTTAAAAAAGTGAATCAATAATAGTACAGATAATAAACCCATATGGCAAAAATTCGTCAAGGTGGTTGGTGTGTGAACAGCAGAAGTTCAGAAAACACTGGGCTGTGCGGCACCAAAGGTCCCTCCCAGTTCTAAGCATCTAAACTCCTGATTGATAAAATTGTCTATCTTTATAATCACAGTTGTCACAAAGGGGCCAAATCTTCCCTTTCCATCAGCTCCCTGGAAGCCAAGGAAGCCACAGCAGAGACAGCTCTATCCCCAGGAGCCCAGTCCTTAGCACTGAGGACTCATCCAGCCTTCGGAAACAAGCTGTCTTCTCTCTCGCAGGGGATGATGATGCTGACCTCTTCAACCAGTCTCCTCTATCAATAGTCAGCAGTGTTTCTAATTCAAAGGGTTTCCAGTCGTTTTTGTTCTTTAATAATGTTAATATGAGCTGCCAACTATCCCTGCCCCACATCTGGCTAATTCTCCATTAAGAGTAGAGTAAGTTTAAATTTGGAATAAAGAAAATCAATTATTCAGAATAGCTAATTTCACCTGAGCCATTTTCTTAAGAAATTGCTTAAAGAAGAGCCTAAAACTTGTTCTTAATTCATGACATACAAATATCCCTCAGAAGCCTCCATGGAGATGGGGCTGGAAGGTTCTCCCAGGAAGTTCCAGCCTCAGCACCCAAGGCCAACCTCGACTGGGGATGGAAGACCTGACACACTCAGTGCCTGCCCTCTGGGGAAAGGCTGGGGTAATCTCCACGCAGAGGGAGCCCAGGCCAGGAGGCAGAGCAGGAGGAGCCACCCTTCCCTAAGCCACCACTCCCAGGGACTGTGTGGGATTCACTTCGACTTCACCTGGAAGCCAGCCAGATAGCACTGGAGGCTCTGGGGGCTCAGCCGGGGAGGACTCCTCTTGCTAAAGGTCTAGAGAGCGGATCTTGCCTGACTCACTGCCTCGGGGTGACAATGACAAGCCTAGCGCAGCATCTCCAGGCCCTCCAGGTTATAGGGCCGAAACCACGGGTATGACAGGCTGCAGGCAACACACAGCCTCTAGCTTTCTATAGCAGAAACACCCTCTTCTTTCCCAACCAGGAAAGCACGTGCAGTGAGAGGGGGAAGGTGTTACAGGAAACAATTTTGAACCCTTACCATTTGTAAGAGAAGTAAATTATTCACAAACCTAGTTTCTTTGTTGTCAGCAACAATTTTCTTGTGGCTTACCTCCTGACCGATGATGACTCTGTTTCTAGAGTTAGTGTCTTTGGGAAAGTTGGTGTCATGGGCATGTTCAGCAAATCACCAAGCGGGGACTGGTTGAATGTGGAGGCCTGAGGGTCATAGGAAAAGAAGGACAGGTGCTCCAAAACAAAGAGACACAGCTTCAGGGCTGACCCTGCTGTGGAGGTCAAGGGGCTTGGCAACAGGGTTGACTCTCTTCCTTCCTAATATCACAGGGAATGGCCCAGCACCTACGATACTGTGCTATTGGATCACTATCCTTGTTGCACTGCATTCCCATCTGAAGCTAAAGCTCTCCAGCTGTCCTGTCTCTGACATGACTTTCTTGGTCCACAAAGGAGTGACCCCAAATGGTGAATCTTACTAGATCCTAGGACCACAGGATTTGGACTAGTGTGTCCGTCAAGTGTCTACGCCTACTGCCAGGACCATGACCCCAGGTCTGCCATCTAACTCCAGACTCTGCTCAGCTGGCTCTATGCATGAGCCTGAGACTGGGCATGCATTCAGTGGACTTACAGGTACCAAGCCCCCATAGGGTGTAGGACCTGGGTCATGTGGTAGCATTCAGAGTTCAATGCAACACACGTGCATGAGGAAAAATTCATTCCACTGGGAATTCATTCCCACAGCAGTAAGGCATGTGGGAAGCATGCAGACCTCCAGGTGGAGGTGGGAGCAGTCAAAGAAGGTGTGCTAGAACCAAATGTGCTTGCCAGCCCTGGATTGACAGCCCCTTTCTTTAGAAGGAGTGCCTGATTCTACTCTAGTAGTATACTCTCTCCCACTTTCAGTTCTCGCGACTCAGTGAGGCTCATACCCTTCCCATTCTACCTCAAACACTTGGCCCCATCCCAACCTATCACCCCAGTCATAACCATTAGCCACATGACCCAAACCAGCCTACTGAGCCTCTCCCTGCAGCCTTTTGCTGGCACTGTGAAGACGTGTACTGTCTGCATTTCAAATCTCAACATCTGGGTAGCTGTCTTGGCCACCACCTTAGGGGCCTGCCTAAGCATGAGCCTTATTGAGAAGACAGCAGAGCCAAGGGAGGGGAGAGTCCAGGTCCTCGTGTTGCCTGAGCACTTGGATCCAGCAGTGTCAGAAAGTATGTACTTTTTCAGTTTTGTGAAGTAATAAATTTCCTTTTCCTTTAAGCTGTTTTGGGTTGAATTTCCATCACTTGCAACTCTATAAAGACTGAGCCCTACAGGCTGGGCAAGAAACTGACAAATGAAGAGGGAGGAAGGAGGAAGAAAGGACATCTTGAAGATGTGCAGGTAAAGATGGGGAGGCCAGCATCAGCCTGAGCATGGTTGGAGAACAGCACACTGTCCAGTCATCACTGGTGAGTTTAACCTGATTGTGGGTGAGGAAGGGGTGGAGACGGATAAGGCTGGGGAAGTGGGCAGGGGACATGGGAGTCATGACTCTCATCCCACAGGGGCTGAGGAGCCCTAGACCACATGCTGGAGGATGGGACTATACCCCATCATCTTCTCATTCCAAGTTCCCTACCTAGCACACTACTCAGTGCATATTTCCTATGCAAAAGCTGAATTATGAACGGAAAGTTGCAAAGCAGCATGAGGACAAGACCAGATGTGCAGTTTAGAAAGCTCTCTCTGGCAGCTGAGTGGAGGCTGGCTCAGGGGAGGTCAGGCGGGATGCCGGGAGGCTACTGAGAGGGTAGAGGAGATGACAAAGGCCCAAAAGAGGCCCTGTGGCCACTTCCCTGACCTGTTCCATTTGGGATGTCTTTAAAATTTTTGCTCTAAAAACTTGGAAGGAAAATAAGTACTCGAGAAGTGGAATAAAAAATAGCTAAACATAATCATCATTTCAGGTACAGCGATCTATGGTGTTTCCAGCCCGCTCACAAACATTAGCTCATCACCACCTTGAGAGGCAGTTATTATCCACATTTTAGAGATGTGGAAACCAAAGTTCAGAAGTGCTGAGGAACTTGCCTGTGACCGTGGCACCATTAATATGGAGGCTTGGGGCAGAACAGTTCTATAGTATCATGCCATCCGGGTTTCCCTGGTGGCTTCTAAAGGCCATCAACCACTCCTCACTCCCTGCAGTTCCGTAAGTGCTCCGGCCTTCCGCGGGGGACCTGGGGGCTGAGACCTCTCACACTGCCCGCGTGCCCCTGTCTCCATTGCCGGTAGTGCCTCCATCTGCCCAATCTCTCCCTCCCAGCTGGCCTTCTGCTCCCCTCTGCCCACCAACACAAAGCCCTGGTGAGACACCAGGTGGGCAGGTCAGCTGTTTCTGGCTGATTCAAATAGAAAGAGATCACGAACAACACTTGGCTTCTCTCCAGGCCGCAGAGCCACATGCCCTGGAGTCTGAGCTGAGCTGCCGGGCTTCCTTGCCATGCACAACAAGGCAGGGCCCTCCACCCCTGGAGATTCTGTCTGGGTGCCAGCAAGCACCACGAGAGGCCAGTTTCTTCAGAGATGAGTTCCTAAGTATGCCAGGAGCTGAGCTCTGGAAAGCACCCCAGAAGTGATGCAAAAGCCTTACCCACTGGCTACCCAAGTCAGACAACCAAGAGAAAAGCTAACAAAGTGACTGTCTCCCTCAAACGGAATCAGGGGCTCTGAGCTTAAGAGGGGCAGACAGCAATGCCAGCTCCGCCTGGTATGAAGGCAGAGGGAGGGCTTAGCAATGACTGCAGAGATAGAGGCCCACACTCTATAAATAGCCCATCGGGTAACTACAATCATGAACATGGCCCACACATTGGGAATGCTCCTCCTGATAATTCTCAAGAAGAAAGAGGCACGTGTCTCCCCATTAGCAGTGATCTCTGTGCTTCCTGGTAAGAAGTGGAGAGTCACTGCCCACCCACGAGGCTGTCAATGCAGGAGTCTTGCCGGTCATCCAGGCCAGCCTGCTGCCTCCAGGAGCCAAAGGACCCACCATCCCAATGCTGCTCACAGACTTTGAGGGGGTTGGGGGATGGCAGAGTAGTGGATAATGTTTTTAGAATCTGTTGCCAATATTTCAAGTGAATATTTTATTTCAAAACCCAAAATTTGTTTTCCATTATGTCTTCTATTTAAAAAGGGGGGATACATGTGCACATCGTGTAGGTTTGTTCCATAGGTATACGTGTGTCATGGTGGTTTGCTGCACCTATTGACCCATCCTCTAAGTTCTCTCCTCTCACCCTCCACCCCCTAATAGTCCCTGGTGTTTGCTTTACCCTCGCTGTGTCCATGTGTTCTCAACGTTCAATTGCCACTTATAAGTGAGAACATGCAGTGTTTGGCTTTCTGTCCCTATGTTAGTTTGCTAAGGATGTTGGCTTTCAGCTTCATCCATGTCCCCACAAAGGACATGATCTCATTCCTTTTTATGGCTGCATAGTATTCCACGAAAAACCCAAATTTTGAGATTACGTTAAAGAATATCCAAAGATCTGTCTGTTTGCTCCTGCAATCATCCTGTGGCTGCAGGCCCACCCAGCCACCCTGGTGAACACAGTCTGTCCAACTCTGCTGATGTTTAAGTTTCCACCAAGAACCAACCCAAGGAAGCAGTTGAATTTCTGCTTATGTCAACACTTTTGTGGAGACGAGGATTCCCCATTCTCCTTTCTCAGTCTCTCCTTGCCAACCTGAGTGACAAACTACTGCCCCATGACCTCATAATAGGATTACTCCACCAAAACTAGAACCTGAAGTTGAGTGGAAGAGAGACCACGTCTTGTTCACATTTATTTTTTTGTTCTCCAACCCACACTGGAGATCCCTCCATTGCCCTAAACCCCACACCCACTTCCCTTCTTAAAGCCATCACAGGACATGCCATCTGACCCCACCTGCTAACACAGATGCATGGCCAGGGCCCTCTGGCTCATGGCACTACTGTACAAACCCTGCTTCTCTAGAATGGCAGCAAGGTTTGGGGTTAAATCAAACTAAGGAGAAGACCATCAACTAGGTGCAGGACAGACAGCTCAAAGACACTTGTAAATTAGCAACAGCATGTAACAAGTCCCCACAGCCGTATTTCCCCAATAAATATATACACTATTACTGCTGAGATGCAGACTAGGTAAAAAGACAATTACTGTTGTCAGCTATTAGAATGCTGATGAATCCAGCAGGAATCCCCAAACCATCTGGGTCATACATATTTGTCAGATACACACTAGAAGAGTTTTCTCTTACTTGGGGAAAGGGTGGGGTGAATTCAGTTCAAAGGCCAGTCTAAATTACAAATCCTTAATAGCACTCAGAGCAGCAAGATGTTCAGGCCACAAAGAGCGCAAGGGAATCAGCACACAGAGGAATCGTTGCCTGCCCCTACTCACTCTGAAGCCTGCTCCCATATACTCTCACTCTTGCTCTCTTCCCTCCCTCCCTCCTTTTTCTCTCTTGTGCATGATCTCTCAATCTCTGTCACAGCACAGGTAGTTAAAATGGCATAATTCTAACTTAATGGCTCTAGTTTAAGAGTTTATGCTGAGATAGAAAATTTCAGGTGATGTATCAAACATCTAGAAATGTCACTGTGTGAATTGTGGCTAAAACATGAGCCATGCCTGGTTCATGAGATATTCCCCAGTCCATCCCTGTCCCTGTCTACAGTATCTCAAATTGATCATTCAGTCATTCATTCACTTGGCAAACCTCTACTGGGTTTTCTTGGGATGCCAGGCTCTGTGCTAGACAAAGGATACCAGGAAAAATAAGGTGTATTCCCTGCCTCGTGGGATGCCCAGTCTGGTGGGGGAGGCATACAGGAATATTCTCTTACAGTGTTCTGTGATAAGTGCATGATGTGGGGAGGGGGAAGTACTAAGGTATTCACCCTTCATTATAATTTATGGAAAGACATTGAAGGAGCTTAAGCAGAGAGTGACATGATCACTCATGTAATTGAGTAAATTGGATGTCAAGAAAGCACTGTTCTGTCCACGATATTGTTAGTTGGATTGTCATTCAACTGGCAGCCCCCATTCTAGCTTTGCTTTATTTATTGGAAATCTGTGATGTGTAATGTGACAGGTTGGTCATAAAAATGTCTAATCACTACATGTGAAATAGCCATGTCTTTCAGCTTTGCATGAAAATGGCAAATTCTGCTTAATGTTCCTGGACTCCTTTACAGTCTGATTAATTGTGCTAGATTCAAATTACAAGAAATAGAAGAGGCAATGGGAGGGAGAATTAAGACTGTTCACAAAGGGCCTCTCCCTCGAATGGGAATTATCTTTCAAATGTGCTTACGAGAGTCTGGGTTAACCACGCTGAGGCTGCTGCTCCATGAGGTGTCCTGGAGACCCCTGAGCAGACACATAATCAGCTTCCTCCTGGAGAGGCAAAACAGTTACCCGGAACACAGGCATCCTTTGTCAATTTGTTGTGAGAGGTTGTCCCTTATTCTCAGGCATCAGGTGAGGCTCAGAACAAACAGAATGTACCAGAGGGAAAACAAAGAGGTAGGACCAGAAAGTCAAGAAATGTACAGCAAAAAGGATCACCTCCACCGGGGAGCAAGAGCAGATGCAAGTAACAGGGGCAGAGGGAAGGGCAATTTGACCACCCCCGTGTCACCACATGAAAACACGGCATCCTGTGCTTCCTATGAAGCTATCTGGCTACCACATGGCTCCATTTGAGAGCCTCTGGATGAGGGAGAGATTAAAAATGGCCCTTGTTTGGGGGCTAGAACAACCCAGTAGAACATAATGCCATTTACAGTGTTAGAAAGACTGAGGGAAGAGCAGCGCCCGTTTGGACATAACATGGTAGAGGAGACTCTTGGATATCCCAGCAGAGAGATCTAAGGACAAAGGGAAGCTACGTGTTTGCAGTGAGTGAAGAGACTAGGCTGGAAGCAAGTTTAGGAGTCATCAGTGTCTAGATAGTATTTAGAGTCCCAAGATTGGCTGAGATCACCCAGGGATCCCTGGAACATGAAGTGCAATACACTCAATAAATAAAAGCAATAATAATGATAGTAAATGACAAATAATGAATATGGTCATTATTGTTATAATGGTGAAGAAGGAGAACAACAGCCTCACATCTACTTGGTTTGTCTCTGGAAACTGAATCCACTTCGAGCCAGGTGCTGGGAGTTCCAGAGCCTGCTGTTCTTTCCCTCACTCCAGTGGCTGGGGACCTCACCTGCCCAACACCTCACTCCCTCACCCCAGGTGCCCTCCCTGCCTAGAGCATCAGCCAAATTGACTCATCTATTGCTCAGATTATGAAAGGTACCCCCCTGCCTAGACACAGGGGCACACATGCAATAAAAGCAAGAAAGCAGCAATCCTATAAATAAGTGATGATCTCTTCGTTAGGTCCTGAGCTGTAATCATTACCCGACTGCACTCAGGTTCCCTGAGCTGCAGCTGGCTTAAAAGGTCATTATCCGATATTGTTTTAGTGACAAGGTATTCTTATGGCTTCCCTCTAGCCTACGCTTTTCTAATCTCTACTACATTATGAAGCCGAGACCTTTCTCAGGATGTGGTAACCCATGGTGAAGGGCTCACAGGCTACCCACTCCAGGGTCCTGAGGGGCACCCAAGGTATTAGAGAGACAGTAGCCAGCCTGGTATAAGGGACCAAGCAAGGGCTAGAAAGACAAGAGGAAGCTTTGGGACTCCACTGTACTTCTTATGCCATATAAACAAGGCAAGCTGCTCAACTTCTGTGAGCCTCAATTTTCACATACAGTATAAAAACAGGCAGGCATGGCTAAGAGGGAGCAGATACTAAGTACTTACTCTGTACTGGAAACTTGGTGATTTGTACTTCATTTAACCCTCACAACACTATGTGCAGTAGGTATTTTGTCCCTGTTGTATTGACAGAACTTCTGAGTCTATTCAGCCTGTGGCTGGGTTTTCAGAGGCTGGGTTGTCCAAGCATGTCACAGTTGATAATCAGGCTGTGCTGCCAATCTGGGGCAGCATTAGATAATGCCGGGATTCATGGTACTGGTCCCTGTCCAGGGTCCAGGAGGATTCAGAATTTGTTGTGTCTGGCTGGGTCCCTGGGAAAAGAATCAGTGCTGTCCTGGCCTTTCTAAGTGGGCTTCTGAATATTCCCCAGTTGGTGCCAGGGAAACTCCCCTTTGGGAACTAGGGCTACTTCCTGCTTTGCTCTGCTATCTAGGGCTAGAGGATGGTATCCTCTCCCTTTGTTCGTGCCCTGATTAAATATACTCAGAGTGGGGAGGCTGGGGTCTATGCCTTCCTAACAACCCCACCCTGACCTTATGAACTCTGCCTGGGGTGTCTTCCTTGCTCAGATTAGATGGCCAAAGGCCATGATCATTAGGTCTAGATGTGGGCCGAAGTTCTCATGCCTCCCTCTGGACTGTTGGTTCCCCTCAGGAAGGCCTGAGCTCACCTTATCTCCCACATAGACCCAGCTCACTCTCTCAACATCCACTGCAACTGATCCATCTATGCCAACCATCCAAAAGCAGACCCAAGCACTAATAACTCTCTTAAATAACGTTAACTGATTTGCCTGCCTATATGCTCTTTCTTTGTGCTCTGTAAAACGCACAGACCCAGTGCTCACAGCCCTAGAATGGCTTCAGGATAGCCTTGCATGTGTGTCCCATGAGTTAAATAGAATGCTTACCCAAGATCTGCTGCGCTTGTCCCCACACCTGTTTGCCAGCTGTATTTGTCATTATAAAACGTAATTTAATTAAATATTAATAAACCAATAAAGTATGCATGTAAAAAGAAAGAGCTGCGGCTTCTATGACAATAAATTGAATGCTTTGGAAAAACCCAACAAATGCAAGTTGCTAAAAAAAAAAAAAAAAAAGTATACTTTTGTATACGGTAAGACAAAGCTAAAAGATCAGAAACAAAATGTCATTAAAAATCTAGTAGAGTTGCACTCAAATTGCTTTAGAGTCTTGAAGTTCTCACTCCATTAAAAGAAGCTAGAGACGGAAATTGCAGAGGGTGTGTTTCAGATCACCAGAGTTGAATGGCCTCCAATCACTCAGCCAACCAAGGCATCACATCCCCTTGACCTCAGCGAGTGGTTCAGCAATGGACACAGGCTTAACCCTCCCAGGGTCCATCCAAGGGCTCTTCCTGGGAGTGCATGAACAAAAACTCTTGCTATTATTTCCCACTGAATTCCCCCTGGAAGGTGTAGTCCCAGGAAGCAGCCATTATGGTGAGGTCATGCAGAGTCTATTGAGAATGGCATCAGCCCAGAGACAGCAACCAACATGAGGCACAACAAGAAACCAGATCCACGGCACTGTTTAATTCTCCTGGTATGCTGTTAATAAATTCTCTATTTGCTTAAGTCAAGTGGGTTGGGCTTTCTATCACCTGCCTGGCTTTTTCTCCTCTAAAAACTCCCTTCCGGTTTTACTTCCTAGATTATTTCTCTTTCCACTCCTCTTCCTCCTCCACATCAAAATCATCATCATCATCAAAGCTAACACTATGTAACACCATGTAATCCTCTCAATAACCCTGTGAAGTATCACTGTGAGGAAACTGAGGCACAGAAATGTTAAGTGGCTTGCCCAAGGCCACAAAACTTGTAAGAGGCAGAGATAAGATTTGAATCCAATTACTCTTGTCTCAGGTAAGAGCTTATCAGGCCCTTCAGGCCTAGAGCCTCAAATGCACCAAGCGGCAATGGTACAGGATGGCAGTGGGCACAGCACGACAGCAAGGCCCACTGCATGGATTCATTATTTTCCCATCAGGAGGTCCCTATTGTGCCTTGTGCAAATGTCTATTATTGCATAAGCCACAAGTGTATCATATCCACTGTTTGTCAGCCTTTTTTCCCATTATGTGGTGCACAACTTGAAGCCAGGATGTCATATTTTTTTCCTGTCTGTATCTCCAGAACCTGATACATAGTAGGTCTCAATAAATGTCTACTGAACTGAACTGAGTCAGTCTCATACTCATTATTCCATTTCTCAAGGCCTCCAAGATCCTTTCCCTCTTCAAAGATCAGTTTCTCCATGGCCTCTCCCTGATGTGCCTGGAGATTAAGATCACCCCCTCCCCTGGCATAAGCACCTTACTTCCTCTCTCCCATCTCACCTTCCAAATCAATTTTCCTTCTTGGAAAAACATAAGATCCTCTGTATTCCTTGTAACCTTCATTGCGTATTACAGCAGCAACACTTAGGGGGTAGTTCATTTTCTCCAAACTACTCTGTGGTCATGAGGGTAAATTACCACCCACAGGGCAGTGGTGCCCCCGTCTATGGCCTTAGGGTCCAAACAGCTGAGCTTTACGCACAAGTGATTAACTGATAAAAAATGGTAAGAGCCTCCTCTCAGTTATGCATTTTAAGCTAAAATATAACTCTTTGATAGAGCAGCCAACCAGAGATCTTAAGTAGCATTAATCATGTCCACATTTAAAAATCTGATTCATAATTTAAGAACAAGAGGCAAAGAAAGATAAGCACTTAAGGACAATTGGGTATCTTTTCATTAAACCTTAACTCATCCATCAGTGACTCCTCTAACCCTAGTCTTCTCTGTGGCGGCGGTGGAATCAGAGTCCCTTCTTCAAATCTCCCTGAACTTCATGCTTAGAGGGCTTTACTTACTGTCCTCAGAGTATACCCTCTGCTGCTTCCAATTCTATCCCAATTCTCCCAGTTCCTTTTCCATTACAGACTGAAGAAACTGTTGGTTCCAGAGCCCAGGAGGTGAGAACCACAGCACACAACTCCCACAGCATCTCCCTCAATGACCTGGGAGACCAATCTACTCTCCAATTCCAAACTTGAAGTGAACTGCCAAGGGCGGCTAATAGGGGCTGAGGGAGATGGAGAATGGGAACCTCCATCCACATCATAAGTCAAATTGGAATACAATCTTGAACTCATTCAGTGTTTTTTCTCCAAGATTCCTCCCCATCCCACTTTCCATCACTAAGTTGAAGGTGGAGTCATGTCTGTCTTCTTACTTCTAATAGCCAGTCTACTGCTGAAGCCTGTTGCTTCCTCCTTCCCCAGGCCAAGTGCACCTCTCACTCCCTGTCACCTGCTTGCTCCTCTCACCTAGGCCCTCGGGCTGCTCACTGGAGCAGCCTCCTACTCGGCCCCTGCCCAGCTCCTACACGCTCCACTCCGTCTGCCCAGCATGTCCTGACTAACTGCACAGAGACCCACTGGGACAGCACCAACCCCTTTACTGAGCACAGTCCAAATGCTGGTTCCATCACCTGAGCAGTGGGGTGTTAGGTACGACATAGGCAGAAAATGAGAGGGAGAGTAAAACCTCCCCTAAATGAATAACTTAGAAAGACATCCACACATGGTGTTTTTGAAGAGATAATAAGGATCTCTGTCCACTAAAATCAACTGTAACTGAATTAAAGGCATTCCTAAGGCTCCAAGGAGGAATGTGCCCCACAAGAGGGATTGGCCCACACCTAGAGTATAAAAAGAAGCTTCTCAGAGGCAATTAGGCTGTGGCCCTCCCAACACTGCCACCCCCTCCCATCTATACAAACATATATTGCCCGTTCTCAGTGGAGGAGATTAGCCCCCAGGTATCTAGTGACACAATGGGCTGCTCAATGTGTTCAACAGCCACAGGCTGGCCCATGTAGCCCAGATTCCTACTTACCAAAGGCCTTCTGAGGTTGATTTTCTGCCCTTGTGGAGTTTTCGAAGAGATGTGTGGGCAAGAGGGTTATCTGCTCCCTTTAGCAGTTCTGCTCCCAGGGTGAGGAACGAACGGGGCCAGGCCCATATGTGAATCTCTGGGAGCCTAGGGTATGTGTCTCTGCCCCTGGAGAGATGGATCTGTCTTCCGCATGCTGATGAAAACAAATTTGTTTCATCAAAGTGAAGTGCCTTGGTAAATATTACTACATGTCCTGCAAAAACCTAGATAAACATCCTGCCAGCTGCCCAGAGTTCCTCCTTGGCATTGGAAACCTGAAAAAAACATCAGCAAGGGCTTTGGAGTGGACAGACCAGGCCCTATTCCCAGTTCTCCCTGTACCCCCACTCCAGCAGTGGCCAATGACTGAAGACACCTTCCCAGATGATCCTAGAACCTTAGGAATCTCACAGAGCTTAACCATCAGGAACAGGCAGCAGGCAGCAGGTACTGGGCATGAAAGAAGTGGGCACGGCCCGTGGACAGCTTTCTGGAGTCTTGAACCCTCTTAAGCCCACCTCTGAGAAGTAAACAGCCACACCAGTTCCAGCCAACAGCAGTCAGTACTCCTTGAGTGACTCTTTGTCACGTACAACTGCATTCGAAATTTCAAATTTTGAAAAAGTTAAACTTCTAAATCATTTTCACCATATCTTCCACATACATCTAGAAAGAGGAAATGACAAAGGAGGTAAACAGAAGCAGACGTCAGCTGCCGGTCCAGCTTTCCCAGCCTCTTGCTCACTGTCCAAGGCTGACCTTCCCTAGGACTCAGGCATCAGGACAGGGGCATCAGGACAGGGGCAGGCAGCCTCTGCTCACCCTTCACTCTGGCATGGGGCTGCCTTTCGTTCTGCCTTAGCTTAGGGTGACCCCCAGTCCTTTACCATTAACCATCTGCTCAGAGATTCCTTATTTTAAACAAGTCCCAATGAGAAGTCTCCTCCCACCTTTCTCCAGATAAATTAGCTTCTTAAATTCCCCTTCCTGAATGCATATATGATGTTGAACCATATGAATTTCCCAATATCCAACCGTTTTAACCTTTAAAAATGGCAATTTCAAATGGTTGAACCTAATAATACAAGCAAATATGAATAAGCAGTCTTAATTACTTGCTTTTTCATCCAAAAGGTAACGTATGAAACACTCCGTTTTGCATCTTGCTTGTTTGACTTAATTCATCTTGGCAATCTTTCCAGTCAGGTCATTGAGAGTTTCCTTTTTTTTTTTTTTAAACAGCTGCAGATTTCTTCCATTGTGTGGACGTTCCGTTTTATTTAACCAGTTCTATAATGATAGACATTTGGGCTGTTTCCAATCTTTTGCCATTATAAATAATGCTGCAAAGAATTATCTTGAACATAATTTTGTACAAGTATAAGAATATCTGTAAGATATATTCCTAGAAATGGGTTAACGGGTATATGTATTTGTAAATTTGATAGATATTGACAAAAGGTCCTCATTAAGAACTGTGCTAATTTACACTCCCACTAGTGATGTATGACAGTCCCCAAATCAGTGATTCCTAACATTTTCCTTTAGATCAGTATATTTCAATGTGCAGGTTGTGGTTCATTACTGAGACATGAAATCAGTTTCATGGGTTGCAATTAGTACTTTTCAATGAAATAAAATAAGATAGTTTCTAATAGAATCAAAGGAGAACAAAATAGAAAATATAACATTGATTTACATGTAGAAAGGGTAAGCATTGTTTTGGGAATTTTGTTTCAGATATATAGATATCTATCCAGAAAACACACACACACACTCACTCTCTCACACACACACACATATGCGCACACACACATACAAACGTGTGTGAGACAGGATCAAGATACCTATGTTTTACTATAGGTCACAGTCAAAAATTTTTGAAAACCAGTCTTAGATCTTGAACCTTTTTGAGAATCTGAGGAAAACTGTTGAAATTCTTCATGGAACATTCACTGACACACATAGCATCTCAGTTCCCTGACCTCTTGGAGGTCCATTCAGGGACTCCAGGTCTGGAGGATGCACTAGGAGGTGGATGTGAGCCACGCCGGAACAGACCCATGGACTGTATTCACCTCCCCTATGGTCAACCCAGGATGGCAGGGGATGGGTATTGCAAAAACATCTGCTCTGCTGAAGAAACAAACCATGCTACCCCCTGACATATTGCCTCCCTCTTTTTCACAGCCATGATGAGATTGTCTCCCCCTTGCCGCAATATTTTGTTCTTATGGAAAGCAAGTAGAAAAGGGTTTCAGAAAAGCAAAAGCAGGAAAATGTTTCAGAGAGATAAAATAATTCATTTCCCTCCTTCAGGTTCACTGATGCCTTTTTACTCTGAGTCTGTGGCTTAGTAGAGAAACAGAACTATTAAGAGAAAGAGAGAAAAGGGGAGGCAGGGGGAGAGGGCAAAAACAGAATGAGAGGGAATTGTCAGTCAGGCCTGAGACAAGGTTTAGAAAAGGCCAAGGACAGCAGGAGAGCAGAGGGGGCTTGCAGAGGCAGGAATGTGTGTGCACAGGTATCCAGACAGACAGAAGGCAAGCTGCCTCTTGAGGGAAGAAAACAGGCCAGCCTCTTTCCAAAGTCAAGACACTTCCAAATGGCCTGGAATGAGATCCCTGGCCTTTGGGAACCTTCTCCTGACATTAGGATGGCTGAGCATGTTTCAGAACCCATAAAACAGGGGATGAAAAGAAAGGAGGTGAATAGAACCCCACACAAAAGCCATGAACTGCAGTGGTGACTCGGAAGAGAGGCTGGTGGAGGCACATAAAACATACAAAGGCCCCGTGCTAGGGAGCAGGGCTGTGGCTGAACCATCGTCTCTGTTGTTCTTAGATGACAGAGGACAGGATGCGCTACTTTCCTGAGAGCATTTTTCCAATGAGAGAGCCATCATCCTGACACCAGCAGGGATGCTGTAGATTTCCCACCCCTCTGTCCCACCCCTCTGTCCCTGAACCCCACCATCACCAGCCTACCTGATGAAAATTACTGTGTGGCTGTGAAGAGGATGTAGCCAAGTTTCCCAGTTTTATTATCTGCTTTAACTCCCCAGGAGCCAGGGCTAGAAAGCAGTCTGGGGCATAGGAAGCTGGACAGAACAGGATGCCAGCACGGCAGGCCTGGCCTTCCTGAGCTCCACTTTGTACATGAAACTGGGTATGACGATGCAACACCAGCAAGAAAGAAGGAGCCGTGCTTTGCAGGCTATACCACCTCTTCTATTTCCAGGCTTTGTGGTGAAAGAGCAAATGAAAAAATGCTGAGTTTCTTTCTAAAAACTTGTTCCAAGAGCCCTGAAGTAATAGCTACCATTCCCCCAAACCAAGTATCCTAAAAGACTGTTAAGTCTTTAAAAACCTAGCACCAATATTGATTCTGCTTTTACCTAATTTCTTCCTTCTTTTGTTCCAGGTGGTGCTTGCTGCCACTTAAGGGGACTGGGTTTAAAAGAAAGTGCACATGAGGCTATTGATTTACTCCTAAGAACTTTCTGCTCATGAAGTGAGCTTGTACCAGGTAGGCAGGAGCCCAGGTCATAGCCTCATGATCCCAGCCTCCCCGCAACCCCCCAGGTGGGAACTGCTAGGCACAGACAAGAGGGTCTCTTTTCACACATTTTTCCTGTTGAAATAGAGCTCTTTCTTAGAAGGGTAAAATATTCTAAAAGATTGAGTTGATGACTAATTATAAAAATGTAACAGCAAAGGTCAATTGCTATCCTTAAAAGTATGCAGTCTACAACACAAGAAAAATGCAAGTTAATCCTATTTCTTTTTTTCTTTTTTTTTTTTTTTTTTTTTTTTGAGACGGAGCATCGCTCTGTCACCAGGCGGGAGTGCAGTGACGCAGTCTTGGCTCACTGCAACCTCCACCTCCTGGGTTCAAGCCGTTCTCCTGCCTCAGCCTCCCGAGTAGCTGTGACTACAGGCATGCACCACCACGCCCAGTTAATTTTTGTATTTTTAGTAGAGATGGGGTTTCACCATGTTGGCCAGGATGGTCTTGATCTCTTTTTTTTTTTTTTTTTTTTGAGACAGAATCTCGCTCTGTCACCCAGGCTGGAGCGCAATGGCGCAATCTCGGCTCACTGCAAGCTCCGCCTCCCAGGTTCACGCCATTCTCCTGCCTCAGCCTCCCGAGTAGCTGGGACTACAGGCGCCCGCCACCATGCCCAGCTAATTTTTTTGTATTTTTAGGGGTTTCACTGTGTTAGCCAGGATGGTCTCGACCTCCGACCTTGTGATCCGCCCGCCTCAGCCTCCCAAAGTGCTGGGATTACAGGTGTAAGCCACCACACCCGGCCAGTTAATCCTATTTCTTAACTTAAACTCTGACTTCTACAAAAAAATTTCATTGGTTACGTACATAAGCAATTGCAGTATGATGCGAAACAGGTCAGTCCAGGCCAGCAGATATACAAGAACAATGAGAAGATGCACCTAACAGGGCCTTGGGGAGCACTGTTGCCAGGGCCAGCTTTAAAGAAACGTCTTTATTCCTTCCAGTAACTTACCAGTTAGCCAGGAAACCGCTGTGGCAGAACACAGAGGCAGCGTGCGCAGTGTATGCCCAGGCATGGGCGAAGATGAGAGAAGACACGTAGGAAAACCCAGGTGGCATGAGGCCATGAGTGCCAGGTCAAGGGAACCCACGATCCACCCCAGCTTCTGTCCAGGAAGCCCTGTAGCAAAGCCACACACACAGAGTTGTTTTCAGAAAAGCCATACCACTGAGGCTGGCCCCATATTCCACTGGGCCAAAGGGAAGAAAAACCAGCACCCACATATGCCTGTGTGGCTTTGAGTCAAGGTGACTGCCAGGTGTGGCACACAAGAAGCCCTGTGTGTGACACACAGTCTTTCTTACACTGGGCCCAACAAGGACAGCCCTGTGGGCTCCAGGAGGAGGAACGGGAGGGTCGTCAACAGTGCCGTGGGGTTGGAGGACACAGCAAAATGGATGTCTTGTTTCTAGGGCCCAAGGCCAGCCTTCAGCTTCTTGATCCCCAAACCCCAACAGCCACAGCAACGTGTCCAACCAGATCCTCTGAGCCACACAGCGACCAAGGCTGGAGCTTCCACCCCTGGGCAGTATTGGCTGCTGCTTGTTAGCAGCACTTTAATTAGTGCTTTATTTTAATTGACGATATATTTTAATTAGTGTTTCGATTTAATTAAAGTTTTACTCTAATTGGGTGTTTTTCTTTTTTTTTTTTTTTTTTTTTTTTTTGAGCTTACAAGATTTGAACAAAATAAGGAATCATAGCTTGTTCAGAAAAATAAATCCATGACCAAGCAGGTTTGTACCCCCAGGGAAAGAGTTGTGGTTAAGACATATGAAAGTCTGCTTCAGGGCCAGGCGCGGTGGCTCACGCCTGTAATCCCAGCACTTGAGGAGGCCGAGACGGGCAGATCATGAGGTCAGGAGATCGAGACCATCCTGGCTAACACGGTGAAACCCCATCTCTACTAAAAAAATACAAAAAACTAGCTGGGCGAGGTGGCAGGCGCCTGTAGTCCCAGCTACTCGGGAGGCTGAGGCAGGAGAATCGCATAAACCCGGGAGGCGGAGCTTGCAGTGAGCTGAGATCTGGTCACTGCACTCCAGCCTGGGCGACAGAGCGAGACTCCATCTCAAAAAAAAAAGAAAGTCTGTTTCAGGGCACCATGAAGACAGGCTAAGGACACCCATGCACCCATGGAGTACACTACCCTCTTTGAACCCAGTTCAAACTGCTCTTCCTGTCTCCCTGTCCCTCTCCATCATCCCCTACCAGCCCCAAACCTGCACCAACTGTTCCTGCCTCCAAAGAGCCGCCCAGCAAGCCAGGTGCTTCTCCCAGCCCTGAGCCCAGCGCTAGATACCCAGGGGGCTTTGCCCATGGGCCTCTCCATCCCCCTTCCCTCACCTATGATGCTTGGGAAGATCTGGGGATCTGAGAGCTGAGTACAGGGGCAGAGGAAGGCCAAGATCAATGTTCTCGGGAATCCCTGTGCAGCAAAGCCCCACCTGAAGGCCTTCATGGGAGGCTACTAAGTTCATGTGTTTCAGGGCTTCTCTTCACCCCTCCAAAATGAATACCCAAGCTTGACTGTGGGCAGAAGCTTGAGGACCATATAACACACAAGCTATTCTTTTTTTTCAATTTAAATTTTATTTTATTCTAAATTCCAGGATACATGTGAAGGACGTGCACGTTTGCTACATAGGTCAACGTGTGTCATGGTGGTTTGCTGCACCTATCAACCCATCACCTACTTATTAAGCCCCGCATGCATTAGCTGCTTATCCTGATGCTCTCCCTCCCCCCACCCCAAACAAGCTATTCTTTTAGCCTAACAGCACTAAACACATTTTCCCACCTCTGTGGGGTCTGATTTCTCCTCCCACTTCCTTATATTCCCTCTCACTCCCTCATACTCTCCACCACATCCCTTCCCTAACTCTTTCACACACTTTTTCCTCAGCTTAAGTTTCTTTTCTGGAAGCTGACATGACTTTTCCTTATTCTGAAATCTGTCTGCCTCCTCTAGCTGGTACTGCAAATTCTCTAAGTATGGTTGCTGAAAGTCTCAAGTCTACACTTGGAGGTTCACTGTCTCCTTATCCATTCACATTCCCTCCTCATCCCCCAAAATGTGGAGTCCATACCACTATGCCAGGAAACAGGTCTGCCAAGGTTGTCTCCTGGCGGTTGCTCTCTCTGCCCCTGGTTGTCTTGGCCACATCTGTTGTAATGTCCTCAGCTGCTTTCTGCTTAAATGTCCTGGCCCTTGACAACTCTTGAATGGCATTATCATCTTTCTACTTGACATCTCTTCATTTTTCCTGCCCCCCCAACACTAATGTCATTCTGTACATATGTGCCTATGCCCTGCCCCATTCCTCACCACACTCACACCCTTAGCACTATGATTCCAACATCTGTAGACCTAGCCCTGCCCTCTAACTCGCGTTCCAATGCACCGGTTTCCTCCTGGGACCCTGTTCTTCCCTGCACTCCTCCACTCACTGCATCTTCCATATCCAGGCAATTACTAAGTGCTTCTTAGAGAAACACACATAGTAAAACAAAACATGCAGCAAACACATGCAAATGAAACACTGAACCTTGTAGTACTACTTTCACCTATTAAATCTGGGGATGAGCCAGGGTGTACTGGGGGTTGCAATGACTCATGAGATGCTCTCATGTCACTCACAGAAATCTTTTTTTTTTTTTTTTTTTTGAGACGGAGTCTGGCTCTGTCGCCCAGGCTGGAGTGCAGTGGCATGATCTTGGCTCACTGCAAGCTCTGCCTCGCGGGTTCATGCCATTCTCCTGCCTCAGCCTCCCGAGTAGCTGGGACTACAGGCGCCTGCCACCAAGCCCGGCTAATTTTTGTATTTTTAGTAGAGACAGGGTTTCACCATGTCAGGATGGTCTCGATCTCCTGACCTAGTGATCCACCCTCCAAGGCCTCCCAAAGTGCCAGCATTACAGGCGTGAGCCATCACGCTCGGCCAAGAAATCTTTTTTCAAAGCATAAAGTGGAGTTGCTTCTTATGCCAGTGTTAGGGTGGAAGGTGCATATAGTCAAAACCGCCCTTGAAAATCCCTAAGGAGGGCACTGTGCTGGAGACAATGTGTTGTCTTTCCGTGTCTCCAACCAGCCTAGGAACAGATGGGCCCTTTCTTTGGCTGGGTACCAGATGAAGCAGTTGGTCTACACTTAGGTGCCAGAGAACACGAAAACCATGCATCTTTAACACAAAAGTCCTTAACACTGAGTGTGGCAGAGATGCTTCCAGAACAGGAGACTGACTGAGGGGTCAGCCGATCCCTGTGCCCCTTTCCCAGAGAGTGTGTGTGTCTGTGTGTGTGTGTGTGTGTGTCCACCCCTTCTCTTTTGTTACAGCTGAATATGACACAGCTCTGCACTTTCAACAGCTAAAAAGTGTTCAGAAAATATACAATCTTCAGTGTTTATCAAAAGAAAAAGCCATATGAAAAAAGGCAAAATACATATTTATTTCCAGTTTCACAAAACTGGGGAATAGTTAAAATATTATACAGCCACTTGATGGGCTATTACAAAGACATCAAAAAAAGGAAATTATAGAGGCTATGTAAAGCAAAGAGAAGATTAACAACAAAATGATGAAGAGAATAAAAGCAAGATACCAAATTATGATTGCAACCGTATAAATTTGTATGTGCATAGAAATTTATACAATTTATAGAAGAGGAGTCAAAAATGAATTTAGAGATTTTCTAACCAAAATCATTACCTAAAAAGGGGAAACAAAAATAACTGCTTGTTAATTGGATGAAGGATTGCTCTTGGGTAGGAGAAATTCAAAGTCCTAATGGGGCAGCTGGCAGTCTCCATGAGGACGGAAGCCAGGGTCTTGAAACTCAGAGGGAAGATGCTATGAAGCCCTGTGACTAGCCACTGCAGGTTCCAGTAGAAGGCTCAGTTGGGTCTCAGCCAGGGGGTTGGGGACTCCAGGTTTCATAGAGCAACACCCTGGGACGAACCCTCTAGAGATCCCAAGTCTGAGACCACTGGACCCAGATCAGGATCCAGATCTGCTATACACCTTGGCCAGAATGGCCTTGAACAAGCTAGAAATCTCCCACTACTCCCAGGTTAACATCGAGTAGGATGGCTGTGGGGTGAGGGCTGCTGCCCAAGGTGAGTTTCCCTTAATCCTCCTGGTTAACTCCCTCGAGACCATGTTTGCAAGGAATTCTTCTCTGCTGGTTGGTCACCATCAAACAATGAGATTGAAGGAGGTGCAATTAAAGATACAAGGAGCAGAGAAATACCATATCGCATGTCTCTGTGTCGGAATCTAAACCAGTTAACTGAGAGATCCTGATGAGAAGGACTCAAGAAACCACGGAGAAGTCCAAGGTGTTTTTCCACCTCTCGGAAGTAGACAGGAAAAAGAAAAAGCCCTATAAACTGGAGAATAAATCTCCCTTAATTCCTGCTTCCCTTGGTCCCGCTATCTCAGCTCACTTCACTCACCGTGAGGGCAGGGTGGCTGTGATATAAGCAGTTTTCCCCATATGTGGTGGTGTGGCAGAATCAGCTGAAGCCCCACCCCAGGGACTCTCACTCACCCAGTGGGAAGAGGCCCAGTATCTTCAGCAAGTGCCCCTGCGGGACTCTGCCAAGACAGACTGGGTTCTGGGGACCCACTGTGGGGCTCTCCTGGCTGGAAAGTCTGGCCAGCTGGCCTTGGTTCCAGCTCTGTCATTGACTCTGTGGTCATTTCCCTCCCTACTCCACCTTAGTGTCCTCAACAGTAGGATGAGTGGATTCGACCAGCTCCAAGGGGTCTGTCATTCCATACTGTGATTTCTAGCAGCCTTTCCAGAGCAGAGATGCTTTCCTGTGGCCCTTTCTGGAGGTGATTTGGCACTCAGGTTACATAAGCTCCAGGCTCCATAACTTACACTGGCGCTGCTCTGTGGGCTGCTGATGGAAACAGATTTTAAATCATCCCTTGCCATGTTGAGTGCAAACACACCATCACTTCCCTGCCTAACATGCCAGCCATCAATGAGACCCCATATTTAACAGATGTTCAGCAGTAATTACCTGGACATCAGATACATTCTCCCTGTTTACTCAGCTATGGCAGCCCCACACGCCTTTCCACGTGCCATTGCCAGTGCTCACAGACACACATACAAAGCATCGGCATCAAGTCTTACCACATAGGGGACAAAATGAGCATTCAGAATGGTAATAGAACAGGTTTCTGGGGCCCCAAGCAAGGAGTGCATATCACCCCAACCTACAGGAGCATTCTGGAGATAACAGCGATGATGATGATGATGATGATGATGATGACGACGACAACGATGACAATGATGATAGAACAATAAAGCTTGCCATTGAGAGCAACAGAAAGAGTCCTCAGCCTGAAGGAGTTCTTGAATCTTAGGTGGAGAGTATCACAAGCTAAGATGCCCTGGAGGGCTTCCAGGAAGGCCTGCTAAGGTGGTGCCATGCTTCATGAAATAATCCCAACCAGGTCAGACCCACAGCTTGTGGTAACAGGGGTGTTGACTCATGCTAATAACATTCACAAAGACTGATGTGTAAACCAAGATGCCAATGTATTGCTTTTGAACAAAATTACTACTTATCCAGGTAGCCAGAATACCTACTTAGACTCACTAGCACATCCCTCTCCCTGTAGACCACCTGCATGGAGGTTCACATTATCCAACAGAGAGGAGGGGAATAAAGTATAAAATTTAAAGATTTAGTGGCCCAGGTTCCAGTGGGCTGTGCCTTCATCTGCACCCTTGGGATGTACTTAGTGTCACTCAGGACAGGTGCTTGGGGTGAGCACTGCCTCCCAGAATGGTCCTGGGGTAGACACAGTCTTTATTTCTATTCCCATGAGTAACCGTCCTTACCCCCAATCAACCACAGTACCCACCAGGCCCAACTTCCTTTACCCTGCTCAGACGCACATGCCAAGCTGGAATCTGCACAGGAGGAGCTACTGAGTGGACTGGAGTGGGCACGGACCCCAGGGCTGACATCCTCAGCCAGTCAGTGGCGCATACGCATCCTGGTGAAAAGGTGAATCACACTAACCAGACTGCCTGTATCTAAAGTAGGAACCAAGACCTGCAAGTATGAGGCAGCTAGCAGGAGAAGCCCAGGCTCAGGGAAGACACAAGACAGAACTGGGACAAGCAGAGAAGAGGAAGGAACTCAGAGGGAGGAAAAGATACTGAGAGGAGTGCCGATGCCAGTGGGAAGCGGACAGGGGCTGAGCACAAGGCAACTCAGGCGCATGCTGGCTGTGGGGCCCAGGAGCCCGCCCTAGTCGAGCTCTCCACCTCCCTGCCCTCCAAGAACGGCTCACTTGGCTTCCCCTGGTTTCCTGGCATCAGGCCCTTTCCACAACACCCCACCCCAGTTGCCTGAGAAGGTCTCAATTCCCACAACCAAAAGAACCTGCCTAAACACTGCCTCTGGAAGGATACATTCCTTCTTTAGATGCATTTTATGCAATACAAATTCACACAGCTCAGTGAGATGTGCAAACAGCTCACCTTCCTTCTTTTTATTTTTTACAACCTTCCTCCTTGTCTAAAACAGTGCTGTCCAATAGAAACATAATGCAAATCACATAGGTAATTTAAATTTTTAGTCACCACATCAATAAAAGTAAAAACAGGTGAAATTAGTTTTAATGATTTAGTTTACTTATTCCATTATGTCCAAAGTGTTACCACTTAAAGATGTAATCAGACTAAAAATTATCAAGACATTTCTTGTTTTTTTTCATACTAAGTCTTCAGAAGCAAGGGTGCATTTTACATTGACAGCACCTCTCAGTTGGGACTAGCCACATTTCAGCTGCTTGGCAGCCACACGTGGCTGGTGGCTACCATATGGAATAAAACAGTTCTACAATTTGATTTCTTGTTCATCAGCCTCCAGCTCTATTGATGGCAGAGAGAAATATACTGTAAAGTTTAAAAAAATTCCATGCCTTCCCATGAAAAAGAATCTCTTTGCAGATGTACTCAGGATCATTTGCACTCTCTTCTACAACCTCAAGGAGTGGGGTGCAGGAAAGTCTAGCTATCCTCATGGTGGGGAACATGAGATGTGGCAGTCAGCTGCTGCCTCCACCCACACTGAGGGGAGGCTGGGGTGCCTAGTTCACTGGGCCATGGGGTGCCTATACACTGCCACCTTGCTCCCCATGAAGTCCCTCTCCAGGCCTGCTCCTGTCTGCTGGTGTTCTCCACACTCCCACGCCCATAAACTTGTCTAGAGGTCTCAAAGCCCATGACACCCCACCACCTTTCCCAATCCCAAGGTAGGGTGCTGGGACACTAGCACTCAGTTCCACCCTTGCCTTCCTCTCCTGCTTTCCACCTTTTTTTAGGAACCAGAAGGGCTTCCTTATTTGTATTCCTTTGTGGGACCTGGAGCCTCGCGGATTAAGGGTGCTACCTATAGTCAGGACACCTGACTTGGGATCCTGACTCCACCCTTTAGTAGCCACATGACCTTGAATAAGTTATCTGAGTCCTCTCTTCCTCCATGTGATCATCCATAAAATGGGTATAATATTGCCACCCCATAGGGTTGCCTCGTGGATTAAATGATGAAAACACAAAACACTCAATTGAGTGCCAGGCACCATGTGAGTGCTCAATAGCATGAGTTATTGCAGTGCAACAGAAGCTTCTCTAGGTCCTAGCTTTCTTTTTCCCTGTTCTAGGGTATATTTCCTCCCCCCTCCTATGACATCATTGGTGGAAGGACTGTGGGAAAGAAAACAGCCTATAGATATTGAAAAAAAAAATGTATCAGAAGGAATTTCTAAGACATTATCCCCATTATAGTTAGTACTCAATCAGGTTATGGCTCAGTCTGCACCAGGAGCCATCTTGCTGCTTTGCGGCGACTTCTGATATCTCCGTGCAGATGACTGGTGAGCATCAGAGGGTGCATACTTCTGCATCTTTATCACCATGTAGTTACCCCGAGGCTCTGCCTAGAGGTCCAGCAGGTGAGTTTCTTCCAGTGTGTCTGTGCAACCCAAAGGACACCTTTGAGCTTCTCTCCAGTGTGTCTGAAACCCCCTCAAAGACTAGAGGCAGCCCATGCAGGGCAGCTACATCACCCCAGTCCAAAGTCTCTGGCCTCTGGGGAGCCTCTCCAGACTCTTCTCCAGATTATTTCTGCAGCCTTTTCCTCCATCTGGGTTTCAAAGCCTGCCTGGAAGTCTCTGGCTTAAATCTTACATTTTATATTTATAACCTATTCTATTTTAGAAGACTTAAGGTGGCTTACAAGGATTATGTAAAATACTAAAAGATATATAAGCAAACAGGTAAAATATATATGTATTACTAAAGTTTTAAAGAGTTGCTAAACCTCACGGATAATAAGATCAAATTTCTGACTATCGTGAATGTGCATGTGTACATGTGTATGTGCACACATATGTGTGTTGTGCACTCATGTATAGGAGAGACAGGTAAGCTGAACACAAAATTTAACAGATTGTCACAAGGAGTGGGCAGGGGATTATAATTCACTTCATTTTTTTCTTTATACTTTTCTATACTTTCTTTACTTTTTATAGAGAATCTATATTTGTTTTACAATACAAAAAAAGGCAACAAAAATATCTCTAAAGAAAAATAGGTGAGAAGGAGAAAGCCAAGCCAAGAGTAAAGACATAAATTGACGCCCATGATGAGGCTAAAACAACTCAATTTCTATGGCCAAGCCATGCATTTGGAGCTCAATCTTATAGCAGTCAATGGATGAGGAAAACCTGATCAGTTACACGGGTCACGGGGTCCACGGGACATACAAAGTGATTACTCAGAGAAGCCTGGCTGTCCCTGATATGGAAGCCTGAGGCAAATACCTCCCATGGGGCCCCACGGAGAGGACACTCTGTGATGCAATGAATGCTGTCAGCGACACCCTCACAGTAAACACCACCAAGTTTCACAGGCTGTTCTAAAGCTCCTCAGTGCAGGCTGATGGCATCTCACTAAAATGCAGTGCAATAAAAGCAAATCCTTGAAGAGTGGAAACCATGCAGCCGGGTTCATGGTGGGTCTGACTTAATCTAGAGGGAGACTTTAGAGGATCAAGACCAGGACACAGATCATCTCCTCCTCCCAAACGGCTCCTCTTAGGCTTGGCTCAGCCCCTAAATCATCAAGCAGAATCTTACTCCTCCACTCAAGAGGGACTGCAGTCAAACCGACTCAGGCAGACATTTGTTCAGTCCACACATATTCATGGAGCACCTACCATGAGCCAGGCCCTGTGCCCTCCTATCGCACAATTACTCCCAGTAATCCCAGACCCGTCATATGCCTGGAGCTTCAACCTAGCCCAGCCCAACATCACCTCAGGGCTTGCAGCGAGGACACCACCATTTTTTGGCATGGGAGCCCTGAGTGAATCTCCAAGGCAGGAGAGGAACGTGTGTACCTGCTCACACACCAAAAAGGTTCACTTTTGGTATTGGGTGGTTGCAGCAAAGGATCTGGAGGCTTGAGTATGGGTTCCCAGGAGGGACTCCATGATGGATGGGCTCTCGGTCCTGGTTGAGGACAATGCACTGCAGGAGATGTGAAGTTGCTCCTATATGGAACCCTTGTCTCTGTTTTCCACCCCTGCTTTGGCCCTGAGCAGGGAAGACCAAAGCCTTCTCTTCCTCCCCAAAGCCTTCTCTTTTCTCCATCCATACAAGAGGGGGTCAAGAAGATTGCTGGGCTATGGTGCTTCTGCAGGCAGGTTCATCATCTGTATAATGTGGCCACCACCTTCCATCTTGAACTCACACACACACCTCTCCTCCGAGCTCCAGATCCACATATCCAATCTCCTTCTCAATAGTCACTCGCAAGTCTCATAGCCATTTCAAAGTCAACCCAAAGAGGTAATCTTCAAATCTTTCCCATTTCAACAAGTGACACCACCATCCACTGACTGTAAAAGTCAGAAACCTGAATGCCATCTTTGGCAACTCTCTTTCTCTCCTTCTTCCTGCAACCAACCCACCACTAAAATTTGTATATTTTACCCCCAGAGCATGTCTGCCACTTCTCTCCATTTCCAGCTCCACTGTGAGAGGCAGCTCACACCACCCCCTACATGTCCTGAGGAGTCTCCAGGGGCACCCACGGCCTCCTCTGGCTTTCTCTGGGTGACCCAGGGAGGGCTAGGCCCTGTGAGTCACACTGGGGCAGCAGCACTCGCCACCTCACAAGTGCTTCCCTCTCCTGCCTTTGCTGACAACATTACCCCAAGTAAGCTTTCGCCTTTCCCTTTGTCTCCCCTTTTCTTTCCACTTCTCTCACTTCTGCTTTCATCTTCTTTTCTACTTCTTTCTCTTCCACTTCTCCTTAGCTTTGTCTATTTCTGGTCTCTTTCTTTCTCTCCTTCCCGACCCTGGCTCCACTTGCTTCCTCTTCTTCAGATGTGACAGTCATAGAAAGTCAGAGTTGGCAGTGACCCCACCTGCCCTCTGACAGTATGGAAGGAGACTGTGAGGCTCAGAGAAAGAAAGCAACTCACCCACATGCTCACAGCAGGGGGCAGCACAGTCAGTCCTAGGGTTCAGATACCCCAACTTGGTCCAGCACTCTTCTCCACTTATACCTCACTGTTTTGCTGCTTTTTCTTGTCCCCTGTCCCTTATCCCATGAGTGGCCTGGTGCTGAAGACAGGCCTAGTCATTCTTTGCACAATACCAATAGATAATTAGGGTGCATAAGTGTGTATCTATCTTTCTCTCACACAAACATGCAGACACACACACACACACACACACCACATTTACTGCCCAGACACGGACACCTGCACCCAAAGTGTCAGAGGAATGTGACTTCACCCTCTCCAAATGTTCCTTTTGTGCGTTCTCAGGACTTCAGTTCTCCTTCTGATGAGGCTGATGTGTTCTGATGCAGTTGGATGTACCTACAAAAACCCTCTTCAAAATCCCATCACTTCACCACCAAGGAATTACTAAAATACCATGAAGGAGGTGCCCGAAGGAGATACGGGGCAGAGGGAGGAATAAGTGCCTGACCCTGTGCCCTTCTCTCCTGCAGCCCCATATGGTCTTGGCACAAGAGGGCTACACAAATCCAGTAACATCTTCGGAACCCATCCAGATTTGACAGAGCCATCTGTGAAAAGCTGTTTGCCAGGGTGGGAGTGGCAGGGTGTGCTGTGGCTATAGATTTAGGGTCGAGGCAGACTGCCAGAGGGGTGGGGCAACCAAAAGGAGGGGACATTGAGACAGACAGTGGTGAGGGGTGGGGGCATGTGGATGGAACCAGATGGCCATGAACTCTCCTGTTGTGACCACTTAAAATAGGTAGAAATACATCCCCGAGGTGGGTAAAGTGCACAGCCAATTGCCAGGAGGGGCGTGGGGCACCTAATCTGAACTTAAACGCTTGTAGCCCTAGGATTCTACTGAAAATCCACCCTTGGGCAGAGTTTCAAAACAGACATTTAGCAAAGAAGGATGCATTAAGATCTCAGGTTCATCCTAAGGCCCAGGGAAACACACCAGGCCTCCAGGGCCCGGGAAAAGACAATAGCAGAGCTCTGAGCACGGACAAAGCTACAATACGGTAAGAAGATTACAGTATTTTTCCAGGCTATCATGATTTTGCACCATTTTATGGTTTTCAGCCAACATAACTCATTAAATGTGTAACAAAGAGGATTTAATAGCTATACCTTCTTTTATAAGACTTAACATGTGAACAAAACTCAGAGATAGGAAAAAACTCTCCTTTGTCAGGCAGTGAAAAATGGCCACAGTGTCCATGGGTCAGGGCACCCAAGGCAAGTAAGCATGGTTTTGCCCCCATGAGGAACTGGCAGTAGCCCAAGGAACAAGACTGCCGAGACCAAGAGAGCCCAGGTGTTCTTCCCATGCAAACCAATGCATACAAAGTCCAAAGTATATATGGGTGGCTACAGAAGGAAGGGAAGCTGCAAGAGGAGTTGCAGGGGAGGGAGGGAGGGAGGAAAGCCCAGGGGAGCAAAGGGGCAGTGGGAGACAAACCAGAAGGAGAAGTGCAAAGAGGAGAGGGGAGATGGGGATCCGGGTCAAAGGGCACTGGGGATCAGGGAGGAAAGGCTATGAGGATTTGACAGTAGGACCCCAAAGGAGGCCTGGAAATGAGTTTCTCCAGAGACCTAGTCACTTTGGGAAACCTGTCCCTGAGAAGCTTGCACCGCATAAAGGAGGCAGGTGTGCCCTGCTGGGCTCTGCCTTTCTGCAGCCTGAATTCCTCCCTCCAGACAAGGTCTGCTGGCCCTGAGGACCCCAGCCTCTCTTTCCCTTCGCTGGAGCCAGTCAGACACTGGAGGGACACAGGACCAGCACCTTTCCTCTCAAACACACTCAGATCTTCAGCCCAGGAGGAAAGAAGGCAGTGGTCCAACCAGGAAGAGGGGAAAAAGGCCTTTCCTGGTCCAGGCCCTGGCCAAGGCCCATCCTTCCATTGTGATGCAATTTCCCTTCCAGCTGCATCTGCTGCCCCCGTGGGGAAGCAGATGAACGCCCTCCTGGCTCTGCACCAACAGGCTAGAAGGATCTGCTCCAGCTGACCCTGCTCCATGGGGACACTGTCTGCACCCACCTTGTGCCCTCAGAGTAGCTACAAGAATGGAGCTGTGGGAATGGAGAGTGGAGCAGATAATGACAGGGAATGAAGACTCACAGCCAGCACGGGAGCAGGCAATGCCTGCTGCTCCTCCTTGCTCAGGCACACATTTCCAAAGCCTTCTGGAGCTGGCATGAACTGCCCGCACCAAGACTCCTAAGTTAGCCCCCAGACTCACCCACAGCCCCTTCTCACCACATGCCTGGGACACAGGCCTCTTCCTGCCCCACACTTCCCCATCCCCCGCCCCACCCCACAGTGAACAGTCAGTGAGATCAAGTTCCCAACCCTGTGGGCCTTGGAGCCCCATTTCCTTCAGGCCAGGAGAGAATTCCCAGGGGGCAAGATTGGAAACACCCCTTTTCCTCAGAGAAGGTCTCACCCAGCCAGAGGTCAGGTATGGAGAAGCGCCAGTAGACTAGCTCATCCCACAGCACAGAGAAGAACTGAGGCCACCTTTCCTTTCTCTCTGGGGAGCTCCTGCTGCTTTGATGTGGGACAGAGATGACAATGGCAGTAACTGGTGGGGAAGGAGCTTTAAAGCTGCTGTTTTAAATGACAGCCATTGTTCCTTGGCAATTTTATGATCAAGGAAGAGAAAGAGGCCTTTTAAGAAAGGAATGTAGCACATTTAAGGAGCCCTAGAGGATTGGAGAAGGTAGAAGAATGAAGTGGCTCCAAAGATGAGGCAGCTCTGAGTGTCTGCAGCCCTGTCTTCCCTGGAGCCCCAGAACACAGCCCCTCAGAAGCAGTTGAGGAACTCCTGGAAGAGGAACCCCAAAGGTCAAGGCCACCCACTGCTGCTGACCCCCAAAGCTAGATCCAGCAGACATAACATGGGCAGGTGGTGGTCCTCTTCCCAGGATGGTGGTCCTTTTCCCCACAATAAGAGGCTTCTTGAAGCAGAGTTAAAGGAGGCATATCCCCCCAGCCCAGCCCAGCAAAGGCAGATACGTAGAGAAAAACAATTAACCCAGATAGTAAGAATGGGGTAATAGGCCCCGACCCACAGATCTTTCTGGGGTGACCCAGCCTGGAGTGCATCTCAAGAGGCAGCCGTGCGAGGGCTGGTGCCACTGTCTAGTTGGCACAAATGGTTTCTGATCCAGAAACAGAACCCATGCTAGGGACAGACCCATGATCTCCTAGCTCTGTCCTTGGACGCTTGCTGCATTTTCATGTGCCAATACCCCCTCCACAGTTGGCAACACAGATCGCCATCTCCAACTACAGGCTCCACATGCCAGTCCACCTCCATCTCAACTGCAAATGTTCGTAAGCCAAACACCCTCTTCCCAGAGCCAGTTGACCTCCAAATTTCCCATTTCTCCTCTCTGCCTGATGAGATTCTGTTTCCCTTGGAAAAGCCAAAAGGACTCTTCTCCATGAATTCCTCTTGGCTTTGCTCTTAGTAGTCTCTCCTCACTCTAAATTAATGGTTCTCAAAGTGTGGTATCCAGACCAGCATCATCATCATCACCTGGGAACTTGTGCAGAATGCTGTTCTTTAGGCCCCATTCAAAAGCTACTCAATTGGAAACTCAAGGTAGGGGAGGAACAATCTGTTTCAACAAGCCCTCTACGTGATTCGATGCTGAAGTCTGAGAACCACTGGTTAAAGCCGTGGAACTCCATGACCCGTGTGTGTGCTGATGCTGCTGGCCCGAGCACCACACTTTGAGAAGCCTAAACCTCTGGAGCACTTCTGTCCCTCCTCTTCATCTGAAACTCAGGCTCCTGACTTGTGCGTAGGTGTGATCTTCACAGGACAAGGCTGAGTCTTGTCTGCCTTTTGGCATCTCCACATTACCCTGCAGATACTCAAAATATAGTTCTTGTATTGGATTGAAAAATAGAGGCCCCTGACCTTTGGGCATGGTTCTACCACTGAAGAGAACAACTTCAAGCCATCAAAAGCCTTTTGCTTTCTCAATAAAGAGCATACAAGATTTAATGGGCTGCATGTCATGAAGAAGCTTGATGACAGGAAAACCCTCCCCCTACCAGATCCCCTCCCTGAGTGGCTGGTGCCTTGAGGTTTGGGCTAGAGACTGCCTGCCAACTACAGCAGCGAGAATGCATGACGGCCTGCAATGGCTCCCGCAAAGTCTCTGGTACCATTATCATACCAGCACCATAATGGCAAGAAAAAGTTATTTCTATTTTAAATTGTCAATATTAATCTAATGCTTGCGATGAATGAAGTAGTGATGATAAATGGGGTGTTTAATAAAGATGAAAGCTCCAGCAGCCTCAGAGAAAACCTTCTTTGACTTAAAGTTATCGTCTTGATTAAAATTTCCATTTTATTATCCTAATCAGCAATCTTTGTTCAATGTGCTACAATTTCTATTTTCTCCACTTAGAGAGATAATTAACAACACTATAAACATATTAAAAGTAAAATGTTTATTAAAATTGCTCCGTTATCCATATTTAACTTATTTTTTAGCAATGCTTCATGGAGACATACCCTTGCCTCCAGGAAGACTTCCCAGAACCAACCTCTCTGGATAACCTCTTCCTGTTCCAGGGCCCCCAGGGAGCAGACAACCCCTGGTCCCAGTCATACATTCCTGTGTTCAACAACCCTGCAATTTAATCCAGTTTCATTTCATTTCATTCAATCTGACGTCTCTTTATGCAGATCATAAGAGACTCATTAGTCTCCATTACGAATGTGGGCTGGGGTGGAGATGAGACATAGATGGGAAACTGAGACACCGAAAATACAAAAATGCCCCTAAATCAGTCAATTTTGCATCTCTCTGGAATGCAAAGGTTCATTAATTAAAGGTTCCTAATGAACACAGATACACTAAGCACCAAGTATCTGCAAGACTCCGTGGGTAGAAACCACAGCACCACACAACCTAAACACTGTCTCCAAGCAGGGTATCAGGGCACAGAATATCTTGAGCCACAACGGGAAATTTGTTTAGGTTGGATTTTTTAAAACACAACACTTATCCTTATCCAAACATGGAATCTGACTCCCCACACGCAATTTCTGCTCCACAAAATACGGAACACTGAAGCCAGGTGGAAACAGCTCCCTCGCAGGTGACCCTGTGATACTCCCAAGGGTGCACCCTGGCCAAAGCCTTCTGGTTCCCATTCCCTGCCTTCTTCTTGTCCTCATCTCAGGACAGACCAACAGACTCAGTCACTACCTTACTGTGTTCTTCAAACAAGGCTGATTAGGAATCAGGAATTGTCTTCTTCCCTGCGGCCACCAGAAGGTCTGTTGTGTGTGGCTCTCACTCCCACAGAGGACTTTGGTTTAAAAGCACTTAGACACAGCATCTCATTTAATCCTCCCCATGGCCTGGTAAAGTAGGTGGAGTCTCCACATTTTACAGAGGAGAATACTGAGGCTCAGAAAGGTTGAATATCCAAGCACACAACTAATAGGCTGATGGCTGTCCTAGTCCCAGCTGTCTTCCTGGGGCTCCCTGCTCTAGCACATGCTCCAGCCTCAGGGTGAGTGACTGCATCTGAAGCAGGAGGTGGAGCTCAGCCTTGCCCTGCTACTGTCCAAGTCCTTGGCTCTATGAACAGCCTCTCTTTGTGTTGTTTTTTTTTTTTTCCCCATGATGTGTGTGTTTTAAACTGAGTCACCTCCGGGTATCCTGGACCCTTCCACAGGGAGGGCCACATTCTGTTAATCAGCGTGAAACGGCGCGTACCCTCTGACCCCTCAGAAAGGAATGCTTACCAGAGTTGACGACACTTAGGGAAATGGAGGAAACAGCAATCCACAGAGGCCCAGGGGTAAGGGCTATTAATCTCCCGCCACCGAAGGAAATGAAATCATTATGTCTGCAGCTACAGAATCCAAAGGAACAAATTTCCTGCCAGGATAATAAATGGATTCTTTTGTTTTTGCCTTGACTCCCATCACATGACCCTCCCGGCCCATTCCTTATCCGGGTGACTTTGCCGGGTAAATACCCAGAGGTTTCAGTTTCAACCTCAATAATGGACCAGGGTCCATCCCACCAGAGCGTCCCACCAGAACATTCAGTCTGCCTGCTCTGCCTTGCCCCCACGCCTTTCCTTCCCAAACACCTCCTGCAAAGGTGAGCAAGGTTTCCATCCCCTCTGCAAAGACTTTCATGAAGAGGATCATTCCCCCACCCTCAGGCAGGAGCAGATTTTGAAGAACTCCATGGAGAAGAAGGGGGAAAAGCCATTTTACCACTGAACAGGCATCACACAAGATGTACTTTGGAAACAATAATGAATAGTAAATATGGGCTATAAAGTTCCCAGGGCAAGCAAAGGAGCACCCATGCAACGCTCTTGCTGATGTGCGTGGAGGGAACAATGCAAGGCTTGGAAGGTATCGCAAAGGCAGTATTATGGGCAACCTGGGTTCCACTGGACTGCACTAACATTCCTCCAAATGGGGCCTCAGAGCCCTGCCCTAGCAGATCGCAACGTGCAAGCAATGAACCACTTCATAATGGGCTTCTGTTCGGCCACAACACCGAGCACTCAACTTCTAAAATGGGTGTGTATTTGCAAAGAAAAATTGCTGCTGGCTTAACACACAGCTAGGAGCCCTACTGCCTGGTGAACAGACATAGGGAAAACTTGCTCTCCTGCCCCCTGGGCCTCCAAGGAGAGGCAGTGCCTGAAGGATGAAACACCATACTGATCAGAGGAGATACAACTCCCAAGCACAGGCTGGCAGCCCCACTTCCCCAAAGGTGTGGCCCACATCAGAAGACCCTCTGCAGGTGTGAAGAGAAATGATCATGAGACCTCTTTGATCTGGGCACAAAAAACCTCCACCTCCAAAGCACGTGTCTGTGTGAGTAGGCAGAGGGGCCAGAGGGGTATTGTGTGGGTAGTTCCACTTCCCTAAGAGAGGGCAGGGTGCATCCTCCATGAACAAAATGGAATGAGAGCTTGCTAGATGCTCCTCAACTCCACAGAAATACTGTGACATGTGAGTGCTTTGGAACAAAACAGTGGATAAAATGATCGTGGCAGGAAAAATAAAATTCTACCTCCTAGAGAGGCAATGTGAGCATGTATATGACTGTTACTGCTTAAGGTCTGCTGGGATATCTCCTCACACAAGAATTCTGTGGGAAGCAGAAAGTGGCTGGGTGGTCTGATCTCTCTGCACCCCTGACTCTCCACCCTGGACCAGAGACCTCGAAGCCACAGCAAAGGGGCATGGACACCAGATCCCTATACCAAATGTCACTCCTGTGGCCACGGAGCATGCACTTCTTCACTCATGCCAGTTGTAGCTATTGACCACAGCTTTGCAAGTTATTTTTCATGCCTGTCTTTGCCACTAGATGTGTTTCTCCAGAATACAATCTTATTTCATTTATCACTGCATCTGCAGCAAGATGGATGGGTAGATGGATGGCTGGTTGAATGGATGGATAAGCCAGATCACCCAAGGCATATTATCTTCATCAATCCCACATCTTATGGAAAGAAATGAAATTGGCCGGGCGCGGTGGCTCAAGCCTGTAATCCCAGCACTTTGGGAGGCCGAGGCGGGCGGATCACAAGGTCAGGAGATCGAGACCACAGTGAAACCCCGTCTCTACTAAAAATACAAAAAATTAGCCGGGCGCGGTGGCGGGCGCCTGTAGTCCTAGCTACTCAGGAGGCTGAGGCAGGAGAATGGCGTGAACCCAGGAGGCGGAGCTTGCAGTGAGCCGAGATCGCGCCACTGCACTCCAGCCTGGGCAACAGCGTGAGACTCCGTCTCAAAAAAAAAAAAAAAAAAAAAGAAATGAAATTAATAGTCACAAAAAACTACTCCATGACAAGTATTGTTCTAGATGGTTTCTACATCTTCTTTCATTCACACAACTACTCCAAGAATTAAGTTTTATTTTTGACATTTTACAAATGAGAAACTAAGGATCAATAGCATTCTACTGACCCAAAGCCAGGTCTGTAGAATACTCCACATCCAGTATCCAAATGCATAACACTCTCTGTCTGTCATCTTTCAGATTATGAGGGCAATAAACATTTGCTGGGCACCTGATTGGTGCCAGGCATCATGCCATGCACTGAAGATTCACAGACAAATCTGAAGTGGATACAGGTGGAACTCTTTGGTAAGTAGGGGCGGAAACTCAGGCTCTCCAGGGACTCCACAGCCGGGAAAAGTCTGTCACATCAAAACACATGTAAACTGGTAGAGGCTTGTGGCTAGAGCAGAGGGAGGAGGCAAGCAAACCCTCTTTGAAAAAAGAAAAAATGAGCAAAAGTGACAAAAACAACCATCTCAGTATCCTGGAAATTAACTAAAGGTGTTCAACAATCTGAGAAGTATTTATGTATCGAAGACTGGAGTTTGAGTAAGAATAGTGCGCACCTGTGGCATTCTTGCCTAGAAATGCACCCTCCTCCTCACCCTCCCCTGAGCTCTGTTGATACGAAGGTTCTGCTAGGGAAGGAAACAGCTTGAAGATCATCAAAGCTGTGGGTCAAAGGGGACTCACTTGATTTGGAGTGGTTGGTTATGCCACATCCAGTAGTAGCATCAGTACAAGTGACGCACTCAGCAGGTGAGACCACGGCGTGATTGGGGCAAGCAAATACTTGGCTGAGGATGTGCACATACTCAATGAAGGCCAGAGAGGAGCTAATATAGCCACATACTCCTGGCCAGCCCTAAGGCTATGCTTGCTTGTAGAATAGGTGAAAGATCTCACTGGAAAGTCAAAGCCAGAGCAGACTTCAAAATGACCTGAATTTTGAATGTGCTTTCCTACCTACACACAGATCCAACAGCAGAGAATGCAAGTCTTGAGGCTCAAGGTGCTTGAGCACAACCTCTGTCTAATCATTGGCAGACCATTAACCTACACAGACCTCTAAGAAGCAAGACATAAAAATAAAAACAAAAATTAAAGCTAAAATCTGAACCAACACAAAAGTGGTCACATACCATAGAGAAGACATATTTCACAGATTAGCCCAAGCAAGTTACTCAGCAAACAAACAAAGAAACCAGTAACATCATCATCATTCAGGAGGAAAAATAAGACCCAGAGGTGCTACAATACGTTATCTTAAATGTCCCATTTTCAACAGAAAATTATGACACATCCAAAGAAACAAGAAAGCATAATTCATACTCAAGAAATCAATAGAAACTATCTATGAGTCCTCAGATATTAGATACAGCAGATGAAAACTTCAAAGTAGCTCTTATAAATATGCTCAAAAACCTAAATAAAACCATTTTTAAATAACTGGAGAAAGTATAACAATAAGGAACAGAAAAATAGAGATCATCTCTTAAAAGACAGAAATTATTTTAAAAACTAAACATAAATTATGGAGTTCAAGAGAATAACTGAAATGAAAAATTCACTAGAGGAGCTCAACAGAAAATTCAAGATCGAAAGACAAAAAAAAAAATCAATGAATCTGAACATAGATCAATGGAAATTATCATGTCCAAAAAACAGAGAAGATGATTAAGTAAAAGGCAACAGAACCTCAGAAATCCATTGATAAACATCAAGCACATCAGCATACATGTGATAAAAAAAATTTCCAGATAGGAAAGAGAAAGGGGGAAATAAAAACATTTGAAAAATAATGGTTTAAAACAGTTCAAATTTAATGAGAAACATCAATCTGCACACATCCAAAAATTCCAATGAACTCCAACTAGGGTAATACAAGGAGATCCACAACTAGATACATCATAGTCAAACCGTTTAGGACAAAGACAACATTTTCAGTGCCACAAAAGAAAAGAAAATAACATACAGAGAAACATCAATGTGATCAATATGACTTCTTTTCTGAAACAATGGAGGCCCAAAGGTAAAGGAATGATATTCAAAGTGCTAAAAGAAACAAACTATCAACCAAGAATTCTATGTCCTAGAATTGGACGTAGAATTCTATATCCAAGAAGTGAAACTATCCTATAAAAATAAAGACAAAATGAAAACATTCCTAGACAACCAAAGCCAGAGAATTTGTCACCAGCAAATCTGCATAAAATACAAACAAATACTAAAGAATGTTTTTCAAGATTAAAAGAAATGACATCAGAAGGTAATTTGAAAACAGAGGAAAAAAATGAAAAGCATTGGAAACGGTAAATATGTGGGTTAATATAAAGAGTCTATGTCTTCTCTAACTTCCTTAAAAGTAATACAATTACATAAACTAATAACACTGTATGATTTTATATCATATATCAGTGTAATGAATCCATCATTAATAGCACAAAGGAGGGGTGAGGACATGCTTCATGGAGGAGAAGCCACTTGAACCACTCCATTAAAGATGCGTGGGATATTAAAGGATGGAAACAGTGGGAAAAGTACTCCAGGCAAAGAGCTTTGAACAATCAAAGGTGTGGAGATAGGAAAGACATGTTTGAAGAAAAGCAAGTTGTCTTATTTTAGAGCCTTGGTGATAGAGAAGGTTAGAAAAGTCGGTTGTAGGTAATTAAGGAGGCCCATGGAAAGCCAACCTAAGGAAATAGGACTGAGTTTTACCCAATTAAATGGAACCTAGAGGAATTTTGGGTTTTGTTTTTAATTCGAAGAATTAGTTTTTCTAATGGGTGCCTCAGGAAGGATCTTCTGACTGCAGGCATTGGAATGGCACAGGCCCAGGATGGAGTAGGTACTGGATGAACAGGGCTCTGATGGCACTAGCACAGAAGAGTGAACTGGGATGAGGCTGGTGTAAGGGAGGTCTCCTAGGAGCCCAACTGTCTTTATCTGTTTGGGCTGCTATAACAAAATACTATAGAATAGGTAGCTTATAAACAACAGAAATTTATATCTCACAACTCTAGAGGCTGAGAAGTCCAAAATCAAGGCACCAGCAGGTTTGGAGTCTGGTGAGGACCCACTTTCTGATTCATAGACAGCAACCTCTCCATGTGTCCTCATATGGTGGAAGCAGCAAGTTAGCTCTCTGGGGTCTCTTTTATAAGGCACTAAACCCATTCATGAAGGGGCCGCTGTAATGACTGACCTAACTACCTCCCAAAGGCCCCAGCTATTACTACCATCACCTTTGAGGTTAGGTCATAAGCATATGAATTTCGGGGGATCGCAACCAGACTACAGCACCACTCTGACAATGTGTGGGGATGTCTACGATGTCCCCTTACTTTTATCCTTTCCCCAGCTCTTAAACTCTTTGGAAATGAGTTCAGACAAGAAAAAACAAAGGGGAATATCGTTAAGTGGCGAACAACCCATATGAATAAAGAAATAAGAGAATTTAAATCCAGACTACGCCAGACACTATACCAATCACCCCAAGTTCCCCCATTTAAGAGGAAAGGGATATTTTATTAAACCCATTTTACAGGTCAGTGGGGGGGCGGGGAACTGAGGACACATTTCCTTAGGGTCATGCAGAGAGTAAGCCAAAGCAGGATTCAAATGATTGTGAGCCTGATTCAACATTTACACTCTTCTCACGGTTTCAGTCAGCTCTTCTGAGTGAGAGGGTGTTCACTCCAAAGAGTCAGCTTTTAAATCAAATACACCAGTGAAATAAGTAGAGGAAATCTTTTTATGATGTAGTCACCCCTGCCTCCTTTCAGGAATCTCTCATCCTACTGCCCCCATCCTTGTGAAGCCTCCCTAGAAAGCAAAATACCTGAGCTCAGCAGTGTTCAGCGGTGAGCAACCTTGATACCTCCCCCCGTCCCACCTACAGAGTGACAGGACATAAGCCTTTGAGGGGCAGCAGTGACACCAGCAGCATGAGCAGCAGGTTGAACAAGCGCCCTGGTACAGGAAGCCTTGCTCCTCTAAGGCTTCCTGGCTGGGTCTGAACTTGGCTGGGACAGGCAGAGCATCTAACCTATGTTCTAGAGATGTCCTGGCTACTGCCTGCCACCCACATCAGAGCTTTTCCTGGAAACCATGAAAACTCTCTGGAAGTGGGAGAAGCCACCAGTCCTCAAGCAGCATCACTCAGTGCCCACTTCTTGATATACACAGCCTCTCCTGGTGGAATGAGGGGAGATGTAGTTGAAGAAGGGGGCTCTGAGAGGGAGGGAAACCAGGGAAGGGGCCCACACCCCAGAAGAAGCCCCAAGATAGCACAGGCATTGCAGTGCAAAACCCACCCTTCCTGATAACACCTGCATTGTTAAGTGACTGGCTGGAGACTGCTGTTACAGTAATGAGCCAATCCAAAAATGAGCTGGAGGGGGATCGCAGCCAGGGTCACTAAATCCCACCCTGTGCTGGAAGCTTCCCAGGAGACTCTTAAAGGGAAGAGTTGTCATACCTGTCACCAAAAGAGAGGCTGAGGGCTGGTCAGAGACCTCATATTTACAATGTGTACTAGTTCTATGCTCTGTAAAACGGCACCCAGATTGCAATGTTCTCACCAACTTCATAAAATACATTTTATTAGGATTGTGATTCTGACTCAAACAACTTCATAAAATTTTCTTTCTTATGAAGTGGGTGCTCTTACATACTCACTTCTTTGAAAGACAGTTCAATTGCCAAGAGCTATATAATTAGGTATGGGCACTAAGAAACTATTTTTAAAGGATTAGGGCATACTTAGGCTATTTGTGCTGCTTTAATGTGAAGTCTCTAATGCATCTGAGAGCCAGATTGATTTTATTTGGCCGATACAGAGCTGTAAAAGAAAAAAAAATGCATTTTTGTCAACATGTAAAACTTGGGGATTTTTATCCAGTGAAAATCCAGAAGATGAGGCAATGCCCATACAGCTAGATCGGGCAGGAGTTCACCTATTCACAGAGTCCCCACCAGGGAACCTCACCTGGTTATGAAACCTATGGGCCCCCAGTAGGCATCTGGGTCTAGAACACCTCCTTTAGGTCAACCACAAACATTAACATTGTCTACTAGAGGCAAAGCCCGGGACCAGGCACTATGGAGAACAAGGAAGTAAGCCCTGGGCCCTGTGCCATAGTGATGTGTGCTGCCTGGGGAGACAGACGGATGCATAGAAATAGCTGATTCAAGGAGGAATGCAAGTTGGGCACTAACGGAGGTGCCAAGTGGAAGGGAGTGTAGAAAAAAGAGATTTCTTACCAGGAGGCAGTGGAATAACGTGGTCCCATAACTCAATACAACCTCCCTGCTCCTGTCCCAGGACTTCATTGTGGGATGCCTCAGGGTCTCAGGGACTCCTTTAGGAGGTCTCTCAGTCATAGCCCATCCCGAGCAAATCCTCAACAAGGCACATTCAGCCTTTCACTTGTGTATTAAACAAATGGTACCTCTGGGGCATGCAGCAGAATCACCTAGAAACTTTTCCACTCCCCACCCAAAAAGGTACCATCATCTATGCAGTTGGGTTCCCTAATAGGGGGCCTGGAAAACACTCAGCATATGTCTGAGATCCATCCCCCATTACTCACCACTGTCCTGTCTTATGCCAGACCATATCCCAGGGCACTGCCCCTCTCTCATTCTAGTCAAAGGCAGCCTGGCAGGAAGTCACGACTCAGTCTGGAGCACAGAATTGGGTGCTCTAGGTCCTGTGCCTGAGGCATGGCACAGCAGGGCCTTCTCGGTGCCCAAGGGCAGAGGCGTTTTCAGGACATGCCTGCCCTTCTGCCTTTTAACCTGAGACAGCTTAGCTCCTGTCGAATTGTCAAATTTCCATCCCCAGGATTTGCTTTCTTCCATGCCCATCTCACAGCAGTGAAGGATAACATAGCTGGAACTGCCAAGGACAAAGGAACAAAGGAACAGACTCTAAAAGTCCAGGTGAAGCTTAGATTAGTCATCTAACAATTACATGGAAATAAGCAGCAGCCAGTAACAAGCATGGTGAGGGGCAGGGATGTGTCTGCTGAGCACAGTTACTATGAGCACTTAGGCCTCTGCAGAATCAGGAGGCAGTGAAGGAAGAACGACAAGTCTAGTCCTTGACCTGAAGAGTTGCTTTCACATGCTGACCGTGTGGATTTCCCTGTTAACTTCCCTGCATATGTAAAATAGAAACAATATTTTGGGTTGTATATTGAGAATCAAATGAGGTAACATATGTAAAACACTTGATACAATGCCTAGCACATAGTAGGCAGTCATGTACAAATATTTGTTCTTTTACCTGAATATTAATTCATGAATTAATGAATAAATATATAGTAGAAAAGAAATAATTTACTTGAACATGTGTTCTAATTATTTTGTTCTTGATGCTTTCATTTGGATCTGCCTAGGGGTAGAACATTTGCCTCCATTTTCTAGCTCCAAAGTTGCATTCTGGAAAGCAGTGTCTTTTTATTTACTTCTCTTGTAATTAGGGTACACTGCCACCAGGTGGCGATGGCTGCTTTGAGCTCATCACCAAATTAAAAGACATGATTTGTCTTATTAATAGATCCAGATACACCCATGAATTTTCCAGATATTAATTTTCAAAGAGCAATAAAGGCTACATGTGATTGATTACAGTATTCTATTAAGTGAAGGATTTTTTAAGAGGAGGGTGCTAAGCAATTATTCTCCCATGATTTTAAGCATAGCATGAGAGGATGTGGTTTCAAATTTGAGCATAATAGATGACAGATACTAGAAAGGACTGACTGACCCACAGGATGATAAAATTTTAGTATAAACTGTTAGGAGAATCCATGGGGAAGACATTTGGGAGATGTCCTAAGAGCCAAAATAAGCCCAAGGAAACTGTGAGGGGAGAAAATGCTAGAACAGGAAATCAGGAAGCCAAGGTTTCCTCTTGGCTCTGCTTCTAATACACCGTGAGACTTTGACCAGATCAGCAAATTTTCCTGTGCCTCAGTGTTCCTTCTACTCCTGTAGAAGAGGATGACAGATTAAATGATTTCTTAGGGCCCCCATGACTTCAGCTAACATGAATCTTACACCTTTTTCTGTTGCATCTCCCTGATCCTCTGTGGTGATGACAACTGCACCCAGACCAGAATCTCAGAAGGCTTGTTACATTCCCATGCAATGAGAAGCCTGACCATCCATGGGGCATGAGTGTGTTGGGGGCAAGAGCAGGGCAGATGCATGGCCCAAGACCCACGATTCCCTACAGCCTCCCACATAATCCTGGAGCTGAGCCCAACCAGGCAGCACTCCTGTTCTGTACTCCTCATACTCCTGCCCTCACCCCCTGCCTATTCATAAGGTCCATCCAGGTACTGTCTCTTCTTTCTCTATGGCTATGTAATGTCCAGTGCCTGCTCTGGGGTCAGAGATAGGAGGTATGACAGCATCTAGAGTGCATCTTGAAAGAAATTGCATGAATGAGGCCACTCATGCTCCTCATCTTCTTTTTAAATTTTCCTTGCATAGAAACTGTTAAAAATTCCACGAAATAGCCCCCCAAACACCTAGCTCTCTCATATTGGCTAATTTCCAATGTCTGGGGGCCAGAGCAGAGCATTCTTTTGGAGTTCGTTCTTTTGGCAAACCATGCCTTTCTAGATATGAGCAAGAAAGCAAGGCCTAAAGAAGTCCCCAGCTAAGAATTCCTTTCTTCTCCCTACTAGGGTGCAGCCCAGAGGACACCCAGTCTCACCAGCCCTACCCTTCCCTGCACCAACAAGGTGTAGTTGCCCCCTCCCCGCCATCTCCCAGGACAGACAAGGGCATTCTGCAAAGCATCCTGGACTCAATGGGAACCATCTGATGGTCATCCTAGAGTTTCTAGAAACAATTTCTGAATCCATGTGAACCCAGCAGGATGACAATCAAGGATTCTTTGACAATAAACTGGATTTTAGGACATCCATGTTTAAAATTAATTTCAACTTAAAAAATATTAACTTTTTTTTTTGTAACCAAATAGATAAGCTGAAGTTTCAAGATAAAATCATGGAATAGAGGGTATACCTTTTAGTTATGTAGTGCTTAAAAGATTAGATTATTTTAATATTTTAAAGAGACATTTTACAAATAGGTCCCAATATGCACCTGACGCACTGGTTGCTTGTATTCTCCAGAGCTGGGCAAGGATCAGTATTTAACTGCAGGGGACATCTTGGCATCCAGCCGCATGAACGACTAGCTATCATCCTTTTGCAATATCAACTCCATGTGTCAAAGCTGAGAGTGAACATGTTAAGACATGGATATTTCCTGATGCGTAATTTTAAAATGTCATCCAAGTCAACTAAAGCCACTTATCTAAACTTATCAGAATATTAAAATGAAAACCAATAGTAGTAGTATATTCTATTGACAGAAAAACAATACCTCCTTTCTTTAGACAAACTTATTCCAGATTAATCACTAGGGAATTAAAAAAACAGGGGAGCTCCTATTTCTTTTCCGGTCAATGGATTAACAGGAAGGAGAAAGTAAATGTCAAAGTAGCTGCATAATGAAAGACCTTAAGTTTCCTATCTTGATTATGTTTAAGCTGATTTGTATTTGTTGTTAATTTATAGAACCTGTGTATCACATCTATAACTAAAATACTAACAGTGCATTTGTTAAAATGTGCTTCTGTTGAATGTAAATGTTCATAATATATGAATATGTGATTTTAACCAAATACAATAATTTAAACGTCTATTATTTCTGTTACCTGTTATTTACTTAATGAAGTATGGTTTTTAAAACTTCACCAAATTATATATCACATCATGTATACTTGTTACATTGAAGATGGTTTGGCCTCTTAATTTTATAAATATCTGCTTCAATTTGTGCTAACATATTAAATTCCTAAAAGATTACTATATTTTCAGGTGCAAAATTAAAACTAGAAAATTAAGCAATTCTTTAAATGCACCTTTTAAAGCAAAAACTGCATCTTATTTATGGAAAACAAGGAGTTTAAATCCATTATTAAAATTATTTTTTAATTGAGAAAACTGAGTATAATAGGTGTTTAAATCATGCCTTGCATTGACCGTTGCTGTCAAATCAGTCTGAGAATAATGGAATCTAATTGTGCCTTGGAGGGATGCTCAGTGTGTCCACTGTGGCCACATGGGACTGGATGGCTGTGTCCAGCCAGATGCCCCGTGGACAGCTCTCCACGAGGGAGGGCCCATCCTCTCCCTCTCTTCAGATACCCTTTGCCTTCACTTCTGCCGTCAGATGGAGGGTCCACAGAAGGCACAAACGACTGACTGTGATACAGCCTTTCACTAAAACCTTATTTATGAAGAAGCTTGCTGACTCTTGGTAGTGTGCCAATCATTTCTATGTTTGGACCAAAAGAGCTCCCACGCCTGAAGCCTCCAATCTGTGACCAAAGGAGCCCACAGGGCAGGGAGACAGGAGCCCTGGGGTGAAGGAAATGACAATGTGGCGTCAAGAATGAATAGAGCCCTGGGAACCCCGGAAACCTTGACACCCTTTTTCTGCTCACTTTCCCAGACCTCCTCCTCCCCACTCAGGCTATTCCCTTCACAGAGACACCCTCAAGGATCAGGGGTCTTTCCTCTCACTGCCAACTCCAATATATGTCCCACCTGGCTTGATAAACCAGGTGCTGGAATAGACTTTGGAGCCAGACCGCTCTGGGCTGGAATCTTGGCTCCTGTTTTTTTTTACTTGCCTTGAGCAAATCACTTCACCTCTCTGGTCTTCCAGGTCCTTATCTATAATGGGGAGGGGAGGGTGGCGGGGGAAGGGTTGTGGTCAAGATTCAAAACAATGGAAGTAAAGGCACTGGCACCATGCCTGGATGCACCATCTGCATCAGTAAATGTCATGTTCACATGTGCATATGCCTGTGTTCCTCACTACCAACCCCTCCACAGGGCTGAAAGTAGCAATCACATGGGCTGGAATACAGAATCTACCACCATTAAACACTGTCCAGTTCAGGGCAGGAAAGGGGTCTCCAGTGTTCTGACTCCAGTCCCACTGGGATGGAGCTTGTTTCTCTGGAGTTTCCACCACCTCCAACGCTGCATGCCAGCATTTCTCGCCTCAGGCAACAGCTCTGCTAAAGCACTATGATTAGGAGTGACACACCTGCTCAGATGTTAACACAGCTACTCCTGCAGTTACCTGGCCTCTGAGAGAATCAAGAACCTGATTCCCAGACACCTTGTGGAAGCCAAGAGAGAGAGACTGCCAACCCATTACACCACAGGTCCAGCCAACCGTGAGAGTGCGCCTCTAAATTACCCCCTGTTCACTTGACTGAGGAAGTAGCATTTGTTTTTATTTTCCAGGACAGACAGTCAATCACTCCTAGGTGACAGAAATAAAGATAAATACTACCAATTGAACTTTAAATCAAAATACTAATCCCAGGCTGACTTCTCTGTCAAGGTCTGACACTGAAATAATTCAGCAGGTTTTGATTATGCCCAAAATTAATGCTCTGGTGGAGATTATGTCTATTAATCACAGATTCTGATGGCATAACTGCTCATATTCATCCGCCGGGTGACATCCAACAATCTTCTGATGGCCAGGAGACCTTCACCTGGATGTCCTCAACTTACGGATTACAAGCCAACCTCCAATGAGGAGTATGAGCCAAAGGATCATAGGGTCATCCAAGAAGTAGCTGGAGGGAGCCATGTCCTGAACATAAAAAGATGTCAAAGCATTGTTCTGTCTTTGCTAAGGACCAAGCAACAGGAACTTGGCCTGGCCAACATGAGTCCCACAAAAGACCCAAGGGTGGCCCCTAGGGATGACACCCAGTTGTGATGTCACACTGCAGACAAGCCCAAACAGCCAGCTGTCACATTCCAAAAGCCTATCAGGAGTCAGGAGTTTGTTTTGTGTGAGGGGAAACAATTTTTCTTAACTCTGGAGATCTACTAGAGAGGAGAGTTAGGAATCCAGATCGGAAGATCACATGTGCGTTTGATCTCCACACTGCTGCACTCCTGAAATCTCCCCTCAGTCTGACCTCTCCTGCAACAAAAATGTATTTATCACTTACTATTTACCAGGCTCTGTTCTAGGCATTTGGGATACATCTGAACAAAACAGATCAAGGTCCTTGCTATGGGCTTGCATTCCAGGGAGTTTTAAAAGCCCCCTGGTCCCTGGAGCTTCTCATCTCCTGCCTAGTCTTCCTCCCTGCTCTCTAGCTGGTCTAGTTAGTCTTTTTCTCCACCACACCCCATCTTAGGTGCCTCCCCTCCACCATCCAAGTGTCAGGGCAGCTTTCTTAAAGGTAAATTTGCCTAAAATCCTTCAGTGGCTTCTCTGCCTAAGGTTGAGAATCCATCCTCTTATAATGCTCTGGGGCCTCCATAACTATCTCTACTTATTCCTATAGACTAAACTCAGCCAACTCCCCTTACAGAAAATGGTGCTCCAGAAATACAGGGCAGACAGTAGAATCTTGGCACACTCCGTGCTGGGTGACCCTCTGCCCTTCTGTTAGCTGTTCATTTGCCAGGCACGCCCTTTTTCCCTCATCCCTGCTCTTCACCTCCTCATGCCTGGAGACTCAGCCTCATAGGAAGCTCCTCCAGACACCCTCAGGCCTGGCCAGGCCCCACTCTGGGACCCCACAGCATACTCTACCTCCTTCAGTCCTGGCACCCATCACACCGAATTGTCATCACCTGCTCATTTGCTCGCTGCTCACATCTCCCAAGAGACTGAACTCCATTTAGCCTGAAACAATGCTTTACACATTTTGTAGTCCCAGCACAGTGTCTGGAACATATTAGGTGCTCAATGAAAGTTTACTATCCTGAACCAATCATGCCATAAAAACTAACCACCCTTTAGTACATTGTTTCCATGGGAAAATTGTGTTCCAAGTTCTGCCTGGCCTGACGGGGACACAGCTCACCCACTCACAGTCCTAATGACAAGAATATGAGTTCATTCAGCACATTCTATTCCGGGAAGTCTTTCCCATCAAAGCAGAGAGCCTGGGGACAGGGGGGCAGGGGGGCAGGGGGGCAGGGTCACAGGGTCACAGGGTCAGTTTTGCACCCCCAGCAGACCAAAGCTAAGGAGTCTAGGTGGATTTGTCCCTAAGGCCTCACTCATGGGGGCGCTGAGGGTCCCATGCCACCCCAGGATGGCTTTTGCCTGATGTTGACTCACGGTCTCTAGGACATTATCCCTGAAGTTGAGCACACAGGGCTGGGATCAGGTCACCAAGGGCATGCACTCCTGAAACTCAGACTTCCACCTGCAAATATTCAAGACTCTTCTTCTCCAACCAGAAAAAAATTCATTTATAAAGCGCTTTTTAAAAAACAGCGTTACTGGCCATGGCTAAGACCTAAACAATACCAGTACCTTCTAAAAGTGAGAATCACATAAACCATGAGTGACTGAACACAACATTAAATATGCTGAATTGCAAGGTTATGAAGTTGTCTCCTTTTCAATTCTTTGTGGTTCTCTGATTATGACAGAAGAAAGTTTCAGCCAGAGACTTGTATATCATTAGCTCTTCTCTACCACTCGCTAATTTCATTTTTAGGAATTGAGAGCCGGTTTCAGACTCAGTCGAAAGTTAGAGTTCGATGACATCAACTTCATTGTCCACGTGTTTACTGTCACTTTCAATTTGTGATAAGTGAGATTGTTTTCCACTGACAATGATGGAATCAAGTTTCCTTCCAAAAATACCTGTATTTAAGATTTTCAGTGAATTAAGGAAAAATATTACATAATAATGGTACAGTTTGTATGTGGGTAAGGGGGAACTCATAGCAGTGATACTTGGGTGACTGAAGCCGGAAGAGAGAAGACGAACCATGAACAGGTCTCAGGGTGATGCAAGGACTCAGACACCTCACTTGAAAGTTTGGAAGTTTCGTTACCTCATGACCTGTCCCAGATTTCTTCTCAGTTCTGTTTGCCATTGCCTTGCTCCCAGCCTGGCTTTGGCTCCATTCTGTGAGGCCTTTGGTTACTTTCACAAATGCCCTTGTGCACCCCTGTTGAAGGCCCTCTACAGCCTTCCCAGCTCTGTCTTGCATGTTGACATTGGGTTGTCAGATTCAGCAAGCCAACAAGCAACAGAACACCCAGTTAGATGTGAATTCCTGATAAACAGTGAATAATTTTCTTAGAATAAGTGTGCCTCAAATATCGCATGCAATATGTCAATGTGTGTCCCACACAATATTCTGTGCTTAAAATACCTAAAACTAAAAAGTATCTATTGCTTACTTGGAATTCAGATTTACTGGGCATCCTGTATTTTATCCAGCAACCCCACCCTGCCATGATTCTGAACAACGCTGCTCTCACAAGACGTTAGCACAACTGGACAATTTCTGAAAGCATCGTTGATATTTTTCTTTTTCAGAGTAGCAGCCCCACATTCTCTCAAGCACATCATAGAAACATCCAAACAGGTTCAGTTCTCCCTCAATAGGGTTGAACCAAGGAAGAATATAGAATCTCCTCTTTGAGAAATCAGAAATTCTCAGAAGCATGTATTGCTTCTGTAATCACAGTTTGCTATAAAACAGGGGACAAAAAGCTACCAGGCCAAGCCACAATGGCCTGAAGGCAGGGAAAGTAGCTGTCCTTCCATGTGTAGAGAAGCAATGTTTAGGAAAGTGAAGGGATGGAGAGTCAGCCTAACCACAGGGGGAAAAGGGTCTTTGAGGACATGGCGGCAGCTTGTGGGAACTTCTGTGGAGATGTTTGAAAGGAAGGAGGAGGCATCAGAGGGGTGGGATAGGCAGAAGCAAACTTCTATTATGTTTTTGGAATCAGATAGGGCAGAAAGGTCCCTAAATTTTGTGAACTTGAGGAAGGAAAGCTGGGGAAAGTGAGGATGAGAAAGGGTGAAAGGCCATGGCCCAAGAGTATCTAAGTCTGCCCAGCTGTGGGATTGGGCAGCTGTTCTAGAACTGAGGGATCAGAGTCCTGCTCAACAGGCCATAGCTCCCCTTGTGGGAATCTGTAATGCTGTGGACCCACTCTTGGCCTCCCAGTTGCCCTCCCCTGCTCCAGGGCAGGTTAGAGGCCACACTTGCAAGTGTTTTCATAAATGTGGGAAGCAATATGCCGGGGGCAGGACACTGGGTCCCAGTTATACCCATGAATGGCCCCCTTCTGATCCATCTTCTAACCAGAGACTACTCTGGAATTTCTTTATTGGAAGGGTTTAGGGGAAGCACTCTGGTTACATGGAAGATGCTAGAAGCTACATATTCCTGGAAGTTTGCATGAGAGTAGGAAGTCATTGTCCATTTCAAGAACAGAGAGAAAGCTGATGGAGGGTAGGAGGAGTTTAAAATCCCTTCCTCGAGGCCCTTGCTGAGGTTTCCACTTGGCACTCATCATCCAGGGCTTCTACCCTTTCTTTACTCGGTCTGTAGCACCCTCCTAGTGAGGACAAAGGTGTCAGACTCTCCAGGGCAGAAGGCATTTCAGCATTCTGTGGCCCACCAGACACCAGCTGGGAGGGCAAGGTTGCATCTGTGGCCCAAGGCCAGGCAGAGGTCAGGCCAGAAGGGAACCCTTGAACACGATCTAGCCCATCAGCCTGCCAAGGAATCCCAGAACACTCTCCTACACATGTTTCCTTTTTGAGAGGGAAAAATAATAATAAGCATCCCCTTCCCAGAAAAGCCCATGCTTTTTGCTAGTGGCTTCAACCATGCTGCCTATCTCTGAGCGCTTCCCTCACCTGTCATGCTCGTCAGCCCAGATTCCCATCTTCGGATCAAAATTCCCCAAAGTTCCTTGGAAAACTCCCCCGCCATCCTCAGGACAATGTGCATGTATGTTAAAAAAAATTAAAATCTTAATTTAAAATGTTTTTAAAGATAAAAGAGATCAGAAGAAATATCATTCTGCAATAAAGGCAATAGTAGGAAAACTAGCGAAATGTGACATGCTATAGGTGAGATAGCACTATTAGAGTACTGGATGTGTGTTAATTCCCTGACTTTGATTATTGTACTGTGGCTAGGTAAGAGATTTCATTGCTTTTAGGAAACAGACACTGAAGTAATTAGGAGTAAATGGGCATATGTCTGCGACTTATTGTCAATCGATTCTGAAAAGAACAATTACATGTATATGGCACATATGTGTGCAGGGGAGGAATGAGTGCAATGTGTTAAAATGCTAACGCTGGAGAAATGCAGGTGAAGGGCTGTATTAGCTTCCCGGGGCTGCTGTAACAAAGTACCACCAACTGGTGACTTTCACAACAGAGACTTATCATCTCTCAGTTCTGGAGGCAGAAATCTGAAATCATGGTGTTGGCAGGGTTGGTTCCTTCTGAGGGCTGTGAAGCAGAATCTGTTCCAGGTCTCTCTCCTAGCTTCCGACGGTTTGCTGGCAATCTTTGGTGCTCCTTGGCTCACAGACACATCACTCTGATCTCTGCTGTCATGTTCTCATGGCACGCTCCCTGTGTGTATGTCTGTGTCCAAATTTCCCCTTTTTATAAGGATCTCAGTCATGCTGGAATAGGGACCTATCCTATTCCAGTATGGCCTCATCTTAATTTAACTGCTTATTCTGCACGGACCCTATTTCCAAATAAGGGCACATTCTGAAGTTCTGGGGATTAAGATTTTAACATACCTTTTTAGGGGGACACAATTCAATCTTTAAAAAGAATATACTGGAGTTATTTGTAATATACTTAAAACTTTTCTGTAGGTCTGAAATTATTTCAAAATTAAAAGTTTTTGCAAAGATAAACAGAAAGAAGCTCTAAGAAGGTTGGAAGGGAAGGTGTGCAGGGGAGGAAAGCATTATTGAAGGGATGCCTTTTCAGAGATGCATGGTTCTAAAAGCCTACCAGCAAGACAGTTTTTGAGAGGTACCAAGTTGCCTTCTCCTGATAGGTCCTCACGGCCCCAGGACAGAGAGAGTCCTCTGCTCAACCACTCCCACCCCCAAGGTCTTACCTTGGAGAGGAAACTCTCACGATTTGGGTTGAAAACATGAATTTACTTTTTCCCTCCAAAACAAGCTTGGAGCAGAGCACACTTGCCCAGCATCTCAATAGATGCTAGTAGTGGTTAATTAAAAGAATGTTGCTAAACAAAGACAGCTAAATAATTGTGTGTCTCACAGAATTTTATTCCTTAACTTGTATCTCTTAAAAATAGCACACTCCATATGAGAGTTTTCCTTTTATTCAAATCATGTCTGAGAAAGAGTGCATTTATACAGCAGTACTTCATCTACTCAGCGGAGGAAGGAGCCCCAGGAATTGGTAAGCATTCCCCAAAACAGGGCATGACCTGGGTGATCAGAGGGCCCCAACCCCGCCAGCCTCCTGCAGCTCATGTCTCAGTCACTCAGACATCCTCCTTTATCATGTCCAGGGACGGGTCCCTGCAGATACAGGAAATCTTGGGGTGGCATCTTTTTAACTAGGAACTTCTCATACTTGAGAAGCATCACCAAACCAATCCAGGTGTCTATGCCCTGATTTGGTGCCCATACATGCCCAGGACTGCACTGAGCATCTCCAGGAAGCACCATTAGACCCCTTCCCTGGCCTGCCGCCTCCTTCTGGTTGGGGATGCCCTGCAATCCCCAAGTGTCCCTCAAAGGGCCATTCTCCATCCTCCATCCTTGCCAGTCACTGCTGGTCAACTGCAGAGAATGGAAATAGCAGTAGGCAGAGCATCAGGTAGGGTCTTCACTTCTATATGTGCCCCAAACTCACTGCCTGACCCTGGGGCAGTAATTCAGCCACTTGGGATCTCAGGTTCCTGATCTATAAAATGATAGATAGAGGCAGATGCTAGGAATTAACACATATTTTTCGAGTGTAACGGCTCAACTAGGGACTAGGCTCCAAGAAAGTTGTAACTAACCAGGAAAAGAGCAAAAGGACAGTCTCTTAGCCTAAAATGCTCCATTTTTTTCTCATTCCACTTGGGAAGCTGAGAGAACCATGCCAAACTTCTCGTTACACTATATTCAAAGTCATATTCATCATGGGTCTATTAAGACTCCATGATCTTTTTTGGCTCCTACTCACACATTGTTGGTTTTAGCTACAACCTTTGCTGCAGTGATCTTCACCAACCCTTCACGAAAAGCCCCAAATGCCACTAACATGTGAATTTTGCACATTTATTCCAACTTCGTGGAAACTATCCAATGGGGCACCACAAAAGAGAAGGCAGGAATCTATAGCACAGGATCTCAAAGAAGGAAGCCACCCGTGGACCAGGCGGTCTGGATGGCTACCTCAGTTCAGGAAGGTTTGAAATAGGCCAAAGGGTACGGAACGGTTCAGATGGAAAGGGTGAAAAATGAGGGCAGGAAAAAAAGCATAAGCAAAGAGATGCTGGTGAGGAGAGAGGATTGCCCATCTGAGGAGCAGCCCAGCAAGACAATGAGGATGCCAGGCAGAGAGGCGGGCAATGCAGGGGGTGTGAATGAAAGGCTTTGCAGGTCGGTTTCTGCCAGCCAATACCCACTCACCCTCCTTTTCCTAACTGTCTGTGTATTCTTGATTTGCAATTTCACCCCTCCCCATTCTCAGTCTCTACCTTTAAAGTGCCGCCTCCACCCCACCTCCCCAGGGGAAGGAGCAATATAGGCCAATCAGTGAATTCTTGCCCCTACACATGTTGACTGGTTGAGAACTAAACATGCTACACACTGAAACTGGGATCAATCACAATAACCCTCAGGACTTGTGCAGGAACTACCAAGAAATTAAGTCTCCCTGTTTCTGCTGTAGTCAGAACATAAACCTGATGACCATGATGGGAGAGCTTTAGGCTAACCCAGAGGAAGTGGGGCTGAAGACAGAGGAACAGTCCCAACAGCATCTTAAATGCAGTCATGCCCGAAACTAGTATTGCACAGTACTTTCAATCACAGGAACCCATAAGAAGTGTGTATGTATGTGTGTGTGTGTGTGTGGGCACACGCATGTGCATCTGTTGATTTTGTTTCCTATCACTCAAAACCAAAATAATTGTAATGGGAAGCTTAGGTTATAGAGAAGAAGCACTAGACTAAGGTGTTAGAGAAGCCTGGCCAGATTCCAGCATTACAATATAGTAATTGTGTGTTTGTGAAGTAATCCACTTAGGTTCCACAAACCTCCGTCTCCTCATCTATAAAATGGGCATAATAATTCAGGAGTTGACCCACATGAAAGTGCAAGCTCCTTGAATATTGGAATCTGTGGTGTTTGTACTTGATGCAGGAGATGCTGCAGCATTCTAAGCAGAGAACTCACTGGAGAGAAGATTACTCCAGGCCCTGTACAGGCAGGATGGGGCCAATGGTCCCTGCCACCCAGGGAACCCATTGCGTGTGCTATGCTATCCAGGCTGAAAAGCGGTAACATACCCCATGGATGCTGCATCAGATGTTCAGAGAAGAGAGCTGTAGCATCTTTCACACTGTGTACCGTGCTCACCAGGGGGTGCCGAATAAGAAGTCACCTATGTTGCCCTGGCCTTTCCCCCTACAAAATAGAAAGATGACTCTTACCCTCTTCCCTCGGGAACAGGGCAAGAATTAACTATGAGCTCTACAAACTACTTTGTACTCCCTGTGGAAAAGCTGCTATATCGCTACAAGGGGGTGATTAATTTTATCTCTCTAAATGTCTCAGTATCATTTGCCAAAATGATGATTTATTATTTAGACAACCTTTATATTTTCAAGGGGCTTTAAAAATCATTTATAGTGGAGAATGAAATAAAACTGATTAGGGCCCTGAAAAACAGGAATGGTGAAGAAATGTACAAGGAACTGAGGGTTATTTATTCACAACCAGAGAAGGCAAATGAAGGACACAGCAAGATCCATTGATTATATGCAAAGCAGAACTGCTAAGGAGAGCCTCATATCTTCCCCCATATGATGACTGGAAAGAGAAACGGGAAAAGACAGCAATGCATCTGGACTGGTGTAGGCTAGATATCAAGCAGATAACAGGAAGAACTTCCTAATTGTATACTGACTCTTAGCTCAGCATCTAAAACATGTTTTCGATTGCCTTTTTATTTATGTATTATTTATTTATTTATTTATTTATTTACTGAGATGGAGTCTCGCTCTGTCGTCCAAGCTGGAGTGCAGTGGTGCAATCTTGGCTCACTGCAACCTCCACCTCCCGAATTCAAGAAATTCTCCTGCCTCAGCCTCCCGAGTAGCTGGGATTACAGGTATGTACCACCACACTTGGCTGATTTTTTTTTTTTTTTTTTTTTTAGTAGAGACATGGTTTCACTATATTGACCAGGCTGGTCTCAAACTCCCGACCTTGTGATCCACCTGCCTCAGCCTCCCAAAGTGCTGAGATTACAGGTGTGAGCCACCACACCCAGCCTCAGTTGCCTTTTATAGATGATAGCTGAAGTAAAATAAAATGTAGAAAGACAATGCAGATATGATACAAGAAAGGGATCTTCAAGGAATGATAAAAGATGAGAAAGACAGTAGAAAACTGGGAGGGGGAAATTTAATCCTTCTTTCAGGAAGAAAAGGATCGTGAAAGGATGCCATGAGCCAAACCATGGTGGATGAAGGAGACTGGAGTATACCAATATGCAGAGAAAGCATAGAGAGCTCTGGAGGCATCATGGGTTGAGTAAGAACAAGCCCCACCAAACGTACTCCCTTTCCTTCTTGAAAATTTCCCTAGGACACAAGATCATGGTGTACCTAGATTTCAGCAAAGTACTTGATGAAGAACTGCAGGCCAGGGCAAGTACAAACCGGTGAATTCACAGCTGGCAGAAAAATGGTACCCAAAGAGGGTCCAACAGAAGGAGCATCCCCTGTGGGATATTACTTCTGTCCTCTCTGGCATTTTTATCAGGCTTGGATGAAACCCTGCAAGGGACACTCATTCATTCTCAATTGCTGGGATGCTTGGCTAAAACCAACCAGATGAAATGAACAGTTCTGCACACTTAGGTTCAAAACCATCCCATCAGAGCTACAATAGATCTGGCCTGACTGACATTTATGTCGCCAAACCGAAGGTTGGCCAAGCTTCTAAAACTGACAGACAGATGATTGTAACATCTCCAGCCTGCCTTCTTTAGAGCAGGATTCGCCAAGAGGTAGGCCTGCACTGGCCAACCCCTTCCCATTATAGAGGTCTTCAGTCACATGCCAGGACTGTGACTGCTGACCCTGGACCTGTCTGGGTTTTATCTTACATAGCAAATTCAAGGGACTGCTTGTGTTCCCGTTATCTATTGAGTGTAACAAATCACCAGCAAAATTTACTGGCTTGAGACAGTAATGTTTTATTAGCTCTTACAGTCCTGCAGGTTGGCTGGGCCCAGCTGGAGAGTTCTCACTTTGGTGGCTCAGGAGGTTGCAGTCAGATGTTGGCAGGGGCTGCAGTCATCCAAAGCCTGCACTACTGCTTGATGCCAAAATGGTCCACTCACATGGCTGGCAGTTGGTGCTGGCGGTCAGCGGGAAGCTCACCTTGGGCTGTCAATTGAAGTACACATACATGGTGTCTCCATGCATCTTACAACATAGCAACTAGGTTCCCAGAGTGAGCGTTCCAACAGCTGGAATCCCTAGAGATCCAGGTAAAAGCTGTGAAGCGGCTTCTGAGCTAGCTTTAAAAGTCCCAGACTGTCACCTCTGCCACATTTTACTGGTCAGGCAAGTCATCAGGTCCAATCCATATTTAAGGGGAGGAAAGTTAGACTCTAGGTTGGCAAGTTCCCATCGCCAAAGAGCTTGTTGGATGGGAGGTACCTGCTGTAGCATCTTTGAAAAATAGGCCGGGCGCGGTGGCTCAAGCCTGTAATCCCAGCACTTTGGGAGGCCGAGGCGGGCGGATCACAAGGTCAGGAGATCGAGACCACAGTGAAACCCCGTCTCTACTAAAAATACAAAAAATTAGCCGGGCGCGGTGGCGGGCGCCTGTAGTCCCAGCTACTCAGGAGGCTGAGGCAGGAGAATGGCGTGAACCCAGGAGGCGGAGCTTGCAGTGAGCCGAGATCGCGCCACTGCACTCCAGCCTGGGCAACAGCGTGAGACTCCGTCTCAAAAAAAAAAAAAAAAAAAAAAAAAGAAAAATATAACTGGCCTCTGCTTCTGACAACAGGGAGCAATGTGATGAGAAGGATTCCAATTAGCAAAAGTATTGTCATCAGTTAGTGATGTGCTGTTGTGCGTCACACCCTAGGAACGCAGGCCTAGGCCCTTCAAACCCAGTGTGGACCAACTGGCACTGTGCCCAGCACAGTCAACATCGAGTTTCTGTCTCCTATTCTCCTTCCAGGGACCCACATGCCTCCCAGTACTTGACCCCCAACAGGTTCCGCCCCACTGTCATCTCCACCCTGACATGCCATATCAATGGGAATTAACAGCCTCACCATGCTGGGCACACAAGGAACTACCACTTAGTCAATTGCAAGAGCTAGGATTACCAAAAAACAAAAGGCATTATCCTTTTTGTAAACATTCAGAGAAAACTCAGAGAAATCGCATTTGTTTTTGATTACTCTGAGTTTGCAAGCTGAGGCATTCACGGCTCACAGAACCCATGTATTTGTTCCAAATGTCAGTGTGCTTCCCTTTGTGCAGCAGCAGATGCTGGGCAGGGGGAGGGCTGATGGAAGGCCTTCCGCATCTGTGCTAATAGATCATGTCTTACAGCCTCCCCACCTTGGCTCCCCATTTCCCTGCTTTCTTCTCACTCTGCTGTTGCAGGCATCTGTGACATCATAGCCTGTTGCCATGGAAACTGATGTTATCACAGACTTCTAACTTTAGGCAATAAAATTTCTTTGTATTGACAATTTCCTGAGAGGACATCAGCACGGATCTTCACGTGTATGAATGAGAGTGGAAAACTTACAGCTTCCTGAATATTGACTGAGATCCGCATGGCTAATTGCCTCATGGGAAGAGTAGAAAGAAACCTGGCTGGACCTACAAGAGACTCTGGTGTTACTCTGCCAAGCTGGGCCTTGGTTTTCCTATCTGTAAAATGGAAATGCTAGTGCCTAACCTTTGGAGTTGTTGTGAGGGGTACATGAGAGTTTCCTGTTATGGAGCCTGAGGCAAGGCAGGTGCTCACCAGGCAGGTCTTCCTTCCCCAAGACCCCCAGACTTTAAACTTGGAGAGTTTGTGTGACCTGTTTCAGCATGAATCCTGGCAGACATTAGGGGGGATGAGAGCAACAGAGAGGACCACGACGACATGGACTCTGCTCCCCTCATTGTCACCTCCCTCTTTCTCCTGTCCTTCTGTCTTCACTGTCCACTGCTCCTGCGATCTGTCAGCTAAGCTAGTTCTATCTAGAAAGGGCTTCTCTCTGAACTGACTGCCTCCAATAAGGAGGCAGGTGAGTCATTTTCACACCTTCTCCTGAGTGATTTAATGGCTTTTAAGCAAAAGCAATTATCTGAGAGGCCTCAGGCCCATTGGAAAGCCAGTGGAGTTTTTAAACCAGGGTCTGGGCGCTTGGAATGTGCAGGGAATGAGTAGGCTGGGTGGTCCTGTGGTCCTGAGGGGTCATGTACCCCTCGCAACAACTCCAAAGGCTCAGCATTATCATTTCCATTTTCCAGATAGGAAAATCACTTCTGCTTCCCTTTCCACCAGATCTGAGGCAAGGGTGCAGGTCTTGCCAGTCACCCACGCCTGATCCCTGTGTGAACTGCCTGGGTTATGCCAAGCCAAAGCTACAATCTGCTACCCCAACTCCCACAAGCAATCCCAGCATTTCTGAGACAGACACAAATCTCTTCCAAGGTGACCAGAAGAAAATTTAAATTGAACTGCAAAAGAATGCTATTTTAAAATAGAAGAGTCTCTAATGTAACTTAGATCTGTCATCTTTGCAAAATGAGGCAAAGGGCAAACAGAAAGCACTTTGGGGCAGGATGGTGCACAGAGCAAGCCTCTCCAGGGAGGGCTCGGAGCGGTCTTTGCTCACCAATAGAACAGAACTATATTCCACAACTTCAAGCAATATGTTAAATGAGAATTGTGGGCATTCCTCAAAAATGTGTAGGCAACTTCCTGACTTTAGGAAGTGAGTCCTTTTTGCAATGGGAATGAAAAATAAATAAACATATGTTGGTTCGTGCCCCCACCACCCTGCATACCACATCAGCCTATACCAGCTCTGCTCACTTACGGCCAAATCTCAGTGAAGGGTGGTTGAGCACGGGAGTTGAGAGAGGCCAGGGGCCTGGGAAGCCTAGGCTGGGGTGTGGTGTGTGGAGTTTGACCATGCCTGGACAGCAGCTACTCTGCTGAGTCACCGCTCAGACACAGCAACACAGGGCACAGTCAGTGTAGCAGCATGGCCAAGAGCTGTAGAGGCTAAAGCTGGGTCCCAGGCAGTGGGCAGGCAGAGGGAAGAGGATGTCTTTGCCAGTTGAGGCACTCCATTACAGCTGGAACACATCGCCAGCATTAGATATGAAGCAGGGATATCTGCTACCTCCTATACTCATCTCAGGCAGCAGAAGGACTTATGGGGGGCTCCCTTCCTCCTCCTCCATTTCAACATTGTCTTTCACTTTGTGTTTAACCAAAGTTATCCAGGGAAGGGCCACTTTGCTGTTAACCCACTTGGTGTGTGGCCTCAAGCTCTAACCTCCCCAGTCTCTTCCCCCTCACCAGCTGGACCAAACCCAGGCTGGAAAAAAGGGAGACTGAGAAGGGCTGTATCCCAAAGGCATCACAACAGCACAGGCTCCCCCAGCCTCCCAGTGTCGCCATTCCCAAACACGTTTCTATTTGTATTAGATCTTTTCACACCCAAGAATCAGCAGAGAAAGACATAGGAGACCTCCTCGAACATCAGAGCCAGGCTTCTGCCCTTCATCGCCTATGGTTTGGGAGTGTTTTCTTCTGAATTTTTCTTCTTTATTATACAATCTAGCCTTTGAGTATTTTAGGTTTCTGGATTTCAGGTTTTACCTGTTCCATAGGGGTTTATCCTTTTTTCACCACTAATTCTGTCTCCCCTCCCCATCCACCTTTTATCTTTACCCTAACTTTTTCACTTTACTGGCTAATTCCTTTAAACAATTAATTGCCTGGATATGTTTTGTTTTTGTTTTTGTTTTACCATTTTATTATCATTTTTATTTTTACAGATTCTTAATTTTAATGTTTTTTCCCTTAACTTTAAAAATCCTGTGATGGTTAATTTTATGTGTCAACATGACTGGAACATGGTTGTTCAAGTAACTGCCAAACATTACTTTGTGTGCTTCCATGAGGGTGTTTTTGGATGAGATTAACATTTCAATGAGTGGACTGAGCAAAGCCAATTGTTTCTTCTTAATGTGGGTGGGCCACGTCCAATCAGTTGAAGACCTGAATAGAACAAAAAGGCTGACCTTCCCCAGAATATGCCTTTGGGCTGGGACGTCAGCTTTCTTCCCACCTTTGGACTCAAACTGAAACACTGGCTCTTCCTGGGTCTTTAGTCTGCCTTCATTCAGACAGGAATACACCATTAGCACTCGTGATTCTCAGGCCTTCAGACATGGACTGGAACTACTCATCAGCTGTCCTGGGTCTCCAGCTTGCCAATTCACCCTGCAGATCCTGAGACTTGCCTGCCTCCAAAATTATGTAAGCCAATTCTTTATAACAAATCTTCAACAAATAAATAAATATCCCACTGGTTCTCTTTCTCTGGAAAACTCTGACTAATACAAATCCTTTCTCCCTTTTAAAGCTTATCTGGTTTTTGTTTCTTTTGACCAGCAGTGGGAACAGCAGGTGCAAACATTCTGGAGCAGGAGCAAGCATGGACAGTTTCAAGAAAAGAGAAGGCAGCTTGGGGCCGAGTGGTGGGAGTGTGCACTGTAGGCAATCCAGACTAACCCAGATAAATACAAAATAAAATAAAATAAAATATGGAGAACTTGCTATGAAAGAATCACTTGAGCTCTAATTACTCTGGTTGCTTGTCTCTGCAAGGAATAATATTAATAGTTTCATGCCTGCGATGAGAGGGCCCAGCCTCTGGGGGCTACAAAGTTACCTTTAAGAATCTCTTCCCCCCGATTCTTCTCTTCATAAAGGCAGCCAGTTTCTGGTCCAAGGGGGCATTCTGTAAACACCAGAAGGAAGGGAGGGAAGAAAGGAGGGAGGAAGGAATTTTCTGAGCCCTCTGGTAGAGGCCTCCCTTAGGGGCAGAGAAGCATGTGCCTCCATGCCTAGACTATGGAGAGGCTGTGGTTTTCCTGCAGGGATACTGCTAAGTGCTCTCTAAATCTGCTTTTCCCAGACATGGAGGCTCACTCCATTTTTCAGCTTGTGTCCAGGTGGCACCATGACAGTAGTCTTTGCCAATGGAATGGAAGAAAGAGGGAGTGATGTTTCTCTCCCAGGCTGAGGTAGGTAGGAAGGTAGGAGTAAATGTGCCTTTTCCTCTGTCAGCATCCGTCAACAGGGTCTACCAGCACAGGTCCCTGAATGACGGGAGCGGTGGGTGAGGGAGGCAAAGGGGGCAGAACCCCACCACGGGCCTCAGCAGACTATAATAGGAGTGAGAAATAAACTTTTATCTTGTGGGCTAAAAAATTTGGAATCAGTTGTTACAGCAATTAGCTGTTACTGACTAAATAATAAATTGGCATGACGGGTGTCCATGTGTCCCCTGAGCTGGGCCCACCCCAGCAAGGCAGCAGAGCAGGAAGTATGGGATGGGGTATCTGTAGGCAAGCCCGGGCTAGAAAAGAAGGCAACAGAGGCCCCCCAGGCAGACAAAAGTGAGAGAAGCTTTGGCTGTGGGAACATAAGATCCAAGGGCAACTACCTTTCCCACAAAAAGAAGCTGCAAGGGCAGTGTCTGAGCAGCCTGGGGAAGCACAGGCATGTGCAGGGTAGGGACTCGGCTGCTCTGAGCAGAACCCCACACTACTGCATTGAGAAGGGAAAGAAGAGGCACAGAGAAGGGAGGAAATATTTATTGAGTGTCTGCTACATACCAAGCTTTGTCTGTACCAGGCAATCCATCTACGTCATCTCAATTACTTATTCCCGAGCCCCTATAATGGTATATGATTTATTCCCACTTTATAGAGCAGGAGCTCCTTCCAAGGCATATACCTACAGACTGGTCAAGTGGAGATGGGAACCTGGTCTGGGAGATCACCACAGGGGCACCTCTCTGCCTCCCTCGTAGGAAACGGGAATTCACTAGCAGGGACCCCATACTGCCTGCTGGCCCTGTGAAAGACACCTGTGCACAAATGGGAGCCTGCCATCCCCCAAGTCATAGGGAGAGGGAGGACACACATCAAACGGGGGCTCCAACTGATTAAAGTGATGAGACAGAGGTACGTTTACGCCTGCCTAACATCCACTTCTCTATGCTCAGAAGTTCACCTCTGCATACAGCAAAAATCCCACCTGCCAAAGCATTCTCTTGTTTTATAACTCATGTTTAGACCCCTTTCTACGCTGCTTAAATGGCCCCCTTCACTCATAAACTGGCTACTAAGCTTCTCATTGTAGTCTGAAGATTGCATCAGCTCCCACCTCCTACCTCCACCTCCTGTTTCCAGCCAGGCTGCCCTCAGCCTCTGTGTCTCCCTTGCTCACCCCAAAACTCAGTCCTGAAAGGGGAGGGGCCGGATGCTTGGAGGGCTCTCAAGAGACCCAGAGGGAAAAGTCATTATTTGAAAGAAATATTTGCACGTGCAAGTTTATAGCGGCACAATTCAGAATTCCAAAATCGTGGAACCAACCCAAATGTCCATCAATCAAGGAGTGGATAAAGAAACTGTGAGATATATATATATATAATATATACATATATATAAAACAGTATATATATATATCACAGTATATATATCATATATTATATATATATATATCATAGCTAAGCTATGAGGATGCAAAGGCCTAAGAATGATACAATGGACTTCGGGGACTTGGAGGGGAGAGTGGGAGGGGGCAAGGGATAAAAGACTATAAATACAGTACAGTGTGTACTGCTTGGGTGATAGTTACACCAAAATCTCACAAATCACCACTGAAGAACTTACCCATGTAACCAAATGCCACCAGTACCCCAATTACTTGTGGACAAACAAAATTTTAAAAAGAGACACTATGACTGTCCCCAGCAGCATGGACATACCATAAGGTCGCACATCCTAAGCCAAGGAGGCTGCCTGCCTGTCGGCCTCTTAAACAGGGTTCCAAGGACTTTCAACCTCATTATCCAAGAGCTGGCTGTAGGTTTCTCTTCTTGTTGAGTGAAGGGTCAAATGAAAGTGGGGTAGAGAAAGTGAATTCCCCAATCATTGCCTTACAATCACCTAGAAGTGTGAGATGGTCACCTAAGGGGCCTATCCTGGTACCTGGACATGCCTTCCCTCTTCACATCTTTCCTCTCCACATGGCTCTTAGGAAAGTCAGTGGAATGGAGAACTCCACAAGCTGAGCCAGGAATGGGGTGGGGAAAAAACATTAAGAAGCCACCTGTTTGAAGAGTGGGTAGGAACATAGGCACAGGACCTCAAGAGGTTCTGTGAACCTGGCTGCATGAGGCGGACAGTTCCCCCCGACCGCTGGTCATTGCACTTTCCCCCTCTGGGCAGGGGCTTGGGGTATTGAATCTGATTTCCCTCTATGGATGACCATTCCACCAGGCTTGGGCCAGGAGCTGTCCACCAGAATCAATGGTAACCACCATTATAAGAACAGCTTATGTTTCCAGAGCACTTCCCAGTGTACAAAGCATTTCCCATACATGGGCTCCAATTCCTACTCAACAACCTCTTACTGATGAGCTCAAAGGGGAAGGGGCTGGACCACATCATCCCCAATGGACAGGTAATGAAACCGAGCCTCAGAGAGATTAGGTAGCTTTCCAAGGTCACACAGCTGGTAAATGTGAGCCAGTTCTCTGACTCCCAGTAGCAGCCTCTTGCATGGATTCATACCTTCAGTTCTAAGGCCATGGTGAGGCCAGAAACTACAGAGCTCCATGTGCACTTCTCTGCCAGGACAGGAAAGCGTGCCACCCACTTCCGGCCCTCCACATGGCCTCAGCTCTGCCATGCTGGCCAGAAGCCTGGGAACCAGGTGCTGGGAGAGCCATGGCACCCGGCCCTTTAAAGGGTGAAAGAGCTGTGCCGACTAGAATTGCAGGCAATACTACATTGTTCTACTGAGGAAAGAAAATGTCAGCGGGTACACTGTCCAGTGCTCCCCAATTCCTGGGGCCACAGAGAGGGGAATGGGCTGACTGAGGCCTTCAAACTTTATTTTTAAACTTTATTTTTATTTACAAAAATAGGCAGCCCATAGTACATGGTTTACAGAATTTGATTTTTTTAAAAAATACTACATTCAAATATTATTAATCTTTGGTGCCCCCTTAAACTTTGCTCCAAGTGACTGCCTCCTTCACCTTACCCTAGTCCCTGTTCCTCCCTTTCCCCACAAACTGGAATCCCAGTGAAATGGGAGGAAGTCCTGGAGACGGCAGCAGTGGTCCACAGGCCCTTTCCTTGCTCTGCTGGGTCAGCTGGGAATTCGTCCAGACCTGCTCACTCTGAGGGTGAGTGCCCTGGGAGGCCCTGCTGCCTAACCACTGGGACTCCTGCGACTCTTGGCCATGATGCGTCATGTCAGGTTACTGAACATCGCCCCAGCACACATGCCTGAATATCAGCTTTTCCAAGCTGCTTGAACACTGGCCCTCCAAGCCTATGGGAGTAGGCAAGGACTACACACCGGCAATAGATGGGCCAGACAAGGCATTGGCAAGCAGGGGAATGATTTAGGGATCAGTTTTCCCAGAGGAGGGGGCCTGGGAATCTGTTTTAAATGAAAAGAGAGATACAGAAGAAATGATAACACTAATAACTACCACAGGTTTTAAACACCTTATCTCATTTATCTCGTAACGATCATGTGAGGTGAGTACCACCATCCCCGCTTACGGGATGAACACACGGAGGCTAGAACTGGGAGGTTATGTAGTCTGTTCAGTGTCAGAGTTGGAATTCAAATCCAGACCTGTCTGAATCCAACACTCAACTGCTTCAGGAAAAAAAAAATCCAGCCAGGCGTGGTGGCTCACGCCAGTAACCCCAGTACTTTGGGAGGCGAGGTGGGTGGAGCATTTGAGGTCAGAAGTTCGAAACCAGCCTGGGCAACATGGTGAAACCCTGTTCCTACTAAAAGTACAAAAAAAATTAGCTGGTTATGGTGGTGTGTACATGTAATCCCAGCTACTCAGGAGGCTGGGGCATGAGAATCGCTTGAACCCAAGAGGTGGAGATTGCTGTGAGCCGAGATCATACCACTGCACTCCAGCCTGCGACAGAGCGAGACTCTGTCAAAAAAAAAAAAAAAAAAAAAAAAAGCCGTTCTATCTGTTCAGGAAGCCATTCAGAAACACCTCAGAGGCAGAAGGACAACGTGCTGAGGACACGGCGTGTGGCCCCAGCATTTACCTTTGGCGGTTACTTAATCTTTCTGTGTCCCAATTTCCACGTCCCCCAAAAAACAAATGTTCACTGATAAATAAATACGGCACAATAACAACAACTCTTGAAACTAGGGGCGGGGGGTATGGCATGGGTGTTCACTGCAGCATACTTTTGACTTTTCTGTACTTTTGGAAATATTCATAATAAATAGGTAAAAAAACAAAATGTCCCCAGGTCAAAACTGATATATGACCCCATCAAAGAAAGTCCCTGGCATCAAAATAGCTGAATAAAAATAGCTACATTAAACAGCTGCACCAATCCTCCACAGCATTGTGGCAATATAAATTGGTCCAGCCTTTTTAGAGGGCAACTTGCAACATCCATCAAACTTTGAAACAAGGCACACTGTTCTCTTAAACTTTTTATTTTAAAGAAATAGCAGTCACACAAGGAAGTTGCATGAATGGAACCGGAGACCTCCATGTTCCTTTTACCCTGATTCTCCAATTTTTAACATTTTGCCACATTTGCTTCTTCATATTCTCTCTCCCCACCACATATATTTTATGGTAAAATAGGATATATCATAATATGATATTACATATATATTTTTATTATATACACATTTATTATATCATATACACACATTTATTTATTTTCCTCCCTGAGCCCGCTGAGGGCATGTTGCATACTTCATGTCCATTTACTCCTTAATTCCTCAATATTTGTTTCCTAAGAACAAGAATATTCTCTTATTTGACCACAGTGCAGTTAGAAATTTGGAAATATTAACATTTTGTTATAATACTTTCATCTAAGGAGACTCACTCCCTGAGTTTCAGAAGGCTATATTACAATTTTGTCTATTGTCCAAATCATATCCTTTAAAGCAATTTCTTAGTATAGGATTTGTTACATTAACTTGTCATGATTCTTAAGTATTCTTTAATCTAAGATAGTTCTTTTTTAAAAATACTCAAAATAAGTTTGTTAATTTATTTAAAGAGGCTGCTTCCCTGATGCAGAAATTTACAGACTTGGACTCTCGATCCAGGCACAGCCGAATTTAGTTGTTTTGAGGCGAAGCCTGAGGGTCTGCATTTCTAACAAGCTCCCATGGGAACCCAAGCCCTGGCCCAAAGGCCCCACACTGAGTGATGACACCAAAGAAGACCGTCTGTGAAAAGGTGGTCCAGATAATCACAAGATGCATCTTGCTTTCCTCTGAATGAAGCTTTGTCTGCAACGGCAACTGGACCCTGGGACTTGGGACACAACATGACACAGAGCCTTCCCTCACAGGAACACCTCCTGGGCTTTCTGGAGCCAGGAAGTCCAAGACAGAGAGACACAAGTCACTGAGGAAGGCTTTTCTGCGGACTCCCCATTTCAGATGATTCTGGCCCAGGGCCGGGAAGCCTGTTGAGAAGAGAATTCCTACGTCCTGCCTTCTCTATCAGCACCAATCCACTATATCTTCAATAGGTACCTCCTCCTCCTCCAGAAAGCCATCCTGGTTACCATACCCACTCTAAACTCTCTGTCCTCAGACCTCCTACAACACCGAGCCCCTGGCTATATCACCGAGCACTTACTTGAATGTAATTGCTATTCCAGGTACCTTTTCTTTCCCTTCTCCATGCTTCTGCTTCTGCTACTTCTCACTCATGATATGCATCCTCATTACTCTCCCCTCTATATGTTCAAGGCCCAGCTTACCCATAAGTGTACCCCAGCAAAAAGTCTCTTCAATGGCAGATTCCTTGCCTGAACCATCTTCAAGTATCTCCATCCAGCAGCAGATGTATCAGTCTGATCTCCACAACCAGACATTCAGGTTTCCTACGCTTCCATTGCTTTCATTTGCTACAAGTCCCTGGTTTTCTTGCCACAGTGGCATGTGCATCGGCCTCTCCCTGAGTGATCCTGGGCAGTGTGACAGTAGTTCAGTCCATCCATCCGTCATTTACTAAGTGCCTACTCTGTGCCAGGCCCTGCGGTAGACTCTAGGGGCCCTCAGGGAGTCACAGACAGTGGGGGTGCCTGCTTTTCTCAGAGCCAGATGTGATGCAGCGTTAGCATCAGCTGCATCGTTGCTTTTGAGCACAAAAGGTGCTTGTGAGAAGTGACACAGGGCCCAGCTGATGGGCCTTGATGGCACCACTGCAGCCTTTGCATCCTTGTCATTTGTCACCTCCCCCATGATTACTGTGATCACTGACTGTCATCATGCAAATAACAGCAAACATGGCTGAAGTGCCTACATCATCCTCAGTGTTGGAAAGCCTGTACAATCCTGAGCCTGTCATTGAAAGCTAAGAAATGAGCCAAAGGCATTCTCTATGGCTTGATTGCAACAAGAACCAGAAAAGCTAGAAATCTCCTGGGAGTCAGAGCAGCTGAGAAAAAGGTGATGAACAGCCTGGGACACTCAGTGTCCTATCAAATGGGCCCAGCCCTGAGAGTCCAGGGCTGGGCTTGGGGGTGTTTCCTGTGCATGATTTCAGACCACCATTCACAGGACATCCTGCACAGAAAACTTACACTTTTCTCCTGTAAAAGAAAGCCCAAAACCAAAAGATACCTGTTCCTGGAGAAGCAGGACCCTTGGGAATTTCTAGCTGATTTCTGCTGCCACTACCACGGAGGTACAACTGCTCCTGCAATGCCAGGGAGAGGCAGGAGCATGCCCTTCCTTCCTACTGAGGAGTGTGATGGAGATGAGATTGGAACTGGAGGGGAAGTATGGGAAATAAACACAGAGTAGCACAATCTCAGGTCATGTGAATTACGGCTTCCTGCTGAGGCTCACACACTGCCCTAACAAAAGCCCACTTTCTGAGGTCCTGGCTCCTGTTTTGGGGCACATTTCTTCCCTGATCATAAACCACCATCCATGCTGAGATGATCATGGCCCATCCCTACCCCGCTTCCAGGAATGAGACCCACCCAGCACAGCTACCAATTATGGTCTTCTCAGCACAACAGGGCAACCCAAATTGTCTGGAAGTAGTGCGAGTGAGGTCACTCTGTCACCTCCAGACAACCATCCACGTTGAAAGCATACCCAAAACAGAAAACCCAGCAAAAAAATATGGACAAAATATCTAAACATCCATTTCATTGGAGAATATATATGAGTGGCTAATAAACACATGAAAAGCACATTAGGGAAATGAAAATGAAAATAAACAATGAGATGCCATGACACACCCACCAGGGTAGTTAAAATTTAAGACTGACAACACCAACTGCTGGTGAGGATGTGGAACAACTGGGGGTCTCATACACTGCTGGCAGAAATGCAAGACGCTTCAGCCACTTTTGAAGACAGACTAGCAGTCTCTTACAAAATAAACTTACACTTACCGTATTATCCAGTTATTTCCCCAAACAAAATGAACACCTATTTTTCATTCTGTGTTCACATAAAGACACGTACTCAAATATTCACAGTAGCTTTAATTATAAAGGCCAAAAACTATAAGCAAATGTCCACCAACTGTGAAATGGATAAACCAATTGGGATATATCTATGCAACAGAATACTACTCAGCAATAAAAAGGAAGTATAACACGCCACAAAATGGATGAATCTCAAATACTTATGCTAAGTGAAAGTCAAACAAATAAAGAGTACATGCTCTATGATTCCTTTTCTATGAGCTTTTAGAAAAGCAAAACAATCGAACCAGAAATTCTATCAGTGGTTGCCAAGGGTGAGCAGCGAAGGGAGGCACATGACAGGGAAGGGACACGAGGGTGATGAGAACAATCTATATCAGGTGTGCAGGGTGGCTACACGACCGCACTCATTTGTGAACCCTCATGGAATTGTATTATATGTAAATTATGCTTCAAGAAAGCTTATTTTTTCCAAAAATGGACCCCAACTCAAGTAACTATTTTCACATCCCTTGAAGTCAGGGCAGACATTCAGCGAGCAGGCACTGGCATAGCCATACTTGTTAAAATCCTGAAATGCTTCCACACCTACTGGCAAGTCATTCCTGCCCGAGGCTTCTGAGTTACTCCTGTGCTCTAGTCCTTCTCTGGGTTCTCCTGGATCTCCCTAGGAGATCCAACAGCAGGGCTAATACCTGCTCAATAGGGAGCCTCCTGGACCAGCTAAGGTGGACATCCTTTCTGACTGTTTAGGGCCATACCGGGTAAAACTGATTTGGGAAAAAATAGATGGTGCAGAGTTGAGCTCTAACTCGGCTGAGGGCCCACTAAGTCATTGCCAGGCTTATTGTGTTTAGATCATGCATTCTCAGCAAGGTGAAAACTGATTCTTGGCAAGGAAGAAGACTAAAAAGTCTTAGATCTTATAACGGTTTGTGGCCCACCAAAGGATCTCAGTACATCAACAGATGTCCACAAAATCTGCGCTATTAACATTCACAGGGTGTGGGGTGGTCAGGAAAAAAGTGTCTTAAAAAGGCTCCTTAGGCCAGGCGCATTGGCTCATGCCTGTAATCCCAACACTTTGGGAGGCAGAGGCAGGTGGATCGCCTGAGGTCAGGAGTTCAAGACCAGCCTGGCCAACATGGTGAAACCCTGTCTCTACCAAAAATATAAAAATTAGCCAGGCATGATGGTGCTCGCCTGTAATCCCAGCTATTCGGGAGGCTGAAGCAGGAGGATTGCTTGAACCTGGGAGGCGGAGGTTGTAGTGAGCTGAGATCGCACCATTGCACTCCAGCCTGGTGACAGAGCGAGACCCAAAAAAAAAAAAAAAAAAAAAAAAAAAAAAAAAACAAACAAACACCTCCTTAGTAGCAGCAACTATGAGAATAAGGAATCAGGTTGAGAAATGCTGGTTTAGCTTCAAGAACTCTGTGATAGTGAGAACCTGGACACCACAGCCCCAGCCCCCAGACCTGAGGGTAGAATTCCCACCTGGGAGGCTAACCTGTGCAGAGGGTGTTGTGGGCATGTCTAGGTGGGAAGTAGGAGGTCAGTTGGGAATGTGGGAAAGGGGGAGGGGCCACACGAGCCCTCGCAGTCCTTTATGGGACTCCCCTTCCGGGGAAAAGCAGTTGTTCACTCTCCCTCCTATGAAAGCCTTTAACCTAACTCAACTCAGCAAATGCTCAGGAGGACCCCTGAGGACCAGTACCCTGCGAAGCTTAGGCTAAATATATAGAGAGAGATGGTTGCAACTAGGACGGCACACTCAAGTCTGGCAGAGAGACACATAGAAACCCAAGGGCTCCTACCCTTTGCTCCCAACATCTTATCTTTCTGTTCCTATCTGGAGTTCATGATGGCAGAACTGTACCCAAAACATTTGGAGTTTTCAGCTGGTGTAAGTAATGAAGACAACTTCTAAATTAGAAGAAATTAAGTGCTGTAGTTGATTCCCTGGCTTTGTCAAGCTCAGCTGAACCAGAGCCTCCTTGGAAACACTTGCTTTGTACGCTGATACATTATGACAATACTATAATTGTTCTCTCAGTCTTTTCCCAGATATTTAATAACAACGTGAAGTGGGAGTTGCAAAGGTCAGTCCTCCTGTAGAATGAGCATTCTTCTCATTGTCCTTTCCTGAATAGCATCTTCCGTTTGCCAGCCTGTTCTATACCAGTGAGCCCTGCTGGTGGAGGCCTGGTGCTGTTAAAGAAGCAGCACCACCTACTCAGGGCAGAATATTCTAGTTTGCTAAATGGTCCAGTGTCACTGTCTTTCTATATCATCTGCATAAATACACACATACACACACACACACATACACACACACTCCTCCTGTGCTACCCAGGCTTCAAACCCATGAATGGAAAGAATGTTAACTGCCAAAACCAAAGAAACCAGGTGATATACATATTTGCATACTCACTTGGTCAGTTACTCTTGTGCTTGGTTAGGTGAGAAGATTTATTTCCTAGGACCTCAGATCAACAGAGTCACATACCTATGTTAAAACCTTCTTTATGTTGAAAGCTCACAATAGTTGACAAATGGGTCTGTCTTAGCAGGATGCAGTATGTGAGCAAGGACTAGGAAGCAGCAGTGCCCTGAGCTCTCATCTCTCCTTGGCATGTTCCAATGGCCTGCCTGATCTTGTGGTAGTCATTCCTCCTCAGTGAACCTCAGCTGCCACATCCATTAAATGGACCTAATTCGCTGCCTGTCTGAAGACAGGACTCTCTTCCAATGCTAAGATCTGTGACTCTTTCTGAAAACATATCAGAGGGCAGCTTTCAGGAACCATTGGATTATCTGGGGCATTTCAGTGTGAGGGTTGCTCAGAAGTCTGCATGCTCAGATAAGGCAGGGAGTAATGGCATTATAATTCAGAACCTGTGTGATGCTGTTAGTGAATGTGCTTCATGTCTAGGCAGGGCTTGGTTTGGTAACTCAGGCACCATAAAAGAGGGCGATGTAGCCCTGGCAGTCTGTGTCAGAGAGTAGCTTTGTACCTAATCCTGAGGGCATGATAGTTGCTAAGGAACCATTGAAATGCAAATGAACTGGCAAATACTTAGCAGCAAGATATCAGAAAAGGGTGGGGAGGAGATGCTCTGAACAAGTTAGTCAGGTGAGTGAAAGGAAAATTACTTTCTCCTGATTGGGAAAAGAAAGCCAAGGGTTTTCATGCAGCTCAGCAGCATTGTGCTACTGGTTTTTTAAAAAAAATCTGTTCTTTTTCTGCTTAGCTGGGAGTAGAAGAAAGTTGGAGCCAAGAGCAGGGAAGTTGGAAGGGCAAATGGAGCCTTCTTCTGATAAACTCTAAGTACATTTCAGATCACTCTCTCTCTCTCAAATGAGAAAGAGATACCTGAGGTATGAAAAAGATAGTCTGCAAATGACTTTGAAGATCTACCATCTTATACAAGACTTAAAACCTAGCGGAAAAAGTACATCAAAAACTGTGAACAAATATTCTACTGATGCAAAATGGAAATTCCAGGTGAGACTAGGCCATGATTGACAATAGTGAAAAAGAAGGGAAATGAGCCAGCTCGTTGTACCTATGAGTATGCATTTCTTTCATTCTTGCTCTCCAGTGGATATCCAATTTAAATGCAGTGGTTAAATTCAGATGCTCTGGTATCTACATTGGAATCAGGGGATTACAGTGAGAAATTACGGCTCTTCACCCATCGTTTTTCTCATCTTGCCCCTAAATAGGAACCCTCCTCTTTCAGTCTAGTTGAGATGCCCTAATCTAAAGATCACTTTACCTTTAACCAAACACCCCTGCTATCGGCCTATTCATCACTTTAAATTTGATCATGATGCTCAGGAAGATAGAGGACATCCCATCAAGAAGGAACCTGTTTGTCCAGCTGTCTCCAGACCTCTCTTCCTGGATTTTTAACTTTCCCATCACTTTCTGTTTCCCTGCCTTTTCATCTTCAGGACCATCACAGCCACAGATAACTTCCTTCTTCTGTCCAGAATCCATATACTTTCCTTTATTGGACATACCATCTCTCTTACTTGGTTGCATAATTTAGTTGTCCCAGGAAGATTGATAGGTGTGGCCTATCAATCACAAGAATGCCTTCCCAGCACCCATTCTTGCTTCTCCTGGACAAGCACCCTGACAGTTTTGTGACCAGCTCTCCCCTATCTCAGGCCAGGCAGCTTGATGGGTCTGAGCTAGCCCTTCCCCCTCCGCTATAGAATTGCATAGACACATGACCCAAGTCTGGCCAATGAGTGTATTTCAATCACCCTGGTAAAGGAGCTTGGTTCATGGAGAGGCTCAGGACCCAAGGGAAGCCCAGGAGGCAAAACTTCTTCAGCGTTTGCTAGAGCTACAAGGAGTGAGAATTTATCTTTCTGCTGAAGTTTCAAGAGAATATGAGTTTGAGGCTGCCAGCAGCCACATGACCATCCCGTGGGAAAGCCTGTCTGAGGATGAAGTGAACATAAATGACTGTGCTGATTAGTCTCCATTCATCCCTACAGATCCATTCTCTACTTTTTTTTTTTTTTTTTTTTGCCATTTTCTATGCCTCTGACCTCTATGAACCACATCAACCAGACTTTCATGCCCTCTGCCTTCTTGTTGAATTCATCATGTGAGGTGTTGGCAGGAGATGATGTTTAAGAGGAGGAGAAAGGGTTCAAGGAATACAAACCCTCCTCCTTCACCCTCCATGCATGATCTGGGCAGCAGCTGCATTCCTCTATGTCTCACTCCTGTCAGGGAGCTGCTCTCTCATACTGTGGCTCTTGCTGGGTCCTGAGAGCACTGGGGAGTATCAGCTTCCCACTATTGTCAGTCCCTGGGTACATCCCCATCCTTATTGGTTCCCTTAATGTTGTTCACACCTCTGCAGAGTCTCTTCATTAAAACCTCTTCAGTAAACCCTGTGAGAGTGCTGTTTTCTGCCGGGACCTTGGCAGATGCAGACACAGAACTAAGGAATGAAAACAGGGAGTCAGTCTTGAGACAGCACTGGTGCCCTGGATATAATCATAACCAAAGTCCTAAACTTTTTTTTCTCTCTCTCTCTGTCTCTGTCTCTGTCTCTCTCTCTCTCTCTCTCTCTCTCTCACACACACACACACACACACACACGCACGCACACACACTTCTTCCCCAAATCCTTCCCACTCTAAGTCTGACCCACTCATTTGGTTTCCCCAAGCAGCTGATGTGTAACCGCTATACCACATCCATCAGAGTCTATCATATGCCCTATTACAGCCTGTAGTCTGCGTGGCTCTGTCTCCCCCACCAGTCTACTCATCAGTGAGCTCCCTGAAGGAAAGTCTGTGTCTTCTTTACCTTGGTGTTTTCCGTTCTGAGTACGCTTCTCATGTAGATGCTCAATAAATGTGTTCTGAGTGAGTACTTGTGACACTGGTGGCTCCTAGGCAGTGCTGACAGTTCTGTCTCTCTGCCCTCACTCCCCATTTGCCTCTGTAAAATGTGAGCTCTCAAGTCTAAAAGTGGCTCTGGCCTTACTTGGACACCCCAGAGATGGGGATACATCATCTCTCAAGGCAGCCTATTCCATCTTGGTTCAGTTTGACTGAAAAGAATTTTGTAATCAAGCCAAAATCTATCTCCCATGCAGAATAAAACCTAAGCCACTTGCTAAGAATGCACTTCGAGTATTCACAAAGAGGTCCTCCCTTCCCCTATTTTAAGTTGTCCAAGCCTGCACCCATCACTCTCAGTCACATCATTTGTTTACTCCCTTTATAGCTCTTTCCTGAAATTATATATACATTATTTGTCTTTTTCATGCCTGTCGGTTCCCCCAATAGGATGTATGCTCCCAAGGGCTGTAACATTTCTGGTTTTTTGCATACTGCCTGGTACATAGTAGGAGATAAACAATATTTGTTATTAAGTATTGAATGAATGAGGTATCATATCTCCACCCCCTTCCCACCCTTCCCCTAAGTCCCTTTCTAGGTTTATCTAAATCATTGTTCTCCTACCTCTCCTAAAATATTTCAGTTATTAATTGTTCCAACCCCAAACTTAGTGGTTTTCCACAATTACTACATTTATTTTGTTCAGGAATCTGCAGTTTGGACAGTGTTCTGTGAGGAAAGCTTGTCTCTCCCTACTCAGAGTTAGCAGGGGTGCCTGGAAGGATGGGGTTGCAACAAACTGAAGACTCTTTCATTCACACTTGGCCTCTCATGCTGGCTGTGGGCTGGGACTTGAGCTGAAGCTGGCGCTAGAAATTCTACATGACCCCTTCATGTTACCTGGGTCTCCTGACAATATGGTAGCTGGGTGACAAGGGCAAGTATTTCAGGAGAAACAGAGAGAGTTAGGTGGAAACTGTGTTGTCTTCTATGACTTCACTTCAAAGTTATGCAGAAATACTTCTGCCATATTCCATTCATTACAGTGAGTCCTAATGCCAACCCATACTCAAGGCGGAAAGGAATGAGGCTCCACATTTTGATAGGAAAAGTATAAAAAAATTGCAGATATGTTTTAAATGACTACATAGGACATGATCTCAGGTTTTTAAGTGTTTGCTGATCTTTTCCTTCTTGTTGTTCATTCATTATGTCACACTTATTGACACCTCCTATGTGCCACGTGCTGGGGGTGCTATGTGCGGGGGATGCCATGACAATCAGGATAGAACTCATGCTTCAGAGGTTCATGGAGCTGTAGGGTATCCAGCAAAATAAACACACAACTGGAGACCAGTGTGGAATGTGATCCTATAGAGGGAAGCAGAGGCGGCTGTGGGGGCACGCAGAGGGCAACCCAATCCAGCGTGGGGCAGGAGAGAAAGCCTGCCAGGAAGAAGTGATCACTGTGGTGAATTCTGAAGAATGATTTAGGGTTAGCCAGAAAAGAACAGTAAGACTTGCAACACAAGCAGAGCAAGCAGGTGCAGACCCAGAGGCCCATGGGGCAGATGAGTCAGAATGGCCTCTGTGTGGATGAAGGGAAGGAGATGCCCAGGGCATGTGTATCTGTGCAGCATGTGCACCTGTGGACATGTGTGTGTACACATGTACCTGTGTGGAGCTGGGAAAGGAGGTGCTGCTGGGCAGGAGGGCAGGAGGCAAGGAGGACCCAGGTGATGTAGGGTCTTGTGATGATTGGCCCTGAAGGTGCTAGGGAGCCAGCAACAGATTCACACCTGTGGTGTGACCGGGATTAAACCAAATACTACACTATCGTCCAACACCCAAAGTGTGTTCTGACCAGTGCCTACCCCAGGTCTCTGAGCACCTGTCCAAAATGTGGTGGATTTTCTGATACTAACACCTTGTTCCTTGCCATCTAGTTTACAGCCTGCATTCCACCATCCCAGACCATTTGGAGGCATTGTCAAAGGAGCTGAGAGCATCCCCGGATGGACTTTCTGGTCCTGTGACAATGGCCCCAGGAGCAGACAGCCCTGGAGGAACCTGCACAGATAGTTCAGGAGCAAGAATTCATGTGAAACCACCTGGAATGAGGCCCCTTCCCAATCCCCCACCCCAGCTCACCTCCCGGCTCCAGCCTCAGCATCAATGAGAAAGCCAAGGGTAAAGGTCCTATGTTGATGTGCTGGAAAAATACCAAGAGGAAAACAACAGAACAATTAACTGCAGGGCCCAGCTGCCTTTCACAGATAAGGCATTCTCTCTGCTGCCACCGTCAATGAAGCCACCTGCAATTATTCCTCATCCTTCTGCTCAGCCCTTTCCACTGCCACGGCTCCAAGGGGGCCTGGCCACTGTCCAGTGGGACTAGGATACTAAGGGATTTCTCTCCTCAACATCCCCCAACATGTTCTTCCATGCTCAAAGCTGATGCTAAATCCTAGTGTCCTCCTCTAATGTCATAAGTCTGCACCTGGCCAGACGGAAAAAAAGCAGTCAGAGCTCAAGAAACAACATGGCCCCAGGTCAAGGGTAAGCAGGACAGAGTCCACAAAGAAGAAGTCGCAGAAGTGCCCAAAGACAAACAGCAGCAGCTGGTCCTTCCTCTGAAAGGTGAGCCTATGGAAGGGAGTACCAGAAGACCTGCACTGTGCCCTGATTCCCCCCGCCAACACACACCCACCAACATTCAGGCACAGATGCCAACTGCAGCCATCTAAGCAACACAGCTTATCAAAGACAATATCTAGATGGACATTGATATGGTTTAGCTGTGTCCCCACCCAAATCTTAATTTGTGTTGTATCTCCCAGATTTCCCATGTGTTGTGGGAGGGACCTAGGCCAAGGGAATTGAATGAATCATTGGGGCCGGTCTTTCCCGTGCTATTCTGGTGCTAATGAATAAGTCTCATGAGATCTGATGCATTTTTCAGGGGTTTCCACTTTTGCTTCTTGCTCATTTTTCTCTTACAACCGCCATATAAGAAATGCTTTTCACCTCCCACCACGATTCTGAGGCCTCCCCAGCCATGTGGAGCCGTAAGTCCAATCAAACCTCTTTTTCTTCCCAGTCTCAGGTATGTCTTTAGCAACAGCATGAAAATGGACTAATACAGACATGCAGTTAAAAAAAAAAAAAAAAAGGCAATAATGACCACAGTGGGGGTCTGACTGGCAGGGGCACATGGGAAAGGCAATGTGCAACAGGAGGAAAAAGTTTTCTTCCAGCTGTGGAATAGGTGGGACAACTCCAAAGAGTGAGAAGAGAGTCTGGCCACAGGGTCCAAGCATTGACACCAGAGCAGGACTGTCTGTACCTTTGATGGCACCTGGCAGGACAAGGATAGACAGCTCCTGGTTAACACATGCTCACTGATTTAATTCACAAATAAGCAAAGTTAAATGGAAAAGGTGACTGAACTGGGAGGCAGAGAGGCCCAGGGAGTTCTGCAAACTTTAGTTTGAAACTTCACTCTTGAGCCAGTTAACTTCTCAAAGCCTCAGCTACCTCATCTGTAAAATGGGAGAAAGAATGCTTAGATGCGAAGGGTATGGGGACCAATACGTATAAAGGGACCAGCATACGACAGTGCTCAGTGAGTGGTTGGGAGCATAATCTAATCCTGGATCCTGCATTGCCAGCCTGTAGGGCTCCTGGAAAGTTTCTTCCCTTCCCTGAAACTGACCTCCAGTCCTGCTTCTGACATGTCAAAACTGTGCAGACAAGCCTGACCCCTTGCTGGCTCCCTCAGGCTTACACGGCCCCTGTAATCAGTCCCAGGGACCTTAGAAGCCACTGCCAAGCTACAGCCTTGGGCCCCTGCTCCCCTCGCTTGTCCCCTCCCTTTCTGACCACCTGCCTCTGCCCATTTCTCTGTTCATTATCACCTTCACAGGGAAATGGAGAAGCAGAGCAAGGAGGTTAAATTCAAATCGGTCATTTTGTCACTTGCCGCCAGGAAGTGGGAGGGGAGAGATGAGAGGCGCAAGGCCTCAGGTGCAATCTGTGGGCAGAAATGAGTCCTGGTAATTCTCAGAAAGTCTCCTATGTGTTTCTACATTGGCCCAGTTCTGCTACAGAGAACTCTGGGGGAACCGTCCATGAGCACCCTCCTTAAGCAGCTGCTAGTGGTGTTGTCTGCAGGTGCTGGGATTTTGCCTGATCTGGAGAAACATCTGTACTGGTGATGAGGGGTGGGAAACAGGACCTTCTTTATCCCCTTTTCCCTGTTTTCACAAGTAGATCATCTTGAAACTCGAATCACCAGCAGGGTCACTGTAGTGTAGTGAAGGGCCCCCCGGGTCTTTAGCTTTGGGCATCCTCCCACAGAGCTAACACTCCATGCTTGCTGGAGAGTGAGTGAGCAGACGAATAAGATGCTTTTCCTGCCCTAGAAGGCTGAGAGCATAATGAACCATTTGCTAGGCTGTCGAAATGAAATCCTCTCACTCACAAAGTTGGAAGTAAACATACAAGTCAGTTACAGTGAGAGGCATCTGGCAGATAATGCTACATGGTACCAGTGGGGACCATGACCCCAATCCTGTCTGCACCACCTGCACAATCCTGGGCCTGCTGCCGGCCAGTGGGAGGTCCCTAGAGTACAGTCTTCCCCACGGAGGGCACTAGGCTTTCTCATGGAGGGCACTTAGCCTTCTTGATGTTGGCTAAGCTCACTCTTTCCTATCTCTGATACTTGAAAATCAGATGCTGAGCTGCCTCCTACAGAACCCCTGACAGGCTAGGAAGATCCATGCCCCACCCATGATTTGCCAAAGGGTCACCATGCCTCAGATTGGACTTTATCTACAATTGTCAGCCCCTGCTTCTACAACTGCTTCTATCCTGGGGTGTGCATCCACTCCAAGTCCCTGCTACTCTCTCTACCATAACGATCCTTCCTCCAGTCTATTCAACAACGAGAAAAGCGACGCATAAGGAGGGACAGAGCTAACCCTGCACTTGTTTGCTTCCTGTACTTTAAGTCAGATAGAAAGTGGTTTTCCATCAACAAAGAAGAACCAACCCATCGCCCTCCAGGCCTCCCTGGAAAGTGTTATCAACTTTCTAACCCCCAGGGGAATGATCAACAAAAGCCAGCAAAGTGGCTCTAATACATCAGATATCAGGGACCTCTGATGGAGCAGATGGTCCGATCTCACCCCTCAATGCCCCCCACCCAAGCATAGTTAAGCATATTGACATGAGGGCCCCACCTACAGATACCGCTTGAAATGGAATCTGCAGAAGTTGAGGAATTTCTCATGCAAAATTTTGCTTTTAAATATGAAATCTTTCCCAAGGCATTACTTTATTATTACAGTAATTTCCTCAGAGGGGCAGACATCCAATGCTCTGTTTCTCCACCATCTTTGGAGACATCGAAATCTGACAGAAATATTCAAGTTGCTTAAGTGGCTAGTGCAGAAGAGGGAGACATAAAAAGAGCTCTTCCAAGGAATGCAGACTCCTGGAATCCAGGTGGAGGAAGACGCTCTCGACAGTCAATGGAGGATAGGTAAGTGTTTGGTGTGCCCCCTCCACCGCCCCCAGAACACATGGGGTCCCAGGTTCATCTCCTTTGGGGACACTTCTCTGACGATCATTTCTTCTTTGGGAGGGCTGGTCAGGGCAGAGAGAGGAACAAATATACCAGTCGTTATTAGAAAGTGTGCTGCAGGACAAGTCTCCAGCCCTGTATCTAAGAACGTATAGGGCTGCAATAGGGGTGGGAATAGTGGGGTAGGAGGAAGGTGCAGAGAGAGAGCTATATAGAAACTGGAGCTTGATCTGAATTGTTGAGATTGTCTGAACATTTTGCTCATCTCTTCTTGCACGATCATGGAAACCTAAGCCCCCAGTAGCCAATGAAGTCCCCAGTGCCCAATGGCAGAGTCAGCGCTAGAACCCTTCCCACCCCTGGATTCCAGCTGATATGAGTCTTCCTTCATGCAAAGCCTTCAAAAGTGGTGGAGGAAGGTGACTAAAAATATAGACTACAGAGCCTGACTGCCTGGGTTCAGATCCAGGCTTGGCCACTTACTAGCTGTGTGACCTTATCAAATTACTTAACTACTCTATATCTCAGTCTTCTCACCTGAAAAATGGGAGAGGAGTTGATTATAATAATACCCACCTGATAGGTTTGGTAAGGCTTAAGTGAATTAGATCTCATTAGCAGTTTCCAAATATATTGGTGCCAGGCTGTCTGCATGTGAATCATTGGGGCCCTTCGGTAAAATGCAGATCCCCAGGCCGTTCTGATTCAGCAAGTGCCGAGTTGGGCAAGACCTACCAGGACTTCTGACTGCAACTTGGTTTAGAAACATTCCCCTTGGCAGTGTTTCCAGGAAGCACATCAGGATCTTCAGGAAAGCCCACTTAAAATGCTGATTTTTAAGATCCATCCAAACCTGCTGAGCTTTTAGGGTTAGGACCCAAGAGTCTGTAGCAAACTGCCCAGGTAACATACTACCTGAATTCTGGGAAACACTACTTGAGCTGGTATTCCCCTCTTTGGGCTTCCAAAATTGCCCCTACCTTTTGCCCATGCTAGAAAAGCACTATGCATCTAAGCCTTAGTGATACTAAGAACATTTAAAGATTAACTATATATTATTTTAAATTTAGTAATATACATGTATTTTTTATTTTAATAGCAACTTACTTTCTTTTTAATCTAGTACAGAGTGTGTCCTTATATTGGTTATTACTTGTCCCTACCCCTATAGTTAGAATAAGTGGGTGTCATGACCCACTCAACACAGAAAGACACTGTGGCCAGGTGGACTGGGTAATTTTTCCAAGCAATAGAGCTGGGAGATGAAAAGGCAAGTGGAGTACTCTGGCTTCCTGATCCTACTATCTGTCACCACCCATGTTGATTCCATCTCTATCCTCATGGCCAGACCTCCCTCCTGACCCATATATTCCTTTCATTGCCCCGAGATCACAAAATTTATTCAAGCAACTAAAGAACATGTAGTTTCTACTAAATAGGAAGTACACATGCTAGATCCAGAGGAGGGGGTCATGGTGCTGTTCTGTGTCCCCTAGCATCGCCCTTCTTCTTTGGTCCTATTTGCTTTATCAAAGATTACTTCTCAATGGGTAAAATTAAATGAGAGCCATACCATGCCTCTGCCTCATGGGCTTTTCTTAAAGCACATCTTGGTCATCGGTACCCATTCTTGTAAGTAAACAAAGTAAGGGCTCTGAGATCTGGATCTGAGTTGCACAAGTCAACAGAATGCAGAAGGGGCTGGAGCCGGACACTGTGTGACGTAGCAGGCCCTCCCCATGCTCGGGAGCATCACAAGCTGCTGGCTTCCACCAACCCAGAAGGTTTGAGCTGGGACTGAGTCTGGGCCTCTGCAGTTGTTTACATTGCCAAGACTTTTCCCAAGCCATTGCCCAGAGCTGCATTGCCTTCCCTCGCCAGCATTCCATGCGTGGCTTGAGGAGGCAGCTCCACAAATACTGAGTAATGGTGATCATTCCACGTTGCACAGAAAATAAAATCAGCTAATACATGGAATTTTCTCAAATTTACTTTTCTTTCTCAGACATTTTAAAAAATCTTTGGTGCCTGCTAATGCTTACAGGCTCAAGCACGTTCATGGACACCCAAAACAGATGCATACACAGCAAACAAATATTAACAGAAAATGCAGAAACAGCCAATCACTGTCTAGCCTTGTGGCCTGTTGAAGACACGTGGGCTTAGTTTGGGGTTTTCCACCACAAACAGGTAATGGAAATGTAACTGTGTCCAAAATGTGTGCAGTGAAATTCAGTGCCCTAGCATTTCACACTGGGGCATGCCACAAAGGGGCACAGTAATTTAGTCATGCACTCATGCATCAACAATGCCTACTGGGAACCCACTACTTGTCAAACCTTGAGAAATCTACTACCCAAATACATGTGAACATCCAAGGGTGCCAGGGCCAGGCCTTCACTCTAGGCTACACAAAAGAGCAGGTCTCCTGGGAGTATTCCCATCAGCCAGTGTGCCGCACTCTGAGGCCTTCTGCAGGTGCACGGGTACTCCCTGGACACAGGGAGAGGGACTGGGAGACTGCTTCAAGCAGTTAGCAATTCCAGGTTGCTGCCTCCCAAGACGGACAATGTGCTTAGTCCAGGGAGGCCTCTCTCTGAAGATGGGTGTCCTCTGCTGCTGTAGCAGAGCCTCCAGAGAAGCCCATGTTTCCAGATCCTATCCCAAAGGGCACAAGACAAGGGGCAGCTCAGAGAATGCAAGCCGTTGCCTTCACTTCAGACACCAGCAGCCCATTCTCAACAAGCTCTCAGAGCAGGTGGGAAAAGGCACCAGTGGGCTTGAAGAGGCAATTGTTTGTCAGGACGCTGAGCAAAGAGGCCTAGCTTTGTGTCCAGGAGGCAGAAGGATGTCAGCATTCTTGCCAGCACAGCCTGCCTTACTCCCTTCTGAAGACAGACTTAGCCCCAGCGAACCTTTTCCCTGTAGTGGCATCTCCCTCCTCACAGAGCAGAACTGGCTGGAAATGCGGGAGTGTGGGGGGAAAGGAGGGAAGAGGAGCTTTCTTTCAGTCTGCGTTTCCTACACCCTAAACCAACAGTCCTCCTGCCTGATGATGGGAATTTGAGCCCCCTCCCCTCCCCTCCTCTGGCCCTCTGGCCAAGAAACAACCAGACCCTGTCCTCCTGCCTTCCACCCAGGCAGGGGGTGTCTTAAGGCCCTGCCTTCCTCTGGCCACATCTCCTCACCTGGCCCATGACTGTCACTGTCCCTTTGTCCCTGCCCTGGCCTGGGCTGAGGACCCGCCAGACTTCAGAGCAATTTGCCCTGGGTGCCAAGGCCTCACTGAAATTCCACCGCAGACCCCAGGAGAAAGCAGACAGACACATGAGTGTCTGAAATCTGCCGGGAGAGGCGCCCCCTGACCACAGCCGAGTTTGGGAAGGATCTGCTGTGCGTAGGCAGCTCATTGATCCACTTTCTAATCACTATTCCTCACTCATCACGAACCAAATAACGCTGGCCCCAGCCCAGCCAGGCAGGCGGGAAGGCGGCTCCGTGTGTAGAGAGTAGAAAATGAGCCTGCCTGTGTTCATTCTAGGAGAGGAGGGAGTGAATGGTACGTAATATCCCTGCGTACTGAGTAGGGACCAGGGGGCTGCTTTAATATTCTGCTGAATGTGGCGTTTCTTTTAACCCTTGCTGGAGATATTTTCAGCCCACAGAGTCAGGCTCCTTACTGTCAGGCCACTGGCAAAGTTTCCCGGCTGCAGCAAGAGAAGCCACAGCACCAGGGGTAAGTGGCTCCGGAAGGCCTGGGCGTCAGGGCCCTGCATACCTGGTTGGGATCCGACACAATGGCACCCGTGGGCAGCTTCCGGCAAACAGACAGGGATCTCTGGCTAGCCAAGAAGAGGGACAGGGAGGAAACTGCCCACGTTCTGATGCCTGCTGTGCTTCCATACGTTTGCTCTCCAAACTATTTCGCTTGCATGCACAGGAACCCAATGCCGACAGCACGCTCCCCAAAGTGGGCACCCATCTCCTCTCAGAGACCCGGCCACTGAACCTCTGGGGGCGCAAAGAGCAGCGGGCCGGACCCAGCCTCGGACCGGCATGACGCCGCCCCAACGCTGTAAGTCCAGTCTGGAATTGGCCTTGCAAATGCGCTCACCGGGCTTTCCTGCCCGGTTTGGGGGTATATATCCCCTTGAATTTCCAATTTCAACTGCTCCCACACGTGTCTCTCAATAAGTCAAACCCAGGCATCCCTGCGCCAGGGTGTTGACGGCGCTCCACACGGCTCCAGTCTCCTCCTGCACGTTCCAAAAAGCAAACCCCTCCTTGCTCCCCTCCCTACAAAGCCCAGCAGTCCCTGAGGGCAGCAGGAGACGGAGGGCAGACAAAAAGCCACCCTCGGAAAAGCCAGCGAGAGCTTTCTAGGCATTAATCCCCGCACCCCCACGCTGCCACCAGAACAAACGTGGGATGCGGTGGTCTTCGCCAAAAGGGTAGGGAATCTTAGCCGCGCCTCGGGGCCCGGAATGCCCCTCCAGCTTCCCTTCCAGAAGGGCAGCGCTTTCCGGAATGGCGGAGGGCACCAAACCATCGTGTTTGGGGGAGTTTACACTGGGCAACCGGTCATAGTTTTGCGAGGAACGGGTAACAAGCGGAGCGAGCTACCAGATAGGAACGCTGTACGGGCGCCAGGAGCTGCGTGTCCCCGGTTTGGAGTCCCCCAGAGGAGTTCCACCCGGCGCAGGACACCGGGAAGTGGGGCTGCTAGCCGGACTGCGGCAGCGCATCACCCCTAGAGTTGGTTTTCTCCCGACAACTCCAACTCCGCTCTCCCACGGAGCTGTGTTCCCAGGAGACTGCCGCGGCCGCTGCTAGGCTGCGAAGAATGGGGGCGGGGGAAGGGGCGGTAGGCGGGGAGCTGGGCCGGGATTTCCCACAGGGATTCGCGAGCGCTACCGAGCGCCCAGGCTCCCCGCTGCGCTGGGCACGGTGTCTTTGGAGCGCGCTTTCCACCACCGGCCGGAGGCACCGCCAAGTCTGAGCTGGCAGAGAGTGAGGCTGCCCGACGACTCCCGGCCGCCAAGCCTCCTCTCCGGCGTGGTGGAGAGGCTGGGAGACTTTAGGTAGGACCGACCACTCACCCCAACCCACTCCTGTTCCAAGGCTCAAGAGGCGAAAAGGCTGTCCACCTCTCCCCGAGTGACCCTGGAAACGCGCAGTCCCGCAGGCGCCCGGACCTCCAGACTGGTCCCCAAGGGTACGGCCAACGAACTCGACCCCTCTCCTTCGGCGGCCACTTGCGGGGTACCAGGGCAGAGCTTCTCTGGCCCCCGCGCGCAGTGCTTGCACGCCGAGCAGAGTCCACGAGCCCGTGGACCGCGAGCCGGGGAAAGGGAGGTGGCGCGCGGCTGCTCAGAAGCGCATCCGTGCCTGGGAGCAGACGGGCGCCAGTACTCCAGGAGCCGGATGGCAAGAGGCACCCCTTTCTCCCCAACGCCTAGCTCCGGCTCTGCCCAGAGCTAAGGAGCATGCACCGCAATGCAGCGGGCTCCGCGCTCTCCGAGCGGGGGCTGCGGGAGACCGAGACTCGCTGCCAGCGAGTGCTGGGGCGAGGAAACCGGGAGACTCAGCGAGTCAGTTTCGGGCGCTAAGAGCCAGCCGGGGGCGCGCTGGTGGGTGCCGCCCAAGCCCCGCGCTCGGCAGCGGCCGAGGCTCCCACACCTCCTTGCCCTCGGGTCCGGCACTGCAAAGCAATTAGAGAAACCCCGCCAGGCGCGGAGCACAGCAGTCCTGAGGCGGCAGGTACCAGCAGCCAACTTGCTCCGTGGAGGGTACGTTACCTTCCATCGCGGCCACTGCGGAAGCCAGGAGGAGCAGTAGCAGACAATCCAGGGCCATCGCTGGCCGGCGGCCCCCAGGCCGAGCCCGAGCTGAGGCAGCAGCGCCGGGAGAGCGCCGCGTCCCGGGGCGCCGCTGCGCTCCCCGCGGGTGGTTTTTCGGTATCCTTTCGCGCTCTCGCCGGGACCGGACTCCCCGGAGCGCTGCGTGGGCGTGGGCAGGAGTGTGCGCGCGTGGGGCGGTGCGGGCGCGCGTGGGTGTGGGTGTGCATGTGTGTGTGTGTGTTTATGGGAGAGGTGGGTGTGTGCGTGCGTGTGTGAGAGAGGGCGAGGGAGAACGAGCCTGCGAGAGCGAGTGCGTCCTGGTGTCACATTGCGAGCTACAGCGGAGCCTACGGGAGGACGGAGCCGGCCAGACTGACGCGGGAGGGAGCGGGATCCCCCACCATCAGCTTTCTCCCCACCCCTAACACCTCCTGTCCAATCAAAGAATCAAACCTGCAAAATTCCCCCGGCCAATCAGGCGCGAGCACCTCCTTACACTGGCATTGTTAGTTTAAGAAAAACTTTTGCTTGCGAGGCTGTGCGGGAGGGCTCGGAAGGCGCTAGGAGGGGTCCGGGCTCCCCCTCGTGGTGCTCTCGGAGAACCGCAGCGGCCCGCCCAGCTCGCTCTGTCCCCACCTAGGGGGCCCAGCGAAAGAGCTGTGGAGGCCTCGTGCCCTTACATCCCACCCAGGACCGAATGCGCTTTAAACAATCAAATGAGCCGTCTTTCCTTTTCTCTGTGACAAAAGCACCCTGCCTACCCTGTTTATAGCAACTCCAGGGACGCACCAGTGCCTGTCCTGCAGAGCTCTTAACTGTCTAGCACGGGTTGGTATTTACTAATCAATTTTGTTTATCGCTGGGTCTCCCCCTTATTAAAATGGGGTCACCGTTTTCGGATTCTTGCCTATTTTGTTCACTACAAAATCCCCAGTTCACAGAACAGTGCCTAGCCTGTGGGAGGCACAGTACATGTCCGTTGAAAGAATGAATACTGTTCAGATAACCTGTGGGCCCTTGCTCCAGGGTCCACAGGGAACCGAACTTGCTTCCTGTCCAACATTTCGCAGTTCTTTTTCTGCAGAAACCTCTGGTTTCCTTTAGTGTTCACTTACCAATGCATTGTGAACTTCCACAGAGGGCCCTGACCCCAGAGGACAGCTCAGCGGGGGGAGACCAGGAGTCACACAGCTCTAAAACAGCAGAGCCGGCAAGAGGGCTCTCCCAGGCCTGCGCAGGGCGAGGTGTACTGTTGCTTTGGGCCAGGCCTTCAGTGTGGCTGGGAAAGACTTAGGCAGCAACCCGGGATGCAGCCTTGGAGATAGGAGCAATTTTCCCAGGCTCAGCTCTCACAGCTGCACTTTATCTTCCTGTTTCTGGAGATGGTCAAGGATTCTAAATCAGAAACTCACCTTGAGGCTGTTATATGTTATACTGGAGATGTGCCCTTCCTTCCTCCCCCGCCCCCCTACAGACCTGATGATAGTCTGGTCCTACAGGGTCAGGGATGACCCGTTAGGTACCCCCCTCCTCCTCCTAGGCCTCTCACCTTGGAGGCACCAAGCCTTTCCCCGGTCTGTTAATGAGTTAACAGCGGGCAGATGTGATGGTTCTCTTTGGGATGACTCTCCTTTCTGGGCATTTCTAAATCAGTTCCCCACCCCCCCACCCCCGCCTCTGCGTGTCTAGTCTCTCCTTTGCTGGGACTGCTTCCTCTCCACCACAGCCAGACTCAAGTCCCCCAATCCTGACAATTCTTTCCTTCCCTGGCTCTGACTCAGGCTGCCTTCCTCCTCCCCTCCCCTCCCTTCCACCCCACCTCTGTGCCTGAAGGGAAGATGTCACCAACCTCCACCTCCTCATCATCCACCTTAATGCCAGGTTAGCTGCCCTCTGCGCCTCCACACCACCAACTGTGTCCTGATGTCCCTGGAGCCACTTGATGTCACTCTGGGCAACAACCTGCTCCTAGTTAGCCATCATCCTCCTGCACCGTCAGCACCCACTGACACTGGTGTCCAGTAGTTCTTCTGGGGCTCTGGCCCCAGTTTCCATGTTCCTGCTTCTCCTCCTACCCATCTTGTCTCTTCTTTCTGTTCCCTCTGTTACCTCTTCAGCTCCCAAGAGAGGTATCCCCCAAACTCCATCCTTGGAGTTCATCCTCCTGGGATACATGGGCAACTCCTTGGCAGCTTCACTTGCTGTTTTACCCCCAGCCATCCTCTCACGAATGGACAGGGGAATGGATGGATGGGTGAGTTTCACACTCTTCCCTCCCCCTTTCACTACATCACAGTCACTTGGCAGGCATGTCTAGCAAAGTCCCCACTCTGCGACGTCCTCCTTCTTATGCCCTTGTCCTATGCCTGTGCATCTGACCCAGTGTGAGCCCATGCTACCTTCCCCTGGACAACTGGAGGGTCTCTGAACGATGGTCCAGCTTCCCTCCCTCCCCTTAATCCCTCCACTCTGCTGCCAAACTCATCCTTCCCAAGCCAAGTTTGATCTTATCTCTTCCCTGCATAGCAACCTAGTGGCTCCTCACTGTCTGCTGAAGAGAGACTGACCACTCTAGCATGACATTCAGACTGCTCTGTAAGCTCCCTGAAACCTGCCTTCTCAGCCCAGACTCTGCTAGTCTTTCTCTGGGCCTAGGATATTCTCTTGTCATCTCCACAGCCACACCCAGGTCAGTCATGTGCCCACCCATGTATTCAGGCAGGCCCTGTTCTAGCTATGGGAACACAGTGGACAGACCTTCTCTGAGGGGTCTTACCGTGTGGTGGAGGGATGGCAATAATAAGCAAATAGGCAGTGGTATGTCAGGTGCTGAGGAGAGCTCTGGAGAATCACAAAGCAGGAAGCAGCGAGAGAGTGACAGTGGCTAGTTAGACATGCTGGGAAGACCTTCTGTTTACTGAGCACCTTCTGCCACAAGCGCTGTACTGGATGTTTACTTGCACAACTGAAATGAGTTGAACTGAATTTCCTGACCCAAATCCCACCTCTCCTAGGAAGCCTTTTCTTCTGTCCCTCTCCCTGATACCCTCATGTTATATTTCTGTGGGTACTGAATGCCTTTCTCAGACATGGCTGAAGATAGAACTGACCATTATCCAACTAACCGCAGAATGTCACACCTGGGTGGGGGGTGCTTGGAGCCCACCAAGTACAGGGATTTCAAGTACAACCCTGCTAGGAACTTTGAACTTGTGCCAGGATAATTACAAGAACGTCACCAACTAGGCCCTCTAAAAATACTGATCCCTAGGCCTTTCAGTAAAGATTTTAAATCAGTAGGGATGAGGTAGGCCCGTGATATGGTTTGGCTGTGTCCCCACCCAAATCTCATCTTGAATTATAGCTTCCATAATTCCCACATGTCTTGGGAGGGACCTGGTGGAAGGTAATTGAATCACAGGGGAGGGGGAGTTCCCATGCTGTTTTTGTGATAGTAAGTCTCATGAGATCTGATAGTTTGATAAAGGGAAGTTCACACACACACACACACACACACACACACACGCTCTCTCTTGCCTGCTGCCGTGTAAGACGTGTCTTGCTTCCCCTTTGCTTTCCATTATGATTGTGAGGCCTCCCCAGCCATGTGGAACTGTGAGTCAATTAAACCTCTTTCCTTTATAAATTACCCAGTCCCGGGTATGTCTTTATTAGCAGCGTGAGAACAGACTCATACAGCCCATGAATGTGATTTCATATCCTCCCCTCCCCAATTGACTCTGCTGCATGATGAGGCTTGGAAGCTGCTGTTCTTGGTCCAGGAGCTTACAACTGCCCTGAGGCCTCCTCAGGGGATACTCATGAAAGTGGCCAAGGAATTGGGGCTTCAGACCTCACCTCTACTCCAGTAGCTTTTTTATCTTTTTTACTGGGCATCTATATCAGGTTTTGTTTGTTTGTTTTGAAGGAAGTGTTCTTTAGCAGGAAAAGAAGGAGGGAGGGGAAGAGTAAAAGGAATTCAAGGAGAGGATTTGATTGGGGTGGGGTAGGGAACATTAACTCATTGATGACTTCTAGAACATGCTGATGGCTCAGGCAAGAATAGTGTCAGTTTAGGGCTGCTTGCTAATTTCCGTAATAACTCAAGGGATTGACTTTTCTTGAGCAAGTTAAATATTAATTTAGCTTTGCAGAAGATTGATCTTTCTCTAGCAATGGGTTATGATTTGTAAATATCCCTGAAGGCACCATTGGTTTGGGATTCCAAGCCCGGGTGCCTCTTTTCCCCTAGAGCATCTCCTTGGCAATTTTTTTTGTGTCTGATGTCAAATGCTCGCTTATTTTCTTGATTAATCACTCAGCTATTTGATATCACTAAATCACTCCTTCAAAGCGACAGATGCTTGCTGCTAAGGCCAGCAGCTGAGGGCTCTCAGGCACCCAAGGGTGACTGAACTCTTTTGCTAAGACTCAGAGGCCCATCTGACTAGAAGGCTTTGGGGCAGTCAACCAGTTCACTCCCTACCTCTAAACAGTTTTGTATCTAAATGTTTGGAAAGCATTTCTAGTGAAAACAATTGCACAATTTCCCCCTGATAATTCTACTCAATATAAAGCTATTCTATTAGAATGTTCCTGCTCACTTATAACCCAAATCATATGTATGTGTGTATATATATATGTCCATGTGTGTATATATGTGTATATATGTATATATATATATAACCTTTTTTCATTCACTACTTATTAGTGAAAAGGGTACACAAACAGCATCCATCCTGAATATGATCACATGCATATCTTGTACATGAAAAGACTTTGTTGCCCCGTCCTATCCTTTCCTTTTGACATATTGCTTTACTGCATAAATAAAAGGTTCAGTTACACATTCCATGACCCAGGTGACCTTTAATTAGATTCTTAAGCTGCAAAACATATTTTCATCAGTTATTTTTTTATCACTTCTCAGCCTTTTGGCTAAGATCAAGTGTAGTTATTTTTTGAGAGGCAGGTGAATCCTTTAAGATTTATTTGAAACACTTTAATATGGATAATAGGCAAATAACAAAAAGCTTCCTTTCCATCTTTTGTTCTTTCTTCCAACATTTATTCAGCAGCAATTCTGTGCCAGTTGTCGGCAAAGTGCTAGGGACCCAGTGATGGCTGGGACCCAGTCTCTCCCTTTAAAGATCTCATGGTCTCCCAGTGGAGTTGGGTTAAAAAGTGAAAGGTATTATGGGACTTGTCATCCATAAATGGTCTCTAACTAGAGGCCTCCAACAAGCCTCTCCTTGCTTCTCAGGAAAATACCCCAGCAAATGCAGACAAATATGAAGAATTATAAAACAAGGTGAACAAACACTGATAGACAACCTAATTGCCAGGATGTGGAAGAAACTAACAATACTTAAAAGGTACATCAAGCTGGATTGAGAAAAATCTATCAAGCATATGTATGACATATGCCAAGTTCTCTTTTTTAAAAGAGAAACTGCTTTAAAGACATAGCTAGGAAGGCATATTGTCATTCCCTCTCTGTCGATACTTGACTCAGACACTCAGGATCTCTACTAACCAGAGAATGGAGTAAATATCTGTCATCACCATTGTTGTTCAGTTTCAAGCCAAACAAAGAACAGTTTCCCTGGTCTTCCTCTTCCCTTCCTTAGTGTCTTCTACATCTAGAAGAGCTTAAAAATGAAATACACAACTGGATAGATGGATGGGCTGATGAAGACACAATGCATTCTTCAGGTAAAAAACAGTCAAGAGGCTGGAACAGTCACAGTAATGACTGTACTGTGACAGTACAGCCTGCTGACTAGAGTTTTTCCTGGGATACAGCAGGTCAGAGCACCAGAGAATTGGGATGGTGGTTGGAGAAAGATGCTACTTCAGTAGAGAAGACATACACTAGATGAAGCTTGCTGGCAACTGGCAATTAAGCATTGCCGTAGGTTTATAAAGGCGATTCAGTGATTAAGCAAGTAGACAGCTAGAGGATCGAAGGCCAACCCACTCATCCTGCCTACCAAAATACACTGAGAATTAATGAGTCTTTGCCTTCTCAAGGAGGAGTGAAGAGAAGTCAGGACACTTCAGGGACCTATTAGAACACTGCAAAACCAGGCGCAGCACCTTCAAGACCCAGATGAGAAGCGTCCTTTTGAAAATGACGTTCTGCAGAATCTAGAGACATTTTCAGAAAACTTCTTGGCACACATGAAGATGTAAATTTGAATATAGAGAAACAAACTTATGAGAAAACAAGTTAAACAGAAAAGACAACAGAATAAAAGAAGAGGGGAGGAGAAAGGGATAGGAAGTGTTTTAAGGAAGCAAAAATGCAGTGTCTGAATTCAATTCCGCATTGGTGTGTCAGTCAAGACTACATTTGTTGCTGCTGAACATTAAATGGATGATATAAAAGATAAACTGGAGAAGCTTTCCAAAAATGCATACAACATAAACAGAAAAGAAAACTGGAAACAGAGAATACAAAACAAACAAGATAGAAAATGGGGAACCAACTTATATAAAATTGTGCTAGTTGCTTGCAAGGTGCTGGGGACCTTAAAGGGTCCCCAAAAGAGTTCCAAGAAGAGTTCAGAGTTCTTTAAAAAGAAACCAGTACAAATGCTGTGAAAGTGAAGACAAAGCCATGAAAGCATAACATTTTTCTTAGCTGAATAAAGACGTGATAGTCTCATCTAGATAACGTTTTTGAACCATATGGATTTTTTAAAAGAAATTTTACATCTATTCAAGAACACACACAGACACATTCATGACCACATAGAAAAACAGGATATCTATAGTGGAATAAATATTAATTTCAGAAAACTAAATTCTAGGGAAAAAATGAAGCAAGAGCTATAGAGTTTGGGTTTTTCTTGGTTTTGTTGGTTTAGTTTGGTTTTTTAGCAATAAAGTTTTTAAGAGGGAAAATTTGTAGCACAAAATACATATAAATCCAGCAATTTGAAAACAACAAACATTTTCAGGTCTCAGAAAATTTGCAACACTTTAGAAAAAAATTACTTAAAAATATATTCCAGTTGATAAAGAGATGAAATTTGGTGTCAAGCAATAAAATCAATTAAAAGAGATGTCTAAATATTTGCAGATTGCTTTTTAATTTTCTTTTAATTCATCCTGCATAACTGCAACTTTGTACCATTTGACCTATATCTCTTATTTTCTCCCCCCTCTATCTGGTAACCACTGATCTACTCTCTGTTTCTACATATTTGACTTTTAAAAATAGATTCTACTGCCGGGCGCAGTGGCTCACACCTGTAATCCCAGCAATTTGGGAGGCCAAGGCGAGTGGATCACCTGAAGTCAGGAGTTCAAGACCAGCCTGGCCAACACGGTGAAACCTCATCTCTACTAAAAATACAAAAATTAGCTGGACTTGGTGGTGGGCACCTGTAATCCCAGCAACTCAGGAGGCTGAGGCAGGAGAATCACCTGAAGCCAGGAGGCGGAGGTTGCAGTGAGCCAAGATCATGCCACTACACTCCAGCCTGGGGGACAAGAGCGACACTGTTTCAAAAAAAAAATATGACTGAGATGATGCAGTATTTTTCTTTTTGTGTCTGCTTTTTTTCACTTAGCACAATGTCCTTCAGGTTCAGTCATGTTGTTACGTATGGCAGGATCTTCTTTTTTAGGGCTGAATAATATTTCTGTGAGTGTGTGTTGTGTGTGTGTGTGTGTGTGTATCACAATTTCTTGTCAATGGATCCACTCATCCATTGATGGACACAGGTTGTTTCCATATCTTGGCTATTGTGAATAATGCTGCAGTGAACATGGGAGTGCAGATACCTCTACAAGGTTCTGATTACATTCCTTTGAGTATAAACCAAGAAGAGGGATTTCTGGTTCATGTGGTAGTTTTATTTTTAATTTTTTGAGCAACCATTTTTCCATAATGGCTACACCAATTTACCTTCCAACCAACGGTGTATCTTTTTCTCTCATGAACACTTCCCCCTTATTTTGTTTGGTAATAGCCATTCTAACAGGTGCGAGGTGATATCTCACAACTTTTATTTCAATTTTCCTGTTGATTAGTTGAATACCTTTTCATGTATCTGCTGGCCACGTTTATGTCTTCCTTGGAGAAATGTCTGTTCAGGTTATTTGCCCATTTTTAGTTGGGTTATTTGTTTTTTGGTTTTTGGAAGTTTTTTAAATATTGAATTGTGTGAGTTCCTCACATATTTTGGATATTAACCCCTTATCAGATATATGGTTCATGAATATGTTCTCCTGGTCTGTATGCTGCCTTTCTATTTTATTGATTGTTTCTTTTGCTGTGCAAAAACTTTTTAGTTTGATGTAGTCTCAGTTGTTTATTTTTACTTTTGTTGCCAAAAGTTTTTGTGTGATGTCCAAAAAATCACTGCCAACGCTAATATCAGGGACCTTGTTCTCTGTTTTCTTCTAGGAGTTTCACAGTTTCAGGTCTATGTTTAGGTCCTTAAACCGTTTTGAGTTGATTTCTGTGTGTGGTGTAAGTGTCCAAATTAGTTTGTTTGCATGTGGATATCCAGTTTTCCCAATACCACTTGTTGAAAATACTCCCTTTTTCCCTTTGTATCTTCTTGATGCTCTGTCAAAAACTGGTTGACCGTATATGCTTGGGTTTATTTCCAGGCTTTCCATGTTGTTCCATTAGTCTGTGTGTCTGTTCTTATGCCAGTGCAAGACCGTTTTGATTACTATAGCTTTGTAATATCATTTGAAATCAGGAGATGTGATGTCTCCAACTTTGTTCTCCATTCTTAAGATTGCTTTGGCTCTTCAGGGTCTTTCATGGTTTTATATGAATTTTAGAATTGTGTTTTCTATTTATGTGATGAACGCCATTGGAATTTTGATAGGAATTGTGTTGAATCTATATATTACTTTGGGTAGTATGGACACTTTAACAATATTAATTCTTCCATCCAGTGAAGATGAGATATCTTAGCATTTATTTGTCTTTTTCAGATTCTTTCATGGATGTTTTATAGCTTTTAGTGTACAGATTTTTCACATTCTCAGTTAAACTTATTCCTAAGTATTTTATTCATTTTTTTTTTTTACTATCGTAAATGGGATTTTCTTGATTTCTTTTCCAGATAGGTTGTTACTGGTGTGAATATATACAACTGATTTTTGCATGTTAGTTTTGTGTCCCTTTAAATTAAAATAAAATGTAAAAAGTAATCTCAATAAAGAATACTCATATTGTTAAAATTCTAATTACTAAAGCCTAGATCCAGTGCTTTAAATTACATTAATTAGGACCAAAGAGAAGAGGAATATGGGGAGAAGGAAAAGAAGAGGAAAGCTATCTGACATTCCTTGTTTACTTAGGAGGAATTGAGACTCTTAGAAATACTGATTTAAAATAGCTAAACTTGGTTTAAAAGTGGCTTGAAATACTTAAAGGCTTTTACAAATATACTCTGAAGAATTATATATATACCTTTGAAAATACTAGAGAAAATAAAAGCAAAATATAACTCCTATTTTTAAAATTATTTTATTTATTTATTGTTTTTAGAAGCCAGGCTGTAGGGATGACTACTGCCACCAGACAGAGCCCAACCCCAACCCCTATTAAAAAAAGAAAAGAAGGAATGAAAGAAATTTAAAAAACACAAATAGAAGGAAAGTTACTATTTATGCAATTAAAATTTATAAGAAATTACAGAATCACTTCCAATAAGAAATATGAATGAATTGGGTCAGGTGCAGTGGCTCATGCCTGTAACCCCAGCACTTTGGGAGGCTGAGGTGGGCGGATCACCTGAAGTCAGGAGTTCGAGACCAGCCTGAGCAAGATGGTGTAACCCCATCTCTACTAAAAATACAAAAATTAGCTGGTCCTGGGGGCACACGTCCATAATCCCAGTGACTCGGGAGATAGAGGCAGGAGAATCGCTTCAACTTGGGAGGTAGAGGTTGTAGTGAACTGAGATGATGCCACTGCATTCCAGCCTGGGCAACAGAGCAAGACTCTATTAAAAAATAATAATAAATTTTAAAAAAGAAGAAAAAGAAAATAAAAAAAGAAATATGAATGAATTGAATCTTGATTAAAAGATAAGCAATTTTTGGCTAAAAAATAATGTCATTATGTATCATACCTCAAAGGAAAAATAAATAGTAAAAAACAAAAAAACAAAAAACCCTTGCATTTGTGCTAATATTATAGACAAAATAACCCACACAACTCTTAATAAAAACATCTAGAAAAATTCAATAACATGTGAAATAGCTTCTTGTGAATGTATTGCAGAGCCATAAGAAGTATCCCCAAGAGCACAGAAACAAAGAGGTACAAAAAGCTAGAATGACGAATCTGGGAGCTTACGCTGCAGGGATTGATCCCCAATCTGGGAAACATAATGACTTAAATTTTAATAGATACAAGGTTTTGAATGAATACAAGGCAGAAAGTTGGAACTGAGACAACTGCATAAATCTGAAGCTTTAAATTGCAACACCTTCACTGAAAGAATGGAGGAAAGGAAAAGTTTACTCACTGTCCTAAACGAGAACAAGGATGCTTGCCACTCTTGGCTTGGGTGGAGTGGGTAAGATAAAATAATCTCCGCTCAGAATTCTTGTCATATGCCTTCACTCATATGGATTTCAAATTCAAATTTATGCTACTTGAATAATCTCAGATCTCCCAAGCCAAGAACTCAGCTGAAAAAAGCACTTATAAGTAGATAATACCCTGGGAACATTAAGGGGAAGAAAATGCAAGAGGCACACAACATCCACAGAATTCCCAAAACAAGATTAGACCCCTATTATAAAACTATCAAAGAAAGACTTTTAGATATCAGTATTTTAAATAATAAAGGAAGACACTATAAAAAGAATCTATAGATTTGGGAGAGAACCACATAGAACAGGAAAAATTTTAAATAGACATTGAAATTAAAAACTAAATGAATAGGTTCAAGAGATTAAATATGCTTGAAGAGTGGTCTACTGAACTTTGAATTAATTTTTCCAAATTAACTATAATGTAAGGCAGAAAAACAAAGAGATGTAATCTTAAAAACCATTGAGAAATATGGGTGATGTTTAATTTATTTAATACTTAGGAGAAAATAATGGAAGGAATGGGAGGATAAGGAATACTTAAAGAAACAATGGCAGATAAATTTTTGAACTGACAAACAAATGAATTATTCAGATTCAAGAAGCAGATTTAAGAAGTTCTGAGCAGAATAAACAACAAAAAAAAAATTCCTAACTAGACAAATCATAATGAAACTAAAGGACATCAAAGATAGAGAAAAAAAACTTTAAAGCTATCAGAGAGAAATGAGAAGTTGCTCACATGAAATGACAGTTAGACTTCTCAGCAGCAAGATGTATATATAGAAAGAAAATAAAATTATATATAAAATTTTAAATTCTAAAATTGTATATACCTAAATTTCTATATCCAGATAAATTTGTATTCAAGACTAAGAGCGAAAAAAAAAAAAAAAAAAAAAAAAAAAAGGTTGTAAAGACACTTTAAAGGAAGACTGAGGGAATTTACCACCAAGATACTATCTCTAAGAGATCTACTAAAGGAACTATTTCAGGAATGAAGGAAATAATTCAGAAGAGCAAAGTTAGAGGAAAGTTTACTTGTTTGCCCAATGGTAAACATGTGGGTAAATCATTAGCGTTTCTAAAAACAAGATAACACTAAAATGTTGAATAACAGTGTTTAAGATGGGAGTTGGAAAGCTGAAAGTTTTCTAATACCCTGGTACCATTCTGAAAGCAAGCAGAAACATTGAATAATTTTAGATGTTGTCAAATCAACCATGCTTTAAACTGTTAAAAGTGGCCACTGCTAGATAAGCAGAAGAAAAAAAGAGGATTAACGAAAATTAATCAGTACAATAGGAAATAGGAATAAAAAAGCATAGTATATATAAAGCACAAACAGAGATAATGGAAATAAATCTAAAATTACTAGCAATCAGAATAAATAAAAACAGAAATAAACTCATCATTTAGAAGCAAACATCAGATTGGTTAAGAATAAATCCAGTTGTATACTGTTGGAAGAAACACATCCAAAAACATAATGACTCACATGTGTTCAAAGTAAACAGATAGGAAAAAGAAAACAGGCAAATATTGTTTTTTAAAACTGGGATAACTAGACTAATGCCAAGCAAAATAAATATTAAGATAAAAGCATTATTAATAATAAAAAGGATCATTACATAATAGTAAATGGAATAATTCTTTTAGGAACACAATAAATTCTGAGTTTCTATGTACCTAAGACACAGCCTCAAATTATGTAAAGAATAAAAAGGCAGAATCTCAAGAAAAAATGGACAAATCTATCATCAGAAAGTGATTTTAACATAATTCATTTTGTTATTCATAAATCAGGCAGATGAAAATTGGTAAGTAAATGGAAGAAAGCAACAACTTAATTTAATTTAGTGGGTTTATAGAGCCCTATCCAACCGCTAGCAATTATGCTTTCTTCTCCAGTAGATGTAGAACAATTGCAAAACGTGACGACTTACCAGCCAAACAGCAAGGCTCAATAAAGACTAAATAATTTGTCATACAGATCATATTCTCTGACCTCAACACAATTTAATCAGAAATCAATAACCAAACAAACTTTGAAAAATGCACTTAAATAAACTTTAAGTAAGGAATCATAATGCATATGGAAAAGTATTTAAAATTTAATGATAATTAAAACACTACCATTCAAAACCTTGGCATGCAGCTAAAGTGGTATCTACAGGAAATCTGTACCTTACCTTGGAATATTAGAAAGAATATTAGAATAGAAGAAAATTGATAAGATAAATATGTAAACACGGGAATGAAAAATAAAGAAATTATCAACAAGGCCCCCACATCTCAAAGCTTACTCACTGAAAAAAATAAATTAATAAAGTACAAAAAAGCTTCTGACAAGACTGTGCTAGTTTGCAAGAGGTGGGGTGGAGTGTATAATGGGACAAAACAAAAATAAATAATATTATGGGTGGAAAAGAGGGCATATGGCTAGAGTAAAACTTTAAAACAGTAGAAAATACTGTGAGCCATTTGAATGAAATAGCAATTTTTCTTGAGAAGAAAATACAATATATCAAACCTGATTCACAATAAAAAATAGAATATTTGAGTAAACTGATTATCATGAAAGAATTTGAATTGGTAATTAAAAAACTACCCACCAAAAAAAGAAACAACATTAACTCTAAACAGTTTTGTTAATGGTTTCTACTCCAGACACTCAAGGATGTATTTCCTGAATGATATTAGGAAGCTGACATAATCCTTGTCCCAGGATTGAAAAAGTTGTCTAATTTTAGAGAAATCTATTGTCTCATTTACTGATTAAAGGACAAAACATATATATGATCATCTCAATAGGCACAGACAGAATATTTGATTAAAAATCAGAACATTTTCACAACTTAAAACTATTTAATAAAATAATAGAAATGGACTTAAGACACGGTATCTATCCAAAGCCCAGAGAAAACATGACATTTCATGGCAAAACATCGGAAGCATTCTCTTTAAAGCTGGGAAGAAGAAAGGATGCCTACTCTCCTCGTTTCTAGTCAACGTTTCACTGCTGGCCCGAGCTAGCACTGTAAGACATAAAAGAGACATGAAAAATATAAGGAGAGGACAGAAAGAAAGAAAACTACATTAGGCCACAGACAGCAAAATTTTGTAGAAAACTCAAGAGACTATACAGGCAAATCATTAGACCAAACATAAATCATGAGCAACTTTGCTAGTTACAAAGTCAATATATAACAATCTGTTGCTTTCTTAAACATCAGCAACAAATAAGAATAAGTAATTTTTTAACAATACAGCATTTTTTCTCCTACTACTTTTACTTTAGGTTCCAGAAGTACATGTGCAGGTTTGTTACATAGGTAAACGAGGCTTGGTGTACAAATGATCCATCACCCAGGTAGTGAGCATAGTACCCTGATGGGTAGCCTTGCAACCCACCACTGCGTCCGCCTTTCTCGCTCAAGCTGTCCCCAGTGTCTGTTGTTCCCATTTTTGTGTCCATGTGAATAATACAGCATTTTTAATGGCAATACAAACTCTAATATATCTTGGAACAAATCTTAAGGAAGTTTTTAAAGGACTTATAAAAAACATATAAAAATTTATTAAACAACATTTAAATAACTGGAGAGATATACTATGTTTATGGGTGAGAAATCTCATGACTATTTTCCCCAATTTTTCCTATAGATTCAATACAAATACAAAAAAATGCCCATAACATTTTTGAAGGCTGACAATTTGACCCTAAAGTTCAAAGGCAAAGGCAAGAATAACGAAGACAATTTTGAAGACAAAGAGAATGGAAGGCCTTGCCTTATCAGCTATCAAAACTTATTATAAAGCTACCATAATTAAAACAATATGGAATTGATATAGAGATTTAGGACCAATGTATAATGAAAAATAGATGTCAAGGGAAACATTACAAAATGGTGAGAAAGGATAAACTATTCAATAAGCGTTGCCAAGACAATCTGAAAAATAAAATTAGATTCCTTTCTCACACAAGTATCAATTCCAGGTGGACTGAAGACCAATACTAAAAGGAAGACTTCATAATCTTTTTGAATATAACATAGGAGAATAGCTAAATGAACTGGGCTGTAAGGAGGAGAATGTCATAAACAGGACACAAAAAGCACAAACTACAAAGGAAAATACAGATACACTTGACTAATAAAATGAAAACTTTGATGCAAAAAGACACCATAAACATAGTTAAGCCACACACTGAGAGACAATATCTGCAACTTAATTTAAAAAGTATTAGTATCTAGACTATATGAAGAATTTCTACAAATCAATATGAAATAAATGTGTCAAAAGCACCCAAGTGCTCGCTTTGATAGCATATATACTAAAATTGGAATGATACAGATTAACATGGCTCCTCTGCAAAGGTAACATGCAAATTTGTGAAGCACTCCATATTTTTATACCACATACAAAAGGACAAAGGCTGTATGTCTCCACTTACATGAAATATCTAGAGTAGGTGAATTCACAGAGATAGCAAGTAGATTAGTGGTTACCAGGGGACAGGGGAAGAGGAATTGGGAGTTATTGCTTAAAGAGTACAGAGTTTCTGTTTGAAATGATAAAAGGGCTTTGGAAATAAATAGTGGTGATGATTGCATAGCATTGTGAATTATACAGTTAAAATGGCTAACATGAAAATTTTATATTATAGAAATATATATATTTATATATTATATATTTTGACTACAAAAAAACACCCAGTGTTAAAAAGTGTTAAAAAGAGGACAAAAGACATTTCAGATATAAGTAACTCTGAATAAGCTAACAATATCTGAAAAAGTGTGCAACCTCATTTGATAATGAAAACAACACTGAGATAATGCTTCTCACCCCCATAGGTAAACATAATAAAGTCAGACAATAGCTAGGGTTGGTAGAATATAGAGCAACAAGAGCTGTCATAAAATGCCGGTAGGAGTGTAAATTGCTTCAAAGGTTTTGGGTAGAAGTATGGCATCACTCAGTGAAGTTTAACATGTGCTTCTTTATGTATTAATTAGACATAATAAAGACACTAACAATAAATGGCTTAAAGGTAAAGAAGTTTACCTTATCTCTCTCACTTATCAGTTCCAAAGTTTACAGCCTGGTCAGTGAGACAACTTTGATTCTCACAGTCATTCAGGTAATCAGTTCTTTCCAAGTCAGTTTCTGCAAAATTGAAGTTGGCTCACCACCACATTTTGGTTTTGTCTAGTGAGAAAGAGAAGAAAGCATGGAGGAGGTACGCCCACCACCTTAAGGCTCTGATCCTAATGTAGCAGAATAGAAAGCTGCTTAGATTCCACTAGTGAGGACTTAGTCACATAGCCATATCCAACTAAAAGGGAGACTGGGAAATGCAGTCTAGATGAACACCCATGTGTAAGATGGGGAAAATGATTTTGGGTGGACAAAATTCATTTTTGTCAGTCTCCACTACACCTAGAAGTCAGCAATTTCATGACTGGGAATACCTTAGCACATGTATGCCAGGAGACAGACATAAGAAAGCTTATAGGCTCACAATCCATAACAGGAAAAAACAGGAAATAACCCAAATGTCCATCATTGTAAAACAGAAAAATAAATCATTGTGTATTCTTATACTGGAGCAAAAATGAGTGAATTATTGCTGCACAATTGGAAAGGATCACAATATTCAGCTGAGTGGTAGGGACTTGGATGCCTGTTTTATTATTAATATTTGAATTGTGTATTCATATATATGTATACTATATTTATTATTTTGCACATATTTACCATAGAAAAATTACCTTACCAGTATAAAATAGATATAATTTTTCACACAACAGGCTGGTAAAAGCAAATGTTCACTAATATTAAATGTAGACAAAGATATGGATAGCAAAAGTATGAATTGTAGTAGAATAAATTTTTACTATGTAGGGCATTTTGGAAGTATCTTCAAAAGCTTAAACTGGGCACGTCTATAAATTACAATTTTGCTGCTCAGCACCAACTTAGAAAAACAACCATGGAGCCACTAAGAAGCCAATGTGCAAAGGTGTTCAGTCTAGCAAATCTTAAAACAGCAAAAACATTGAGAATAACCTAGATGCTACTTAAGCCACTGACTAACTAACCTTTAGTCATTGACACTAAGGCAGTGACTGAACTATGATTCAGCCATACTACCAAATATCATGAAATAGTCAAAAAGAGTGATGTGGGCCAGGTGTGGTGGCTCACACCTGTAATTCCAGCACTTTGGGAGGGCGAGGTGGGCAGATCACCTGAGGTCAGGAGTTGGAGACCAGCCTGGCCAACATGGTGGAACCCCGTCTCTACTAAAAATACAAAATTAGCCGGGTGCGGTGGTGTGCACCTGTAATATTAGCTACTTGGGAAGCTGAAGCAGGGGAATTGCTTGAACCCAGGAGACAGAGGTTGCAGTAAGCCGAGATCACGCCACTGCACTCCAGCCTGGATGACAGGAGGAAAACTCCGTCTCAAAAAAAAAAAAAAAAAAAAAAAGAGTGACATGGAACTATTTGTGCTTAACATAAGTGGGTCTTCAATACAGCATTCTGTGAAAAGGCAACTTGCAGAACAAATGAGAGAAGACTGTAATAGTTCCTATAGTGATTGGGGTGTGTGTGTGTGTGTGTGTGTGTTTTATTTATTCTGAATTTCCTCCAGAAAAATAATTTGTGGTTTTTAAAAGCCTAAGGCCGTGTACGGTGGCTCACGCCTGTAATCCCAGCACTTTGGGAGACTGAGGTGGGCGGATCACAAAGTCAAGGGTTCAAGACCAACCTGGCCAACATGTTGAAACCCCATCTCTACTAAAAAAAATTCAAAAATTAGCTGGGCTTGGTGGCATGCGCCTGTAATCCCAGCTACTTGGGAGGCTGAGGCAGGAGAATTGCTTGAACCCAGGAGGCGGAGGTTGCAGTGAGCCAAGATCGCGCCACTGCACTCCAGCCTGGGTGACAGAGTGAAACTCTGTCTCAAAAAAAAAAAAAAAAAAAATCTATTCTTTCAAATGTTGAAGTCAACCAAAAGTGAAAGTTAGAAACCACAATACTCACCATTTCCGTGTATTTTTAAGTGAGTCAATTAGACAAGTCCAGTAATTGCTGAAGGCCCCTCTGAAAAATGAGGTGAGTATATATTTTGCTCAAAAGTCAGGTAATAGGCATTTGAGAGTAAAAAAAATATGATCATTTTCTTTATGGAGCAGTATGTGTGGCTGATCAAAAGAAGAAATAAGGGCAATTTATCTTCCTTTTCACAAAGAGTCTAAAGTATGAAATGCTAATCATTAAAACAAGAAATACAGTCCAGATCAAAACACTGTTAGGTGATCACATAACTAATTGGAGAGTGAGAACCAAAGGCGACTTATTAATGGTAAAATCCAGAAGTGCTTTTCAAAGAGGTCAATACCAAACGTGTGCCTTTTTTAACACCTTCACTGAGGACTTCACTAATGCAATAGAAAGCATGCCGGTTAAATGTGTGTTTGTCACTTCTTCCCTTTTGAAATCTTCCTTTTAAAAAATTAGAATTAAGAATGGTTGGCTTTCCTAATATTTAATAGACAAGCCACAGATCAGCAACATTTGCTGTAATCTGGCTTCACATGAATGAGGCAGTCCTGGATCCCCAAAAAGCATCAGCCTCAGCCTAATAGTTTGTCCATCTCTCCCAACCCCTGCTAGTATCTTGGGATGGTTTCAAAAGTGTTAAAAACACTGGTCTGAAAGTTCCTCTAGCACCTCAGGTAAGTGTCATATCTTCACCACCTCTTGAATGCCACCAGCATCAGAAACTGCTTGGCTCCCAGGACCTCCAACTCTGGAGAATCCCCATTGGACAGGACTTCCAGGCCTCCAGCACCTGTACCCATCACTATACCTCAGCATCATCATGACCTCAGCCTCAGCCAGCTGCCCCGAACCAAGAAGAGCAGGTACTCTGGCTTCACATGATTTCTAGTCCAGCCTAGACCCTCTGGGTAGGCCACGTCAACAAAACCAAGTTACTACCAGAGACTAGAACCCCTCTCTGTTCACACACACAATGCAGCAGCCATTAGCCCCATGTGCCTATTAGGCACTTGATATGTAGCGAGTCCAAATTGAAAGGTACTATCAGTGTAATACACACCAGATCCCAAGGACTTAATACGAAAAAAATTAAGTATCTTGTTGATAATTTTCGTATTGACATGTTGAAATGGTGGTTTTTAATACATTGAGTTAACTAATATTGAAATGAATTTCACCTGTTTGTCTTACCTTTTTAATGTGCTTACTAGAAAATATGTGGCTTGCATTATATTTCTATTGAGCAGAATTTCCCCAGAACCAGCTGCTGACTGGAACTACTGGAAACAGAATCTGGCTGTCTGCGGCCAGGGACTAGCAAAAATTAGGTGGATGTCAAGGCCCCATAGAGATGGGTTGTGGTGCATGGTATCCCAGAGGGGCTAGGCTACAGGAAGAAAATATAAGTCAGAGACACAGTCCTACAACACCACAGATATCTCTTCCCACAGACTAACGGGTGGGGAGGTGGCTTTCTGAGAAAGCAGCTGGCTATATTGGTAATACCTGGCAATTTTTGTCATTTCTGCTATTAGTGTTCAGTGTGTAGACCTGATGCAGTGACCAGGAGGGGTGCATGCAGGCAGAAAGCAGAAAGCCCCACATCCACAGCTGATTGACAATGAGAATGAGACGGCTGAAAAGAAGAGGCACCATTCCACACCAAATGAATGATGGAGAGAGAAGGGTCACTGACTGGGTAACTCCCCGAGTTGTCCAAAATAACCCCTGGAATCAGATGGACAAACAGGAACTTGAATATAATGTCAAGAAATCTGAGGTTTCCCTTCTCCTGAATATCTGGATAAACCTGTCTCCCATTCTCTATCCCAGAATCAGACCCTGAGACAGAGATTAAGGTGCAAGTTTAGTGGGGAGCATATTGAACTCTGTGAGGCTCCTTGGGATCCCCTATACTGGCAGGTATATCCATCCTCCAGCTGTGAGTATTGGCCGCCAACACTTCACAGTTGACCTCTTTTCTGGAGAATTGCCTTTGGCCAGACGGGCGCTGCCTCAGCTTGGAGGCTATATGCTACTTCACTTCAGGGAAAAGCCTCAGAAAATGTCCAACTGAAGTAGGGGTTCCAAAGGCTGGCCCCCTTACCTGAAGGGGACACTAACTGTTACAATTTTTGCTCTGGAAGTTCCCCCAAAGGATTGGGCTGAAGCCAGGCCCCAGCCAGGACTGCATCCTTGTTCAGCTCCTTTCCCTGCCCCATCTTACAGCCCTCTCTCCTCTTCCCTGAGGACACTCCTCCACTAAATCACGTGAACAAGACCCTTGTCTCAGGCTCTGTTTATGGGGACCTCGCTGTGACCAGAGGTGAGGGAAACATAGGTAGGTGAGTGGGGAAGTGAGATAAGGAAGAAGATAATAAAGGTATGTTATTAAGACAGTCACCACCAGAGGTGACTGGAAATTAATCCTGTGGCAAAACTGGAGGCCAATGTAGAACACAGATCTCTGAGTTATCCTATCCAATGGGCTGGGGTATTTATACATCAGTTCTCACCAGACATTGGTCAAAAGCTGCCAGACTACATCAACCCCGCAGCACTCCAGCCTGCCCAAGGTGGACAGAGAAGCCCTCCTAGGTTTCAGAGAAAGCCCTTGGGCTCCAAAGCTGGCAGTTGGAAGTCAGATAACTGGGATTGAAGGGGGAGGTAATATGGGCAGGGTATATGAATTCTCAATTCTAGCCCCAAATTTCTGTGTCTGCTTAATGAGTTCAATGCACGGACCGCTAAAACATCTCTATTAGATGCCATGCTGACGCAAATGGGCTTGAACCCCCTCTCTGTTCACACACACACTCTCTCACACAGCATTTATATATGAGGTTGGCTTCACTGAGGGTTCAGGTGATCGAGATATTTACTTTGCTGAGATACACATATCTTCAAAGATAACATTGCACGTTTCTATTCCTAAAAGTCTTCCAGCTGCACCACCTGGGGAACCCTGTCTGGCTGCCTCATCTCCAGGCTTCCCATGTGGATAAGAGCCCATCAAGGCATTCAGTGGAACAAAAGGGTCTTTTGTTTTACAAGATTCTCCTTAGAAGGTATTTGTGGATCAATAGGCAATTTTACTCTTTGTTACATTAGTATCACGGTATGCCATTGTATTGCCTTGAGTTAAGAGTTAAGTTTGTATGCTAAATTGAGGAGTAAAGTGTTCATTATGTTGTTTCCTGGCTGTGTGACTGAGCATAGTAGAAGGAACATGAATGCAGATATCAGCATCACCCAGAGAGACCCCACAGGAGGAAATAAGAGGAAGGTGAGGAGGGGAGCCACATAGGGGACAAAGAGTCAGTTAAAAAATAATGCCCCAGGGCATGTCAATGGGACCCCCTTTCCTTCTCTCTGGCCCCAGAGGGATGTGCTTCCCACCCCCAGGAAAGCCTCTGCATCAGTAAGGCAGGGCTATTATTGCTGTTACTCAATTGTATTCAGCATATATCTACTGAATACCTGTTGCTTGATGGACACTGGGAAAAAGGGGACATGCAAGACAGCCAAGGTCCCTGTTCTCAGGAATGTTAAACTCTAGTGAGAGAGACAGACCTTCCCCATAAAAACAAGCACAGAAATACGATGAGTAAGATCATTTCAGATGATTCCAGTAAGGCTATGTAGAAGAAACGAAAACACCTGGTGACAGGAAGGATGACTGTTGGAGGAGTGAGGGATACATCTTCATCCAGAGCCATTTGGGATGGCATTGCTGAGGAGGCAACATTTAATCAGGGGATGTAAACAGAAATGTCAGAGAAGGTTGGAGGGGGTGGGCTGTGGGGCTGAAGTCTAGCTTCCTAGAAGAGCAAATTGCTGAAAATGTAAGACATGAGGTTGGAGAAATGGCAAGGCTCATTTCTGTGTCCTCTTTATTCTGAGTTGTGATTTAAGAATGATGTTCACGGAAATGGTTTGCTCTGAGAGAGAACCTGGGTCAGAGGTAACATAGCAGGGTACACTTGAATTTTTCCTCACTCCTTCCCACTAGTAATAGCTGTGTCTGGAACTTAATGCTTAGAATAGACTTCATTTCTATGCGTGCCATTTTGCCTGTACTAAGTGGATAGCTTGAGTGGCCTCCAAAGGTCCTTCCCAGCCATGCTATAATAGAAGACTCTGCCTGCTCCAAAGGAGTCTGGCTCCGGCTCCTCCAGGAAAGAAGTCCAACATAGTGCCCACCCATAACTGAGGGTAAGCGTACCATCTTTCTGAGGCCTTGGTCCCATGTTTGAGTGCTGGTGGCAGCAAACAGAAGCAGGATCTTGCAGCCTTGGATCAGGGAGGAAAACCAGGAAGGAGATGTATTACTCTCCACCTGGCCAGCCGGTGATCTCTGCCCTGCTGCCTCTACAAGCACAGGGCAGCTGATGGGAGGCTGAGACTAGCAAATAACGCTGCAGGCACCCTCGGCAGATCAGGGGTCTCTGACAGAAGAGGTCATGGGTTCCCATGCTTTGGAATTTGTAGAACCCCTCCCAGGAGGTGTTAACTGACCGCAGTGCCTTGGTAACACCAGCCCAAATAGCTCTCCCAACCTACCAGAAGCCAAATTCCCTTCTCCTTGCCCCAGAGGTCTACAAGTGGCATAAACTGAATCACAGGCAAGTTGAGCTCCCGGGAACCCCCCTTCAGCTCCTGTGGCAGCCAAGCTCTCTGCTTCCTCTTGGGAGCAGTCAAACTCCATAAGGAAAAGCTTGCACTGTCCTGCAAGCCTGAAGGCCATCTTGGAATATCATTGGGAATGTGTGGGGAGGCCGCTACTCTGGGGTGTGGCAGAGACTCCTCGCCTTTGTGCAGTTGGCAGAGACAAATGGAAATATCTAATGAGAGAACACACTGGGTCCAAAGCCAAGGGGGTCTGAGTCCTAGATACATGGAGCCTTTCTAGACCAACAGGAAGATAATGAGGACGAGAAAGGGAAAAGAAAATGGAGGAGAAGAGAGGAGAGGAGGTGAGAAGATCAAACCAAACATCTAGAAACCTTGCCTGGCTCACCCCCAAAGCGACTGGCACCTGTACAAGGTGTCCACAAGCCAAATGTCTCCCTCGCAGCCATTATAGTCTCCCATTATGGCCGGCTAACAGAAATCAATCTTCTTCATGCTGCTTCGAACACAGAGGGAGGCCAGCCAAGTCTGGCAAGAGAATCCAGCCCTGCGTCAGCTGCACGGGGCGTCTGGCATTAAAGGGTCAGGTTTCTCCCACCCACCTCCTCTCCTGGCACGAAAAGAAGATAATGCTCATGGTGCCTCCAAGGGAGAGGGCAATGGGGCAGCCAAGACTGACGTTTCAGACAGGCCTGGCTGGGATACTGCTGCTCAGCCTGCCTGTGTCTGCTGTAACCCCACCCACTCTGGGCGGCAAGATCTAGTTTCCAGCGTGAAGATGTCTGCAACTTGATCTTACCTGCTTGTTTGTAACTAACCCCTCACCCATGGCAATTTCTACCCCAAGCCGGAGATACAGAATACATATATGGCTTTAGGAATATCTCTTAAGAATAATCTGGTTATTTCTCAAGGGTCAGTGGACAGCAGCTAGAAAGTCGTGATCTAGTTAGTACCTTCTGAGGGTAAAGATGGGCAGGGACTCCTTTTTTATTTTACATTTTGTTTTTCTATGGGGGTGTTTTCTCCTTTTTTAAAAAAATGATACTTTAAGTTCTGGGGTACATGTGCAGAACATGCAGGTTTGGGTTTGTTACATAGATATAAGTGTGCCATAGTGGTTTGCTGCACCCATCAACCTGTCATCTGCATTAGGGATTTCTCCTAATGCTATCCCTCTCCTAGCTCCCAACCCGCTGACAGGCCCCAGTGTGTGATGTTCCCCTCCCTGCGTCCATGTGTTCTCATTGTTCAACTTCCACTTATGAGTGAGAACATGTAGTGTTTGGTTTTCTGTTGTTCTTGTGTTAGTTTGATGAGAATGATGGTTTCCAGCTTCATCCATGTCCCTGCAAAGGATATGAACTCATCGTTTTTTATGGCTGCGTAGCATTTCATGGTTTTTGCTAGTCCTTTCAGTCCTTCTACCTCCACTCAGCCTAGAGAAAGGACAGAAAAGACTCTCTTCACTGTATTCAGGAAGCTAGCAAAGTGGATGCAGAGAAAACAGGAATCTGAGTTGCCCTGCGCTGAGAACCTCATTCCAGTGAGGTAAGGTCTCGGCGCCCCTGAATGGAAGTAAGGACATCAATTACCCTCCTTGGCATCGTTCAAATGTATTCTTAAGGTTACCTTCCTGACAACATGGATTGAAATTTCCTGTCAAATTTGGAGATGGTTGCTAAGGGAATCGGGAGAAAAGTATTTGTTGTATAAATCTTATCATTGTTTTCCAAATTAGCATCAACACAAGCTGTAACTCTGAAAGACTTTGAAGCTAGTCAGCATATGTACTAGTGATTAAGTCAAAACAGACGCAAGAGAACTCAGGAGTGGGCCTGATGATACTGTTAGTTAACCATTTATATTTTTCCTTTGCCACTTGACAAGAAGAAGGTGGAATCTCAGAGGGGGAATGGCAAAAATACTGTGAGTAGGGAGATCAAGCTATCTCACCCCTCATCAACTATAACACAGAGAAGCGATGATTGCGGCGAGGGAGTAAAAAAAAGTAAAAGCAATTTGAATGGTATTTGACAATAAACTAGCTTAATGTTTCAAAATCACAAGGAGAAACAAGATAAATTGTGAAATCAGAGACTCATTTAAGAAACACCACCAAATCCTGAGAATTGAATCAAGTGAGTGGGGGGAAAAAAAACCAGAAATAGAGAGAATTGCCCTTCCAAAGTGTTTATTTAAAAATTTCTTTAATTTTTACTTAAATTATTTGTGCAGTCCTTTTGCTAATGACAGCTTAACAACCTCAAGACTTCTTTTCCTAGAAAAAGCATAACTGTGGAAAAAGTATGTTAGGATTCAGTGATGCCCAGACTCTCATGGACTGGCTACCTCAGAATCACCTGGGGTTCTATTAAAAACATAGATTTGGCCGGGCGCGGTGGCTCACGCCTGTAATCCCAGCACTTTGGGAGGCCGAGGCGGGCGGATCACAAGGTCAGGAGATCGAGACCACGGTGAAACCCCGTCTCTACTAAAAATACAAAAAATTAGCCGGGCGCGGTTGTGGGCGCCTGTAGTCCCAGCTACTCAGGAGGCTGAGGCAGGAGAATGGCGTGAACCCGGGAGGCGGAGCTTGCAGTGAGCCGAGATCGCGCCACTGCACTCCAGCCTGGGCCACAGAGCGAGACTCCGTCTCAAAAAAAAAAAAAAAAAAAAACATAGATTTGGCCGGGTGCGGTGGCTCACGCCTGTAATCCCAGCACTTTGGGAGGCCGAGGCGGGTGGATCACGAGGTCGAGAGATCGAGACCATCCTGGCTAACGTGGTGAAACCCCGTCTCTACTAAAAATACAAAAAATTAGCCTGGCGAGGTGGCGGGCGCCTGTAGTCCCAGCTACTCGGAGGCTGAGGCAGGAGAATGGCGTGAACCCGGGAGGCGGAGCTTGCAGTGAGCCGAGATTGCGCCACTGCATTCCAGCCTGGGCGACAAAGTGAGACTCCGTCTCAAAAAAAAAAAAAAAAAAAAAAAAAAAACATAGATTTGAGATTCCTGCTATTGAATGTCCTGAGTTACAGTCTGGATGGGAAACAGTAGTAGGAATTGTTACCCTCTTCCCAAGAGATTTCAGTGGGCAGCCAGATCTCAGTCCCATAATCTGGGCCTCTGTTATCCACCCTCTGGAGAACCCTGGACATTTGGACTACAAAGACAAAGACCCACCACGCACTTGCTGGCAGCTTAGCTTAATGGAGGAAGCATCCCAAGAGAAGAAAAGTAGACTTGATGTGCCAGTGCTGCACACCAACACAATGACAGAGAGAAAGCTCTGGGCATGATACAGGAGCTGGCCTGGTAGAGATCCCCCAGGTCTAAGAAATGAGCCTATTTACCTTCCTTGCCCTTAGGCCTAGCACATGATATGAGAGGGAAGAGAAATAACCATAAGCCCTTGACATACACCTGTATGTCATTTCTGCCCTTTCAGGGTAAGCATAAGTAGGCCAGATTAGAGATCAGAATAAGGCTTAGAGGTAAGATGACAACCAGGACTAAGGTTGTAATCTTCCAAAAGGCTGGTCCCTCCCATAATGCATACAGCTTCTTGGGGCCTCTTAGGGTTAGGCCTTAGGGTTACTCCAATGGGAGAACAATCACTAACATCAAGGAGTTTCAGAGTAATTATTAACTGTCCATCCAGACAGGAAATATTTATCAAGCTTCAATTATGTGCCAGGCACCTGGCCAGTAATTCTCAGTGGATATTGGAGTCCCTGTGGAACTGTTTAAAAATTACAAATATCCAAGCCTCGCCCCAGAAATTGTAAGTAAATTGGTTTCACATACAGTCTTAGGCAGCTGTTATTCTGAGAACTTCCCAGGTGACCTGAATGTGTGGCCAAGGTTGAGACTCACCGTGCTAGAGTTAAAGCAGTGACCCTCAAACAGGAGTGACCACCAGAATTACCTGGGGTTGGGGGACCTTGTTTAAACACAATTCTGCCTCCACCACACTTTCTGATTCAGTGGTCTGAAGTAGGACCCAAGAATTTGCTGTTTTACAGATTCCCAGGTAATGCTGATCCTGATGGTCCCGGACCATATTCAGAATCACCGAGCAACTCGGTACTGCGTCTTTTGAGACATGCAGTCAATTAGGAATGTGTTCTCTTGCCTATTTGGAGCCCACAAAAAAATCACACTTCCTTCACTACAGAGCCACCCAAAGTGATTCTACTTTGTGAGTCTCAAAGTCTGAGCTCCCTGGCCTGACCAGTTCCTTCAGGTTGTAGGACCAAGTCCCCTGTTTCCTTGCTAGATGTCCGCTGGAGTGCTCCTCTTAGCTCCTAGAAACTTCTCTCTAGTCCCTTCTATCTTAGAACCAGCAACAGCACATCAAAGCCTTCTCATGCTTGAAGCTCTTTTGACCCCTCTTCTGCTATGGAGGAGCTCACGTGATTATATTGGGCCCACTGGGCCAAGTCTGGATAGTCTCCCTATCTTACAGCCCAGTGATTAACAATCTTAATTGCATCTTCAAAGTTCCTTGACAGCAGTGTCTAGATTAATGTTTCATTGGATAACCAGGGGATAGAATGTTAAAAGACATCTTTAGACTTCCACCTTCCACACCACCCTACTTGTTTAGTCGTGCTTTCCAGTGAGCAGGCACTTGGAGAAGACATTCCATTTTAGAGTCAGCCATACAAGTAGTTGGTACTTGGACATCTGAAATCCCAGTGTTTCCCATGCCTGGACCAGCCCGGACTTGAGAAGGTATGCCAGTGCTGACTGAGAAGGTAGAAGGGTTCTCAGTGCTTCTGGCATCTTGAAGAGGAAGAAAGGTAAAAATGCCTCTGGTCACAGTGAAAGCCTTTCATGGCCTTAATTAGAGCTCCAGTAACTTTAAAATGGAGATTGGGACATTCAAATCTGTAGGCAAAGTCTGCAGCAGGACAAATGATGTCCTTGTTCCTGAAAAATTCGGGCCTGCCTGACTAAAGATAATCCCAATAATGGAGTCACATGTTACAGACACCCCCAGGCACACTGCCTTTAGTCCATGCCCATACACAGCCACTCGAGGAATCTATCCAGTACACAAATCTGATCATGTCCCTGCCTGTTTCTGAGCCTTTTGTGGCTCCCCATTTGATGCTACTGATTCCACTTTCCTTGAGTGTATAAAAGGCCCTGTGATCTGGACCCCATTGGTCCCTCTAGCCTCATCTCCGGTAACTCCTGGTCTCATGCTATGTCCTCCCCACGTGTGTGAAGCTCCTGGAGCACACTCTGACACTCTGCGTCCCCAGCTTTTTGTTCTGGCTGTCTCTCTGCCTACAATACTTTCCCCTAGTTTTATTTGACTGATCAATAATCATCTATCACTCAACTCAGTGTCTTCACCTTCAGGAAGGCTCTTATCTCTCTGTAGCTAGGTCAGAATAGCTGCTCCTGAATTTTGATAATCCAGTTCTGCAACTATCTCCTCCCTTAAAGGAAGAGCTCCCTGAACAGAGCATGGCACCTGGCACAGCATAGACACTCAAAAATGTTTCCTTTCAAACAACAAAGCCTTCAGCAAGAACTTAGAGTAACCAGACCCAGATTTGTGCATCTGAAGTTACCTTGGAATAATCAGTGTGGGAGTCAGGAAAAGGCCAGACTAGGACTCCATCTGCAGGACTTGCTACTTCACCTACAAGTCCCATTGCAAAATGAAAATGTAGGCCTCCTTGCAAAACAGCTATTCAGAATTTTTAAATGGCAGAGCATAAGTGCAGAGCCCTATGTGACTTTCCAGGTCCCATGCCCATAAAGTGAGACCTGCTAGTCTGGAATCTTGATATGGGCTAAAGTGTGGAGCCTGGAAGGCCAGAACACTTCCTTTCCATTTCCCCAAAACCCTCCAGCCTGATTGTAAATGTCTATGATATTAACCTATTGAAACAGTCTTTCAGTTGAAGGGAGAAGGCAATTCAGCCTCCAAATGAGGCCTCTTTCTTTGGAAAAGAGGAAGGTAACCGCCTACATTAAAATGCTAGCCACATTGTACAAAGCGTGTCTATGTCAACAGCCTTGGACCTGGGCACCTTGTGGCCCATTTTTTAATACATTGGTTTGAAAGGCCACATCACTCCAATGTGCACAGGCCAACAGCCAGCCTCTCTCCACAGCTCGGCCCAGGGAGTACCAGGTAGCAAGATGAAGCCAAGTGGGAGGGCTGGAGTGCAAACCAGATCCCCTTTCAGAGCAAAGCCTGGTCTATGTGGGTAGGGTGAGTATCCAAGGGGCTCTGTAGCCTCTGGACAAATTTAATCAATCCCAAGCACACAAGTGACAGAGAGAGTCCCACTGAGGAGCTACAGGGACCTCTCAAGCCAGTTGTTAAAAATAGAGTTAGTCAGGGGGTTTCAGAGCTCTTGGAGTGAAATGTGGGTGCCAGGTCATGGGCAAACTGAAATTTAAAGGCTATCAGGAGCAAAGAAACAATGAGTACGGCTTTCTCCTTCATTGCTCCTCTTTTCCCTGGAGCCTGCTCCATCTGCCCTCCCCTCTCCTCTGACCAGCACTCTCCACTTGCATGTGATTTCCATCTGCCCTTGGTGTGGACTGCACAAACCTTGTGACTGTTCTGGCCTCACTCTCCTTACACCATGGCTCTGCTTCTCCAGTTCCTATGTTCACAGCCCAATTCTTTCTGTCAGTCCTCCGCTAGGAGAAAGTGGGCAGGCAGATGGTTAGGAACCTTTCTACTACAAGAATAGTACAAGTCCCTACAAGGTAGCCCTGACCAAAGATCCAGGCAGACAGGCAGGCCAGGGAGGCCTGGCCATGAGCTGCTGTCCCAGGCAATGGGCTGGGGCTCATGTTGGAGGATGCAGGGAAGTAGTGCCAGGGGTAAAGCAGAGTCCTAAGAATCTGAGGAAGGTTCCCAAATCAGAAAGCAGGCACCAGAATTGGGCACAGAAAAAGGCAGAGCAATACCTGACTCACAGCCACAGAGACTGCTGAATCCTGGAGGGTTACACACATCTGCAGCATTGACCCTCTACCATCAGAGCTATCAGAAGATGAAAGCCGTGGGGAGAGGTAGATCCTAACATTAAAGTAAATGGCAAGGCCCTGCGCCCAAATACATTCACGGTATGAGCATGTTCAAGCCCCACCTCAGCTGTCCAGAACTTTTCACTACCAGAGCACCCTCCTTCTTCCCACACAAGTTGATTGAGTTTATTCTGTTGTGTTGATAAATATATTTGGAAATCATGAGGAACCAGGTTCAGCTAATGCCTTTATCTCTGATCCCTGTAAATACAACGCCTTCAATGAAGAAACAACGCTCCCTGTGTTTACTGGGAACTGATTCTGTGCTGTGGGCACTGTAGGATCAAATCCAGATGCCCTAGTATGTCTTTCCTGGCCCTACCTAGAGAGCTTGTTAAAACACGGATTGGGCCTCACCCCCAGAGTTACATTTCCAACTCGTTCTCAGGTGATGCTGATGCTGCTGGCCAAAGGACAACTTGGAGAACCACTGCCTAGCCTCACCAGCTGTCATGGCCAACCCCAGCCTCCAGTATCTCGTTACGCCCCCCCACTCCTCTCTCACACAGACTCTCTCCCCACTAAGTACTGAACTCCTTCCAGTTTCCATATGACACCATACCAAAGCCCTCCCAGATCTGTATACATGCCGTCCCCTTTACCTGGAATACGCTTCTCCCTCACTTCCTCTGGTTCTCTTCTACTCTGTCTCAATATCTAGCATAGATGCACTTCCTCCAGGAGACCCTGCATGCCTCCTCCCTTCCCCCTTATTCACTCATTCACAGATGTGTTGGGGTCCCTGCCCTGGGCTTCAGGAGCAGCCTGTGCTTCCCCCGGGGTGCCTCTTGGTCCGTTGTATCCTCGTAGCTGCTCTGTCTCCTCCTCTGTAAGGACAGCAATCAAGTCCATCTGTTTACCACCTCATCCCCAAGGCCTGGTCAGTGATCAGCAGGTAATGAGTATATATTTACCAAATGAATGAATGAACTACACGAATTTGATCATTTGTCTTATTGGGACATTAGCCTACATTCTAAAATAGGCAGAATATGAATACCTTATACATACACTATCATGGTCATTCTCAAAGTATGATTCTCCAACCAGCAACATCGACATCATCTGGGAACCTCTTAGAAATGCAAATTATCAGGCCCCACCCTGACCTGCAGTATCAGAAACTTTGGGGGTGGGGCCCAGCTATCAGGTTTTAATAAACCCTCCAGGTGGTTCTGATGCTCCTCCAAGTTTGAGAACCACTGTACTATCATATAATGAGACCTCAAAGGAGTGAAAATGCTAAAGGATTCTGAAGGTAATAGGACTCTCTGGTATTGGTGAAGTCAATGATACGTGAAAACTGCTCGGAGTATGCTAACAGAGGTCTTGGGGATGGTTTACTCTCCTGGGGGCTGTAACCTCAAAGTAGTTAAGCTGAGTTTATTCTCAAAATTATGGATATTTATAAAACAGAGCTCCAAGGATGAAGGTGTCACTGCAGACGACAGTTTGGAGGAGAGACAATTACTCTGTCAGGTGAATAATTTGAAGACAAAATTGAAAAGCGACAATAGGGAAAACCAGACGAGCTAAAAGTTAATTTGGTGACTAGCATAAGAAGCATTGTGATGGGGAAGGTGTCAATTTACTGGCAGGGTCCAGTGAGCAAGCTCTTTCCAAAGTCTATGTACTGTCCCATTGTGATCAATGAAACATCATCTGGGTGTGAGAGGCAAATGCAGCAGAACTGATGACTGACTGAATACAGGTGTCTCAGGTCTTCAGGGGAGGGGCTAGGACAGGATTGGAACCCACAATCAGAATTAACAAGGATCAGAATTATTAAAAAAAAAAAAAATTAAACCTGGAAGAAAAACACAAGTTAGTGCTACACTGTGAGGCAAGAAACTGTCTGTTGTCACATCTTCTCTATAAAGCCAGGATAAAAGGATCCTGGGGCTGGAGTCCACTGGGAGCAGAACAAGAATGCCTCAGAAGGCTTTGGAAAGGGCAAGCCCAACCTGAACTTGGGAGCTGGTCCCCGAAATCCCACCATAAAGTACTCATTTTCTTTAAAGACTAGGAATGTGAGGACTCATGCAGCTACTTGGCATTGAGGCAAACTGGAAATACAAAACTAAACTTGTTTTCTAAACCATGACAAGCTACAGCCTATAGTTCTACCATATGCTTCTAAATTGCCCATGTCTTGTACAGTTTGCTCTTAGAAATTCTTCATGCCAACAGAATATATTCTACCCAGTAAACGAAGCTAGGTTTGGGCTATCCTTATGACCCAGGGAGTATAAAGGGGAGGCATCAATCCACAGTACTTGCTGCTCCTCCTTCTGCCCCTTGAGGTGGTATGCTGGGAAATGAGCAGCGAGTGGGTAAGAGGCTCCACTAAAAGCAGAATTGCCACATGGAGCCTGAAGAGCATTCACTGAATCACTAAGAACTAAGTGTTATTTAAAATAAGTACTTATCTTAAATCAGGCCGAAGGTCAGGGTGGGGGACACCAAGGTCAACATCTCAGATATCTAATGAAGACCCTTGATATGAAGGAAATTTATGGTTCCGGAAAGAATACGTGCATTGGAGGAATACTCCTCCAAAACACAGCTAACTGGGTGAACTTGGGTGAGTTACTCAAGCCCTCTGATTCTCCATGATATCTTAAATCAAGGATGAAAACGTACTTGGCAGGGTTGCCTGGGGAATTAAACAAGATAAAAAAGTATTTATCCCTTACAGACACCTAATAAATGTGAGATGTACCGATCTTCTCCTACCTCTTAGATCACATAGGGCTGGCCTGTCCTGAATCCTATTTCATAAGAGAAAAGCAGATTTGGCATTCCATAACATAGCCCTGAACCACAGACAAGCCACAGTTTTTCATGAGCTTTGCTGATTACTTTTAAAAAATAATGATGCCACTACTCCCGCCCTCTGATTTGGTTTGGCAAACGGTCTCTTCCTTCTTATTCACAGTTAGAAGTGTCACCATTGCAGGCCCTAGAAGTTGAATGGTGAGCTTCTGGGTCCCCTGGAAGAAACTTTTTATCTCTACTTATCCACCAAGTCGTGAAATTTTGCTAGAGGTGTGTTTGGTTGTTCGTTCATTTGTTTTGTTATTTTTTGTTCTGTGGGGGCTTTTGGCTAAAGGAGTCCCTGGTATTCATTTGCCAGAACTGCTGTAACAAAGTGCCGCAAAGAGGGTGGCTTAACCAACAGAAATTTGTCTGGCAGTTCTGGAGGCTAGACATCTGAAATCAAGGTGTCAGTGGCGCTGGTTTCTCCCTCGAGGAAAGGATCTGTTTCAGGCCTCTCTCCTTGACTTGCAAATGGCCGTCTCCTCCCTACACCCTTGTGTAGTCTTCCCTCTGGGCAGCTGTGTGTGTCCAAATTTCCCCTTCTTATGAGGACAGCAGTCAGATGGGAGTAAGGCTCTCCTAGTGAACTCATTTTCACTTGAATACCTTTGTAAAGACCTATCCTGAAATGCGGTCACATTCCGAAGTACTAGGTGTGAGGACTTCAACATATGAATTTTAGGGGATACAATTCAATCCATAATGTCCCCCAGCCCCACTCACACGCACTATTGGCATCTGGAGGATGACAGTGCAATGTAACCTGATACACCGCCCCGGAAAATAGCACATTTCCACAGCGAAGGGGAGAAATTCCCACTCTTGCTACACTATTCACCCTCAGCGAAGTCCATTCCAGGGTGGCCCACTAGGAAGGCATGCGCTTTTCCTCCCTCAGGCTGACTACCTTTCGGTTGACTGGTATTTTAGAGTCTGAACCTATAGTCTAGGCCTATCTTCATGGCCATATTAATCATCATGCTGGCAAAGACCTTCACTGCGCTGGCATTGATGTGTCTTCTGGTCTCACACATCAGATACTATATATAGCTGAGGGATTGATGTCAAGGTTTCCCACCTCTCATTCTGCCCAAGAAGCTACCAAATGTGGTGACTCTGTTAGATCTCAGGATAAGAACTGCTGGAAGTTTTTGCTCCTGCAGGAAGAAGAAGGAGCAGGTAAAGTAAATGAAGTCCAGTGTTGTGGGTAAAATGTGGAAAGAAAATCCTTAAGGTTCTGCTTGCTTTCAGGTTTAGTGGCTGGACGTGTCAGACAAACCTCCCCAGCAGCCTCTCCACCTGGGAGACAGAGGAGGAAAAGAAGTGAAGGGCTCTCCTCTCTTGAGATTAACATTCAGGAGAGAAAGAGAGAGAGAGACATATTTACAAATTCTGTTGTGAATTTCCTAGACAAATTTGAAGTACCGTGTCAGGGCCAGGTGGACAGAGTGCCAAAAAAGCTGTCCTAGCGCTATCCCAGGGCACTCTCACTCCTCATTGCCCAGGGTGGGGAGTGGAGGCAGTGCCTTTGCTGATGGCCATGTCCGTGAAAACAGTAAGTTTCCTCCTTACTCTCCTGGATAAAATGATTTTTTCTTCCCTCGGCTTTCAGACGAGGCCAGGGGACATCTGCTCAGAGACATCCTCCCTGAATGCTCAAACCAAGGACTGCACAATGCCAAGGCGGTGTCCGGGGCTCCACGCGTGCCTTTCTCCTGGAGGGAGTCCACATCCTGACCTTGCCCTCTGAGCTGCACCAGGCCTTGTTCCACACCAGGTTCTCTCCCAGCCTCCTTCATTTTACATATTCATGTGCATGAAAATTAAAAACCCTGAAGATTTAATTAGGGGACCATGTTGGGAGAACAAATGGGCAGAGCTTGGTAGCTGGCCAAGGGAAGCTTGCAGGCTCAGGGAGTAGGGGCATCTGAGCATTTAAATGAAATAGAACAGTGAATGTGCAGAGGAATCACCCCAGTGACAATGGAAATTGCTTCCAGGTTCTTCCTCAGACATAAAGCTGAAGTGCTTTTGTCCTAGAATATATCATCTAACAGCAAAAATGATTCTTCAGCCTTTCTTTCTTTCTTTCTTTCTTTCTTTCTTTCTTTCTTTCTTTTTTTTTTTTAAACAAATGTCTTTTGAGAAACATGTTTTAGTCATTACAGAGGATTAAACCCGAATACCTGAAAGAGTCCTGGTGTGACAATTGAGTGGGGAGGTCAGGGGAAGTGCTTGGTGGGCACTGAGGTACTAAACAACTCTGAGCCCTTAGGACATGCAGAGGTGCCCTCCAACTCCAGAGGTGCCCCAGGACAGCACAGCCTCACTGACATCTGCAAGTAGTGGTGAGAAAGCTATTTGCATTGAGCTATAATGAAGCTTCTCTCAAGCCAAGAGCACGTGAATGTTTCTAGCTTTGGTGTGGCCACCAACTATTATAGCTATGTGACCTGAAACAAGTTCCTTAACTTCTCTGGTCTCAACATCATGACATTGTCGTGAGGATTGAGTACACAAGAGATAGTGCATTAACACCAACCCTGGGGGACACATAGGAATTGCTCAATAAATGGTAACCCTTTCTTCTACCACATTTACTTCCCCATAACAGTAGCTTGGGACCATGCTGTCTGTGGATACACCACACAGACATTTAACAGGGATGATGGTGCTGACTTTTCCCTGGACCTTATCACTTGGCCTCCTTTTCCTTGTCTGAAGAATGGAGATAAGGGTCCCTTCCTGCTGCGCTGTGTACCAAAGTGAAACCACAAATAAGAAAGTGCTCTGGTATCTGTGATGACACAGATTCATATTTTTACATTTGATTCGAGAGTACACTCCTTAGAATCAGACTAATCTAATCACGGGTTCTAATTCTGTTTTTTAGGCAATTACTTAACCTCTCTATGCTCTGGTTTTTCACCTGCAAAACAGGGATAAGAAAAGCAAACATCTTATAGGCTATTGTGAAGATTTAAAAGTATGTGCAAAATGCTTAGAAGAGTTCCAGGCACATTGCAAACACAATAAATAATATTTGTTACTCTTTTCCTTCTTTCATGATTACAGTTATTGTCGTCATTGCTATCAATAGCAGTATATGCAATAATTGTGGTCATATTTCCTCTTTAAGCATTGCTAGTCCCAGAAGTCCCTCATGCTTACACATCGCTGCCAGAGACCCCTGCCCCTTAGAAGAAACACCTGGTTTTTCCTTTCTCCCATAGCAGCCACCACTTCGGCCAGGTTCTTTCCATGCCATAGCTCTACAAGCCAGGCTTTGCTGGTTTTGAGTTTCAAAATCCAGGTGCTACAGGTCAAAGTCAAGGCCTGCCTATTTCCTGCTCACCTGGATGAGTTTCCCATTGTTGGGATGCTAGATTAGTCTTCTGTAGGTGGCCAAAGACAAGAACACGGTTTCTCTTGCCAGGAAAATCCAATGGGTGATGATACCAGAGATAAAGGTAAGACAGGACCAGTTTATGCAGAAATGCCAATGAACTGGCAAATGAAGGCCCTGATTCCTAAGAAGTCACAGGTCCAGCCTCAAAGTTCTAATCTTATAATGAGGCATAGGGTCAGAGACTGTATTCGTCTCCTATTGCCACAGGAACAAATTACCACACACTTAGTGGCTTAAAATGACACAGATTTGTTCCTGAATAGTTCTAGAGTCAGAAGTCTAAAATCAAGGTGTAAGCAGAGCTGTATTCCTTCTGAAGGCTCTAAGGGAGAATCTGTTTCCTTGCTCTCTCCAGCGACTACAGGCCACCTGCATTCCTGGCCTGTGGTCCCTTCTTCTGCTTTCAAAGCCAACAAGTCAACGTCTTTTCTGTCTGACCTTCCTGTTTCCCTTTTATAAGGACCCTTGTGATTACATCAGACCACCTAGGTAATTCAGAGTAATCTCACCATCTCACAGTCATTCATTTAATCACACCTGAAGAGTCCCTTTTACCATGGGAGGTAACACATGCACAGGTTCCAGGGATTAGGATATGGACATCTTTGGCAGGGCCATTATTTAGTGTACCACAGAGATTAATTCTGGACACCCACAGATCTCAACTCAAGTTGCCAAGGGCAGTTCTCATAGGAAGTGAACCCTCCGAAAGGTCCTGAGATGTGGACTTGAAGTGACTATCTTAGATCAGGGCCAATCTGAGGGGAGTTTAAGCATCCCTGAACAAAAATTCAGCAGCCCTAGATCAGGAGATGATCAATAAATACCCGCAAAATGTTAAATGGCTAAGTGGCCTTGGCGTCGCTCCTTCGGCCTTACTTAGGTTTCGCATGTGTGAATTGAAGAACACCCACCCTAGGTACCTTCTGGGCTGTTGAGACTATCTAGTCTCCAGAACAGTGAGAGAGCAAATGTTGCTGTAAGCCGTCCAGTTTTTGGGAGTTTGTTACAACAGCCACAGGAAACGACTACAACACCCTAAGGGCTGCCTTGTGCCAGGCATTGTGTTGGCTACTGATGAATCAAGACATGAGTCCCTGCCATTGAGAAGTCCAGAGGCTAAAAGTAATTGCAAGATGAATCGTTCATGTATTCAATGAATATTTACTGCATATGTACTGTATGAGCCGAGAAAAAGAGACCCCGTCCCTGACCTCATGGCACTTACAGTCAGAGTTGTTAACAGTCCTAGAATTTACATTTGCAGTTTACAATTGTGCGGTTTACAAGCCAGGCTTCAAATACATAGTTATATGTGATAGAAGCCTGTAACAGGCATAATAATTATCAGTTCTATCGGAAGCAGGATGGGCGCCTTACATACATCATCGTGATGATTTTCAGGAGAGGTAACAAGCAGATTCTGATGAACACGTTGTGGTTTCCAAGGTGCTTTCACTGTATTCTCCACTAGATCGTCTCTGCCATCCTGATGCCCCTCCTCTCACCTGGCTGCACCTTCTCTGCTTCCCATTCCCCCCAAATTCCCCTCCACGGAGAGGCACATGGAAGTGCCCAGAACTTTGCTCCTCTCTAACACTGACTCCTGAAGACCTAATGACTCCTGTGGCTTTAGCACCACTACCTTTGGTGGGGACCCCCAAGGTTTGTATTCCAACCAGACTTGTCGGTTACAATTCTGTGCCATGCACCTCCCCACCCAGGGCCCCTAGCTCCTCACTCCCAGTGTGTCTCCCCACAATCTCCTATACATGCATGTGCGCATCTGACTTAAACTCAGTTACCTCTCATCTCTTTCCTAACTTTGTACTTTTTTTCTCTCTTTAGGATGGAAAATTTTGGAGTAATTCTTGATTCCTCTTTTTCTACTCCTATCTCCAGTATTCTGCCAGTCATCAAATCCTGTGCATGTTTAATAAATATTATTGAATTGCAGTACTGATAAAACAACCTTGTCCTGAGAGTCCACAGTTCTGAGTTTCAGCCCAGAGGCTAACTGTTTGACTATGAAATTATTTATGTAACTCATTTTGCTTGTGTGTGAAATGGGAGTTTGAGCTAGATGAGCTTTAAGGACTCTGGCAAACATTGCTGGTTGTCTACCCATTATCCACTCTCCTTTCATTCCTTAACAAAACCCTGATTCTTTCCTGGGAAGTGATATGCTCAGCCACAAACCCTGGTGCTCCCTAGCATCCAGTTTTACCCTAAGGATGGCATTTGCTGCATCCTGTGTGTCCTCCTGGTCACAGAATCATCACTGACTGTGGGTAAGTAGCTGGTTCTTCATGCAAAAGATGAAAAAGGAAGGCATCTGCTTGCTTGATGTCTCCATGGGAACATGGTGGTCTGTGCCTAGAGGCTCAGAACCTGAGAGCAGGACAGACATTGGGGTCCACTGGGTCCCTATTTCTGTCTGGCTCAGAGACCCAAACACGTGCAGGGTCTATGATTGCTACAAGATTCTCTGCCGTTGAACACACTCTGGGCCCTACTAGCCCTGGTCTCCCTTTTGGAGCTGGAAGAATAAGATGTGTGACAGACCTTCAGATATGACAGGTGCCCCTGTCCCTGGAGTCTCCTCTTCTTCAGGTTCAGCTGGACCTTCAGCCTGTCAGGGCAGGACTGGTTTCCAGACCCCACACTGTACCGGTTTCTCAAATGTATTAGATAGCAACCCTCCATCCCTGCACACCTAGGACTAGACTCCCCTCATGAGGCTGTCAATAAGGATACTTTGGGGCTGGGTGCAATGGCTCAGGCCTGTAATCCCAGCACTTTGGGAGGCCGAGGTGGGCAGATCACTTGAGCCCAGGAGTTTGAGACCAGCCTGGGCAACATGGCAAAACCCCATATCTACAAAAATACAAAAACTAGCCAGATGTGTTGACACACACCTGTAGTCTTAGATACCCCCAGTTATTTGGGAGGTTGAAGTGGGAGAATCACTTGAGCCCAGGAGGTCGAGGTTTCATTGAGCTGTAATCGTATCACTGCACTCCTGCCTGGGCAACAGAGTGAGACCCTGTCTCAAAAAAAAAAAAAAAAAAAGGAGACTCTTCATAACAATGTAAGGGCCTCCCCCAACACTTCGCCAAAGGTACAGTGCTGAGATGAAAGTTTCCCAGCTGTCTATGGAGAGTCCCTTTGGGAATGATCTCTACACAAAGGCCATAGGGAATTGTCTCCAATCTTAGCCTGAACTCAGGAAGGCTACAACATAGAAGTTCAGAAGTTCTGTTATAAGATGTCACTTAGACCCAAAATACTGAAGTGTTCCTGGGGTGCTACATGGAGAGTGCCCTGCTCAGGCTGGGCAAGTTCCCAGCACAAAGGGCTCGATGACTGCCAGAAGCTGCTCTACCCAACCTGCCTCCAGCCCCTCTGGCTGCAGCTTCCCAGCAGGGTCTAAATAAAGCTTCCCCTGTCCCCTGGATGGGGCTCAGGTCTTGCTATGGACCTGTGTGAGCGCCTTTCTCCAAACCAGGTGGAAACCCCTCTGACACTATCCCTCGGGAGCAAAGTATGAGTATTATTTTGTGTTGTTTCATCAGTCACTGGTTACCTAAGCATTGCTTTTGGAAAACTCAAAGCACCAGTCAGTTCTCACAGCTCTTTCTGCCATCACTCAGAGGACCAGGTGATTTAACTTAATTATAAGTTAAATACTCAGTATTTTGGGTCTAAATGGCATCTTAAAACAGAACTTCTGAACTTCTATGTTGTAGCCTCCCTGAGTTCAGGTCAAGATTGGAGACAATTCCCTATCGCCTTTGTGTAGAGATCATTGCTTAGCAACAGGTATCCGGGCTATGCAGGGGACTTACCAAGCTGTGGTTCCTCTCAGAATCTTCTCCACAGAAAGGAGCCAGGCTGAAGGAGGGATGGGGAGAGAAGCTGAGACTGAGCCCCAGTCCAGAAGATGCACCCTGAGCAAGGCTGGAGAAAACCCTCTGGCGTGGAGATGCCACAGCCTCAACAGCTGGCACGATGAACGAACAGAGTAGGGTGATTTCTCCTGCTCAGAGGCCAAATCAGCCAAGGAGGAGCCTTGCAGTCACCCTAGAGCCAAAGTGCCCTGTGCATATAATGTGGTAGACTCACCCCTTATCTCCAGCTGAGACCCCTGGAGATGCTTTCTGGGATCTGAGATGCTGATCACCCGAGAGCTGTGGCACCATCCACAGACTCTCCACTAGAGGTCAGCTCTGGGTGAACGCAGGGCTCTGCCCCTTCTCCTGGCTGGGAGCTGCAGGGCCTCCAAGGGGCTCAGGGCTCAGGGTTCAGGCCTCTGGCCTCTGGAAGGGGCTACGAGATAGGTGAAGTCTGAAGTGCTCCCATCTCCCTTCTTTGTACCTGCTCTGTCCTCCATAAATCAGCTCTCAGAGGCAACATGGTCTAGCACCCTTCCTCTGAATTCAGAATGACCTAATGACTCCTGTGGCTTTAGCACCACTACCTTTAGTGAGGAACCCCAAGACATGAAGCCCAGCTACCCAGGGACCCACATGTCTTGGCCAAGATACCTGCAGTGAAGAGGGAGCCCAGGGTGCAGCTGAGATAGGGAAAGTCCTATTAGACTTGTCCATGCAACCCCCAAATGTCCCTCATAGCCCTCTGGAGGTCTGTTTCCCCTTTACTCACTGGGCTAGGAGGGAGGACCTAAATGCTTGCCTGTCCCTATCTAAGAGTCATGGTTAGGAGTGGAGCTGATGGGCGCGTGGCATCTGGAGCCCTTTTTAAAAAGACAAAGTGTGACACACATTTGGGTGGTGGACTAACTGAGCTCTTACAAGAAAGCTCACTTTGTAGAACACAGAAAATTAGAGCTGCCCTAGTTAGAGGAGGGTAGACAGACTCCCAACCTCTGAGTGTCCCGCAGACACCCACCCTCCTGACCCCAGCTTTGAGCAGCCACTGAGGCACCTCTTGGAGAAGCCAAGAGTCTCAGGTACAGTTTGAAAATCATCAGGCGAGGCATCCCGAAGCCTTGGGCATCACCGTAAGCCCAGGCAGCCCCCGCTCAATGCGTGTGTTCCTATCTGATAACGGAAGGGAGTTGTGAAGCAAGAGGAGACCCTCCTCACACTGGGCAGCCATTCTGTTGACGAGATGAGCTGCATCATCCTCCAAAACCCCAGAAGAAAACACTGGCCTTCTGAGTAGATTCCTGGCAGGTGAATATGGGCAGCCCAGGGCTCTAAGCATGAGCCCCACTGCTCCCATGGCTGCTTGGCCTAGTCAGGCAGCCTCAGGGCATTGGAGGACAAGGAAGAGAGTCCTTGAGGCATAGCACCACCTCGCCTGCTGGTGGTGTGTAGCGCCATCACCGTGTGTGTGATGCAGCCAAGCCAAGGCAGGAGGGCATGTGCTCCACCCCAGCAGGGGCCATTCACCAGGAAGGTCCTTCGGGCTCAGGGATGCCATTTCGTCATATTTTTGGCAAAGACTGAACAATGTATAAAGGGACATTGTAATTGTCCACAGGAACTTCTTGAAAAGAAGAGCCAGATCTTAAAACACAAGAGCAACACACATGCATAGAACCCCCATGTTCATGCACAAACCTCACAGATACAAGATGCGCACTAGTGTGGCTTACACATGTTTGTGTCCCACACTTCAATACACTGAGGCAGTATTGCAAAACGGTCAGGAGTGTGGATGCTGAGCCTAGAGAACTCTGTTCTGTCTAGCTGTGTGTCCTCAGATAAGTTACCCCACCTCTCTGAACTTTTGTTTCCTCATTTGAAAAAACGCATACATCAGAATTATCTACCTCCAAGGTGCATTATGAGGATGGGCTGAAAAACTTACCTGCAAACTCTCAGCCTGAGATTAGTGCCTGACCACTGGAATGTGACTGTGTGTGTTTTCCCAGCATGATAGGCTAAGCCGGGGAGGAAAGACTCTGGTAAACCAGGAGGTGCTTGCTTGTCTTATGCTCTAGGTGAGGGCCCTGGCCCTGGTGGCTGTTGCTGTCTTTATGCCAGTTTTGCAACTCCAGAAGTCTATGGAGAACAAGGATCCTTAGCTCACTATGTGTCCCAAGACCTGCAGCACGTGGGCCATCAGAGGGATAGCGTTGGGGCACTTTCAGCCCATATACTGCTTGCTGGGAGGCCCAGGAGTCAATGACAAATCCCCATGGAGGCAGGCCCTGACCGCAGGGAGACAATAAGAGGGAAAGAGAGCTAGGATAAATATAGAGGAGAAACTCTAAATAGAGTGGTGACAGATGCAAAGAGAACGAGTAGACATGGTCTGTATATAGAGCTCAGCTTAGGAAGACCATACAGAGGCAGACAGCCAGAGACCCACTGACGGACAGACAGACACATAGTGAGAAAGACCATTCTCCAGGATCATGGGCTCGAGTAATTGCTCATGCACAGACACCCACACTTGAGGACAGAGGAAAAAAAGATGAAAACACAGATCCCCGTCCGCCTATGACCTTCGTGTCCACTTCGTGCCTGAACTCCCCAGAGGCCCTTTCTTCTCAGCAGCTGTGTTTCTGCCAGGCTGCTGGCCACCAGACCCACATCGTGCCCGGGCAGCAGTAGAGCCTGGAAGGAGTAGGCAGAGAGTGGGGCAGAGCAGGTCACCAGCAAGCTGAAGCAGGGGGAGGAGGAGACACAGCAGCTTCAAACAGTTCAGGGTCCAGTGTGGCCACAGGCAATTACCAAGGAGCCTTCACTTGTCAGCCCTGAATTTTAATGGTATTAATGAGACCTCATGCAATTTTCTCCCCGGATAAGGTGCTTTTCTTCTATGATTGCTGGTCCTGTGCACCTGTACCTCTCCCTTGTCCTGGCTTTGCCCACTCGGTGTCAGGGAAGGGGAGCACAGCTGACATCTTTTCTGCCTTCTTTTTATGATTGTAATTAATTCTTTGCAAGGGGGATAAATGAGTGTGCTGTCTATGTATGTAATCATCTGACATCCCATTGGTAATTTCCTGCAGGAGGAGTTGGCTGCTGTCCACCACTGCAAAATGAGGGTGCCACAGAGAGAGGGCAAAGCGGGAGAAATGAGGCTGGAGCATGCCCAGTGCAGCCGACCCTCCTCGGGCTTCCCTCTCCTTGGCAGGGAGGTCAGTCATGTCTCATGCACGCAGCTGGTATGTGTTGGACACTTTCCTCAGGCACAGGGCTGGTTGTGGTAATGGCCACATGTGGTAATGCCTCCATCATCCTGGGAATTGCTCCCAAATGTCCATATGCAAAGTGTTCTGGAGATGGGTTAACTCACCCAAAAACATCTCCTCTTGGGTTCTCTCTGGTTCCCTTTTGCCCTTTCGAGTAGTTTTTCTTGGTCTCTTTTACTGATTATGCTTTTTCACTCTTGCCCTTTAAGTGCTGGGGTTCTCCAGATGTCCCTCTTGGCCCTCTTCTCTGCTCACTGTAAAGCACTAGTTCAGGAAGTCCATCCACCCTCAACACATGTTGGGCAAGCCTGCTGGCTTGAGTCAGGCTCAGAGGAGCAGTGAGGAAAGCCCCGTCCCTGCCCACAAGGAGCTCCGTCTTCTAGGAATGCAGCCAGAAACACAACAGCAATAAAACCAATGAGCTCTGTCTTTGTGGACTATAAGAAATGCTGAGGGAGATCAAACTTTTTTTCCTTTTCTGGAAAATGAGGATTTTCGTAGAGCCTTATAGAGTTGTTGGGATTATTGAATAATGGAAAGTGCTTAGAACGGTGCCTGGGAAAATGGTGAGGGCTCAGTGAAGAAAGACACGTGAATATAATATCCTCAGCCTCTTCGGTCTCTAGCCCAGACCTTTCCCTGTGGTTGTAGATGAACGTACCTACCTCGTCCCCCAGCCACGTCCATGTGGGAATCCAGCTGGCACCTCAAATCCTACAGGTCCCAGTGGAACTTGTCTCCCACCATCTACGAGTGCTCCCCACAGTGATAGCACTGCCATTCACCCATGGCTCCAGTTGCCTGAGCTAGAACCTCGGAGCCATCTCTCACCCCCACCTAAGCAGTTATAGTGCCCTGGGAACTCTAGCGGGGTCAGGCTGAGGTATGAAAACCCCTGAACTAAAAGCATGTAGGTTCATCAAAAACTTAAGCATCAAATTAGCCTATAGGCATATACTCATAGATATTTACTCAAAATAATTGAAAATAGGTACTCAAATCTTTGTGCACAAATACTCATAGCAGCCCTATTCACGATAACCAAAAGGTTAGCCAGTGGATGAGTGGATAAATGAAAAGTGGTATGTACCTACAATGGAATATTATTCAGCCATAAAAAGGAATGAAGTACTGATACATTCTACAGCATGGATGGACTTTTAAATAGTTACACTAAGTCAAAGAAACTAGATCGAAAAGGTCACATATTGTATGATTCTAGTTATGTGAAATGTCCATATTTCATGATTCTAGTTACATGAAATGTCACCTATTGTATGATTCTAGTTATATGAAATAGGCAAATCTATTCAGACAGAAATCATATTGGTGGTTACTGAGGGTTGGGGAGAAGGAGAAATGGGAAGCAACCATTTAATGGGTAAAAGAGTTTCCTTTGGAGTAACAGGAATGTTTTGGAACTAGACAGAGGTGGTGGTTGCACAATATTGTGAATCCATAGGAATTCCATTCTGAATCCATAGGAAATCCATTTGGAATCCATAAATGCCGCTGAATTGCTCACTTTTAAATAGTGTTATGTTATAGAAATTTCACCTCAATTTTTTTAAAAAGCTGTCTTTATGCCAGCTTTCTCTGGAGAATCTGTTGATTTTGAACATAAACCCCTCTCTTCTGCCAGCCTAGAAATGCCCAGCACTTCTAGGCAAGACAGGCTCATGGTATGGAGGCTAAGTGGAAAAGATAAGGCCAGAGGATCAATACATGGCTTGTAGGAAGTCCCTTTGTTCCCCAGACCCATGCGCAGATGAGCTGGCTGCCCCCACCTGCCTCCATGGGGAGGCTGCAGTTCTGCTTGTGTTGGGTTGGGTGCCGAGGAAAGAGGGCTTTCCCTGCATGTGTACAGACACTAGCACTGAGGCCTGACCCCAGCAACACAAAGGCTTAGAGCAGCCCTGCCACTCTCTGATCCTCAAAGCAGGAGGCAACTCCATCCTATCCTAAGAGCTGCTGAGAGAGACAGTTGGAGGAACCCTGCTGCCCTGGGCTCAGTTGCTTCCACTCAGAGTTCCAGAAGCAGTCCGACTCTAGAAGCTCCCAGACTTAGGAGCAGAAGAATGGGTTCTATGGGGCCACTCCTCTAGAATGTGCCTACAGGGGCTGGGACATACACTAGCAGGGAGGGAGGGGCTCTGGCCAAAGCAGCAGGCCAGAGACTACAGCCAGGGACCCTCCCAGCACACCAGACAGCCTTACTCAACACCTAGCCTGATCACAGATAAAAATGCCCTGCCTGAAGAAGCCCTGAAGAGCTCACATTAGGAAGGTTGGTCAGGGGATGCTAATGATAATTCAGTCCCCAAAGCACGGCAGGTTGCAGAAGCCAGGGAAAGCAGCCCAGGAAAGGCAGGTGAAATGAGGTGTTTTTCAGCTCAAGGGAGCCTTTGCTTACCAGCGCCCCTTCCTTTCAATGCCAAGCTCACGTACTATAGGGGCTTGTAGCAAGGGATTAATTAACTTTCAAAAGACTGGACTCTACCCTGGGCGCTCACACCCATTAGCGACTCAGGCACTTGCTCTACCAGTGAGGCCCGGGGCTGGAAGCTCTGGTCTGTCTGTCCTGCTTGCTCCACCCCTGTCTGCCCAACTCTCCTAGCCTCTGGGTTCTAGATGATGATCGATTCTCTGCTGGTCTCTGATTTCATTTTATCATCCCACTTTACCTTCTTTGCAGCATTTTCCTTTTTTTTTTTTTTTTTGAACAATCCCTGTTGTTATTCTGACTAGGGAGGGGAAAGGAAAGTTGCAAAGCAGTGGGGAGGGTCTATGCGTCTCTCTCTGTATAGTTCTTCTGATTGCACACACACAGACCCTTCATCTGGAGACTCTGGGATAGTGATAAGATCCACTCAGATTTTTATATTACGTTTTCCCAAACCATTGAAGTCTTATTGATTCTCCTCTTAAACATTTTTCCTTCCGTTCTCCTCCCCACCCCATACACCTGGTTCAGGCTCTTTTGACTCTCCGCTGAATCATTGCAGCAAGCAACAGCCTTCTAACCCACCTCCCTGTTGCAGCTGGTTCCTCCCCAGTCCACCCCAGCCAAAATCCGAGCAGTTCCCTTGCCTGCTCTGGTGATACTCAGAGTGTGGCTCCTGGGCCACCAGCATAAGCATCCCCAGGGAACGGGTTAGAAATGCAAATTCTCCAGATACATCTCAGACCTATGGATTCAGAAACTTTGGGGGAAGGCCCAACAATTTGTGTTTCCTTAAGTTCTCCAACTGGTTGTTACCTGCTAAAATGGAAAAAACAGTGACCTAGTTAACAGTCTTCACTGAGTCCCACTACCAGGGCCAGATTCCTTAGGCCAACCTGCAGGACCTCTGGGACCTACTCCGTGCCTGTCCTCTGAGTCCTGAGTCCTGAGTCCTCCTCCCTGCCCTTTCCACCAGCCCCTTCCCAGCACACCTTGCTTCAGCTATTCCCACCTGCAAGTGGTTCCCAGAACAGGGGCTGGTTTAAGACACTGTGCCATTTCCCTCATGCCCAGATGCCCTTGTCATCTGCCCACAGAACCCACTGGCCACTCCCTCTCTGGGTGCCCATCACCCCCTGACTAGCCCACATCCCCGTTGTACTTAGCTGTCAGCCTATTGCTCTCTGTCTCTAGACTTCAGGCTCTTTGAGGACAGGGTCACATGTTTGCACTTCAGAACCCTAGTACCCTGCATATATGTGGCACCTGATTCAAAGCCAGGACTTCAGCACTGCCCATCAGTCATCACAAGATCCCTGGACACACACCAGCATACAGGCATGGGGGCTTCTTTTTACTGTTGGGTTTACTGTTACTACAGTGGAATTACTGGGCCCCTGGAGGTCTCATAGCAAGCTCACTGAGCTCACCTGGACCCATGCTCATGATGGCATGTCTTCTGCACAGCATTCAGTATATGTAGAAAGAACAGTAAAGTTGGAGTCTGATGACCTGTGTTGAATTATAGTTCTACTACTTTCTAGCCCTTTGATCTTAAAAAAAAAGAAAAAACACTCCAAGACTCAGTTTTATCATGTGTAAAATGGGCTCTTAAGAAAACCTCCCAGGAATTGTTGTACTAATTTAGATAAATATACGTCTTAGTTTGAGCCTCCCTGAAAGCAGAGCCTGAGACAAGGATTTGGGTACAGGAAATTTATTTAGGAAGTGATCCTAGGGAGTAGGAGAGAGAAGATTTGGTAAAGGCAAGACAGAAAACAGGAAACACCAGTATAACTATTGCTGTAAGGAGTGGGACTATGTCTTGCGGAACCTCTGAGAAGTACACAAAATGCTGCCTAACTCCCACCCTACCCCCACTGAACTATCATCCAAAATATAGAAAGTGGGGGCCAAGAGTGGTGGCCCATGCTTGTAATCCCTGCACTTTGGGAGGCTGAAGCGGGAGGATCACAAGATCAGGAGTTTGAGACCAGCCTGGCCAATATGGTGAAACCCCGTCTCTACTAAAAAGACAAAAATTAGCTGGGCATGGCGGTGGGCACCTGTAGTCCCAGCTACTCAGGAGACTGAGACAGGAGAATTGCTTTGACCCAAGAGGCAGAGGTTTCAGCGAGCCGAATTCACACCACTGCACTCCAGCCTGGGTGACAGAGAGAGACTCAGAGAGAGAGAGAGAGAGAGAGAGAGAGGAAGAAGAAGAAGAAGAAGAAGAAGAAGAAGAAGAAGAAGAAGAAGAAGAAGAAGAAGAAGAAGAAGAAGAAGAAGAAGAAGAAGAAGAAAAGGAAGGAAGGAAGGAAGGAAGGAAGGAAGGAAGGAAGGAAGGAAGGAAGGAAGGAAGGAAGGAAGGAAGGAAGGGAAGGAAGGAAGGAAGGAAGGAAGGAAGGAAGGAAGGAAGGAAGGAAGGAAGGAAGGAAGGAAGGAAGGTCATTTATCACAGTTCCCACTTCCCATAGGTTAAGGGCTGATATGGCCATTAACTCTCTCCTTCTTTCTTCCAGACTGCACTTCAGAGTTGCTCTTGTTTGCAGGTGTGTGGGTTTCTGAAACTTCAGGGAAGGCCTGAAGCAGAGAAGCAGAAAAGTACAAGGTGCACTAAAGGTGGGACTGTCAGCTTGAGTCTGAGCTCACGTGGAACTTTTCACTACTGCTGCAACCAAAATCAGGTGGGCAAGGGGTGTGAAGTGGGGCTCTAAACACACCTGCCACAGTCTGTGAACATACACTCCCATAGAACATTGCGATTGCCTATAATGTGCTTTTCGGAATTAGGATTGCCTGTTTAGTGATCACTGCCTGCTACTTGGCAGTGGTTTCCCTGATGGCAGGGACAATGTCTGTCTCACTCATCACTATATCCCCAATACTAACAAGGCTACAGTAACCAAAAAAGCATGGTACTGGTACCAAAACAGAGATATCGAGCAAAGGAACAGAACAGAGGCCTCAGAAATAACACCACACATCTACAACCATCTGATCTTTGACAAACCTGACAAAAACAAGAAATGGGGAAAGGATTCCCTGTTTAATAAATGGTGCTGGGAAAACTGACTAGCCATATGTAGAAAGCTGAAACTGGATCTCTTCTTTATGTCTTATACAAAAAGTAATTTAAGATGGATTAAATACTTAAATGTTAGACCTAAAACCATAAAAACCCTAGAAGAAAACCTAAGCAATACCATTCAGGACAGAGGCATGGGCAAGGAATTCATGACTAAAAATAGCAATGACAACAAAAGCCAAAATAGACAAATGGGATCTAATTAAACTAAAGAGCTTCTGCGCAGCAAAATAAACTATCATCAGAGTGAACAGGCAACCTACAGAATGGGAGAAAAATTTTGCAATCTACCCATCTGACAAAGGTCTAATATCCAGAATCTACAAAGAACTTAAATAAATTTACAAGAAAAAAGCAAACAATCCCATCAAAAAGTAGGCAAAGGATATGAACAGATATTTCTCAAAAGAAGACATTTATGCAGCCAACAGACACATGAAAAAATGCTCATCGTCACTGGTCATCAGAGAAATGCAAATCAAAACCACAATCAGATACTATCTCACACCAGTTAGAATGGCAATCATTAAAAAGTCAGGAAACAACAGATGCCAGAGAGGATGTGGAGAAATGGGAATGCTTTTACACTGTTGGAGGGCTGTAAACTAGTTCAACCATTGTGGAAAACAGTGTGGCGATTCCTCAAGGATCTAGAACTAGAAATGCCATTTGATCCAGTGATCCCATTACTGGGTATATACCCAAAGGATTATAAATCATAGTCCTATAAAGACACATGCATACTTATGTTTATTGAGGCACTAGTCACAATAGTAAAGACTTGGAACCAACCCAAATGTCCATCAATGATAGACTGGATTAAGAAAATGTGGCACATATACACCATGGAATACTATGCAGCCATAAAAAAAGATGAGTTCATGTCCTTTGGGACATGGATGAAGCTGGAAACCATCATTCTCAGCAAATTATCGCAAGGACGGAAAACCAAACACTGCATGTTCTCACTCACAGGTGGAAGTTGAACAATGAGAACACTTGGACACAGGGTGGGGAACATCACACACTGGAGCCTGTCGTGGGGTGGGGGGATGGGGGATTGATAGCATTAGGAGAAATACCTAATATAAATGATGAGTTAATGGGTGCAACAAACTAACATGGCACATGTATACATATGTAACAAACCTGCATGTTGTGCACATGTACCCTAGAATTTAAAGTATAATTTAAAAAAAAAGAAAAGAAAATGTGACACATATACACTATGGAATACTATGCAGCCATCCAAAAGGATGAGTTCATGTCCTTTGCAGGGACATGGATGACACTGGAAACCATCATTCTGAGAAAACTCACAAGGACAGAAAACCAAACACCGCATGTTCTCACTCATAGGTGGGAACTGAACAATGAGAACACTTGGACACAGGGCGGGAAACATCACACACCGGGGCCTGTTGTAGGGTGGAGGACTGGGGGAGGGATAGCATTAAGAGAAATACCTAAGGTAAATGACTAGCTAATGGGTGCGGCAAACCAACATAGCACATGTATACCTATGTAACAAATCTGCACGTTGTACACATGTACCCTAGAACTTAAAGTATAATAATAATAATAAAGAAAACTCTGCAATGCAGACATTCTCAAAGATTTTTGTTGGATGACTGGATGAGTAAAAGTATCTTTCCCATAACGGATACTCAGGATGATCAGCCACAACATTGTTCAGACTTTATGAATTGAAGGAGAGAATGCACCATTTACTCATGAAATTACAGAGAATCATACAAGATGAACACGTTGGAATTCCTTTTCCATTCAGGATGGAATACCAGAAACCAGGTTTGCTCTCTGAGCTGAAACAACTAAAAGTCCAGACAACATATACAAAACAATGGTACTTGGGACATTGGGCACTGGGTAACAAAGAAGGGTTATCCCTGAGAGGCCGAAAACAACTTTGGCCATCCTATGATCATCCAAGTTTAATGCTTGGAGAAAGTTTCCAGGCAACAGTGGGAAGTGCTAGCTGGTGAGAGGAGGAAAAGCAGAGAAGCAGGGGAGGGGAGAATCACAAAGGGACAGGAGGAAATTCTTTGGGGTGATAGGTATGTTCACTATCTTGATTGTGGAGACGATTCCATGGGTGTATACATATGTCAAAACATCAAACATCAAATTATATGCTTTTTTTTTTTTTTTTTTTTTTTTTTGAGACAGAGTCTCGCTCTGTCGCCCAGGCTGGAGTGCAGTGGCCGGATCTCAGCTCACTGCTTTACGCCGTTCTCCTGCCTCAGCCTCCCGAGTAGCTGGGACTACAGGCGCCCGCCACCTCGCCCAGCTAGTTTTTTTGTATTTTTTAGTAGAGACGGGGTTTCACCATGTTAGCCAGGATGGTCTCAATCTCCTGACCTCGTGATCTGCCGTCTCCGCCTCCCAAAGTGCTGGGATTACAGGCTTGAGCCACCATGCCCGGCCCAAATTATATGCTTTACAGTATGCATTTTATTGGATGTGTTCATACCTCAATAAGGCTGGTTTTTTAGAAAAGATGAGGGTGTTGGTATTTCTGTCCAGGTAACAGAGGATAACGTGCATTAGACAAATACACAGAACTCGTTAAAGAGTATGTAAGTAGGCCAGGCACGGTGGCTCACACCACTAATTCCAGCACTTTAGGAGGCAGGGCAGGGAGGATTGCTTGAGCCCAGGAGTTCAAGACCAGCCTGGGCAAGAAGGTGAGACCCCATCTCTACAAAAATAATTTTAAAAATTAGCCAGGCATGGTAGCACATGCCTGTAATACCAGCTATTCAGGAGACTGAGGCAGGGGGATCACATGAGTCCAGGAGTTCAAGGATGCAGTGAGCTGTGACCATGCCACTGTACTCCAGCCTGATATTCATTCCTTTCCTTTCCTTCCCGATGCTTTGTCTTGAAGAGAGAGAAGTAGTGGAGCCTACAGAGTTGCTTAGGCCCCTAGCAGAATGCTTCTTCCCAAATTGCCACTTCCCTAGCATGGCCTCCTATTATCTAAATTAAGGAATACATGGAATCAAGTTAAAACTGCATTGCAATGGTTGTACCCCTGCACGCACGTACACACACACACACACACACACACACACACACACACATAGGTCTCTCAGATCTCTCCACAGGCCACTTGCTCACTGTTTCCCACTCCCCTTTGGAGTCTCTGGCTAGTCTTCCTCCAGCCAAGTGTGAGCTTCCTTGGAAAGAAACACAGATCCCCTCAGAGGGGCTAGGGTGAGGCTGAGCCCCTGAGGGTCTGAGGTGTACACTGCAGACGGGAGCAAACAATCCCAGAAACGGACACAAACATCCGTAAGGATTTAGATGTGTTTAATGGAAAAGCAAAACCATGACTGGAAAAAAGAGGTAAATATATCTTTTTAAAATCACTTGTTGGTTAAGCCTTTCTAAACATGCAGTAAAGGCATAAACCTCAAAGGACAACGATTGTTTAGATCAATGCTAAAAATGAAAAAGGCTGGAGCAAGTGTGAATGTTGAGAACCACACACACCTGATAGACATTTCCTTGAAAGGACATGGCACTGTTTGATTAATTGGATCAGAGCGAGGACTCAAGCATCCACAGGGGCTGGCCAGGCATAGGGGGAAGCAGGAGCAGGGAGCTGTGCACAGGTGTGTGAGGGAGACTGACCAGGGGGAGGACACCACCAACTAAAGGAGATAGTGCCTCACCCTCTACACCTAACAACTGTGACTAAAGCTAGGAAGGAATGAGGGGGCCTCAGCTCTTCAGATCAGCTGTTAGATCTTCAGATGCTCGAGAACTGAGTGTAAAACCTCCTGGCTTATATTTTTCACAGGAGATAAAACAAGGTGCAGACCAAAGAAACCAAGTCTTCAGGCTGGACTATGGGTCTTGGTTGTCTTGGCCCTGTGGGGCAGAAGGGATGAAGAAGGGCAGAGAAGGGCAGAAACAGCCCTCTGAAAACTGAGTGGGGACATAGGAGTACACAGCCACCACCCATCTGTTGAGAGGGTTTTGAATGTTACAATATATAAATTGAAATTTGCAGCTGCCCTCAGCTTGCACTCCCCAACCCTTTCCACCACCATTCTTCCTTAAATAACACAGAAGGTTGATGAGTAACTTCCAGACAAGGACCAGCACAGGACCTTGACAAAAGTGCACCAAGAAACAAGATGAAAGGAGAAAAATATGATGGAAGATGTTGAAAAATATTAAATTATGTGTACACCCCTCCACTGCTGAACTCCTTCTCCTCTGAGGTGTACTCATTTGAACCTTTTCCCTGAGGTCGGCCCTCGTTGCTTTAGGAGAGTCAGCTTGGAGGGACCTGTGAGCAAAGAAGACAAAATCTTGGCTTTGAGTTCTAAATCAGTGTTTCTCAACTTTAATGTGCTAAGGAACAACCTGGGGATCAAGAGCTCCCAGGAAATGTTCAGGCTGCTGGCTGGCTGACCACACTGAGTGGTAAGAATCCAAGGTCGGATGTAGGACAGGAAAGAAGAGAAAGAGGTGGGGCACGGTGGCTCACATCTGTAATCCCAGCACTTTGGGAGACCAAGGTGGGCGGATCATCAAGTCAGGAGATCAAGATCATCCTGGCTAACACGGTGAAATTCCGTCTCTACTAAAAATACAAAAAATTAGCCAGGCATAGTGGTGGGCTCCTGTAGTCCCTGCTACTCGAGAGGCTAAGGCAGGAGAATAGTGTGAACCGGGGAAGCAGAGCTTGCAGTGAGCTGAGATTGCACCACTGCACTCCAGCCTGGGCGACAAAGAGAGACTTCATCTCAAAAAAGAAAAAAAAAAAACAAAAGAAAAGAAAAGATAAGAACATGTGCTCCTACCCCACTTTCCAAAATGTAATGGCAGAAGAGGAGACAGAAGAGCAAGATAAATATCAGACCCTGAAAGGGGTCACTGGACTGTGTACCCTGGGCACCTGGAAGGCAGGAGTGTTAGAGATCCCTAGGGAGTAACTTGGGGATCTGAGCCTCAAATGCTCAATGTCCTGGCCCAGGAGACAGCAATCTGCAGGCTAGTGGAGGACAGTGGATGGGGTATCCATGAGACAGCTGGGAGGTGCCTCTAATTTTTCCTTCTGGAAGGAAAGGGAAGGAGAAAAAGAGCAAGTGCACCAGTGTCCTCATCTGTCATAGGAGGTGATGGGCATTGTCTAACACTTGAAACGTGCTGTGGAAAAACACTTGACAACCCAGCTACTGAATTACTTAGTGCAGTTTTTGTACAATTTTTGTGTGACTTCCTGAGTGTCTGCTTCCACCCCTATAACCACAACCTGGATTTTGTATATGTCATTCTCATGAATCAATTTTGCTATGCATGTGTCCCTTAGCAAAAAAAAAAAAAAAAAAAAGCATTGATTTGCATGTTTTTAAAGTTCGTGTACATGGTATCATATTGTACATAAATATTCTATAGATTGCTGTCTTTGTTCAACATTATGTTTATGAGAGTCATCCCTGTCAATGTGTGTAACTAGTTCATTAACTTTTATCATTTTATAGTATGTATAGTGCATTATCAATTTTTCTGTTGATGGACATACAGATTGTTTCCAGGTGTTTGCTATTATAAATATGCTACTGTGAACATTTATAATCTCCCGGTATATATATAAGAGTTTCTTTATTGCTGAGTGGAAGAATTTGATGGGCCATAGGGTACACACATCTTCAATTTAAAATAACTTGTCAAAGTGACTGAATTAATTCATACCTACAGCAATGACGCGTAAGTGTTCCAATGACTCCACATCCTCAATAATTCTTTTTTCTATAGATATCACCTTTACTTATACATTCATCAGTTGATGGACTTTGGGCTGTTTCCACTTTAAGGCCACTATCAATAATACTGCTATGAACATCCTTGTATAAATTTTGTGTGAACATCTGTTTAAATTATTTGGGGTATATACCTAGGAGAAGAATCTCTGGCCCACATGGTAACATTATATTTAACCTATTGAGAAAGTCTCATACTGTTTTCCAAAGTGGCTGCACCATTTTACATTCCCACCAACAGTGTATGAGGGTTCCAAACTCTCCCTGGCCTCATCAGCACCTGTTATCTGGGTTATTTTTTATTATAGCCACCCAAGAGGGTATAAAATGGTATGTCACATGGTTTTGATTTTCATTTCCCTAGTGACTAATGATGCTGAGCATCTTTTCATGTGCTTTTTGGCCATTTGCACATCTTCTTTAGAGAAATGCTATTCAGATCTTTTGCCCATTTTAAATTGGGTTATATGTCTTCTAAGTTTATAGGTTCTTTATTCTTTTTTTCCATTAGTTATTGGGGTACAGGTGATGTTTGGTTACCTGAGTAAGTTCTTTAGTGGTGATTTGTGAGATTTTTGTGCACCCATCACCTGAGTAGTATTTGTGGTCTTTTATACCTTGTCCCCTCCCACTCTTCCCCCCAAGCCCCCAAAGTCTGTTGTATTATTCTTACGCCTTTGTGTCCTCATAGCTTAACTCCCACATATCAGTGAGAACATACGATATTTTGTTTTCCATTCCTGAGGAGTGTAAACTAGAACAGCCACTGTGGAAAATAGTGTGGAGATTCCTTAAAGAACTAAAAGTAGGACTACCATTTTATCCAGCAATTCCACTACTGGTTAAGAAGTCATTATTTAAAAAAGATACTTGCACATGCATGTTTATAGCAGCATAATTCACAACTGCAAAATCGTGGAACCAACCCCAATGCCCATCAATCAACGAGTAGATAAAGAAATTGTGGTGTGTGTGTGTGTGTGTATACCTACCCCACTTCCCAAAATGTAATGGCAGAAGAGGAGACAGAACACACACACACACACACACACACACACACACACACACACACAATGGAATACTATGCAGCCATAAAAAGGAATGAATTAACAGCATTTCCAGTGACCTGGACGAGATTGGAGACTATTATTCTAAGTGAAGCAACTCAGTAACTCTTAAAATTCTGTTTAATTTTTGCCATCCTGGTGGTGTGAAATTTTATCTGATCACAATTTCATTTTGTGTTTTTGGTAGACTGTCACTTTGGTGGCCTCCAGGGAATCACACTTTCCAGCATTCTTGCTCTCATTTAAACCCCTCTCCTTAAACCTAGGTGATCTCTGTGATCTGCCTTAACCAGTACAATATGGCAGAAATGACACAGGGCAAGAGCTGGGTCTAAGCCTTGAGAGACCGCATGGGAAAACCACAGTGAGAGGCCACTTGGAGAGGTGACGTGGGGAAGGAGAGGCTCCAAGACCACGTGGAGAAATGAGGAACCTAACCCAAACCTCTAACAGCAGCCGCAGCCAGATACTTGCATTGAGCCATTCCAGCTGTCTTCCTGCTGCTAGCCATCCAATCTAAGGTGCCAGGCATGAGAAGAAGCCACATTGCCCCTGCAGACTCAGCAGATGTTGTGTGGAGCAGAGATAAGCTGTCCCCACTAAGCCCTTTCCAAATTTCTAACCCACAGAATAGTGAAAAAGAGTAAAAGAGTGGTTTCTTTGAGCCACTAGACAACAAGTGATAACTGAATGATCTGCCCTCTGGTATGGTGGAGCACCTTTTTGTATATGCATTGACCACTTGCTTTGCTTTACTCTTTTGTAAATTACTTATTTATATCTTCTTTTTTTCTTGGATTGTGTTTTGCTTTTCTGTTCGTAGAGGTTATTTATATAATCTGGATTTGAATCCTTTATTGTTTGGGTATATTACAAATATCTTCTCTGGCTTATCAATTCACCTTTGTATGATCTTTTGACAATCACAAGTTTTTAATTGCAATTGAATTGAAATCACCAATCTTTCTTATTAGATTTTGTGCTTATTGTGTTTTGCATCAGGAATCCTTCTCAACCCTAAAGCCATGAAAAATTTCTCTATATCTCCTTCTAAAATATTGAATGTGTTTTTTAAAATTTTTGTTTTAAATTGACCTAGAATAGTTTTTGGTTATATTGTCAAGTAGGAATTGAATTTCACTTTATTTCCATATAAATAACAATTGACTTCATATTGTTAATTGAATAGCCTTTCCTTTTTCCATTGATCAAAAATGTCACCTCTACCACAAAGCAACTTTCCCATACATGTCTGACTCTTTCTGAGCTGCATGCTCCATCAGTCTATTTGCTCCGCCCCACACCAATAGCAAACTGTCTCTATTACTGTAACTTTTTAAGAATTATTGTTATGTGCTAGGATGAGTTGCCACCACTTATCCTTCCTCAAAGTCAGTTTGACTATTCTTGGCCCATTCTTATCCCATTATCTGGGATGAATGTTCTTCCACGTAAATTATACAATCAAGCCAGCAAATTCCAAAGTTAACCCTATAAAGAATCTGATTTATAGAATACTTTGAGGATAATTTGTATTTATGATATTGAGTTTTCCTATCCACGAATGTGATGTATCATTCCATTTATTTAGGAACCTTTCAATGTGTTTGAATAAAGTTTAATAATTTCTTCAGAAAGGTCACAAACATTTGTTCTTAGATTTATTCTTTTATATCTTACATTTTTGTTGTTGTTCCCACTGAAATTTGTATTTTTTAAATTGCATTTTCTGACTATTTGTTGCTGGTAAATAGGAGTGCATCTAATTTTTGTACATTTGTGTCTAACAGCCATCCATCATATTAATTATAATGTTTTTATGTAGATAATTACGTAACTTTCAAATAGTAATTTTCTTTTCTTCTGTTACAATTACCTTTTCTTTTGCTGGTCTTCATGTGTGAACCACAACCTCTTGTAAAATGTTAAATAAAAGTGGTGATGGGGCATCCTTTTCCCATTCCTAATTTTAAATGTATTGCTTCTAATGTTGCACCAGATTTCACGATGCTTCCAGTAGGTGTTTTGAACATACATACATACATATATACATATTCTGTATGATTTTTGTAGGATTTTTAATATATGCATGATGATTATATGTTTTCACCCCTTTAACCTGTGAGTGTAGTAAATTTCATAAATAATTTTACAACATTGTCAGTCACGCATCCTTGGGATAAAACTAACTTGATCATGCTGTATTTTTTCCTACTTGCCTTTGGGTTCAGATTTCTAGTATTTTGTTTAAATTTTCAACCTATTTTCTTGAGTGCTACTGGCTCGTAATTTTTCTTTCTTTTACAGTCTTTATCTTGTTTAGTATTGAGGTGATACCAGTCTCATTAATGAGTTGGGGGATTAGTCCCTTTTCCCCACCCTTTTCTCTGGAACAGCTGATGTTACAGAAAAGCTTGATAGACTTACTATAAAATCCCCTGAGCTTGGTTTGGCTTTTTGTTCTTAGGTTTTCTTAGTTGATAGATTTTAAGTTACTGATTCAATTACAGTCGATGGTCATTATTTGCAAACTCTGTATTTGCCAATTTGACTACTTGCTAAAATGCATTTGTAATCCCCAAATCAATATTTGTAGTGCTTTTGTGGTCATTTATAAACATGTTCAAAGTGGTGAAAAATTTGAGTCACCCAACACACATACTCCCAGCTGAAGTTGAACAAGGTGATGCCCTACCTTCTTGTCTCAACCGTCATACTATAAACAAATACCTTTTCTGTAATCAATTTAGTACCACATTTTTCACATTTGGGGGTTTTTGGTTGCTGATTTTGCTGTTTAAAATGGCCACTAAGCATGGCATTAAAGTGCTGTCTAGTGTTTCTAAGTGCAAGAGAGCTGTTATGTGCATTACAGAGAAAATACATGTGTTAGATAAGCTTCATTCAGGCATGAGTTGTAGGTTGTTGGCTGTGAGTTCAGTGTTACTAAATCAACAAAATAGTACATCCAAAAAAAAAAAAGGAAGAGGAAATTCATTGATCTGTGTGTGATGCTGCCCCAGAAAGTGCTAAAGTAACATCTATAACGCTTAATGAAGTTATAGGAAAGATGGAAAGAAGCTAAATTTGTGGATTCATGTCACTACAATGGATTTTTTAAAAAAGCTTAGTTACAGCATTGTTGTAAGGCTGAAAGGAAAAGAAAATATAGTCATGTCATCTATGTCAAGAAAATGTTAAACCCTTGCCATTGGATTACACATTTCAAAAGACAACACATTGTAAAAAATGTTAAAGTTGCAGATAAGACAGGTTCTGCAGAGCAGGAACCTGTAGAAGAAATTTGAAAACACCTGCCAAGTGTTATACAGGAAAATGATCACCTGGCAGAGCAGGTTTTCAATGTTGATGAGACCAGCTTGTTTAAAAAGGACAATGGTGAATGAATGTATATACTGCAAATGGAGTTTTAGTTGACAAGAATGCTGGACCAAAGGCTCACAGGAACCTAACCCTCTGTCTTCCCTGTTCAGTATTCACTATTTCAGTGTTTATGGCAACTTTATAGAACACAAATACCATGACAACTAGAATTAGCTGAACTTAAATGATTATTAGACAATTTTGATTTTCTGTTTCTTCTTGTGTCAGTATTGGTGAGTGCCATTTTCCAATAAATTGACAGTTTTGTCTAAATTTTCAAATCAATAAGAATAAAGTTATTCATAGCATGTGCTTATTATCTTTTAAATATCTGCAGAGTCTGTAATTGTTCTCTTTTTAATTAATAATATTGTTTATTTGTGCCTCTTACTTTTTTCTTGATCATTCTTACCTAAATTTTATCTATTTTGGTCGTCTTTCCAAAGAACAATGCTTGATTTTGTCATCTGAAGAATACTATATAAGAAGAACCAATCTTACAACCTTTTAAGATTGGTATTTTCACATAACATAATGCCCTGGAGGTTCATCTAAGTTGTTGCGTGTATCAATTGTTTGCTTATTTTTCTTGCTGAGTAGTATAAAGAGGTACAAATATACCACAGTATGTTTAACCATTCACCTACTAAAAGACATTTTGGCTGTTTCCAGGTTTTGGCTATTACAAACAAAGCTGCAATGCATGTCATGTGTAGGTTTTCATGTTAACACGTTTTCATTTTTCTGTAATAAATGTCCTAGAGTGTGATTGCTGTCTTAGAGTAAGTATGTATAAATATAGTTTTACTTATTTTCTAATTCTTACACCTTTAAATATTACTCATATCTAATCACATTGGCTAATACCTCAAGGACCATGTTAAATCATATTGAAGTTAGTGGGCATCTTTGCTTTAGCAAGAATGCCTCTAGTTTTTCCCCATTGAGTAAGAGTCTGGCTTTTGGATTTGAGCTTTATATGGTTTATTATGTTAGGGAAGTATCCATCTGTATGCGTTTCTTGAGCTTTGTAAAAAAGTACCACAATCTGGGTGGCCTCAAGCAACAGAATTTGTTCTGCAGGCTAGAAGCTTGAGATCAAGGTCTTAACAGGGCCAGGATCCCTCTAAAATCTGTAGGAGTGAATCCTTCCTTACCTCCTTCTAGCTTCTGGTGTTTTGCTGGCAATCCTTGATGTTCCTTGGTTTGAAGCTGCATCCTTCAGTCTCTGCCTCCACTGGCACATAGCATTCTCCCCCACTCCTTGTGTCTGTGTCTCTGTGCCTCTCCTTTTTCTATAATGACACCTGTCATATTGGCTTAAGGGCCCACCCTACCCCAGTATAACCTTATCTTAACTGATTATATCTGCATTGATCTTCTTTCCAAATAATGTCATTCTGTTGCTGCCTCCCTTTGTATGCTGTTCTTAAGGATACATGAAGCTTAAATTTTTTGCATGTATTTGAATAATTTGATAGTTTTGCTTAGAAGCCATGAGGATTTGTGTGTGTGTGTGTCTTTAAAAGTCTAGTAGTAGTTTTACTAGTATATGTCTCAGGTTTGCGATTTTATAATTCTGGAGTAAGTTTCCAAGTATGTGTGCTGGCAGACAATTCTCCATGGATTGTTCATGGTTCCATCAGATTGTGAGTGAGGCACTTATTATTATTTGCTCAGTCTGTCTTTTCAAGGGAGTTTGTATAGCAAACAGCCTCAGAAGATAGAGATGGTATCTTGTCCAAAACCAAGGAAAGACAAGCTTACTGTGTAATATAATGGAGCAAAGGGAAGAAATGCTTCCTACCCATTATAAAAGATTTGGGTTCCCTAAGTGCAGGGCTCTCTCCTATAACATTGTGCTAATGTCCTCTGGCCCTCTTTACATTGCTCTGTGAACACTGGGGCTTGGGGAAAAAAGTATAAAAATGACATTACTTGTGTACTGCTATTGCTGTGAGTAATGTATTTTATTTTCTCTCTGACTTAGGAGTCTCTCCTTTTCTGCTGATATCCACACAACCGTGGCAAGCTAATTTGTTAGCTTATAAGTAGAATAAAATATAAGGCCCTTCACAGTTCTCGACAATATGATGGGCCATTTCAATTATTTCATTTTCTTTTATATCAGGACAACTTTCTTGGAAACTGTTTTAAGTTTTTGTTTTGCTCCTATGCTTTGTTTTTCTTTTTCCAGGGACTCCAATTATATGCAGACTGAACTTTCTTTGACCATCTTCCATTTTTATCACTTTTTTTCAAAATTATTTTACTTCTTTCATTATTTCATTTTTATTATTTTGGGTTTTTTCTGCCCTTCAGTTTTTAAGAAATTTTTCATTCAAATGTATTTCTTCTTGCATAACTAGTAATTTATTCTTTATTTATAAAATGCTATTGCCTTTTTCTTCCATTTCTTTCCTCAGTTTAATCAACTCTTATTACATTTTCTTCTCACATTTTATTCATTTCTGTTTTTAGTTTTTGAATTTCTGATTCCAGCACTTTGGAGTCTTCAGATGGCTTTTGAAGTGTGTTTAATTCAGAAGGAAACATTTTGTTATTAGTTTCTTCTACTTGGTGGGTTTTGTCAGGAGGAGAATTTCTATTTGCTAGTAGTCTTGCACAGCATTGGTTTGATTTATTTTTCATTTTTTATTTTTCCCAAAGTATCATGTATACAGGTGCATAATTTAAGTGTACCCTCTTCTGTCAGTTTAGTGAAGTTCAGTTTCTTTATAGATGATGAGAGGAATGGAATATCTTGGTATATCTTGTTCAATTTTTATCTCTGCTGGATCAGTATTTTTCTTCTCTAACTTAAGCTTTTCCCTCATTGTCACAACTACAAAAGACATTATTAATCTCTATTTATCTGATTATCTAATTACCTTTTATAAGCTCTGCTTCTCTGAAACTGCCAGTTCCAGTCTTGATCATTTTTAAGCCCCTTTCCCTTGGCTGATGCTATGAGCTACTGTGTTCCAGATCTGTGCTCAGTATTTTGCACTTATTGTCAAACTTTTTCTGGCAATGGTTTTGTAGCGTTTTGTCTATGCCCTTTTCTCCCTTTTTCCCTTTTCATAGATTATCTTGTCTTCTCTTTTTTACACTTTACCCTACAGATGTTCAGCAGCAGCAAGAGCTCTGTTGGAACGTGGTGCTTGTTTTTTAACTTATAGTTAAAGTTTTCGGTAGTCTCTGTCTCCTGGTAATATGAAGGAGTGGATCGTGGGTGGCTTTATTTGCTTGCCTTCTCAAATCAGTGATTTTGGAGATGAGGTATAAAACTAAACAGATTCAGGCAGCTGCCATTATTTTTCAGACCTGGAAATTCTCCCTTGCTCTAAGTATTTTAAAAGTCCATTTTGAATTCTTTTTTGACCCATGAGTTATTTAGAAGTGTGTTTTTAAATTTCAAAATGTATGTAGTTTTATAATTATTTTGTTTGTTTATTTTTCATTTTATTGCATTGGGATCAAATATGTGGTCTCTATATCATTGATTCTTTGAAATGTATAGAGATCTAATTAATGAAGTGTTTTTTGGTTAGTTTTTATACATGATCCTTGTGTGCTTGAGAAGAAGGTATATGCCCCAATTTCTTGCTATAGAATTCTATGCATATGTTCACTGAATCAAGTTTATTGTATTATTCAAATATCCTTAAAAACACATGTTGGCTTGAGCGATTAATTACTGAGAGAGGGATGTCAAAAATTTCCCAGTGCGATGTGTTTTTGTCAATTTATCCTTGTTGATGTGTCAAATTTTGCTTTATATGTTTTGAGACTACATTATTAGGTATATTAATGTTTATAATGATTATCTCTTTCTAGTAAATTGAAGATTTTACCATTATATCTTGATTATTTTCATTTTTAAAAAATATAATATTAATATAGCTATACCAGTTTGGTTATGGTTATTTTACCTGGCAAATATCTTTTTCCATTCTTTTATTTTTTACCTTTTCAGGTCTTTTGACTTCAATGTAGCTCTTGTAGGCAGAATATGTATTGATTTTTCCCTGTTTAATTGAGGTATAATAAGTTTTAAAATTTAATGTGATAATTCTATCTTGTAACTAGAACTTGGTAATTTTATGTTGTGATTGTAGATATTTATATAGAATAATTTCCCCAGTGATATTTATATTATAAAGCACATTTAACCATGTGCTTTTAGAAGTGTGTTTTTAAATTTCAAAATGTATGTAGTTTTATAATTATTTTGTTTGTTTATTTCTCATTTTATTGCATTGAGATCAAATATGTTGTCTCTATATCATTGATTCTTTGAAATGTATAGAGATCTAATTAACCACGTGCTTTATAGTTACCTTGCTTTTACTATTTTCATTTTTTTAAGTTTAGAGTTTTTTTAAATAAACTGATTTGTTATGAAAAACATTTATCTAGAGTTCACTTGCTCTATCAATTACACTTTAGTATTTTCTTCTATCAGATCCAAATAACATTAAATGTTTTGATAAATACTTGTGTGTATGTATATGTATACACATTATTTATATCTTTTTTTCTTACAATGAACATATTTTACTTCTGTATTCTAAAAATTATTTGGAGATAGTTTAATATAGACATGAACAAATAAATAATGCTTATATGTTATTGTTACAACCAGGTGGACTTACCAACAGCCATACAGTGGAAGCGGTCTGAGGGCATGGCAGAATATCCCCAACCTGCCTCCCCTAAATATTGTTACCTGTGATGAGCAAACAGCTGCCAAGCAAGAATGGATGCTGGCAGGAGTGTCTGAGCTGAGCCTCTATGGTAGAGTTGCCAGATTTAGCAAATAAAATTATCATATGGAATATACTTTAAAATTTCACGTTGTTTATCCAAGTTATACATAGTTAAATATAACTGGGTGTCCTGCATTTTATTTGACCCTACGCTATGGGTAAGACCCCATTCATTTCACAGGAGAGTGCCGAGAAGCAAGGTGGCTCTTCCTTGCAAGCCCCTGACCTCTCTTGCTGAATGTGCCTGAGAAGGGTGAGAAATGTGTGCTCTCCTTTTAGACACCCAGCTCATCATCCCATTTTTGCCAGCACTTTCTCAGGGGCCCTTTCAGCATTTAATCTAGGGAATGAGGGCACTGTTGCCATGTGGTTTTCAAACTAATAGAGCTGACATCCTAGAACTCCCACCTGGTCCCTTGCCAACATTGTCACACAACCCACCCTACCCCCTCAGTACAGCTCTGACTGCGAAAAGACTGGCTTGGTGTTGAGGTCTAGAGCTCTCATTTACCTGCTGTGTAACATTAACCAATTCACTGAGTTTCTCTGAAACTTCTATGCGTCATTTATAAAATGGGACTTTTAAAAGTAATTCCTTTGAACCAGACCTTATTCTACGAGAAACCATTCAAACTAATGGGGGGAAAAAATGCAAACTTCATATTTCAACCAGATCTTACCCTTTTAGAGCCATAAAGATTAAAGGACAAAAATTGTGTCTGCTTGAGCTACAAACTTCTCTTGCAGCAGAACTAGGGACTGATAAGACAAATTACAGCACTCGCATGCAGTGGAATGCTATGCAGACATTAAAAATGAGCATGTTTCTTAATCCTCGTGATTATAAGAGGTAGACTTTATTTTAGTGAGAAAAGAAAGATGGGAAACAGTATGTATAACAAGCTACCTTTTGTATAAGAAAGGGAGAATATAAAAGTATTTTTAATTGCTTGTTTTACATAAACAGTACACAAGAACTTAATAAAAGTGATTATCCCTGGTGTGAGGATGGGAGTTGTTGGTAGCAAAATATAGTGGCTTAGGGCAGGTCTGGAAATGAGATTTTTCGTTATATACCATTTTGTATTGTTTTGATTTTAGAATCATGTGAATATAAAACTCATTAGTTACAAAAATCAAAAGTTGAACATTTTTAAAAACTAAAAATAAACCCTCCCACATAATGTTGTAAGATAAGTGAGACTGTGTAGTGTGTTTTTATTGTATGTGTGCATGTGTGTGTGCCTGTGTGTTTGTGTGTCTGTGTGTAGTACCCAGAATTGTACATGGAATATAATAAGCAATCATTAAATGTAGCATTCTTCTCTTTTATATAGTTTTTTCTAGCTATAAAATTATATTTTATATAATTTTTATGAGAGAAAATTTTGCAAGTTAAAGAAAAGTTTCAGGAAAAAAGAATAACCTATTATTTCAGCACTCCAAGATAAATCTGTTAATATTTTGTATATTGCTTATCAATCTTTATATTTTATGTAATGTTTACATAAGGCAACATACATAATTTTTTATCCTGTGTTTACCTTAAAGCAAAAGCATCCTTTGCAACTTCTGTTTTTAACACCTGCAGTATACTCCATCACATAAATGACGTTTGTCACCTGTTTCCTGTCCACGTGTCCACTGCCCTGCCAGCTCCTTGAGAACAGGAGCTATACCTTATTCATCTTTGTGTACCCTGTATCTGGTATGTAGAGAGATCTTGATCACTGACTGTTGAATAAATGCACAAATTAATTATCTGAAAATGATCTAGGTAGCTTCTGATTGTTGAGTATTTGGGTGATTTCGTATTGCTTTTAGTCCTCTAAATAATGCTAGCACAGTCATTCCTATACACGAATCACAAATTACTAAGCATATCTTTACTTGTTTCCATAGGTGAAATTTCTAGAAGTGAAATTCCTGGCTCAATCGTTAGGAAAAAAAATTAAAGTTGTTGAAATCACATTTCCAATTTGCCTTCCAAAAAGTTGTCCCAGTATGCACTCTCAGCAGCTGATTAGGGCAGGCTGGGTGCTGATGCTCACTGAAATTAAGAACTTTGCTCCTTTAACTTTTGCTCATCACATGGGAAAGGAAAGTGCATCCAACTGCCATCATTTAAATTTCTTTTTTTTTTTTTTTCATTCTAAGATCTCTGTTTTAATGTTAATGCTTGTCAGTTTTTCCTGAATTCCAAAGGGAAGTTTTAATATCAGTTATAGTTGTAACTCGGACATCAGTTATAACTTAAACTCCATTATAATAATTCTATTTTTTTATTATTATTATTATACTTTAAGTTCTAGGGTACGTGTGCATAACGTGCAGGTTTGTTACATATGTATACTTGTGCCATGTTGGTGTGCTGCACCCATCAACTCGTCAGCACCTATCAACTCGTCATTTACATCAGGTATAACTCCCAGTGCAATCCCTCCCCCCTCCCCCCTCCCCATGATAGGCCCCGGTGTGTGATGTTCCCCTTCCCGAGTCCAAGTGATTTCATTGTTCAGTTCCTACCTATGAGTGAGAACATGTGGTGTTTGGTTTTCTGTTCTTGTGATAGTTTGCTAAGAATGATGGTTTCCAGCTGCATCCATGTCCCTACAAAGGACACAAACTCATCCTTTTTGATGGCTGCATAGTATTCCATGGTGTATATGTGCCACATTTTCTTAATCCAGTCTGTCACTGATGGACATTTGGGTTGATTCCAAGTCTTTGCTATTGTGAATAGTGCCGCAATAAACATACGTGTGCATGTGTCTTTATAGCAGCATGATTTATAATCCTTTGGGTATATACCCAGTAATGGGATGGCTGGGTCATATGGTAAATTTCTTTAATTTTTTAGTGAGGTTAAACATGTTTTCAAATTTTATTAGACACGATTTTTTCTTTTTTGCTAGTTGTTTGCTCCTATACTTTGTCCATCGATCTACTTGGGCCTTCATGTTTTTTTCTATATCTTATCATTTTAAATTTTGAATCTCTCTGTTTTTCTCTCATTTTATATAAGTTACCTAATTGTCTCTAGGGGATTTTTTTAGATCTGCATGGTGGCCTGGTGGTGCCCAGAAAGGTTTTGAAAGGCTTGAGGCCATTACGAGGGTATGAAACCAGAGCTCTGCCTTTCCGTGGAAGATTTACAGCATAGAAAATTTCCAACAGACCCCAAAGTAGAAAAAATGGTACAACCAACCCCCATATTCCCATCACCCAACTTCAATAATTCTAAACCCTTGGGCAATCTTGTTTTATCTGTTTATCTGTTTCTTCCCTAATACATACATATAGACACTTTCTGTTTCACCCAGAGTATTTTAGGCAAATCCTAGACATCATAGCATCTCACCCATAAATATCCAAGGAATTTTTAAGCTACCGTATGAATATTTCTATTTAAGAAGTCTATAGATTGACTTCTCAACAAAGAGTTTATTTATAACATTTGAGAATCCTGCCCTCTGTCATGCCTCCACATTTAATTGATTCTTTTTTATACAAAATGTGGCCTTTATCCTTCTTTAGCCCACTTGCACGTACTCCATGGTTATTGGTAAAATATCACAGCCATGCTGTCAGGACAAATGAATAATCAAGGCCTTGTCAAAGTCACCCAGATCTGGAGGAGAGGAGAATCATCTATTTGTGTTTGCCAAACACATAAACAACTAGTCTCCCAGGCCAGTGTTTTTGCTAACTGATCACCCACTTTAATCAATCTTATAATTCAATTGCACTAACACTATCAAATCTTAATTCATCTTCATTAAATAACAGTTCACACTGAGAGAGAAAATTCTCCTCCTTTCCCTGTTAAATGGGGACTTCTTTGCCATCCTCGAAGCAGTGAAAGCCCTTGCCCTCCCCTTTGCAGACTGGGCTTGGTGTTCTAAGCAGAACTCCAAGATGGTGGCAATATTTTTATTTCCTCTACTGGAACCATTTATGCAATTTCAAGTTTCAGTGGCAATCAGAATCTTAGCAGGCTGCCTCAAATGTGAAGACTTTGGGAGGGCAGCATGAAGGAGGAGGAGAAATGGGACAGGGGAGAGGGAGGGAGAGAGAGATCATGAGGAAGACATGTCTGCAAGATAGCAAAAGTAGTTTTTAAAAAATAAGTGCTTGCAAAGACATAACTGCAGCCAGGCTGGAAGAGGAGAAGGCCATGCTAGCCCCGTGCTCCGGCCGGCAGTTCCCTGTGCTAATCCCAGTGAGAGCAACAGGAGCCGCAGGAATCTGAGCTGCCTGCCTGACTTCAGCATCTGGCACTGAAGGCTGGGACTGTGGATCGGGGGAAGTTATGTCGTGTGGGTGAAGAAATACCTGCTTGTCAAAGTCCAGCACCAGCCGTGACCGGGACCCCAAGCCTTCTTCAGAAAAGCCTAAATGCCCTTTATTGACCAGTACTTGCATTCAGGTCAAGCTTCTGCTCTGCACTAGCCCCTAGCATCTCCTGGGCTGATGTGTTGTGCTGCAAGGAGGGAGAGAGAGGGAGGAAGGCAGCCCAGCCTTCCTATATCCGGGTACATTCTTGCTCTGTGTGTGTGTGTGTGTGTGTGTGTGTGTGTGTGTTTGTGTGTGTGTATCTGTGTTTGCCTGTGTCCAGCTTCAGGAGCTGGAAGTTACAGAGCACCTCATTCAAAGTAAAGCCTACTGTCAAGTGGTAAACAAGGAGGATTCTGGGGGATTAAAATGTCAAGCCCGACCCAAAGCCGGGCCTTTACTAATGTGCATGGTGGCCCGGTGGCACCCAGAAAGGTTTTGAAAGGCTTGAGGCCGGCACGAGGTGTGTGAAACCAGAGCTCTGCCTTTCCGTGGAAAAAGCCAGGAGAGAACAAGAAGGAGACAGATTCTCTCGCCATGGAACGTGTTTAAAGAAGAATCTTTTGAATTAAAATAGATGCACTCCCGAAATAATCTTGTTTTGAAACATCAGAAATCTTAGGAAGAGGAAAAAGGCTATCAATACACTTACCCTTTGAATCCGTTATGGCCCTTGCTATTTATAATATATTTTTCCTCCATGTAGCTTAAAATAATCAACAAACATTATCACATTAACTCTTGCAATCCCCCTGTCCTTCCACAGACTCCTGTCCTTCAGGGCCACAGAGGACACCGTCCTGGCTCTGGTGGCTGTGGCCTCTGCTGCCCTTGCTCCTCTGAGCCCCCTGGTCTGCCAGGGCCTGTGAGCACCTCTTGACCACCACTGTTGAGGGTCTTTCCCTGTCTGCACTAACGCCAGGTAGCAGAAAGCCTGCTGGAGGGAGACACTGGAGCACCAAACCAACAAGACCCTAACAAGTCTGAGGCCTGTCTCTGCTGCAGAACTTTCTTATTATCAGCAATAAAGTTCTGGTGCTTACAAGTCAGTTAATTTTTACCAAGTAACTTAGAGCAAAGTAGAGTAATCTGAAGAGAGGGTGCAAAAAGGGAGCCCACACGATATGTATGTATTAACTTTTGAAACTCAGGAGAATGCACATAAAAATCCATATTGTCAGCTCGTTTTGGAAAAGTAAAAACCTGGCAACTTAGGACTGGTGCTCCCACATGTCAGCTCTTGTTGGGGGTTGGGTGGCCCTGCCCCTTCGGTGGGGAGCAGGGCTTTTCAAGAGGCACGTGGGTTCCTGAACAGCCACAGCACTCATATGTATTTGGGGTGAGACTTCTGTTAGGCAGGGGCAGAAGAAAATTTCCTTGGCTCTGAAACCTATACAGTTTGGGGAGCACATTTTAAAGAAAAAAATACAGAATTGTATCACAAATTAGGTGCAAAGTGAATATTCATTTAGAAAGACAAAAGAAATTATAGATGATTACAAATTGGATGACAAATATCAATGACAATTACAAATCACAGAATGATGACACATTCACATAAGTTGCAAAATTCAGAAAAATTATATATTTTTTAAAAATTTCATTGCCTGACATACCTCTAGAATGCTTTTTTTCTTACAGGTTTTGGTTGCATACTCTTTGATTAATGTTTCCATATGAAAATGATTTTGCAGTATTTTAGATATTATATAGAGAGTAGATAGAAATGTATTATTTCCTCCGAATCAGCTGGCTGAACCTTGTTTTCAATTATTGAGAGTTTAGAAAAGCTTTTTTTAAAACCTTGCCTCTCATTATTGGTAAATCATGTGCATTTCGGGATTGTTGTCAAATTTAGGAGAACTTTAAGTTTTTTTCATATATGAGCTATTGCAGTTGTATTTGTGCTTTGAAAAACTGCAATAGGCCTGTACCTGTAACATAAGAATCCTACTCAATTCTTTTTTACATTATTCCCTTCAAAAATGAAAAAAGGACTTATAGTACAAATATGACTTTATGTTCTGCCTTATTTAATATGCTCCTCTATAAATGAACTTCTGTTTTGACTAGGCATTCATGGGAGCTGAAGCTATCACTTAGGATTTTATATACCTAATAGCCAGAAGATAATCCCACAGAATGCTGCAGGTTCTGTACATTTCAAGGCTTGTTTTTACTGCATTACCCACCTACTTCTAGAGCTGGGTGCCAATGGGCACATTCATGTCACGATGCTGAGAGAGTTTGCAGAGTGGGCAGTGAGAATATTTTTGGAAGCCATTTCTATACCAACATGGCCAGCAATGACTTATCCTTGAGAGTGATGCAAACCACAGAAATATATCCCACTAAACCTAAACTAAATACATCCCAACTCAAACCCCCTTAGCAGATACCAGAAAAGCCTTTGGCCATTCTAATGCCACCTGACAGAAAGAGAAGTTTGACAGAGCAGAAGAGAGAATGGACAGTGACAGTGGGGTCTTACAATTATATTTAAAACTTCTTACCTTTGCAAATTCAACAAGAAATGTCGAATCACACAGGCACATCTAAGGTCCCTCCCATGGTCTTAACAGTGGCCTGGTTAGTGAGGGGCCTGAATTTGAAGTTTCACTCGCATCCCATGGAATCAGCCTCTGCTGGTGGATAATAGCAATCTCGCCCCACCGCTTTCTTAAATGGAAAATAAAGAGTTGGAAAAACCTGTAGAGATGCTGGATTTTCACCTCACCCACAGCACTTAGAATCTAAGCCACAGCCCTGTGTGAGCACTGTGCTGCAGTTGTGGTAGTGGTTGTCAATTATTGTAGTGACTTGGTTCTCCAAAATAGTCTTTTAGAGTTTTGTTCAAATCTGTGTCTTGTGGAGGAAATGCATCTTACATACAGTCATTGTCCACCAGATATGCCCCACACCCAGAAAAATGGCAGAGGACTACTGTGCTTGTGGGAGGCCTTTATATTACAGAGAGAGAGAGGTGAGAGCTTCTCCAAGATTGCTGAGCCAGGGTTAGATACCTCCTAAGACCTCCTTACCCCAAAGATCTTACCACTAGTTCAGAGCAGAGTCTCAACTTTAAGGTGAGACTCCTTCTCATACCCACTGAAATCCCACATGCACCATGCACAGCCTTCAAATGGGTCTTTCCTAGCATATTGGTCAGCTATTGCTCTAATAAAGTTGTGTAGCCCACTAGTCCAAACTCTTTGGCTTGAAACAATTATAATTTACTTTCAGGGATCTATGAGTGAACTAGATAGGCTAGTTTTGTGCTGCAGAATCATGGACCTAGTTTGTTTACATGTATTTCTTACCCTTCTTTGTACCAGAGGACTAGAAGTATGTTCGTCTCAGAGTGATGGCAGGGGTACAAGACAGTAACAGAAACAGGTGAAATCTCTTAAGTCTTAGGGCTTGGAACTAGCACACTATGGCTGTCATCCACATGCCACTGCTCAAAGCAAAACTTATGGCCAATTTCAAAGTCAAGGGTGAAAAGTATACTCCACTCATAAGGAGACTACTGCAAGGGTGTGGATGCAGGGAGGGGTGAAAAACTGGGGCCAATAATTCATTCTACCATACCTCTGAAGAAGAACAGATGACAGATGAGTGAAGCCAACAGCCATAAGGATGAGGTAACTGGAAGTGCCACAGACAACACAGCTTTAGCAGGGCATTTGGCAAGGGCAAATGTGGACAGCCGAGTGGACTTATTGCTAAATGTTCACTGTGCCCAAAGAACATTGACTAATAGATAGTTGTCCATCTGGAAAAGGCTTGCAGTGGCATGCTATCAGCTTTTGCTCTGCTCTACTGTTTTCATCCACATCTTGGAGGTAGGCATTGGAATCATTTTTTATTGAATTTGCAGAGATACACAGCTGAGCAGCATGACTAGTGCCCTGATAACAATATCAAAATTCAAATTGGTATCAACAGGCTGAATATATGGGCCTAAAACAACAAGAGTGAATAAATAAAGAAAGGAACTAACATTTACTGAATACCTGCTACATGCCAGGCACACATTTTTAAAATCATTACGATGCTTTGAAGCAGATATTATTACTCTCTTTTCTCAGATTACATAAAAATGACATCCTAGAAAAAGAATAACAAACTACATCCTAATCAAGCGGAACAAAGGAAATAAAAATTAGAATGGAAATGAATAAAAGAAAGGTTAGAAAAACAATATCAACAAAACCAAAGTTGGTTCTTTAACAAGATCAACCAAATTGACAAATCTTTAGCTAGATTGATCAAGAAAAAAAGAGAGAAGATTCAAATTATTAAATAGGGAATGAAAGAGAGGACATCACTACCAACCTTACAGAAGTAAAGGGGATTATAGGAGAATACTATAAACAACTGTATGCCAACAAATTAGATAACTTGGGTGAAATTAACAAATTTCTATAAAGATGCACGTCTCCAAGACTGACTTGGCAAGATATAGAAAATCTGAATAGACCTGTAACAAGTAAAGACATCAAATATATAATAGTAACACTTCCCAAAAGAACAGCCCAAGCCCAGAGGGATTCACTGGTGAATTATATTAAATATTCCAAAGGGAATTAATACAAAATTCTTTACAAACTCTTAAAAATGAGAAGAGATGGAAACACTTTTCAACTCATTCTATAAAGCCAATGTTACCTTAATGCCAAAACCAGACAAAGATATCACAAGGAAAAGAGAAACTTGTAGAACAAGATCTCCTATAGATGCAAAACCCTCAACAAAATACTAACAAACCAAATCCAGCAATATTTTAAAAGAATGATATACTATGCACAAGTGGGATTTGTCCTGCGAATGGTGGTTGTTTTAACATCCAAAAATCAACTAATATAAGACATCACACTAATAAAATAAAGGACAGAAAGTATCAGAGTATTTCAATAAATGCATAAAAGGCATTTGACAAAAATCAATATTATTTCATAATGAAAACATTCAACAAACTAGAAACATAAGGGAACTTCCTCAATCCGATTAAGGAAATTTATTTCTTTTTAAATCCACAGCTAGCATTATACCACATGGTGAAAGACTGAAAACGTGCCCTCAAAGATCAGGAATAAGTTAAGGATATCTGTTCTCACCACTTCTATTTAACATGTACTGCAGGCTCTAGTAAGGGCCACTAGGTAAGAGAAAGAAAAAAAGGCATCAAGATTAGAAAGGAGGAAGTAAAAATCTGCTTGTAGATTACATGATCCTGTATACAGGAATCCTAAGAAATCTACTAAAACACAACTGGAACTAATAAATGAGTTCAGCAATGTGGCAGAAAACAAGGTCAATATATTAAAATCAACTGTATTTTATACCAGTAATAAACACTCCAAAATCGGATTTTTTTTTAAAAAAGGCTGTTTACAATAGCACCAAAAAGAATACATACTTAGCTATACATTTAACAAAAGAAATGCAAGACTCGTATGACTTGTATGCTGACAACTACAAAGTGTTGGTGAAAAAATTAAGGAAAAGCTAAATAAGTGGAAAGACATACCATGCTAATAGTTTGGAAGACTTAATATTATTCAGATGGCAATACTCCCCAAATCAACCTACAGATTCAATGCAATACCTATCAAAATCCCAACTTCCCTTTTTTGCATAAATGAGAGCTAAATTCATGTGGAAATTTTAGAGACCCAAAATAGCCAAAACAATCTTGAAAAAGGAAAACAAAGTTGGAAGACTCACACTTCCTGATTTCAGTAGTTACTACGATGTACAGTAATCGATACGGTGTGGTACTGGCATAAGGACAGACAGATTGATCAATGAAATAAAATTGAGAGTCCAGAAATAAACTCTTATATTTATGGTTGATCAATTTTTGACAAGGGTGCCAAGTCCATCAATGGGGAAAGAATAGCCTCTTTTACAAATAGTGCTGGAAAAACTGGATTTCCATATGCAAAAGAATGAAGTTGGATCCTACCTCACACCACATACAAAAATTAACTCAAAATGGATCAATAGATCAAATGGATGAAATAAAAGCACTTAAACCATAAAACTCTCAGAGGAAAACATAGTGGTGAATCTTTATTATCTAATGCTTGCCCTGAATTGTTTACGTATGATACCAAAAGCACAAGCAGCAAAGGAAAAAATAGATAAATTAGACTTTGTCAAAATTAAAACCTTTTGTGCTTCAAAGGACATCATTAAGAAAGTGAAAAGACAAACCAAATAATAGGAGAAAATATTTGCAAATCATATATTTTATATAGAACTTGAATCTACAATAAATAATGTATCCTTATAACTCAACAGTAAAAAGAAAAGTAACCTATTTTTTAAGGGGAAAAAAAGGTTCGAATAGACATTTCTCCAAATAGTATGTATAATGACCAATAGGAATGTGAAAAGATGCTCAACATCATTGGTTATCAGAGAAATGCAAATCAAAACCACAATGAGATACCACTTTACACCCACTAAGAAAATATAATCAAAACACAGACAATTGCATTTGTAAAGAGTTGAAGAAATTGGAACCCCATGTATTGCTGGTTGGAAAGTAAAATGGTGCAGCCACTTTGGAAAAGTGTTTGTTCCTCAAAACGATAAATGTAGGGTTACCATACCACCCATCAATTTTACTCCTAGGTATATACCCAAGACAAATGAAAACATATATCCTTAAAAACTCTTATGCATACATGTTCATAGAGCATTATTTATAATAACTGAAATGTAGGAACAACCAAAATGTTCATTCGTCGATGAATTGATAGACAAAATGTGATACGTCTATGCAATGAAATATTATTTGCCAGTAAGAAGGAAATGAAGTATTGACACATACTACAACGTGATGAACCTTGAAAGCATTATACTAAATAAAAGAAGTCAGGCATAAAAGATCACATACATTATGATTCCATTTCTATGAAATGTCCAGACAGGTATATACACACAGAGACAGAAGGTAGATTAATGATTATTTAAGTCTGGGATAGGGTTAGGAAAGAAATGGGAATTGATTGCTACTAGGTACAGAATTTTTACTAAGGAGGACAAAAAAAAAATCTGAAATTAGATTGTGGTGATGATGTCACAACCATGCGCACATACTAAAAAACATTAAGTTGTATACTTACATGGGTGAATTATGTGCCACATGACATACCTCAATAAAGCTCTTTAAAAAATAAACTTTCTACATGGGTGAGAAAATAATCTGTATCCTAGGAAAGTGCTTCTTATAGTTTAATGTCCACACGGATCACCTGAGGATTGTGTTAAAATGCAGATTCTAATTCATAGGTTTGGGATGGAGCTTAATATTCTGCATTTCTGGGCTGGGTGTGGTGGCTCACATCTGTAATCCTAGCACTTTGGGAGGCCAAGGTAGAAGGATCCCTTGAGCCCAGGAGTTCAAGACCAGCCTGGGCAACATAGAGAGACTCTATATCTATTTCAAAAAAAAAAAAAGATTTTGCATTTCTAACATGCTGCTTGATGAAAACAAGTCCTTGTACCACACCTTGAAGAGCGAGGCCCTATGGTAGTTTAGCAGCTTTCTCAGGATTACACAGTTAGTGAATGAAGAAAGCCTGGATTCAAATTCTTGTGGCCACAGAATTCATACCTAGTGGTTAAGTGAAGGACAGAGTAGACCTGGCTTCTCTACAACTGTTACGAAAAACAGGGGTTTTATATAACCGTAACCTCAATATATCACAGCCACTGAAACTATGAATGGTATCTTGGAATCTTAAACTGAATTACTAGAGTGTCCATCCCAGTGAGGAAAGTGTAGCCTTGTGCACTCCAGTCTGATCAAATCGCCTTCGGAATCCAAGGCTCAGATGTGGGAGCCACAATTAAGAGGGGAATTGGAAGGACAAGCCATGGTTTGTCTAGAAGAAGGTAACCTGCATGGTGAGGAGACTGGAAATCTTATCATAAGGTAAACAGATCAAAATCTAATGATTGGTGAGTTTAAAATGAAGAAGTAAAAATTCAGGCAAGGAAGCATGTCTTTAAACAAAAACTATCCTTTAAAAGAGAATGTGGATGTTTTCTGTCTAGTGCAGAGGACAGAAAAAAAATTGAATGGGTTAGGTTGTAGAGAAGTCACTCCGATAAATAAAAAAGCAATAAAATTATAATAACTTAAAGCTTCCTGATAACTCAGGACTCAGAAATCAAGCCCAAATAGGCTTAAGCCAGATGGAAAGTTTGTTTGTTCACCTAACATGAAAGTCCAGAGAAAGATTTTAAGCACTTCATCTTTCCATACTGTTTTTCTCCATATTGGCTTCATCATTAGGCATGTTCTCCTTCAGTGGTGGCAAGAGGGCCACCGGCAGCACCTACTATAATAACCAGGAGAATGAACATGTCTCCTTCCCAAGGATGCCATCAAAACTCCCAAAACTGATTTTCACTGGACAGCTTGGGTTACATGCCCATTCTTGAACCAATCATATGAACATAGTGTGAAACATGATGATTTACCAGGCTTGGATTTAAGAGACTCTCCACCAAAGCTGGGAGGTGGGATCAGCCCTGACCAAACCACAAAGACTGAGACTGGAGGAGGGTGATTCTCCAAAGAAAAAGTAACCTGGGTGTTCATTCCAGAATGGAAACTTGTCAGTAAAGCCAACAGATTTCCACAATCTGTAAATTAAAGAGGTTCCTTTCGGAGAGAAGGATGAGTGGGCTGCTATCACCAAAGACATCCAAGCAGAGGCTGAATGACCACCATCACTTCTGCCCAGCAAGGTGTGGTGAAAGAAAGTCAAATCTTAAATCATCCGTCTTCTAAGGGCAATGATTCTCTATCGTCTCTGTTGTCTTCATTCTTGCTGTCAGGCAATTGCTTCTGCCTCAAAAATACTTTTTATCATAAAGAAGCCTCCTAATTCATATTGCATAGAATTTTTCAGGCCCTACGTGGAAACAGACTTATTTTATTTTGTTTTTCCCCCTTGAATCAGCCTTGTGGCCTAAATGTACACACACTACGTTACTGGCCTCTGTCTATGTCTTCGCCCTCATTAAAGACACACGCTCCTGGGAGACATTAGAATGAGGCTCCAACACAACATTATCAACTCTTCTACACTACTCTAGTAAATTACCACTTATTTGAGACAAGGCGTTTTGTTCTGCAAAAAGATAAGATCACTCAAGCTAACTAAAGTGGTGTGTGTGTGTGTGTGTGTGAGTGTGAGTGTGAGTGTACACATGCACATGTGTGGATGGATGGAGCAGGATAACACTATCCAGTTATGCAGTGTTTGAGGAGTTTGATGCAGAAATCACTGCCAACCTCGAGGAAGCTGAAAACTAACTGAGTTTCCACAGTCAGGATGGCCATGGGATTTTAACAATATGAGTTTAAACAGCCTCATCCAGTGCTCTGCCATAATTCACCCTCCTCAGCCATTGTTCACGTGTCTGAATCTCCATACTCAGTATCAACTGACCCGCTTTCACTGTCCCATTCCCATGTCCTGAAAGAAGCATCTCATTGGACCAGCTCCTGTGTTGCTCCAGACAATAAGCCAGACCTAGTTTAAGCCTCCGCCTTTTTTCCAATTATCCATGGTCAAAAGGGGAGGCATGACACCTGGCACAGATTTGACAGCCAGCCTTCCCTTCAGTAAGTTTATGCTCAGCACCTTTTGAAGGTGGTGCTCACCTAACCAGCAGCCTAAGTTTGTCACTTGCATCCGTCCTTTTGCACTTGAGTGTTGCAGAGAAGATTTGAGTGTCCTGCCTAGCATTCTCCCTGTAAGTAACTAACCAATTGAAAGAGTGTAAAGTAATTGGCCATCAGAGAAAAACAAAATTATTGTCTTTTCAAATGATAGAAGCACAGGAGGCTGGGGTGGGGTGGCGGCTATTGTGCATGACTCCGAAGACAGTGCCAAGAGAGGAGTCTGGATTGTGAAAAAGGATTTGGTGGCTTTGTATCAAAACACAGGTGTCCTCTGTACCTCTGGCTAATAAGAAGGGGAGGTTCAGGTCTACATATTCGTGCTCTGCCCAAGGAGGGGCTTGGATATATGGCAGACTAGACAGACCCTAGAAAACCCAAACTATGCATGACAGGAAGGGCACATGAGCCCCCAAATATCCACCATATAGAGATTGACCACCCCCTCTCAAATTTTACTTCCTCTTCCCTGCAAGACTTCCAGGGGATTCACTGTGGAAGGAGTCATACCTAGAGGACTATGCTATCAGAAAGAGCCAGACCACAGAGCAATTCAGCCCTCTGCTTCTTGCTGAGAATAAGACTGAAAACGTTTGATAATATGAGCATCTGAGGACTCACTAGCCCTAACCTAAAGACCATTTCCATGAAAATATACAGCCACAGCAGCTACAGGGAATTCTAAGAGATGCACTGTTTCCAGGCACTGCAAGAGAATTGGACACAATAATTAATGGAATCTTATAAAACAAATTCAAATTGATCAGTCAGTAAATGAGAGTATTGCCACCCAGACTGAAACTGATTTAAAGGAACATAAATTGAGTCAATAATAAATGTGCAGGGAGACAAGAGTCGGGGAAAGTATCTGGTGTAGCATTATTGGAGTTGATGTTATTTATTATAGGGGATTAATAGTAATAAAAAAAAGTCTTTGAAAGAACCTACAAGGGAAAACTTAGATCTATAAGTAAGATCTGGTTTTAGGAGCTTAATTGAAAATATTAAATAGGAGACAACAATTTAATTAAATATAAAGATGATGATAAATTTGTGGGGTTGTGTCTAGTTGTGAGAAGAGAGATCTTGAACAAAGGGTTCTGGTGTGATCAGAGGGCTAGTAAACAGAAATTTTTGTAAAGGGGAAATTTGAATTGCATCAATTGTGAGCTTCCTTCTACCCCTCCCCATGAGGCTCCCTGTAAGATACCAGTACCAGGACCCCTTTGGGGCCAAAGCCCCCTTTAAAGGAAGACCTAGCCCAGCATTGCTCTCAGAATCTTAGGAGACTGCATTGAAATCACGATGTGCAATGCACTGTGAGACCCCAGGCCTATCTGCCTCCCACCCCAGTCCAGAGAGAGAGAGAGAGAAAAAAAAAACCTTTCCTGGCTGCACAGCCCTTCTGGCATCAACGCCATCCCTGCTTGTGCAAGTGCACAGGAACCACCCCATGTCTATCACGCATAATGCAGACTACCCCAGAATCACCCAGTCAATACAGGAACCAGGAGAAGGTGTGCAATTCATCACTAGGTGACTCAGAGTAATAAGTGAGGAAATTCAGGATGGAGAGCTGTGATGCTTCATCCTGGAGTAGCTGACCTCCAACCTCTGGCTGACCCCAAATGATGCTATCTGATCACCCCACTCCACATGGGCTCATACAAGAGAAGGCCACAGCTGGATTTGGGCTCTGTGTGGAGGAGAGATGGACAGTAGTATCCTGATAATTGGACAAGAAGAATGCATGCAAATTACAGGAACCATGAGCTCAGAAGAGTTGGGACAAATAGCAAGAGACAAGGAAGCCCAGCAACAAAGATGTGGAGGGCTTCTCATCAGTCCAGAAACCATGCTCCAGCATCAAGTCAGGATGTCTTTCCTGGATGGCCTGCCTGCCTAACTGAGTTTGGGACACCCTCCTCTGTGGTCCCATGACACTTCATGCATGGGCTTTACCTGGGCATTTAGCCTGTTGTCTTATGGTCACCATTTACCTACCTGTCTTCTCTATTGCAGTGGATCATATTCATCTTAGTCTCCCCAGCACTCAATGTAGAACTGGACAATGTACTGTGGCTGATTGAATGAATGGCTGGCCAGGAGACTGGCTCATTTGGAAGAGAGCTAATCTTCAGAGCCCAAGACTGTGGTAGTTACAACCACCTGTAGTCTTAGACATCCAGCTGAGCGGCTGACTGGGGATAGCTAGATGTTACATCTGCTACCCGCACATGATGGGGTGGATAATGTTTGTGTGACTGATAAGTATCAAGAAATGCCCAGCCTTGACTTTCTTCAGAATCAGACTGACTCAGTCATTTCTCCATGCAGCTGGACCCCAGCAATGTGCCTCTTTCTGAGCCCTGGGAGCAGGCCTGAGGTGGGGCCAGGGCCTGTGCTGTTGCCTGTGGGGAGGAAGAGGGAGCACATTCAAAAGGCACAGTGGATATGAGATGTAACATGAATTAGCACATGTCGAGGCTGAGTGATGGGTGCATGAGGGCTCAGTATATTCCTCTCTACTTTTATGTCCTTTTGTATCTTCCACAGTAACAATTTTTAATAAAACAAATCTTATATTTAAAAAAGACATCAACCTCAAATGATTTTTCCCTCGGAGTCTTGTTTTCTTTGACCTCATCTAACAAAATGGTCCCCAGACTAGCAGTATTGATATTACCTGACAACTCATTAGAAATGCCAATTTGCATGCACAAGTTTGAGAACCACTTGTCTAATGTATTTTCTCCATAATGCAGTATCGTGACTTTCACAGCTTGGTGCTATTTCAAATTATTGAGAGCCCTCTCCCCACTGCCTTAGAGGGTGCCAGCGTCCACTTGGCCCCAGCCCGCTCTGGGACTCACCATCCCTTACACAGACAACTTGAGGCTGCTCTGGCTCAGTACCCAGCGGATCCAGCCTCAGACAGTCTGAGCACTTGTTAGGCACCAGGCACAGTTCTAAGGTCTGAACAGGTGTTATCTCATTTGATAATCTCAAGAACTTAGAAGGAAGTTATCATGATTACTTTCATTTTACAAACGAGGAAGTTATTACAAGGGGGGTTTAGATGCATTAAGTAGCTTACCAAGTTCACCTAGTGAGTAGGTGGTGAAGCCAGGATTTCAGAGCATTCCTAATCAGCAGGCACCACCACCTTACATTCTTGCCCCTTGTCTGGCTCTGACTATGTGGCCCAAGACCAATCTCATGCCCCAGACCAAGCCTGCACCTGGCTTGGACCTCTGAGCTCAAGTCCCTAAGAAGGTTCAGAGGTCCTCAGGTAGAGTGGCTGTGCAATGGGTTCACAAGAGGTTCCATGATGCCATCTAGGATCCAGGCTCCTTCCTTCTTTCCTTTCAGCTATTCTCAGCTTAGACCTTTCTGCCTCAGAGACCAGCTCCCCTCGTGGTCACAATGCGTCAACCAAGACTCCTGGCATTGTGTCCAGGTAGTAAGAAGAGAGGTTATTCCGCCTATTTAAGAGCAAGGAATCCTTTCCGAGCAGACCTCCCACATGTGTCATTGGCTGGAACTGGGTGACATGCCCATCTTTACACCAATAGCTGGCAAGGGGAAATGAGACTGACTTGATTGGCTTAGCAGAGTCCAGATGTCCCCCTGGGTTCCATGGTGGAGGTGTAGACACAAATAAAATTGGGACTCAGCCAACAAGAAAGAGGGAGAATGGTTGCTCCAAGTCCTGTCCCTGGAGCCCATGCCAGGACCTTGGGGTAGGAGAAGACTGTCCTAGTGTACTGCCCAAAAGAGGGAAAAGCAAACGTTTGTTAAGTTTTTGAGAATTCAGTGTTATTTGTTACAGATGCCTGTCCTGAGTAATACCGACATAGAATCCCTGCTCCTATGTTGCATAGACAGAAAACTGGAGCATTTTACTGCAGAGAAATGGAATCAGACATGCTGTGGCCTGGAACAGTCCAAGGGTACCAATGAGTGGGGATAAGGCCTCACTGAAAGTCCCAGCTCTCTCCTTGCCTCTCTTGGTTCTCAGGCAGCCAGGTTTATATTCAGGCAAGAAACTGCAAAAGTATTCACTGGAAAACTGCCCCAAGAGAAAACACTGTATAATTTGAGTTCCCCCCAGAAAACATCAAATACCTGCCTGACCTCCCTGCAGCAAAGTCCTCTAGCCACCGAGCCACACACAGCCAAAGAGAAGCACCAGTCAAGGATCTCCAGAGTGGCAAAAGCCAAGACCAGATCAAATAACCACAAACAAACTAAAAGAAAAAAGAAAAAGAACTTGGAGGAAACAGAGAATCCAGGGAGAGAAAAAATATTTTTAAATAAATACTTAAAGGAGAGAAAATGTTTCATACACAAATAAGAATATGATGTTATTTTTGAAAAGAGAAGAGAGAAAAAGAGTTTTACCAAATTTGTTAAAATAATTGAAATTTTAAAATGTAATGAAAAGAATAGAAGATAAAGTTGAGAAATTTTCCCAGGAGGTAGAATTTTTTTAAAAGACAAAAACTTAGGGGGTCCCCTAAGAAATAAAATTACTAATTCAGGAGTTCTAAAATCCAATAGCAGGCGTTCCAGAAAGATAGGACAGAGGAAAGAGGGGGAAAAATTACCAGATAAAAAATACAAGGACATTTCCCAGGACTGAGAATCAGAGTTTCCAGATTAACAGGGCTTATCCACTGCCCAACACAATGGATGGACTTAAAAAAACAAACAAAGACAACAAAAACCTACTCTCACCAAAGCACATGATCATGAAGTTTTAGAACATGGTGCAAAATTTTCCAGAGAGAAACAAACAAAAGTCACACGTAATGATCAAGAATGAGTGTCATCAGGCTGGGCTTGGTGGCTCACACCTGTAATCCCAACACTTTGGGAGGCCGAGGAAGGTGGACCACCTGAGGTCAGAAGTTTGAGACCAACATGGAGAAACCCCGTCTCTACTAAAAATATAAAAATTAGCCGGGCATGGTGGCACGTCCTTGTAATCCTAGCTACCGGGGAGGTTGAAGCAGAAGAATCTCTTGAACCCCGGGGGCAGAGGTTGCAGGGGGCAGAGGATGCAGTGAGCCGAGATCGCACCACTGCACTCCAGCCTGGGCAACAGCGTAAGACTCTGTCTCAAAAAAAAAAAAAAGAAAAAGAAAACAAAACAAAACGAAAGAAAAGGAAAGGAAAGGAAAGGAAAGGAAAGGAAAGGAAAGGAAAGGAAAGGAAAGGAAAGGAAAGGAAAGGAAAGGAAAGGAAAGGAAAGGAAAGGAAAGGAAAGGAAAGGAAAGGGAAAAGAAAAGAATAATAGTGAGTGGCATCAGACCTCTCTAAACAGAAATTTCTAATAGCTAGTTAGAAGACAATGGTGCAAAGCCTTCAAAATAAGAAGGAAATATGATACTTAAATGGGAACTCCATAAATAGTCAAATTATTAATTATTATCAGTTACCAATAGAGACATTTTCAAACATTCAGAGTCTCAAAGTGGTGCCCCCTTTCTCAGGAAGCCACAGGAGGTCATGAGTCATCAAACAAGGGAATAACCTAAGAAAGTGGAATAAATCAAATACGGGGCACAAGGGACCTCTTGGAACGACAGTGAAGAGAGGTCACAGGATGACAGTCACAAGTATGCAGAAGGCCTGAAGGGAAACCAACAAACATAGAGGAATCCAGGGTGGATGTTCCCAAGGAAGCTGTGAAACTGATAGATTGCTTGCCACATTAGGAAGGAGACTTGGTAAATTTAGTGATAAAGACATGAAGATAAAGCAAATTAAAAATGAGACAATAATCCCCACTTCCCTACTCTCCTGGAAAAGAATGGGCAATAAGTTTTGGAGAAAAGTAATGTAACCATAGAACAGTAATCTGCTTAGTTGTCAATTATATTTATAGTCATACTAATGTAAATATTGAATATTGATTTAATCAAATCTGGTGAAATAAAAAGATTGGGGGAAGAGAAGAGTGGAGGGTCCTGTATATATACAAAATTTGGGGCTAAATCCTAATCTCAAAATAAAAGTCAATGGATAGGCCGGGCACAGTGGCTCACGCCTGTAATCCCAGCACTTTGGGAGGCTGAGGTGGGCAGATCACGAGATCAGGAGATCGAGACCATCCTGGCCAACATGGTGAAACTCTGTCTCTAGTGAAATACAAAAAATTAGCCTGGCGTGGTGGTGTGTGCCTGTAGTGCCAGCTACTTGGGAGGCTGAGGCAGGGCAATCACCTGAACCCGGGAGGCGGAGGTTGCAGTGAGCTGAGATTGCACCACTGCACTCCAGCCCGGCGACAGAGCAAGACTTCGTCTCAAAAAAAAGAAGGCAATAGATAAATCTAAAACTGGAAGATAAAGAAACCAAAGTACGATTGTGTAATTTAGAAATACAAAGATGAACTGAAAAAGCAGCGGCAGCTCTTTAAGGCATGGTGCCTGGGGTGTGAAGGAGGAGATGGCTGTTGTTCATCATAAGCCAAAACCAGGCCACACTGTTTGAATTGTTCAACTGTGTTCATGTTATTTCTGTAAAAACATGTTTTTGAAAATAGAAATGATTTTCGCTTGTTCCAAGAGATTCCACTGGAACCTGGGCTTCTTGCAGTGAGCCTGTGGAGTGCTGGGTCAGGGTGGACGTGTTCTCATTGCAAACAGCATACAGCCTCCCTTCACTTGCTGCAGAACTCTTCATTCTAACAAATGACACTACTGAAGCTTTTGAAAACCCCAGGGAGGGACTGGCCAGCCGTTTTCCTGGTTGGCCTCAAACTTCCAGCTTGACCTTCCCTGGTCTCTGACACCTCCAGCAGCAGGCCCGTTGTGCTGGGTCTGAGAGCTGGTGAGGCCAGCCCCAGGATTTAGAGGCAGCCTTAGACCTTCAGACTCTCTTGAAAGATACTTGACTGTGGCTGAGGCTCCAGGCCAGCTGGGAACTGAAGCGTGGGTCCCCACCCCTCCATCTGGCCCCAGACCTCTGAACACCAAGTGGCCACAACAGTTTCCACATTGCCCCTGCTTCTTGCCAATGCAGTGAAGGGTGGAGGACAGGGGAGAAGACAAAACTGAATTTAGAGTGAAAAGACTCTGTTCAAATCTGTGCCCAATCTAACTAGATGAATAATCACAGATTGTTCATTTTTCTGCCATTAACAGATCACCATCCTACTCTATTAATGCCAGGTGCACTCTAAATATCTTACCTTTCTTAATCAAGATGTCAAGTGACTCATAATAACTGCTAACTCAGCTCTGTTGGCCCCAAGTCTGGATTCTTTCCACCATTCCAGACTGTCTCTATAAATGGAGAGGGACATATCTGATTCCCAGAAGGGATGCAAAGTTTCACTGGGAGAATATTTATGAGCAAGTGCTGCACTGCACAAGTGTCCATTTATTCACGTAAGAATTGTTTATGCAGAACCTATGGTAGGTGAAGTTTATGTCCTCAAAGAGGGCAAGTCCAATGTGGGAAGAAGACATCAGAATAAATAACTGTCACTCCCTGATAACTGTGTCTGACCACCGCCCCCTCCCCCCGCCAATTATTTCTGGGAGTCCTCAGATGTGTCTCACATGTGTTTGTGAACATGTCCTATGACTGATCATATAGCAGCAGTCATTCCTCTCCTCTTCTATTCTTTATTTTCTAGGACTATCAACTTGACTATCTCCAAGCACAGTGTCATCCAGGTGCAATCACCTCATCATTTCCTACCTCCACCCCCACAGCAATGTCCAATGCTCTGGAATCCTGAAGTTGCCAAACTGGGACTACAGCATCTGGAGCCCATGAGAACTGAAGCCACACTGCATTCTGTGCCTAGAGGGAGGAAATGTTCCTCTTCCTCTGCCTCCTCTCTCATGGGAAGCTCTATCACCTGGTGCCAAAATGAGGTGGTTCCTACGCCAAAAGTCTATTAAGGTCTTCATTAAAAAATATCCTTTCATCTGTACCCTGGGTCTTATATGTGTTCACAGGACACTGAGCTGTGGGCAAATCCAAGTGACAACCCATATGAAGACAGTGGTTTTGTTCCTGAGCCTAAGTCCTGCCTGACTCCCTCTTCCCAGGAAACTCTTTAATCTCTCATAAAAATAATCTTCCCGCCAAGCGCGGTGGCTCACGCCTGTAATCCCAGCACTTTGGGAGGCTGAGGTGGGCGGATCACGAGGTCAGGAGATGGAGACCATCCTGGCGAACACGGTGAAACCCCATCTCTACTAAAAATACAAAAGACAAAGACTTGCTGGGTGTGGTGGCGGCGCCTGTAGTCACAGCTACTGGGGAGGCTGAGGCAGGACAATGGCGTGAACCCAGGAGGCGGAGCTTGCAGTGAGCCGAGATCGCGCCACTGCACTCCAGCCTGGGCGACAGAGCGCGACTCCGTCTCAAAAAAATAACAATAATAACAATAATAATAATAATAGTCTTCCCCCACCCCCACTAGTCTTCCAGACACACACTCACAGGGCTGGGCGACTGTGATTGGCTGGCCCCCACAACACACATAGACATTCGCATGGTGGCCCCACCACATCCTGAATCATCTTGCTTGGTCATCCCTCCGTGATCAAGGTCCAGCACTCTTAAACCTTATCATTTGGCGACAAAAGTGGGCAGGAAGGCATGTGCTTCTCTCCATATCCTCTCTTGTTACATCTCAGAGAAAGCCCTGAAATTTCAAAGGATACAAGTATTTAATAATTGATGGCAACAGAACATAAAACACCATAGTGTGGGAACACGAAGTACAATATGGAGAAAAATGCCAGAACTGGGCTTGTGCTGTGATGGAATAAAAGCTATATAAACTTTTCAACAGCTAGACAGAACTGCAGAACAGGGGAAGTATGGCGGCCCCTCCAAGCCTGGAGAGGCCTGACAGGGCCCTTCATGACCAATTCTATCACCACAGCCTGTAAGTTTCCAGACTTCTTGCTCGTTTCCTCAATGAACCATCAAGGTAATGAAAAACTCCCCTCTGCAACCCATTCCCCTGGGACCCTGGTCTCTGCCAGGCAAAGCGTTATTGTTGTTGAAAATCCCTGACTAATTGAACAAATTAATCTCTGATAAAAGATTACTGCAAAGATGGCAAATGGATTTCATTTCTGCTGCCAACTGTGATTGATTGGCAGGGGCTTCTTAGAATGCTCATTTGAGAAGGACGGTGGCCAGAGCTTAGCTCAGCAAGCAAGGGTGCCAGGATTGATTCACAATGTCTGCCCTGAGCCCTCCAGGGACAATGGCATTGTAAGTGCTGCTTGTTTGCCATCCTAGGATTAGTGACTGCCCTAGGTTAACCTGTCCCTCCCTTGCATACACATGTGCATTTTGGCATGGTCCTTGGAGGAAGGAGGTCTTATCCCAGCCAGTGAAAGACCGTGAGCCCTTGAGGATATTTGTGGCCAGATGAACTCTCCCAGCTCTTTTGGGGACAGCCGTTTCCGTGCACTGGGGAGACTTGAACTACCAGCAGTGTCTCCGGGGCCTTCAACAGGGCTTCAACCCAGAGTAAGAGGAGGACTGGTCATCCATCAATTCCAGTTCACCTCAATGAGCATCATTAATTATGTTCTCCAAAAAAAAGAAAAGAATCAAAGTGCACAAATACATCTTCTTTACCAGGGGTGCATTTATCCTGCTACTGAGGAGAAGCCTGCACTGTTCAGCATCACCGTTGTACAACCTGAAAGTCAAGTCTGTGCCTAACAGCTGTTGCAAACTCTACTCTCTCACTGCCGGGGGAAGAGCAAGAGGGGACAATAATAGTGGAACTAGGAGTAGAGCTGATTCCAGTGAAATATCAAGGAACAGGAAGACATCTGAAGCCAAGGGGAAAGACAGAGAGATCCCTTATCTCCTCTTGCTTTTGATCATCCAACTGCTTGTGCTATCCATTCAGTTAGGATTGTGTAGCCCTCTGGCTCCAGTACCTTGTACTCCTGGTAGCCTAAATCCTACTCAGCTATGTAGGATTTCCTTGTTTATCTGCCTTCCTTATTTGTCTTGCATCTGAGCTCCTGAAAGAAAAAAAAAAAAATCTCTGTATCTCTCAACCATTGCACTTAACATGGAGTTCTGTAGTTGCCTATGTATGTGTCTCCTTTTATCCTCTATAGGAAAGAGACTGAGTAGGACTTACCACTCTAGGACAGAACCTAGTGCAGATCCTGGCATACTGCGAGCATTCAATAAATTTTTTTTTGAATGAATAACAGAATTTGAGACTGTAGTGGTTGAATAGTGTCCCCTAAAAAGATATGTTCAAGTCCTAACACCCAGTACCTGTTATTGTGACTTTTTTGGAAATGGGGTTTTTGCAGATAAAACTAAGTTAAAGATCTTAGGATGAGATCATCCTAGATTTGGAGTGGGCCCTAAATCCAAAGATTGGTGTCTTTATAAGAGAAAGTAGAGAGAGATTTGACATGCGGAGATACACAGAAGGGAATGTCACGTGAAGAGAGAGGTAGAGAATGGAGGATGCATCTACGAGCCAAAAAACACCATGGATTGCTGGAGCCACCAGAAGCTGGGAAGGAGGCTTGGAACAGATTCTCCTTCAGAGCATCCAGCAGGAACCAACCCTGCCAATATCTTGATTTCAGACTTCTAACCTACAGAACTGTGAGAAAATTAATTTCTGTTGTTTTAAGCCACCATGTTTTCATAATTTGTTAAGGCAGCCCTAGGAAACTCATAGAGAGACTTAGAGGTGAACTTTGAGAATGTCAATCATCAAGGGGAGAGTTAATGAGACTTGAATAGGGCGAGGCAGGGTAGGTCCCTAGGAACAACCTTTAAGGAGATAGTCATTCTCAGGGTCATACAGGTACATCCTCCTAGTCTCAGTCCTAGAGTTAACAGTCCCCTGCCAAGATGTTCTTTCTCATCTTAGCATCTCATAGCTGGAGAGGCTTCAAGTCTAGACATACCCATTTTGTAGGAGAGGAAACTGAGACCTGTATAAGTAAAATGACTTGCCCTAAGTAATGAAACCATTTAATAGAAGATCCGAGACTACAAGCTGATTTTAAGCCTGTAGATCTGCCAAGAACCCTAGAGATCAAAACTCCCACCCCCTCAATTCCTGAGAAAACAGTCAATAGCTTGCCTAAGGCCTCCCACTACCACACCAAATTTTTCATGACATGGTGGAAAGAAATGGGTTAGGAAAGTTAAGGAACTTCTAATCAACATGTTAAAATTTCTACCACTTAGTTCTATCCTCTCCCCTCTACCCACTAAGCCCTACTTCCACTTAACTTGTGACTTTGAGTTAGTGCCCCCCTCCACCACCACCAAACTTCTCTGAGTCTCTGTAAAATGGTGAGTTAGTGCTGGTGGCCTCTGGTTTTTCCAGTTCAAATATTCCTGGTTGATAACCAATTCTATGGATTTTTCACTGAAGAAGTCACTTAACACACAGAAAGTTATGTAAGGTCCTGAATCAGAAGACTTCAACACTATCAAAATCATAATTGAAGAAAAGAAGAAATTCCTACCTCTTTCCATCTATATCCTGAGCTTGTCCCACCAACAGCCTCCAGGACAATGAGAGCCAACCAAATGTGGTAAGTGTGAGCTCCCCATTGGCATTCAGGCCAAAGTATATACGAGCAGCCACCACCAGCTCTGAGGACTCGGCTCCCCAGAAGAAGGACTGGAGTCTGGTCAGGTACTCACCAAGGTGACAAGAAAGAGAATCAACCTCAAACATAAACCCTGGCTGTTTTGAGGCCCTGCACATTTAGATCTCACAGTGGATCTGCTATGGTTTGGAGATGGTTCATCCCCACCAAAACTTATGTTGAAATTGGTTTCTTAATGGGACGGTGTTGGGAGGTGAGGCCTGATGGAAGATGTTTGGGTCATGCGGACAGGTCCGTTATGAATGGCATGATGCCATTCTGGGAGTAGTGAGGTCTTGCTCTGTTAAGACTGGATTAGTTCTCATGGGAATGGATGATTTCCCACGGGAGTCTCCCCTAAGAAACCCCCTCAGGTTTTGCTCCTCCTCGTGTGTCTGCCTCACCTTTGACTTTCTCCACCATGTTATGACACAGCACAAAAACCCTCACTAGAAGCTGAGCAGATGCCAGTGCCATGCCACTTGAACTTCCCAGCCCACAGAACCATGAGCTAAGAAACCTCTTTTCCTTATAAATTACATAACCTTTTGTATTTTGTTATAACAACACAAAATGAACTAAGACAGAATCCAAAAGGGTTGGGGACCCATAGCCTCTGGCAGGTTATTTTTGTTTAATTTTGTTTGCTTTTCTAGGACTGCAGATATTCCTCCTAAAGTATTTTATATAAAAAGGAAGGCAGACCCTGGGGATGCCATTTGGGACCTATGGTTCTTGGAAACTGGTTATAAGACCTAAGTTGTTAGAAGAGAATCAAGCTGATTCAGCTCTGCTTCTGTAGGTCTAGTTTCTCTCTTCAAGGAGAGCTCAGAAACCCCTGCCAGGCCCCACCTCTTCAGCAAGCCATAGCTCTTCCATTCTGGGATTCACACACTATTTGCAGAAGTTCCCAGCCCATGAGCAAGTCCCAGCTTGTCCAGCTAGTCCAAATAAAGCACATAGGGACCATGATGGCAGATTGGCTCACAGGCCCACAAGAGAGGTGCACTGCCCAGTGTCTGGGAGCAGACTCCCTCTGCAAATAGCAGGCATGGGCAAGCCCTGGATCCAGAGGAGAAAGACTGCTGGAAATGTCACCCCATGGACAGGGCTGGGGCTGGAACAATTCCTAATCATGATGACCTCTGGATGTAAGTGGAACAAACTTCTAAGAATGGCTTCCATCATTTTCTCTCTCCCTCTTTTTCTGTTTTTCCTTCTTTATCTGACTCTGTCTGCCTTCTCTTCTTCCTTCTCTCTTCCTGCTTTCATTCTCTCTCTCCCTCTTTCCCTTCCCCACTAAATGTCTACCGGATGTTAGGTGTGGCCCTGGATGCTGGTGATGCATACATGAACGAGGTCCGATTCTTCCTCAGGGAACTCACAGACTGGAAAGAGAAATCATAAATTTGCATACACAGAAGTACATGGCAGTAGGGAAGCACAGGAAATGGGATACCCAAGCCTGTTTCAAAGGACATAGCATTTGAATTGGAATTTAAAGGATTAATAGATGTTTGTAAGGTGTGAAACCAGGGAAAGGCATTTCAGACTAAAACACTTTAGGAGACAAAGTCTTCCAGGCCTGGGGGAATAAGCAGTGGTTGGGAAAGTATGGGCAACATGGCATTGCCAGAGTCAGTTATAGGATAAAAACAGGTGATGAAGCTGCACAGGCAAATAGAGATCACAAAGAGCCATGAGTGCTAAGGTAAGATTAATCCAGAAGCCAATGGGAAAGCACAATTTGAGCAGGAGAGCAGCGTAACCAAATTTATCTAAGAGAGGCTTCAGCATTCAAGCAGGGTTTAGAAGGCTTTGGCAGGCAAATACTTCTACTGCAACATGTAGAAGTAAATGGATACATTTAAAATATATATATTTTTCTATTTTTAAATTTTATTCCAACTTTTAAGTTCAGGGGTTCATGTGCAGGATGTGTGGATTTGTTACATAGGTAAACATGTGCCATGGTGGTTTGCTGCACAGATCATCCCATCACCCAGGTATTAAGCCCAGCATCCATTAGCTATTCTTCCTGATCTTCTCCCTCCTCCCACCCCTGATCCTTTAACAGGCCCCAGTGTGTGTTGTTCCCCCCAGCCATGTGTCCACATGTTCTCATCATTCACCTCCCACTTATAAGTGAGAATATACAGTATTTGGTTTTCTGTTCCTGCATGAGTTTACTAAGGATAATGGCCTCCAGCTCCATTCATGTCCCTGCAAAGGACATGATCTCATTCTTTTTTGTAGCTGTGTAATATTCCATGGTGTATATGTACCACATTTTCCTTATCCAGTCTATATTGTTGATGGGCGCTTAGTTTAATTCCATGTCTTTACTGTTGTGAATAGTGCTGCAATAAACATATGCATACATGTACCTTTTTTTTTTTTTTTTTTGAGATGGAGTCTCACTCTGTCACCCAGGCTGGAGTACAGTGGCACTATCTTAGCTCACTGCAAACTCTGCCCTCCGGGTTCACGCCATTCTCCTGCCTCAGCCTCCCAAGTAGCTGGGACTACAGGCACCCACCATCATGCCCGGCTAATTTTTTTGTATTTTTAGTAGAGACGAGGTTTCACTGTGTTAGCCAGGATGATCTTGATCTCCTGACCCCATAATCAGCCCGCCTCAGCCTCCCAAAGTGCTGGGATTACAGGCATGAGCGACCGCACCCGGCCACATATATCTTTTTAACAGAATGTCTTATATTGCTTTGGGTATATATACCCATTAATGAGATTGCTGGGTCAAATGATAGTTCTGCCTCTAGGTCTTTGAGGAATTGCCACACTGTCACCCACAATGGTTGAACTAATTCACAGTCTCACCAACAGTGCAAAAGCATTCCTTTTTCCCCACAACCTCATCATCATCTATTGTTTTTTGACTTTTTGATAATGGCCATTCTGACTGGTGTATTTTTTTGTGGTTTTGATTTGCATTTCTCTAATAAGCAGTGATGTTGAGCTTTATTTAATGTTTGTTGGCTGCATGTTATCTTCCTTTGAGAAGGGTCTGTTCATGTCCTTTGCCCACTTTTTATGTTTTTTATTTCTTGTAAATTTTTTTCTTAAACAAATTTACGAGATGGTCGTAGGTCAGATGATTGTAGGTGTATGGTCTGATTTCTGGGTTCTCTAATCTGTTCCATTAGTCTGTGTGTCTGTTCTTGTACCAGTACCATGGTGTTTTGATTACTGTAGCCCTGTAGTATAGTTTGAAGTCAGGTAGCGTGATGCCTCCAGCTTTGTTCTTTTTGCTTAGGATTACCTTGGCTATTCGGGCTGTTTTTGTTGTTGTTGTTCCATATAAATTTCAAAATAGTTTTTTATAATCCTGTGAAGAATGTTAACAGTAGTTTAATGGGAATAGCATTTAATCTATACCTTGCTTTGAGCAGTATGGCTATTTTCCTGATATTGATTCTTCCTATCCATGAGCATGGAATGTCTTTCCGTTTGTTGGTGTCATCTCTGATTTTTTTGAGCAGTGGTTTGTAGTTCTCCCAGAAGAGGTCCTTCACTTCCCTGTTAGCTGTGTTCTTAAGCATTTTAGTCTTTTTGTGACAATTGTGAATGGAAGTTCATTCGAAGTTCATTCGTGATTTGGCTTTCGGCTTGCCTGTTGTTGGTGTATAGGAATGCTAGCAATTTTTGCACATTGATTTGTCCCTCCATCACAGAGATATTTCCCAATAACACCTTTCCAATACAGTCACATCACAGATTAGACCAAACCCTGAGCCCAGATTCAGTAGCTTGTTTTTGTGGGATGGGGAGGGATGTGGGGTCTCATTGTCTCTTATCCTGAGAATTTGCTGAAGTTGCTTATCAGCTTAAGAAGCTTTTGGGCTGAGACGATGGGGTTTTCTAGATACAGGATTATGTCATCTGCAAACAAAGATAGTTTGATTTCCTCTCTTGCTATTTGAACACCCTTTATTTCTTTCTCTTGCCTAATTGCCCTGGCCAGGATTTCCAATACTATGTTGAATAGGAGTGGTGAGAAAGGGCATCCTTGTCTTGTGCCATTTTTCAAGGAGAATGCTTCCAGCTTTTGCCCATTCAGTATGATACTGGCCATGGGTTTGTTATATATGGATCTTATTATTCTTGTCACTCAAGTACCCTTGATGTCCATAGTATTTTGCTCAATCATTTAAGAAAGAAAGAAGGACGTTTTTTAAATATGTGTTTGTTTGTGTGTGTGTGTTTGTGTATGTGTGTGTGTACATATATATACACACACATACATACATTTGGGACACTGTATGCCAAGCACAAATGCCTTACCTGGACTTCCAGTTGCTCATGGTGGATTGAACACACGTGTCCTCTTCAAACCCCAACAAAATGACACACACACAAAAAAAATATAAAAGCAGAACTAACCCATAGGGAGAAAAAGAATGGAGGAAGATGATAGCAAACAAGATGTGTGAGTGAAATGTACTATGGAAAGCGGGCAGACAAGGACAAGCACACTGGCAGACCAGCCAAGGGAGAGCAACGCACCTCTGATGGGAAGGGAACCAAGAAGGAGTTGGTTTCTTCTGCAAACCTGGAACTGTAAGAATGGAAGACTCTGAAGGTAGGGGACAAGTGGGGCTGAAAACAGGGGAGTGGGATGAAGATCAACCCAAGAGACAGTGAGCCCCCCATCTCCCTCCCCATCCCACACAAACAAGCAACTGCACCTGGACTAGGGGCTTGATCTAATCTGTGATATGACTGTATTGGAAAGATGTTACTGGGAAATGTCTGTGTGATGGAGGAGGATGATAAGGAAGATAAATCTTCATATTCCGTGGTTGGAATTCAGTTAAAAAAAAAAAAAAAAAACTAAAAACCTAAAAATCAAATGCTAACAGTATAATTATTGAAAGCATTCACCTCTGGGAAGTGTGAATTGTGACTGAGGAGGGATGGGATGGGAACCTACTGTTTTTCATTATAAGCCTTATAGGACTATTTGTCTTTTTAAACTATGTCCATGTATTACTTTTATAAAAATAAAAATTGAATTTCTGGCTGCTGTGTGAAGAATAGATTGGAGGAGGACACGGGTAGCACTGGGAAACCCATTAAGTGGTTCAGGGGAGAGCTGATGAGGGCCAGGGCCAGCATGGCAGGAATGGAAGTGGAGAGGACAGGATGTGTTCGCAATGTTTGGAAGACAGAGTCAACAGAACTTCCTGAAGGACTGAATATTGGCAGTGAAAAAAATCAGAAGAATCAAAGTACAGTTTCTAGGCATTGGGCTGGAGGAATTCAGTACAGGCAGGGTGAGCACTAGGGTGGCACAAGCCAGCCACCAAGGGCACAACACGTAAGGAGGTGCTCACTCTTGGCAGCATGCAAGCTCAGGGCGGACACCTGAAAGTGAGGGCCTCTTGACATGTGCTCTTGGCATCTCATGGCCTCACCACGGGCCCAGCCTTGACTCAGTCAGTTCTGGTGCTATTTACTGAGCATCAGGGCTGGGAACAATTAGTGGCAAAGCATGGGGTTCACCAGGAAGGACAAAGAAGGAAAAAGTGTTCTTCTGGACAAGTCATGATTAAGACATCTGTTAATGATCCACATGAAGTTGTCAAGCATGACGAGTCTGCAGCCCAGGCTGACAGTCAAGGTTGGAGATAGAAATCTATCCTTGAATGCTTGAAATTATGAGCTAAGATTGGATAGCCTGGAGAGAGATTGTGATATGTACAGGAGGGACCAGGTCAGAGACATTCCCACATAGAACCATGAGAACGACAAGACAGACAGACAGGGAGCAGCCATCAGAGCATAGGGAGGCCAGGAAAAGCTGATGTTTCAGAAGCCAAGAACAAAGTGTTTGCCAAGAGACAGCCTGTCCTGTGTACTTCAGCCCCGCCTCTCCTGACAGAAATTGTACTGTGAGGAGGAGCAAAATGCTTCCGGCTTCTGTCTTGCCCAAGGCTAGCCCCTTGTGTGTTCATCTGGGACTTGGATAATGCACTCTCTTTTCACCTATGGTGGCACCTTTCTGTCAATCCTGTCCCCTCCCAACTTCCAGGCCACAGCCTGTCCCTAGAGTTTGCAGCTTCTCTCATCCCAGGACCAATCCATCCAGCTTGGTGACTCCTGGTTTGACCCTGCTGCTTTCTAAGGACTGGACTTTAGTCATTCATTTAACAATTGTTTATTAAGCACATAATGTATCCAAATGGTGCCAGGCACAGGGGCTACAGAGGTGATTAGGACAGATATTGTTCTCCAGGGCAGTCCATACTCCCCTGAGACATTTCCTGCTCTGGGGCCCTTTAGATAGATAAAATACCTCATCTGCCTGAGTCTGAATTTGGCCCAAGCCCACTGTCTAGAGCCCCAAGCAAGCCCACTGGACCCTCTCCAAGTCACGAGAGGCCTGAGTATTTCCTCTCCTATGGGTACAGCCTCAGTGGAGCAAAGAACCATCCACTTTGGAAAAAGGCCTATTCAGGATGTGCCGAAGAAGAGCTAGCTGGTGACGTGCCCATCCAGCTCAGAACCTCATACAGTGCCTGGAATACGTATATATCCCAGTGATGTGTGAAACGAAGGATGAATGAAGTGCTCACCCTGTGTTAAAATACACATGATCTTTGGCAAAAACAAAAAACAAAGACATAAAAAGTCTTTTCATGGGAGAGACATTGATGGAGGTAGCCTGAGAAAGGAGAGAGCAGTATCAGACCACCTGGAGACAAGGTGTGGGCGAGGGCAGCCCGAGGTCATGTACCTGCTCCCCACTCCACCCTGGAGTTGGCCCAGCACCCTGTTCTCCAGAGCATGAGGCTTTAGCAGCAGTTTGGAGCCGCCTCTCAATAATCTCTGCCTGACAGGCAGCAGCTGCAAACTTCCAGCAAGAGATTGCATTCTTGGCGGGTCATTCCTGGCCTCCCAATCCCATCTCTATGGAAATTGGCCCTGGAGGTGGAGGATGGAGACAGCAGCCCCTCCATGCCCTCACTGGCAGCCTTTGCCTTTGCTCACATCCCGCCCCCCTTCACTCAGAAGCCAGAGAAGCTAGCTTATCTGATGAAAGATCCCATTTATTGGTCTCTGGCTCTACTGAAGTGCTGCTTGGCACGTCCCTCTGCCAGCTCTGTAGAACTTTCCAGAGTCAGCTGTCCAGGTACCTATATTTGGCTATCCTACCGAGCCCTAGAGCTGATCTCCACTGCAGCCTAGCTGCTTTGGGAACCTCTGCACGGATACACAACTTGCTGGTTTGAAAACAAATCCTGATCGGAGCTGCTGAAGGTGAAGCAGTTGGAAAGTGTGCCATCCATGCTGTGCCGTGGGGGGTCAGGCTGGCGGGGCATCTGCCCGTGTCCCCACCATCCCAGCACACACCCTGAGCAGAATGCAAGCCTGTACAGGCAGTCTTCCATGTCTGCACAACCTGCATGTTCATGCTGTGCATCTGACACCCCTGTCCTAACGGAGGGACACGTGTGCATCAGGGGACAACCCACATTCTGCTCCAGGCCCCGCCTGCCAGCCAGCTGGAGCTCTACTCCCAGCCCATCAGCTTCATGCCCCTTGATTTTCCCAAGTGGCTGAATAGTTTACTGTCGGTTACTCTTGTCATTTTCTAAAAATGACTGGGAAATTAGAAGAAAAATCTAAGTGCTAATGATAAGAACAGGCCTCAAAAGCTCAACACAGTTGACGTGAACGTGGGAATCAGTAGGCATTACTGAAAGAAGCAAATCTGCCTCCCATAAGCTGAGGCCCATTAGCTTAGGCCTGTGAGCAGTGTGTGTGCATGTGTAGGTACAATCATGAGGGAAGAGGGCCGAGCAAAAAGCATGAGTGCTGGAAACACACCGGCACCTTTGAACACTGTGTCTCATAGGAATGCCATGGAAGGTGTAGTCCTCCAGACACTTCCATCTCCCCATACCTCTTTCTAAAATGGGTTTCTGTTATAGGACCTACATGCATGTTTTCAGAAAGCCACGTGCCAAAACCAAATGTCAGAGGGTCTGCCGCTGCTTTAGAGGGCAGTGTGTGTATGTCTTGCCATTCAAAACACCCTGTCAAGTTTTATCCCACAGTGTTATGACAAAGCCTCCACCCAACACTAAGCTTATTATCTCTTAAAAAAATTCTTCTTTATGTTAGGCTGAGATGCTACTCTCTACACATCTATCCTCGATGCTAGTTTTACCATATGTGGCATTCTTAAGAAATCCATTCCCTGTCTCACAGGAGAGCCCTTCAAACATTTGAAGACAGCTGCTGTGTTCACACCACCTCCCTTTTCCCACTCTCAATAATTCCTCAAGGGAGTTGGTATTTTGACCAGACCAATCACTTACCCCTGGACAGGTTCTATTTTGTCAAACCTCCTTGAAGAAGGGCTGGTGCTTTAGCAATGTATGTCAAGGAACTTAACAACATTCATAGTTTTACTTCCATGATCTGACCTCCTGAAATTTATCCTAAGGAAATGATCACATAAACATCAGGAAGAGCCAAATTTTGCTCTGACAATTCCTTCCTGAATTATTAGCATTTATTATGGAAGAATATGCAATAATGGGAAAGTGGACACAAAGTATGTCACATCCACATTATGATGGAATATTGTACAACCATAAAACACTATATTTTTGACAAGTAAGGAAAGAAGCAATATACATGTTTGAATACTCAATATTATACACATGCATACCCTCTTGCACACACTTACTCATATACACACACACACACACACACACGTGGGCACAGACACACAGGAAGGAAATGCCCTTAAATGTGAATAGTTCCCACCATAATACCACCAATGCTTAGTTGGTGGTATTATGGACGATCATTCTTTCTCATTTTGTCTGCATTTCTTGAATATTCCACAATAAACCTATACTACTTCTAATTCACACAAAGAAAAGTAATTGTTTAAAAACATGATACCCAGAACCAGATGCAGGATGCCCCATGTAGTCTGAGCAGCACAGGGTGTGGTCTTGTCCAGAAGTCCAACAGGCACTGTTGACTCCTCTTATACTCACTGTCAGCCAACAGCCCTGAGACATTTCGCAGGAGCTGCCCTTAATCCAGCACTCTCTGCTGATGACACCGTGTGAGTGATGATTTTTGCCATAGTACAGAGCTTGTCCCAGGCAGAGAATGCACAAGCAACAGAAGATGAAGGCGGCAATTCAAGGGTAAATCATGCTTAGAGAGTAAGTAAAACACTGCCCACAGCAACAGGTCTGCTTTTCACATACTCCCCTTGGAACCAGACATTACCAGGCCATTTTCATATATTAAGGGTGGCAAGGTAGACTAACTTCAACCACATGACAGGCTCCTCTGTGTCTCTAAAACAGCCTATCCAGTTGTTTGTCATATGAGGCAGGCAAGGTGAAAAGCAATGCCTGGTGGGCAAGTGGGGAGTACACCAGGGTGGCGAAAAGCCCAGGGCCACTTACTATCTATGTGCCCTTAGGCAAGTTGCTCTACTTAACCTCTCTCAGCCTCAGTGTTCACCAGTGTAAAATGGAGATACTACTAGGACTGTGTCCCCAGATTGTCGTGAGGATTCTCTAAGTTAGTACATGTAAGCACTTTGAACCGTAGCTACCAGCCATCTGCGTTCACAAGCCACACAGGCAGACCAGGAGGGAGACCTCGGCTGCTTGGCCCTACCTCCAGTGCTCAGAACATGATGCCCACTGCCCTCTAATCAATTTCCTAGGTGCGGGTGAGTTACAGAAGTAGAGAGACATGTGCACCAGCCATTACGCCTTTCTCTGGGTACGGTCCAGAGCCCTTTCTTTCTCTTCAGGAGTCTGTAAGACTACTGCAGTGCCTCTGCCCAACTTCACCACCTCAGCCAGCATGTGTGGCATAGCCATCAACTGCCAGGATCCATCTCCGTCTGCTCACAGAGACCAGATGGGCCACAATGTCCTCCTGTGAGTCGGGTGTCTGATGCAAGGAAGCAAGAAAGGTCATCGCCATGTATGGGCAGGCCCCCTCTCTCTGTAAACTCATCTCTCAATAAATGATGAGTGTTGCCACCTCTTACTCGAGAAGCCAGGCAATGTATGCTCAAGTCTTTCCAATCAGAGTTGTTTCTACAAGCCTTTGGCTTCTGTGGGGAACATTTGGTTTCAAAGGAAATGGGATTTCCCCTTCAATATTCTTCTTGGATGACAGGTCTGTGATTGGAATCAGGACATGAAAAATCATGCCCCAGTGGTTATTTCCATTAGTGGCTTTTGACTTTGCAAGGACACCCGCAGCACAGAGAGCCCAGTCCCTCCCACCTCCCACACCGCACAGCTCAGGCAGGTCCCGGCCGGCTGGCCTGGAACTCTTTGGTATTTCAGATCCCTGTGCTATCTGGTCAGGAGCTTGACTAACTCATCTCTGCAAGAACCTGCTTCACAGTCACTATTCACATCACTTTCCCTCGAGACCCTGGTCTTGTCCAGCCTTCTTCCACGCCACAATGTGCTGGAACCCCTTACATGCACACACACACATGCAAACACCCATGCCCACACATGTGCGTACACCCACAGAGCAAATGCTTGGTTCTCTATCTGTGGCACCCAAACCTTGCAAAGTGCTAATTTGCCACACTTGCTGAGAATGAAAAACGTGTTTATTGTCTAGGTTGCAGGGCGTCAGAACCCAGCGGAGCCTCCGTGAAAGAAATGAAGGGGGAGCTGAATGCTCAAAAGAAGAGCAAAATGAGACCACACTCAATACTGAATCCTTGAAAAATGCTCTGTAAGAAAGAGTGCAGTGAAGCAGCAGCCCCTGGCATCTGGCTTGTGAGCCTGTCCCTTGTCCTAGCCTGGAGCCCTGAAGGACAGCGACACACTTGCATGTCCCTCACACCCAACACAGGCCCAGACACAGACAAACACTCAGGAAATGCTTGTTGACGCTGGAATGAAGAGAGAAGATGACCAAGGTAGATCAGTTCTGCTCAGGGACTCTGGGCTGCTGTTCTACTTAACTTGGGGAAAGGTTTGGGGAACAACAGTGACTTCGCTGAGCAGGATGTCAACTGAAAGTAGGCATCGTCTGCAGCCAGATGAGGAGCCTGGACTGAGGGCTAGGAGGGAGGGTGCCTGGCTCCACAGTGCTCACAGGCCTATTCTGGACCAGGGGAGCAGGCATGCAGCTGCAGCCTAGAGCACGGGAGTGCCTAATCCTGCCTGTCTGCAGAGTTGTCATTAGCATGGAGCCCACCTTACCCCCAGTAACCTCGAGGGGCTATTGAGAGCCCCCTGCCCTTCACAGTGAATGACAGCTATGCTCAGGGGCCTGGAGGCTGGAGACTTTCCTTTCTGAAATGGGGCCAGAGGACAGTGAACTGGTGGAGAAGGTTAGTATCAGGGCCATGGCCAGGAGCATTGCCCACATGCCCGTGGGATGGCTGCCAACATTCCTGCAGGATGTCATTGCCTTCCACCCAGATTCCTGAGCCCAGAACGTGAAGAGTGAGTGGTAACACGTAGGGGCTGCTTCTCACGCACTGCCAGGAGGGCATGGACCCTGAACTCAACACCAGGCCCCCTGGAAATCGGTCCATTGCAAGTGAGGCAAAAAACTCCTGTGGAGAGCAGCCAAAGGACAACCTTGCCCCTGCAAGCCCTTGCGCTCAGGTTCTCTACGTTCTTCAGCCATGAGGCTTCTAAGAGTTTGGTGACCATGGACTGAAATCAGTAGCCTCCGAAGCCAACCCAAACAAGAAGTACAGTTTCTCTACAGAGGATCCTGTCTTCTGGGAACGTCTGAGCCCCAATTGCAGCTAAACATCCGCCATAAATGAGCGCATATTTTTCTGTTTCCCTCCATTTTATATAAAGAATCTTTCTATCCAATGAAGAAAACAAAAAACATCTTGCATTGATTATCAATTGTGTTTGGCAACAGGAATCTGAAAGGCAGTGACTTAAACACAATGGGCTTTTTTATTTTTCCTTTTTTGCTTACAGAAGAAATCTGGAAATAATTAACCGAAAACTTTTTTGGCAGCTCCACAAAGCCATTAGGGAACCAGTGACTTTCTGGCCCTCAGCTTTGCTGTCCTATCTCCAGGTATGACTCTGGTCCTCATGTCTGTAAGATGACTCTGGAACTCCAGTCATCATAGGTGAGTTCTAGGCAGGACAGTGGAAAAGCGAAAAGGGCAAACTGTGTGTGCTATAAATGCACTCTATTCTAAATGAGCTTTCCTAGGAGCCCCACCCAACAGTTTTCTTGAACATCTTATTGTCTAGAACTGTGTTATATGACCATCCCATCTGCAAGGGAGGCTTGGAAACACTTTTTTTATTCCTGAACACTGTCCCAACAAAATAGGGTCTCTGTTAATTAAGAAAGGGGGGAGAAAAGATATGGGGTAGGCAACTGCCAGTCTCCACCAGGCACCTGTATAACAGCTCTGGCTTCAACCAGTTGTTGAAGGGTATGGAAAATGGATTCAAGTGAGAAAGAGAAGGAAGAAAGAGGCGGAAGAGAAGGGAGAGAAGCAGAGTGGGAATGCCAGGCTAACCCAAATGAACGCATGTGCCCAAAAGAGTGTTAGGGTGACCAACAGCCATAGTGTGCCAGGGACACAGGACTGTCAGTGTTGGAACCAGGACAGTCCCAGGCAAACAGCTGGCCGCCCTAAGAAGGGGGTCTTTTGAGACTAGATATCTTGAACAGGTGCTTCTCAAGTTGTTGTCCAAGGATCCCTGAAGGCCCCCAAGAGCCTTTCAGGGGACCTGTGATGTTAGACTAGTTTTCTAATAAACTAAGGTATTATTTGCCTATTTTACTCTCTTTTCTCTCGTGAGTAAACAAAGGAGTTTTGCAGAGGTTATATGGCGTGATATTGCAACAGATTGGATGCAAAAGCAGATATAAGAATCTAGCTGCCTTCTATTCTGTTAGAAAAACGAAATAGAGGCACAAACCACCAAAGAGATAGTCAATAAATGCAAAAGAATGCCAGCCAGATGTGGTGGCGCATGCCTGTAATTCCAGTTACTCAGGAGGCTGAGGCAGGAGAATCGCTTGAACTCGGGAGGCGGAGGTTGCAGTGAGCCGAGATCATACCACTGCACTCCAGCCCGGGCAACAGAGAAAAAAAAAATGCCATTCTCTTTACTATTTACTTTTGTTTTGGAAAATAAATTTGTTTTCATGAAATATATTAGCATGTAATGATTTGTTTTGTCTATTTTTAATGAATTGAAAAATAATATTTTTGAGACAGGATCTCTCTCTGTCACCCAGGCTGAAGAGCAGTGGCATGATCTCAGCTCACTGCAACCTCTGCCTCCTGGGTTCAAAAGATCCTCCCAGCTCAACCTCCTGAGTAGCTGGGACTACAGGCATACACCACCACACCCAGCTAAAGTTTTTTGGTATTTTTTGTAGAGACAGGGTTTTGTTGTGTTACCCAGGCTGGTCTCGAACACCTGGGCTCAAACTCTCTGCCCACCTCAGCTTCCCAGAGTGCTGGAATTACAGGCATGAGCCAACATGCCTAGCCAATAAATAATTTAAAAAATATCTTGGCCGGGCACGGTGGCTCACATCTGTAATCCCAGCGCTTTGGGAGGCCGAGGCAGGCAGATCACCTGAGGTCAGGAGTTCGAGACCAGCCTGACCAATGTGGCGAAACCCTTTCTCTACTAAAAATGCAAAAATTAGCCAGGCATGGTAGCGGGAGCCTGTAATCCCAGCTACTTGGGAGGCTGAGGCAGGAGAATCACTTGAACCCAGGAGGTGGAGGTTGCAGTGGCCAAGATTGCACCATTGCACTCCAGTTTAGGCGACAGAGTGAGACTCTATCTAAAACAAAAAACAAAAACAAAAAAAAACCTTGGTCTTCCTTTCTAATATGATAAATGTTGATATCTGTAACCTACATTTTTTAAAAGTTCTTTGGCATCCTCATTAATTTTTAAGAGTTTAAAGGGATCCTGAGACCAAAGAGTTTGAGATCTATTGTCCCAGACTAGACTAGGAAGGATATGGAGTGGAGAGTTATAAGATAAATCTCCAGTCAGTTAAAGAATGGGAACAAGAAGAAGGCTGGACCCTGTGGAAACCGGCATCAGAAGGCAGAATCCTATGAGCCTCAGCAGCAATGTGTGTGAATAAACGCTCTATTGCAGCGCAGGTTAGAAAGTGGTTTGTGGGCCAGGACCAGGCTGCAAACTCTTCACCACAAGTTACTGTTGGAAAAAGTAAGGAAATACGGGAAGCTTTTAGAAACTTCCTTAACAACTTGACAGAGTAACTTCATGTCTGTTGAAACTAATAAAAGTTCAGTTTTAACTTTTAAACTTTAAAAGTTAGGCTTGTATTTTGTGTATCTTCTGTCATTTTATTTTTCTAGCAATTTATTTTTACTGTGTTTTATAAAAGTATTCCATGATGCATTAGAAATTTTTAAAATATGGCCTTTTCAAGCTTGAGATTAATGTAAGGGATAAATACTAGTTATCCAAGGAGAACAAAGTATTACAAAGAAAGATTTGTGCTTCAAGGGAAAACTATGCATTGTCTAGAGTACATCTTTCCTGATTACCTGATTCTAGCCTTTTATTGAGCTATTTTGCAGTTTGTAAATTGTAAGTAAATAATAGCAATGAAAAATAATTTCTGCCTGTAGACATGCAAAAATTCTGTTAGGCAATTGACTTCCCTTCCTCACTGTGGAAGGGGCCAGTTTGCCCCCACTTCCTCACTCTTTCAGTGTTCCTGATCTATAATTATACGTGATTTTGGATTCTCCATTGACTTAGTTGTAACATCTTACTGGCTTTTCCATTAATGCATTAAATAAAATCATTAGTACAGGTTCATTAATAAATAATATGGGGCTTGGCACAGTGGCTCAAGCCTGTAATCCCAGCACTTTGGGAGGCTGAGGTGGGTGGATCACTTGATGTCAGGAGTTCAAGACCAGCCTAACCAACATGGCAAAATGCTGTCTCTACCAAAAAATAACAAAAATTACTTGAGTGTGGTGGCAGGTGCCTGTAGTCCCAGCTATTTGGGAGGCTGAGGTGAGAGAATTGCTTGAACTCAGTAGGCAGAGGTTGCAGTGAGCTGAGTGAGCTCACGCCACTGTACTCCAGCTTGGGTGACAGAGCAAGACTCTGTCTCAAATAATAATAATAATGAATAAAGTCCTTTACATTATTTACAAACCACAGTTTGTGAAGCTCTGTTTTTTTTAGACTCCACCATTGATGTGACTCAATTGCCTTCTGGAAGTCCTTCAATTCTCATCTTGCTACCTGCTGACATCTGTATTCAGCTATGTACATTTTTTTTTTTCTGTCTCATAGCTTTTCTTTTCTTTTCTCCTAGTTTAGGCTTCTTCATCAGTTTGGCTGTGGCATAGAAAAGAGGCCACAAGAAGTCATAATAAGCCAAAGATAAAGCACTGTGTTAGATGCTTTATAAGAATGAGAGAGAGAGAGAGAGAGAGAGAGAGAGAGAGAGAGAAATGAGGCCAACAGGAGATTGAAGAGCTGAGGACTACAAAGGAATCATTGCATGTGCTCTTTCATACACAAGCTGGAGATAGCTGTGTTGTGCCCAACCATCGCTAAACACCTTTTATTGTTTTTGGGAGCAAAACCGCACCTATATGAAATCAATGGCTCAATGCTCATCATTAGAAGAGATCACCAGGGTCTCCATACCAGAAGCCAATCCCAGCCCCAGGGGCTTACCCTTGGTGGACGAAGGCCTTTGTCATGAGGATCCAGATGCTGGGGAGGTTTCCACAAAGCCTGAGACTTCAGCTGCAGAGGAGAGCACCCAGTGGCCAGGGACCCTGACATTTGAGGAAGCCAAAATGATGGTCTCAGCCACTTGCCATCCTGGTGCTTGGTGGGGGGGCAGGAGGGGGAGTCTACGAGGTACCTATCTGTGCAGAAACCCTTCTTCCCACTTTTGCTCCTGATAGAACAGCGCCCAGATTATCTCAGTTCCCTGTGATCAACTTGGTGCACCTGTCAAATAAGGCACCACAGCAGGGGCAACACACGAGTCTACTCTGACTCACTACTGCAAATTCAATGCTTTTAAAAAATAGCTTTATTGAGCTGTAGTTTATATACCATAAAGTTCACTTGTTTTAAATAGGCAATTCAATGATTTTTAGTAAATTTATGGCACTGTACAACATCACCACAATCTAATCTTAGAATATTTCTCTCACCCCAAAAAGTAGCCTTGTGTCCATTTGCAGGTACTCCCTATGCTCAAGGCAACCACTAATCTACTTTCTGTCTCTACAGATTTGCCTTCTCTGGGTATTTCATGTAGATGGAATCACACAATATACATAATGTCTTAAAATTCCATCTATGTTATAGTATGTTGATCCATACTTCATTCCTTTTTGTTGCAAAATAGTAATCTATTATATGGATATACCACATTTTGTTTCTGCATTCACCAGGTGATGGGCATTTGGATTGCTTTCACCTTGTGGCTATCATGAATAATACGGCTATGAACGTTCTCATACAAGATTTTATGTTAAGTTTAGGTTTTCATTTCTCTTAGATACTCAGAAGTGGGATTTCTTTATCACATGGTAAATTTATGTTTAATTTTTCAGAAACTACCAAATGTTTTCCCACAATACCTGTACTATTTTACTTCCCCACCAGTGTGAGGAATCCATTTGCTCCACAACCTTGTCAACACTTGGTATTGTCTGCCTGTTTCATTTGAGCTATTTGTGGGTTGTAAATTTGAATCCTGAGCCAAGTAACACAGGGACAGTCCACAGCTGTGGCTGACCCATCCTGGGGGCAGTGCCCTGAGGAGGCTGCCTCCATCCTGCCACAGGTGTGGGGCTACCTGGATTCTTGTCTTTTTTGAAGCCTGATTATTCTACTCTCGGTGGGGTCTGTAGATTACCCTACATCCTGCCAGTAAAATTGTTTTCTAAAACTTTAGGTTAAGCAGAGTGGGGTTCTGTCACAGCCACATGCATTTGAGTAACACACTTCCCACAGCCCTCCATTCCTGACCTCTGCTAGAGCAAACACATCCAAGGTCTCATCTGAGCATTGCCTACCAGGGATGCACCAGCAGGCACCATGGGGGTCAGGATTTGTTCTTAACAGAGGTAGCCACTGGAGAAAATCCCACAGCAATAAGAATGGTGCTATCTCCCAGCTCTTCAGGCACCTAGGCAATAAGCTGCACATTCATCCAGGCTGAAGCTCGCCTCTCTGTGTTTGCTGCAGTCTGAGTCAAGTTAAAGTTAGAGTTTCTCCGTACATTTTCCAGAGAATCACATAAAGTTGTGAGACGGGGCAGTAGTAACCTTTGAGAAATTTGATGAAGATAAAGGCACCCTTGCTGAGTATCAGAAAATGTGTGTTCTGATGTGTATTAAGAATGTCTCCATGGTGCGTTTTTTCTGGTGACCAAAGTTGGTGCAATGAAAGCACAGAGAGCTGTGTGACCTGGAGAGGGCTGCTTGACCTCTCTGAGCTATAGTTTGTAGGACCATTGTGAGGCTTGGAGATGAAGTGAGCACCAGCATGGTCAGCCACCTTTCCCAGCATTGTCATTGTTCTAAAGTTTACTGAAAGGAAGTGAAATGAAATAGTACTCACCCAGTATTTTGCTCTAGGGGAAGACCCTTCAGCCTTTGCGTGGAGGAGGGAGTTTTCTGCCTCATGGTGCAGAAAACAAACTTCCATGCTAGATGTATTTAGTGCAAGTCATATTGTACATGCTCTGTGCAGTCAGGCAAGTTATCCCATCTCTTTGGGCCTCGGTTTCTCCATCCCTAAAATGGTGTCATTGATACTACTTTACTCCATAGACTGCTTGTGAGGCTCACATGAGACTATAAACAAAGCATTTATGCACTGTTTCTGGTGCCGAAGAAGCACCCACTAGCATTCACTGTGTTTGCAGTTGCAGTTACTTGCATCTTTGTGACCTTTCCCTGGGTTGGGAGCAGCCCTTCTTACCACAGCTGATATGGAGCTGGCATGAGGATGAGTCACGCTTATGTCCGCTGTGGACAGTGGGGGATCAGGATAAAATAACGAAGTTTTAAGGCCCAGAGCAACACCCACTTCCCCTGCAAGGCTTCTAACTGTGGGATCCTGGCTACTGCCCCTGGCTGAAGACTCTTGGCCAGTACCCCAGCCTGCTGACCCCAGCCCGGGACAGAAGTGTGCTTGGTCACCTGAGCTCTTCAGCCCCTCCGGGCCCAGAAAAACAGGTGTGCATGCTCAGTAACTTGAGCCTAACTTCTGAAGGCCTGGGAAATTGAGAGAGGACAGATAACTCTTTCTTTGGACAACCACAAGGCCAATAAACAAGTCTTCAGGGAGACCATGGCCAGCTGTAGGTTGTGCAGAGCCGGCTGTCAGTTTGGGGGATTATCTAGGACCTTTGCTTTTCATAGCAGCAGCAGCAGCCGCCACCACCATTTGTTGATCACCCAGTGAGTGCCAGGTACTGCGTCAGGTTCTTTCCACGCTCTTTCCCACTTCTTCCCGTGTGCAGACCTGTGAGGAGAGGAGTTGCTAACAGCACAGACATCGGAGTCAGACAGACCAGGGCTTGGACCCCAGCCCTGCCACAAGCTGATTGACTTGCAGCAAGTCAGTGTTTGAGAATTAGAGGAGGAAATGTAGGTAACATTGGTAGCCCAGAACCTGGCATGGAGTAGGCCCTAAACACGTGGCAGCCAAATAAATCCTGGGAGAGGTGCCCCCACTTTATACAGGAGGCCACTGAAGCCCATTTGGCCAGACCCAAAAGTGGATCTGACGAGCTCCTGTTCTCATCCTCTGCGTACATGACATCACCCCTGCGTTGTGTTCCCAGCCCTGGTAACTGTTCTGGTGGAGAGACTAGGGAGAGGGGAACTCCTGGGTTCAGGAGCTAAAGTTAGAGTTTCTCCATACATTTTCCAGAGAATCACATAAATCACCAGCCAGAGGAGGGTGAAAAGCACCAGCTAAGATGAGGGTGGCATCATCTGTGGTTTCTTATTGCCCGAGCTCTTCTGTCCCCAAACCAGGACATTCTTCAGAAAGGGATAAAGATGGGCACATAGAGATGAAACCTCAAGTTGTTTTGTTCCAACCACTAACTATAATCCATACACACAGAGCTACCAGCCATATGCCTATACCCAGACTCTGGAACAAAAAGAAAAAGATAAAAACAGATAAGAATCCCATACAAGGGGTGAGATGGGCATCCCCAGAGAGAAGCCTTCGGTATGTTTGTGCGCACGTGTGCACTTACCTGGATGCTATGGGTCAACAGGGTGCTGCCCAAAGCTCTGCAAGGGGTCTGGGTGGCCAGAGTTCCCCCAAAGTCTTAATTATTTTCATCATTGCTTCATCTCAATGTAGTTTAAATTGGTATAAATACACTTATGAATAAGATGTTTGGCATGAAGATATGTATTTTCTCCAAACAAACAACTTTATACATGATGTTTAGGTTATACGTTTAATCCATAAAGTTCTGTTTAAACCATAAAGTCAGAAATACTGTCTTTTAATGAAAAACATATTTATGTTAGAACATATGAAACATGTGCAGCCTAACTAAACATAATATAATGTCTACCCAGCATCCATCCAATCCTTCTACCCTCCTCCATCAGGCCATGTGACCCTAGGGACCCTGAATTCTCCCTAGCCCCAGCAAGGATCCAGATTAGAGAAGCCATCACAATAAGCACATCTCATGCCAACACTGGGTTCAGGGATCCTTCTGACAACTGTCAGAGTCCAACGAGGGATATGAGGCCTAAATTGGTCCAGTTGAACTGAAGGTGAACTGGGAGCAAAAGGTTTCCTTGCTGTGTTGCCAAATACAAACCCAAAGGCACGTTGTCCCTGTTGCTGCAGAAGACCACCTTGCAAGCACAGCTGAGGTCTGCCTGGGGACAAAGTTGCAACAGATGGGCACAAAGCCAGGAAGACCATGGGGAAACCAAGCCTGACTTCAATGTGCCTGGCCCAGTCGGCGCTACCTTTGCACTTCCTGCTTTGCAGGATGGTGAATTCCTTTGTTGAATTAGAGGGAGCTTTCTATTATCTGCAGCAGGAAAGCGTCCTTGTGATGGCAGGAAGTATGTCCATAGATGAATTGAATGAGAAAGGCTCTCTTAAGATAGCTAGGTGAAAGTCAAAAGAGATAGTGGAAGAAGACAAAGGATTAAGAAAGGAGCCTGTGCTTAAGCAAGAAAGACATGACCCCATGTGGAATTATTTGGCCAGAGAACCATGGAAAAGATGGAAAAGAAGACTTTATCTGGGCTGCATGCTCTCAGGGGAAAAGAAGGAAGGTTGAAATAGAGAGATAGTTTCCTGCAGTTGGAACCATACACTCAGCCCGGAACAGCTTAGTCCCCTCCTTAGTCAGGGAAAAGTTCTTTACCCTCAACCCAAAAGATGTTCTTAACTCTTCATCACGGCCTCAGTCTACACTACATCTCTTTCCATTGCAAAAGCTAAAGAAGAACAAAAAAATCTTAGGACCATTTGCTCTCATGAAACCTTGCAGTGCACATCTGTGGTTTTACCTCCCAGGCATCCACTTCTCCTGGGATTGTTACTATGCCCCCCATTCTTCCCTGGAGTATATGATTTGCAGTGGGCCTGACCCCACATGCTCACAGATCCACAAGTGAGCATGTGGCTGGGTTCTAACCCACGAGAATACCACATCTCACCACTAACAGTGCTCACTTCAAGAGTGAGCAAGTGACCCCAACCCAGTCAATCGACGCTAATGAAATGGAACTGGTAGTGGTGGGAAGGAGGAGGGTCTTTTGTCTGCTAAACCTATAAAGATGGGAACCATCTCATAGCTGCTAGGGCCATTTTGGTGGCTTGTGAGAACATGCTGGAAAAGGAAGCAAACATGGAAAGAAGCAAGCAGAATGAGAGGCAGACTGAGTCCTGATTACATCATTCAAGCCCCATGTCTGAAACCAGTGTCCTGGACTTTTCATTTACATGAATGAGGAATATAGTCTTGATTTTTGACTTAACCACTGTAGATGGTTTTCCTATCACTAGTAACTGATGGAGTTTGTGTTGATAACAAATCTCAACCTTAGAAAAGAATGATGTTCCTTCTCTTATTACTTAGTTCTTGGCCCTATATAAAATACTTAAATCATTCCTAATGTACACCAAATTCATGCTGTTTGACCTTGAACAAGTCACATCCATGTCCTTTTCAGTAAAATGAGGATGTTGGACCCAATCTCCCAGGTCACTTCCAGCTCTGAAATTGTATACTTCTATGAATAGTCTCTTAGCAACCTTCACGCTCACAGAATTAGATACAAAACTATTTTCTTCAAGAGCATGGATTCAAAACATTAAAATATAACTTTACAAAGTTTAATCATGTGTCAGATGATGAAAACCATGCAAGGCCTCTTTGCTTTAGCAAAGCATATAATAGCATTCATGGTGCAGATACGTCATTTGCTAATTTCTTCTGGTGCCTAAAAACTTCCATTCCCACTTCCAATGAGTAAAGTCCAGTTGTAGCTGCAGCTAGTCTATCTCATCGTTTCCACAAACTCTTTCAGAGGTAGGGGAGGCATAACAGTTTAATAATCTTCAGAAAAAGTTTAAAAGCAGAACTGTGGTTGCTTTGTTCATAGAACCTAGGGTCACTACTAAATGCCCTTTAATGACGCTCTGTCACTCAAGACTCCAAGTCTGATGCTTGCCCACAGGTTCCCATCCATTCTCCCATTCCTGCTGCCTTGAGCATGATAGGTGCATCACTTAATTTCTTTGTGCCTCAGTTTCCTTATCAGTAAAATGAGGATAATAGTACCTTCCTCTGAGTGAGGATAATAGTACCTTCCTCTGAGTAGTGCTGTGAGCACTGAATGAGTAAAGCACTCAAAATAGTGCCCAGTATGAAGTAAGCATGGGACAAACGCCAGCTCTCATCTTCATCAGTAGCATTCCTAACAGACTCCTCAATGCAGGCTGAATGGTTGCTTGCGTGGGTGGATGAACAAATGGATTAAAGCAAAAGTATTCAAAAATATTTCATATCCCACAGGTTATACTTATTAACAATAGTGTTCCAGAGATACAGAAGTAGCAATTCAGAAAGAACAAATCACACAGCGGGCTCCCCTTCCTGCATTCCTGCCCATTCCCTAGTCCCCAACAAATTCCTTCTTTTAGAGCTTTTACTATTGGCTTACAGGGCCCTAGGATGTCTAGTTAATGATTTGCAGCTCTTAGTAATTTACTCTTCTTGGTATCCGATGTGAACACCTCTCAATACGATTGCAGACTCATTTCTCAATTATATTTGTTTTAGCTAAAAAGGTACCCAGAGTGACTGGATAACCCCAGAAGTCAATCCTCCAGGGTACTCAGAAGTAACAGTCTTTAGGAACTAATTCTCCTGACCCGCTGCAAAATGAAACTAGCTGATGGCTCAGAAAGACCATTTATCAGGTGTAATGGAAGATACATTAGACCAGAGCCCCAGTTCATGGCATTGCTCAGAGAACTCCTCGCAGAGGCTTAGCCACTCAGAAAATTCACCCTCCAAGCTCTCAAACGGTTGCTCTCTGCCTGCAGAACTAGAATAAGGGGAGCTGGGTGATCCAGAGGCACAAACTCTCCAGATGGCTTGCAGAGTGTAACTAGAGCCGCCAAGGGGGCCAGTAGGGCTGAGTTGCTACTCCAGCAAGATTTGTTTGTTAGCTAGTTGACTTTGGGCACATTTTTAACTTATCTGAGCCTCAGTTTCTTCAAATATTATAAGATGAGGCAGTGATACTCACATCATGGAGTGGTTGTGATGACCGCATGAGATCATCCACGTGAAATGCCTGCCACAACAACAAATGGCAACATCTGTTTTGTTTTGAACCTCTTTCCTCCTCTTGGAAGTGTTTCTGTGTTAGGAGCTGGCACCAGCCCCTGGATCTACTCGCTCTTTCCCGCCCCCACGCCTCCGCAGGAATGGATAAACTCCAAACAGTTTTCATACTAAACCCCTTTTTCCAGGCTCCTCCATCTCCTGCCATAGTCTCACAGTAGTCCTTCCACTAACAAACAGTCGAGCAGGCTCTGGTTTAACCTTCACTGTATTTTACTACCAATCACAGCTTCTTAACATGCTAAGTCATCAAGACCACACATTGCTTGTGGGGTCAGAGCCTCATAGACTTCACGATGCCTCCCCATGGGCCTCCTGGAGCACCATGTACCCTGAGATTATGGTTCTCTGCCTTAATTGACCTTCAGCAGCTCCTGGCCTTCTTATCTGTACTTGGGCCAGTGCTCCTGTGGGTCACGTGTTCACAGGTCATCTCTGAAGGTGCCAGGCCACCGTCCCTCACTTCACAGTTTACAAAATGCCACTGAGCAAAGTGACATGTTCCCACTTGAATAGCCACAGAAGGCTAATTCCACTCCCTCCCCCCGCCCCCACCCACACACCACACCCAGCTCTCTTTTCATGGCGTCTGCTTTCCTGGCTCTCTCCTCAAAATCAGAGGGCCTCTTATAGGAATGGGGCCCTGTGAGGGTCCACCCCTCCCTCTTGGCTCTCTGCAGCCCGTGAACCTTGTCCTGTTCCAAGGCCTGCCGGGGGTGTTCAGAGGCTCCTCTCCCAAGTGCCACCTGTCTTGTGGCTTCACTAACAAGTGCCACTGTCCTGCAAAGCTCCTCTGGGCTCAGCTGCCAGGGCAGGAGGCAAGAATTAAGACACCACAGTTGAAAGATATCAGGCTTCAGAAGCAAGTTCTAAACAGACTTGAATAGCAGAAAGTTTCAAAGGCCCTCGTTGAAGTCCTTGTAAAACTGCCACCCACTCCATCAGCTGGCAGTTCCAGGCTCTTTCAGATCTCTTTGAGTTCTTTTCTTATCGAGCCACTAGCTCGACAAGGAACTATCCTGCAAAGGAACCAAAGAGCCTTTTGTATCTAAGTTTTTCAATAGGAAAAGGTTGGTGGGGGCTTTAGACTTCCCCAAACTAAAACCTGTATGCTTCACAGCATCACTAAGCCAGAAATTTTACGCCCTCTTCCATCAGAGAATGGTTGGAAAAGACCTCAAAGTCACATGTCTCAACTTGAAGTTGAGGAAACTGAGGCTCGGTAAAGTCTACTTATTGCCCCAGACCCCTCGGGGAGTGATGGGCCCAGCTAGATGTGCACATGGTTGTCCAGAATTTTTGCCTCATCAATGTGCTTCACAGTGCACAGCCTCCTCAATGGCTGTTTCAGTCAACAGTTACAGGCTCCTTTCCCCAATGGCCTTTGTTTTGGTGAACTTAACAGTGGTCATAAGACTAGGGCTATTAAAAAACTGAACATAAATTAATGATCACAGAAGTAAACTGAGTTTAAAATGTATGTGTGCATTAGTTTGCTAGGGCTGCCAGTATCACAGGCTGAGTGGCTTCAAGAACGGAAATTTGTTTTCTCATAGCTGGAGGCCGAAAGTCCAAGATCAAGGCATTGGTGGGGTGGGTTTCCCCGGAGACCTCTCACTTTGGCTTGCGCGTGGCTGTCTTCTCCCTGTGTCTTCACATGATCTTCCCTTTGTGTGTGTCTGTGTCTTAGTCTCCTTTTATTATAAGAACACCAGTCGGCCAGGCATGGTGGCTCACACCTGTAATCCCTAGCACTTTGGGAGGCCAAGGCGCGTGGCTAGCATGAGCCCAGGAGTTCCAAGACCATCCTGGGCAACACGGTGACACCTCGTGTCTACAAAAAATACAAAAATTAGCTGGATGTGGTGGCGCACGCCTGTAGCCCCAGCTATTCTGGAGGCTGCACTGGGAGGATAGCTTGAGCCTGGGAGGCAGAGGTTGCAGTGAGCCGAAGTCACACCACTGCACTCCAGCCTGGGTGACAGAGCCAGACTCTGTCTCAAAAACAACAAACAAAATTGCCAGTCATGTTGGATTAGAGCCCACCTCATTTTAACTTAGTTAGATCTTGAAAGACCCTATCTCCAAATACAGTCAAGTCTGAGGTACTGGAGGTTAGGACTACAACATATTAAATTGCAGGGAGATACAAGCCAGTCCATAATGGTATGTATGCTCTTAAAGAGAAAAACCTAACTAACTTGGTGAAGTAAGAGCATGGTGAGAAGCCCTTCGTGCTGTTCTGCAGTGAGATGTGCTGCTGGACTGCTCCTGAGACTCCTAAGGACTGCTTCTGCCACCCACCGCCTGCACGATGCTCCACTGCAGCTCCGCTCTGTGGCCAGATATTGTTCAGATACTTACATCAAGCAAGGAATATGCACAAGTATTAGAAGTGGACAAACCTGGGTCCAAATGAGCCACGGGGCCTTGAGCAAGTTACTTAGTGTCATTAATATTCAATTTTCTCTTCAATAAAATGGGTTTAACCTGTCCTGAGCACTGCACAGGAAAATGTACAGGATTAAATAAGATAAAGCAAATAAATGGCAGCATTATATAAACTATAATTATATCAAATAAATGAAAAATATTAAAATATATATTTTTTCATTTTTGAGTAAACTACCATCCTCCAACAAAAAAGATGACATCTCCAAAAGCATGGATGTCAGTGGTGATGTCTCTCAACAGCCAGTATGTAATGGGTCTATACATCACCAGCTTTCTTTGTCAGGTTGCAAGACAATTTGTGCTGAGACCTGAATGAGCTCTGGGGGAACCGTTCTTTGTTATAATGAATGTCATATGTTAGGGGCCCATTTGCACTGTGCCAGCACTGTGCCTACCTCCGCATGGCTCATGCAGAGGTAGGGCCTCAGCTGGGTCTTGAACCAAGTAGAGAAAGTGATCAACCACTCACATTCCAAGTGGAGGGGGTGCATGAGCAGAAGTCAGCGTGGGATGCAGGCAGAGCTGTAGCAGCAGCACAATGAGGTGGGTATGGGTCAAGCCCCTAGAGCCGGGTTTGAATCTAGCTATACTACCTTGGGTAAGTTGCTTAGCCTCATTGTGCCTTGGTATCCTCATCTGTAAAATGAGGACAATTATAGTACCCACTTCATAAGTGTTGAGGGATTTAAATGAGTTAATATATAAAGAGGTTTTGGAGCAGTACCTGAAACACAGTGAGTAGCCGGAGAGTATTAGCTGTTGCGGTTCACTCCTGCATTCATTAAACACTCACTGAGCAGCTGGTGAGGGCTGGGCATTATACTAGGCACTAGCAACATGCACAGCCTTTCCTTCCAGAAGCACACAGCACAGATGTGAAGCCTATTTAAACAATGTTATAGATTCATAGAGACAAGTCCAGAGGGTTGTAGAAACCAGAGGAAGAGCACATGACCTGGCCTGGGTGGGGGTACAGAGAGGATGGACTTGGAGTGGGGTGTCCAGAAAAGTATTTCCAAGAAGTTGCCACCTGGCCCAGTCATAAGGGAAGTAGGAACGTGTCAGGAAGGAGCGGAGGGTAGGAGAGCACCACATCACAGAGAGAAACAGGGCAGCATGTTCCCTGTGGCTACCAACAAGCTGCTCTGGGCTGGAGGAGCACAGCATGAGCAGAGGCAGTGGGAAGGCATCTGAGAAGCAGGTGGGAGCCCAGCACCAGGTGGCCCAGGTGCCCTGCCGAAGGCTTGGACTTGAACCCCTATGGGTTGGAGCAGAGCAGAGAGTGGCATACTCAGATTTGTGTTTTAAAATCAAGTGCAAGAAGGGGAACTGGAGGGGAGAACACTGGAGACAAAGAGACCAGCAAGCAGACGGGCATAGAGGGTGGTAGTGATAGGGACATGGAGAGAGAGGAAGCATGCCAGGAATACTTGGGACACGGCGTGACTTGGTGACTGCATGACTATGTGAAGGGAAGGAGAGGGAGGAGGCATGTTGCCAGCATGAGTGACTGCGTCCATGGTGGTGCTTCCAAACAAATGGGGAACAGGGGAGGGCTAATCTGAATCTCAGGCAAGGGATTCAGTTATGAGGAATGGAGCTCAAAGTCCTGAGCATGGAGGCAGCAGCCCAGGGAGAGGGAGGAGAAGATGAGAGCAGTTATGGTTAACCCGAACCCTAACCCTAGCCCTAGCCCTAGCCAAAGTCAGTGAGGCACAAATGTCCAGGAATGAGCAGAGAAATCAGGGACCACCGAGGAAGCTGAGGAGCAAGGTCAAAGGGATGCCCAGAGAACTCAGAGCTCTCCCAGATGGAGGTAGGTGGGCACCAACTCTGTGGGACAAGCCCAAGAGGACCATGAAGGGGCACCTGCTGCATTTGGCCACAGGGGGGCGGTAGAGTGCCCATGCAGTGAGGCAGGACCTAGAAGGAGAGAGTTCAGAGGTAAACACATGGAAACAAAAATAGCATATGTGGACCACTACTCTTTGGGAGATTTGAGTAAAATGAGGAAGAGAAAAGGGTGCGAAGTAAAGTCAGGGGAGAACTTTTTTTTTTTTTTTGAGATGGAGTCTCACTCTGTCACCCAGGCTGGAGTGCAATGGCGCCACCTCTGCTCACTGCAACCTCTGCCTCCTGGGTTCAAGTGATTCTCCTGCCTCAGCCTCCTGAGTAGTTGGGACTACAGGCACACGCCACCACACTCGACTAATTTTTTTGTATTTTTAGTAGAGATGGGGTTTCACCGTGTTGGTCAGGCTGGTCTCAAACTCCTGACTTCGTGACCACCTGCCTCGGCCTCCCAAAGTGCTAGGATTACAGGCGTGAGCCACCGCACCTGGTTGGGAGAACTATCGTTTTAGTGGAAGAAGCATGAGCGAGGAGCTAATACATGGAGATGGAAATGCAGAAGGAAACAACATTGCCTGGAGGAAGACACAGGACATGTCTGCCAGGTTGGGTTCCTTTGGGGGTAAGCAATAGAAAACCTGACCCACCCCAACCTAAGAAGCAGGGAATGTGTTGGCTCACATAACTGATACATTCCAAGGTAGTCTGGCTTCTGGCACAACTGGTTACAGGGGCTCAAGTGATATCACAGGATCCTGTTTCTCCTTCTCCATCTCCTGTCCCCAATTCCTCACTGTTGACCCCATTCTCAGACAGACTCACTTTTAAAATTCTCTTTCTAAAAATTGAGATGTGGTTCATATACCATAAAATTCACCCTTACAATTTGTTTTTCTTTACAAACATTATTTATTATATTAACAAGTTTGTGTAACTATCACCACCGTCTAATTCCAGAACATTTTTGTCACCTCCCAGAAAACCTGCACACATTGGCAGTCACGCTGCCATTTTTCCCCACCCCGAACCCCTGGCAACCAGAATCTATTTTTCTATCTCTTTGAACGTGCCCATCCTGTACATTTCCTACAAATTGAGTCATACAATATGTCATGTTTTGTGATTGGTTCTTTTTACACAGCATGATTTTTTTCAAGGTTCATCCATATCATGGCATGTATCACTGCTCCATTCTTCTCTATGACTAAATAATATTCCATTGTATGGGTATACCATAGCTTGTTTATTCATTCATCAGTTGGTGGGCATCTAGGTTGTTTCCACTTTAAAGCTGTTAAGAATAATGCTGCTATTTAAGTATATATTTTAGGATGAACTTACATTTTCAATTCTCTTGGGTATATACCTAGGAGCGGAATTGCTGAGTAATACATTTTCAGTTCTCTTGGGTATATACCTAGGAGCGGAATTGCTGAGTAATGCATTTGGTAACTGTTTAAATTTTTGAGGAATAGCCAGAAGTACTCCAATGTGGCTGTATCATTTTACATTCCCACCAGCAATGTTTGAGGGATCAAATTTCTCTGCATCTTTGCCAACACTTGTTATCATCTATCTTTTTTATTACATATACCTTCTTAGTGGTCATGAAGTGATATCTAACTGTGGTTTTAATTTGCATTTTCCTAATGACTAATGATGCTGAGAATCTTTCCATGTACTTACTGGTCATTAGTATACCATCTTTGGAGAAATGTATATTCAAAGTCTTTGCCCATTATTTAATGAGATTGTCTTTTAGTATTGAGTTGTATTCGTTATTTATATAGTGTAGGTATGAGTCATTGATGAGATATATGACTTTAAAATATTTTCTTCCATTCTATGAGTTGACTTTTCACTTTCTTGATAGCGTCCTTCACAGCACAAAACACATTTTGTTTTTAGAAAGTCCAACTCATTTATTTTTTCTTTGATTGCTCATGCTTTTTTGTGTTATATCTGGGAAATGATTGCTTATCCAAGATCGTGAAGATTTACGCCTATGTTTTCTTATAAGAGTTTTATAGTTTTAACTTTTACATTTAGGTCTATCATACATTTTCAGTTAATTTTTGTTATGGTGTGAGACAGTTGTTCAACTTCATTTTTTTTTCCATGTGGATATCCTGTTGTCTCAGAATCATATGTTGAAAATATTATTCTTTTCCTGTTTGTCTTGACACCCTTGTTTAAAATCAATTGACCATAGATGTATGGGTTTATTTCTGGACTCTCAATTCTATTCCATTTATCTAAATGTCTATTCGTATGCCAGACTACACAATATTAGTTACTGAAGTTTTGTCATAAGTTTTGAACTGTAAAGTATGAGTTCTCCAATTGTGTTCTTTTTCATTGTTTTGGTGGCTCTGTGTCCCTTGAATTTCCATATGAATTTTATGCTCAGCATTTTCCAGTTTCTACAATAAAAGGCAGCTAGTTTTGACTGGGATTGTGTTAATCTGTAGATCAGTTTGGGGATCTTAATATACATTCTTTCAATCCATGAATATAGGATGTTTTTCATATTTAAAGACCTTTTATTTCTTTTGAAGATCTTTTGAAGTTTTCAGTATCAAGCCTTGTACTTCTTCTGTTGAATTTATTCTTAAGTATTTTATTAATTTTGATGCCATTTGTGAATGGAACTATTTTCTTGATTTCAATTTTGGAATGTTCACTGCTAGGGTATAGAAAATGATTAATTTTTATATATTGATCTTGTTTCCTGCTACCTTATTAAACTCATTAGATTTAATGATTTTTCATGGATTCCTTGGGATTTTTCATATATAAGATCACATCATCTTCAATTAGTTCTGCTTCTTGCTTTCCAATTTGGATGTCTTTTGTTTCTTTTTCTTGTTTAATTTCCCTGAAAAGAACCTTCTTTAAGTAGCAATGGTAAAAGCAGATATGCACGTCCTGTTCCAAATGTTAGGGGGAAGGCTTTCAATCTTTTACCATTAAGTTTATGTTGGCTGTGTGATATTCATGGATTTTTAAAATCAAATTGAAAAAGTTCCCTTATATTCCTAGTTTGTTGAGTGTTTTTAATATGAAATAATGTCAGATTTTGTCAAATGCTTTTTCCTAACAATTAAGATGATCATGTGGTTTTTGTCCTTGTTCTATTAATATGATATATTACATTTGTTGCTTTTCTTACGTTGAGCCAACCTTGCATTCCTAGAATAAATCCCACTTCTTCATGATGTATTATCTTTTTATATGTTCCTAGATTTGGCTTGCCTGTATTTTGTTGATGACAGACTCACTTCTTGACACTGTGAGATGACTTCCTACACCTGGAAGTTTGTGTTCTGTAAGAAAGACAGTACACCTCACCCCAACAGTACAATAAAAGTCAGGGCCAGATTCTCATTGATCCAAATTGAGTCATATGCACAACCACAAGTGTCCAATGGAATGAGTTTTGCTGAGTAGTTTAGACATGCACCTGGACATAGGATCAACCTCAGCAAAACCTGGGATCAGAGTAAGAGAACGTGGGCCCCCAAATAAACCCTGGGGCTCTGTTTTACCAGAACAGTGATTGATAGATGATAGGTAGCAAAAATACAGGTGCTCACCACAGAATGGGGCCAAGGAGCCCAGGTGGGGGGTTGTCCTGCAGGAGGGAGAAAATGGTGTGCCTGTGCATAAGTCTGTAGGTGGTGTGCAGGAGTAGTAGGAGATGAGGTCATCTGCTGGTGGAGGGGGTGGGGAAGGGGTTAAATTGAGGACTCAGAAGGAAAGGGATGAAGGTTTGAGGTGTTCCAGAGAAGAATGGAGATGAGACAATCCAGGGTACGCAAAAGGACAAAGGGCAGCCCCAAGGGCCCAGCTGCTACTGGAGGTCCTGACCCTCAGGGCAGGCCATGCTCTGTTCTCCAGGCTGGCTACCACACTGAGCCAGGATTGATGTTTTGTCAGGCGTGTGTGGCAGAAGGAGAGATATGAGGGAATCCTGGTAGGTAGTGAGAGAGCCATTTGGATGGACCACTGAAGGCACTACGCATTGCAGGGAGGGAAGAGAGGCCAAAAGGAGCTGATGGCCAGGGAAAAGGGTGGGACTTCGGACTGGAGGTCTCCAGGAAGTCCAATGGCTTCTATGTGAGGCCATGAGACAGTTGGAGGGGGTATCTCAGACTGTGGTTGGAGAAGATCGTAGAGAGGAGGTAGTTCTAGGACAGGATGAGTGAAAAAGCACCTGAGTTAACAGAGGTCAGGGTTTCTGGGATGAGGTTATTGATGGATGATGGCATTTCCTTAATGATTGCAGGTTTCAGGTATGAACAAAAGCACAAAATTTACTCCTGAAGACCTGGTGAAGAGTAAAGGAGAATGTGATCCACTTCATTCAGGGCAGTTTAATCCTGGGAGTTTGCACAGAGGGGTGGAAGTACTATGAAGGATGAGAGAGCTCAGGCTTGATGCTAAGACCATCCATGCAGGGCCTTACAGGCCCTACCAAGGATTGGAGCTTCATCCTATAAGTAAAGGGAAACTATTGAAACAATGTAAGCCAGGACATGACATGATTAGAGCTGCATTGCTAAACACTCACTCTGCTGTGCTGTGGAGAGAGGTGGGGAGGGAGCTACTACGTGGTCCAGGCAATGGTTGATGGAGGCTTGGGCTGGGGCAAGGGGCCAGGTATACAACACATTAATTGGAATTGAAGCCAGAAGACAGAATGAGTAGGTAGAGAGCCAGAACAGAAGGGACCAACAGTAAGAGGAAGACAAGAGCCAGCACGGAGAGAAAGCAAGGGAGAGATTGGGAAGAGAAGCTGTTTATGATGGAACTGGGAGCCCCCAAAATGAGAGTAGTTCAAGAAAGAGGTGCAAAATCAGCTGCCTTTTGCCAGATTTCTGATTATTTGCCTTTCCCCCTTTTTCAGAGGCATAATTATAAAAGCGACAGAATATCTAATTAGGAAGAAAATAAACCAGAATCATGACAATTTTGAATTTAGCAACCATATTCTCCTTGGCCTTATTTTCAAGTCATAAATATCACTGAATCTAAGCTAGCAAAATGTTTCTTGGTAGTTGTTTTTAGGCTCAGACCCAGAAGTAACAATGGTCACAATAACCAGTTAACATTTTCTGATGACTTACTAAGTGCTGAGGTCTGCGCTAAGCACTTTATATGTGAAATCTCATTTATTCCTCAGAATAACCTAACGAGGCAGATGCTACTATTATTACTCATTTTTAGCAGCAAGAAAAAACTCAGAGAGGTGACACATGAACACATGGCAGTGACTGGGTGATAGTATGAACTCAGTCTGACTCTGGTGGCTAATGATGTAATCAGTGTACCCCATTTTTTACAGAGGGGGTTTAGCAGTCCTTGGAGAGGTAGGGGAGTCATTTTTGAAAGTGATTTCAACACTCCACCCTACACACTTGTTAAGGTATTACTTGACAACCATCTATCACTGCAGGCTTCCGGGGGACAGCTCCGGCCAGCCCAGGTCCTCACCCTCACTGTGTGTGACTCACTGTTCCCTGCCCATATCAACACACATTGTCTCCCTTGGCTCACAGCAACCCATCCCCACCACTTAAAATGTCCCACAAGCCATGAGAGTCAGGGCAAGGGCTCAAACCCTCTTTCTGGTTTTTCAGTCATTCAGGCCACCCCCACCACTCTGCCACCCTTGTGTAGAAAGCATTTGTTCACTGCACCCAGCAGACACTCCTACAGCTTTTTGTTTAAACACTTCCATAAAAGCAGGACTCTGGATTTTCCTATTTCTTTGCACATTTATTATTTTCCTTATGAAATGTTTCAAACACACAGAAAAGTACCGTTGGTAATATCACAAATACCCACATGCCCGCCACTGGAAGTGAACAGAGGTCAACATTTTTCTTCTATGTTTGCTTCAGGTTTTCTTTTAATTTTATTTCATTTTAGATTCAAGGCATACGTGTGCACATTTGTTACATGGGTATATTGCAGTACTGGTGGGGACTGGACTTCTAATGTACCCATTACCCATATAATGAACATTGTACCCAATAGGTGATTATTCAACCCTCAGCCCGCTCCCACCCTGCCCTCTTTTGGAGGCCCCAGTGTCTATTGTTCCTATCTTTATGTCCATGTGTGCTCATTGTTTAGCTCCCACTTATAAGTGAGAATATGCAGTATTTGCTTTTCTGTTTCTGAGTTAGATTGCGTAGGATAATGGACTCCAGCTGCATCCGTGTTGCTGCAGAGGACATGATTTCATTTTCTTTTATGGCTGTATAATCAGATCTTTTTAAAAAAGTAAATATGACACATGTATTGATGATCTCTATGAATACCTCTCCAATGCCTTCTTCTCCGTTCTTCCCCAGAGGAATCACTATTCTGAAGTTGTGGTGCATTCTATTCATTTTTTAGACTTTTACCACAAATGTATGTATCTGTAGACAATACATATTGTTTTGTGTGTTTTAAAACTATAGGTAAATGATGTCATATTATAATATCCTTCTAATTGTAGTTTATCCATTGAGTTTTGTATTGTAGATGTTCATCCACACGTTTCCATGTAGATCTAGTGCATGCATGGTAACTGCTCTACAGTATTCAGTATGAGAGGACTCCATGATTTATACAATACCTCCTGCCATAGACATTTCCATGTTTTTAAGCTTTATAGACTCTGCTGTGATAAGCAACCATGTACATGATCTGACCTGGTTCCTGAGGTATATACTTTTCAGTTTTATCAGATGTTGCCAAATAGCTCTCCAAAATTATGGCAACAGTTTATATTCAGTTTATAAGTAGTCTGTTCATCCACAGCCAACCACGGTGTCATCAGACTTCACTGTCCTGCTAATATAAGAGTTAGTAATTTACCATTATTCTCAGCAGCACCGTCTCTTGTTCCATGGCTGGCTGACTCCCTAAGGAACTTCCTTCTTGCAATAATGGAACACTGCCTTATTTTCTCCATTGATCCCCACTCTGTTCTCCTCACACTGGAGGCTCTGATTATGGCCATCTAAGATTCCCCCAGAGCATTTCCTCAAGTGTTTCCATCAAGTCAGGGACCCCCATAGTTAGCAACTCTTTTTTTAATCAGAATTTAAATTTTATATGCAGAGGGGCTGTGTGTGGTTTGGGGAAGAGTGTGTTCATATTGGAGGCAAACAGCTTGTAAAACTTTCTGTGAAAATAGCTCAGAGAGCCTAAAAAATCATATTTGACTTGGACTATTATCTTAATTTAGGCTGCTATAGTAAATTATCATTGATCGGCATATAAACAACAGAAATTTATTTCTCATAGTTCTAGAGACTGAAAGTCTGAGATCAGGGTCCCAGCATGGTGGGATTCTGATAAGGGCCCTCTTCCAGGTTGCAGGATACTTTTCACTGGATCCTCTCATTGCAGAAAGGGCAAGGGGGTTCTCAGGGTCTCTTTTAAAAGGGCACTAATCCCATTCAGAAGGGCTGTCCTTATGACCTAATCACCTCCCAAAGGCTCCATCTCCAAATATCATCACATTGGGGATTAGGTTTCAACATATGAATTTTGAGGGGATATAAGCATTCAGTCTATAGCAATAATCCAGTTGGTAACCATTAAAACCTTTTCTTGTGCACAGAAACTATTTGTCATACCCCAGATTCCATCTTTTTAACATGCACTGGCTCTATTTTTACTTAAAATCTGGATTCAATTAACCAGACGCTTTAGTCCTACAGAAACCATGGAGCTAAAGAGCTTTGCCATCACTGAAATCACCATTAGCCTCCTCAATAAGTAACATAAACTGAGTCATAGTTCTCATGGGGTAGCACTGGTGTTGTGCAAAATATTTAATGATCCACACCATGTGGAAGCTGATCAATCAGAGCTGATAGTACCCGTCAACAGCCTGGGGCAGCCATACTATGCCAACCAGCTGAAGAGCAACCTGGGCCCAAGACCTTCCTCCTCATTACTGCACTGCCAGACTTCTGGATTATATGGGCCACAAGGGTCAGGGCAGAGTGAGTGGGTAGAGGATGAAGTCAGGACATCACATCAACACAGTATCTGACCAGAACCCCAAGAACTGGCTCACAAAGAGTGGGGCCAGGTGTGGTGGCTCACACCTGTAATCCCAGCACCTTTGGAGGCCAAGGTGGATGGATCACTTGAGCCTAGGAGTTTAAAACCAGCCAGCAACATGGCAAAACTCTCTCTCTACAAAAAAAATTTTAAAAATTAAGCCGCATGTGGTGACACACGCCTGCAGTCCAAATTCCTTGAGAGGCTGAGGTGAGATGATCATTTGAGCCCAGGAGGTCAAGGCAGCCGTGAGCCGTGACCACCATGCCACTGAATTCCAGCCTGGCCCGGGTAACAGAGTAAGACTCTGTCTCAAAAAACAAAAACAAAAACAAAAAAAAAAAAAGAGAGAGAGAGAAGAAGAAGAAGAAGAAGAAGGAAGCATACTGCCCTAAATCCATCATCTGTGCTCCTTAGACTGCACCAGTCAGTTTCCCTTTCATTGCTTGCTACTTTGAAAATTGAGCATCTCTCTCTGAAATATAAGACGAGTTCTCTGAGGGTTGGGGTTGAGAGTGAAGGTGGTGGAGGTAGTGGAGATGGCAGAGGTGGACATGGTGGCCTTTTGATGGAAATGTGATAATAAGATGTACTTTACTAAGAAACCAATCCAAGGGAAAAATGGAAAGTGAAAAATGGAAACGTGGAAATCTACAAGATGTGAGTCAACCTGAAGAACCATAGAGTTCAGTTAAAAGAAGAAATATAAGTGATTTTATCAGGAGGGTGAACTGGACACCACCCAGACAGAAAGTGACTTGGAAGATACTGAAAGTCTGCTTTGCTAAAAGCAGCTCCATGGTATGTTCTTGACTTGTCTTGATGGTCAAGGAGGTGATTACCTTATAATGCCACCTCCAAGTTCTGCTTTCAACTCTAGGTGGGCTCAATTTCTGGGGGCCAAGGGCTGCCGGCAAGCTCCCCTCCTGAGCAGCTCACACCTGGACAGCCTTTCTCTATCCTCAGCTTCCTCCTCAGGCCAAGGTAGACAGCTTGGCAGACAAGGAGTTCTCATGACCATAGGCTTCATGGCTTCCTCCCTCCCTAACCTGGCCAGAGTTGCACAAGAAACAGTAGGTCAGAGAGACTCAAGAGTTCTCCAAGTATAGACTTGGGTTTACACAGTTTTATAGGCACCCAACTCCTCCTTCCGGGGCAGCATCTCAGTGCAACCCCCAGACTGACCCAGATTGGTCCACACTTCCAGTTCCAAGTATTTCCATCAGTAGGATTTGAGCAGAGACCTGAGGTCTGATGTAGGGCAGTTCCTGCAAGTCTGTCCTCAGTCAGAACCCCAATGCTGGTTGGAGCATGAGGCATGCCATCCACCACACCTGGAGCCAAGAGTCCCCTCCCAGGATGTGTCACCAGGGCAGATACATCTGGAGACAGACCTGTGAGGGTTCCACTGACCCTGTTGTTTTCCTGTTATCAAGTCTATATATCTTTTAATATAATTTGAACTTGACCAAACTGATTTATATTTGTTGCCTACTTTACTCTGTATCATCTTACTCACTGATAAAAGATGCCCTCCTGTATCATACTCAGTCGATGATCCCCAGCAGAGCTGCTTGGCTGTCTTTGCCCCAGGGCCTTGGTTGCCTGCCCAGAAGAGAATCTGGCCACTGGCTTCCTCACTTTATCTCCCAACAGACCAGCCATCTCCGCCTTCTCAAGGGGTGAGGGCTGGGCATGGCACAGCCACCATCATGCCCACCACCGTGGGAGTGGTCACAGCTGAACACCCAGCCAGTGTGTCTCATGGTTGCCCAAGCAACAACCCAGAAGTGCAGGGAAATTAATGTCTCCCCCCAGGTGAACTTTCACTAGTGCCAGTTAAGAGATGGGAAGGAGGGGATAAATTCCTTGTCCTTTCACCCCTACACACATACTGTTTACATGATTCTTTTTCTGGAAACAACCCAAGTGTCCAAAGAAAGAAGCTTTGTTCTGAAGACTGTGACCAACTCAGTAATGCACCCCCTGAATTTTACTCTCCTTCCACCACCTCACAGCATTCCCCTCAAGTTTGCTGCCCTGAAATTTCATCCCACCCTGACCTTTCCTCTCCTGTAAAGTGTTAGCATGGAAATTTACCTCGGGCTCTGTTTTGTTAGAGTACCTGGAAAGATAGCCACTTAAAATCATCTCACTCACTAATGTTGTTATGTAACAACATTAGTCGGTGGGGAGTGAGCTGCAAGATGACTGCCAAGGTCTGGGCCAGCGGTATGAAGGTTGAATCTGGGAAGAGGCATACCATGGAAAAAGATGGTGATGAATGAGAGCTGTTGTGGAGCTGGCACTGGTATCCTCGGACACTGACTGGATGGGGAGGACGTGGGGAGGAGCCCAGAGCTGAGTTTGGGATCTTAGCCTGAGAGGCAATAGAGCCATTAATAGACACAGGGGACAGGGGAAGTTGGGAGTGAGCATGGGCTTTCCGGTAAGACAGACCCAGATTCTAGTGCAGGCTGTGCCACTGACTAGCTTTGTGACCTTGGGCATGTTACTTGCCATCGCTAGACCTCATTTCTTCATCCCTAAGGTGGCGTCAATGAGGATCCCTCACCTATTTAAGAGAATGAAATGAACTGATAGGACAGAGCCTGGCATGTAACGGAGCTGGATAAATGAATGTGGCATGTGTCTTTTTTGCCTTGGCCCGGCCAGAGACTCCTCCAACAGTGCAGAGTGGCTGGGACTGAGTCATGACCTCTGAGGTGTCTCCCAGGCTGCCCATCCAGGGGTTGATGGAGGGCCTCCACCCCTTCCTGGGGGATTGTTAGCTGGTGAAATAAAAGGTGTAGGAAGTCTCCAGCAACTGTGGAGAAAGTACCCTCAGAGCACCTCGTGCCCTGGCTCCTGCCTGCCCCCTGTCCACTCAGGGGCTCCACAGTGTGGGGAGAGATGAGAGGGAGATGGGGGACCAATGCTTGGCATATCCTGGTGCAGCATTTCTCATTGTGATTGGTACAATCCCTACGAAAGATTTTTTTTGGGAACAGGTTAGAAATACAGATTTCTGGTCTCCCCGACCTGTGAATCAGACTCTGGGTTGGTCCCGGGCACCTGCATTTGCACATGCCCCACAGGTGAGTCTGCTGACTACTAAGGTCTGAAAACTGCTGTCAGGACCCTGGACCCAGAGGCTGTGATCCTGTGTGGCTTCTTCCCTCTGAACGTGCTGAGGCTGGAAGGGATTTGGCTCATGAGGGTCCTCCTTCCATCAGAGAGCTTGCCCAGGACATTTTTGTCTCTCTACCCTCACTTTGATGCCAGCCATCACCACAAGCACCCTCTCTATCTGTCTCAGGGAATTTCCTTGTCTCTCTATCTCTCTCTCATCTCTCCCTGTCTCGCTCTCTCTGTCTCTTGATCCCTTTGATTCCCTTTGTTCCGTTTCTGTTGTTCTCTCTTTCTTTGTCTCTCTCTCTGACTGTCCTGTCCTTCTATTTCTTTCCCTATGTCTCTATGTCTGTCTCTTTCTGCCCCTCGACTTCTGTCATCCTCAATCTTAGTCTCTTTGTTCCCTTCCTCTGGCTATCTTTCCTCCATATTTGTCTCTCTGCCTGTCTGCGGTTCTTTCTTCCTGTCTTTATGTCTCTGTGTCTCTCTGTTTATCTGTCTCTCAGTGTCTCTGTCTCTCTCTCTGTCCCTATGTCTCTCTCTCGCTGTGCGTGTGTCTCTGTGTGTGTGTGTGTGTGTGTCTGTGTGTGTGTGTGTGTGTGTCGCCTGTTTCCCCCCTTCTCTCTTCCCCTGTCTTCACCCTTCCTGGAGGATTCCAGGCTGGCGGCCGGGAACAGATGGCTGTCAGGCCTTGGCCAGAGGCCCCTTTTCATCGCGGAGGCCCCTCCCACAGTGGTGGCTTTTCAGCGACCACCTGGGGAGTGCAAACTGTCCTGTCACAAACAGGTCGCTGTCACCACTGTGATCCAGGTCCAGGCCCAGCCCTGGGCCCGCCTGCCTCCAGTAACCCGGAGACAGGCCAGGCTCCCGCCTTGCTTGTGCAATAGGGGGCCAGAAGCCTGACCTCAGGGAACTGGATGGGGCAGGGGGAGCCTTGCACGCAGTAGCCTTTTCCCAGGTCCAGGGCAGCACCAGGAGGTAGAGGTCCCTCATGGACACCAGGCCAGCCCTGACCTTTCTCACTGAGAGGAAGTGGTCACTGCAGCGTAGATGCCCTGGACCCATTCCCCCAGCCCAATCCTCTTCAAACCAGGAGATGGGGAGAATAAGCCAGTCCGGAGTGCTGTGAAGCTCCCTGCCTGACTTCTCCCAGACCTACAGGGTGGGACCAGAAGTAGCCTTGTGCACCTGTCCTGTGGGTGGCTCTGCCCACCTCAGTCTACAGAGCATGTAAGCGTCTGCTGAGAAGCCAGGACTCCCTCCCCTGCTCCTGTTGCCCCCACCATTCCCTTCTCTTCTTTCCTGGGTCAGACCCCAGAGCAACCTGAGAAAAATCTCTGCACTGGGGGATAGGGGAAACAGATGTCAAGGAGCCCTTTATTTCCTGCAGGCCATGCAGCGGGCCAGTGCTGAATTCAGAGCAGCCACTTCAAGTGGGAATCAATATACCCATTATTCAGATGAGAAAACCAAGGCCCACAAAACGGGAAATACTCTTCCAACATCCCATGGCACTAGTAGGGTAGGTATTAAAGTTCAAATGGCCTGGTTACACACACACACACACACACACACAGAACTGCTTAAAGAAACACCTGTCATGTGCCAGGAGGTAGGCTGATCTAGGAAAATGCAAACAAATGGCCCCATCCTTGCCATAGAGAGCTGTCGCACACAAATGCCTGTGCACACATCACCACCCTGATGTAGGTGGGATCCTAGAGTGAGGTGCATGCACACGGGGCTGTCTCTGTCCTTGCTCTTCCCACCCCAAATGCCAGAGATGCCCTGAGTGCGAGATCAGCCACAGGGCTGCATGTCTGCGCTTGTGTCCTAGGTTCAGGTTTGGGCTGGTGCTGCCTGTGAGCAGTCGCTACTGTGTGCCTGCCTCTGTGCTGAGGGCACACTCTGCATTGCCTCATTTTGCCTTCCACCCTGGGCAGAGGGCATGATTGCTGCTGGGTTGCAGATAAGGAGGCTGAGGCTCTGACTCGCTTGGGAATGCTGCGACTTCAACTCCCTGGTTCCTAGATGGCCTTTTTAGGATGAAAATAAAAATACCCAGCAGGGGCCCTCCAAGACACAGGGAAGCAAAGGGCAAGCGGCAAATTGAAGCAGCCTAACAGGTGTCCTGATGCTGGAGGAGGCCAGGGCAGCCCCTAGGCGCAGGCTCCAGAGGGAAGGCCCAAGTCTTGTGGTTCGCACACACCCCACAGTCTGCCCACCCCTGCAGCGGCCCAGCAGCAGCTAGGCCTAGAAGCTCTCCCCAAGCCCTGCCCTTCCCTGTCCCCACCCCGTCCTACTCTCCCTTCTGGCTGTAGGGAGGACAGGATGGCAGGATGCAGTGTGAGAAGGCCTGGCTCAGGTTTCCCTCCCCTCTTCCTGGCAGGGATTACATGGTGAGCAAGGAGGACAGCTGAGCTGGCCAGTGGGCCGCCCTGCCATGCCAAGAGGAAAGCTGGGGAGGAAGGACGGCTGAGGTAACTCAGGCCTGGTGCAGCCACTCTCCTCATCCCCATATCCCTCCTTCCTGGCCCCTCTGGGCCCCCGCATGCCAGGGAATGATCCACTGGACCCAGCACCAAGACTTGAGAACCTGCACTCCCTTTCCCCCAAACGCTGCTCTCTGGAATTGGCAAAGACAAAGCCAAGTAGGTTTCTGAGCAGACGGACAGACCCCCAGGGTTTGTGGGCAGCAGCGGGGCTCACGTGAATGAGATCTCTATGATTCTAGAATATCTAATTAGCACTGACACTCTCCCCTAGCCTCTGCCATATCCTTACTCCACAGGCTCTGCAGCAGTGAGAAGGCGTCTGTCTAGTGATCTGCTGGTCTGCCTCACCTCAACCAAGCCCTTCCCCCTGGGATGTCACTAGAGCTCTTGGTTACTTGAGCCACCTACCTAACCATTTGTGAATACTTCAGCCATGGGCCAGCGATTGTCAATCAATAGTCCTCAGAGGCCCATCAGAATGGTCAGGGTACAGTTTGGTGGTACCAAGCAATGAGCATGGGGTGGACCTAGAAAGTGCCAGGAATGATGTACCCGCAGAAAACCATGCACATCCTGGGTGCCAGAGGGGCCTGTATCTGGGGCACATGGAGCCATGGCTGAAGCTTTAGCAATGGGAGGCAAAGCTGACCTCTCCTCTCTAGGGCTCTGCTCTACCTCCACTCCCATCCCCAAGAGGAGATCCTGGATCAGAAAAGCGAAGCTGGACATTAAACTGGCTGTGTGAATGCCCACAGATCTGGCCTAAGGTTACCTGGCAAATTCTGGCCAGAGAGCCCAGGGTCAGGAATCGTCCAGTAGGACCCTGGATCGATACAGCTGCCAAGGGATGCTTTAGTTCCCTGTCAAACAGGCACAACCTGGCATCAGACTCCAACAGCTGTGCATGCCCACCACCTCCTTCTCACTGAGTGATAGACTTTGTGGTTCCTATCCACGTACACCTTCAGGCAGCACAGCCCAGAAGCTATCTGTCAAGTAGCATGCTTTTCAATTGTCCTAGACACGTTTGCTTTAAACTCCACTCTGATGCTCTGTATTAGCAAACATATTTGAACTAGCCCTGCTCTTTGTGTTTTATTCATGCTGAATAGCTGCCTTCTCAGAGCCCAGTTCCTCATCTCTAAAATGCAGGCAACTAACCACCTCAAAAGGTTGTTGGGATGATTAAGATTGCAAAGGCACCTAGCACAGGGCCCAGCATAGAGTGGGTACCCAATACACATTTTTCCCTCCTTCTTTACCACTGTCTTAATTCGTTTGGGCTGCTATTACAAAACTCCATTAACTGAGTGGCTTATAGACAACAGAAATTTATTTCTTACAGCTCTAGACACTGGGAAATCCAAGATGAAGGTGGCAGCAAATTCTGTGTCTGTTGAGTCTGTTGAGAGCACACACTTCCTGGTTCAAAGATGGCACCTTTTTTTTTTTTTTTTTTTTTTTTTGAGATGAAATCTCACTCTGTCTCCCAGGCTAGAGTGCAATGTCATGATTTCGGCTCACTGCAAGCTCCGCCTCCTGAGTTCAAGCGATTCTCCTACCTCAGCCTCCTGGGTAGCTGGGATTACCAGTGTGCGTCACCACACCCAGCTAATTTTTGTGTTTGTAGTAGAGACAGGGTTTTGCCAAGTTGGCCAGGTTGGTCTCCAACTCCTGACCTCAGGTGATCCACCCGCCTCGGCCCCCCAAAGTGCTGGGATTACAGGCAGGAGCCACCATGCCCAGCCGGCACCTTCTTGCTATGTTCTCACACAGCAGAAGGAGCAAAGGAGGTTTTTTGAACTGCTTTTACAAGGGCACTAATTCCATTTATGAGGGCTCCAGCCTTACGACTTAATCAATTCCGAAAGGCTCCACCTCTTGATATTATCACCTTAGGAGTTAGGATCTCAACATATGAATTGGGGGGGACACAAATATTCAGCCCATAGCACCTTCTTTCCCTACTCCTTCCTTCCTTCCTCTCTTCCTTCCTGCCTCCTGCCTTCCAGCTTTCCAGCCTAGCTTTCCTGCCTTCCTTCCCTTTTTCCCCTTTATCCTCTCTCTCTCTCTCTTTTCATAATATCTTCCCAGAAAGGAGAGTGCCAAGCATTTCAATTGCTCCTCATTCAGCTCTCTCTCTTCTCCTTCATCCAGATTCTTTGTGTTTCTTCTCTTAGGACCCTCTTCAATTCCATTGTTATCTTCATAAGTGGATCTACACGCTCTCTTCTAGGTCAACTACGAGAAAGAGATTCGTTCATCTGTGTGTCCCTACAACATCAGACACAGTCTTAGAACATAATGTTGGTTACAGGTGGAATGAAGGAATCATAATTGGATGGGAATGGGAGAGGGGGGAATCTGAATGAATAAAGAATGGGTGAATGGACAAAGCACATTAGATGGAAGGTATAGAAGGGTGGGGTTGGCTGATGGTTTGCACAGTGGTGTCTAGGTTGCAATGGAAGGAATAGCTAAGTGGGATGGATGGGAATAGATGGAGTGGATGGATGGATATGAAAGAGCATAGTGCTCAATCAAGTATGTGTTAGAGTGGAGGGATAAACAGATGGACAGAAGCACATATGCCATGTCTGGCTTTGGGCTGGGCAGGAAGGCTGCAAGAAACTCACTAAAATGTTTTCATCCCCAAATCACAATTTTCATTCTCTCTCCCATTGCTCTCAAACCACAAAGATGGGGGTGGTGAGGAAGTGGGTAGTTGACAACAGCCGGGCCCGGGTGCTACCTGCCTTCCAGCCTTGCCCATACCCTCACTAAGGGAGTCCTGCCATAGACTCCAGGCATCACAATGCTTAGAGCCACAGGACCCAGAAAAGGGCTGAGGACTGACTTACCCCTTCCTAGCCCTCTTTCCACTCTCACCCTCAGAAGAGGCTATACTGAAGGAAAATTGACTGTACTGGTGGAGCCTTGACTGTCCTCACACTCAACACCAAAGGTTGGAAAGCTGCCAATTTCACTTCCCAGTCTGCTTTGCCCACAGGGCAAGCTTGCACACTCACTGCACCAAAGTTCAGCTGGGAGTCGATGCTATGTTGCCCTCACTAAATCAAGAACTCCCTGGGAGCAGGAGTTGTATCATCCTCACTGCCCCATTCCAGTGATAGAGTTCCTGGTACAGAGTTGGCACAGAAAAAAAAAAGATGTTTGTGAGTTAAGTAAAATGAACAATGAGTCTTACACACAACTGCCTGTTGTTAGGGGCAAATAGTGATAGACCTTTGTCTAGGACACTGAGTGTGAATCCTAGCTCTGCCACTTCTGAACTATGTGACCTTACCAAGCCCCACACCTCCCCGAACCTTTATTTCCTCATCTGTGAACTCAGGATAATAGTTGATACCACTCAACTATCCCCTGTGGCTTTGAGGATCATATTAGGAACTGGCTTCTAATCTAGTCCTTTTCGAAGCCCCCACCACCACCCCAGGAGCCTTGACAGCCAAGCCCCAAAGCCGTTCATCCCTCCATGTCAACCTCCTTGCCCGGAGGACAGAGCGGAGCCTTGTGGGGAAGGGATCGGCAGGCCACAGGACTTGAATATGCCCCACTTTCAGGCTTCTGCTACTAGGCCTGCGCATAATCACCCTGACCTCAATATTTCTCTGTGAATTATGGAAAGAGAGTTCTCTGAAAATGAGACGTGTGAAAAGTTCCACCAGGCTCCCCCTCTTCCCCTCATTTCATCCTTTCCAATTTAATAAGGACCACGGCTTATTAGCTGTTCCTGTCCAGCTCGCCTTGTCCTGTGCCTGCACACGTGAGACTAAAAATACCCGCGGCTCCTATTAGAAGCTCTGCCCCAGGGACGGGCAAAGCTGGAGTCTGCACTGACACTGAAAACGCTCCTGCATGCCCCCTGGGATCCAGGCCACTGGGCTCCTCCTGCTTGGGGCGGAAGAACACCAACATCCTCCCACCAGGCCCCTGGGGGTGGACAGTAATCATCAAAAGGCCGCTCTTAGCTCATCTCGTGGTTTTGTTGAGATCCGCCAAAGCGCTTTCCTGTGTTCCTCCTCACCACCTGATCAGACAATCTTGAACCACTAGGAGAGGTCCTCTCTCAGGGGGCTCCCACCACTAGGAGCACTCACTGCCTGGGCCCTGTGAGTGGCTGGCCCACATTTCAGCCTGCTCCTGGAAAAATGCCTTTTCACTGAAACGTGCAGAATGGCAAGCACATTAGGCTTGGGGGAGGACTGGGCCCATCCGGAAGCTACTGGGGAACTGTGTGAACCGATTTCTCAATCCTTTCTCTGTCAGTAAAATGGGCTTAAAGGCATCAGCCCGGCTTCGGGCTATTGTGAAGACTGTGTGAATTCATGGAAATGGAAATGCAGAATTCTGCACAGAAGGAGGTGACTGGTATTGAGCAGACTCTGAAGCCTGACCTGCAGAGGAGTGAGTCCTTGTTTACGTCAGAGAGAGGGGCGGGTCAAGGAATATGCAAGGAGCATTTCAATAGCTGGGTAATCAACACTTGGCTAGGTTAAAGAGGTAATCTCTCCATGCACTCTCATGTGCCACTGGATACCTCTCTTGGCATTGCCCAGGATATTTTGGAAGTGGTGGTGAGAGACAGATTGATCTTCATCATCTCCCTCCCCAGCAAAGGGCCAAGAATGCCATGGAGTGTAAAGACTCCAAAATTCAAAGTACCCGAAATTTGGAAAGCAGTGCTTCCCACACTTGCACATTATTATATGCAAGAGGATGAGATTTTAATGAGCTCTGGACGAAAAAATATGGAAAGTAAATTAAGGTGTCATGAACAGAAATACTTTGAGAAAGGGAGTGGCTGACAAACTGATCAGGAAGAGACGCACCAGAAAGGTTAAGAATGAAAATTGCTCTTAACAGCATGAATCACGGCTTGTGACTTCTGATGGGGGCAGGGGGCAGGGCTGGTGTCTGCATGGGACTGAGCGGCGCTGTCTCAGAACCAAGCTCTCCCCAAATTCATGCTCCAGATGGTTCTGTCAGTGTGGAGGATGGTGCCTTCAGAGCTGCTTGTCCTCGTTTAACCTTCTTCTTCGTTCCCTGCAGGTCTGTGCGAGAGACACAGAAGAGCAAATGCTACACATCTCTGGAAAGCTCAGTTCTAGCTCCAGGCTAAAGGAAGAAGTCTCAGCTTGCTGGGAGGATTCATTCTGTCCAATTTGATTCAAACATTTGTTGAGCACTTGTGTTGGGGGATTCAGGAATGAGTAAGACCATGACCTGGCCCCCTGGCCCTCAAAGAGCTTCAAGTAATCAGAACTATGAGCACGACTCTGCCATAGACTTTGCTACGCAATACAACAGATCTGAGGTAGGTTGGAAGAGTATTTTTTTCCAACCAATATTTAAATATTTGTGCCGTTAAAGTAGGAAAAAGAACTAAGGATATGAATTTTTTAAATACACACACATGCACACACACTACACACACACAAGGTAAATTTATGCTTAAAAATTGTTCAATCTCCATGGTAATAAAAATGAAAATTAGAAAAGGTTACTATGTATCGGCCGGGCACAGTGGCTCATGCCTGTAATCCCAGCACTTTGGGAGGCCCAGGCGGGTGGATCACACGGTCAGGAGATCGAGACTATCCTGGCTAACACAGTGAAACCCCATCTCTACTAAAAATACAAAAAATTAGCCAGGCACGGTGGTGCACACCTGTAGTCCCAGCTACTCCAGAGGCTGAGGCAGGAGAATGGCTTGAACCCAGGAGGCGGAGGTTGCAGTGAGCCGAGATCACGCCACTGCACTCCAGCCTGGGCAACAGAACGAGACTTCATCTCAAAAAAATAAATAAATAAAATAAAAAGAAAAGGTTACCATGTATCAATTATCATAATGGCAAAGGTTGATGTACCGATAGTTTTCAATGCTTGTGGTAGTGTATGGAGAGGTTGACATATACAGCTAGTGAGTGTAAATAGGCACAATCTTTCTGGTAGGTAATTTGACATTTCATATATATATATATATATCTCAATCCTTAAAATAGTCATAGTCTTTGACTCAGTAATTCCACTTCCAAGAATCTATTCTAAGGAAATAACCAGAAATGCAGTCAAAGATATTTATTATCACATTATTTATAAAAGTAGACAATGCAAAACAAACTACGAGTCCAACAATGAGAAAATAGAAAAATGGATTGTGGCATGTCAGTATAAAAAGTGACTAAGCAATCTTCTTTTAAATTAGCTTTTGAAGAGTTTTTGGTAAACTATTCATTACATGTTCAGTGAAAAAAAAATCATGATACCAAACTGTATATGGTGCAATACCAATTATAGTTTTTAAATAAAAATATTCATTTTTAGTTTACACCTATTGATTTGGTTTGGCTGCATCCCTGCCAAAATCTCAACTTGAATTGTATCTCCCAGAATTCCCATGTGTTGTGGGAGGGGCCCAGGGGGAGGCAATTGAATCATGGGGGCCAGTCTTTCCCGTGCCATTCTCCCGATAGTGAATAAGTCTCACGAGATCTGATGGGTCTATCAGGGGTTTCTGCTTTTGCTTCTTCCTCATTTTCTCTCGCTGCCACCATGTAAGAAGAGGCTTTTGCCTCCTGTCATGATTCTGAGGTCTCCCCAACTATGTAGAACTATAAGTCCAATTAAACCTCTTTTTCTTCCCAGTCTCAGGTATGTCTTTGTCAGCAGCATGAAAACAGACTAATACACCTATATATAATAAATGTTCATTTATTTTACCCTATGTGGTAGTCATAATGAAAGGAAATAGTAAATAACAAAATGTTTAAAAGTGATTATCTCTAGTTGGTGGCATGATGGGATTTAGGTGGCTTTATTTTCTTCTTTACATAGTTCTTGCACTTTCTAAATTGTTAGTAATGAGCCTGAATTTGACACAGTCTCTTGTCTCCTGATGCCCTGTGGGACTTTATGACCCAGCTCACCCAGAGGGGTCTCCTGAGTCTGAGGACTGAGCTGGGCCTGGCCCTTCAGCTTGGGTGGAGGCCCTGTGTCTCCCCTGCCTGCCCTCTCCATCTGAGCCCAGTTCCCACCTCACCCAGCACTCTACCCCACACTACCCCAAAAGATCCTCCTTTTCTTACACAGCATCTGTATGTGGTGTTTGACTGTCTCTTCATACCATCACCACCCTTGCCTAGCATCTTCCCCAGAAGGCCAGTCTCAGGTGACAGTGGTTTTGATCATGCCTAGGACAACCGTGGGACCTGCACCCTCGCCCTTGTGAATATCCTTGCCCCTGCTCTCCCATCCCTGCTGACCAGGACCAGCATCACCGCTCAGATGGGCAGCTGAAGCTTCACCCACAGCAGACTGGCCCTGGCTGCTCTTCTGCTCCTCTCAGAGCTCTTCCCCTGCACCATAGTACCAACCAGACTGCCCTGGTTTCACTTCCTGAGACACGCCGTTTTCTCTCTCACCTCCCGCACTCCTTCCAGCCCCTCCTGTTTCCTGCCCAGGCTCCTCCTTGCCTGGAAAGCCCGGTCCCTCTCTCCTACTCATTCATCCCTAAGGACACTGTTTGGGAATGTAGCTTTCTTGGCCTCTCCTCTCTGGGAGGACAGGTGCCCCTCCCCTGTATTTGCTCTTTCATTTCATCCTATGGCATTGCACACAGTGGGGTCTCAAGAACAAGCCGTCATCTGTGCTGGGAAACATCTTCATGGCAAACCTAGCAGAGGTGGAAAGCTCTCTTTACAGTGTAACCATCCTCACCCCAGAATGGTATGGAACTATCACAACACAAAAATTTCTTTTCCTGTCTACAAAAATCGTAGTCTTCGGCCTTCCCCTCCATCCCTGGCAGGACTACCTCACTGCTCCTGAAGACTGCTGAATGCTCCCAGCCACCAACTTTTCACTACTGCCACTGCCACCAGTTCTCTCCCCACCCAAAACAACTCATGCCACAGAGACTGTAAAATCTGTCCCCAAAAGCCCAGCTCAGGGCTTGAGCTCAAAGAATTTTTCCAAGACAGAGGTCTTGAAACCCCGGGTCAAGGTGTGTTCATCATGATTCTTAAGACCACCTTCCCCACAGGCTGACAGCTGATCTTTTCCCTGGCTTGGGCACTATGCAGCCTCAGCTCATGGGCATGTTATGGTCATATAGGTTGGGGGGGGCAGGTGTTGTTCAGCACATGAGCTTTGGAGCATACAGAGTTGGGTGGGGTGTCAAGGGTTGGGTGTCCCCTGCTACCTGTAAGACACATGTGAGACCTTGGGTAGGTCACGTTACGTTTCTAAGCCTCTGTTTTCTCATCTATAAAACGGAGATGATGCAAAGGTTTATCCTACTGAATGCACACAGAGAGTTCACAAGTGTCATCGGGGTGGGAAAGAAGCAGAACTGTGCTGTGCCGTAACTCCTGCCAAACAGGCTGCAGCCACAGAGATCTGATGTCAGTTCTTCAAGGAATGGATTCTGTGGCTCACTGAGTTTTTCTGTGATTGTAGAACAGTGGCCACAGAGCAGTGATATGGGAAGGAAGACAACGTGGAGGTCAGAGATGGCTCTGTTTCCTTCTATACTCCGTCTCCAACTGTGAAACCACATCCATGAGACCTTCCCCAGAGCAGGACCCAGCACGGGGTCTGACCGGAATACAGGAAGTTGCCATAGCTATAACGACCCATAGCTAAGTACCTTATCTCATTTAATCCCAGCAACACTCTCACCCACTTGACAGATGAGGAAAACTGAGGCTCAGAGAGGTTAAGTACATTGTTCACTATTACCCTGCTGGGAGACAGTGTCTGGAAACAGGTTTGCCTGGCATAATTGTTCCAGAGGGGATTGATATGATTTCCAAATTTGGTGGATGTGGGACAAGAGCAGGGGTGAGCTTCCAAATTAACTATTGGGATTGTAAAAAGAGGCACCACAGAGAACTGGCATTCCCCAGAACCTCCAAGGTCTGGGGTACCCAGGAAGGCTTCAAAGTAGAGGGAAGGAAATGGCTCCAGTTCCTTCTATACCTGCCCTCCAACTGTGAAACCACATTCATGAGACCCTACCCACAGGATCCTGAAGGATGCCTAAACTGTACTTGCCAGGGAAGTCCAAAGGGGTTTTCCAGGCAGAAATCATAGCAATAGCAAAGGCTCAGAAGCAGAAGCAAGCTAAGCCAGGCCGGCCAAGAGGCCATGGGAAGCCTACACTGGCTGTGGAAAGGTTTCTAGGAAAGGTATCCCGTATCCCATGTAAGGATTCACTCATCTCAGGGGAGGCTGAGGGAGTTAGGAGACTGGAATTTGGTCTGTTACTCTTCACCAACCCACACCACTCTCTGTATGCCTCTTCCCCACATCATCAATGGAGAAAATTCCCTGCCAAAAGCCTTTCTTGCATTGGCTTACTTACTCTATCTCTATAGGGAAGAGAGAAACTTGCCTCTTGGAATCCCAAGAGTGGTAAAAACAGTTATGACTGATGGTCCCTGCAAAACTACTTCTGAGGGAACTGTGAGGGTCAAAACACACTCCTCTCTGGTGACAGCTTCAACTGCCAGGTTGAAGCTGCCCCTGGTGAACACTTCTCATCTCCAAAACAGCAGAACCAACTCAGGGCCCAGAACCATTCAGACAACTGACAAATCTCACCTTCTAGCAAAGGAGTGGATGCAGGGCTGCTGACAGCTGGATGTGTCTAAGTGTTGAATTTGACGAAGGTGACAATACAACTATTTTGACTGCTCTTTGTCTTTTTGGATCCTGGAATTTCCCACTCATTTTGATTAAAATAAAGTTTTGCTCAAGAATGGAGAAGGCCCCTGGTTTGTCAGATCCTAAGACAAGGAGGCAGATTAATTATTTAGGTCAGAATACAGAGAGCCTTGCATCTTTTTTATTCAAGATAGTGGCAGGATGGAGGGGCTAGTATGGTGTGTCTGGGGTGTAGAGGACATGGTTTTTGCTGAAGCGTGTGTGGGTTTGGTAGGGAAAAAGGAAGAGATGGGTCTGGAGATTTGCAGGTTGGGGGTTCTGTCATTTGTCTCATTGACTATGTGAGCAGCTGCAGGGAGGATTTGAGCAGAAGGGACAGAGCCTCTGCTTGAACGATATCCCAGCCACCTCAGTCTTCTCTTGTCTCTCCTTCTCCTGTCCTGATCTATCCAAATGCCTTCAGCCACATCACCTTCCCCATGGTGTCTCCCTCTCCGCCCAAGAATGGATAGTGGGGAAGAGGGGAGGCAGCTAGGTCAACCCAGGCCAAGGATGGGAATAGAGTTGGCATTAAGAAGAGCATCTCATCTATGCTCCTGGCAGGCCCCAGAAGCTGGGCTGTTGGACTGATGGCCATGGGTAAACCTCTAGGAAGAGGGTCTAGGTGTCAGGCAGCATCAGGATCCAGGGGCAGCAACATCTCCCAGAGCAGTCAAGGTGACTCCAACTTCAGGAGTTTGCTCCAAAGCGGTGTCCACACTGCAATTCTTTCCAAAGGAAACATTGGTCAATGTCTGGAGGCATTCTAAGTTGTCACAATCGGGAAGTGAATGTGATTGGCATCTAGTGGGTAGAGGCCAGGGATGCTGCTAAACATCCCACAGTGTACGGGAAAGCTCCGCAAAAGAGAATTATCTGGCTCAAAATGTCAATAGCACCAAAGATGAGAGGCCCTGCTCCAAAGCTGTCTTCAGACATAGCAGAGAGACATGAGGCCTCCACACCATCTCCCCAGACCCCTGGCAGCCCATTCCCAGGTCAGAATATCCTTCTCCAGAGGCAGTTCTCGGAGGGGGCCCCAGAGTTTGTGAGTTCCTAGCAATGACACTTTCCAGCAGGAGAGCAGGGGTTGGGAGATGGGAATGCAAGTGTAAGGAAATGAGACTTCAGCTCCCCCCACCATCACCACCACTCAGACCCATCCAGCAACCAGGGGTGCTGCACACGGGCTTCTCGTTGGTTTCAGCACTTCAGACAACCTGACACTTGAAGGAGTTAGGCAACACTGACTGGCCCAGGGTAGCTGGGGGAACTCTGGGACCTGAGATCTGCCTCAGCAATCTCCAACACCCCAAGAGCTTTGCGTAATTCACAGTTCTTACTTCCCCAGCCACACAGAGAGCAAGTGTCAGCCAGCCTCCCAGGGGTGTGTGTGTGTGTGTGTGTGTGTGTACCTGCACACATACAGATAGGACAAGACTCACTTTAGCAGAAGGAAACCTGCCTTGGGAGTCACCCATCTCCACTTGTCTGTCTATGGCCTCAGCTCTCTGGGGACTCCAGTTCAACATTTCTGGAAGCCAATAACCTCTCCTTTCATCAGATGCCCAGTGGGTGAGGTGGGGGCAGGGTGGCAGGGGGCGCTGGTAATGCAATGAGACAACAGCCTTTCCACATGCGACCAAACTCTGAGCCACTGTTATTGGGGGAAGACCTTCAGAATCTCAGGGTGTGGCTGTGACATGTCTCCTGCTTCTCTGCTCCACCAGTCACTTCTCACTCCCTCTGTCCCTTTACTTATCCTTAAAATGAAGTAAGGGTGAAGTATTTCCTACCTACATGTGAAGGTATTACCCACCATGTGAAGACCACTTTCTGTACACCAGGTGCCTTATATTCATGCCATTCTCACAAGAGCCATGTGAGAAATTTTTACCAACCCAGTGATAAGGGTAAGAAGGTGGAGGGGAAATGGCTGGTCCAAGGTCACACAGCCAGGAAGTGATGGAACTGGTACTGGAATGCAGTCTATGTGACACTGGCTCCTCCAAGGAGGATCTGGGAACTCTCAGGGCCATGCTACAAGGTGGGGTCCATACACTCCAATGTGGGGAGGGCTCCCAGAGCAAAGGCCTCCATGTGGGGGGCATTTATTAACAGTAGAAACTCGAATTAGAGGAACGCCCCCAGCAGGGTGGGCCGTTAGTGCCCCGGGGTACCGGGCAGAAGCCTATGTAAACACTCCTGAGACCTACAGCCAAACCCCTGCTGCTGTTGGCTGGGCAGGCCAGGCCGGGCTAAAAATAGAAGGCTTCTCAGGTCCAGCTCCCTGTGCCCAGCCTCCTCCTCTCCCCCTCCCTCCTTCCCTACAGGGCAGGAGCCAGGCTTCTAGAAGGAACAGAGACTTTAAGACTTTCCTTTCAGATCAAAGAGGATCGTTAGCTTGATACTCAATGGGCATGTTCCAAGTTCTAGAGGGGCCGTAACTGGGGGGAGCTCCTGACTCCAAAACCCCACCCAACTCCCTCCTAGGGAGAGAGCTGTCAACCTCCAAAACCCACCCGGGGAACGAGGGAGGTCGAGGCCAAAACTTGGCGAATTCCTGCACATCTTGCAATTCAATCTGGAGCCCCTTTGCTGTCTTTCCTTCTCCTGAACCTACTCTCAATGTTGACAGCACTGTGCGATTTCTGTATTTGCCAGAGGCTTCTCGTGGGAGGTGGGCTCCGGGCCCTCTCGGAAACCCTCCGGAGACCGTGGGGATGAGGCAGCGCTCAGCCAGAGAAGTCCTGGAGCCCAGGACCAGCGCTTCAAGTGCACCGAGCGGGAGGCAGGGGCGCAGGGAGGGAGGCTCTGGACCGGCCGCCTCTGCCGACTATGGCCCCGGTGCAGGTCAAGGCTTGGGCCTGGGGATTTCCTTTCAAAGGTGACTTAGAACAGCTTCATTAGGGTAGCGCCCTCCCAGGAGGGCCCTAATGGCGTGTTTGGCAGAGTCAGCGAAACGCGGCGCCCTGCAGCTCCAGCGGCGGGGGAGCGCCCTCTCCCGTGCCCTCGCCCTCTCCCGTGTGGGGCAGCTGCGCGCACGGGGCCATTTGCAGCGCAAGCAGCCTAGTGTGCGGCCGCGGCGCCCAGGTCGGAAGGGAGGCGGCATCATGGAGCTGAAGAAGGACATCAACGCCGTATCTATCGACATGCTGCTGATCGTGCACTCGGAGAAGCGGCGCGCCGCACAGGGTATGCACTCAGACCAGCAGGCGGACCCGAGCGCGCTGCTGCAGCGCCGAGGAGGTAACGCGCGCCCGACCCGGGTACCCGGGTCCCCCGGCACCTCGGCCTCCTTGCCACAGGGCCCGCCCGCCGGGGGGCGCCCATTGCTCCCCCGAACGAGGTCTGCGAGCCCGACCCTCTCCCCCATGGCTGCCGTCGCTTCCCCGCAGTGGCACCGGCGTCCCGTGGCAACGCGCAGTCCCGTGGCAACGCGCAGCCCCGTGACTGCCCCAGTTTGACTCCCTGTGCAGGCCTGTGGGTGCTTCCGTCACCCCTGGGAGTCTTTTTCCTCCCAGCCACTCCCTGACGGGGAGAGCAAGACTGGAAGATACCCTGGAGGAAGGCGGCCAGAGCCTCAGAGCTCACTCACCGGTAGCAGAGGCCTGCTCCCCTCCCACAGCACACTGCAGGGCACAGGGGACGCTGGGAAACCTTTGTGCTGAGTCAGCCTTTGAGATGGGGAGCGCCCTGTGTGGCCCTGCACAGTTTACAGCCTCAGTTTCTCCTTTCTTGAGACTTTCTCCTAGCCTTCTATAGATGGCAGGCATGAAAGGCGTAAAAGGAACGCAGGTTTGGATAGGGTAAGATTTGAAACCTGCTGTCTCCACTTGAACTTATCCATCAATTTTACTTGTCCTACATATTTTCTGGGTAAATTTATAAATTGTAGATTGGTAAAATAAAGTGACTGTTTACAGAGTGATTGTGGAAAGCAGGATCCGGGCCTCTCTGTTCTCCAGACGACAGAACACAATGTGAATAGAGTGCAGATGGATGATAAGGAAGGTTAAATAAGCCCCTGAAAAGCCAGAGAACCTCAGGGTCCTGGATGGCAAGCTGTCTCCGAGGCTGGTGTGAGGATGCACTAGGCGGACTGTGGGCCAGTTCTTTAGAAGTTAGGCCTGACAGTCCATGCAGGAGAATGACTTCTGCCTCTCTCCTCCCCTCCAGCTCTGGAGCTCCTTGGAATTCCTGCTGCTGCTCTGCCCTTGGTTCTTCTGTCCCCAGAGCCTCTGTGCACATTGAACATCCACCTTCCACCTGCCTTGCTAAAGTAATGCTGCTGTGGATGGCCTTGCCACTACCAGCCACATAGGCTAGAGCTGCCTCCGGAGCCCTGGGGACTTCCTGGGAAGGCAGGCAGGGGAAAGAAACAGAATCTGGAGGGCTGAGTATGTTGACAGGCACTCTAGTCTCAGGGCTGATTCCTGACTGAAGCAGGAGTTGTTTGGATTCATTGGCTCTTTAGTTCTCAGAGCTGCTCTTGGGAGAAGGGGAAATGGCCTGTCCAGGGTATTTGTAGTTAGAAAATCAGCAGAGGGCATCAACTTCTTGATAGAAATGAGACTGCTCTGAATACATGTACCACAGTCCAGAATGTCTTCTCCAGTGTATGGTGAGGCCTAGTTCCAGGTCAGCCCACAAGTCCCACGATCCTCTCTGATCACGTCACTTCTAAAGACTCTGACACTAGAAAGGGCAAAGAATGCAGAGAAGCCCAGGAAATACCAGGCATCAGGACTGTCCTGAGAGGTGCCCAACACCCAGCACAAACTCGCCATGACTCCAGACTAATGGATGCACACTTGTGACTGTGACAGAGAAAAAAAGACCCCTAATGGCTGGGCCCTTTCTGCTGAGCTTTTTCTCCAAATATTTTCCTGATGGCCGTTTCTCACAGATGCTATGAGTGACAGTGTAGAGATCTCTGTCACTTATTCACAACCAGAGCAGAGAGGAGGGAAAGTGCATGACTTTTGATGCCTGGTGGTCAACAATGATATTCAGGAGACCCCAGGGTAAGCCAGCCTGCAGACCCCCTCCTCAAAAAACAGCCTAAGGGAGGAAAATGCCCAACAAGATCAGCTTGTTCCAAAGCCTCCCATGGGTGCAAAGATCTAAAACAAACCCATGATCACTTTCAGGTATCTCCTCCTTTCTCCTCCGCACTCCAGGTCCTCCACTGGAGAGTGGATCTTCCTTGGCTATGTAAAAGAGGGCCTAGACTCCATGTCAGAAAAGATCAAGGCTCAGTTATTGTTGCAATGAAGAGGATGGAGTAATCTGTAACCGGTGGCCCTTCTGCTGGTGGCCTTGTGGAAGAAAAGAGTCAGGGGGACAAGAAGGCAAGGAGAGTGTGGACAGGCTAGATCACTAGGAATTTGGGCTACAGAGCCAGCAGATGTTCTCTCCCATTTCTGTAAGTCATCCTCCCAGTCATTTCCCTCGAACAGTTCTTCTCCAGAACGTGCCTGAAAGCCCTCAACTCCTATCAGAAAGTAAAGTGCATATATTCCTGCGGCAGTAGAGGATATAGCCTATAGCTGCCTACAGCAAGACCCAATGAGCTTCGAAGTTTCAGGCCTTATCCCAAAAATCTATGTGATTTGTGTATTCTACTCCATAGGTGTGTCATGAGGGTTCCAAGTGGTAAGTCACTGGCCCTGGCTATGGGGGACTCTGCAGAAAAGAAGGGTGTTAAGAAGGGAGTGGCGGCCCCTGAGTGGTTGAGAGGGCTGGAGAATAAGACTCAAGGCTGAACTTCCAGGAACAGTGCCATCAGCAGTACCACAGAGCTGGTCTAGTGAGGAAACCTCCTCGGCCACCAAGGAGCCCTGAATACTCCTTCCGCGCCAGAATCTCAATTTTATTGCAGCAGCACCCGCTGCCAGAACGTATCCCCGTGCTGTGCCAGGAACTCGACCTTGCGGCTACCACTTGCAGCCGCAGCCAGAGTGAGAGCTTTCCTTCCCTTCCCTGTTGCATCACCAGGTCCCAAGGCAGAGTGAAACACAGGTACATCAGATTGGCCATGGCTAGGCCATACGTGTTTACCCTCTAGCTGCAAGGGAGGCCAAGAGAACTGGCAACTGTCATTTTCCGTTCCCATTGGGATTGACGGTCTTAGCCCACTCCTCCCACTCTATATCAAGACTCTAAAAGTGAGTGATTCACCACTTACAGAAATAGGCAGGCAACATGGATAGCGAATGACTTCTAAAATAATGCTTTCATGTGTATGCAGAGGAGAGGTGGAAGTGGAAAATGGGCATCTCTACTACAAAAATTCTCCCCAAATGATCCTGATAACCAACCCCACTGCCCTTGAAAACTGTTTTAACACTTTTTAGATGTTTTGAATTTTGAGAGTTGCATTCATTTCCTCAGGGGCATCTGATTCATGGGTAACCTCTCTCAGATTCCAAGAGAGCCAAGATCCACCTGCTCTACCATAACCCAGATAAGTCTGCAACTGGCACATCACTCTTTTGCCCTGGGTCTCCCGCCTCAGAGAAACTTGTTATTTTGCAGGATTCCAAGGCATTGGAAATGGAGTCCGAAGATGGCAGAAATTAGAAGGAAATGACCTTCACGGTAAATTCTCTTTTTCCTTTCAACCTATAGGATTTAATACATTGAATAATAACTGGAAGGATTGGGTTTCACTCATTTGAAGACTGGCCCTAGATATCTAACCACTGAACAGAAAGTGGCTGCTCCTGACCCAGCCAGGCCTCTAGGACCACTGTGACTGTGGGAAGTGGTCCCTGGTGTCAGGTCCCCTGCTCTCCTGGAGGCTATGGCTGAAGAACAGGAACTTGAGCACCCATTTGTTTGCTGGCTGAGCTGTAGGGGAGGACTTAACATCCCTTGGGATGGTGAGGTTTGAGTGTGCTCCTATGAGAGGCAGTCATCTATGTTTTGAAAATGTTTCCCAGCAGAGAGGACAGTGGTCTGCCTTGGGACGGTATGACTTGAGGCCTGAGAAGATGCCACTTAAGGGTTCTATAGCTTCCTGCTGGCCTGGACCCAAAATACAATAAGAAGTCAGCTTCCAAAGCCTCTTTTTTCTGGTGCCAGGCATCTGCCACCCCAGGCCCAGGATCTCTTTGGGAACACTAAGGGGCCAACTATAATAGGCTTTATTCTATTCCCTTTAGAGTTCATTAGCCCAGCCTCCAGGGACAAACATCAGGGACATTGCACAGTGGGCACATGAGGGTTCTAGTAGAGACCAAACCTCTACTCCCAGAACCCCAGTAGAGAACTCCATCCGCTCCCAGCTAAGTGAGCCCTGGGATCAGATGACTGGTTTATCAAATGCCAGTCTAAAGGAACCACCCTCCATGACACAAATGTGGAAATAGGATTGCAGATGAATAGGACTAAACTGCTATGTTCTACCATCCTTTTGACAATAATGAAAGGGAAAGATGAAGTTCTAAAAGTGAATTCATTCACTCATTCTGTCCACAAATGCCTAGAGTGCTTACTTTGTGCCAGGCATGAGTCTAAATATTGGAAATGAAACAGTGAAAAAGACAACCGAGAACACTGCCCTCAGGGGAGCTGTGTGGAAATGATTGGAATTGTAATGCACTGCAGGTGAGTCTCGACACCCTGGAGGTGAAGAGTGTTCCTATGTTCCCTGCCTTTGGTAGGAGTCCTCAAGACACACCCTCCACCCCTACCCTGCCACTGCCAGGGAACCACCCCCTCTGTGACCTAACCTATAGACATGCATGGGTGCAATGGCTTCCCTGTAACCTTGCTACAGGGGCCATCAGTTGGTAGACATGCCAGCTTTAGCTCTACTGAAGTAGACACCAAAGCTAACAAAACTCTGCTATGGGCTATTGAGAATTTTGATAAGAATCAGACCCCCAGAGACCTGTTAGCCACAGAAATGGCCATGCAGGGCATGGAAGGTATGCATGCTCGGCCCATGTGTGAGTGGGTGAGCGGGCAAGCAAGCCACAGGTGGAAGCAAAGAAGCACAGCATCCTTGTTGGTTGCAGCTCTCTCATACCTTGCCTGAGTTGTCTGACACTCATCTTAGGGCTTCTCAGGCATGTTATTACATCAGGAGAAGATTGAAATATACTGAATTCATTCTATTTTTACCATCTTCTGGGTTTCTGATTTAGGAGAAGGTTAGTGGAAAAATATCACAAAACACAAAGTGACACATTGACTATTACAAGACCATTACAAGACTCTTGTAAAAGACATGAAGTGAGTCTTAGCACTATGTGTCAGCTGATAGAAGATGATTAAAATAGTCCTTGCAAAACCACCATGAGAACTGGGAGTTTCAGGTACATGCAGGGCTGGAGAGAGGCTCTCCAGAGGCCCTGAGCCCAGAAAAAAAATGACACTTCTACCATTCCACCAACATGTGTAAAGCAAAATTTCATTTATTTTTCAAATGGTACGTTTACATGCATGCAGAAATCAAAATTAGTTTCTTTCTGTGTTTTCTGATGCTGAGATTCTGAGTGCAGGTATTGAAGCTGACCTTTTCTCATACCTGTCTTACTGGTGCCCAAGGCACCCAGCCCTGGTAACCAGCAGGCTGCCCAGCCCTGGTAACTGGATGGCTTCCATCTTAGAAGGAAGTGGCTGATGGCATGTGCTGGTGGAGTGCACACAGACGCTGCTGAGCATGGGGTTGATCCAGAAGGGCGCATATTCCCCCTCTTGCTACCCCGTGCACTGCTTGGGCTGGGGCATTGGCAGGGTGCTGAGACTAGAGAGCTCCAAACTTTTCGAAGCAGCAGGTGTTTGGGCCCAGCCGCCTCCTCACCCCCGCCACCCCACCCCGATAGCTTGCCCAGCAACGGGCTTCCCCTGCTGTGATTGGCTACTTTCCTTGGTCCTGGACAAAGTCTGCCTAGTAGCACAGGGACTGACGCTCCACAGCTAAAGGGAAACCAGTTGTGCAGCCTTGACTATAAATACCCCACAGCAGCTATGCCAGCCAATCACCCTCCTTGAGGATTCCCTTCCCGGATTTTGTTTCCTCCCTCAGCCAGCCGAGGCACTGCCAGCTGTGCCTGCAGGAGGCGGCCCTGGCCTCCCTGTCCTCGCCTGGTCTGGGGCTCCAGCCCTGCATGCCACATCACCCTGTATTGGAATACACAGTGGACCTGGCCCTCGGCTGACTAGTGTGGGGCTCAGGGACCTAGCTGCGCCTGTTCACAGGAGAAGGCTGGAGCAGGCAGGCTTTCCAGGGCAAGACCCTGTCAGGTGGATCACAAATCCAGCCTGGCTCAGTACCTCACCCCCTACCTTGATTGGCTTCTGCGTGGGCCCAGGCATGGGAACCACTGAGTGGCTCATCTGCACAAGAAGAATCATCTAAATGGACCTGTTCAGGCCAATGCCCCAGAGGCATACTTGTTTCCACACTGAGGCACTGGTCCCAGTGGTCACCTCCAGTGACAAGCCCACTGCAAGCCAGCAGGAAGCTATAGAGAGAAGATGGCAGGCCAGGGTGGTAGTGGTGGGTGAACCTCCAGCTGCCACCATCCTCCCCTTGCCCAGCCTTTCCCCCACCCCTCTGAAGCAGAGGTTCAAGGGCAGCCTCACTAAGAGCAGGCCACAGCAGCAACTGTAAAGAAGGGAGGAAAGGTCATGCTTCCCGTAGGAGGGCAAGTAAGCCTGTGACCTCCCACTTCTTGGCCAATGGCAGGAACTAGGCATCACTCCATGGCAGCCTGACTCCACTAGGCACTGAGGACAACTCTGTGTCCCAGGGACAGAAATATCCCAGCATGTGGAGAGAATGTGCGTAGAGTGCATGCCCTGCAAATGCTTGTGAAACAGAACCAAACTACACATCATCCCATCTCCTAGGCTGCTGCTTCTCATGGAGAAGCAGGAGGCTCAGCCGGGCGCAGTGGCTGACGCCTGTAATCCCAGCACTTTGGGAGGCCGAGGCGGATGGATCACGAGGTCAGGAAATCAAGACTATCCTGGCTAACACGGTGAAACCCCATCTGTACTAAAAATACAAAAAAATTAGCCAGGCGTGGTGGCGGGCGCCTGTAGTCCCAGCTACTCGGGAGGCTGAGGCAGGAGAATGGCATGAACCCAGGAGGCAGACAGAGCTTGCAGTGAGCGGAGATCACGCCACTGCCCTCCAGCCTGGGGGACAGAGCAAGACTCTATCTCAAAAAAAAAAAAAAAAAAAAAAAAAAAAAAAAAAAAGAAGCAGAAGGCTCAACTGGGAGTCAGAAGACCTGGGGTTTAAGTCCCAGGTCAGAACCTCCCAGCCTGCTCCACAGAAAGGTGTGAGGATCAGTGAGGCGTCTGTGTATGGACAGTGCTTTTGAAACTGTGCCTAATGACGCCAAAGTTGGGAGTTATGGCTACAAAGACCGTGGAAGACTGGTAGCCTGTTCCAGAAGAAACCCAGCGTGTGCTGGCACATGATAAGGGGCACAAGGGGTATGTGCACATGGGCTTCCAGGCATTTGTCTCCATGCACAGTGTCATTGTGCTGGTTTGCACATGTGCACACTGTGAGGGTGCACACACATTTAGGCCTGGGGATGTGCTTGGCCCTCGCCGGCCCACCTTTCCTGCAAACACATACAGCCCTTTGCTCTGCCTGGGGTCAATTCCCCAGTGGTCACTGCAGGCCTCTCTGTCTTCCTTAAATAGAAAACTTGGTGGAGAAGCAGCACCCTCAGCAGCCCCAGGTGATCACTTCCTACAACAGCCAAGGTAAGTGATTCACTGCTAGCCATGACCTCCCCTACAGACGTGTGCCCCGACCTGATGCTCTGGCCAGTGACAGCCCAGGATGTGGAGCTCAGACTATGGGGAGCAGGGTCCTCTCTGCGCCCATGGGTTTTGGAAAACCCTTTTCCTCTCCCTGTGTCTCACGGGAAGCAGCAAGAGGCCGCACAGTCTGAGTCTTCCCCTCACCATGAGATCAAGAAATAAAGCCCATGGGCCTCAGAGCCCGCTGCTGTCATCATCTTCACTATTACTGTCATCACTATTCAACATTCAACATTCAGCATTTGTTGAATGCTAACCATGTGCCAGACTTGTGCACTTATTCTCATGTAAATTAAGCTTCACAGTAATCCTGTTTACCATCCTCAAATTACAGATGAGTAAACTGAGGCTTGGAAAGGCTGTCATGTGTCCAAGATCACATGGCCAGCAAGAGTCAGAGCTGTGCAGCCTGACCCCCAGCAAGTCTCAGCTGTTAACCTTCACACATCTCTGCTTCCTCATCTCCCCTGGAAACCAGTCTCCCTCCTGCTGGCTCATGGCATCCAAGCCCTCCCTTGTCCTGACCCATAGCAGTTGTTCGGCCTCTCCTGCTGAGACTGAGCCTTCTGAGGGCATCCTATCCAGTGAGTTTGCCACAGCAAGGCAGAGTGAGAGGCACCGTCGTTGGGAGTCCTCACTTTTTGGGGACAGACTCTGGGGACTCGGGGAAGGCAGGCAAGAGCATCACTGACTCTACAGTTGACTGGATCTGAGCACATGACAAGATAGAGACAGGAGGGCCCCACAGCAGTGGTGGCGGGAGGCCAGGTTAGAGAGTCTCACTCCCACCGTGGTTAACTGCTCTGCATTAAATACTGGGCCCTGGTGTCTGTGTGCTCTCACAGGCTCAGCCGTAAGAGTTCATCACGCTTGCTCTGAGAGTTGATGTCCTAACCTGCAAGGAAATTATCTGATCAAATTCAGAGGCAGTGACTTCCCCCATGCCCCACATGAAGCAGGAGGACTCTGGAGGCCCTGGAGGATTGGAACCTCTCAGGGAATTGCTCTCTGAAATACAGGTGGACCAGCTTCTCTAGAGGAAGGCGCTGGCAGGTAGTGATGAAAGGCCAGCCAACTGGGGTTACCAGCATGGGGGAGCTGGCTCTCCTCACAGTGCAGGCCAATGTCCCTTTAGGCCAGAATTCCTGAGAGTGCAGCTCTAGGACAGGCCTTAGAGACCTCTGTGGGCCCAGCAGGACCTGCCACCAGCCCTAGAAACCACAAGGAAAAGCCCACATGCTGTTGCTTCTCGAAAATGAACTCAACTACACATGGCTCAACACAAAAAAAAGGACTCAGAGATATCTGGCTCTAATGAGAGTGGATTAGCACCACTTACCTCACTTAGTGAAGAAGACAGACAAAGGCCGCTGTCCTTGTGGAGCTGACATCCTAGTGAGGAGACACAGACAATCCTGACAAGTCAAACACCCTGATCCAGATAAGGCATGAGGGGAAGTGAAGCAGGAAGGATGATAAGGAGTGTATGTGGGAATGGGGGTCTGGGACTGTGCAGCGGTGTGTATTCATTTTCTATAGCAGCTATAGGAAATTTCCACAAATGAGGTGGCTTAAAATATCACAGATTTGTTCTCTCACACTTCTGGAGCCCAGAAGTCCAAAATCTGTTTTACAGGGCTAAAGTCAAAGTGTCAGCAGGGCCGGCTTTTTTTAGAGGCTCTAGGGGTGCCTTCGTTACTTGCCTCTTCCTGCTGCTAGAGGCTGCAGGCCCACCATGGCTTGTGGCTGCCTCACTCCAATCTCTGCTTCCATTGTCACATTGCCTTCTCTGCTTATAAATAGCTGAATCTCCCCGTGCTCCCTTGTATAAGGATATGTGTGGTTGTATTCAGGGCCCAGCCAGATAATCAGGATGGTCTCTCTATCTCGAGATCCTTAATTTAATCACAACCGCATAGTCCTCTTTGCCGTATAAGGTAACATTCACAGGTTCCAGCGATTCTGGCATGGATATCTCTAAAGGTCATTCTTCAGCCTATCCCAGGGGACAATTTAAAGTGGAGTAGGTGAGAACGGTCTCATTGGGAAAGTGACATCTAAGCAAGGAAAGAAGTGAAGAACAAATGATGTGGGTATCTGGGGAAGGGCTTCCAGCAGAGGGAGCAGTGAGCGTGAAGGCCCCCGGGGCAGGAGCGTGTCTGCGTGTTCAAGGAGCAGGCAACTGTGCTGTGGAGAGGAAGGGAGGGGCATGGGCAAGGTGGGGGTAGCAGGAGAAGAGTCAGAGAGGACACAGGGCAGAGTTGGCAGGGCCTGGGAGGCTTCTAATCTGAGTGCGATTGGAAACCATTAGATGGTTGTAAACATGACAGCCTCCAATGCGTAGAGAATAAACAGAGGGGGCAAGGTTGGAAACAAGACAACCCTTAAGAGGCATCATGATAATCCAGCAGGAGACGTTCCCCCATGGTGTGAATTTGGGGTATACGAGAAAGAGAGGAGTCAAGGCTTGGGACCTGAGCAATGGGGAGGATGAAGGTGAGGGAGATGCAGGAGGAGCAGGTTGGGAAAGAAACATGAATTCAAATTTGGCTTTGTGGAGGTTGGTGCCAGCACCTGCCATTTTGGAAAGCAGTGGCCAGAGAATCGTTACTCCATGTGCCACTTTCTTATTCATCCCATGAGCCTTGCCAACCTTTGGGCTCTGTTCTGAGAACCACACCAGCCCTGAGAGAAGCCTTCTTGGAAGCTCTATCACAGTAATAGCGGTGACCAGAGGCTTGGTGTGTGCCAGATATTAAGCTAAGCCCCTCTCATGGCTCACCTCATTCAATCTCCACACCCACCTTCTGTGGAAGGTTCTCATCCTCATTTTACAGATAGAGAAGCTCAGAGAGATTTACATAACTTGCCTGAAGTCGCACAGTTAGCACATTCCAGACCCAGAAGTGGAACCCATGTCTGTGTGCTCTCGAAACCGGCGGGCTTAACTACTCCACCATACTGTCCCTTCCATACAGGGCAGGGACCAATCTGGTGGTGTTGATCTGGGTGCAGTACCCCCACCCAACCCCCACCCTCAACGTGCAGCCTAAGGTTTCAGTCTGAACTCGTTGCTCGGAATGCTTCAACATTGTCCCTCCTCCTCAGCCTCTCTTTCAATGATAGACTTTATGCAACAGGTGACAAAGGAACATTGGAATCCTGGGTCAGGGAAGGGGCTTTGGAGATGGATCTGTAGTGGGTATGTGGGTTGAATGAATGGAAGGTGGGTAATCACAAGGAGCCCCTGCAAAGGACTTTTTTTTTTTTTTTATTTTTTTTGAGACAGGGTCTCACTCTGTGGCCCAGGCTGGATCACAGCTCACTCCAGCCTCAAACTCCTGGGCTCAAGTGATCCTCCTTCCTCAACCTCCCGAGTAGCTGGGGCCACAGGCGAGTGCCACCACATGGCTGGGTTTTTTTTTTTTTTTGTAGAGATGGGGTCTCACTATGTTGCCCAGAATGGTCTCAAACCCCTAGGCTCAAGTGACCCCCCTCCCTCAGCTTCCCAAAGTGCTGGGATTACAGGCATAAGCCACCATGCCTGACCCCAAAGGACATTCTTGGGGAGTCAGTTTTCTGTTGGGGCTTCTGTCCTCGAGGTCATCAGCCCTTATTCCCATGCAAACACTTTGTAGAGTAGCCTTCTTTGATCATGCGTGCACTGGGGTCAAAGTGCCAAGTTTCCAGACCTCAGACCTCCCTGTGGAGCTCCAGCCCATAGAAGGAATCATGAACAGTCCTTTGTTTTCAGTTCCTAATGGAAGCCAGGGGCAGGGCTGCCAGTGATGACCTTCATCACGCACACCAGCAGATGCCTAGTCGCAGCCCTGAGCTCTGGAACACTAGCTTGTCATCTCACAGTGAGAGCTGCTGAGCCGGGTTTTCATGCTGTGTCTGGCAGCACCCCCTAAGGGTGGTGTTCCAGCATGTTATACAGAGCTAGACGGTCCCTGTCACCATCTAGCATGCTCGTTCCTGGGATGTCACTGCTCTCCACTTCCTGACTACTGCATCCTGGGTGGAATCACAGCATGTCTCTGTTGAATACCTAACCAGGGACTATTTAAGGGTATTTTTTTTTAAACTACCAATGCTTTAGCTGTTTTTCTGACTCTAAGCTACTGCAGGAAAAAAAAAAACAAAAACTCCAAGGTAGAAGAAAAAAGGCTGTAAAAGTGCCAACCTGTTATAGAAAAAGTTAACAAACACCTTAAACCAATGATGGCAAGTATTTCACATAAATCCCATGACCCCTGCACACATATATACACCCGTGCACATGCACACACACACACACCTGACAGTCTTTGTTAATTGATCCCTTCAGGCAGCCACTTCCAATCAGTCAGAGTTAATGAAAAACATGAAACCTGTTTGCCATACTGCGTTAGGTGTTCTGAGCCAATTAGGCCTTTAGATAAATCCTGATTGAAACCTGAAGAGATCTGGAGAGCAGCTGTCAGGTAGGAGAAACCTGACTGGGTGAAAGGCAGGTGCAGGGCAGTAAGCATGTGGACATTCTCGTGCTTGCCTGTGTGCTCTGTTCCTGAGAAGGTGGGGGAAAAGCAAGGAGACCTGGCGGGGTCTAGGAAAGGGGCCAGGGAGCCACTTCTGAGGATTAGCAGAAAATAATCTCTAACAAGCTCTTAACTAAGATGGTCAAAACTGCAGCTTCAGAAATGTGACTTTGTTGACAGCTGGTGGAGCTGGGGAGGGGTGGATGAGAGAGGTCAGCCAGGCAGCCTGGAATCCCAGGAAGGGCCTCCTGTAGGTTTGGTTGTGATGGTTCATAGTCAAGATTAGAATAATGTACTGTGCTGTACTTAGGCTGTACTTAGGGTTTAGATCTGACTGCAAATTTTGCTCCAAATGATCTACTCTCTGTTAGAGATTGGCCACGTTAATATTGTTTCTTAAATTAAGAGTTTTATTTGATCCAGGAGTGTCATAGCCAGCAAACTCTCTCCACTCCATGCCCTAAGGAAGCATAAAGCTATATTGTGAATGCTCTTCCCCTTGAAACAGCGTGTCCAGCCCAGGCCCAGTTCCTGGAGCCAGCAAAGCCTCCCAGTGGTGCCCTCACACACCTGTAAGTGAGAGCAGGAATCACACTCCTACGAAGATCAGGGAGGCCGAGAAATGGGCTGTTTTCCTTGAGGGAATGCTAAGCAGCAGCACAGCTTTGGGGGAGAACCAGGAAGTGGGATTCAGGAAAATATTGGACATTGACGCCTGTCCAAGAGGGAAGAGGAATCACAGAAAGGAGAGAAGGGATTAGAAATAGTGATGGCTGGAGCTTCTGGGCCAGGGCCATGCTCCGAACATGAGCCCACCTCAACACCCCGCCCTGGAGGGACTTTAACAGCAGTTTGTTTTTCAGCTTGATCTCTCTTTCACAGAGAGACATGGCAGAAGTGGGACATGGCTAATACCCATGGAGACATGGCTCAGGACACCTAACACAGGGTGGCAAACAGGTGTCATGTTTTTCATTAACTCTGACTGATTGGAAGTGGCTGCCGGAAGCAACTAATTAACAGACTGTCAGGTGTGTGTGTGAAAGTACCTGGGCATTATGAGAAGTTTGGGGAAGAGATTCATTGTTGAACCCTAGGCCGGTAAGTTGTTCACTTTTGCAGTTTCTCTAAGCGTATGGAGATTGTTCCAGTCCAGCATTCTCCAAATTGTGTTTGACAAAATAGTATTGGGTCAAATCGAGTTCTTTACTACAGGACTACTCAGATCATTGTGTATTGTGACCTATGAGAGGGGAGAGAGTGAACATGTTTCTCAATTCATTTTTCACAAGGCATCTTGAAGTCAAGTACCACTTAGCACCCGCTTTAAAAGACGCCTCAGAGGGTTTGAGGTGGAGAAAGTGAAAAGGAGAAGAATAGGCCCATGCCTCACTCATGATGGGAAGACACACAGGAAGTATTTGCTGATGGTGACAGCACCCGATCCTATGACCAGAACTGAATTATGCCTTGAACTCTGAAATACTTAATGTTTTAATTATAAACTCACAAGCTGATTTTCTCTCAACATGGAATATGCTAGAAACTACACTTCAAAATGAATGTTAACCCCTTCAAAGCTACGCTTGGCAGAGGCCACATTGTATCTTTTCAAATTGTTTGAGAATGACCCTCTTTGGCATGCAGAACAAGTTTATGAGTTACACAAAAAAGACAGTATTGTTATTCTACGAAAAATAATTGCAACGCATTTAGCAGGCAAAGGGTTATAAAAGGAGGTTTTACAAAATCAACGAGGAAAAAATAATACTTCAATAGGAAAATAGCCAATTCACAACATAAGAATTTAAAATGGTAAATAAGTATATGCAAAGAATACTACAATAAAACTAAATGTACAAAGCAACCAGGTATTATTATTCATTGATAAAAATTTAAAGGGTTGATAAAACCAAACATCAGTGAGTGTATGTGTGATCTACTTTTGCGTTACAAACCACCACACAACTTAGCAGCTTTAGACAATAAGCATTTACGAGCTCACCAATCTGCAGTTTGGCTAGAAACTCTCATTGGATCCATACCCAGCTGATCTTGGATCTTGGGTGGGCTTGCTCATGTGCTTGTTGTCAGCTGGTGGGTTGGCTGGAGACCAGCTGGTCTGGGATAGCCTCACCCGAGAGGCTATGCTCTGCTCCATGTGGGCTCTCATCTACAACCTGGTTCATTCACATGGCAGTTATGGCTGGGATCCCAAGAATGAGAATGGAAACCTCAAAGTCTCTAGAAGCCTAGACTCAGAACTTGTGCAACATCACTTCTGCCATGTGCTAATTGGCCAAACCAAATCAAAAGCCCAGCCCAGATTCAAGGGGTGGAACAAAAGACCTCTCATTGGGAGGAAGTGCAAAGTATTGCACTTTGTGACCAATTTTGCAATCAAGCACAGCGAGAATGTGCAAAATGGGCATTCTCTTGCATAGTACTGATGAGCTCATAAACTGATAAAATCATTCATGAGAAAAATTCACCAATATCTAACAAAAGCCTTTAAAATATCCATATTATTTGATTCATACTTAAGAATTTATTCAAAGGAACTGATTTGCAATGTGTGCAAATCACTTTACATACATACAAAGATGTATGTACCAGAGTGTTCATTGCATCGTTTCTAATAGCAAAACTGTGAAAAGCTAAATATTCAACAAATAGGGATTGCTTATATGGATTATAAACCATCTACAAAATAGAATACTATGCAGCCATTTGAAATGATAACATATGGCTATGCTTACTGACATGTAAAGATTTAAATGAAGAAAGCAGGTTATGAAAAATATGTTTACTGTAATCTGCTTTGGATTTTTAAATGTAGAAATGAAGTCTTAAAGGAGTTTCACTTTCTACTTTATATCTTTCTGTGCCATCCAAGTTTTTGTTTTAATTCTGCTTGGTTTTTTTTGTGTGTGGTTGGTATTTTTGCTTTTATTTTTATTTTAAATTAACATACAGTAAAATTGAATTTTTGTAGTGTGCAGTTTTGATTGCTAACACATGCATAGATTTGTGTAACCACCACCATGGTGGTTACCATCATCAGAATATACAGAATACACCACCATCAGAATATACAGCAGTTCTATTACCCTCTTTAAAATTATCTTGTATGGACTCTAATCCTCCCATCACTCTTAAGAGTTCCCTTGTGTTGTTGCAAAGTACTTTTTTTTTTTTTTTAGACAGACTCTCGCTCTGTTGTCCAGGCTGGAGTGCAATGGCACGATCTTGGCTCACTGCAACCTCTGCCTCCCAGGTCCAAGCGATTCTCCTGCCTCAACCTCCCAAGTAGCTGGGGTTACAGGTGCCTGCCACCACACCCAGCTAATCTTTGTATTTTTAATAGAGATGGGGTTTCACCATGTTGGCCAGGCTGGTCTCAAACTCCTGACCTCAAGTGATCCAACCACCTCGGCCTCCCAAAGTGCTGGGATTACAGGCATGAGCCATCATGCCCAGCCGAGAACTATTTCTTGATACAGATGTACCACAGGTTGTTTATCCAGTTCACTCACTGAAGGACTTTTAAGTTGTTTCCAGTTTGGGGTGATTATGAATAGAGCTGCTATATAAACATTTGTGTACAGGTTTTTGTGTGAACATAAGTTTTCATTTCTCTGGGATAAATGCCCAACAGGGCAATTTTTAGGTTGTATGGTAAGTACATGTTTTGTTTTATAAGAAACTGCCAAACAATTTTCCAGAGTGACTGTTCTATTTTACAATCCCACTAGCAATATATGAGATCCAATTTCTTTGCATCCTTGTCAGCATATGATATTATCACTATTTTTAAATTACAGTCACCCCTCAGTATACATGGGGGATTGGTTCCAGGACCACCCACATATAACCAAATGTGGGCATACTCAAGTCCCACAGTCGTCCCTGCAGAAACCCCATATAGGAAAAGTTGGTCCTCTACATGCGAGTTTTGCACTCCACGAACAGTACTCTGCATCTGCATCTGGTAGAAAAAAAGGACATATGAGTGGACTTGTGCAGTTCAAAACCATGTTGTTCAAGGGCCAGTTGTATATTATTGCTCTTCTAATAGATGTAATGTCTCATTTTGGTTTTAACTTGCCTTTTCCTAATGGCTGATGATGCTGAACATCTTTTCATGTGCTTATTTTCCATCCATAATCTCTTTTATGGTAAAATATCTGTTCTTTTTCCCTTTTTCCAATTGAATTGCCTTTGCACTTTTGTAAAAATTTATTTTGCCATGTTTGTGTGAGTCTATTTTTTATTATTGTTTATTGATCTGTTTATCCTCTTACCAATATCACACCGTTGTGATTACAGCATCTTCATTAATGCATCTTAAAATCAAAGAGTGGGAGTCCTCCCATCTTTTTTTTCAAAATTAGTTTAGTTATTCCAGTTCCTGTGCCTTGATGTCTATATTTTATAATTATGTATTTGCACAGTTCCCCCAAAGTGTTTGGTTGAACTTGTATTAAATCTATAGATCAATTTTGAGAGAACTGCCCACTTGACAATTCTAAGTCTTCCAATCCATAAACATGGTATGTCTCCCTATCTATTTAAGTCCTCTTTAATGTGTTTAATCATATTTTGGAGTTTTCAGTACGCGATTATTACCCATGTTTGGGATTTTTGTTTGTTTTAGATTTAGAACTAATATTTTAATTTTGGAACTATGGGAAATGGTTATTTTTAAATTCCATCTCCAATTGCTTATGGCCAGTATACAGAAATACAATTGATGTTTGTATGTTAACCTTGTATACTGTGACCATGCTAAACTAACTTACTAGTTCTAGGAGCTTTTTCTTGGAGATTACTTGGGATTTTCTATGTAGACAGACATATCAACTATGAATAAGGACAGTTTTATTTCTTCCTTGCCAATCTGTATGCCTTTTATTTCTCTTTCTTGTCTTATTACACAGGGTGGGACTTCTAGTACAATATTATTAGGATCAGTGAAAGTGGACATCTATGACTTGTTCCCAATATTATTCTAAGTTGTAGAAATTATGTACACATAGGTTTTGTATCATTCCTTTATTATTATTTTAATACTTATGAGGGCCTACAGTGATAGCCCTCATTTCATTCCTGATATTGGTGTATTTACCCCTGATTTGTGTCTTACCTCTTTTTTTTCTTGGTCAGATCAGTAAAATTTTTACTGATCTGTTTATCAGTATTATTTTAAAAAGAACCAGCATTTAGTTTCATTCATTATTCTCTGCTGTTGTTTTTAATTTCAGTGATTTATTCTCTCATTTTTATGATTTTCTTCCTTCTGCTTGCCTTGGATTTAGTCTTCATTTCTCTACTTTCTTAAAATGGAAGCTTAGATTGTTGATTTGAAACCTTTCTTTTTTCTGTAATAAGAATTTAATGCTACAAATTTCCCCTTGAAGCACTGCTTTGGCTTCATCTCACACATTTTGATGTGTTTTATTTTCATTTTCAATGAGTTCAAAATATTTTTGAATTTTCCTTGAGACTTCTTCTTTGATCTATGTGTGATTTGAAAGTATGTTAATTTTTAATATTTGGAAATTTTCCAGTTGCTTTCTGATTTTTACTTCTAGTTTAGTTCATTATGGTCAGAGAAGAGTTTTGTATGATTTCAGTTCTCTTCAACTTTTTAAGGTTTGTTTTGTGACCAAGGATGTAGTCCATCTTGGTGACTATTCAATGGGCATTTGACATGAATGTGTGTTGTGCCGTTATTAGATGGAATCTTTTATAAACATCAAATAAATTTTATTCATTGTGTGGTTCATTTCTTCTATATATTTGCTGATTTTCTTTCAATTAATTCTTTCAATGACTGAAAAATCAGCAAATATATAGAAAATAGATTTGTCTATTCCTCCTTTTCGTCCTATCAGTTCTTGTTTCATGCATTTTAAAACTTTGTTGTTGTTTGACATAGGTATATTGAAGGTTGTTATGTATTCTTGCTAATATTCCTCTGTCCCCGATATTTTCCTTTCTCTGAAGTTTGCTTTGTCCGATATTAATATAGCAACTCCAGCTTTCTATTATCTTTTCACTTAACCAACCTATATCATAGTAGTTAAAGTTGGATCCTTGGAAACTGAATGTAGTTTAATCTTATGTATTTACCCTTTCCGACAATCTCTTTTTTTTAATTAGTATGTTTAGACCATTTACACTTAATGTAATTATTGATACATTTGTATTTAGGTTTTCTACTTTATTATTTGTTTTCTGTTTGTGCCTCTGTTTCCTCTTTCCTGCTTTCCTTTCCTTTCAGAATTACATTTAAATTTGCCTATTAAGTTTTTTACTATATCTCTATATATACCTATTTTTGTATGTATTATATGTACTTAACTTTTCATAGACTAATTATAGTTAATATTAATATTTCAAGTAGAATGAGGAAATCTTACCTCCATATAGGTACATTCACTCTCCTACTCCATGTTGTAGTTGTCATATATTTCACATCTATCAAAAACCTATCAGATGTTATAATTATTTCTTTCAATTATTATTCATATTGTCAAGAACTTGAGAGGAGAGCAGACTAATATATTTATCTAGATATTTACCATTTCTATCCCTCTTCCAAGTTTTCCTCTGGTATAATTTCTCTTCCATCTGAAGAACTTCCGTTAGCATTTCTTTTGGAGCAAGTGTGTTGGTACCAAATTCTCTTGGCTTTACATCACTTTTCACTGGCTACTTTCCATATTTTTTTCTTTAATAGTTTGATTATGCATCTGGACTTGGATTTTCTTACATTTATCCTGTTTAGAATTCACTGAGTTTCTTGAATCAGTAAGGTTTTATGTCTTTTGCCAGATTTCAGAAGTTTTCATTATTTCCTCAAATATTTTCTCTGCATCACATTATTTCTGTTTGCCTTCTGAGACTTCAGTGACATGAATGTTAGACTTTTAGGTATGGACCTACAGATCCCTGAGGCACTATTCACATTTTCTGTTGTTCAAACTGGACAATACCTGCTGATCTATCTTCAAGTACTCTGTGTTCTCTGTCATTTTCATTCTGCTATTGAGTATATCCAGAGGATTTTTAACCATATTTTTCAGTCTAAAATCTTCACTTACTTCTCCTTTATATCTTCTTTTTATTGCTGATACTTTATATCTTTCCATTTATCTCAAAACTGCTTGCCATTACTTGTTAAAGCATGTTATTGTGGCTGGTTTTTTGTGTGTGGAATTGTGTGGAGTTGGCATCTGTTGATTATCTTTTCCTTTTCAAATTAAGATTTTCCTGAGTCTTTGTAGCTGAGTAGTTTTGAATTGTAGACTTTGCAATGCTATACAGATCTGCCCTGCATGTGCACTACCCAGTGGCCAGTCTGGGACCTGGGCATTAATCTACCCCATAGTTTACTTCCTGAAGACTGTGGTATGATGTTTAGGATGAGATCCATGCATGCACAGTTCAGAGGTGACCACAGGAGTCCATCTACAACTTTATGGAATTGCCTTCTTGAGCTCCCCCCTCTTCATGACCCATTTCTCATTCCTCTACCCAAAAAGCTGGAGCTTCAGTTTCCTCACTCTGCCATATGGGCCTCACAACTGTGTCTGCATCTGGGGCAAATCAGCAGAAAACAGAGAGAAAAAACAATAAATATTTGCCCTCATTTTCTTGGGACTGTAACTTCTCTGGTAGAAGAAAATAGTTATCCTTGCCCCAAAGTTGTAGGTGCCTGCATGGCCACCAACATCACTGCTGCCATTGCTACCAACAGAATTGCCTGGGGACTGAGTTGGGAAATAACAGAATAAAGAGGGGGAAAACCAACAAAAGATTTCTTTCGCTCTCTCTGACTCTTAGGGGTTCCCTTTCTCACTCTGCAGGCCAGAAAGAGAGGATTTCTCTTGTGTGCTCTTTTTCTGCATCCACTGCACCCTTCTGGGTTTGAGAATGCCTTTAAGTTCAGTCTAGATGATACCAGAGGGGGAAGAAGAATGGTAAATTCACTGTCAATTTGCTAATGCTTTAAAAATTCTTCCCAGTCTTTGCCAGTTATTCTATTATTTACTTTGCAGAATCCTCTAATAGTTGCCCCTTACATTCAGTACATTGTTTATAATTGCATTCAGTGGGAGAGACAGGGCTGAGTTTGCTTTACTCCATCTTGCCTGAATTTGGAAACTATCTGCTTGGTTTGTTGTTGTTTTGATTTAAAGAAAAAAGCAAGGATGATTTGTACACACAAAAGAAAGTTCTAAAACTAATTGTTTTGTTATTCAATCATCAGTCATGAGGCATTTACCCTTTCCTGGCAGCATCTGGTTGAGAATGTCATCTCTTTTTCCTTTGTAGGGACACAACTGACTGTGGAAGTCCACCCTCGAGATGCCATGCCCCAGCTACTCAAGAAGTTCTCCTTGGCTAAACGTATGTATGACAGAGGTACTCATGGTGGAGGGCTGGCAGAGAGGATTGAAGGCAGCTGGTTGGGCCAGATCCCAGCGCAAGCATCTTCTGAGGGAAGGAGAAGAGTGACATGGGCCTGCAAACTGGGAAAAGGCAGAAGCATGACAGCTTCATCCTTGGAGACTCTTTTCTCCACACCCAGCTACCACTGATTTTGCATCTCTGGAATTAGTCATAGGTAACACAAGACATTTAGCTGAAGACACATTGCATCACAAGAGTGTTGTTGCTGTGGCTTTTAGATACCATTTGTTTACTGCCCAAAAAGTGGCATGCAAAATGCTAAGTACTTTAACATTTATTAACTTTTTAACCTTTTGATGTATACTAATATTATCCCCACTTTTTAAATCAGCAAAGTGAGGCTTAGAGAGGTGAAGTGACTACCCATGTCACCCAGCTAGGAAGTGGGTCAGAACCCAGGTATGACTCTGAAACCTGTGGTCTTAACCAGCATACTTTTCAGCCCTCAGTGCAGTGCACATAGGCCCAGGCCCAGGACCATGATGTCTCCCCAACTCCCTTCTCAGTCCCCTCCCTGCATCTGTCCACCTTATTGCTAAACAGGGACCTCAGGAGGAATGCAGGTTAAGTAACAGAGGCTGCAGAACAACTGAGGCTCAAGTCCTTTTTAGGTCCATGCAGTGAGCCACAGTCCTCCAAAACTGTCTGGTCCTGTAGTTGTCAGCAGTCAGGATCTCAAGAGAGTAGTCTACTGTAAAGAGGGCAGGCTCTAGGGTCGACTGTCTTGGTTCATGTTTCAGCTGTGTGACCTTCGGCCAGTGGCCTAACCCCTCTTTTAAACTCAGTTTTCTCATCTATAAAAGAAGGAAAATAAGTGAAGCTGCCTCATAAGATTATAATGAGTTAAATGAGGGAGTAAATGTAAAGCCCAAACCAGGCAGAGTAAGTGTGTAACAAATGCTAGCTATCATTTTGAACCTTTATCATTCTATCAAAAACTTAGGTGGGAAAAAAATGTAGGTGCGAAATACAAAATGCAGGTGTGAGAAATAAATGGAGCACTGTTTCTCAGAATGACCTGCGTGTGGTTGCAATCTTCTTTGTTATATTTATAGCCTAAAGTGGCCTTCAGGGGCATAAAACTACCTGCTTTGGCATCCCCACCTTCAACTCCTCCTGATCCCATCAGGGACCCAAATCTTCCTGACCTGATTCCAGATCAGCAGGAAAAGTTCCTTTCCTTTTGCCCAGGGAGTCTAATAACTATTGGCTATGATTCTGCCTTTACAGTCTTAGATTTATGGGATTCAGTTGGCCTTTAATCCTCCCAAGGAATAATTTAATTATGACCTGACCCTTCTAGGTTTTGACCTCCATTAGAACTGCTTTCCCCTTTCTGCATCTTTGTTTCCATCCATGGTCAGTTCTTATCCCAGCATTATCTGGCAGTGGATTCAAGAAAGCAGGAAAATCCAAAAGAGGGCAGGAACACCAGGTTCCAGGAGGACCCACTGAATCATCCAAAGTGTTAGGTCAGAGCAAATACTAATTCCAGTTGCAGAATGCAGCTCCCTTTCTTGTCAGCCACTTCCTGGTTCTTAGTCTTCCTTCTGCCATACTAGGAAGTTCCTGGCAATTCCAGCAGCAATTCTGTGGTCAGTGGGGTGGGAACAAGGAGGCTATGAAAAGGAGAGTACAGAGGAGGGGTCAAAAGCAAGGACCACCAGAAGATGAGTCATCAGTGCTTGCATTTCTGTTTCTTCTGAAGTATCTATACTTCTAATCTTTGGAATATTGTAGGTTTACAAGGTGATAAAAATGGAAACACAAGACCCCGGCAACCTGGAGGGAAAGATGCCCATGGTAAGTTCCAGAGTCTTCCAGGAGAATTCTCAAGAGAGCACATGGGGTTAGCCCATAGACTAATCTCCAATTGGCAGTTGCTTCCTGGGTCACTATGCTGAGAGGCTGGGGCCACCTTTGGGTTCAGGAGGGGAAGAGTGTCATGATTGATTAGCAATGTCTGCCATGGATACAGGTGGAGAAGGAAAAAGCTCATGCACCAGATGTCATCCTAAAGCTAAAGTGTACCTCCGCCAATAACAAGGCAGACCATTATAGGAAACATATTAAAATCATAATTCAGGATTATGTTAACTTTAAATGGAATGCCAAATGTCTGTAAGGTAGGAGGCATGTGAATAAGCAGAGTGAGGCAGAGGAATGAGAGGCATGATAGACAGCCTGTGTTGGAATCCTGCTTTTGCCCCTCATTTGCCTTCCCTTTGCCTCAGTTTCCCCCTTAGTAGACCAGATGTTATCTAAGGCTGGGTGCAGCGCCATACTTCTTCCTATTGTTTTGCTTTAAAATCAGAATAATTTAATGGCACTGATATATTAAATGTATTTATGTAGAATCATATTTAGATCTTATATAATCTCCTCACAGGTAGATTTAATGAGGCATAAATCATGGGCATTTTTAATGTTCAGATATTGGAAAATGGAACCAAGAAAGGGGAAAACTAGTAATAGGGTTTTTAATAGCATTTTAGAAATGCCATCTTTATTCTAAATAGGAGTGCAGGGAGGCCTCATTTGCAGAGCTATACTGAGTGGAAATCTGTTGGATGTGTGAGTCCACTTTGAATGCACTTAGGTCACCCTGATAGCTCTTGTGAGAGAATGATAGGAACAGATTCTGCAGAGGGAGAGGGCACTGAGAAGGGGGAAGGCTCAGCAGGGGCCTGCCTGAGTATCCCGTCTTCTCTGGCTGCATTTGGACCACACAGGGCAGGGGTTGATGACATAAGTCATGGTGGCCAGGCAAGAAACCCCTGGGCCCAAATATTGGTCAGCTCCCCAGTAAGTGGGCATTGCCTCTCAAACCATGCTGGCCCAGAAGAGGGTCACAAAAGGGCTGGGGCAAGGTCTAGAGGTGACACACACCCCTCCCCACATCTTTCAGGTCTAATAGCACCAGATTAAGTGACTCTCACTGACAGTGGCAGCCCTGAGGATGTGTGGGCAAATGCACCTGCAGTGTCCCCCACCAGGCAGGGAGGCCGCATGTCCTTCCCTGCATGTACTTGCAGAGGAGCCCCACACCCTGCACCCTCCCAGAGAGCAGTGTGTCACTAACATCACATGATTTGCCATCTCATTCATGCTCCCGGGAATCCCACAGATGTGTACCTGAGGCCGGGGAGCTGGGTCCAGTCCCTCCCAGCAAGGTGGAGGTCAGAACCAGACTGGAACCAAGGTAGAAGTGCAGGCCCATCCGGTGCTTTCTCACATGGCCCTACTCGTCCCAGACTTCCTACCATACCCTGGGGCCTCTCCAACACACCTCACTTGCCCAGCACCCAGAGGCTCCGGACATGGAGGCTGAAGGTGGGTGGGTCCACCTGGGTCAGGGGCTGAGTTCCTCTTTGGTCCCAGTTTCTTCCTACTCCTATCCTGTCTTCCCACCCAGCCTCCCTGATTTTGATCTGCCTGACTCAGGGACCCTTGGTTAAGAAAGGATCTGCCAGAGCCCAGGCTCTCTTCTGGGCTGGGACAGCGGTCTGCTGTCCATGCATCTGTTGGTCTAACCATTGGCCAGGCAGCCTTGCAGCAGCCCCCCAGCAGCAGCTGATTATAGCTGTCCTGTGTCCAGTGGGAAGCTTGCATGATTGCTGGCCCTGCATCAGCACTGGTCTCGAGTTTTCTCCCCTCCCTATAGCTCTGTCTCAGAGACCTGACTCATGGCTTGGTCTCTGGGCAGGAGGCTCCCTGTGAGTAAGGCTAAGCATAGATGAGTGATTTGGAGGCCCAGACTTTCTCAGGGCCCTGTTACCAGAATGCCATCACACATGGTTGAGATGCTCAAGTCTCCAGTTGACCAAGGGCAAAGGAGGAAGCCTATCTGGGTGCCAAACGCACCTTACCCTGCAGGACCCAGATGGCCCGGCCTTTCCATGCCCTCCTTCTCCACCCAGGTGTCCTTTGGCACCTCCACCCCAGCGCTGTGGTTGTGGCACAGACCTCCCTCCTTGAGCCTGTGAGCATGAGCAGCACTGCCTGGACACTCCCCAAAGAGCATTCATTCCCGGGAAAAATAACAGGGAATCCACGGAAAACCAAACGGTGGGAAAAAGGAGATTCCATCATCAATATGTCTGGGAACTGCTGGGTTAACTGAGGTTAAGCCTGTTTCCTACTTCTGACTTCTCAGAGTCTGCAGTAGGCGTATGTTCCCTGTAGGCCTCTAAGAGGACTGTGGGAGTTGCCATAGTTCCCAAACTAACTTGATCAGGGGACCCTTCTAGGAAAGTTCCCATATAGCTCTTAGGCTCAATGTTTCAGGCTTTGAGAATTGTCTTAAAAGTTGGACAGCCACAGCTCCTCAAAGAGACAGCAAGGCCTAGGCCAGACAGCCCTCCTCAGTGGGTCTCAGCTGCTGACCAAGCTGCCCTGTGTTTCCAGCCTACCCTTGGGATCGATCCAGCCTGAAATCCATGTCCCTGGACCTGCGGCAGTTTGAGAAACTGGATCTCCACGCCTCACAGGTAGGAGAGCTGGCTGCTCTGACCATGGGCCCCTTCGAGGTGGCTCAAGAGTTCTAGCAAAGCCTCTCCCCAGACACCTCCTGAGCATAACCTGAGTGGCTTGGTTGGATGGCCCTGGAATGCCTTTTCATAGCATATGGATGGGGACAGAAGGCACAAAGCAGCAGCCCCTGCCCAGGGCCAGAGGCCCTTCCATCCCCCACCCCACCCACGATCCTGTTGCTCCCACCCAATACCACACACCCTGGAGCGCTTCATTGGCGGGCCCCTCTGGCCAGCCCTGACCTGCCTTCTCCATGCCCCTTTTGGCATTTCTGCTTCTAAGCTCTGCCCACCTCCAGTCCATGGAGGAAGGGAGGAGAGGATGGGAGGACCATGGATGTAGATGGCCATGACCACTATAATCACAGCCGTGCTCACCTCCGAAGTGCATGAGCTGCCAAGCTCTCACGCCTCTGGGCCTGAGCATGTCTCAGGTGCAGGTGGGAGGGGCAGATGAAAAGCTGAAACACTAGGGACATATGGGAGTCATTGGAGCCAGGCAGGAGCTTCAGCACGGAGAGTCTGATAGGAGGAACAAGGTGCTGAACACTTTTGTGAAGTTAGGACATTAAGTGATCTTAGAAAGGCCACCTTGTAGGTACTCAGGAACCTTGTTTGTTGAAATAATGAGTGGATGGTGGGTGCATGGATCAAGAAAGCCAGATGAGAAGTAAGGACATGAGTTGAGGGCATCCTCCTGTCCTGGCAGAAGACATGACCTGGATTAAGTGGAGACATTGAGGAAACAGAGGAGTGGAAAGGCCAATCCTGAGCTAGGGGCAGAGGGGAAGAACTCCATCACCAGTAGGTGTGGAGTGGGTGGGAGGTGGGGGAGAGGGACTCCCGGATGGCTGGATTGACTCCTGGAGGGTGGATCAGTGCCTCCCCATGAGGAGCAAGGGAGAAGGAGCAGGTTTTAGGGGGTGAGTGTGTTTGGGATATGAGGGGCCCTACTCTCTGTGGCACATCCGGGGGAATTGCCCCCTGGGCAGCTGAATATACAAGCCTGGAAAGGTCTGGGCTGGAGACACTGATTGGGAGTCATCAGATTTCATTAAGAGCTGAAGCCATAGGTTGGGTATCATATTGCAGGGGCGGAGGAAGCCCATAGGGCGTGGAGCCATCAAAGAGGCTGGGGCAAGGCCAGGAAGGGTCAGAGTTCTGGAAGGTCTAGGGAGGGGCTCCCTGGGGCAGGCGTGGTCAACAGTGTGAGCTGTGCTATCTGCTCAAGTGAGATCAGGGCAGACTCATGTTGGCTACTGCAGCATCAAAGTGCACCTTACCTCCAGAGGGGCAGTGCACAGGGGCTGGAGCCTCAGGCCTCAGACCTCAGGTGGGTGGAAGAGCAAGCAGGAGGTGAGTAGTGGGGAGTGAGGAGAAGATCCCACAGGAGCCTGCAGAGAAGGGGAGGCTAGACATGAGCAGAACTGAGGAGACTGGGAGGGCATCCTAAGGTGGGGGAACAAGGAGGCATGGGGCAGCCAGGAAAGGAAGGGAGGAGGTGAGGGCATAGGAGAAGGAGGCCATTGATTGAAGAGGGGAAGTCCCTGCAAAGGCTGAAGATCTGAGACATAGAGATAGTTGAAGCAGGAGGGAAGGATGAGGCTCTTAGTGAGGAAGTCCCACCTGGCCTGCTGTGAAGTGGAGGCCAGGCCATTCCCTGTGACTGAGGGAAGTCGGTGGGGTCAGGAGTCTGCAAAGTGCCCGGACTTTTGTAATGGCCATCAGAAGGGATGGGTCAGGCTGCTAGCCATACTCAGAAAACAGTGCCAGGAAGCCAGCGGAGGCCAGAGACCCAGCCACAGAGCAGGGAGTGGCCAGAGCAAGCCAGGCCCAGGTGGGGCCAGGAGGTGGGGACCAAAGGACCAGAAGCCATGGCACTGAAGTAGAAGGCTAAGTCAGGACGCCAGGCTGCAGTGCAGGCCAGCAATGCTGAGTACCATTCGGGGCCCTGGGACAGGGACAAGGACAAAGTCTGTGGCGTTGGAGCTGGACATAGAAGAAAATGAAACAGAAAGCGGCTGAGAGAGTAGAACAGGGGCCCAGAGGTCTCCAGAGGTCAGGGTGCCAGTGTGCTGGGCCAGTGGTCAGCAGGTGGGTCCTGGAGTCCCTTGTGAGCAGTGAGATGGTTCCAGCTGAAAACAAGGTCCTGGAGTACCCTCAAGGTGGGGGCTGCAGGGAATGTGGGCACCATTGCAGGACCCATTGCCCCAGCTTCTCTATAGAGATTAAACATGGTCAGGGCCACCTTTCCAGCAATCTCAGCCCTGTTTCCCTGAGGGCCCCTAGGAAGAAAACTAATTTGTTCTTTTTTATCATAAAATAACATAAAATGTGCCATTTTAATAATTTTTAAATGTACAATTCACTAGCATTAATTATATTCACAATGCTGTCTACTCATCACCCAAAACAGAAGCTCTGTACCCATTAAGCAATGAAATTCCCATTTCTCCTCCCCCAGCCCCCAGTAATCTCTACTTACTGTCTATGACCTTTCCTACTCTAGGTATTTCATATGAGTGGAATCATACAATATTTGTCCTTTTGTGTCTGGCTTATGTCACTTAGCATCATGTTTTCAAGGTTCATCCGTGTCGTAGCATATATAGAACTAAATTCCTTCTTTTTATAGTTGAATAATATTCCCATTATATAGTATACATACTGTATATACTCTATTTTATTTGTCCTTTCATTCATGGATGGATGTTTTTTAACCTTTTGTCTATTGTGGATTTGTTGCAATGAACACTGGGGAAACAATGTCTGTTTGAGTCTCTGCCTTCAGTTTTTTGGGGTGTATACCTTGGACTGAAATTGCTAGATCATATGATAATTCTACATTTAACTTTCGGAGAAACTATCAAAATGTTGTCCACAGCAGCTGCACCATTTTACCTTCCCACCAGCATCGTACGAGGGTTCCAATTCCTCCATATTCATGCCAACACATTATTTTCTGGTTTCATTTTTCAATAGTCATTTCATTAGGTCCGCAGTGGTATCTCATTGTGGTTTTGATTTACATTTCTCTCATGACTAAGGATGTTGAGCAATTTTTATGTGCTTATTGGCCATTTGTATATCTTCTTTAGAGAAATATCTGTTCAAGTCCTTTGCCCCTTTTTGAATTGGGTTGGTTTTGTTTTTGTGGAGTTCTAGGAGTTCTTTTTATATTCTGAATATTTAGCCCTTATTGGATATATGATTTGCAATGTTTTCTCTCATTTTGTAAGTTATCTTTTTGCTTTCTAAATGATATCGTTTAATGTACAGAAATTTTTTATTTTCACGAATGGCCTTTTATCTGTTTTTTTCTTTGTTGCTTGTGCCTTTGGTGCCATATCTAAGAATTCATTGCCAAATCCAAGGTCATGAAGATTAACCCCAGTGTTTTCTTCTAAGAGTTTTACGGTTTAAGCTCTTATATTTGAGTCACTGATCCATTTTGAGTTGATTTTTGTATATGGCATGAGGTAGAGATCCAATTTTATTCTTTTGCATGTGGAAACCCAATTGTCCCAGCATCATTTGTAAAAGAGACTCTTCTTTCCCCACTGAATGGACTTGACACCCTTGTCAAAGATCCGCTAACCATAGATATGTGGGTCCATTTCTGGACTCTCAGTTATATTCCATTTGTCTATATAATCTTTATGGCAGTATCAAACTGTTTTGATTACTGTAGTTCTACAGTAAGTTTTGAAAATGGGAAATTTGTGTCCTTCAAATGTGTTCTTTTTTCAAAATTGTTTTGGCTACTTGGAATGTATAGGAATTTGAGAACTGATTTTTCCATTTCAGCACCAAAAGCTATTGGAATTTTGATAAGGATTATGTTAAATCCTTAGTATTGACCATGACCAGGGGCTGCTACAGCTGTCCAGATGCCTGCCTGGCTAGCCCCCAGATCTGCAGAGAAAAGCTGTGGTGGCTCTAGTGCCTGTGATTGAGCTGGTCAGCACCACCTGCCCTGTCCAACTTCCCCCACCTCCTCCCAATTGGTCCTCAGCCAGCCTTTGCCCCTCAGGGCCTCTCCTCCAGCTTCTCTGCCTGGGGGAAGAGCAGCACGGGCTATAGGTGCAAGGTATTGGGCTGTCAACAGCCCCTCCTTGAGGCCCTAATACAGCATCCCCTTCCTGCTCCCCAGGTGACAGCCAAGAGTGGCCTAGACGAACTGGTGAGTGATCTGCTCCAGGAGGCCCATACTGACCTGGAAAGGGTCCGTGCCATCTGGATCTGGATCTGCCATCACATAGGTAGGCCCACCTGTGGCACTGCTGGCTCTAGAATCCCTTGCTTCCTTTCCCCGCAGGCCTCTGCTCCTATCAGGTTATTCACGTGTGCAGAGTGACATGAAAGGTGGGCGGGGAGAGGGACCCAGGAGACTGGACTGATGAACCAGAGAGTTACCAAGGAGGATAAAATTTACCATGTGCTATTAGTCTCCATGAAAGTTAGTTGGAGGAGAATCCCTTGCAGCCTTCTGCCCATAGCCAGTGCCCAGAGCTGGAAACTTCATCCAGCAGCAGCCTTCCCTCTGTTCCAGCCTTCCCTCTGTCTCATCTCCACAGAGTTGAGAGCCCGGAGCAGCAGGTCATCTCAAAGAAGGATGATCATTGGTGGGGAGAATTTGCAGCTGTTTGAAAAGTGATTGCAATATCAGAGGGTTCATTAAATACCAGAGCCAGGAAAAGTGGGTTCTCCACTTCCTGCTCCTACACTAGCAATGTTGGCCACTAGTCCCAGCTCAGTCTCCAAGGTTCTTGGAGCCACCTGAGGGACGTAGGCCTATGCAGCTGCCCACAGCTCTCCACAGGATGGCCTTGGGAAGCTCCCAGGTCAAGCAGAACTGCAGAGGTGGTGGCTAAGGGATGCTGCCCCTTGCCCCCTTGCAAACACAAATGAGAGTGGACAGGGCCAGATCACGAGGTGGACTCCTAGTCCTTTGACATAAAGACCAGCTGGGTCTTTCTCAGCCTGCTGCCACTGGGCTTTTCTTTTGTTCTTCTGGAACAACAGTTGGGAATGCAGCTTAGAGAATGAGCTTGCCAGGCACAGGTAGGAGGTCCAAACTGAGGATTTGAGAGACCCCCAGCTCCCATCCCAACTCCACCAGCTGTGCCTGTGCCTTAAAGAGGCAGGGTCAGAAACAGGACATTTATAGGACTTCATTACCGCTCCTATCCCCATGCCAATACACACATACACAGTCCCTTTGGGGTCCTCAGTGGCTACAGAGACTTCTGCCTTAGGGCCTCACCGCAGGCCTCAGGCTTCTTTGCAATGTCTTCATCCCCTCCTTAGTGAAGTGACAGGCTGTGGGAGAGCAGCCTTCTCCACTTGGGGACGAGCTCTGTGTGCCCTATGGGTCAGCGTGAGGCCTCCGGGCTGTAGGAAGACGGGATCAGTGATTTCACTGGAACTGTGTGCAGAGCTGTGTGGTGGGGATTAGCAGAGAGAGCCCCATGCCCCTGCACTGTCCTACTCCCTTCTCCTCCTAGCCCCTCCTCAGGGGTTTGGGGAGCCAGGTGGCACCCTCTGCCAAGGCCTGCTCCTCCTCTCGCCACTTGCAAAAAGAGGTGACAGTTCCACAGATCCCATGTGGGCTGCGGCTGTAGTTCCATTCAGCCCACTGTGGTTTCCTGGGGCTGGTGGCGGCCAGAGCACAGCTAGGGGTGGGGGTGGAGTCTTCTCGCCTCCCAGGCTCAGGTTCCTCATGATCCCCTCACCCGCCCTGTAGAGTACGACATTGCAGCTGCTCAGGAGAAGGACCGCCAAGCCTTCAAACCCACTGACATCCTGCGGACCCAGAAGACCAACTGTGACGGCTACGCTGGCCTCTTTGAGAGAATGTGCAGGTACGAGAGACAGGAGTCCCCATGCTGACCACCAGATCCATCCCTCTCCCTCTTCCACAGTGCCACGTGCCTTTGCCCACATGCCAGGCCTGAAACCTGAGTTTGCAAACTCTGCTCTGGAACCCAAGTGAGTCCTGGAAAGGTCAATTTCTCCCTTTTTAACACCAGCATAATTGACTTTGTACCATCTGCCGGGCTTCGCGATGCATTAACATAATGGCAGATGAATGCACAGAGATAATTTGGTTATAAAAAGCCTTTTTTCCGCCTTCTCCCATCTCTATGCAGCTGAAGGGTAAAAGAATAGCAGGCCTGGGAGCGGGAGGACAGTGGCTGCAGATGCCAAGGGGACTGTGAAAGGCTGTCCTCAGGGCTGACACAGGGGGCCTCTTTTGGGGGAAACAAAAGATCTCCCACCTGAAAAGATTTGTCAGTTGGACAGCTGAATCACTAGGAAGCAGCTTCTCTTGGAGTCGCTGGGCTCCATTTTCAGCACTCTGGGAGTGGGCATATGGCCAGGTTGCTGGGGTGGGAGACAGCTCTGGCCTGAGCAGGAGAATGGGCCATTGCCGGTTCCCAGTGACTCAAAACAGGCTTAAGATGTGGGGTGGGGGGAGGGGATGGCCACTGACCTCCACAGCTTCCTGAGCCTACTCTCTGAGGTCTGCTGGGTTCCCCCAGAAAACAGTCAGCTAGCCCTGGGGCCATCAAAGAACCCCTCCCCGGGGGTGGATGAACGGCTGCCCACTGTCTCTGTAGGCTTCGGGGAGTGAGTCTTCTCAGGCACCCAGATGTCAGTCCACCAGAACTGCAGGTGGCAATTCATCAAAACAAGCGTAACACTTAGTCCACAGCAGGCAGTTTTGATAGCCTCAGCGGTGCAGAGGTGGCAGCTGCTGGGCACTGGGTGCATGCAACCTATTCCTGGCCCAAACCCCCTGTTGTGCTGCCTCCTGCCCCCCATCACCACTGCCAAGAACAGGCACCCACCCGGCTGCTGAGTTGCTCTAACGACCTCCTGCTCTGCTCCCTGTTTTTCCCTTTTCTCACTTTCAAGGCCATTTCCTGAGACCACAGCCCCAGAGGCAGCCACAGTGGGTCAGGGTACAGAAGATGCCACCCTGGCTGCTTCCCACCCCCTACTCCAGACCCAAGCATACCCCCTGCTGCCTGTGGGCCTCTCCAGGAGCCTGGATCCTCACTGGCCTCTCTACCCAGGCTCCCCTGGTCCTGGGTTCCTAACACCGCTAAAGGATCACACTGTCTGGCAAAGTCCTCCAAAATCTGACCTCAGCCAAGTTTCCAGCCTTGCACTGTGTGACACCACCTTCCCATCCACCTCTGCATGCACACCTGCTCCCTCTCCCCAGTGCTCCTCCCAGGCCCCACTCCAGGACAGCCCACAACCTTCCCTGTCATGTAGAAATGACAGGAAATGACAGGATATTCCTAGCAGACTTACGTGGAATGGGGCTTATTCTCTTTTAACTGATGAAATAGCCACAAGTCTTAGCTCCATTTGTGCCTAGCATCTTTCAGAACATGATTATTTTCATCTGATTTTGCAAATTTGAAAATGCTTAGCATTTTTTCCAAGTTCCAGGATATATCCCCCTTTATCCAGTATAAGCTTTCTAGCATACTGTAGAAGGAATGCCAGATTCAAAGCTAGAAAGACCTGGGTCTACCACGTACAGTGGTATCGCCTCCTTGATCCAGTATAAGCATCCTAGCATCCTATAGAAGGAGTGCCAAAGTTAAAGCCAGAAAGACCTGGCTCCCAGTGTTTAATTTACCACCTATTCGTTTTGTTCCTTTGGGTAAGGCACTTAACCTTTTGCAGCCTCAGTGCTCTCATCTATACCTGGCAGGGCTATAGGACTCAATGAGACTGCAGTTTTGGGGTTTACCAACCCAACTTTGGGGTGGGTGTTTTTTAACCTGTCTTGTCTTTCTTGAGTATTGATTGGAGTTCTTTTGCTCTGTGGAACTTTCCTACAGACTCCGCCAGCCTGCATAGATTCAGAAAATTGACACTTGCCTTGAGTGAAACTGTCAGCTTTTTGCCCAGGTCCAGATACTTAACAATGGCCCCATTCTGGCCTGCAGCTTATCATTGAAATTCTCGCTAACATTTTGCATCATTTAAAGTTAGTTCCAACATGGTGATTACCACGTGCAAAATTCCTCACATCGCCTGAGATACGTAACAATAGTTCACAGTCCCCTGAATTCCTTTAACTTTTTCTTTAAAGATCAGTAACCTATCTATGCATCCCTCTACTAACTCTCTTTACCTTTAAAATAACTGCCAAAAGTTTGGTAAATTAATTAGCTAATTCCTTAATAACTGAGGACACGTAATCCACACTTGCCGATTTATCCCTGCTTGGTTGTCAGGGTGGCTTCTTAGAAAGAGTTGTACCCACACGGACATCATTACTTTTTGCCAGTCCATTCTACCTCCCTGAAATTGCCTCATTAAAGACTGATTTAATAAAGTAATTTGGTGGGAAATTCAGATATTTTCACAACTTCATTCATTTCCTCTGTCTTTCCCAAGTCACTGATGTGGGGTTTTTTGGTTAGTGCTATAGCTTGTAACTGCTGGTCCAGTTTCCTTCTGACTTTCTATCATCCAATATTAATGTCTCTTTGCCTCAATTGCCCGCATCCTTAATTGATTCTGCCTAATTTCCTTGCAGGAGCCTAGCTTAATTCCCCAGACTGCTGCCCCTGAGTCAGCCTCCAGTAAATTCTCTTCCCGTTAGCATGGCTTTCACATCACCAGCTAGCAGGTTTTTCAGACTTTGGATAAAGCCAGGCGCTTATTACCAGTTTGAGCCCTGACACTAAGGGAGCTGGTTGTCACCAATCAGATGTCAGCTGGCTTTCCACCCATCCTCTAGCTGTCACCAAGAGCAGGGGCAGGAGTGTGTACAGTCAGATGGCTGCTTCTGGTTAGCAGTATGTCCCCTATAATCCTAAAACATCACTTGGTTCCAAAGGCCCCAGAAGATAGGGAGTGGCCATCTAAGCCTTCTTCTGGGAAATGCAGATTCATTGGATAATCTTAAATTATCACCAAATCTGATGCTGGTGTATAAGGCCTCTGAAAGGGACATCTTAGCCCCCCACTCTTATAGCTACACCAAAGGATGGCACTCACAAAGATAAGCTATGTCACTAGTGCAAACCATCTTTTCATTTCACTCTCTGTACCACCTATAAATGTACAGACCAAAACAAAATCTTGATTTACAAAAGAGCTGGTGTAACACAAAGGTGCATCAGGACAACTGCATCCACTGCTGCTTCGGCCACTGGCTAGCTGTGTGTCCCCAGGCAAGGCAGCCTCTCTCTCTGAATAGCTGACTCCTCCCTCACCTGTCGGAGAGGAGGCCTCTGAAGTCACGTCTCATGAGGTTCTGCACAGGGCCCTGGAGAGAGAATTATTAGCAAGATTACTTGTTATTGACCTAGCTGTAAGGGTAATGTGTAAGAAAAGGGAAAAGAGAGCACATGGGAGAAATATAAACACACTGTCAGATTATAAGAAATCAAGTACATAAATTGTGAAAGATAAGCCATGGTTTGTTTGTCCTGCTGCAGTATAGAAACCACAGTATTTTCAACAAAAGAGCAAAAGAAAAGCATACTTCATTGTCTCTCCTACAGGCACCTTCCCTCCCTTTTTCCCCCACTTGGCTCAGACATTCTGGGAGAGGTGATCAGATTTGGGAGAGTCTACCATGGTCAGAGCCCATTGGTGGAGGGTGCGCCTGCCCACCCAGATATTTCAGCCACACTGCTGCTGGGGCCTGGCATTGGTGCTGACTGTAGCAGCATCACACAGTTCCTACGGCAGGGCCTGGACCATCTCAGTATAAAATAATACCAAATTAATACACTAGGATACACTGCACCAAACTGGAACACGCAGATCTTTTTAAATAATAAGGATAATGCATTCATAGAAGACTCAGCAGCTTCAGGGTTCATCAAGGGTACCCAGGTAATGACATTGCCTTCTGCTTGGCTGCCCCTCTGTTCAGTCTCTTCAAATCAGGTCACATTTGGTGGCCATGTGGTTCTTTGCAGCCCTCGGGGCTTCTCTGATTGAGTCCCTGAGCCCTGACGTTTGCTGGAGAGGGGGCTGCAGCTTTCTCCAAATCCTCCAGGGTGCTCCTTGGAAGCTTGTTCAGGGCATCTTACATCCATGTTTTCATTGTGGCTTGGGATACCTATCAGCCATGAACTATGGAGGTGGAATTGAGGTTGTCAGTTCTGTAAAGTAGAAGCGAAGATTCTGCAGTCTGAGGTCATTAAATAAATCTCCTTGGGTGATATTTTAGGCTCTGGGGTGGCTGGTCGGAGCTCTTCAGGAGGTGGAAATGTTTCTGTGCTCTGCCCCTCCTTCAATGCTCTCTGAGCTCCTGCCTGCAAAGTTAATTTCTCCACCTTTGGGCTCTCTGGGACTTTGCTTATAGACTGGCATTTTATAAGCAAAGTTCTGGAGACAGTTCCAGTGACAGTTATCCACGCTCCTTCCAACTGTCAGCACATCTAGGGCAGCCACTGAGCCTTATTTTTGGGATATCATATTTTATTATGTTGTTACATTGTGTTACATTGTATGGTGCCACGTCATGTTATAGTATTCCCTGCTACAATGCTTTATACACAGCGTGTGCGGCCAGTGATCTTTTGATGACATGAAAGAGTTGTGGTTCATCCTGGCTAGCGAGAGTGGCTGGAGACGAAACTCCTGTGAGTTCCACAATCACTGTCTTATACATACAGATTATTTTGCACGAGAATTATGGCATATTTACAATAATGCTTTACATTATGACCTTCTTTGTCCAGTTCATCTGGCACATTGCTGCCAGGTAATAAAATATCCTCATATCAGAGTCAAGCATGGCATAAGCTTATAGCTGAGTTTATATTTTCATCTTTTTTCTGCCCCAGGCATTTCCCACAGCCTTCCCAGCTTCTCCTCAGCCTGCCAGAGAAGAATCAACCCCTGGAGATCATTTAATGCCAACCTTTCTCACTGCCCATGATGAGCCTGGCAAGGCCACCCATGAGGTGACCATTAGACCTGAGAGGTGACCTTATTTCCTGGCTCTGGGGCCACCACCCCCACTCAGAGCAGTACAGGTGGACATCCCTGCCCCTCGCTTCTTCCTCCTCCTTTCCTTTCCAGGACTGGGGCACACTCTCGCTGCTGCTCCCTGACTTCATTCTTCCAATCTTGCCTCCACTTCACCCCCTTGAGGGCAGGATGTCCCCCTGGACACATGGCTTCTCCCAGAAGGACATTCCATACCCACTCTGATTTACCCCACCACCTGGAAGCTGCACAAATGCTAAATTCCTCTCCTTCCTTCCTTGACTCCAGGTGGCTCTGAGCAGAGGACAAGCATCAGTGGGCAGCGTGTCCAGAGGCCCACAGCTCCACTAAATCAGTTCACCTTAATGCAAAATGAGCCATTCTCCAAGCCCCATTGTTCCCAGGACTCCCCTTATCCCTCCACATAATCCTAGAAAGTGATATGCACAGACATTCTAGGCAGCAATGGAAAGTAATTTCCTGAAGAATATAATTTTAAGTAGTATTTATGGGTTTTTTTTCCAATTCTCAAAGTAACATATAATCATTATTAAAAATTTAGAAAATATAGAGAAGTTTCAAGAAAAAATTAAAATCACCTATAATCCCATTGCTAAGAGACCAGGTGCCTTTTGTGCCATCTTTTCCCCTCTCGCTCCCTGCCCCTCCTTCTCTGTGCATGCAGGCAGCGCGCGCACACACACACACACACACACACACACACAGCATCGGCATGACATCGCACTGACTGGAGAGACTGACATGCTGTTGTCAGTTCATGTTGTGTCAGGGGCACTGTTTAGCTCACTAAGTATTTTTCACATCATTTCTTTTCCTCACCCAGTCTCTGAGTAGATGGGACCCCACCTCCTATCGAATGTCTATCCCACCCCTACACCTCCACCCACTCCCCTGGCCTTGCTTTCCACTGGTCCCTCTCTGCTAGCTGTTTCCTCTCAGACTATAAACACATCCAGATTTCCTCATCCTGAGAACAACCCCCTCAGCCCTGCATCCCCCAGCACTCCCCACCACCCTCCACTCTGCACTGCAGAGAAATGAGGAGAGGGCACTCCAGGTATGCAGGCTGCACCTGCTCCCCTTCCTTCCATGGTCTCCTCAGCTACTGCCTCCTTCTGCCCTGGAGTGGCTTATGGCCTTTGCCAGCAGAAAATCATGACACCAGGATCTAGTTTCTCTTGCAGTCTGTCCCCATGCCCCCAGGTGCTCCAAGAAGCCTTCTCACAGAGCCTAGCTGGTATGTTCTCACGGGATTCTTTAGAGGGCTTAGGAGGCCTGAACCTCCTTTTGTGAAACAGCAGGCAAAAGGGCAGGGTCTGGAAAACTTCCAAGCCCCTAAGGAACCTCAGCACTAGTGACCCGGACTTTCCGCAGGTGAGCAGAGGTTAAGGCAGACATTGTAACACGTCCTCATTGCATGCATGTGAAGAAACAACGAGGGCAGGGAAAGTAGAATCTGTTAACCCTCAGGACATCACATTTGATCCCAATTACTCTCTCAGCAAGTGATATATATTAGTAATATTTAATTATTAGTAATAATTAAATAATTAATTAGTAATATTTTGCTAATTTTAAATTACATGTTCATTTTTACTGCGAAGATTCCCCCTATTCCTATAGTAGATGCATGGCCATTTCACCCCATTACCCTGGAAGGCTCCATGGCCCTCTTGCTTACAGCAACTGAGGCTGGAGCCCTGGTCTGTGGAAGGGCACCGCCCCCATGGGCCCATCTCGCTGAAATAGGTCCCACCAACATCCTGGTCTGCAGACTCAGCTCAGCAGAGTAGAGCACAGGGTCAGCACTGAGTTGGGACTGAGCAGCTTGCGTGGTGCTCAAAGGAGCCCCATCAAAGGGGCATCAAGCACATCCTTGGCTTCACAGTTGTGTATCTATTACACCAATTTTCCATGAGTGCAAGGAAAATGTCTTGAGGAAGCGGCACCTTTTCTAATTTACACAAAGGCCCTAGAAGGGCTAGCATGGGATGTCCCTAGGTCAGACTACCAGTGAAATTGTCTGCACAGTCCACCCCCTTGGCTGTCCTCGGGGGAGCAGGGCTGCTGAGGAGCAAGACTAGCTGGCCATGAAAGGATACCCGGGGTCTTGCTTTGGCCTTGGGCTGGTGCCCACAGCCCAGGCCTGGGCCTCAGGGTTTCAGCTCCAAATGTCTAGTTTTATGTCATCCCCAGAGATGACCCATGCCCATCTTCCCACCCAGGTTCCCAGAAAGCGGTGCCATCTCTACCATAAGCAGTGGGGAGCACAATGTCAAAAGGACCCCAAAGCTCAGGTTGACTGGTCAGCGTTTCCATTCCCCTCAGGACGGCCACAGAAGACTCCAGAATTGTGGCCAGGGCAGGCAGTCAGCAGATGACCTGAATGCACCATGATGGCTCTTGCACCATGTTCACAAAGGACAGGCCCACCAGTAAGACCTGAGCAAGCTGGCAGCTGGCCAGTCCTCCCTGGGCCAGGACTGGAGACACCCACCGCCTGCCCCTGGGTTCCCGTGCAGGCTTCCTTGGGAGGAATAGCAGCGAAGTAGGGCTTGGCTTCTGTACCCTCACAACCAGCAACCCCCCAACATCTCACGCGTGTCACGAGACCCATCTCTTCAGTCACATGTCCAGAGTGCCCTGGTTCTCCCAGCAGCTGTGCTCACCCCTTGCGTGTAGGTTTTGTTGCAGGAACATTGTCATTTCCCCAGCTCCTATTTTCTTGAAGCCAACCTCACGCTTGCCCCCATTTTTTCCTGCTGAAGAGCTGCTTGAGGAGCGTGTCGAGCAGGCTCTAGGGATGAACATTTCAGAAGTGATCTGAATGGTGTTGGTCTCAGGGGAGGAGCAGACAGCGGAGACTGCAGCCAGTCTGTACCGACAGGACCAGCCAGCACTGTATCTCCCTGTCCCCCATGCCCAGAGATAAAAGTCCTCAAGGCTGTTTATATGTGAGTATAGGAAGCAAGAAAAAGGATAGGCAGGGAGGAGTGATGGGCAGCAAACATGCCTGAAACCTGAGACCATGGACAGACTTGGAGGCAAGTCGCAGCAGGATCCTCCTCTCAGACCCCCTGTCCTGCCCCCAGGATCGCTGGAGTGCAGTGTATGACCGTGCCTGGCTACTCCAAGGGCTTCGGCTACCAGACAGGGCAGAGTTTCTCGGGGGAGTTTGACCATGCCTGGAATGCTGTGTACCTGGAGGGAAGATGGCACCTGGTGGACAGCACCTGGGGCAGCGGCCTGGTGGATACCACCACCTCCAAATTCACCTTCCTGTAAGTACTTGTCTCAGTTCTGCTGGGCGTCTAGCAGGTGGAAGTGGAGGAGGTGCCGGGTTGCATGAAGCAGCAGGTAGAGAAGGCCAAGGGGGAGGGGAAGGAGAGCCAGGAGGCCCCACACCCACCCCTCCCCGGCTCTGAAGTGGGCTGGCTCCAGGCCAATTGTGAGGACCCACACCCTTTTGTCACCTCACCCTCCACTGACAAACACCCCCCTCTGACTCCCTGTAACTCCCTCCACCAAAGCACTGAAAGCCTGGAGCGTTTGCCCCCAGGTCACATGTGAGGAAAGGCAGGGCTAATAGCCTTCTTTAGTTGTTGGCAGGTTCCCTTCCAGACTTTGGCCATTGACCGCATTACCAGGCACAAATGCCAGAATGTTCTCTTACTACTTTGCCCAGACACCAGGCTCCTTCTCCTCTCTGGTCTGCGTGAGACCATATCACATTTCTGAGGAAAGGGCTGTGGTTTTGGGGGAAGGGGAGCTATTGGCGGTGCAGGGTCACTGTGAGGCACAGTGGGGCAGGGCGGCTGGGGTGCAGGGGACTGGAGCATTTCTGTCCTCTGGGGCTCTGGCCAACCCTGGCCTTAACCTGAGGCTACATACAATATTCTTCATGGATCATGATGCTATCAGCAGCTCAGATCCCTTTTTATTCAGAAACATGAGTGTGCTCTGTCTGATTTTTGCAGCTTAAATCTTGACACTCCCACACATGGGACAAATACAAGCCATGTGCACACACATCCTACACGCAGGGCTCACGCACTCACAGATGCCCTCTTTACCACTGTTATTCTCAACACTGCTCCTCTTAGGCAGAGCAAAGCCTCCCCCGTCTCAGGAAGGGCCTCCCTGTTCTTCTCTTGATCCCCATTACTGACACCCGGAGAGTCAGCACTCCAGTCGGTCCTGGAGAGCCACAAAAGGTCCCCACCAGCACAGCTGCACAGCACAGAAACAGGCTGTGGTAGATGGAGGCAGTGAATTCAAGCGCTCTGTCTCCCTGTCTTCCCACAACCCCACTGCGTGTTCCACAGGCTATGCCTTTGCCCCCTTTGAACTTCGGATTGTCTTTGAGCATGAGGGAGTCCATTTTCCCCACGACACCCTAGGGCACTGAGGGCACTGTGGCTTCCCTTAGAAGCGACCTCAGACCCTGCCTTGGCTACAATTTCTGGAAGCATCCACTGAGGAGGAGTCTCCAGTGCCCATGTTAGAGTTGGAGATGGCACCTCTTCCCATCCAGGGTGTCCACAGGACCGCTCCGGTGGGTGTGTTGGGCCCCTGCCTCCTCTACACAGAGCTGGCTGCTAACCAGTTTGTCTCTGCTCCAGCTACAATGAGTTCTACTTCCTCACCCATCCTGCACTGTTCATCGAGGACCACTTCCCAGACAACAAGAACTGGCAGCTGCTAAAACCTCCTCAATCTCTGAGGCAGTTTGAGAACAACATGTATCACAAGAGTGAATTCTACAACAAAGGGATGCTGAGTGCCCACCCGGAGACTTCCATGATCAGAACAGGTGAGCCCGGAGCAGGTGCCTGTGTGCTAGCAGCAGGGATGGAGCGTTTCGCACTGTCCTCCAGGAGCCCGCCTGACACTGTGCTTTCAGGGCATGCCCTTCCAGGAGCATGGCCTGTGAGCTTAGCACAAAGCTTGTGTGTGCATGTGGATGTGTGGGGGCTGCTGAGGCAGCCCAGGCCATCAGGGCAGGGAAGGGCCATAGGCCACATCAGCAGGGACAGAAGCTCACTCACACTAGCATAAACCCAGAAAGGGATGTGTCTGAAGGCTGAAGGTTTCCTAGAACTTGAGGGCTGGACACACAGCCTGGCCTGTCACAGAAGCCAGGGCTGAGTGGTTCCTAGCTGGGTGAGTCTCTCTCAGCTCACAGAGCAGGGAAAAGGACTGCATCACCCCCACTACACATAGCTTCTGGGCTCAGGTGCCCAACAGAAGCTACTGGCCTGTTGTGTTCTCTTCCCCAACTCCTGCTGGAGAGAATACATGGCCTCAGCAGAGCTGCAGTCTGGGTGTTGGTGGTCCAACCAGCAAGGGTGGGGAGCAGCTGGGGTCTCCCAGGACAGGTAGGGGCAGTCCCACCCAAGACAGAGACTTGGGGCAGACTTCCTTAGGGAGGTGGCCTCTGAGCTGGGTCTTGGGAGAAGAGAACAGGCATAGTAGCTAGACAGAGATGGACATGTTTTAGGCAGCAGAGGAGAAGAGGGGACACAGTAAGCCCCCAGCCTCCAAACTCAGGCACCCCTAGATGAGGGCCAGGCTCCAGACCTCTGTCTGGCTGGCTCAGTACCCCTCCCTTCTGGAGGCGGGACCCAGCGGTTTCCAGCGCACCCCCTGGGGCAGTATAGGATACCCAGCTTAGCCATCTCCCATGGCTGGCCTGGGCTGACATTTGTTCCCCCAACCCTCACCATGGAGCCATAGCATCTGAGTATGTTTGCATACTCTGAGGCATATGGGGGTTACCTTGGGGGGGCCAGAACTGGTCACAAAAATGCAGGGCCTTCTCTGGAAGATTGTCTCTTATGCCTTTCCAAGGCCTTGGCACCTGATCCAGTGCTGGGCACACAGCCTGGGCACACTGCAGAGCCCTGTAAGTCAGGTCAGCCCAGCCTTCCACACCTCAGCAAAGGACTGCCTGGCGGCACTGTCTCTGCCACTGGGGACGCCATCCACCCAGGACAGGAGGTCTGAGATCATGCTGACTATTAGCACAAAGGGCCTGTGGGTGGCCCAGAGCCCCTGGGGAGCTCCCACCCACACTGCAGGGCAATGGGGCAGCCGGAAGCACAGGTGCCCCCAAGTTAGTTCCAACTGACTTGTCCCTTCCACCACACAAGAGCTTCCTTTGCCAGGTTGCTGAGCTCTTGCATACTCTTCCATCTCCAAATACCTGGCAGCTCCTGTGGCTAAAATAACAGCCTGAAGTTGCTCACTTTGGGAATCCATTTCCTGCACTTACAATAGATGGAGGGCTTGTTCAATGTATCATAGGCCATTGAACCATCGGAAAGAACTGACCAGGTCAAAGCAATACCAAACTGATGCCATTGAGTGGAGTTTGCCTTTTTAAGAGACATAAAAATATAAACACCAGATTCCTTAATTTATAGAAATCTAAACCTAAATATGATTCCATATATCTGATACATATTTACAGAGTATTTCTTTGTGGTAGCTAGTTAAGAGTGGGGAGGGGAAGGAAGCAAAATAGGGAAACTGAGGTGAGCAGAAAGGAAGGGAAGGAAGAGGGCACCTAGATAAGGGGGTGGAAAGCTGCCAGGCTCCAGGAGAGCGCCGCGGAGGGGAAAGGAGAGGTGGAGGAGGCGGGGGGACTGGAAGAGCCCGTGGGCTCCCACAGAGGTCTGCAGGGGTGACCAGTCCTTTATTTCAAGTCTTCCCAGTCATTCAACACACCTTTGGCAAGAACCCTCTGGGTGAGACACCGCAACCAGGCACTAAGACATGGCAGGAAATGAAGCAGGCTGGCCCCTTCCCCACCGAGCCCACAGCCCGGCAAGGAGTTCAGACACTACACAGAAGTGCTCACGTGATGAATTACAGCAGTGGAACATTCTCTGAAGGAGAGCCAGGGCTAGGAGAGAGCTTGCCAGGGAACTCAGCCTCAGCTGAAGGGTCCGGGTGGGCTGCTTTGCCATCGGGACATTACCACGAGGCCTTATCCAGGTTTGAGGGAAGTGGTGGGGAGGGAGGAGTGGGTGGGAGGACCCTGAGGCATGAAGGGTGTGGCCTTGGAGGATCTACCAGAGTGCTTGATACTGGCGAGGCAGGAAGAGACAGGTCTCTGCATGGGTCTCCAGCTTCAGGGCTCTGCCATGAGCCCGGGAGTAGCCAGGCAAACATTTTCAAAGGAGCCCTGGGGCTGCTCTGTGGGGTGCTGGGTGGTGCTCCACAATCAAAAGTGAATCGCAGGGGGATCTGGGCCTCACTGTGCAGGACTCACAGCCAGTTGTGAGATGGAACAGGACAGGGGCCATGCGCAGTGAGGAGCTGAGGTAGCTTCTGCCCGCTGAGCTAGTTCAGAAGTGAGGGGACAGGGGGCTTTCACCAAGAGGAGATAGCAAGTCTGTTGATCTTGGTCACTTTCCTTTGGAAGTTACCACGGGACAGATGTGGCATGCAGTGGCTGAAGGCAGTAGAGAAAGCAAGTAGGCAAATAAAATAGCACTCAAGCACCAAGAGTCACACGATTTCAGTGTAACAGAAGGGGAAGCAATGGCATTGGGGTTAAGCAGTGCTCAGAGAGTGGGATGAGGGCCAGGCCTCAAAGAGTGGGGGTTGCAAAGGGAGGAGAGGACTCTGAGGAAGGCGTGGAGGCCAGCAGCCTAGGTCCTCCAAGGTCTGAGGAGCCTCATTATTAGGAAGTCACTGGAGGGTGGGGGCAGAGGGAAGTCACTGGGGTGCCAGAAAGCTGAGGGGCAGAGAGGAAACGGAGGCAGTGGGGGGGACATGTGGGAGTGCAGGGCAGGTGCAGAGTGGGCAGCATCTGAGAAGGCTGGGACAGCTTTCGAGGTAGAACAGCCGTGAAGAAGGTAGAGGAGCTGTCTAAGCAGCCTCCCCATCATGCTGGCCCGTGTGGGCTTCTCCCATTCCTGAGGTGGGAGTTGGCATGGAATGCACATTCAATGGGAAGTGTATTCAGGACGTTATCCTAGAGCCCAGGCACAGTGTCCTGCCTCCCCCACCAAGAGCCCAAGCTAGGGGAACGTTCCTGGTGACGTGGATCAGACAGCCTCTCTCCTTCCTTTGCGCTCAACTGTGAACAGGGCTGGGGAGGTTGCTGGGGCTGGGAGCAGATGACCAGTTTCTGAGAGAAGTAAGGCCAGGCTCTAAGAAGCCACTGCCCCTCCCTGTGGCCCTGGGAGCCAGGAAGGACCAGGCAGGTGGGTCCTCATGGGCTACAAAGACTAGAGAACTGACCAATTCTCCCTGAAAAATCAATGACCAGGACAGATGAAGATGAAACCGCAGAGCAAAGGGAGAGACGGCGGTGGGGGTGGTGGCGTGTGGCAGTGTGGGGGTTGCAAAAGACCCTCCTGTGCACACACTGGCTTTTCGGGACCCATTCCTGAAACATGGCTAAGATACACCTATGTGAGAAGCATGGGGTGGGGGAGCTGGGGATCAGGGAACTGCCCCACCCCAACCTCCTGTGCACAGTCTCAGGGAGTGAACCCATTCTCACTAGTTTTAAGGACAATGTGTTGACATGACAGCATTGACACTTAGATAGATGCTGGAGGGAGTAAGGTGAAAGCTAGACCTGAGACTTGGGGGAGAAGGTGCCCCTCCTGCCCCATGATCCTCTCTGGACATAGGCAACCTTCATCTAATGTGAATCAAATGGGCAGGATGCACACATACCGCTGGCGACAAATTTTTCTAGAGGCTCCTTAGCTTTCATTTATCTCAAAGAAAACTACCTGAAGGGAGTAGGGAACCCTTCCAGCGGTGCGCTGCCACTGGCTGCTGCCACGCTCAGTGAAGTCATATTGGGTGCTTGAAATGGACTGTGGTGAAAGTATTGACACCATGGAAATAGGCAAGCACTATAAGTCAAGACGTTTTTCTCCCAGGGAGACAGTTGTTAGACATTTACCAGCACATCAGCACATGCTGGACCCATCTCTGTTGACCCCGACTTTCTCTCCACAGTGAACGGGAAGGCCACGGTCACCATTGAGAGCTGCGCCCCAACACTGTTCATGTTCATGCTCAACGGCAAGCAAGAGCATGGGCTGCTGAGCCTCAGGAAGAATGGGATGAAGTTGGAGGTGTACCCTCCAACCATGGGCACTCACAAGCTGCAGATCTTTGCCAAGGGCAACTCCGACATCTACAGCTCAGTGCTGGAGTACACGCTCAAGTGCAATTATGTGGACATGGGTGTCCGGCTGCCTGCTGAGCTTCACCAGCCCGTGGGCCCCAGCTGGTTCTCGGAGCAGATGGGCATCATGAAGCCCTCCCACCCTGACCCTATCATCCACACCAGCGATGGGCGCTGCTCCATCAGCTTCAGCGTAGAGGAGGGCATTAACGTCCTGGCTTCCCTCCATGGGGATGATGGCCCCATCACTGAGGAGACACAGCGGCGCTACATCTTCCAGCTGCACTGGGAGAAGCGGACCGAGCTGAAAGTCCAGCTGCCCCATGCCGGCAAGTTTGCCCTCAAGATCTTTGTCAAGAAGAGGCAGGAACCAGGAAACTACATCTTCGTCTTTAATTACCTCCTATGCTGTGCCAACACCAAGGTGAACTGGCCCATGTTCCCTGAGAGCTTTGGCAACTGGGGGCAGGACAATGAGCTGCTGGAGCCTCTGTCGGGTGTGCTTCCTGCCAACCGGAACATCCCATTCAAATTGAAGCTGCATGGTATTGCCAAAGTCCTGGTAAAGGGGCAGGACACATGGCCCCTGACCCTGAACCACGAGGGCTACTGGGAGGGCAGCTGCAGCACAGCTGGCTGCCAGGAAGTCTATGTCATGGTGCTGGAGAATGCCAACCACAACTTCTACTCCTACATCCTGAAATACAAGGTGAATGCCCAGTGAGGCCTGTGCCCCGGTCTTACCCTCCCAAAGGGCCAAGCCAGACCTCCCCAGGGAGGGCTCAAGGGAAGTGCAGGGAGCCCTGGACACCACTGAGTCTGCATGAAATCCCTTCTAGGCCTCTGCCTCAGTGTCCCTCCTCTGAAACAGGAGCTGTGATCTTTGTGTTCCGAAGGCTTCACTCAGGTGTGGCTGTGACTGAGGGGACAGAAGCAGTGGCTCTTTAGAAGAAAAAGGTGCTATGTAAATCTAAGGTATTGTAAACTGTACACCTGCATCCAGATGCCCCTTCTCGTGTTAGTGCTGCTGTTGTTGTTGTTGTTGTAGGGCTGATGTGGGAAAGCAGGGATATTGCCCAGGTTGACAGCTTTTCACATGATGCTTAGAGAATTCTCTTCCGTGCCCAAGGGGACATGATTTGCAAGGCTGAGTTGTCCTTGAATCACAGAGCCCCTTTCAAGCAACATCACCATGCCTCTCGACAGCTCCAGGCCCCGAGGGAATCTTGGACTATCTTCTCCTCCCAGACCTGATCATCTTCCGCATCCTGCTGCTTCTTCATTAGCTACTTCTTGTTCTTCGAGACCCCTAGTAAAAGGGTGTGGTGAGGAATCTAGCTGACCCACAACTGGCTGGAAGCTGATTATCTCCACCATCCCTAAGTATAGTCAGGAATGTGACAACCAGAAAGTTGTGAGGAGACTCCAAAGCAAAGAGCAGCCCATGCCCGCTGTGGCTGTGCAGGTGGGAGGGACACTGTCGGCAGAGCTGCAGCCTGTGTCTGAGGGTGTAAGACCTCCAGCTCTGCTCTGAGAGGAGTGCACAGGGTAGTTAGTTCAGTCTAAGGCCTGGAGTGCCCTCCAGGCCCTCGCAGAGCCTGGGTCTCAGGCCCCTGCCCCGCCTCCACAGGGAGCCTCCAGAGGCTGGCCAGGCCCTTGGGGAGCCTTGCAGATAGCCGTGAATAAGGACCTGGCCGCAGATCAGGTGAGTAGTGCAGTGCGGCAATGCCGAGGAGACTCACACCTTAACAGGGCTCTGCCTGCCCCCAGCGTCTCTACCAGCAAAGCCAGGGCTGGGAAGACTTCCAGCTGCACGGGAGCAGCTTTTGTGCCTGTCTCAGAGCAAACGTCCCATCCCATCTCCTTTCATCCCTTCTCTGAGAAGATACCCACCTCCAGTCTCACCTTGCATGGGGACAGCTCAGGGCCCGGCCCCTTGCTTGCTCAGGCCAGACTGAGAGGCCTCGGCTGCCCAGCTGGCCCTCAGCAGCGCCTCAGGCTGCTGTTGCCATGGCAACGGAGGAAAGGCTGGCTTCAGCGAGGGCACATGAGAGGGAAAGGCGAGAGAGGCCCCACATGGCTACTGCAGAACCATCCTGGCACACAGACACACTCCCTGCCGAACTCCTGGATTCTCCAGCTCCATGGCCCCTGGCTGTCCCAGTGCCCCCCACCCCTGAGAGCCAGCACTGCCTGGTACCTCTCCCCACTGCCCCTCCTCAGGCCACCAGGCTCAGCCACAGCCAGGGCCAGCTGGGACCCTCACAGCTTCCTCCGTGGCATTCACCCTCACATCCCTGTATCCAACAAATGTCCATGGGGTGCTTTGGTAAGTGCCAGATGCTTGGGCTACAGAGGTGAACAAAGGGGGCCTGGCCATCCAGAGCACAGGGTGAGGAAACTGCCAGGTGGCAGCAGCCTCCCTTGCCCAGGTCCTGACTGAAGATCCAGGCTCTGGACACTTCTGTTCATTATCCCACGGGATCCCTCCCCTAAAAGTCCCCACTGCCACCCAGCAGGGTGGCCTAGCCCAGAGCCAGCTCACAAAGGTGCCCATCATCCAACAGACCGGGGGCATCGAGCACAAGGGGTGTCACCCCTGGGGGACTGAACTGTCCTGGGCTGGTCCTGCGCCCTCCGCAGTCTCTGCCACCGAGGCCACTCAGCCAGCCTCGTGTCACTTACACCTGAAAAATGCACAAAGGCCCCGGAGGCATAACAGCTATGCACCACCACAGGGAAACAAGGGGAGTTTTACACCCTGAAAACAGCCTTCTTGCACACCTCTGATTTTATGGGCTGAAAGAAATGTGTTTGTTTCATCAAAATAATAAGTGCCTTGGATGACGCATGTCACTCACTGGACCCCGCGCTGGCTGCCTCGCCTAGTCCTGCTGGAGACCCCATACCTTTTCGATATGTAATATAATTAATCAATACATCCTGGAGCATGCAGAGAATGCCACCCAGCAAAATAGGAGCTGTCCCCAGCACCAGAGAGGGAGGCCCCGCCTCTCAAAGCACCGCAGGGCATCGGCAAGCCCCTCCCTCTCATTTAACCAAGTACCCCCTTTGTAAAGACAGCTATAGGCGCAGTCAGAAAATCACCTGCATTTCTTTCCACTGAAGTAAAAATACATGAAATGAAATCTAATCTTCATGAATTTTTACACGCATGCTGCTCAGGGTAGACATTCGGAGTTGCATTTTGAAGGCTTTTCTTCAAATCCCCATCTTTGTTTCCCGGGCGACGAGTCCCAGTAGCCGGCGGAATGGCACGGGCGCCCCCAGGTGTCCGAAGTGCGGAGCTGCCGGCTCTATACGCCGCGAGGTCGCTCTATCACCCGGCTTTTTACGCAGAACTTGAAAATGCTGTGGAAATGTTTATGTTAAAATCACTAGGTGCTTTCTCGTGGCTTCTCAGCGCTTCCTCATGGGTACACGGAGGACATCTTTGTCACGCACAAGCTGTGAAGGCATCCTGGGGGGCAACCTGGTGTGTTGAAAAGACAAGGGATGTGATGGGACGGTTTTGCCTGGAAATCACTTCTTGAAACAGAAGCACTGGACGTAGGACTGGATGGAACAGCTGTGACTACACTCATTACTATACCAATGAAGGATTGGAACCGATAAAACTCAGAGGGTATCTGCTTGCAGTTCTCGGGATGGCAGCCCCCAGGCCACAGGGCAGAAGGGAACCGAGGGTGGAGGAGTGGTGGGCAGAGGCACTACCACCATGACTGCAGTTCACTTCTCTCCAGCTTGTTTCAGAAGTGCCACCAGCTCAGCCGGACTCCATTTTCAATCCGATTATGATCATTGTGAGTTCCCCATATGTTACATTGTCCTACCAGGACAGCCTCCTCACTGCCTGCTGAGATTAAAAGGAAATAAATAGACTAACTGAAGCATGAAGGATTTCGGCTAGACATAAAGAACTATTTCCTGTTGTTAAGCGGGAGGAACGAGTTGCCAAGAAAGTTTGTGAAATCCTCTTCTCAAAGGACTTGAAAAGGAGAAAAGTTTTCCCAGTGGTCTGAGGTTTTAGATGCCATGTTCACTAGAAGGAGTGGGTTTTCTCTTCTCGAAACCAATTAATTCCTGAGATATCCTGGTCTGTCTGCAGCAAACAGAGAGTTAACAGCATCACTACATCATTTGCTATTGGCAGAGTTTTCAAAGATGGTGTGCCTCTATAGCCCACCTCGGTTTATCTTAGGTCTATAATTTCTTTTCATTCAGCAATTGAAAGAGGTGATTACTTCTCATAATGTGTGCATTGAGTTGTGTGGGCCGGTGGCTGTTAAGTATGCTTTCCCCACGTTGTTGCTGGTGTTGTTTTTCAATAAAATTTATATTCATTTTTATCCAATGATGTAATTATTGATTCATTCTTATCATGGATCTCACAAGGTGGGGAGTGGAGAGAAACAGGAAAAACACTTTCAGGTTCAAAGGAAGCCTTAGAAAAAAATCAATGTCCCAGCCAGTTGAATGTGACGGTGAGATGCAAATGGAATGTCGGGTAAATAGCTATTTCACATTAAAGAAAACATAATTAGGTTAGCTTCAGCCACTCTATGGCTCACATGCCTTTGAAGAACATGAAGACACTGTTTCTTTCATTGAATCTTGTTTAACCTGAAAATTTTAAAGTCAATCCTAATTTATTTTTATAGTGGGAGAAAAAAATTTACCAAAAATGCCTATCAGCCTACTTTTCTTTTATTTTGAATGTATATAAATATGTATTTCTTGATATTCATATACATGCAGAAACTTTCCAGGGTTCACCTAAGCAGATTATTCATAAATTAGATATTTAGAGAAATACAGAAAATGAAAAATCCAGACATTTCTGAGAAGCTGCTGTAACCATGGAGACCATTCTCGTAGCTGTAGTGTGAAGGACAAAAAGAACTTGTGTTCCCAAATCTGGCTTCGTCATGTCTCTCGCTGCTAGATCCACAAAAACGAGGCCCAGCATGCTTCTCCTTAGGAAGGAGACCTGACAGCATATTAAGAGGAAGTCAGAAGAAACAGTCTTCCGCACAAAAGAAGGAGTAACTCTTGAGTTATTAGAACAGTCTGAAAATGCCATCCCCAAAGCTGGAGTGGATGACCTCCAACGTCCCTTCCAGTCCGGAGAGTTTGTGATGCCGTGTCTCTGTGAACAGATGCTGGCAGGCAGTGGGCCTGGGGTTGTCAGTTACAGAACATCTGAAGGGCCCTGCTGTGGAACAGCCGAAGGGCCCTGCTGTGTTAAGAGCCTGCCCCTGGAGCCCCTGGCAGACTGCACTGCTGGCTCCTCTCTTGCCTGAGGGCAAGGGGCTGGAGAAAGCCCAGCAGAGGGACCAAAGGGGAAGAACAGCCTCTGACAGGATGTTGCTTCTGTCTGATTTTGCAAGCAGAACTAAAGGAAACTGAAAGTTAACTGGGATGTCCTCTTTGGGACATCTCAGGCATCTCCGAGTCAAAAGATGCTAAACTGGAGTTACTTCTCTCCCTCAAATTACTCCCAACTCCTCCTGGGTCCCCAGTTCAGTAAATGCATCCCTATCCAACCAGATAACTAAGTTAGACTCATGGCAGTTACTGGTGATAAAACCCAGTCCCCTCTGGATGTGTCCCACCTTCCACCTGCTCTCCCACCTCCACCTTCTCTCCTTTCCCACGACCCGCTACAGCCCAGATCCTCATCATCTCAGCTATACTGTCTGTGTCTTATACTTTCTATGGGGAGATGAAGCCTCTCGGCCCTATTACTGTCCACACTGGCCTCCCATTCGTATATTCTTATCACACCAGGATGATCAGGTTATTAAGACAAGGTTTCCAAGAAATCCTACCAGAAGCAGCTCACCATCTCTGGAAAGACATAATTGGTATTAGGTACTAGTGGGAAAGGTAGGTCTTCAAAGAAAAACTGGTTTCTATAGGGAATCGGGAAGAAGCCCTGTCTCCTCCTTTTTCTCTAAAGAAACAAGATGCCAAGGCCACCCAGTCAGCCTCGTGTCACTCACACCTGAAAAATGCACAAAGGCTCCAGAGGCATAATAGCTATGCACTACCACAGGGAAACAAGGGGCGTTTTACACCCTGAAAACAGCCTTTTTGCACATCTTTGATTTTACGGGCTGAAAGAAATGTGTTGTGTTTCATCAAAATAATAAGCACCTTCGATGATGCATGTCACTCGCCGGACCCCATACTGGCTGCCTCGGCCTACTCCACTACTGGGTGAGGGTATGCAGGGTAGCTCTTCGTACCACAGCCAGGCGGGGGACTCAACAGGGTGCAGGAGTGGAGCCCCACCTGCAGGTAAACAAGCTCCATCTCGAAGCCAGACTCTTCACATCCATGGCTTCCAGTTTATTTCCCTCCTGTCCTCTTGCACCAACAGCAGCACAGATCATATGTTCAGGTGGGCCAGCTGTATTCCCAGGAAAACAGATGCTGAGACACAGTAGGAATGCAAACAGTGTGCTGGAGGCAATACCTGTGGAAGGCAAAAGGGAGGGGGCAAGCAGGAGGAGGCAGACAGCTCAGACAATGGTGCAAGTCTGACCAAGTCCCAGCCAACCCAACAGGGAGTTCCAAAACAAAGATTTTTATTAGAGGTGTCTGAAGCTGTACAGAAATGGCCAAGCCCTAGAGAAACCATCATGCTCAGTCATTTGCAGGGGCTGCCTAGCAAGAGCTTGGTCTCAGTTCAAAAGCTCAGGCAGACCCTGAAGGTGTTGACAGCTGGAGACTCTCCGCTACCTACACTCCTTGCAGAGAATCAGCAACTTCTTCCAGAAGGGAGACCTGTGCAGCACACACAAGTTAACTTGCCTATGCTATGGAGGGTTCAGGAAAGACTGGGTGAGGGTTCTATGTGTGGAGTCAGCACACCCAAAGCCGTCTGGGATCCGGCAGTCACTGAAGGGGCTTCACAAGATGGTTTGTGGAAGGGACAGGGGCTTCGACATAGGATAAACATGTACTCCAAGGGCCACCTGCAAGGTGCTGTGGACTAATTTGATGAAAGGCAGCTTCTTTCTTATTTCTCCTTCTCTCCCTCCTACCCCTGCCATCCAGGAAAACCTCAACACAACAGCCAAGAGGATTGTTCCACGCTCCACTCTTACTTAAAACCGACCAATGGTTCCCCATTGCTCAGGGATGAGACTAGACCCTAACTCTGGCCTCATACTGCTTTCTTCACTTTGTCTCCTATGACTCTCCCTGAGAGCCCCTTAGAATCATCAACCATGTGACACCAGGCAGGCCATGTACCTCCCACCAGCGTGCTTTATATGTGCTGTCCCTTCTAGCCAGGACGCCTTTTCCTGCCTGAGGAAGCCCTGCCTGGCTTTCGTGGCTCAGGCCAGCCCACCACTCTGTCAGACCTTCCTAGTCCTCCCACTGCCCAAGCCATGGGAAATTATCTGCCCATCTTCCACGTTCATGTCACACTTTGTTACTCATCTGTTAAGCCAGAACCTTCTACAAGATTCTGGGATTGAGGAAATACTTGGAGGTTCTGCCCCTTGGATGTGAATTCCTTGAATACACATGCTTTGGTTCTGCCCCTTGGCACACAGTAGGTGCTTGGTAAATGCTTGGCAAGTGTTTCACTGGGAAAACTAAGAGAGGTTAGGAAGACAGGGCCAGAGAAGTACTATGGCCCAGCAGTCCATAACTATCCACTGAGCATTTGTCAACACGTGTTCCCATTTCACCAGGGCTGGCCTGTGTGCTTTTTGCCCAACTCTGGATGCCACATCCTGGACATTGAGGAAGTAAACTCAAGATTCTCTCAGAGGAGGGCCACATCCTGGGGAGGGCTGGGAATGTGGGGTGGAGTAACCACCCTGGAGGAGGCTGAGGATGCAGCTAATGGTGGTCTTCAAAGGAAGAGGCCCTTTACCAAGTCCAATATCTAAAAGAGGACACGTACTGACTATTTGGAAGATAGAACAAATCCTGAAAGTAGGACTTGGTCTTGACTAGAGAAGGATGGCCATCCTGTCTGTAAAGGTGGGTAGCAGAGGGTGGTCAGGGATTCTTTGGCTGTGAACAGTTTTAATGGAATTTTCTTTCCTTTATCTAGATTTGTTCCTGCTCCAAATTTCCCCCATGGCCCTGTTTGAAGATTATATCACCTAAGCTTGATGCTTCTGTTTAACCCAGAGTGACATAAACATTTAGCTGAGGGCACCTGCTGATCCCACTCCCACCCAAACAGAGACCAACAAACAACGGGAAAGCTTCTAAAGCCCAGAAGAACCTGTTTTCTCAGGAAAGAGCTGCAAAATAGCAAATACAGCTATTTAGGGTCTAAAGGCATAAACATTTTCTATAGCAAAGCCTAAGTATGTGGGACTGTCTTGAAGCCCGTTGATACGCTGGAAACTAATGCTCCAGGGAACACTCGAACTCGTGGTTTCTTTGAGCACAGTTATCCTCAAGGCTGGTCCTCTGAAGAGGAGCCCCTGCAGGACGAGGTATAAAAAAGACAAAGAACCACGAAGTGCTTGGTGTATCCAGTGGCAACGCCAAGCCATGAAGGTTTGAGAATGAGAAGGCCACCTAGACAGGGCCCACCAAGAGATTCCCTCTCTCCAATTAAACCAGCACTCTAGACGTTTAGTCACCATTGCCTGGGGTACTGGGTTTAGACAGATTCTGAGGCCACATCTGGGCTCAGTAGGAAAGAGGGTCATGACTAGCTAGTGATCCACAGACAATGAAAATCGGGGCTCAGACCAAAATAATGAAGGAGACTGTTCAGTCCGTTCTCGCACTGCTAATAAAGACATACCAAAGACTGGGCAATTTATAAAGGAAAAAGGTTTAATTGACTCACAGTTCACCATGGCTGGGGAAACTTACAATCATGGCAGAAGGGGAAGTAAACACATACTTCTTCTCATGGCAGCAGCAAGGAAAAGTGCTGAGCAAAAGGGGGAAAAGCCCCTTAGAAAACCATCAGATCTTGTGAGAACTCACTCACTATCATGAGAACAGCATGACGGTAACCACCCCATGATTAAATTACCTCCCACTGGGTCCCTTCCATGACACGTGGAGATTATGGAAACTACAATTCAAGATGACATTTGGTTGGGGACACAGCCAAACCATATCAGAGGCTATTCAGACCAGTGGGGAGCACTGGCTTCCCATAAGCTAGCCCATGGACTGACAACCAGTCAGCTTTCAAACCAAAGGTCTCAGGATGTGCTGGGGGCCTCCTGACCTCCCTTGAGCTCCAGGAGGATTCCACTCAATATGCATGCCACCCAGCTCAGAGGACACAAATGCGCACAGGCATATCAACTCCAGGGAGAAGGAGCCCAGGCTGAGTGTGTTTGCTCTTTTATCTCCATGATTAAACAGTGCCTTGCATTTAGAATAAGTGATCAGTAAATTTTTGAAGTGAACATTGCCTTGTCATTTCAAAAACAAAATGATAGATCTCTGGGTTGTTTACATGGCTGTTGACCAAAACAGCTGTTGAGTTACAACATCCTAAATAGTCATTTCCTTCTTTTGCTCAACTAGGAAAGCATATGCACAGCAGTGTGCTCCGTTGCCCCTGTGGGAAATGTATATTTACAGAAAGAGAAAAATTGCCACCTGACTGGGAGTGCTCATGGTGTTTGCCTCTGGGAAACAATCAGGGCATAGGCAACCAATCGATGGGAGGAGTGGCGTTCTTCTCGAGGGAATCCACCCGCCCTAAGCATGTGCCGAGATTGCTTTGTTTCTAGCAGGGGGAATGGCTGACTGCCTCTGTGACACAAGGAATCAGCCATCATTTCGCCCCAGCTGTGCAGGGACCAAGGCAGTGACGTCCCCCTTTATGGTAGCAGGGGCAGCTATGGAGAGGCTGGTGGCATGAGGGCAGAGGGGCAGCCACAACTGTGAGTACACAAGAACAGCTGGGCTGCATGACTGATGAACTGCAGATATTAGGAGTGGGGAGCCCCTGGCAGCTCCCATCTGGGGAAAGGATGGTGGTGAGGAAAAATGAGGAAGCGTTTATTTAAAACAAAATGACAGCGGGATTACAGATTGCCTAGTGAACACTTTGCTCATACTTATATTTGTATTTGAATGTATATGAACACCAAGGAGATCTGGAAATTAACATCCATCATTTTATTATATTTAAAAAGTTAAATGAAGCCAAGATACTGGCAGCACTTGAAGGCTGTCTCCTCCTCCTATGCCCTTTGGGATAGCCCCACCCTAGGGACTGGGCAAGCATGGGCACCATGAACCTTTTGGTATTCATTTCATGAGTATCAGATCCCCTTCTCCATCTCCCAGGAGCCACACAGTGGAGAGAACACGTTAACCTGATTGTGGGAGGGCATCCACTCTGGCAGTAAAAGCTTCACTTGACATTTTTAAAGCTCAACAAGAGTGTTAAAGTCTATCTTTAAAAGAAGAAAATGGGCTTCTTTCTGGGAAGATGGCCTCTTAGCCACTGGTCCCCTGTTTGACTGAAATCTGTCTTGTGTGGTCAGGAGCCATTAATGTATGATTGAAGCCTTGAGTTTTCCTCTATACACATTGATTTCACTTGGAGAAGCTCTGTGGACCCCTCCTCCTCCTCAGTGTTGGCTGTCATGAGGGTGGGGAGGCCTGTGGCTCAGCCCCAGTTTGACAGCTGGTAGGAGAGTGTGCCAGCTAAGAGCACACACTTGGAGCTGACCGCCTGATTCCTAACCCCAGCTCTGCCCCCTCCCAACTGATTTGTGCAAATTACTGAACCTCCCTGTTTTTGTTTCCTCATCAGTAAAATAGGGATACTCATAGCACCTACTGTGTACACTTCTTATAGGGATTAAATGAGCTAACATATGGTACAATGACTAGAAAAGTCCCTGGCACATAGTAAGTACTCAGTAACTTTTGGCTACCATCACGACACATCAGTCACTGTCAGCATGATGAGGATGACATTGATGTGCTGCTCCCTAAGGAATCCAAAAGTCTCAAGCCCCTCATAAAATTGTAGCAATCACTGATTTCAATGCAGAAATCCATATCCAATATGCAACCACCCAGTCTTTCCTAGAATCCTTCCAGGGACCAGGAGTTCTCCACTCCATGAGGCAGCCGTCCATTACTGGACACCTATGTTAAGGCCTTACCTATACAAAACTGCCTTAAATTAGGGCAGCTGAGCCAACCCACCCACTAGGCTCAGTGAGTTGTCTATTATATGCTGGGACAACCGTGTAGCGGGAGCCCCAAGTCACCAGTACAAAGCCTGGCTCTAGTCTGAGGGTTCCGGGGACTGGGTAGGAGCAACTGCAATATACTCAGACAATGAAGGGAGCCCAAAGAGCAGACAAAAAGAAAAATAAAACCTCCCACTCGAGACAGCTGTAAATCAACATATGAAACCACATGAAGAAAATTAATGGTTAAAAAAATTAATGAATGGTTTTTCAAAAATACAATCTGCATACTGAATTGTGAGACCACCTCAAACCCTGACGTTACTTAACTCCCCAAACCTGGCTGTCTGACTTTGGTCCTCAAAGCAAAAACTGGAGGGTATCACTCTGAGAAAACAGATCAACCCAAGAAAAAAGGCCTACAGGTACCATCGGTGACCACCACCCCAGTGAAAAGACCAGCACCCCATTTTCCCATCTTTGGGAAGCCAGTCAGTCAATTCTTCCATACACACACACACACACACACACACACACACACACACACACACCCCCCACAGTTTGCAGATAGAATTTGTAGTTGTTTGAAAAAATGTCCATGGATTCTTTGGTGCTCCTACATTCAAAAGGTAGAGCCTAATTCCCATGCTCTTAAGTGGAGACCATACTTAGTGATTCTCTTCTGACAAATAGAATGTGGCAGAAATGAATGATGGTGTGTGACACTCAAGAATAGGATATAAAAGGCATTATAGCCTCCTCTTTATTCTCTCCGGATCACTTGCTCTCAGCAAATCCAGCTGCTATGTTGTAAAGATGCTCGAGCAGCCTCTGGAGAGGCCCACATTGTGAGGAACTGAGTCCTCCTGCCAACAGCCATGTGAGTGAGCTATCTTGGAAGCAGCTCCTGTGAGGATTTTTGCGGCCCTGGCCAGCTTCGTGACTGGAACCTCATGAAAGACCCAGAGCCAGAACCACCCACTTTAGCCATTCCTAAATTCCTGACCCCAAAAAATTGTGAGGTCATAAAAAACTTATTATTCGAAGCTGCTAAATTTGGGGATAATTGTTACACAGCCATAGACAGCTAATAGAGCATTTTAATATCTCACTCAGTCTTTTTTTTTTTTTTTTTTTTTTGAGACAGGGGCTGGCTGTGGCTCTCTTGCCTAGGCAGAGTGTAGTGGCATGATCTCAGCTCACTGACACCTCTGCCTCCCAGGCCTAAGCCACCTTCCCACCTCAGCCTCCCAAGTAGCTGGAACTATAGGCATGTACCACCACACCCGACTAATGTTTTTTGTGTGTGTGGGAGGGGTTTTTTGTTTGTTTGTTTTTGTTTTTGTTTTTTTGTAGAGATGGTGTCTCACTCTGTTGCCCAGGCTGGTCTCGAACTACTGAGCTCAAGCACTTCGCCCACTTCGGCCTCCCAAAGTGCTGGGATTATAGGCATGAGCCATTGTGCCTGTCCTGTATCTCAATATTAAAAAGGACTTTGAGAGGACCTCCAAAGATCCCCAGACCTGAGGAAAATGTCTGACATACAGGAGCTCCACAAAGAGAATGATAACACCAGCAAACACTGTCACCATGCCTAGTTTGTGCCAGAATCCGCTGAGAATTAAATTATTAAAGACATAATTCAATGAATTTCCCAGGATTGTGAGACACTCAGAGCAGTGAATGAAAACAGACCCACTCTAAGGCTTGTGATTACGAATTTCAGATCACTAGAGACAAACAGGTCCTCCAGAGAAGAAATAAAGCAAGTAACTTGCAACAGATCAGGAATCAGAATGACTTCACACTAGCAATGCTGGAAGTGAGGAAACAGTGGCACCATACCTTCAACATTCTGCAGAATAATTTCCAACCTAGAGTTCTATCCTCAGTTAAAATCTCAATCAAGGGTGAGAGTAGAATAAGAACATTTAGAAACATTCAAGATCTCAAAGAAAATCTGCCTCTCATGAGCCATTTCTCTGGTGGAGTGCTCCACCCAGTGAGGGACAGAGACCAAGAAAGAGGTCTGCTTGGAACCAGGAAGCTCCTTCACACAGAAGAGACAAAGGAAATTCCTAAGAGGATAGTAATAGGATGTGTCTGGAGAACAGCTGTGCAGTGAACAGGATGAACACAGTCCAGACAGGAGCAGGGCAGACCCGTCCAGGAGGCATGTCATAGGGAAAAATAAAATGGGACTGATAAAGTGGTTACCTGATGTAGTTGACATTATTGAGGGAATTGTATAGTGCCATTAAGGACTTTAGAGGACCATTTGGTGAAAGGTATGCAGAAAACTAAGCAAATGCAAGCTCCATGGGGAAAAGTTGTACAAAGAAAGTAAATGTAATTGTAGTGTACTATATGTTGACATTTACATGGCCATAATAATGTAAATGCCAAGTATTGATGTGTTAGGCACTGTGTGTGGACGTCTGAGAGCCATTCCAGCCCCATTCTCCCTTTCCCGTCTTCTACTCTAGAGTGAGCAAATTCCCACTTTCTCTTAATAATGCTTGGTAGATTTTTGTGGAGTCTTGCATATCTTTTATTAGATATGTTTCTGGGTATTTGCAGGTGTATTTTTGATAATGTGGTAAATGGTATAAATTTTTAAGTTCATTTTCTAATTGCTTATTTCTAATGAGTAGAAATAGAACTATTGTCATGCATTGACCTAGTATCCAATTATCTTACTAAATTTACTAATTAATTCTAATCATTCATAGGGAGGTCCTTTTGGATTTTCTGCACACAGAATCATGTTGCCTGTGAAAAATTATTTTTTTCAACTTTTGTCTTAGGTTAAGAGGTATATGTACAGGTTTGTTATATAGGTAAATTGAGTGTCATGATGGTTTGGTGTACAGATTATTTTGTCACCCAGGTGATAAGCATAGTACCCAACAGGTATTTCGATCCTCACTCTCCTCCCACCCTCCATCCTCAAGTAGGCCCCAATGTCTGTTGTTGCTTTCTTTGTGCTCGATCTTTAGCTCCCACATATAAGTGATAACATGTGATATTTGGTTTTCTGTTCCTATGTTAGTTCACTTAGGATAACAGCCTCCAGTTCCATCCATGTTTCTGAAAAGACATGATTTGATGCTTTTTTATGGCTTCATAGTATTCCGTGGTGTATACGCACCACATTTTCTTTATTCAGTCTACCATTGATGAGTATTTAGGTTGATTCTATGTCTTTGCTATTGTGAATAGTGCTATAATGAACATATGCATACATGTGTCTTTATGGTAGAACAGTTAATATCCCTTTGGGGATATACCCACCAATGAGATTGCTGGGACAAATGGTATTTCTGTTTTAAGTTCTTTGAGAAATCATCAAATTGCTTTCTATAATGGCTGAAATAATTTATATTCCCACCAGCAGTGTATAAGCATTCCCTTTCTTCCACATCCTTGCCAATATCGGTTATTTTTTGACGTTTTAATAATAGCCATTCTGACTGGTATGAGGTGATGAATAAGTATTTTTTTCTTCTCTGTCATTCTACCTTTTATTTCTTTTCCTGATACGATTGTGCTGGGTAGAAGTAATGATGGTAGTAGGTATTATTTTCTTGTTCCCAATCTCAGGGTGAAAGTGCTCAGTATTTCGCTATTCCAGATGATGTTAAACAAAACTTGCATGCTTGGAATAAACTCAGCTTGGTCATAATAGATTATTCTTTTTATATATCACTTCTTATAAATCATTTGATTTGGTCATAATTTGTTTAGGGTTTTAACATCTATATTCATAAGAGAATCTGTACTTTTCTTTTTTTGAAATGTCTTTGTCAGATTTGGTTTCAAGGTTATGCTGGTCTTATAAAATGAGAAGAGAATCATTTCCCCTTTTGTCATTCTCTGAAAGAGTTTGTTGTGTAGGCTTATTTCTTCCTTAAATATTTGGAAGCATTTACTGGTGAAGCCTGATATTTTTGTTGTAGGAAGTTTTTCAATTAAGGATCAGTTTTAAAATTATATATGACTCTTCAGATTTTCTATTTCTTCTTGTGTCCATTTTGGTATGATGAGTTTTTAAAAGAAAGTATCCATTGTGCTTAAATGTTTACAGTTGTTGCCAGAGTTGTTTATGCCTTTTTGTTAGTGTCTGTAAGATCTGCACTTGTTTGCTTTTTATTATTTTTATTCCTGATATTTGTAATTTGTATCCTTACTTTTTTCTCAATAAATCTAGTCAGAGGTTCAGTCAATCTTATTAGTCTTTTTAAAGAACTAACTTTTAATTTTGTTGTTTTCTCTATTGTACATTCATTTTCTAATTTATTAATTGCTACTCTTCATAGCTTCCTTTCTTCTATTTTCTTGAGGTTTAATTTGCCCATCGCAAGGAAGCTAAAAACCTTGAAAAAAAGTTAGAGGAATGACTAACTAGAATAAACAGTGCAGAGACGACCTTAAATGACCTGATGGAGCTGAAAACCATGGCACGGGAACTTCGTGATGCATGCACAAGCTTCAATAGCCAATTTGATCAAGTGGAAGAAAGGATATCAGTGATTGAAGATCAAACTAATGAAATAAAGCAAGAAGACAAGATTAGAGAAAAAAGAATAAAAAGAAATAAACAAAGCCTCCAAGAAATACGGGACTATGTGAAAAGACCAAATCTACATTTGATTGGTGTAACTGAAAGTGACAGGGAGAATGGAACCAAGTTGGAAAACACTCTTCAGGATATTATACAGGAGAACTTCCCCAACCTAGCAAGGCAGGCCAACATTCAAATTCAGGAAATACAGAGAATGCCACAAAGATATTCCTTGAGAAGAACAACCACCAGACCAATAATTGTCAGATTCACCAAGGTCGAAATGAAGGAAAAAATGTTAAGTGCAGCCAGAGAGAAAGGTCGGATTACCCACAAAGAGAAGCCCATCAGACTAACAGCAGATCTCTCAGCAGAAACCCCACAAGCCAGAAGACAGTGGGGGCCAATATTCAACATTCTTAAAGAAAAGAATTTTCAACCCAGAATTTCATATTCAGCCAAACCAAGCTTCCTAAGTGAAGGATAAATAAAATCCTTTACAGACAAGCAAACGCTGAGAGATTTTGTCACCACCAGGCCTGCCCTATAAGAGCTCCTGAAGGAAGCACTAAACATGGAAAGGAACAGCCACTGCAAAAGCATGCCAAATTGTAAAGACCATTGATGCTATGAAGAAACTACATCAATTAACAGGCAAAATAACCAGCTAACATTATAATGACAGGATCAAATTCACATATAACAATATTAACCTTAAATGTAAATAGGCTAAATGCCCCAAGTAAAAGACACAGACTGGCAAATTGGATAAAGAATCAAGATCCATAAGTGTGCTGTATTCAGGAGACCCATCTCACGTGCAGAGACACACATAGGCTCAAAATAAAGGGATGGAGGAAGATCTACCAACCAAATGGAAAGAAAAAAAGCAGGGGTTGCAATCCTAGTCTCTGATAAAACAGACTTCAAACCAACAAAGATCTAAAGAGACAAAGAAGGCCATTACATAATATTAAAGGGATCAATTCAACAAGAAGAGCTAACTGTCCTAAATATATATGCACCTAATACAGGAGCACCCAGATTCATAAAGCAAGTCCTTAGAGACCTACAAAGAGACTTAGACTCCCATACAATAATAATGGGACTTTAACACCCCACTGTCAATATTAGACAGATCAATGAGACAGAAAGTTTACAAGGATATCCAGGACTTGAACTCAGCTCTGCACCAGGCGGACCTAATAGACATCTACAGAACTCTCCACCCCAAATCAACAGAATATACATTCTTCTCAGCACTACATCACACTTGTTCTAAAATTGACAACATAATTGGAAGTAGAACAGAAATCACAACAAACTGTCTCTCAGACCACAGTGCAATCAAATGAGAACTCAGGATTAAAGAACTCACTCAAAACCACACAACTACATGGAAACTGAACAACCTGCTCCTGAATGACTACTGGGTAAATAACAAAATAAAGGTAGAAATAAAGATGTTCTTTGAAACCAATAAGAACAAAGACAAAATGTACCAGAATATCTGGGACACATTTAAAGCAGTGTGTAGAGGGAAACTTATAGCACTAAATGCCCACAAGAGAAAGCAGGAAAGATCTAAAATCGACACCCTAACATCACAATTAAAAGAACTAGAGAAGCAAGAGCAAATACATTCAAAAGCTAGCAGAAGGCAAGAAATAACTAAGATCAGAGCAAAACTGAAGGAGATAAAGACACAAAAAACCCTTCAAAAAAATCAATGAATCCAAGAGCTCGTTTTTTGAAAAGATCAACAAAATTGATAGACCACTAGCAAGACTAATAAAGAAGAAAAGAGAGAGGAATCAAATAGACGCAATAAAAAATGGTAAGGGGGATATCAACACCGATCCCACAGAAGTACAAACTACCATCAGAGAATACTATAAACACCTCTATGCAAAAAAAAAAAACTAGAAAATCTAGAAGAAATAGATAAATTCCTGCACACATATACCCTCCCAAGACTAAACCAGGAAGAAGTTGAATCTCTGAATAGGCCAATAACAGGCTCTGAAATTGAGGCAATAATTAATAGCCTACCAACAAAAAATGTCCAGGACCAGACTGACCCACAGTCAAATTCTACCAGAGGTACAAAGAGGAGCTAGTACCTTTCCTTCTAAAACTATTCCAATCAACAGAAAAAGAGGGAATCCTCCCTAACTCATTTTATGAGGCCAGCATCATCCTGATACCAAAGCCTGGCAGAGACACAATAAAAAAGAGAGAATTTTAGACCAATATCCCTGATGAACATTGATGCAAAAATCCTCAATAAAATACTGGAAAACCAAATCTAGCAGCACATGAAAAGTTTTAGCCACCACGATCAAGTTGGCTTCATCCCTGGTATGCAAGGCTGGTTCAACATATGCAAATCAATAAACGTAATCCATCATATAAACAGAACCAATGACAAAAACCACATGATTATCTCAATAGATGCAGAAAAGGCCTTCGACAAAATTCAACAGCCCTTCATGCTAAAAACTCTCAATAAACTGGGTATTGATGGAATGTATCTCAAAATAATAAGAGCTATTTATGACAAACCCACAGCTGATATACTGAATGGGCAAAAACTGGAAGCATTCCCTTTGAAAACTGGCACAAGACAAGGATGTCCTTTCTCACCACTCCTCTTCAACATAGTGTTGGAAGTTCTGGTCAGAGCAATCAGGCAAGAGAAAGAAATAAAGGTATTCAGTTAGGAAAAGAGGAAGTCAAATTGTCCCTGTTTGCAGATGACATGATTGTATATTTAGAAAACCCCATGGTCTCAACCCAAAAACTCCTTAAGCTGATAAGCAACTTCAGCAAAGTCTCAGGATACAAAATCAATGTGCAAAAATCACAAGCATTACTAGGCTGGGCATGGTGGCTCATGCTGGTAATCCCAGCACTTTGGGAGGCCGAGGTGGGCAGATCACCTGAGGTTGGGGGTTTGAGACCAGCCTGACCAACATGGAGAAACCTCATCTCTATTAAAATACAAAAAAAATTAGCCAGACACAGTGGCATACGCCTGTAATCCCAGCTACTTGGGAGGCTGAAGCAGGAGAATTGCTTGAACCCAGGAAGTGGAGTTGCTGTGAGCCGAGATCGTGCCATTGCACTCCAGCCTGGGCAACAAGAGCAAAACTCCATCTCAAAAAAAAAAAAAAAAAAAAAAATCACAAGCATTCCTATACACCAATAACAGGCAAAAAGAGAGCCAAATCATGAGTGAACTCCCATTCACAACTGCTACAAAGAGAATAAAATACCTAGGAATCCAACTTACAAGGGATGTGAAGGACCTCTTCGAGGAGAACTACAAACCACTGCTCAACGAAATAAAAGAAGACACAAACAAATGGAAGAACATTCCATGCTCATGGATAGGAGGAATAAATATCATGAAAATAACCACACTGCCTAAGGTAATTTATAGATTTGATGCCCTCCCCATCAAGCTACCAATGACTTTCTTCACAGAATTGGAAAAAACTACTTTAAAGTTCGTATGGAACCAAAAAAGAGCCTGCATGGCCAAGACAATCCTGAGCAAAAAGAACAAAGCTGGAGGCATCATGCTACCTGACTTCAAACTATACTACAAGGCTACAGTAACCAAACAGCATGGTACTGGTACCAAAACAGATATATAGACCAATGGAACAGAACAGAGGCCTCAGAAATAACACCACACATCTATAACCATCTGATCTTTGACAAACCTGACAAAAACAAGAAATGGGGAAACGATTCCCTATTTAATAAATGGTGCTGGGAAAACTGGCTAGCCATATGTAGAAAGCTGAAACTGGATCCCTTCCTTACATCTTATACAAAAATTAATTCAAGATGGATTAAAGACTTAAATGTTAGACCTAAAACCATAAAAACCCTAGAAGAAAACCTAGGCAATACCATTCAGGACATAGGCATGGGCAAAGACTTCATGACTAAAACACCAAAAGCAATGGCAACAAAAACCAAAATAGACAAATGGGATCTAATTAAACTAAAGAGCTTCTGCACAGCAAAAGAAACTACCATCAGAGTGAACAGGCAACCTTCAGAGTGGGAGAAAATTTTTGCAATCTACCCATCTGACAAAGGGCTAATATCCAGAATCTACAAAGAACTTAAACAAATTTACAAGGAAAAACAAACAACCCATCAAAAAGTGGGCAAAGGATATGAACAGACACTTCGCAAAAGAAAACATTTATGCAGCCAACAGACAGATGAAAAAATGCTCATCATCACTGGTCATCAGAGAAATGCAATCAAAACCACAGTGAGATATCATCTCATGCCAGTTAGAATGGCAATCATTAAAAGGTCAGGAAACAACAGATGCTGGAGAGGATGTGGAGAAATAGGAATGCTTTTACATTGTTGGTGGGGGTGTAAATTAGTTCAACCATTGTGGAAGACAGTGTGGCGATTCCTCAAGGATCTAGAACTAGAAATACCAATTGACCCAGCGATCCCATTACTGGGTATATACCCAAAGGATTATAAGTCATGCTACTATAAAGACTCATGCACACATATGTTTATTGTGGCACTATTCACAATAGCAAAGACTTGGAACCAACCCAATGTCCATCAACGATGGACTGGATTAAGAAAATGTGGGACATGTACACCATGGAATACTATGCAGCCATAAAAAACGATGAGTTCATATCCTTTGCAGGGACATGGATGAAGCTGGAAACCATCATTCTCAGCAAACTATCACAAGGACAGAGAACCAAACACCACATGTTCTCACTCATGGGTGGGAGTTGATCAGAGGGAACACTTGGACACAGGGCAGGGAACATCACACACTGGAACCTATAGGGGGATGGGGGGCTGGGGGAGGGATAGCATTAGGAGAAATACCTAATGTAAATGAGAAGTCGATGGGTGCAGCAAACCAACATGGCATATGTGTACCTATGTGGCAGACCTGCACATTGTGCATACCCTAGAACTTAAAGTATAATTGAAAAAAAAAAAAAACCATCCACTGTAGTTATAATTTCCTTTTCCTTCTATTTCTTCCAGGTTTTTTTTCCCTGAGGCTGTATTATTAGTGGCATATAATTTAGAATTTGATATCTTCTGACAGATGGACACTTTATCATCATTAAATCTCTCCTTTTTTATTTGATCATGTTTTTATCACAAAGTCTGCTATTTCTACTTCTGGTTTAAAAAAATGTTTTCACCATGAATGTGTATTGAGTTCTGTCAAATGCTTTTTCTGCATCTATTAAAGTGATTATATAATTTTTGTTTGCTTGTTTGCTTGTTTGTGTTTTGAGACAGAGTTTTGCTCTTGTTGCCCAGGCTGGAGTGCAATGGAGCGATCTCGGCTCACTGCAACCTCTGCCTCCTGGGTTTAAGCAATTCTCCTGCCTCAGCCTCCTGAGTAGCTAAGACTACAGGCGCCCACCACCATGCCCAGCTAATTTTTGTATTTTTTAGTAGAGACAGGTTTCACCATGTTGGCCAGACTGGTCCCGAACTCCTTACCTCAGGTGATTCACTTGCCTTGGCCTCCCAAAGTGCTTGGATTACAGGTGTGAGCCACCGCATCTGGCCTATATAATTTTTTATTTCATTAATGTGGTATATTGATTTCTTATTGCTGCTGTAACAAACTACCACAGAGCTAGTGACTTAACACAAATTTATTGTATATTCAAAAGTACAAAATGAGGTTCACTGGGCTATACTCAAGGTGTTAACAGGACTGTGCCCTTTTCTGGAAGGTCTATGGGAGAATTAGTTTTTGTATTTTTTACAACTTCTAGAGGCTGCCTGCATTCTTTGGCTCATGGCCCCCATCCATCTTCGTAGCCACCAATGGCCAGTGGAGTCTTTCTCATACCACATCACTGCCTCCCTCTTCCACACTTGGGTCTCTGTGATTACATGAGGCCCAACTAGGTTAATTCAGGATAATCTCCATATTTTAAGGTTAGCTGATTAATTACATTTGCTACCTCAATTTCCCTCTGGCACCTTAATTTCCCTTTGACGTGTAAGATAATCACAGGTTGCAGGGATTATTAGGGCATAGACATTTTTGGAGGGCTGTCGTTCACATGTTGTGAACTCTGTTTTTTCTCAAATGTTACATCAACCTTGAATTCATATGAGATAAACTCCATATTGTTATGATGTATTCAGCTTGTTCTTTATTAATAGACTTAATTTGCTAATATTTTGTTAATGACTTTTGCATTTGTGTTCATGAGGAATATTTGTCCATAAATTTCTTTTTAATAATGTCTTTGTCAGCTTTTGGTATCATGGTTTTGCCAGCCTAATAGAAAAAGTTGAAGGGAATTCTCTTCTACTTTCTTCATGAATTTAATTATGGTTGGTATTACTTCTGTTTGTTTTTAAACAGCTTTACTGGGATGTAAATTTTAGATCATAAAGTTCACTCTGTATAAGTTCACATCTTAATAATTTTTATAAATTCTTAGAGTTGTAGAGCCATCACCACAATCCAGTTTTAGAACATTTCAATTACCCCAAAAAGCTTCCATATAGCCACCCACAGCCCCAGGCAACCACTACTTAACAGATTTGCCTTTCTGATTTTATATAAATGGATTCATACAATATATAATCTTTTGGCTTCTTTTACGTCGTTTTTTTGTTTTTTGTTTTTTGTTTTGAGGCGGAGTCTCACTCTGTCACCCAGGTTGGAGTGCAATGGCGCAATCTCAGCTCACTGCAACCTCTGCCTCCCAGGTTCAAGCGATTCTCCCCTCAGCCTCCCCAGTAGCTGGGATTACAGGCACCCAACATCATGCCCAGCTAATTTTTGTATTTTTTTAGAGATGGGGTTTCACCATGTTAACCAGGCTAGTCTCAGACTCCTGACCTCAGGTGATCCGTCCACCTTGGCCTCCCAAAGTGCTGGGATTACAGGCATGAGCCACCACACCTAGCCCTTAGTGTGTTTTAGTGTTTCATCCATGTTGTAGCATGTATGAGTACTTCATTCCTTTGTATTGCTATATAGTATTATTTGCATGGATATACTATTTTTTATTCATTTACCAGTTGATAAACATTTATATTTTGACTATTATGAGTAATGCTGCTATAGACATTCAAATGATGTCTTCATACCAACCTACATATATGGATATATATTCTCACTTCTAGGTACCTAGCAGTAGAATTACTGGGTTGAATATACAAAGAACTCTTACCCTTTCAAAATAAGAAAATAAACAACCCAATTAAAAACTGTGCAGAAGTTTTGAATATACATTTCACCAAAGAAAATATATGAATGGCTAATAAGCACATGAAAAGGTGCTCAACATCTTTAGTGATTATGGAAATGCAAATTAATACCACAATGAGCTATCAGTACACACCCACTAGAATGGTTATAATCTAAAAGACTAATTGCTATCTAGCATTGGTGAGGTTGTGGCTAAACCGAAACCCTCAAATGTTGCTGATGAGAATGTAAAATAGCTTAGCCACTTTGGAAAACAGCTTGGTATTTTTAAAAGTTAAACAGAAACCCAGCAATTCCTGGGAAAGCACATTATTCCCGAGAAAGTGCAAAAACCAACTCTGTATAAGCCAAACCTACCCCAAGGACAACACATAAGTTACCCTGTAAGGTTCTCATTTACTGGTTGCAAATTTTATGTATGGTATTGCCTTATATACTTCTTATAATACATGAAATCACACTATGTGTTGTTTGTGAATATGTATACATACAAAAATACGGTTGTCAAGTGTTAACACCATCACCAGGACAGCAGTTGTTTCTGCTAAAGAAATGGTGTGGGGGCCGGGTGCAGTGGCTCACACCTGTAATCCAGCACTTTGGGAGGCCAAGGCAGGTGGATCACGTGAGGTCAGGAGTTCGAGACCAGCCTAGCCAACATGGCGAAACCATGTCTCTACTAAAAATACAAAAATTAGCCAGGTGTTAAACTAAAGGGCTTCTCCACAACAAAAGAAACTATCATCAGAGGGAACAGGCAACCTATGGAATGTGAGAAAAGTTTTGCAATCTACGCATCTGACAAAGGTCTAATATCCAGAATCTACAAGGAACTCAAACAAATTTACAAGAAAAAACAACCCCATCAAAAAGTGGTGAAAGAATATGAACAGACACTTCTCAAAAGAAGACATTTATGTAGCCAGCAAACATGAAAAAAAGCTCAACATCACTGAACATTAAAGAAATGCAAATCAATCACAATGAGGGCGGGGCACAGTGGCTCACGCCTGTAACCCCAGCACTTTGGGAGGCCAAGGCGGGTGGATCACTTGAGGTCAGGAATTCGAGACCAACCTGGTCAACATGGTGAAACCCCATCTCTACTAAAATACAAAAATTGGCCGGGCGTGGTGGTGCGTGCCTGTAGGTCCAGCTACTCAAGAGGCTGAGGCAGGAGAATCATCTGAACACAGGAGGCAGAGGTTGCAGTGAGCTGAGATCACACCACTGCACTCCAGCCTGGGTAACAGAGCAAGACTCTGACTCAAAAAAAAAAAAAAAACCAACACAGTCAGAATGACGATTATTAAAAAGTCAAGAAACAATAGATGCTGGTGAGACTATGGAGAAATAGGAATGCTTTTACACTGTTGGTGGGAATGTAAATTAGTTCAACCATTGTGGAAGACAGCATGGTGATTCCTCAAGGATCTAGAACCAGAAATACCTTTTGACCCAGAAATCCCATTACTAGGTATACACTCAAAGGAATTTAAATGATTCTACTATAAAGACACATGCACACATGTTTATTGCAGCACTATTTACAATAGCAAAGACATGGAATCAACCCAAATGCCCATCAATGATAGACTGGATTAAGAAAATGTGGCACATATTCACCATGGAATACTATGCAGCCATAAAAAGGAATGAGATCATGTCCTTTGCAGGGACATAGATGAAGCTGGAGCCATCATCCTCAGCAAACTGACACAGGAACAGAAAACCAAACACTGCAGGTTCTCACTCATAAGTGGGAGTTGAAAATTGAGAACACATGGACACAGGGAGGGGAACAACACACACTGAGGCCTGTCGCGGGGGTGGACGGAAAGAGGAGAGAGAGCATTAGGACAAACAGCTAATGCATTTGGGGCTTAAAACGTAGATGACTGGTTGATAGGTGCGGCAAACCACCATGGCACATGTATACCTGTGTAACAAACCTGCACATTCTGCACATGTTTCTGGAACTCAAAGTAAGAAAAAAAAAAAGTCAAAAATAAATAGGCATGGTGGCGCATACTTGTAGTCCCAACTACTCGGGGAGGCTGAGGCACAAGAATTGCTTGAACCTGGGAGGCAGAGCTTGCAGTGAGCCAAGATTGCAGCAGCATGGGTGACAAAGTCAGACTCCATCTCAAAAAAAAAAAAAAAAAAAGTGGATTAGAAAAGGCCACAAAAAAGTTTTTGGTAAGCTTTTCTTCCACACAAGTGTGAAGCATATATGATGAAACGCTGACATTTGTTAAATCCAAGAGAAAAAAATCATCCATGCTACTATTTTTTAAAAAGAAGCTTTGCCTAACCCAGGGTCACAATTTTCTCCTATTTTTTTTTTCCTAGAAGTTTTTTGGCTTTGGTTCTTTATAGATGGCCCTCTCTTGCAAAATGAGCCCCATTCTGGTTGAAAGGACATGCGATGGGTGGCCAGTTTCTGTGGCTCCAGTCTTGTTTGGAGCCCTGCAGACAGGGGAAGATGGTTCTCCTCCTGCTGGGCCCCCACTCCCTTTCCTGGAAGTCTCACCTGCAGTGATGCATCATGGTCCCAGGTTATCTTTATTACCCCAACACCAGTGTGAGCAGAGGTTACAAACTTTATTGTTCGGCCTGTGCAGTGTTGCTTTTTATTTATTTAATTGGTGCTAACATTTGAAAACCAGGAAAACGGCATTAAAAAATTGAGTAGCCAGCTTTTCATGAGAAGCCTTTGAACACAGGGAGCCACGTTTTATTTTAGTTCCTCCCTTTGGATGGGCTGGCTCTCCAAGTCACCCCACATGTGCCCCTCTATTGTCTCCCAGATTCCGAGGCCAGGGTCAACTTCCTGCCCTGATGCCTTCCTACAGCTGCCCGCTTGGGTGGCTGATGTTACATGGGAGTCCCATCTACAGGTTTTCTATTGTCTTCCCTTTTCAGCATATCGCCTGGCCTTGTGACAGCCTTGATGAATTAGGATCATAGTCCACATTCTGCATATGAAGAAACTGCCCAAGGGCATACAGCTGCTAAGTGGTAAGCTGGCTTTGAGGCCCTACCTCTCTGCTCTCAGTCTCATTTCACTGGGTCTCACTGCCCTGGGCACTGGGGCTTCAAGCATTGGTGATGCAAATTGCTAAGGGCACAGGTGTGTTACTAGTCCTGCCATGCGCACTTGTCAGAGGTTCTTGGAGCAGGAAGGAAGCTGGCATCTGTGTCTTCTGTGCTGGCATCTTCAGGGAATAGCAGGAACTCAGTCTTCTAAGATGAGGGCTTTGCTTGATTAATGTTTGATGAATGAATTAATAAATGGATAAACTGTCATTCTGAGTAACCCATGTATGTTTAAGCATTAATCAAAATAAATTTTAACTGCAGAAATACTTTAGTGGAAGCATAAAGGAAAAGGAGAAAGGGCTGGCCTGCAATGTCCCAGAAACCATACCAGGGCTTCACCCCAAGGCTCTTTCATCCAAAGACCCAACATTCAAGAGACGACTTCCCGTGAAAAGCATAAACAATTATATTTACACCTGTGGGGTAAACTGGAGAGAATTTAAGGGGGTCTATATGTAAAAGTCATTGCATTTCTCTGCAATATGTAATTATGATGATGAAAATAAAATGCAAGTATTAAGAAACACTGAATTTATATGAAACTTCTAATACAACCTTTGCAAAAATATTTGATGAAAATCCTATGGCCCGGCACAGTGGCTCAAGCCTGTAATCCTAGCACTTTGGGAGGCCTAGGGTGGATTGCTTGAGCCCAGGAGTTTGAGACCAGCCTGGGCAACATAGGGAAACCCCATTTCTACAAAAAATTAAAAAATTAACCGGATGTGGTGGCAGATGCCTGTAATCCACAGCAGGCTAAGGTGGGAGGATCACCTGAGGCCAGGAGGCTGAAGCTGCAGTGAACTGTGATTGTGCCAATGCACTCCAACCTGGGCCACAGAGTGAGATCCTGTCTCCAAAGACAGAAAGAAAAAAGGAAAGAAAGGAAGAAAGGGAGGGAGGGAGGGAGGAAGAGGGTCACAGAGTGACCCTGTCTCCAAAGAAAGAAAGAAAAAAGGAAAGAAAGGAAGAAAGGGAGGGAAGGAGGGAGGGAGAAAGAGGACCACAGAGTGAGACCCTGTCTCCAAAGAAAGAAAAAAAGAAAGAAAGGAAGAAAGGAAGAAAGGGAGGAAGGGAGGGAGGGAGGGAGGGAAGGAAGGAAGAAAGGAAGGAAGGAAGGAAGAAAGGAAGGAAGGAAGGAAGGAAGGAAGGAAGGAAGGAAGGAAGGAAGGAAGGAAAAGAGGGAGGGAGGGAGGGAAGGAGAGAGGGAGGGAAAGAGGGAAGAGAGAGAGGGAAGAGAGAGAGGGAGGAAGGAAGGGGAATGGGAGGGAGGGAGGGAGGAAGGAAGATCTTAAGCTTTCTAGCATGAAAATTCCTGATGTTTTCAGTGACAGTCTTTAAATTCTTCATAGTCCATATTGATGAAAACCTTTGGCAAAATACTGTTAATTTTCTTTACAATATTTATTTGAAAGTTACAACAGTACAGATTGTATATAAAGACTCTAACTGAGATTCTACTTCTTTCATTGGAAAATTGTTAAAATTCTTAACTGCCAGTGGTGGTAGCTCACACCTGTAATCCCAGCACTTTGGGAGGCTGAGGCTGGCGGATTGCTTGAAGCCCAAAGTTCAAAACCAGACTGGGCAACATGGAAACGCCACCTCTATAAAAAAAAATACAAAAAATTAGCCAGGTGTGGTGGCACGTGCCTGAAGTCCCAGCTACTCAGGAGACTGAGGTGGATCACTTGAGCCCAGGAGGTGGAGGTTGCAGTGAGCCATGACTGCACCACTGAACTCCAGCCTGGGTGACAGAGTGGGACTCTATAACCAAAAAAAAAAAAAAAAAAAAAAAACCACAAAAAAAAAAACATAGCAATATTATGGATAAATTTTGAATCTAATCAAATATTTTTAGATCCAGTGTTAAAAAATAAAGAGAAACCCTAATTTAAAGAATTATATTTCTTGTTGGAGCAGGCACCCTGTAGCTTGGCATGAGAGGCAGCAGAGCATGCCAGCAGCAGACAGACATAATTGTCTGACACATCACTAGATAATACTTTTGGCCTTGTTTGTAGTGTTTAAGTTTAGGCCAAGGATCCAAAATGTATCTTGAGACTTCAGAAAGATTCAGAAACTGTTAGATTGTTTTGTAAAAATAGATTTGGGACTGTGGTCTAGAGTTGTGCCCACCTGAGCTCTGTCTGGTCTCCCTGCAGAAGCCCCTCCTCCATCTCTCTTCTCTCCCCAGTCCTAACGGGCTGCACTTTGGCAGTGAGCAATTATCTTGGAGCACACAGAGCACCAGCTCCTCCAATAGTGCTATAGGCCTCTTGTCCACAGAGGACAGTAGCATACTCTGCAACTTTGCAGAGGAAATGGTTGAGTGGTCCAGCTTCTCCCTGGTCATATGCGGCCAGTTCATGAGGCTGCATGTCAAGCATTGGGATTGTGACCTATAGAGACTGTGGTGTGCTTGTTCAAACCTGGTCTTCTTCCAAGAAGCCCCAGGAGAAGGGCACTCACCATCCCAGGCTTGACCTCACTGCCCTAAATGCTGAGGGCTTCCAAAACCTCAGGGCCTAACCCTAACACAGGTAGAATGCTCTGATCTGTCAGATGCAGAACAATAGTTCTCCAAAATTCCAAAAAGTATGTCATGAATTTAAAAAAATGAATATTACCTTGCTTGGGTAAGTTGATTTATTATCTCAGCCCATTTAAAGGCTAAGCTCTTACTTAGCCAGAATATCCAAAGCAATCCTAAGCAAAAAGAACAAAGCCAGAGGCATCACACTATCCAACTTCAAACTATACTATGAGGCTACAGTAACCAAAACAGCATGGTACGGGTGCAAAAACAGATACATAGACCAATGGAATAGAATAGAAAACTCAGAAGTAAAGCCACATGCCTACAGCCATCTGATCATCAACAAAGTCAACAAAAATAAACCATGGGGAAAGGACTTCCTATTCAACAGATGGTGCTCGGATAGTTGGCTAACCATATGCAGAAGATTGAAACTGGACTCTTACCTTTCACCACATAGGAAAATTAACTCAAGATGGATTAAAAAGTTAAATGTAAAATTTCAAAGTATAAGAATCCTAGAAGAAAGCCTAGGAAACACCATTCTGGACATCAGCCTGAGCAAAAAATTTATGACTAAGTCCCCAAAAGCAACTGCAACAAAAACAAAAATTGACAAGTGGGACCTAATTAAACTAAAGAGCTTCTGTACAGCAAAAGAAACTATCAACAGAGTAAACAAAATGGGAGAACATATTCTCAAGCTAAACAATCTGACAAAGATTTAATATCCAGAATCTATAAGGAACTTAAACAACTCAACAAGCAAAAAACAAACAACCCCATTAAAAAGTGAGCAAAAGAGATGAACAGACACTTCTCAAAAGAAGACATATAAGCAGTCAACAAACATATGAAAAAATGCTCAACATCGCTAATCATCAGAGAAATGCAAATCAAAACCATACTGAGATACCATCTCACATCAGTCAGAATGGCTATTATCAAAAACTCAAAAAACAACAGATGCTGGTGAGGTTGCAGAGAAAAGGGAATGCTTTATACACTGTTGGTGGGAATGTAAATTAGTACAGCCACTGTGAAAAACAGTTTGGAGATTTCTCAATGAACTTAAAACAGAACTACCATTTGACCCAGCAATTCCAATACTGGGTATATACACAAAAGAAAATAAATCATTCTACCAAAAAGACACATAAACTCATATGTTCAGCATTACACCATTCACAATAACAAAGACACAGAATCAACCCAGGTGCCCATCAGTAGTGGACTGGATAAAGAAAATGTGCTACATACACACCATGGAATACTACATGGCCATAGAAAAGAACAAAATCATGTCCTTTGCAGCAACATGGATGCAGCTAGAGGCCATCATCCTAAGCAAGATAAGGCAGGAACAGAAAACCAAATACTGTATGTTCTCTCTTACAAGTGAGAGCTAGACATTGGATAGTAATGGACATAAAGATGGCAACAATAGACACTGGGGACAGAAAGAAAAAGAAGGGAGGGGAGAAAGCGTTGAAAAACTACCTATTGGGTACTATGCTCACTACCTGGGTATTGGGATCATTCATATCCCAAACCTCAGCATCATGCAGTACACCCATGTAACAAACCTACACATGCACCCCTTGAATTTAAAATAAAAGCTGAAAATATTTTTTTAAAAAAGACTAAGTTCTTAGAGTCATGATTGACATTAAGCACAAATACTGCCCCCTGTAAACAAGTGAATGTTCACAGGGAACCAACATGACCGGCATGAGACAAAACATAAGTAAGCCTCTAAATTCTTAACCTGGAGTTCACAGACACTTTCCAAGGGATCCAAGGATACAATTTAGGGCTCCGTGAACTTGGGTGGGAAAAACTGACATCCTTACTTTCAATAACCTCTGACTGAAATGTACTTTTCTTCCATTATGAGTATAGGCCACAGTGCTAGCAGTACCCATAGCTTTATTCCAATAGAAATCACAGATATTTTCATAGCTCATTACAATTGTCATGGACATCTTAAAACATTACTTTCATGCGTCCCCACTTCAAAAGCATGATAGGTGATATGCCTACCACTCAGTGTTGTTATTTAATGCATTAACCGGAGAAATGCATATAATACTACATCACAAATTTGTTTTTTCTTAGGTTTTCATAACTGAATGATGATGTAATTTATTTTCCTTTTAATGATTTGTATCTTATTTTATGCACTTAGTCATTATTCTGAGGGGTCCATAGGCTCCTCAACTCTGCCAGAGGCGTTCCTGACACACAGAAGGTAAAGAACCTCTAATTACCTAAGCCATCAGTTCCCATTCCATTGGGGAGCAACAGAGGAGGCTGAGGCAAGATCCTTGCCAGTGGGAGGGAGAGAGGGCTCTCCTAATCTCATTCAGAGGCTGACCTGGCTCTGGGGAATTTGACTTGCCGTTTTCCATTCTGTTTTGGCACATTCTTAAAAAACACTTGGTGTGATTTGGTTGTGTCTCTGCCAAAATCTCATCTTAAATTCCCACATGTTGTGGGAGGGACCCAGTGAGAGGTGGTTGAATCATGGGGGCAGGTCTTTCTCATGCTGTTCTCGTGATGGTGAATAAGTCTCAAGAGATCTGATTATTTTAACAAGGGGAGTTTCTCTGCACAGTTTCTGTTTTTGCCTGCTGCCCTCCATGTAAGATGTGACTTGCTCCTTCTTGCCTTCTGCCATGATTGTGAGGCTTCCCCAGCCACATAGAATTGTAAGTCCATTACACCTCTTCTGTAAATCGCCCAGTCTCAGGTATGTCTTTATCAGCAGCATGAAAACAGACTAATACAGTAAACTGGTACCAGTAGAGTAGGGTGTTGCTGAAAAGATACCTGAAAATGTGGAAGCGACTTTGGAACTGGGTAGTAGGCAGAGGTTGAAACAGTTTGGAGGGCTCAGAAGAAGACAGGAAAATGTGGGAAAGTTTGGAACTTCCTAGAGACTTGTTGAATGGCTTTGACCAAAATGCTGGTAACTATATGGACAATGAAATCCAGGCTGATCTGGTCTCAGATGGAGATGAGGAACTTGTTGGGAACTGAAGCAAAGGTGACTCTTGCTATGTTTTAGCAGAGACTGGAAGCATTTTGCCCTTATCCCAGAGATCTGTGGAACTTTGAACTTGAGGGAGATGATTTAGGGTATCTGGCAGAGGAAATTTCTAAGCAGCAAAGCATTCAACAGGTGACTTGGGTGTGTTAAAAGCATTCAGTTTAAAATGAGAAACAGAGCATAAAAGTTTGCAAAATTTGCAGCCTGACAATGCACTAGAACAGCAAATCCCATTTTCTGAGGAGAAATTCAAGCCAGCTGCAGAAATTTGCATAAGTAATGAGAAGCCAAATGTTAATTCCCAAGACAATGGGGAAAATGTCTCCAGGGCATTTCAGAGGTCTTCACAGCAGCCTCTCCCATCACAGGGCTGGAGGCCTAGGAAGAAAAAATGGTTTCCTGGGCCGGGCCCAGGGTCCCCATGCTGTGTGCAGCCTAGGAACTTGGTGCCTTGTGTCCTAGCCACTCTAGTTGTGGCAGAAAGGGCCAACAAAGAGCTCAGGCCATAGCTTCAGAGGGTGCAAGTCCCAAACCTTGGCAGATTCCATGTTGTGTTGGTCCTGCAGGTGTGCAGAAGACAAGAACTAAGGTTTGGGAACCTCCACCTAGATTTCAGAGGATGTACAGAAATGCTTAGATGCCCAGGCATAAGTTTGCTGCAGAGGTGGGGTCTTCATGCAGAACCTCTGCTAGGGCAGTGCAAAAGGGAAATGTGGGATCAGAGCCCCCCCCCCCCGAGTCCCCACTAGGGTACTGCCTGGTGGAACTGTGCTAAGAGGGCCATTGTCCTCCAGACCCCAAAATGGTAGATCCACCAACAGCTTGCACCATGCACCTGGAAAAGCCAGACTCTCAATGCCAGTCCATGAAAGCAGCTGGGAGAGAGGCTGTACCATGCAAAGCCACAGGAGTGGAGCTGTGCAAGACCATGGGAAGCCACCTTTCATATCAGCGTGACCTGGATGTGAGACATGGGGTCAAAATAGATCATTTTGGAGCTTTAAGATTTGACTGCCCTGCTGGATTTCGGACTTGCATGCAGCCTGTAGACCCTTTGTTTTAGCCAATTTCTCCCATTTGAAATGGGTATAGTTACCCAATGCCTATACCCCTATTGTATCTGAGAAATAACTCTTTCAATTTTACAGGCTTATAGGCTCAGATTTGCCTTATCTCAGATGAGACTTTGGCCTATGGACTTTTGAGTTAATGCTGAAATAAGTTAAGACTTTGGGAGACTGTTAGGAAGGCATGATTGGTTTTGAAATGTGAGGACACGAGATATGGGAGAGGCCAGGGGTGGAATTATGTGGTTTGCCTGAGTCCCCACCCACATTTCACCTGAATTCCCACGTGTTATGGGAGGAATCGGGTGGAAGGTGGTTGAATCATGGTGGCAGGTCTTTCTCATGTTGTTCTCGTGATGGTGAATAAGTCTCACAAGATCTGATGGTTTCAAAAAGGGGAGTTTCTCTGCACAGGATCTTTATGCCTGCTGCCCTCCATGTAAGATGCGACTTGCTCCTCCTTGCCTTCTGCCATGATTGTGAGGTTTCCCGAGCCACATGGAACTGTAAGTCTATTACACCTCTTTCTTTCGTAAATCACCCAGTCTCAGGTATGTCTTTATCAGCAGCATGAAAATGGACCAATAAAGCACTTAAAACACTTCAAATATTTTGAATCTCTGGAAAAGAGCTTGAGAAATGTGGATTTAAGGAATGACTTTGCCTGGGGAAGAGTCTGGAATTGCTTGTTGTTGTTAAACAATGTGTTAATGTTAAACCTTTTTGGAACAAAATAAACAAATCAGGTGATGCCTTCTTAGTCTACAAGTCATAGCTCATGCAGGAGGTGGCAGGTTGAACATATCAGCAATCTGGAACCTTACCCGTCCTTTGCTCACGGTCCAGAATTTATTAGTATGAACGGCTACTGCTGGGGTTCCATGCTAGGCTGAGGGGCCTGTCTTCCAGAAGAGGGGATCCTTGGAGAAGCACTGAGCTCCTACCCCAGCCACTGCCCTATTGGGTTACACAGGGACCTGCAGGGTTGCAGTGCATTCTACTGCTGGGACCAAGGGCTGTGCTTGCCTGTGGCTGAAGAAACTAACTGGGAGATAACACTTGTGGTCTTGTTTATTGTATTTCATTTAAGTCGGGGATCTAAAACACATGTCTTAGATTGCAGAAAAGTCAGGGACTGGTGGGCTGTTTGGGTTTATGCTATACATCAACGGCAAGACAAATCCAACAGCTGACCTACTGAGAGGCCCCCATTGCCTCCCAAAGCCAGTGCCACAGAAATCAGGACAGCTCTGGGAACTGGGGATTAGCCCATCCACACTGGATGCCTGTCAAAGGGATAGCCACTCCAGAAAGACTAGTTTCAAAGCGTATCTTAGCTGATCTCTTTCTCACAGCCAAAGAAATAAAGTAGGTTTAGGTAAAGTACTTGGCTTTTCTTTCTCTACTTTGCCCAGTCATGCTTGTAGAGATACTGAGGGACTTGCTAAGCAGTCTTAGGGCAAAACTTCAATAAGCTCACATTTCCACATCAGTGGTCTGTAACCCTCTCTAAAGTGTTCTGTAAACAGTCTTCCTCTAAGCACTGAGGTTAGTGCCAAGCATTCCTGCCGCTTCTCCTTAGAATACACTCAGCCAAGACACTGCCTGGCTGATGAGTGGCCTTTGCTGCCTGCACCCTCACCTAGCAGGCAGCAGCACCAAGACTGAACTCCCACCTGGAGGAGCAGGAACCCCTGCGGTGTGCAGGTCCCTGGCCCTCTGCCCCACAATATTGCAGTGCAGAGCTGCCCCACACCACAAGCGATGCTTGACAGAGCTTGATCATCCACTTTCTCCAACAAAGGTACCACTGTTACTCCTGAATGTGAACTGAGAGTTGAAAATAGAAAACTTTAGAATAGCTTGTGTTGTATGTGAAGTGATATTTCCTTAATATAAACTTGATATTTTTAAGGAGCTGCCATGCATCAGAGTTTTGTTTTGTTTTTTTTTTTGGTAACAATTAAGATATAATTTACATACTATATAATTCACTCATTTAAAGTACACGATTTAGTTGTTTTTAGTTGTTATATTCAGATTTGTGCAACCATTACAATCAATTTTAGAACATTTTCATAATCTCAAAAAGAAACCCCATACCCTTTAGTCTTCACCTCCCAGTCCTATCCCCATTCCCCACCCCAACCTTCTGCCAACCCCTAGCAACTACCAATCTACTTTCTGTCTCTATAGATTTGTCTATACTGGGCAATTCATATAAATGGAATCATACAATATGTGATTTTTTTTTTTTTTTGCTTTCTTCCTGTCTTCAAGGTTCATCCATGCTGTGGCATCAGTGGTACAATAATACTTCATTCCTTTCTGTTCCCAAATAACATTCCATTACATGGATATACATTTTGTTTATCCATTCATCAGTGATGGATATTTAGGTTGCTTCCACTTTGGTGCTATCGTGAATAATGTTGCTAAGATCATTTGTGTACAACTTTTTGTATGGATATGTTTTCATTTTTCTCGGTCATAGATTTAGGATTGGTATTGCTGGGTAATATGGTTAACTCTTTTTGAGGAACTGCCAAACTGTCTTCCAGAGTGACTGCACTATTTTATTTTACATTCCCACAGCAAATATGAGTGTTCCAATTTCTCCACATCGTCTTCAACGCTTGTGATTGTCCATCTTTTTTATTATAGTGGGTGTGTAATGGTATCTCATTTTGATTTTGATTTGCATTTCTCTGATGACTAATGATGTTGAACATCTTTTCATTTGCTTATTAGCCATCTGTATATCTTTAGAGAAATGTCTATTCCAATCTTTTGTCCATTTTTGAACTGAATTGTCTTTTTATTATTGAAAAGCTTAAATTTTGAATGACTATTCAACTGCACTTTAAAATTCAGCCCCGGAAGACATTTTATGTCTCTCCCCAGGAAACGGGATACCATTCTGGGAGAACTCTAGTCCCTAAAGCTATGGTTTTTAATCTCTTTTTGATTCACAGACACCTTCAAGATTCTAATGAAAATTATGAATCTTCTCCCCAGAAAAATGCACACATGCACATTTTTTGCATTTAATATTATTATTAATATATTATTAACATTAATAAATGTTTTGCATTTAATACCAAGGAGTTCTAGACCTTCCCCCATCAACTACTGCCTTACGTTCTTTTTGTAAGAGGAGTGCAAAAGTTCTTCTGATTGGATGATTGTCAAATAATTGAACCTGGCCTTAATGGGCAACATAAAATTCCCAACTTCTAGTTCCTCACAGAGAGAAAAAAAGAGATGCGAACTGTATTGTCTGAATTATCAAAATTGCACCGTGGAGAAATAGCTTTTACAAAAGATTGGTTTAAAGCAGTCCATCATCCCTCTAAATTTTCCCTTTCCAGGCCATGAGAGCTTTACACCATCATGTTTGGAGCCCTCTCAGAACAGTTTCCTCTGAATTTGGAAGTCAGCCTCATGCCATCAACCCACAGTGAAGCACACTGTAGGGGGAGCTGTGCAGATTATTATTACCAGTTATGAAAATGTTGGACTTCTCTTCTGGATGCTCACACACTTTACAAAATGCTTATTCAAACACGGAGAAAAAACTGTGCTTTTCTTAAGTCTATGATTTTTTTTTTTTTAATCTTATGAGTACCATAAAACTTTTAGGTAAATGTTGTCTTCTCTGCTTATCCCCATTTAAAGCTCAGAGGTAACTTGGCTGCCTTCCTCTGGCAACTGAACCAGGTAACTAGATTCATTAGTGAATCAATGTTTACGGCCCTCATTTTTCTTCTGCCCTGATTCTGTTTGTTTCTTTTTGATGCATTTATACTATTTCAAGCTGTTTTGGGACAAGCTGACACATTTCTAACTTTTTCTATATTTCAATGCTGTTCATGACAACTGTTTGCTTAACCTGTGTTCTCATGGCCATAGAGCTTATTTTATAGTTATCTTTCTTATCTGTAACTTTTCGGTACTGGACTCGAGTGTTCTGAAAACAGAAAATCATCACCTGCAGTTTACCAGGTGTTATGTGTATGTAAGACAGAGAAGGTAAGAATTGTTTGGGTTTAAGCAGATGTCATAGAAACACAGAGTGCTGTAGTATTTTTTTCTACACTTGCTGAGATCAAATGAGGCTGCAAGGGAAGGTAACGTCCAGCCCACGTGGGAAGTCAACTTTGCCCTCTTCAGCTAAAATCTGCATAGGAATACAGATGAAAATTCATTGGGAATCCAGGACAAGAGGAATGAGATGACTTGCCCAATAAAACATTATCTGTAAACACCAAAAGTAGACTACTGATCCCTAAACTTTTCATCTCATTTGGGTACCCTGATCTCTGAGATTTTGGAAAATGTGTGTTAAGACACTAACTCAGATTTAGTCTTGACACATTTTAATATTTGGTATTAATATATCTTTTTGAAAAATGAAGATCAGACATTAAATTACAGTCGAATTTTCTGACAAATTTGGATAACCCATTAATTACTAAATACTTCAGCTTTAAAAAACAGTACAAATTTAAGGAAATACATAGTACCTCATGATTCCTTAAGTATTTCCGGTGACTACAGAGTCTGTCATTGTTCCTCCTAGTCAACACATAGTACAATCATTTCAGAAACAGGTTGCAGTCTACAGATTTTAAGCTGAAGCTTGGGACTGTCTAAAACTAAAAATCTCCTGAATATAATAGCAATGCACACAAGTACAGTACTTTTAGAAAATCTGCAAAGCCCTTTCAGATACGTATTTTCAGTAAATCTTCTCGACCCCATTAGATATTATTTCGGTTTTACTGATAAATACAATGAAGACTTGAATAGTAGTGATTTTCATCCACCCAGTATTTGCTTAGGATGTTACGTGTTAGGCAGCATGCTGACTGAGGATGTAGGCAGGACCTAGCCCCTGAGAGATAGAAATCAAAGAGGATAGCACAGTCTGGTCAGGGCCACACACGGGGTGCTGTGAGAGCAATGAGGAGAAACGTTCCCTGATGTGGGTCAGGGTATAGGGGAAAGCTTTGCCAAGCCAGATAAAGTAGCCAAGTAAATGGGGAGTTTCAAGAGCACATGACAGGGTGTAGGAAGAGGAGGCAAACTGAAAGACAGCATGCACACCAACACGAAAGAAATGATGTGGTGCACCTCAGGAATGGCATTTTCCATTGGTTCGAACTAGCTGAGCCTCTCCTAGGTGCTGGGCTTGTGCCGGGTAATGAGGATCCCACCATGAACCAGATAAGCAAAGTCCTTGCCCTCAAGGAGTTTTAATTCTAACGGCAGAAATAGACAATACAAACATAAATCAAGTAATGAAATGATTTCAGATAGTGGTGGGCACTATGAAGGAAATAACGCAGGCCAGTGAGCTAGAGAAATGGGGAGAAGCAGGTTTGGGAGGCAGCAGTCAAAGAAGGCTTGCTCATGAGAGGATGCCAGAGTGCAGGCCTGCAAGGGGAAAATGCCAATCACAGGTGAGGTAAGAGAAAGGGAATATTCAGGGTAAACTGCAAGTCAAAGACCCTAAGAGGTTAAAGCTTGTTGTACTCAAAAAACAGAAAGGAGGACAGCATGGGTGGAGCACAGTAAAGGATGATGCAATGGGAGATTAGGCCCAGATTATTGAGGCCCTGTAGGCTATACTAATTCATTTGGATTTTATTCTGAGTGCAGTAAGAAGCCTTGGGACTGGGCACAGTGGCTCACGCCTATAACCCAGCACTTTGGGAAGCTGAGGCAGGTGGATCACTTGAGGTCAGGAGTTCGAGGCCAGCCTGACCAACATCGTGAAACCCTGTTCCTACTAAAAATACAAAAATTAGCTGGGCCTGGTGGCATGCACCTGTAATCCCAGCTACTCGGAAGGCTAAGGCAGGAGAATCACTTGAGCCCGGGAGGCAGAGATTGCAGTGAGCCGAGATCCTGCCATTGTACTGCAGCCTGGGCGACACAGTGAAACTCCATCTCAATCAAAACAAAGAGAAGCCTTGGAAGAGTCTAAAGGGAAGCAGTGGTGACACTGTTTCATTTACATTTCTAAAGGATAACTCCAGAAGTTCCCTGAATTATTGGTGTGAGTAGTATCAGTTAGGCTACTGCCAGAATCAGGGTGAGAGAGTAGTAGTCTGGATCAGGTGGTAGAAGTGCAGGAGGGAAATGGTTGGGTCTGAGATAAAATTCTGGGGGAAGATTCAGGACCTCCCAAATGACTGGATATGCAGACGTGGGTAAGGAAGGAATTATCAGCAACTCCTAGGAACAGGCAAACATAATGCTATGTCCTGATATGGAATCTTAGCAAGAGGGAGAATAAAGAGTTCTCTCTTGGAAACAAGATGTTTGTCAGACATCCAAGTGAAGACATCGCATAAGCAGCTAAGTATCTAAGACAGCAGCATCAGGAGAGGTCAAGATTAGTAATAAATGTAAGAGTCACTGGCCTATAAGTGGCATTAAGAGCTTGAGATTGGAATGGAAACTTCTAGGGAAGAAAATGCTGAGGGAGAAAACCCATGACAGAGCTCTAGGGGGCCCTCTGACTTACAGGTTAGAAGAGGAAAAGCCATGAGATGGAGTGGAGGATGAGGTAGAGATGAAACCAGAAGTTCCACGTCTTAGAGGCCAAGAGAGAGTCCAGCTGTGCTGAATGATACTCAGACGCTGATTAGGTCACTGGTGAACTCAAGAGCAAGAAAGCAGTCTGGGGATGGAAATGGTGGTGGAGAGGGTTAGGAAGAGAACTGCGGTGGGGCGAGGTGAGAAACTGGAAAGAGTCACTGCAGACACCTCTTTTCAGAAGTGTTTGGGTGAAGGGAAGCAAATAAACATACAGAGCAGTAGATAGAGAGGTATAAAAAAAAGTGAGGTTTTTTAAAAAGGGGAAATAACAGGATGTTTTATGCTAATGGGAAAGATCCACTAGAGAAAGAGGATTCACAGGGGCCATACCCTTAAGTTGGCAAGTACACTACACTGACCTGTCTCATCTGTAACTGCACATTCTAGTTCCTTTGCTAGATCTATTTCCTGTGATCCTCAGATGCTGGCATCTTTCAGGGCCCCAAACCCAGCCTCCTGCTCCTCTCTCTCTCCCCACAGCCTCCCTGGTGGATCTTATCAACTCCCATGATTTCAAATGCTTCTGGCACATCAACATCCAGATCTTTATCTCCCATCTAAACTTGTCCTCAGCAGTACAGACGCTGAACATTTATTTCCAATGGATATTCCATGGGCACCACGCACGAAAGCCAGTCCCTTGCCCTCCCTGCCTCTCTCCTCTGCATGAGTGCTGAGCAAGAGAGGACTGCTTGCTAAGGTTCTTTAGCCAACCCTGCTTATTCACTGCCAGCCTGACTTTACACACCACCAGCCCCTTGGCTAAGAGGGGCTACCAGCCTAGTAAATAACCAGCCCAGTTGGATGGTAAGTGGCAAAATCAGTCTATCAATCCAAGTAAGTTTGACCCCTAAATCCATGCTTCTACACATTTCTCTTAAAGAAAGTTCCTGCAGTTACTTTATTTTCAACATGTATCATAAAATCCTTATTTCAATTAGTACACAGCTATTCACATTTAAGTCAGCAAGATAAGTATCACTTTATGATAATACATATTCGTATGAGAAAAAAGTCTAGCAAAGTGGTTTATTCTCACAACTTATCGCTGGAGGAAGTCCTTCAAACAAACCAGTGCAGAGAAAACGCCTATCAAAAGTATTGGTTTTTCAGCTTTCTTCACCACTGCTTTAGATGTATCATTTTTATAATTTTATCTCTTCATGTTTTTAAAGAGCTGCTACTTCAGATGACAGTAACTCTTTGGTGTTTATTTTTATTTCCAAGATTGTGATTTTTTTAAGAGGCTACTTTAAGGCTGTGAATTGTCTCACTGTCTTTTCACTCTCTCTTTTTAGTTCTTCAATATGGGCATCCAAGCGCTCTAGAATGTGATGAGACCTCAGTTCCTCCTCTTCCAAAAATCTAGTAGCTATTGAACCAAGGGGAGAAACAGGCAAGGAACACTGGAAGAGAGACAAATTTTGACATGTGTAAATAAGTAGAATATTATATTTCTAAGACACACTGTTCATGACATTTTCTAACTAGCAATATTAAAAGGTGATTGTTTTCCTTTGAAGAGACTTTTTTGGTTTTCATCCTAATAATAAGAGCAATAAAAGAACAAAACTCAGTAAGTTCTGTAAAAATTAACACAGATCTGTCCCTTTCTGACCCAAGTTGTAATCATGTAAAGTATCATATATTAGTTATTGGTCTGAAGAATGTTTCAGTTTAGACTTATATATCCTTCCATAGTTAATGCCTATTATTTCAAACTCACTTTAAAAACCTGAGTATGTCACTTTCATTTTAAAGCACAGAAAATTTAACAAAAATAAATTAGATGCCACCTAAAATCAATATTTTTTCTCCTCCAAATTTTCAGTCCACAGTCCCTTATCTGAAACCCTTGAGGCTAGCGGTGTTTCAGAATTCTGATTTTTAGAAAGGTAGTACAGAACATATGCCATATGCAGTCAATACTCATTCACAACAGCAGTCGTTGTGTTCTATAAAGTCACCCAGAACACTGAATTAGCAAACACAGAATTTTTGGCCCAGGGAAATATACACATACAATACACACACACACACACACACACACACACACACACACACCCCCCACACAGAGAGTACAATCCTAAATCCTAGAACAACTCATTCTGGTGGATTCTGTATTTTTTATTTCACATGAGAGACATGAGGATCAGAAGTGGTAACTCTCCTGAGGCCGCCCCACTAACTGGTGCCGAGGCTGGGATTCAGACTCCACCCATTCCTCTGTCTGGCATGGAGCTGAGCTTCTTCCCTACACTGCGCTGCCCCATCCATCTCCACCCTCTGGTCACCTCTGCATAAGCAGGGACAAGAAGGCCGAGTGCTGCCTACTTCAACCTTGGCTGGGATTGTGTAAGTCGGTCACTCAAATTTTTGGCCACTCTGTATATGTCCACGAATGACTGTGGAAGTGCTGCACATACTGATTTGGGAGTTATAAAGTTTAGGGAGTAGACAAATTCACAAATACAGAATCTGTGAACAATGAGGATCAACTGTATTACCCCAGTGGAGTCTGAGGGAACATCCCATAACCAAACACATTGATATTTCTGAAGCAAAACACATGGATATTCACACTAAGTGGAACAGAGAAAGTCTATACAAATTAACACATCAGTTCAGGCCAGGGAAAGTTTTGGTGCCAAAATAATTTTGCTGCTAAACTTAGGAAGAAAGTGAAGTGAGGACTTATTTTGAAAAATAAAAGAAAACCTTTCCATGGATTTGGTGGCACATTAATAAGTCAAAAATACTGCACTTTCATGGCTATACAGCTGCAGCTGGTGATAGGAAATGAAGGGCCCATGGCAAGTGCTTTGGTGCAGAAGGCAAAAAGATGGTGCAGGCTGCACAGCAATGGAAGGAGCAAGGGACCAGCATGGTGTCCAAGGCACATTCTGCTCTGAGGGCCACCATCTGTGACACCCAAGCCATGCTCTGCACACATCAGAGGCACACACTTCCTCCACCTCTCAACTCCCTTTCTCCTTTCCAGCAGCTTCTCTTTTCTTCCTTCACTGCCTGTGCCTCAGGACTATGTTGGCATCCAGAGACATTTCTTGAACTAACCATTCCAGAAGAAAATTGAGCATCTCTTAAAAGGGCAGGAAGGGAATTTCCAATAAGTGTTAAAGACAAATGAATAACTATAACACATTTCAGAACATTTTGAAAAGTAGTCTTGGCTGAAAGTCTCTTCACAAGCAAAAACTGTATGACAGGGATATACCTGAGAATAATGAAGAGTACTTATGATAAAAGAACCAGTAAGGAAAAAAAAAAATCACCCTCTTCACCCTTAAAATAAAAAATAAAATCAAACTAAAAAACTAATAAATTAATAAGATCAGAAAGTTTCCATACCGAAGACATAAACTCTTCTTGGTCATTCATACTCTCAGACACAGTGTCAGAAAAATTGGCTTCATTTGTATCTAGCGCTGAAGGCAAAGAATGACTTTTACACAGAGAGTAGGAAGTCAAAGACCTGGTGGAGCTGCAAGGGCTGATTTGAGGACTCAGGGGGCTTAGCACCCTAGACATGGGGTCTATACTATCCGACGCTTGTCCTCTTGGAGAATGAAGACCTGTTTTGTAGTGCTCAGTCTTTATTCCATCATGTCTGTGCTGGCCATGGGTTGGCCTGGATGGTAGATTAGAAAACAAAACAAATAAAAAATTGTAGCAACTTTTCTTTCTCCAACAGAAATGTAGGAAATTTGCTTAAGCCAACAGCCTAATTAATAAGGCTAGAATTTACAAAATGAGCAATCTACTGAGATCAGGTGTTCTTTCATTCATTCAGGTCCCAAATATCCAATCCCCACTACCAGGTCCCTGCCCTCACACACTTATGGTATAGCAAGAAAGACAAACAAGCTGCCAGGTAATCTAGTGTGGTTAGTGCTGGGACAGGAGAAGTGCTGTGCACCTAAGAAGGCACCTAACCTCACTAGAGGGTTGGGTTGGTGTAGGAGTAGAGGTGAGCATGTCAGCGAAAGCTTTGGGTAGGAAAACATGTAAGCCATATAGTATGAGCTGAAGCCAGGTGGCTTTTCACTGAATGCTTATTTCTTATGGTAACAGCCTATAACAAACTGACTAAAAACACAAAGGAAGCTGTTTATAAAAAGCCATATTCTACTTCTTATGGGCAAATGGGGTTGAAGAGGTGGAAGGCAGCATGAAAAGTCTCAGGTAATACACATGTTGTTTACACTGACATCCAGAGTGTACAAAACAAAAGCTTTAATGAAAATGCTATACACCTCCCCCACCCATTTTTTAACATGATCATGGCTTTACTTGTGTACACTATACTTCAGAATTAAACATGGAGTCCTTTGATGAAGATTTAATTTCTATAAGTCAGAAATTATTCTCAAAGAAATGAGAATTATATTGTACCAATACACATTTTAAATAAACTTTTAAGAAATTTTACTTGAACTCTGTATTCTTGAACTCAGTTGTTCTGCTGTGTGTTGGTTTAAAGATCCTGTCATTTTGTTTTTTGCACATCTGAGTAGAAATCTCCAGCTGAGATTTGGTATTCATCAAATCTTTCTGTAGTTGTTGATTTTCAGACACTAATTTATTTAATGCCTCAATATAATTCTCCTGGAGATCTGCTAGTGAAATCTCTTTTGCCTAATAAAAAAGAATACTAGAGTCACTTAATCTGTACAAGAATACTTGTGATCTGTGATACTGCTGGTTGGAAATTTCAGTATTTTTGAGTTGTAAGTAGTTAATCTATGGCTTTAATTTAGAAAAAGTGAAGATTTGTTTTTAGGCCTCTAAGACTAACAGAGATAAAGAATTCTTCAAGTAAATGCTGGTGGAACACTAGAAGCACAATGGGCTTCCCTGTGTGGCAAGGAATTCCAAGGAGGTGGAGGAAGGATGGAACCAGGATGGAGGAAAGTTGTAAGAGGGAATCAGAAACAGGGAAAAAGAAGGAAAATAGCGGCCATGTTTCTTCTGCAAGAAGGTGAAGGTTGAATAGCCCGAGAATACCAGTGGAAGAAAACACAGACCTAGTTCAAGGAAAGAAATTTGAACAAAAAGTTCTGAGAAAAAAATCTGGCTGGCAGGGACAACTTTAAAATAAATACTCTCTAATATTAAACACTTTTCTACAACTTTGATATCTACTCATATATAAATTTGGACATGATAAGGCAGGATTCAAGTACATAGTGGGAATTACTACTGTGATCTGGTATCATATATTTGATTGCTTTTCAATTCGAGGTGTTTCCTGGTAAGACACTACTTGAAAAAATGGTAGTCTGGGTGATTTTTTTTCTGATGACAAAATATTTTAATTAGTATTATGCAAAGTTATGGTAATCTTTGGAGTTTAATACCATGGTTAGCCTGGTCTTTTCTGCAAAAAAAAAAAAAAAAAAAAAATTCTGAAAGTAAGCTCGTCAAGAGTGGTCTAACAAACATAATTTTCCTAACAAAAACATAAACTTTAAAATATATCTGTGAACTATCTGTGTACAAGTAGTGACTAAGAGCTACGAAATCTTTCAGCAAGTTGTAAATGCCAGATAAAATACCAGAGAAGAACATCTGCAGGACATATGAGCTAAAATGAAACTATTATCAGTTTTTAAAACATGGTAAATAACGTATTTTATCAGAGCTGTTGCTTTCGTTACTAAGATAATTAGGTAATTTATTAAAATAGACATTTAACCCAAACATTCATTTGTACAAGTAACTTCAGCTTTCTACATGGTAAAATGCAAAAGGGCACTTTCTAATAATTATTCTTCATAATATGTACAACATATTCACACTGTATGTAATTTCAAAACTAGAGAAAGCTTAAACTGCTGACACGGTTTTCACCAGTTTGATGTCTGATGTCATTAAACATACTTATTAAAAAATGATGATGCTTACCTTTGTTCAGGTATGTTTTAAAAATTTCTGTTATTATTTTATAAACAATTACTATAGATAAATGAATATGAAAGGTAATATGAAAACTGAGTAGCAAGCACACATCTAGCTGTGTAAAGAAAGAACAGTATTACCACTATTATTGACAGCTGGAAGTTTCAGGAGACATTAAGCTGAACAGCATCTCTGGTCATGGTCTGGCTAAAGTTCCCCAAGAGTTCTCAATTCTTAAATATGAACAGATAATCACTGCATAAGAGTCTCTCAATCAAGTACTGCCGAAACCTAAGCCTTTATAGAATTCTGTGGTGTAAATCAGTTTAGTTCTTAAGAGTTCTCCACTACGAGCTTAATATTGGCTTTATTAGGGGATATCAAGTTCCCTCCCTCCCTTCCTTCCTTCCCATCTTCCCCCTTATAAAATGTTTAGCTATTGTCTCCTCTCCTATTATTCCCAATCTTGTGGATTTGTGCTTTAAAAATAAATCCTTTCATGATAGTTTTAGAGGGATTTGAGGATACAGCAAGATCAGATGAGTGTTTTCACCTGCCACCTTCCATGACAGCGTAATAGTCATAAAATCACAAATTAACCACTGAAATAAACATTTAGTTTATTTCAAAATTTTGGACATTGCAAACAATACTGCAATGACCATTTTATGCACATTTGCTCCTAGAGAATGGTTTCTAAGGGAATGTAAAAAGATAACACCATTCTGAAAACAATTCAGCAATGACTATCAAAATCAGAAACACACATGACCCAGGAATTTAGAGGCTATACATATTTACGCATTTGATGGATATTGCTAAGCTGTCCTCTAGAAAGGCCATATCAATTCACTTTCTCATTGACAGTGCAATCAGTCTGTTTCCTTACATCTTTCTAACATTGGCTATATATTAGTTTTTAAAGGTTAATATCAAACCAATTAGTAAAAGAATGTCTATTTATTTTGCTTTATTAGAGAGGTTGAACAGTTTTCTTTGTTTACCAGATATTTATATTAATTCTGTGAGGTATCTATTTATATCCTTTGCCTATTTTTCTACTGGATTATCTTTTCCTTATTATCTTTGTAGGGAATTTTTATGTATTAATAATTTACATTAATCTTTTGTCTGATTATAAATTGTTTTCTCCCTATTAGCCTTTTTTAATAGGGCCTTTTACCTTCCAGAAACTTCACATTTTTATGTTGTAAAATCCTCTATGGCTTCATGATGTTTGGAGAATCTTACCCTTCTGAAAGATTACAAAAATAGTCCCCCGTTTTTCCAGTTGAAATAAGGTACTCTACAATAGTCTTTTGCACATTCTTCCACCCCAGTATCCACAATCCTGGATTGTGAAATTAGAACTTTTCAGGGCAAACAGGGAGCACCTTTGAATTATATATCTTTTTGGAGGAATACTCTCTGGAAATGCAGGAAAAAAGCATTTATACAATTTTCAGACATCTGACCTATACCCAGAAAAGATGGGTCAGAATAGATGAGTCATTTCACAAATTATAGGACCTTTGTAACAAAACAGTTAAAAGAGCATCTATACTGTAACTCACTGTTGGCTAATCATGTTCTCTCCAGTTTCACAGAAGCTTGTATGCATTTCTTACCCTTGCTACTAGATTACTCTAGTCTCCTAAAGGCTAGAGTAATTTGAGTGATTGCAGCTGATCCAAAATCTCTCTTAAAGGCAAGAATGCTATCTTATTCATCCTGTGTTCATTACAGCACCTACTAAAAGTCCGTGAATATAAAAGATTCTAAAATATTTTACGATGTGAATATCTTGCAGAAAAAAAATTAAAGCTAAATTATTTTAAAGACAATATACTTTCTAAAAAGATAACATAAACATAATAATCATTAACAATAATAATAAAAATACCACCATCTAGCATGTATTACATACTTACTAAGTGCCAGGTACTATGCTAAGTCCTTCATATACATTCTTCCAACTAAGAACACAGACTGTAGGTATATTTTATCACATACATAATATAAAAAAAACCTTCGTGGCCGGGCATGGTGGCTCACGCCTGTAATCCCAGCACTTTGGGAGGCTGAGGCAGGCAGATCACCTGAGGTCGGGAGTTCGAGACCAGCCTGACCAATATGGAGAAACCCCGTCTCTACTGAAAATACAAAATCAGCCGGGTGTGGTGGAGCTTGCCTGTAATCCCAGTTACTCAGGAGGCTAAGGCAGGAGCATCGCTTGAACCCGGAAGGTGAAAGTTGAGCCAAGATCACGCCATTGCACTCCAGCCTGGGTAACAAGAGCAAAACCCCGTCTCAAAAAAACAAACAAATAAACAAAAACCCTTTCTGCTGCTGGAGTGGAGAGTCATATTTTGCTCACTTCCAGCATTTTGCCTTCCTTTCCTTGAGAAAATTTCTGCAAAAGGACTAAGTTGATCTTAACTCTGTTTAAAATGTTAATATTTACAAAGTAATTTTTTTAAGGCATGGATAGTAGAAAAACTTAAGTTTCTATTTATGTACCTCATGTAAACCCAATTCGAATTTCATCACCATTTCAGAAAGATGACGATTTTCTAATTTGAGTGACTCCAGCTGATCCAAAATCTCCTGAAAAGGGGAAAGCAGAAAAAAATAAATATAATATGTAAATCAAATGCATCTTACAAAATTTTCCACATGGAATTTTCATTAGGCTAAGTCATATTCTTCATTTATATATAAACATATATAAATATACATATATATATATATATATGGACTTTCTAGAAAGATTTATAAGGTGTTATTAAGGTGAATGAACATGAATGGGATGAAGATATCATTCTAATAGGATAAATCAGGTGACAAAGCAGCAAAGTTTCAATTCACTGGTAAATCCCTTAAATCCCTACCCATTCTCCTGTGTTGGACTCCTCCAACTTGGCTTCTACCTGCAACATCACATAGAATTGTACTTTATTCACAAAAAAATAACTTATTTTCAGTTCTCATTCCCCTTAGCTTTTGTGCTTAACCATTCCCATTTGAAAACATTCCTTCTGGCCGGGCGCGGTGGCTCACGCCTATAATCCCAGCACTTTGGGAGGCCAAGACGGGCGGATCACGAGGTCAGGAGATCGAGAACATCCTGGCTAATATGGTGAAACTCCGTCTCTACTAAAAATACAAAAAAAAAATTAGCCGGGAGTGGTGGCTGGCACCTGTAGTACCAGCTACTCGGGAGGCTGAGGCAGGAGAATGGCGTGAACCCTGGGGGCGGAGCTCGCAGTGAGCCGAGATCACGCCACTGCACTCCAGCCTGGGTGACAGAGCGAGACTCCGTCTCAAAAAAAGAAAATATTCCGGGGCGGAGCAAGATGGCCGAATAGGAACAGCTCCAGTCTCCAACTCCCAGTGCGAGCGACACAGAAGACCAGTGATTTCTGCATTTTCAACCGAGGTACTGGGTTCATCTCACTGGGGAGTGCCGGACGATCGGTGCTGGTCAGCTGATGCAGCCCGACCAGCGAGAGCTGAAGCAGGGTGAGGCATTGCCTCACCTGGGAAGCGCAAGGGGGAAGGGAATCCCTTTTCCTAGCCAGGGGAACTGAGACACACAACACCTGGAAAATCGGGTAACTCCCACCCCAATACTGCGCTTTAAGCAAACAGGCACACCAGGAGATCATATCCCACACCTGGCCGGGAGGGTCCCACACCCACGGAGCCTCCCTCATTGCTAGCACAGCAGTCTGTGATCTACCCGCAAGGCAGCAGCGAGGCTGGGGGAGGGGCGCCCGCCATTGCTGAGGCTTAAGTAGGTAAACAAAGCCGCTGGGAAGCTCGAACTGGGTGGAGCTCACAGCAGCTCAAGGAAACCTGCCTGTCTCTGTAGACTCCACCTCTGGGGACAGGGCACAGTAAACAATAACAAACTTGGCAGAAACCTCTGCAGACGCAAACGACTCTGTCTGACAGCTTTGAAGAGAGCAGTGGATCTCCCAACACGGAGGTTGAGATCTGAGAAGGGACAGACTCCCTGCTCAAGTGGGTCCCTGACCCCTGAGTAGCCTAACTGGGAGACATCCCCCACTAGGGGCAGTCTGACACCCCACACCTCACAGGGTGGAGTACACCCCTGAGAGGAAGCTTCCAAAGCAAGAATCAGACAGGTACAATCGCTGTTCAGAAATATTCTATCTTCTGCAGCCTCTGCTGCTGACACCCAGGCAAACAGGGTCTGGAGTGGACCTCAAGCAATCTCCAACAGACCTATAGCTGAGGGTCCTGACAGTTAGAAGGAAAACTATCAAACAGGAAGGACACCTACACCAAAACCCCATCAGTACATCACCATCATCAAAGACCAGAGGCAGATAAAACCACAAAGATGGGGAAAAAGCAGGGCAGAAAAGCTGGAAATTCAAAAAATAAGAGCGCATCTCCCCCGGCAAAGGAGCGCAGCTCATCGCCAGCAACGGATCAAAGCTGGACGGAGAATGACTTTGACGAGATGAGAGAAGAAGGCTTCAGTCCATCAAATTTCTCAGAGCTAAAGGAGGAATTACGTACCCAGCACGAAGAAACTAAAAATCTTGAAAAAAAAGTGGAAGAATTGATGGCTAGAGTAATTAATGCAGAGAAGGTCCTAAACGAAATGAAAGAGATGAAAACCATGACACGAGAAATACGTGACAAATGCACAAGCTTCAGTAACCGACTCGATCAACTGGAAGAAAGAGTATCAGCGATTGAGGATCAAATGAATGAAATGAAGTGAGAAGAGAAACCAAAAGAAAAAAGAAGAAAAAGAAATGAACAAAGCCTGCAAGAAGTATGGGATTATGTAAAAAGACCAAATCTACGTCTGATTGGGGTGCCTGAAAGTGAGGGGGAAAATGGAACCAAGTTGGAAAACACTCTTCAGGATATCATCCAGGAGAACTTCCCCAACCTAGTAGGGCAGGCCAACATTCAAATCCAGGAAATACAGAGAACGCCACAAAGATACTCCTCGAGAAGAGCAACTCCAAGACACATAATTGCCAGATTCACCAAAGTTGAAATGAAGGAAAAAATCTTAAGGGCAGCCAGAGAGAAAGGTCGGGTTACCCACAAAGGGAAGCCCATCAGACTAACAGCAGATCTCTTGGCAGAAACTCTACAAGCCACAAGAGAGTGGGGGCCAATATTCAACGTTCTTAAAGAAAAGAATTTTAAACCCAGAATTTCATATCCAGCCAAACTAAGTTTCATAAGTGAAGGAGAAATAAAATCCTTTACAGATAAGCAAATGCTTAGAGATTTTGTCACCACTAGGCCTGCCTTACAAGAGACCCTGAAGGAAGCACTCAACATGGAAAGGAACAAACGGTACCAGCCATTGCAAAAACATGCCAAAATGTAAAGACCATCGAGGCTAGGAAGAAACTGCATCAACTAATGAGCAAAATAACCAGTTAATATCATAATGGCAGGATCAAGTTCACACATAACAATCTTAACCTTAAATGTAAATGGACTAAATGCTCCAATTAAAAGACACAGACTGGCAAACTGGATAAAGAGTCAAGACCCATCAGTCTGCTGTATTCAGGAGACCCATCTAACACGCAGAGACATACATAGGCTCAAAATAAAGGGATGGAGGAAGATTTACCAAGCAAATGGAGAACAAAAAAAAGCGGGGGTTGCAATACTTGTCTCTGATAAAACAGACTTTAAACCATCAAAGATCAAAAGAGACAAAGAAGGCCATTACATAATGGTAAAGGGATCAATTCAACAGGAAGAGCTAACTATCCTAAATATATATGCACCCAATACAGGAGCACCCAGATTCATAAAGCAAGTCCTTAGAGACTTACAAAGAGACTTAGACTCCCATACAATAATAATGGGAGACTTCAACACTCCACTGTCAACATTAGACAGATCAACGAGACAGAAAGTTAACAAGGATATCCAGGAATTGAACTCATCTCTGCAGCAAGCAGACCTAATAGACATCTATAGAACTCTCCACCCCAAATCAACAGAATATACATTCTTCTCAGCACCACATCGTACTTACTCCAAAATTGACCACGTAATTGGAAGTAAAGCACTCCTCAGCAAATGTACAAGAACAGAAATTATAACAAACTGTCTCTCAGACCACAGTGCAATCAAACTAAAACTCAGGACTAAGAAACTCAATCAAAACCGCTCAACTACATGGAAACTGAACAACCTGCTCCTGAATGACTACTGGGTACATAACGAAACAAAGGCAGAAATAAAGATGTTCTTTGAAACCAATGAGAACAAAGATACAACATACCAGAATCTCTGGGACACATTTAAAGCAGTGTGTAGAGGGAAATTTATAGCACTAAATGCCCACAAGAGAAAGAGGAAAGATCTAAAATTGACACTCTAACATCACAATTAAAAGAACTAGAGAAGCAAGAGCAAACACATTCGAAAGCTAGCAGAAGGCAAGAAATAACTAAGATCAGAGCAGAACTGAAGGAGATAGAGACACAAAAAACCCTCCAAAAAATCAATGAATCCAGGAGTTGGTTTTTTGAAAAGATCAACAAAATTGACAGACCACTAGCAAGACTAATAAAGAAGAAAAGAGAGAAGAATCAAATCGACGCAATTAAAAATGATAAAGGGGATATCACCACCGACCCCACAGAAATACAAACTACCATCAGAGAATACTATAAACACCTCTATGCAAATAAACTGGAAAATCTAGAAGAAATGGATAATTTCCTGGACACTTACACTCTCCCAAGACTAAACCAGGAAGAAGTTGAATCCCTGAATAGACCAATAGCAGGCTCTGAAATTGAGGCAATAATTAATAGCCTACCAACCAAAAAAAGTCCAGGACCAGATGGATTCACAGCTGAATTCTACCAGAGGTACAAGGAGGAGTTGGTACCATTCCTTCTGAAACTATTCCAATCAATAGAAAAAGAGGGAATCCTCCCTAACTCATTTTATGAGGCCAACATCATCCTGATACCAAAGCCTGGCAGAGACACAACAAAAAAAGAGAATTTTAGACCAATATCCCTGATGAACATCGATGCAAAAATCCTCAATAAAATACAGGCAAACCGGATTCAGCAACACATCAAAAAGCTTATCCACCATGATCAAGTGGGCTTCATCCCTGGGATGCAAGGTTGGTTCAACATTTGCAAATCAATAAACATAATCCAGCATATAAACAGAACCAAAGACAAGAACCACATGATTATCTCAATTGATGCAGAAAAGGCTTTTGACAAAATTCAACAGCCCTTCATGCTAAAAACGCTCAATAAATTCGGTATTGATGGAACGTACCTCAAAATCATAAGAGCTATTTATGACAAACCCACAGCCAATATCATACTGAATGGGCAAAAACTGGAAAAATTCCCTTTGAAAACTGGCACAAGACAGGGATGCCCTCTCTCACCACTCCTATTCAACATAGTGTTGGAAGTTCTGGCTAGGGCAATTAGGCAAGAGAAAGAAATCAAGGGTATTCAGTTAGGAAAAGAAGAAATCAAATTGTCCCTCTTTGCAGATGACATGATTGTATATTTAGAAAACCCCATTGTCTCAGCCCAAAATCTCCTTAAGCTGATAAGCAACTTCAGCAAAGTCTCAGTATACAAAATTAATGTGCAAAAATCACAAGCATTCTTATACACCAGTAACAGACAAACAGAGAGCCAAATCAGGAATGAACTTCCATTCACAATTGCTTCAAAGAGAATAAAATACCTAGGAATCCAACTTACAAGGGATGTAAAGGACCTCTTCAAGGAGAACTACAAACCACTGCTCAGTGAAATAAAAGAGGACACAAACAAATGGAAGAACATACCATGCTCATGGATAGGAAGAATTAATATCGTTAAAATGGCCATACTGCCCAAGGTAATTTATAGATTCAATGCCATTCCCATCAAGCTACCAATGAGTTTCTTCACAGAATTGGAAAAAACTGCTTTAAAGTTCATATGGAACCAAAAAAGAGCCCACATCTCCAAGACAATCCTAAGTCAAAAGAACAAAGCTGGAGGCATCACGCTACCTGACTTCAAACTATACTACAAGGCTACAGTAACCAAAACAGCATGGTACTGGTACCAAAACAGAGATATAGACCAATGGAACAGAACAGAGTCCTCAGAAATAATACCACACATCCACAGCCATCTGATCTTTGACAAACCTGAGAGAAACAAGAAATGGGGAAAGGATTCCCTATTTAATAAATGGTGCTGGGAAAATTGGCTAGCCATAAGTAGAAAGCTGAAACTGGATCCTTTCCTTACTCCTTATACGAAAATTAATTCAAGATGGATTAGAGACTTAAATGTTAGACCTAATACCATAAAAATCCTAGAGGAAAACCTAGGTAGTACCATTCAGGACATAGGCATGGGCAAAGACTTCATGTCTAAAACACCAAAAGCAACAGCAGCAAAAGCCAAAATTGACAAATGGGATCTAATTAAACTAAAGAGCTTCTGCACAGCAAAAGAAACTACCATCAGAGTGAACAGGCAACCTACAGAATGGGAGAAAATTTTTGCAATCTACTCATCTGACAAAGGGCTAATATCCAGAACCTACAAAGAACTCAAACAAATTTACAAGAAAAAAACAAACAACCCCATCAAAAAGTGGGCAAAGGATATGAACAGACATTTCTCAAAAGAAGACATTCATACAGCCAACAGACACATGAAAAAATGCTCATCATCACTGGCCATCAGAGAAATGCAAATCAAAACCACAATGAGATACCATCTCACACGAGTTAGAATGGCGATCATTAAAAAGTCAGGAAACAACAGGTGCTGGAGAGGATGTGGAGAAATAGGAACACTTTTACACTGTTGGTGGGATTGTAAACTAGTTCAACCATCATGGAAAACAGTATGGCGATTCCTCAAGGATCTAGAACTAGATGTACCATATGACCCAGCCATCCCATTACTGGGTATATACCCAAAGGATTATAAATTATGCTGCTATAAAGACACATGCACACGTATGTTTATTGCGGCACTATTCACAATAGCAAAGACTTGGAATCAACCCAAATGTCCATCAGTGACAGATTGGATTAAGAAAATGTGGCACATATACACCATGGAATACTATGCAGCCATCAAAAAGGATGAGTTTGTGTCCTTTGTAGGGACATGGATGCAGCTGGAAACCATCATTCTTAGCAAACTATCACAAGAACAGAAAACCAAACACCGCATGTTCTCACTCATAGGTGGGAACTGAACAATGAGATCACTTGGACTCAGGAAGGGGAACATCACACACCGGGGCCTATCATGGGGAGGGGGGAGGGGAGAGGGATTGCATTGGGATTTATACCTGATGTAAATGACGAGGTGATTGGTGCAGCACACCAACATGGCACAAGTATACATATGTAACAAACCTGCACGTTATGCACATGTACCCTACAACTTAAAGTATAATAATAATAAATTAAAGAAAAAAAAAAAAAAGAAAACATTCCTTCTTTCCTTGGCTTGGCAAAAACTATCTGATTTTCCTCCTCACTGCTCCCTTTTTTTAAGCTTGATTCCAACATCTTTTGTACGCTAAATGAGAAGTATCCTAAGTTTGGTTTGAGTCACTTCTCTTTTTATGCTATGCTTTCTCACTATAATCATTAAGTCTCTCAGGGGGTTTCAAATGTCACCATGAAGAAAGGACAGCCACAGCTAAATACCTAATCCTGATTTTAATCTTTAACTCCAGGCCTTCTGTGGAAATGACTATTATCCACACAAAATTCCAGCCTTTATTCCAAACAAATGTGTTAAACCAAAGTCCTCTCCACCAGTTTCCCCAGTCTGTGTACTTTTCACACAAATTCATCATCCTTCGCCAAACTAGATCCCTGTCTTTTCTCTATTTATTTAAAGAGCATCACTTTCCATCAGTTGCCTAAGCTTAAATCCTGTGGAATACCATTCCTTAACTCTGCCTACCTCACCCTCCCTGCCAATCAAATACAATGCCCAGTCATTTTTACCAGCCCAGTATCTCCAGAATTCATCCATTTCTCTCTCCCTCCCTGACCCACTGCTCAGGCCACCATCTTACCACTGTAACAGCATCTGGGTGCTCTGTCTCCCTGCTTATTCTCCATTTAAAGACCACTGAATTTTACTCCTGCTTGTGGCCATTCCCTACTGACCTCAAGGTCACAGTATAACTCTTTTATGTGGCTAACAGAGCCTTTCAGCAGCCAGTCCCTGCTTTCCAGTCTCATACCTTCCACTTATCCCACGTGTACTCTAGTTTCAACCACAGCAAGCATGTTCTACTATCTCTTAGAGACCTCTGTACTTTTCCTTCCCCTTACCCAGCTCGCTCCTAACTTAGCTTTGCTATCACACCTTCTGGAAGGCCTTTGCAGCGAGTGGTCTAGATTCAGGCTGCTTGTGATCTCTAGTGACTCTCATCATACACCACTGATACAGTCACTTTACTTGTCTGTGTCTACTCTCACCTCTGCACTACCCTCACTAAACTCTCTGTTAACCAGCATACCCTCAGCTCAAAGCAGGTATCTAATAAAAATTCACTGAATTAAATATTATGAAAATTATGTCTTTAATCAATTCCATCTTTAAAACAAATTTCAAATTTAAAAAAGTTTTTGTTCAGGCTTCACCTTATGCTCTACTGCTTTTTCTTCTGCCTTTTGCATCTCTGCTTTGAGTCGCTTTTCCATGTCTGAGGAAGAACCTTTGGTGGAAGCAATAGAGATATCTCGCTGATGTAACTCCTGAGTTAGATGGGAGATTTCCATCTTCATTCCTTCTAGTGCAGAACTGTAACTTTGTTCACCCTGTAAAATCTGTTCTTTCAACTATAAAGAAAGCAGAAAAGAAAGCACCAAAAGAGAAAGCATTTAGATAGAATAATATGTTACCAGCTAATAAAATAAAAGCTTACCTTATCTCAAGACATTAAATTTCTCCTGAATTAAATCTGCAGAAAAATTAGCAATTTACCAAGTTGCATATCTGTACTGAAGGTCAGGTGGTTATATCTACAATCATTTATTATACCTCAAAACAGGGAGAGATGGGTTATTCAAGTGCTGAGGACCAGAATCAAGGGTCCATGCACACTATTTAGAGGACAGTACTTGTGACCTTCATTCTTTTTTTTAGTTGTGAATCTAAAAGTTTTGCTCATATGGTGTCTTGGTCCACAGGATAACAAACAGAAAGAACAAGAGGAAGAAACGAGCTAGAAGTAATCTTCAAGAAGTAACAAAAAATACAAAACAACAAATAGGACAGTTAGGAGCTACTCTATATATAGACACAAACAACTCTGCATATCTCAATAGCTGACAAGGATACCAACCACATCATAGCACAGGAGACAATCCATAAATACTATGTTTAGGCAATAAGAAAATATTAAATGACAGTTCATATTTTTTTGCAAGCACTAAGTGTATGTCTTCTAGAAAACTTTTCATTAAAACATGTTTAAAATAAAGTTTTTAAGTTCAAAGGGAACAGCCTTCAATTATCTTAAAAATATTTATTGGGCATCGGGGGGATGCCAGAGAAAGAAGGCACTTTCCCTATGCACATTCCACGTACTCTTCCACTCCTAAATATCAAGTGGCCCCTTGAACTACATTTTTCTCTCATTAAAAATAACCCCTATAATCTCCAAACCCACAGCTCAGTCCATAAACACATACAATTTTGCAATCCTAGGTATGCATATTTTTACCTTCTTAATCTCTGCTCTGTATTCATTGTTATGTGCTTCCATCCTCTTTAATTCTTCGTATTTTTCCATTAGTTCTTGACTCAGCTGTTTACACGTTGCACTCACAGATTCCAAACTGTATGACAAAAATAAGGTCCCATATTTAAAACAAAACCAAAATCCCGAAACCTATAAATTGGACTATATAATTTACATTCTTGATGTCCAAAAAATATCCAGCCAATATCTTAAACATCACATCACTCATTTAAATATCACTAAAAAGCCAATCAATAAAAAAACTGTGATAAAAATGTAAATTATTGTCCCAATGTCAAAAATAATAAACTTAATTTTAGTCAAATGGAAGAGTACACATATACTTCAATGATAACAAAGATTATCTCAAGTACTCCAAGTATTCCAAAAGGAATAAAGCAGAAAATATGTGTGTGTATGTATGTTTGTGTATTTAACATGTAGATAAAAGAAAATACTTACTGGTTTCCAAAACCAGAAATAAATATAAAAACAAAAAATGTATTACTTAAAGATAACTTAAAAAGTGTAAAATGATATTTATCTTGTTGTTTGCCTAAAGGTTAACAGTTCATGTTAAAAGTAATTTTATCTTTTACATACAGAAAATGCCAGTGTACAAATGATCATGAGTCATGTGTTTAAAACAAAATATCACACTCTTCCCAATCAAAAAGTTTAGAGGTATGAAAAACCAAAAAAAAAATTATAAGTATGACAATGACAAGAGTTTAGGTGGGTATGGTATAGCATTAGTCAGGATTCAATTAACACCCAAGGAAGTAACAACACCACAGCAGAACAAAAAGGAGGATCACCATGTGTCAACTGTTACCCCTTCCTACCCTGCTTCCAAGGTGGCAGGGAGGACAACCTAAGTGAAGGGCTGCTAAACAGGTGAAAGGTAAAGAAGTAGAGTCAGTACAGACAATTCTTTTGAATAATTTGGTCTTAAAGAGAAGTACAGAAATGTGGAAGTAACTTGACGGAGATATAGGATTAAGGGATGGTTTTTCCCCCAGATGGGTGACGTTATAGCATATTTTATACCAGTGGATATAATTCAGCGGAGAGAAAGAACTTGAAGATGTAGAAAAGAAAGGATATAACTACAGAAAAAGGACACAAGTGGAGTAGTTGGTCTTAGAAGTGCAGAAAGACACAGGTGTGGGAAGACTGGTAGTTTTGATGACAGAAAGATTAAGAAGTTCTCCTTTAATTGCTGCTGTCTTCTCAATGAAATAAGAACTTAGGGCAGGGAGTGGTGGCTCACACCTGTAATCCCAGCACTTTGGGACGCTGAGGCGGGTAGATCACCTGAGGTCAGGAGTTCAAGACCAGCCTGGCCAACATAGTGAAACCCTGTCTCTACAAAAATACAAAAATTAGCCAGGCGTGGTAGCACACACCTGTAATCTCAGCTACTTGGAAGGCTGGGGAGGAAGAATCGCTTGAACCGGGAGGCAGAGGTTGCAGTGAGCCGAGATCGTGCCATTGCACTCCAGCCTGGGTGAAAGAGTGGGACTCCATCTCAAAAAAAAAAAAAGAAAAAAAAAAGAAATAAGAACTCAGGCCGTTTGTGGATGCTAGAAAAAAATCTTATTTTTTTCACTATGACTATTATATTCATTTACTTTATCAATATGATGATCAAAAATTCATTTTAAAAACTCGAAATTTTTGAAATGTGTGTATAATTATGTACCTGCCTTCAAGACGAGTCACCTCTGCCTGCAGAAGTTCCTCACTAGTATGGGTAAAATTCAACTGCGAGAGCACACTGTCTAAGTCCCCCTGCCCTTGAGAGGTGTACTTCTTTTCTGCCAGAGATTCTTCCCGTAGCCTATGGAAAGACATAGGATGACTGTTAAGGCCTTTATCTCTGCAAACACAAACAATGCACATCTAGTTTGTGTTTCCCAACCATTTTTGATAAACTCTTTGGAACTCTTCAGTTTGTCTCCTGCTTTATAAAAAGAATATTGGGAGAGGAAAGACAGTCAAGAGATGCTGAAAGTTAAAAAAGCAGCAATTTACTCCCTTCTTAACTGGGATTTGGCCTATTTTTTCAAGGGAAAAAGACAAAACGGCAAAATCACTTCAGTGACACTTGAAACCTTGTACCAAAAAAACTGAAAAGTTACAGGAGAATTCTGGCAAAAATAAAAATGTGCACCAGACTTACATCAAGCTCAAGAGGGCTAGCCCAGGCCGGGCGCGGTGGCTCAAGCCTGTAATCCCAGCACTTTGGGAGGCCGAGGCGGGTGGATCACGAGGTCAGGAGATCGAGACTATCCTGGCTAACATGGTGAAACCCCGTCTCTACTAAAAATACAAAAAACTAGCCGGGCGTGGTGGCGGGCGCCTGTAGTCTCAGCTACTTGGGAGGCTGAGGCGGGAGAATGGCGTGAACCCGGGAGGCAGAGCTTGCAGTGAGCCGAGATCACGCCACTGCACTCCAGCCTGGGAGACACAGTGAGACTCCGTCTCAAAAAAAAAAAAAAAAAAAAGAGGGCTAGCCCAATGGCTGGCTGCTATTATTGATAAGCAGCTACTAATCACGACCTACTCCACCAAGAAAGTGAGGCCTCCAGGAGACGTGAATAACAATTCCCTGCATGTTTGGATTTTCACAAAGCATGCAAACTGACCTTGGCTTCTAACTTTCTAAACATGAGAGTCTCTGTTAGGGACCCAAACTGGTGGCAGAAGAAAATTAACCACACAAAATTTTATAACACTTTAAAAACCTAACTCAGAAGTTAAAGCCAATTAAGAAAATCCACAATACGATCAAACATAAAATTATGAATATGCAATATTAAAACCAGTGCTTGGACGGGCGTGGCAGCTCACACCTGTAATCCCAACACTTTGCGAGGCCGAGGTGGGCAGATCACCTGAGGTCAGGAGTTCAAGACCAGCCTAGCCAACATGATGAATGGCCATCTCTAAAAATACAAAAAACTAGCCAGGTATGGTGGCGTGCACCTGTAGTCCCAACTACTTGGGAGGCTGAGGCTGGAGAATCGCTTGAACCTGAGAGGTGGAGGTTGCAGTGAGCTGAGATTGTACCACTGCACTCCAGTCTGGGCAAGAGAAGGAGATTATCTGAAAATAAAATAAAAATAAAAATAAGCCTAGTGCTTAATGCCTAGCCATTAAGTGGCTAAGATGAATAATATTTAAGATTAAATTTACCTTATAGCTTCTGCAGCATGTTGAGTGTCAGTTGCCTTTACTTTTTCTTGTAACTTCTCCTTTTGCATTCTTCCCTCATGGATGAGATTTTCTTGAGACTGAAGAGCTGCCCTTAATTCTCTCTTTTCTTCCTGCAGAGCCTGTGAAAAAGTCAAATATTATTGTAATTTTCCTTCAATTCTTTTTTCTTCCTGCAGAACCTGCAAAATACCCAGAAATTTCTAAGCCAGCTATTATTACAATTTTTCTATTTCATAAGAAGCCAGGAAGTCAGACTGTAAGTTATGAAACAGTCACAATATTAACAAAACTATCAATATCTGATCCATCATTTATAAAGCAGGGAAGAAAGTATAGATTGTAGAACCTAGTTCTAGCTTAATAACAGTCTCTTAAAACACACATACACACGCTTCCCCCAATTACAGTGATTTTAAAACAGACCTCTAATAGTTTTTCAGATTCCCTCAATTTTTCTTCTTTTTGCTGCTGCTCCTGCAGGACAGTCATACTGGTTCCAACCAAGTCATTGACCCTCATGGTGAGGCGCTCTATTTCCAACTCATTGGCACAGATAGTGTCATTGGCCCGCTCCAGTTTACTGCTTAAGTGTTGAATTTCTGATTGGCTGGAAAGTTCCACAGACTCTAATTTCTGTTTCCGATTGGCGAGCTGAGCCTAGAAACACAGACTATCAATCAATAGGTAAAAGGGAAATTATAAAATAATCAATGAATAAGACTAAAATGAAACTATTATTTCCATAGAAGCATAAAGCACTGGCTCACTAAAATATATATACATTGAGAAGGGGTAAGAAAGAATTGAGAGGGTGGGCGTGGTGGCTCATGCCTGTAAGCCTAACACTGTGGGAGGCTGAGGCGGGCAGATCGTTTGAGCTCAGGAGTTGGAGATCAGCCTGGAAACATGGCGAAACCCTGTCTTTATCAAAAATTGGCCAGGTGCAGTGGATCACGCCTGTAATCCCAGCACTTTGGGACGCTGAGGCAGGTGGATCACGAGGTCAGAAGATCGAGACCATCCTGGCCAACATGGTGAAACCCCATCAAAATACAAAAATTAGCTGGGCATGGTGGCGCGTGGCTGTAATCCCAGCTACTTAGGAGGCTGGGGCAGTAGAATCACTTGAACCAGGGAGTCAGAGGTTGCAGTGAGCCGAGATTGCGCCACTGCACTACAGCCTGTTGACAGAATGAGACGCTGTCTCAAAACAAAGAAACAAAAAATACAAAAACTACCTAAGCATGGTGGCATGAGAGGATCACTTGAACCCAGGAAGCGGAAGTTGCAGTGAGCCAAGATCATACCACTGCGCTTCAGCCTGTGTGATAAAGTGAGGACCTGTCTCAAAGAAATAAATAAATAGAAAAGAATGGATAAAGTAAAGGGATTCCTCAGGAGAAGAGATGCTACAGTATTCTACCTACTTACACAGAAATTCAACCGCAACCTGGCTGGAATTATTTCCTATTTAAAACATAGGAAACAGGAGCTATAATGCATTATTATATTTCTGATGGAAGTTTAGAAATTAGAATTTCAAAATCACTAAATTTGTAGCTTAAATTCCGCCCCCCACCCCCGCCACCTGGAGCATGTTGTAATTATTCTGTTTTAACATTATAAACATTCATATTTAGATTAGTCAAAGTAACCATAAAATGCTCTTTAAATTCAGAGAAATGGGGAAATTGTGGATTTTTGTTTATTGGAGGAAAAGGTGCTTATAAGGGAGGAGAGATTGGTTCTGTCATCAGTTTTTGGACACTTCCTGAGTTAAAAGAGGTAGACAAATATAGTGCATCTCAAATTGGTTTCTCTCAATGATATATCTACTGACTACTATGTTTTAGGCTATGCATCCCAGCAATATTGGGTTTTAGCTCCAAACTTTTTAGTATTTACAAGTTTTAATCCAGCATCCTGGCTGGTACTTCATCTACACACTGAAGATGAATATAAATAATCTGTGGAGGTAAACTTCCCTTATTCTAAATATTTCTAAAGGTAAAAGCACACAATTTTTATTTTAGAAATACAAGTAGAAATATCTCTGGGAAGTCTATCTGTTGCAGATTTAAAGATTTTATTATTTGCAGTACAGGTCCAAATCCTGTACTGTATACTGTAGTCAAATAAAGTAGATGCTAAAAACTTCCCATAAGCCAGAGAGAGGGTAGAAGAGAGGTGAAGAGACAGACAAATACTGTTTGTATAAATTACTGATCAAGATTTCAGTGCAGAGCCTTTTTTTTAAAACCAGATTCCTACAACGGTATAAAGGAAGAACATCAACATTTAGGTTTAGATTCACTAGAACAATTGCTAAGCATGGAACTGTCTCCAAACTTTTAAATATAATATAAACTTTTTTTTCAAAGAGGAAAGGTTTCCTGTGCAGAATAAATAAATGCAGAGAATGGGTGAGGGTGAGAAGGAGAAAAGGGTTAGAGCTCAGCTTGCTGAAATGTCCCTTAGTCCTACCCTTAATCTGTACAGCAGCCCTGGGTCTTAGCAAAACACAGCTAGAAACCCACTGCCCAAATGGGCACTCAGATAATACATAATTGCAAAACACTATCTTCCTAATACTGCAAGAGTTACCTAATACTATCAACTCAAATCTGTGATCTTAAACTCAGTATTGATATAATAAACTAATAGTCAAACCAAGGTATACTTTAACCAGTGATTCTAGATTTGCTAAATACTAATAAACTTCTCAGTTTTGAAGAATGAAGAACATAACCTTCTTCCACTGATTTACTATTTTGGTCACACAAAAATACAGTTTTTTTTAAGCACAGTGAAAAGTACATAATCAACTCAAGTACAAACTCTAAATTTTCATTGCCTAGAATACACTAGGGTTGCACTACCATCGCAGTCACCCACATGCGGCTACTGCACAACTAAACTGTGGCTAATCTGAATTGAGATGTGCTCTTAACTGTAAAACACAAATTCAGTTAAAGATTTCAAAGACACAGTTAAAAAAATGTAAAGTAACTGTTGTAATATTTGATATATTGAGTTATCAAAATTAATTTCAACTTTTTACTTTTTAATGTGACTAGAAAATTTTAAATTACATGTGACTCACCAATATTAGCATTACAATAATCTCAAGAATACCTCATCAATACTAAGAAAGTCAAAAATAATTATTTAAAATACTTATAAAATAATGATTATTTCTGATAATTATCTGGCTTTAGAGGTATTTTAAGGTTGGCATATTTTTAAACTTTTTTTTTTTTTTTTTTTTTGCAGTAACCACTAATTCTTTGAGCCAGAAACAGGCATTCCTCTTATTAATCTAACATTTAGCATTCTATTGGAGTGGGTAGAGAGTTATTTCAACAATACAAATCACAGCAGAGGTGGTTAAAAGAAGCAATCAAGAAGGCAATTTACATCAGGGAGACTGAAATTGAAACTGAAACAAATGGCCAGTGTGGGCAGCTAAAGGGTGAAGGAGAGTGGAGAAGAAATTGGGGACTGGGGGTTGAATTCAAATCCTCTTCTGGATGTGTGATAGGTACTTCCTGGTGCTTCAAGAAAAGGACTCTCCCAGATAGTGAGATT